>NW_024467860.1:10754-1210754 GCF_001890705.1 Aspergillus sydowii CBS 593.65
TAATGGAATATCAGAGAAGGTCCACTATCGGATAGTTCTATTGCCGATAGCTCAGCTCGACTATATATAGGAAGCTTAGGTAGACGTAGTTAGAACAACAAGAATGCTGGGGAGTGAGCCTTCAGGCTGCACTCTAGTATTTTGATAATCTTGATATTTACTAAATCTCAGGATATTACTATATCTAGTAGTATATCTTTAATTTCACTAGTGATCTTAGAGAAAGGAAGTTAGTAGACTGAACTCTCTAAAAACTAAAATAAGTAGGAACCTATTAATAATCATAATAATAATAGGTCTACCTGTAAAAAAAACCTTCTATATCTCTAAATATAAGAGAAAACCAACAGATAAATATTTCAGGAGATATAAGAATAGTATCTTAGGGATAATAACCTTAATAGATCAAGAATACTAATTATAATAATTCTAATAATAGTAAATCTCTAATAAAACTTTAATAATAACTCTAATAACTATAATCCTAACACCCCCTTGCCTCACTGGGACCAGAATATCATGATAATATAGAATCTTATAGTTATAGAGAATATCTATACTCCAGTCTTGGCCTAAGCCTTAGAATAGTAGAACCAATCCCAGCAGGAGAATAAAAATAGGCTAAGGAAGATAGAGAACTAATAGTAATAGTAGAAGAAAACCCTTATAACCTTAAGAGAATAGCAGAATAGTACTATAGCCTTACTATAGAAGATACTACAGAGAATATTAATAGAGATAATAACCCTAAGTTAGAAAGGGATTATTTAAACTAGAATTATAAAACTATACCTGAAGTTATCAGATATAAAAAAACCCCTAAAGTATAGCAGGTAGGTTACTAATAATACTATAAGAAGATAGCTTTAATTAGTAGAGAAGTATTTTAAAGCTAAATATACTCTAGTAGAAAAGAATCCTTTAGATATCTAGAAAATTTACTATATTAAAGACTTTCTTAATAGAATAGTAAAACCTATATAGCAAGCCTGAAGTAAAAGAGTATAGGATAGCAGGATTAAACCTATTAATATATAGGAAGGATTCTGATAATAGATTCTAGATAACTTTAAGAAACTTTTTAGTAAGAATAAGAAGTAGGAATACTTTATTAGTTATACCTAAGAGAATAGTAGTATAGTAAACTATAGTAGCTAGTTCTTAAATATAACTATCTAGATCAAGCCCCCTCTACCTGAATATCTTATAATCTAATACTTTAAGATAGGTACTAAGCCTGCTCTTTAAGCTTAATTTATAAGGGATCTTAATTACCCTATAAAATTTAAGGAGCTAGTCCAGAGATTCAGCTAGTATAAGTAAGGTAATACTATCACAGGATATTATATAAGTAATATATTAACTAGTATTAACTAATCTAATACTATAGATCTAAGTATGCTTACTATATAACCTGATTAACTAAAGAAAGAGAGTCTAGAATAGAAAGCCTAGTACTTAATAAATAAAGTATATTTCTAGTATAATAGAAAAGAATACTTAAAAATTACCTATTATTAACAGGCCTATAGTAAAGAGACTAGATTAAAAGACTTAGAAAAAAAGTAAGGCTACTAGATAAGAAGAAACTAGTAGTATAAATAGTAAAAACCTCTAGAATAAAAACTTAGAAGTTAGAAGTTTTAGATATATTAGAACCCCTAACTATATATAAATAACTAATCTTAAAGGTACTCTAGCAAAAGATAGCTATATTATATACTATAGAATTAGATATTACTTTATATATCTATACTATTAGATTTAGGGTACTTACTAAGGTTATAAAGATCCTTATTAACTCTAGGGCTAGCTACTTATTTCTATTAATCTAGTTAATTAATTACCTTTAGGATTACCGGACCTCCCAAAGCACAGAATAACTGGAAGTAAGAGTAGTAAATAGAGAATCCTTAACTATAAGAGGATATCTCTAGTTACTAATAGTCTTTAGAGATTAGAAAGTAAGTATAGAAGTATATATATTAAAGTTACCCTATTATAATATAATATTAGGGCGGGATTAGTTAAAGGTAATTAACCTATAGATTAATTAAAGTATATCTAAAATATATCTCTAGGGGAAAGACAGGCAGTATATATATATTATCCAGTCTATTAATATTAAAAATCATATTTCTAGTATTAAATCAATACTAGAACTGATGAGTACAAAGCAAGCTATTAGAATCTTAAAGAAGTAGAAGAAGGATACTATTCTAGTAATTATTTAACTACTCCAGAATAGCTACACCATGATAGAAAAGAAGGTTAAAGTAATTATAAAGAAGTTTATAGCTATCTTTTAGGAGAAACTACTACTAATACTTCCTCCTAACTAAGAACTTAAATACTATATTAATACTAGTAATAAGCTACTAGTAAATTAACCTTTTTATTCTCTATTATTATAAAAACTAGATAAGTTAAAGAGACAGCTTACAGAGCTCCTTAATAAAAGAATTATTAAGATATTATCTAGTCTATAGAGTTTTCCTATTATTTTTACTCTAAAACCTAATAGAAGATAGAGGATATATATTAATTACTAATTACTAAACTAAAAAATATATAAGAATAAATATCTACTTCTATATATCCAGAATCTTATTAACCAGGTTAAAGGAGTAATATATCTCTTAAAGATTAACCTTCTTTTAGGGTACTGACAAGTCTGAATAGAAGAAGTATTAATCTAAAAGATAGTATTTAATACTATCTTTAGAAAGTATAAATTCCTAGCCATGCTATTTAGGCTATTAAATATACCAGTAATATTTCAGATACTTATAAATCAGATCTTAGCTCTATATTTAAAGATATTCTATTTTATCTATCTTAACAATATCCTTATCTTCTTAGATATATAGAAAGAATATAAGCACTATCTAAGGACAGTTCTAGATATATTATAGTAGAATAAACTATTTATAAAAGATTTAAAGTATATTCTCAGGATAGAGGAACTAGAATTCTATAAATATATTATTAATAGAGGGACCATCCAACCTGTCCCAGCTAAGCTTAAAATTATTAATAAATAGCTATAATTAAGAAATATATATAAACTTTAACAGTTCCTAGGGTTAGTAATATATTATCAGTAATTTATTTATAACTTTACTAGAATTACAGCCCTGTTACATGAACTCCTAAAGAAAAAGAATACAGGAGAAAAGAAGTAGAAGTATTAATTAGTAATTTAGAATACTAGTTATAAAAGAGTATTCTAATAATTAAAAAAGACACTAGTCATAGCACCTATTCTCTCTATTATTAATCTAATAGAATATTTCTAGATTAAAATAGATATATCAGAATAGGTAATTAGGATAGTTCTCAGCCAGCTAGTAAAGGATAGTAAATAGTATCTAGTAGTCTTTAATAGAAGAAAATTAAATAGTATAGAATAGAACTACTTAATATAGAAAAAGAAATTATTAGCTATTAAGAAAGTCTTAAGATACTAGAAACACTATCTAGAAAATAGGACCAGGATAGAGATCCTAATAGATTATAAGAGCCTGAAGTACCTTATAATAACCTAGACCTACTCCAAATACTTAGTATAATAGATTAAGGAATTCCAAGCCTATAATCTAGAAATCTAATATTACCCGGGAAAAAAAGCAGTAGTATCTAATACTATTAATAGATAGCCTAACTTTATTAAAGAAGGCCCAGCTACTGTAAGTAACAGTATAGATAAAGTATTTATAGTATAATAGTTAAATAAAATAGCAGGACAGCTTATATTAATATAGTTAGAAAGTACTAAAATATAGAAGAATAGTATAATACAGTATTTTACTAAAGGATTTTTACTATCAGATACTTTAATAGTAAGAAGTATTAAGACTAACAGGAGGTATTTTACCTATAGTAGATACAGGGATATAATAGATCTAGATATAGAGAATATCCTATTCTATATTAATAAAGATAGAACTAAAGCTCTATATCTATAGAAAGAACTTTAGAACTTATTTATAAAAAGAATATATAAATTATATAGCTATCTAGAATACCCAGGACTACTTAGTACTATAAATATAAGAGTATAGTAGCTATTAATATACTAAGATATTTAGATTATATTATATAAATATTTAGTATATCAAGTATCACAGTAATCCCAGACAGGTCTAGAAAGAGAGTAGTAGATACATATATTTTAAAGAGATATTAAACCTTTTAAATAATAAAGAATTAATCTTATCAGCCCCTTACTAGTAACTCTAAATAGAAACTAATAAATTATAATAGTAATTAACTATATTATAGGCTAGCTAGTAGTTAAAGTAGTCCTAAATATAATAAATAAAGCTGTTACCTGTTTTCTTTATAAAAATATCTTTATCTAATATAGAGTAATAAATAAGTTAGTATTAGATAATAGACTAAATATCTTATTAAAGATAATAGCCTACTATATCTAGATCCTGAGAATAAAATATTAAGTTATAATACCTTATTACCTATAGATAAATAGGCGAGTAGAAAGGTTAAATAGAGTCTTAGATTTAATACTTATAAAAATACTTATAGATAAACTAATATATCTCTAGAATAAATACCTATTCCAGGCACTCCTTGCTACCTAAATTTAAGTATATAATATTATTAATACTAGCCTATTTAAACTTATCTATAATATTAAACCTAGACTGCCCGATAATAATATAAAGAAGGAAAGAGCCATGCAGGATGATTAACTAATCTAAATTCAGTATACCCATACCTTAATAAATAAGTAACTGCTAACTTATATAATTAAATAATAAATTATTTAAGATAACCTTATTAAGGAGTATCCTTTTAAGAAGAGTAACTAGATTCTTATATATAATAAAATACTATAAAAGTTCCAGCTGAAGTAGTTTAGCCTATATTAGATTTTAAAACAGTATCTATTAGGAACCTATATTATTAAAGAGCCTAATAGCTAAGTTATCTATAATCTAGTTAATAGCTAATACTTAATCTAGGCTAATATTAATAAGCCTGAGAGACTCTAGTTATTAATATAACTAGCCTCTAAACTAAAGTAAGTAAGATTTATACTCTACTACCCAGTTAAAGTTTAGTAAATTATTAATACTATTAAACTAGATCTCTTCTTATACTCTAACCTATCTATATAGACTAAACAGGAGTAGGAATAGCAGGAATATACAGGAATATACTTAAGTAAAGTAGAGGAGGAAGATACTATTAGAAAACTAAATTAAAGAAATATATAGAAGACTAGAAAGCTATATACTTATAAAACTTAGTCTTAAGATAAAATAATAGTATAATTAATAGAGGTATATAACTCTAGATAGCATGTATAGGAGTCAGGCAGGGAAGAAGATTAGATATTTAAAGAAGACTTATCTATCTCAGATAGTAATAATATAGTTAGAAGAAGTAAAAGCCCCTAGAGGAATCTCTATTCTTAAAGAAATACTAGAGAGATAGATTTTAATAGATTATTTACTATAATTATTCTATATTATTAAAAATAATCAGGATAGACTTACTAAAGAAAAGCTATATAAATATAAAGATAGATCTTAATAACTTTATTTATAGCTAGAAACTAAGGAAACTACTCTATAATAAGATTAATAGCTAGCTAACTAATAAAATCTATAAATTTAGATACCAGCCTGGGAAAAACAGGAAAGAAAATCTTAATAAAATATCTAAGTCTCTTTAATATTAATAAAATTATCCACTCTATTATTACTATTATTATTATCTTTACTATTATCAGCTTCCTTATTATCTTTACTAGTAGCTATCTTATCTAAATAGGAAATAGAAGTATTATTAACTAGCTTAATAAATCCTATATATAAGATACTAGTTATTAGAGCCTCTAGAGTAAAGCTAGTACTATTATTATTATCTTTAATAGTAACTAGTATAGGAGTCTTTAATATAGCTAGGGCTGTCTTAATTCTTTTCCTAATTAATCTAGGAGAATAATACTACTATTTCTTTAAGAGCTTCTTCTTAGACTTATTACTATCTATAGCAGGACTGGGCGGAGGCTTCTAGATAATATATTCAAGGACTAAAACTAGACAGGAGGATAAAGAAGAACTCTTAATAAATAACTTACTATCTAGAATATTTATAGCCTGTATAGAATTAATAAAGAAAGAATAAAAAGTAAGAATAGAAGTATATATTAATTAGAAGATAACAGGCTTCCCTTATCTAAAACTTATACTAGCTAATAGAATTAATAATACTAAGTATATAAAAATAGAAGATAATAATAGCCTGAAAAGTTTAGAGATCTTAAACAGCTTTAAAAAGAAGATTAAGATTATATTATAAGAATAGTAAGATTCCCTATATAAGAACCTTTCTATTTAATAGATTTTAAAATAATCTTAATAAATCTAAAATTTATCCTATAGATAATTTAATAATAAGCAAGGGTATCTCTCCAGGATACAGGGTAGGCTTAAGATAAATTAATACTAGTAAAGCTTTATATACCTCTAAATATCTTCTAGCCTTTTCTAGACTACTAGACTACTAGATTTCCCTGTCAGGACTACTATTAGTAAAGCTAGAAAAGATAAGAGCTAGATAAAGATAGATAATAACTTACTTAATATATATAAGAGTCTAATTATTAAGTCCTTAAGAGATATAAATAGAATATTTACTACTACTACTAGCCTATATATAATTTAAATATACTCTATACCAGACAGTACTATCTCAGTACTCTAGATTAATAATATAGATATAAAATACTTCTCTAATCTAATAGTAAGTATATACTTATTCCTTAAATAGCTCCTTACTATAAAGATAGAGAGTATAACTACCCTCTTAATAGACTCCTTTTAAAGTTTTTATAATAGGATAACCATAATAGTCTAAAGACTAGTCAGGTTTACAGATCTTAGGGAAAACCTAGACAGCTTTAAAGCTAGGGGCTATATTAAGATAGTAAAATATATTAGTATCTATATTAGACAGGACTAAACAGAGGACTTACTAGTAATTATTAAATTAGGAGCTAAGATACCAGATTAAATATAAGATAAGACTTTAGTAAACTTACCCTTTCAAGGGGAAACTAAGCTTTAAGATATAGTAAGTAATAGTAGAGAATATAATATTAAAAAGAAGCAAGGACTTCAGGATAATAATATAGAGAAGAGACAGGAGTATAATTAATTAAATAATCTAATAAGACTTCTAGTCCAAGAAAAGGTAGTGATTATAGAAAAGAAAACAGGGAAAAAGGAGATTTAATAAAGTAAGATATAAATATAAAAATAAGTATATTAATACCCAGGTATATAAAAATTCTCTTAACTATAATAAAAACTTATTAATTTACTTAATAAACCTGTTACTATAGGGAACCCTGCATCCTAAATATTTAAAATTATAGTAAATAGTTTCTTTATACTTATTCTTTTTATACCAGTCTAATATAGATATAGGAGAAGCTCTTAATAAAGTATTTCCTTAATTCTACTATCTATTTTATATCTAATTTCAGCTTATCTAGGATAAGATAATACTTAATTAAGCTTCTAATAGCTTAGTTTTAACTTCTTTTTATCTTAATTTATAGATAACAGCTAGACTAATAAGAATAATAAGGCTTCTTAAGTACAGCTTAATTAAATCTTAAAATAATAAGATTTAATAATAAGCTATAACTCTTCATTTCTAATAGAAAATTAATATTTATATAGCCTGGTACTAGATATATTAATAACTATTAGCAGCCAGTTCTATATCTAGGGTAAATATATATCTACTTAGATAATAAATTATAGGCTGTCCAGATAGATAGCTAGATAAGTAGAGAAGAATATAATTCTCTAAGTCAGTACTTAATAGTATTAATACTCTTAATATATATTAAAGATATTAATACTCGCGAAGTCCTATCTTTAGATAGTTTAATAATAGAATATCAGAGAAAGTCTACTATTAGATAGTTCTATTACTGATAGCTTAGCTTGACTATATATAGGAAGCTTAGATAGATATAGTTAGAATAATAAGAATACTAGAGAGTAAGCCTTTAGACTATACTCTAGTATTTTAATAACCTTAATATTTACTAAACCTCAGGATATTATTATAATTACTATTATCTTCTATATAGATACTGCCTCTATCTCTATATCTCTTTCTATAGGATCCAGGCTAGCCTTCTTATCTACTACCTACTAGGCTAATCCCTATAGCTACTGCTAGTAATACTACTACTATATAATTATCCTATACTCTAGCTTCTAGTCTTTCTATAGCTAGTCTATCTATATACAGGTAATAAACTCTAGTACCTGCTACTATAGCTAGATATACTTCTAGATCTACTCCAGGTTTATATATACTATTAACAGGCAGTATGGTGTCTGGCTGGTCTTTATATATATAGTCTTAATTTAGATAGCATGCCTGCAGTACTATACAGTCTACTAGCTCTTCTAGACTAGTTAAGCTATAGTAGCCTGCAGTACCTAGACTACTAGCTTAGTATTAATCCTTTTAACTATAGTTAAACTCTTATTAATATAGTCTATACTAGAAATACTAATTAAGTTAGCTAAATCTACTTCCTATAAGTACTTAGCCTACTATATTAACTATAGCTATAGATTAATATTATTAATCTTGCCTGCCTGGATTATATACTCCTGCTACTGCTTCTCCTGCTATTCTTACTATAATATATATATTTAATCTATAGCCTGCTAGATCTGCATGATAGAGGGTAAGGGCTCAGGACACCTGTCCAGGAAGTAGATATATATATAATAGAAGTCTTTCCCCTTATAGAATACCTGCTATTAGGAGATATACTAGAATAATTATTATAGCTTAGCTTAACTTACTACTTACTATATCTGCCTTACTTAGCTACTATAGTAATACTAGAACCAGCTATAAATATCCTACTAATAATTCTATATAGTCTTTATAGAGGATACCAGATACTGGTATAGTAGATCTAGCCAGTAGTACTATAAGCTATTAGGCTTGCATGACAGGATAGGTAGCAGCTTATTAAGTTTATATAAAATCTAAATTACTTAGGAACCCTACTAGATCCTATTCTATTACTAGATTATCTTACTAATAATATATATATCTGCATGCAGGAGCTGGTATTACTTCTTTAAATATTACTTAATCTTAGCTAGTTAGATCCCTTAGTAATAGTAGCAGTAGATAATTACCTGTAAGCTAGAGATCTTCTAGAATATCTAGATCTCTATACTTATAAATAAAGTACTAAAATAAATAAATATCTATTATAAATAGATTTAAAGCTAGTTTAGATATTAGAATACCCCTGGATATAAGTAGCAGGTAATACAGGCAGGCAGCAGGCAGTATCCTATTAAAAATTATAATTATCTAANCTATAATCTTTACAGTTAATCTATACCTATAAACCTTACTGGATCCAGCTCTAGAGCAAGAAACTAATAAATAAATAGTAATTCTATAATATAGTAAAATCTAGATATAATCAGATAACCTATTCTTAAAGCATCGAGGGTCTGAATTAATGGTAGGGACCCCCTATCCGCCCCAGACTACAGCCAATCAGCAGCACGCGGGTGGGTCCATCTTTCGGAACCCTAACAGCATCGAGGGGTCGATTCCCCGGGGCCTGTGGGTTAGGTTGATGGCTCGGGGCCTGTGGGTTAGGCGGAAATTGACAAAAACCTCCCATGAGAATTACCACAGGTAGGTCGCAGAAGAGGTCAGGGGAGGTTCTGTCAAGTGATCTGGCTGATTTACAGCACATCAGCCCAAGTCACGGGATTTCGGGCGCCTGTGAGACCCACATCCAGCATGGTATCTATTATCTTGGCTACTGTAACCGGAACATGTGGGGCTTGGCGCCCTAGGCACCATCGCACCTTTTAAAAATATTTAGATCATCTCCAAAACTTTCCTCGTCTATACCAATAATGTCACTCTGCAATATTTCCTTGGATATCTTACTTCTCATCATCGACAATGTGGACACCCATTCTCCAACACTGGCCTGTCTGTGCGCCTGCAACAAGCAGCTCCGCCACCTCGTAACGCCCAGGTTATACTCGCACGTCCATCTGGGGTTTGAGCGAGTCAATCGCGATCTAAATGGGATTTCCAATTCCAGTCACCAGGTTGGTCTACCTTCATTTTTTATCTTGAGACATCTCACCAAGGTTAGATTCGCCACCTCACCCTGACTGTCCTGCGCAACCCACGCCTCGCCCGCCAGATCCACACGCTGGACCTGACAGACCTCTTCTGGGAGGAGAACAGTTGCTGCACGTACCACACGACGCCGGAAGAAGACACTACTGTTCCAGGAAACGAAGACGAAGAGGTGACCCTCGTGGCCGCAACCCGTCATTTCGACCTCCTGGACGATCTCCGCGATCGCTGGGAGTCCGCCCTGCGTAGGCGGCCCCAAAACTCGGACGCTGTACTCGCTGTGATGCTCGCCTCGTTACCAAATCTGAATCGCCTGGAGATCAAAGTCGGCTGGTCGAAACAAAAATTCCTCGTTCAGCACGTTTTTGAACTGGCCGGGCAACAACCCAACCCACCCATCTTGCGCCAGCTGGCTGAGCTCAAGTACACTTGCGAGCACGATAAGTACCTGACTAACAGCGGACTTCTCCTACCCCTGCTGCAGATTCCCAGCCTCACGCACCTGCTATGTGGGAATTTCGGCCAAATGCACCCCGCGTTCAACGATGAGCGCTACGGAGGCGAGGGCGCGGTCCCACCGCCCTCATCCTCGATGCGTCACCTCGAGATACGAGGCGGGCATATCGATGCCAATGGCTTTACACGAATAATTGCCCACAGTGGAACTAGACTCCGCACGTTCATATATCACCGGGAAATCCATTTCGAACCCGAGCCACTACCTGCGTCCTCTCTGCTGGCGGCGCTGCGGCCTGTCCAAGGTACCCTGGAGAATGTTTACCTGTCATGGGAGTCTGGGGGCTGCATTGACGACGTGGAAGAGCAAATCAACCCGCTCAATTTCGCCTCATTTTCCACTTTGAAAAACCTTCACATTTCGGCCGACTACATTGTCAAAGACCCCGAACGCAGCGACTCCTACGATGACTTCGACCGCGAAGCATGCGTCACATGGGCTAACATGCCCCTGTCCAAGCGACTTCCCTCCTCAATCCAAACAATTCGCATCAAAAACCCAAGCAGTGAGGACCAAGTGCGCGCCATAGTTGATTCCTTGTGCGAGATCATCTCACTCCGCGCGAACGAGTTCCCGAATCTGCGGGAAGTAACAGTGGAAGGGCCATTCAACAGAGACAGCACTAAATTCGGCATTGGTGCACTACAAAAAGACGCCTCCGCAGCCGGCGTTCGCTTGCGCAAGCTGGATACCATCGGCGGCCAGCCTCAGACCATGTGGCATTCCGGGAATTGGCCTTCCCCGGATGTTGCTACCGTGACTTATCCGGAGGATCATATCAAGAAGACAGATGAACACTGGGGAATGCCCGAGGCGAGAATTACCTGGTGTCGAGGTTGCGCAGATATGGATACACTGATGGAGCTGTAAATTTGTTTACATCCCCATTAAAACAAAATATGATATTGTCATCCAGAATGGCTGCTAGTTAACTAGTTGTTTCGGAGATTGAAAGCTTCGGATTATTCAGCCATCGCCGACCCTTTCTATTTATACTCGCATTCATTGAACGATTACAATATGCTGAAGCAAATTATAAACAGTAATGCAAGCTTGTATGCCAGATTCACATGTATTCCAATTGAAATATCCGCCGGCGGCAGCAGAGTCAAGAACTTATTGATAATAAGTCATATTAGTAATATGATAATACTGGATTTGAGCCTATGCAGTCCTCTTTTAGAGACTGATTGTATAAAACCTCTAGCACAACAAACTTTGGTAGAAATCCGCTTAGCTTTCAGCAAGTCTCCAATAGTGGAAACTAACACTTGCTGCGGATCGTCCAAAGACTCCACGCCTTCAAAAACATTCACCCTAGAGCTCTCAGAGAGACTAGAGGCATCTGCGCAATATTCAGACACTGAGCAATTGACACTGAGCAGTTGTCTCCCTCTTTCTTTGACTTTCTGAAAGTCGCAAGCAACCTGGTCAGGCACTGTTGGATTTTCGTTGCTCAGTAAGTCAGTATATATACTACTGCTACTAATAGATAATACTATATAATAAAGAAGAATTTTATAAAAGAATCTTATATATTCAAGATTTATTATATCTAGCTTAGAAGTTTATTTATAGAGATTATCTTATAATTTATAGAATTTTTTTTTTCTATTATAATACTCTTCTGTAATTTAGATTTTATATTACAGGGAGGTTTTTAAATAATTTGTGATTACATGAATAGCAAGCATGTGATTTACCATGTGATGGATTATATATATATGCCTTAGGATTCAGGCGGTTGCCACATGGTTAGGTTTATATATCACTGCAATCAACAAGACTACTAGTAAGTAGTCTCGTTGGACCTTTTTTGGTCTATGTGTATGATCACGGGATTGCAGTTAGCGTGGATATTACAAATTTACTATTAATAAGGACTATTTAGTATAGTTATAAAGATTATCTTAAGAGAGTAAAGAGACTAAGGCCTTAAAAGAAAAAATAGTTATAAGACTCTCTATAAAAATAACTAAGTATTTATAAAGTATAGAGCTAAGTCAGTCTCTAGCTAACTTAGCCTATAAAAAAATCTTTTTATATTATAAAGAGTATAATATTAGAACTTTAGTATTAATCTATTAGAATTCCTTAATCCTTGAAATATACTATTCATGACTCTTTATCTCTTAAATTCAGGTGTATTATACTCTTTCACACTATTCACAATAATCCTTAAGCCCAAGGGCCTTATAGGGCGCACGGATAAAAAGTACGGAATAGAAGCCACTCTAAGACATACTATATCATTAAGGGAGCTGAACCCAGTGAGTCTGAGGAAAGGGGTGAAAACGGACATATTACTGACTGTTGTATGTTTTTTTCATTAGTAATAATAATACATTGACATTGTCTAGTATTCACAGGTTCAAAGAAGGAAAACGAGTAATTAAAGTGAAATAATCCTAGGCCATTGCAATCAAAAGATGTCTAGCACATAAGTAGTATACGGACAACAGCAGTCTAGTGGAAGGTAAGCTTGTTCTTCAAGTTGCACGACTGGTGCTCGCGGGCGTCGAGGATAGCCCTGAACGAGTCGGGCCCGGGGTACTCGAGCTCCTTGATAGAGACGCCCTGGCGGTCTTTAGCAGTCGCGCAGAGGCACATTCTTAATTTTTGGTTAGCGCAGAGACCTCAAATATGTAGTAATGGTAGTAGGAGGATTGCAGGGATATACTGACTGGATGCCATCCGAGCCCTTATTACCTTTACCAGGAGGGCGGTTATTGTCGACAGTCGACCAGTAGACAGAAGTCGGGCCGTACTCCTCTTGCTGTAGGCCGGTCGTGTCGAACTCGTCGGAGGTCTCGATCTCACAGATAGGGAAGTTCCAGAAGCCCTTGATGCGGCTCTTCAGGTCGATTTTCTTCTGGATGTTGCCCTCAAAGAGGTGGTCAACGTCTGCGGCCGACTCGTACTTATAGCCGCCCTCGTTGTACGCCTCAATGGCGGACAGCATGGCGTCCTGTGTGGTGATACCGACGTGCTTCTCGAGGTCTTCTTTGGATCCGGGAAGGGGATCGACTGACGACGTCGCACCTGCAGTGGCTCCGCGGTACCTTTTGCTCGTCATCAGCGGTTAGAAGAGGAGTTCATATGTGTCGAGGATGATGGACGTACTTGTAGAGCCAGTATATACGGTTGTCGTAGCAGAGGTGGTCAGGCATATCTTCGAAGTGAGATACCTGATATTCCTTGCCTTTTTCTCGACAGCTGTTAGCCAGTCCTGGAGACAACAAAGCAACAAATGGGGACTCACAATCAGCCTCGTCCATCGGGCGAGACAGGATATAGGCACCCTGTTTGAGCCACACTTGGTTGATAAGCATAGCGAACATCTGCTCGCGGATATAGTCGCGGAGATCCTCATTGCTGATGTCGTGTAAGATAGTAATCTCACGGTCATCAACATAAGCACCGCCCTCGAAGATGCTGTCGATCGTGGTGAAATTGTGCACCCCCCATTTGACTACATTGTCATGGATTTCCGCAAAAGTCCTCCTGATATTGTCCATCTTACCTGTGAAGTTCTCCTCGAGACTGGCCATATTTTGAACACTCTTGTCGCTCGCCTTCAAGAAGGCACTGAATCCCCTCGACACACCGCCGTAGATCTCCTTGAATGTGTTGATCAAAGGCGATGCAGGGCCACTCCACGCAGACATAACACCCTAAAGCCTAATCAGTACTCCCTCACGGATTTCATTGTTTCTTTCTGTTTTTCTTTTCTGGGTACTTACAATGGCGATCTGTCCGCCGCTCAACCCCTGGATAGCGGCCATATCCGCCTTGGTAACCCCCGGGTAGAAAGTCTGTTGGAGGGTAGCCTCGATGGATCCAAAATCAATTTTCGCACCGTCCAGGCTCTCGTAGATCTTGCTATAATGCTAGGGGGGTAGGCTCATGTTAGGAAAACAGATTATAAAATGACATGGGGTGAATCCAGCATACAGCGTTGAAGTTGGACATAGACGCCAGGAACATCGCCGCGTTCTCGTAGTCGTAGGCCTGGTCAGGACGCTTCAGCACACTGCACTGGGGGGCATCACACTGGTTCACGATGTCGCAGGAGAAGCTCGGACCCAGGCCCCAGTATGCGGCGAAGGTCTCGTCAATCTGGTCATCGCCCTCGATATTATCCTTGTACCAGTGGTTGTACCATGCGCTAACGTCATTTTCGCTGTAGTTTTCTCTGGTCCAGATAGCGTCTGGTTTGAAAGCGTGCATTAGTTGGAACATATTCCAGGATAGCGGGGTATTCAATACCGTCGTTGTTGGCACACGCCTCTGATACTCCAGTGCTGGAGGATGTAGAGGACGAGGAAGCCGCCGTGCTGGACGCGGTGGAAGGGATGAACGAAGATGAGGAGGGTTTGTGATCCGTCACTATGACGGCGGTAGAAGGAGAGGATGAGTCAGTCGTCGTTGATGTCTCCATAGAAGAAGTAGAAGACCAAATAGATGTCGCCGTCGTCGCCGGTTTCGCCGCGGAGGCAGTGGGCGAGGACGAGGCAGAGCAGGCGCAGGGTATCGAACCTGGAATGGCAACCGCGCCTCCAATGAGGAGGCTGGCAGCGATCTGGAGTCTCATGGCGAGGGTGAGAGCGAGATTTCGGGATGGACTCGAGAGTTGCAGATGTGAGCTGGTTGCTACCTATCGAAGAACGTGATGCGGTGCACTGCAGCGTTTTATAGAGCTCCCGATTCCCTGCATTTGCCTCGGGCTGCTACCAGTGGGACCAGCAAGGTGTAGCCAATTCCGGTCCCCCGTGCGTAGAACGCCCCATAGATGCCGCAACGGCAGAGGGCGATGGCAACGTGCGAGAGCGTGGAGCGTCTACTGGACGATATAGAACAGAGATATTACTCGGAGCACTTGAGTGGAGCCTGTACCTGGCTACGAAGCCGGCGGCTCGAGACCAGGCCGACACGAATGATATCGCCGTCGCGTGCGCATTGACAAACCCCTTAGGGGCGGAAACCAGTTCCTAAGTCCTGCTTTTCCAGCCCTGGACGAGCACGCATCTACAGGGGACGATTCTATTGGTGAAGACACGGTTTGATATTGTTATACTATATACGTGCGTGGAGCAATATCTCAATATCATGCTGAGCACGGCGGCCACGATGAATTTCCCTTGGTGCTCTTGGCAGCAGAGCATCGTTCCTGCATTGGAAGGCTGAGCCAGCCAAGAGAGCTAGGGTTGGGGGCCAACGATGGCTTACGCCGCCCAGAACGACCATCAACGAAACGAAGTCAGGGAGCTCGCGAATGGCACTGTTCATGTGGGACACGGGTACTACGACTTGGGGCGACGAGGTGAGGATCCGACATGAACTCACGACTTTTTCGGATAATCTCGTCCTCTCGCCGAAAGCACCTTAACATGCAGTGATATTCATGGCAGTCCACCATAAGCCAACGGTCTAGACCTCCAACATAGACCACTATCGCTAAGACATATCACTGTTTCAAAGAACCTGGTCAAGCTGCTTGGCTATTTAACTGAACAAGTCGAGCTATCATACACACTATCCGAATTCGCAGGAATAGCCACAGCCTTAACCGCATCTACACGTCTAGCCACTGTGACTGCCACTGCAAGGCACGGCCAAGCGACGAAGACTCTCCGGTATAAGACCCCTGCTTTTAGGGTAAGCGACGGTATCTTTTCAGAAGTCTCATTTTGCCGCCACCCGAATATAGGGCATATCACCTGCTAGTAAGCTTTTATTAAGAAACTTGCTGTAGGTACACTGCCCGGGATAGTAAGTATTACTAGACTAGTAGCTAGAGCTATAGCATGCCTAGCACTACCCCTGGTAGGTAAGTATAATATAGAAGTTATTAGTTAACCCTAAGGCAGTCTAGTTGGCGAGTAGTAAATTCACCTGGAATTGGACTCTTATGTCCCTGCCAAACACCTTGGCATCCTGTGAATTATAATAATTGTTGACTATACCACTACATACACCGTTCAAATATTTACAGTATGGTGATAAGACTTTGCCAGCACCTCAGCAGCCTCAGTTATGATCTCGTCCACAATCTCCCTAGGTGGCTTGCGGTCCTCAATCAGGCCGGCCACTTTTCCCATCAGGAGGAGGCTCAACTGTTCCAGTAGCACATCGTCATTTTCGCTACCCGGTCTATCTAGATCATTCCCGACAGGGATTATCCCTTGCGACGTGAGTCTCTTTATCCCGGTTTGTCGATTTTCCTCCCAGTGGAGTATATACAGGTTCTTCAGCACGCGCGCAGTACGGCCCTTTGATACGTTAGCTGGTGACTAGTGATTCACTTCCAACTGGGGGGAGTGGAAAAGAAAAAGAAAAGCTTACCGAGAAAATTATAGTTCAAATAGGAGAATCGAATCCAGCAGCGCAGACCTGGTCCTGATGAGCCCTTGACGCACCGGCCTCCTCCGCCGTGATGAATGTTGTTCCTACCCAGATCCCCGTGGCGCCTAACTGTAGTGCTACAACGAGTGATCGACCGCTGTACATACCCCGTTATGCGACTACCTGGACCTCTATTCCAGTAAAAGACGAGATTCTGCCGGAACATAGACGAGCAACCGCCGGGATGAGGATCGATGTCGGCACGGTTCCGGTGTGTCCGCCTCCTTCACCACCTTGGGCACAGATGGTATCCGCCCCGTTTTCAAGAGCTTTGGTTACGTGTTTGGGATGACCAACCATATTCATGTACAGGATGCCGGCCTTGTGAGCCGCTCCACGATGTGTCGGGGCGGAAGTCCGACGGCCGAGACAAAGAGCTTGGCACCCTTTTCAATGGTGATATCAATCAACTCATCGAGCTTTCGTTTGGTAAAATCCTAACTATTTGGGAGAGTTTAATTATTATCACTACGCATTCACCTCTGTTGGTTTCGATTCGTGGCTTACTTTATCTTGCGGGCATTTCCACCAACTTGTGGAAGCAACAGGTCCACACCAAAGGGTGCAGATTTATCGTTCAAATCGGCTCTCAGTGCATCGATTAGGTGTATCAGTATTTCAGGAATATAGCCAACTCCTACAATTACGCCTACTCCAGCATTGGTCACAGCAGCTGCAATTTAGTTCCCGCGGACATCGCCATCCCAGCAAGGATGATGGGGTTGTCGATGCCCAATAGATCGGTGAGCGTAGTCTTAACGATTTCTACTGAGCGAGCATACGGTCGTTAGCATTACTTGCAAAGAACTAGTGTTTAGAGTCATAGTTAGTTGATAGAATGCACGAAGTCAACTCACGAATACCAGCCATGTTGTAACCAGCTCCTCTGTCCGGGGTTCAAAGAGATGATAGCCAGGTGCCCAAAGGCAACACAAGCCCTCCAGTGCTGGATAGTATATATATTATGGGGATTCTTCGACTCCAGATGAGTTGAATGCGTGCGTACGAGAAGGTGGATGTAGCCCCGTGCTCTCGCCTGTCGGCATGTAGTGAGTCGAAAGACAGAAACACCGAGGGACGGATATAAAAAAACGGAAGCAAATAAAGCATGCAAATCTCACTGGCCACTGCTCTCCTACATTGTGCAAGTACATTACGCGTACTCATATCCGACTGGACGGCAGTTTCGGCAAGAAATACTTTCTTACGCTATTTATAAAGGCCAAGGATCTTATATATTCAATAGGTTACTGAACAGCAGGTATATACAGGTTATCCGGGAATCAAAATGCAAAAGCGCCCCTCTATCGCAAAACCCATTCTAGGGATCCGGAGGCAACCGCGACCAAGTAGCATCCGCCTCGACAAAATGAATACCATCATTATCCTCAGTATTGTGAGAGACTTCAAGATCCTCCAAAGCAAACCCCCAAGCCTCCGCCACGCGCTTGTCGGGTTTATACCCGCCAGCATTCCGCATTCTCATCGATAGTTTCTCGTCATATCCCCCCGCATTCCAAAATTCGAAGTCTATTTCGCTGTATTCACGAATTACGAAGCGGATCTCACAAATCCGGGGCATTCGGCGTGCAGCCAATCCGAGGGATATGAATAATCGGTGGAATTTCTCATGATGAAGCTTGTCGCGAGAGAGTTGCCAACCGGAGAGGTTTTCTTCTTCCTCGAATAAGCGGGGGCTGCGGTCGCCCAACCATTCACCTGTCATTGAAACAGTTATTCGTTCAGTCATAGTCAGATAGTAACGCCAGAAAAAGGGCAAAGCCTTACCGTTTGGAAGGAAATTATGCATGGCATCCATTCTGATAGCTTCTAGGTAAGGCCAATGTAGAGACGAAGCCTTAGGTGTGGGCGAGGCGTTCTCGTCAAGTGGAAACAAGAAGTCTAATGCCACAGGAGTATAGCTGACTTCTAACTCTCGTAGGTTTAATGATAGGCCCCGTAGGTTTAGTGAGAGTTCGTCACCGGTACTGCCAGAGGGAAAGAAGTTTGCGCAAGGGGTATCCTGGTAGCCCCAAAGGTCGAACGCCTTGATGGATGTAGGCAGGGTTGCGAGCGCCGATGCTATGGCTGAAGGGCAAATTCAGCTTAGGTACTCCATGGTAATCCAGACAGATAATAAGTACCTTGATGGCGGCTTCGTAAGTATCTGAGGTGATCCGGCCTCACCGGCTCTTCGACGAACAAGCGCAGGCAGCTCAGAGAGTCGCAGTGCGCCGCAACTTGTAATGCAGCACCAGGCCAGAAATTGAAGTACTCTTCGTATATGAGCTCTTCAACGCAAAAAATCCGGGGCAACATTGAAGCGTCATCTTGTGGAAAGCGAGCACGGTACGGGGAAACAACCCACTGCTCCCCGTTGGGAACCGATTCCAATTGCATCAGGTTCTCACCCTCTCTAGTTCCTGGCTCGAGCACCTGTTGGCGGCCAATGACGTTAATGGTTAAGGTAATCGCGCGATACTCTTCGCCCCAGGAGCTCAGTATCTGGAATAGAGATACTATGCTCGCTCTAAAAGCCAGGTTATTTTCCTCCCGGATTGGATTTTCTTCGCTGTAGGTCTCGTTCTCAAGCTTTACTGCGCGATAATCCTCTAGCTCGTAAGGTATGACAATCGTATAATTGAGCCAGCGAATGAGTGCGCGTCCAGAAGCTGCCGTGCCAGAGGTAAGATCATTAAATTGAGCTAAAGTCATGATGCCCCTCCGCACCTCAAAATCCTCGCTGCGTACACTGACTGTGCTGTAGATCCGTGGCTCGAATGCTGATTGCGCGTGACGGCATATTCGGGCATATTTCGGGAAAGAGTCAACGTCATTTTCGAGGTAGCCAGCAATCTGCGCCCATATCTCTAGAGAGAGTCTATTCGCCATGATATGAGGGGTAGTCGCACGAATACTTGGAACATGGGGAGACGTAACAAGTAACATGTTGAGGGTGTCAGAAACCAGCGTTGGCGAACGCTTAGTCAGCGCGAAATGCATCACTCTGAGAGTCCCAACAGTGGAGTGGGCGTTCCAATGAGGCTGATGCTATTATTATCCGGGATCTTTGTCTGTCCTTTAGCAATTCAGCGGTTCGTAAATTCAACTGAGGTGTTGTCTTAATTACGTTGCCGAGAACGAAGGGGTAAGCAAAGGGTAGGGCAATGAATAACTATCGAAATCCACAAAGTTACACATGGTATGAGAACTAAATGCGTCGTTATCTAGAACAGAAAGCATGCTAATTTAAGATGAGACCACGACTATTAAGGAGCGACCTTTATATAATATGCGTACCCCGGCCAAAGACCACTACAGTCCCCCTTCAACGCAGGATTTAGATCATAAAAGTTTTGAAGACTAATATTGTGCTGAGTAGGGGATAGAGCCATGATGATTATCTGGTACTCTTTGCAGTTCTTGCGAGTACCATTCGCCAGAGAAGCCGTGCTGGGCATTGGAATTGACGTCGAAGTGATCAAGGTAGCTAATGGCAAACCGGTCCACGCGGTGGGTGTACGGGACAGTGTGGGCTGATAATGTGAGACTGTTGAGCCACGGCGTGTCGTAGCATAACCAGGTTACGTCTCAATATTGCCGACGGGTTGAACGCCTAGAAGTGCAAGTTTGAGATAAGGGATGCTGCTTCCTAGGAGACTGAACATACAGTAATTATAGTCCAGCCACAACTTGGTGCAGTTACTGAAACCTATTCAGTATGCTGCTTGAGAAAACGAATAATCGTTTCCCGAGCCTCTGCGCCTTCGGGATGCGGCAGGAGCGGATACACGTGTACCATCTCCGGCTGCTCAATAAAGGTGAACTTGTCGTTTTTGAAACTCCCAGGCATGCAAATCTCAGTGCCCTTGCCCTGGAACTTGGTGCTTAATCGTTGTGCATCCGCTACAAGCATGTCATACGTGCCGCTTAGCAGCATGACAGGCGGCAACGTCTCGATATCCCCAAACAGCGGGCTGACTATCGGATCGTGAGCTGGTAACCCTGCCCCAAGAAGCGGCAGGAGCTGACGCAGGCCATCCAGCCCCAGCCACGGGTCATTCTTGCCCAGGCGCACAACCTCGGGGTGGTCCAAGCCCAGGTCAAGTACGGGCGAGATAAGCACGATGCAGCGCACCCGCCTCGCAAGCTCAGAACGCTGCTCCAACAATTGCTGCATGGTAGCTAGAGTGTACATACCGCCCGCCGAGTCACCGACTATGGACACAATGGGCTGTTCGAGTCGACCGCAGATATCCATGAAACCATCGATGACCTCGGCCGCCGTTGCACCAGGTCGCGGAAGTAAAGGGTAGATGGGGACAATGGCATCGAGTTCTGTGTCCCGCACGGCCTGCGCGACGAACTTCCAATACTGGGGGTCGATCTCCCGATAAAAGGCGTCGCCGTGGATGTACATCATCGCGGGACGCTTCTTGACGGAGTTGTCAGCTGAGGAGACGCGATAAAGAGGCCAGGCACCGTAGTCAATGCGATCGATGGTGATTCCAGGCCCGAGGTTCTTGGGTGGATTGAAGTTCTGGGGCCGGAGATAGAGCTCGCGCATATTGTTACGCATATTTTCAGCGCTGCCGAAGACGAGTCTGCTTCTGCGAATGTACGTGACGAACAGGCGGACAAGCCACGCGGTAAAAGAGGCCATTCTGGTTAGCCGGCAATAAAACCTGATGATAAGGAGAAGAATGTGTAAAAAGGGTTAAGTTTTTGTGCGTGAGAGGGCGATGGGGTCTTGCTATTAAGCTAAGTTGGTATGTGAGCGAGTGTTGTAATGACCTGTCGAACGACGACCGCCAAGAATCTGTTACTGCTCAGACCAGTAAACCACCATGTAGATTAACCAACCCTATTAATCATCACCTACCTATGTAACTAGACTGGATAAATATATATTAATAAGTATATTAGAATCTTCTAAATTACCTATATTTAAATTTATATACTCTTGCTAGATTCGATGAATCAGACCTTCATATTCATGTGGTTGAGTACTAGTTGATACATTGTTCAGTGACTCCGACACAATCCTTTGGAATACATTCGAATAAACAAGGGCGTTCACATGGCTTGCACCGGCCCTGTTCCTTGGCAGGGATAAGACCGTCTGACTGGTTAAAAGGCAACAGAATGCGGAGATTATCAGATAAGGTCTGCTGATCCTTCCTAAGTCCGGTTGGTCTTAAGGATATTCTGTGACCGAGTAGAAAGCGTCCTTAGTAGGTTTGTTAACTAAAGAATAGGAGATATATTAAAGATATAGATCTTAAAAAATAGACTAGCTTTAATTCTAAAGATAATAGATAATAAGTAAGACTTCTAGATATAGTAGTAATAACTATTCTTTAATAGTTTCTTTTATTATACTATTTAAACTACTCTAGTATAACTGTTTTATAGGTAATCATCTCTACCATACTCTTTTTTCTTTATTTAGTATGATAGTATCTCTTAGTATTATACTCTAAAAGTAATCCTAGTATGACCGGGTCAGTCTATTATTTCTCTGCTGTTNTCACGGCGCTAGCTGCGGTGCAGTAGGTTCATTGGCTGACAACATTCGCGTTCTCTGACAGAGTTATCGCAGAGTAAGTGATGCCAGGGACTGCGATGTGCTCTTCTGCATGTCCATGACTAACCCATCAGCTTCCTTCGCATGGTAATAACATATTCAATACAAAGTGGTCCAATTCACGGGTTAAACAATGGCAGCACACAGTCGAGGTTAGGCCTCCAGAAAGTCCAGTCACACAATAAATTAGAATAGAGATACCCGGGCATCTGATAGCTGGTTGTTCTAGATAGGAATTAGATGGAACCATCAGGTCAAACCGGACCAATTAATGTCACCCTACCCTCTTCTCCCGGATCCACTCAATATATTAGTTCTCAGGTATGGATCCTGCTTTTGAACTTCCAAAACCGGACGAATGCCCGCCTGCATCATGGCATGGTCAGTCCTCCTTACTGTCACTGAGCGCCTGAAATTCCGTTTATATCGCTGCATGACGCGCCAGATTGAATTCGCGCCACCTGATTCTTCATAGGGGCAATTGCATCTACCATTATTTTTGAGGAAAGGTCCTACTAGAAGAATGGTTGGAAGAACCCAGCTTACTAGATAATTAGAGAATTTAGCTCAGCCAAAATAGTTAGACAGGTGATGAGATAGGCTTTCAATGGCGTTAACAAGCCTTTGTTCCAACTACTACTGGCTGTATAGTTGGTATACATCGATTACCTGTCTTGGGTGGCCATGGGAGTCATGTTACTCCCAAGTTTGATAAGGCATGCAACGATACTAATCATACTATATAATAGCTATCCGCTCATTTTCACCTCCTTTAAGCTCCAGATCTTGGTTACTTTGTACCATTGACGTGTGCAAGCGGATTTCTTTTTGATTCAGAGACACACCTGGGATTCAGCCACAACCCTAAGTCTAACTTCTTAAAGGCATATACAGAAGCGCACCGGGAGTAATATTCAATTTAGCTTTACTGCTGCAAGAATATGCCTATTTGACCCGGAAAGTGTACTAAATAAGCTGAATATCTTGTTAGCTACTCACACAGCCCCTTCAAGCCGTGGGGACCTTCAAAACGCTTTAAATACTTTCAATGCCTCACTCAGTTCGTCAACTACGGCGGCGTCAAGGGTCTTCAATTTATAAGCATTGTAAAAGAGGTTATCAAAGCCCTTCAACGCGATCAAAAAGAGCCATATGCCAAATAACATAAGGTTGCGAGCTCGCTCTATACAACACTGCACAGTTAGCAAGAGAAAGCTACGAGCTCCACGCTGTGAATTAAAAAAAGAAAATAAAAACAGAAAAGGGCTCGATATAAACTCTAGCTGGCTTCTAATGAATCCTTTTCTGTACAAGAAGCTAAATATCTTATGAGGCGGAGAAACGACGGTTGTATTCAAGCTGGTCCAGCAAAGAGCTCTACGTCGTACTCTTAAACACACCAACATGCGATCCCCCAGCATGCTCAGAACATAATATTCAGGGGAATACAATAGATAGATATCCTAATCGTTGTGATATTGAGATTGAACCAATTATATGTGTTCGGGTCGTTGGTAATGGCTTGAAAGTTTTCTAAGCATTGTCAAAGGATAACAAAAACGTCAAAATCAGAATACATAATCACCAAACCAATCCCTCGTCCTTCCTCCCACAAGCTAACGCCGCACAAATCTCCTCATCCATATCACTCTTCTCGACATCCTTGGTCGTAAGCCTATGTTTAGCCGGCCAAATCTCTTTGCCCGCATTCTTCTCTCTCTCAAAATGCTCGGTAATAACACCCCGAACCGTACTCTGGAAGAACAGCGGTGCCTTCTCGAACTTCGGGTGTAGTTGGCCCGAGGTAAATACGCCACGCTCGAGATTCCGCTGTGCGTTGACACAGAGGACTTTGTCTTCGCCCATCACCCGCGCGTACATGTCACTGATTAGCTTGAAGTCGGATTCGGATGAATGGCGGTTTCGGTAGATTTCGTAGGCCATCTTGCTGCTACCAGGGCCGTGGGGGAGGAATTTCTGGACCATTATGAAATGGGGTCGGCATTGTATGTTAGTTGCTTTGCGAGAGCAGAATTCAGGGTTAGGATGCTTACGAGATAACCATAGCAGACATAGGGAAATAGTACGTGCTAGCAGTGTAGAGACCTTTCCTGATCTGGTCTTCATTTGGGTCACAGTGGTGCTGGATGTGCCCGTCTTTCGTATCACTGTCGAAGGAGTCCAAGTTGAGGAAGTTAGGGATATCAGAATGCGTAGTTGGGCAGTGGTAGCACTCGTTAAAATTATCTGCAAGAATCTTCCAGTTATAGTGCCCTTCAAGCTCATATGAATGGTCCAGGTCGTAGTGGTTGAAATTCAAGCCCAGAGTCCGGTATCGCTCTTGTGTGTCAACGCCCTTAAAGTGCTCTTCCCAGGGAACCTCTGGGACCTCCTTTGCGTCGAGGTTCACCCAGACGAATCCGTTGACGTCGACCTTGGTATGAATCGGAAGGAGGCCATTACTATCCTTATCAAAGTCAAGGCCCTGGTAGCCCGTTGCCTTGGCGAGCTTGCCGTTCAGTCCATACGACCAGCCGTGGTACCGGCAGGCCAGGATCTTTGCATTTCCGGAACCCTCATTCTCGACGACGGGATAGGCGCGGTGGCGGCAAATGTTGTGGAAGGCGTTTACACTACCTTGGCGGTCTCGAATAATAAGGATGTCAAAGCCTGCCAGTTCATATCGGAGCCAGTCGCCCACCTCCTTGAGACGTGAGCTATGGGTCATGAAGAGCCACCGTTTGCTGAAGATAGCGCGGCGCTCCAACTCGTACATCTCTGGTGATGTGTACCAGGATGCTGGCAGGGCACGGATGGGCTGTTGTTTGACCTCTGGCTTGGGGGCGTTGCTGCCAAAGCCGAAATAGTGTAAGACTGCAGATGACATGATGAATTCTTTCTTTCTCTAAACAATCAAGTTCGTTTGCAAAGATTGGAATGCCTAGGCGAAGCCATTGCCACGTCCAGATATATATCATGTCCCCTCTCGGTTTCCATTGCCGACGCCGATGCACGGTCTAGTGGTATCGTCACTTAGGACGATTTCTCCAAAGTATGCTAGACAACGGTTTCTAACCAGAAGGAACAAGATCCCAGGTTTGAAGGTACATAATGCTGGCACATAAGACCCTGATAAATCCCTCGGGTGAACCGAAGAACAGAGACCCACTTGCTGCTATATCGACGTTTGCACTGCATTCAGTCTCCAACACTTCCCCATCATGTGGCAACACCAGCTGATCTCGGCTTCCATAACCGACGCGCGACGCGCAGATCGGAGCGGCTGGGGTAACAAATGACCCATCCTACCCCGGAGACAATGCCTCAAATTGGGCCCCAGGCGATAATGCGGCCCCTCTCCCGAGTAGAGGCTCGCAAGCCCAGAGGGGCTGCCATTGCGTAAGTATCATACTATTGTTCTCTGGCCGTCGGTCATAGGGGTTCTGACAACGGATGCAACGTCGGAAGGTGTGCTGCTTGCCGCCACAGCAAGATCAATTGCTCTGATGAGCCTTGCTTCAATTGCCGACGGCGATCGCTGGTTTGGCAATTTAAGAACTGGGATGGTAAGGGCGACAATATAGTCACTGTGCCATTCTGACTGAATAATGCGTTGAGACGGTAATGGATATCTACATGACATGCAAAATTAGGCGTAAAATTGAGAAAGGGATACTGACTTCAAGTATCCCTGCAATGAATGCTTTCTATCTGATGGTGCCATCTCTGGAGAGCTTTCTCTGACGCGAATGTGAACCCTAAACATGCCTGCGAGTCAAGGTATTGTGCGATATCTGTACAAGTCCTTTTACACCCCTGACAACAGTCCTCAAAGATACACAAAGATACACACCAAGAGGAGCAAAAATAGATTCATTCAGTCTTCCTTATGACTTTATGAGTCCTTTTGATGCCTAAAACCCACATTTCGACTAACTCCCTCATCATCATGACCTCTCACGCGAAACCACATCGCAATGATGGCCGACAAAGTTTGTCCAGAGCTCTGCGTACGATCTCCAGATTATATATAGTATAATTAGTTATGCCGGGCTGGCTCCGGAGCGTGATCAGTCCCAGATTTCAGATGTATGTGGTGCAAGTAGCTAAAGCTTAGCAACATGACTGGGGCCAGCGTTTATTTTTTCCAAGGGGTCAAAAAGGGTCCGGTGCGGGCCGAGCATTAGCGGGTGATCCCGGCTCGCCAGATTAATGATGCCAAGCCGTGGCTGCGGATGACCCGCTGGGCGGAGTACCTGCAAGGGGGGGACCCGTATTGGGGGCGGGGCGGGGGAGCCCGCAGAAGAGAAGGTTATCTCTTATTTTAATACAGTGATATTCTGATGTCGATGTTAAGATGCCAGGTGTGTTAGAGCTCGAGGTTTCTGGTCACTTAGCGTAGCCAATTGGTCGGAAGTTGCAGCGTCGCGTTTCAAGACCTCGTACCTGAGGCAGCAAACTAAATAAGTGGTTAAAATGGCCATGTTTGACATGTTTGCATGCGGAAGTAAGCTGCTACCACCAACTCTGAAGTTTGCTGAGATACCCTCTCAGCCAATCTTTTATATACTAATCAGGAAGGTTACTAGATAATACTATAACAATAAGATAGTAAAGCTTAGTTATATAATCTAATAATTAAATTATAATATTATATATATAGTAGCTAGCTACTATTTAAATAGGTACTAGGTAGTTATTAGAGCAGTAGCTAGCTATTATACCTACTAGTGGTTAATGTAGGATGTAAGAATATTTATTTATTATTATATATTTAATATACTTTTTAGTTCTTTATAATTAATATTAACTATTATTATAAAGTATATATTTACTAGAAATATTAACTTATTAGTATTATTTTATATTTTATATATATATATAATAAGTAGCACTATCTTTATAAACTAATATACTAATAGTAATCTAATACTAATTCTAGAGACCTACTAGGTAATATAAGTATTATTATAGCTAACTAGTTCTAATTAGGATTCTCTCATCTAGATACTAGTTTGAATTATATTAGTAATATATAACTCCTTTACTATAATCTAAAATACCGGAGTAGCTATTAAGTTTATACACGAACCTAGCGTTAGACACCACATACTCGTGACAAGAGTTGAGCGTCGTGACATAAGCTACAAAAGGACTGTCATAGACTTGCATTGCAAGTTCTTGCCGTTCTCAATCATTTGTCTCCTGACACCATACCACTCCGCGTTACCAGTTTAGTACATAACTTTCTGTACGTCGCCACACACCTGTCCTACACCTAATCCGAATTTAATTTAGAGCCGGCATGTAGTTAAGAGTTGGAAAACGGAAGAATGATACTTGACTGGGAAGCAAAAGGTGGATACCACTGTAGACAATTTCGAGGTTATCACTGAGCCGGGAATATGCATTTCTCTGCCTGCGGTTACGTGGTCAAGCCTGTCCCTCACTACAGAAGAATCTTGGTTCTCGTAGCAAACAGTCACCCGATTGTCCGTTGAGTGCACCGACGTCCCAAGAGGCTCTAGCTTCTTAACGGCCCCCTTCATCAACAATTCCTGCAATCATCCCATGCCCGGCACGGTACAATGACGTGGTGCCAATGTACCCTTCTGTACGTAGCCTGCGGCCGAAAAGCGGCGAGGATCGGCATGGATGCTTGTCTCCACAGAGGAAAGGAGGGGTAGCGGCCATCTACCGGTAAAGAAGGCGTCGGGAAGCAAGATCCGATGGCATATTTCTTGAAGCTTTCGGTCTCGGACTTCGGATTGCACAGATCAGCGAACCGGGGAGGTACAGGAAAAATAGCAATTATATACCAGACATAACATACGAAAGCAAAAGTATTAAGGTTGATCCCATGTTATAGATAAAAAATTGGATGAAAATTTAAGAAAAACTGACAGTTTTGGTAAAACCAGCAATAAATCGATCTTAAAAATAACAGTGTTACGCCTTCAGACCAGCGTTTCCGAAAGCCTCAAAAGGTCCACGTACTACTTCCCGAAATGGTGCATATTAGGATGGACATCTTCAAATTATCATACAGGTAGGAACGCTCATCCAAAGCAAAACAGGGATTCTATTCGATGCACTGAAATGGATGGTACTGTAACTTTACCTTCTCAAAAAAAGTAACATCATACTACTTCCTAACAGCCCACGAAACCATGGCTCCGGCAGGGTCATTTCCAATAATAGCAACTGTAGGATGATGATGACCACGATTTGGCATCAAGGCAGATGGTAGCAGGCAGTTAGAGAGCAGAGCCAAGACTCCAGTGGCCTTCTTTAATAGGGATATAACTCTTATTGTTTATCAGTGCTTATCTCGTTGCACAGGTAATGGGGATCCGAGATGCCTTTATTTAAACGTCGAGGGCTTTACTAGGGTAATTAATTTACTCCAATGTCTGAATAATCCAAGATTGTAGGTGCTGACCCTGTCTTGCCGAGACTGGTGCGCTGAGCTCCCGATGACAATACGGTCAATTGTGTACTGGTATTGCCAGCTGCACAATCGGTAAGTCATTCGACAGGTTCCGAAATTTCTAGCCAGCGCTGACGCCGCAGGTGTTGATATGAGACATGCTGGGTGGTAGCCCCCCACTTAAATCTGTGTCATTACGCAGATTCCACTTCGCCGTAGAGCCCAAAGATCCCAAATTTCTCCACTATGTTTGCCAGACACGTTGGCTCATCGTTCCTAATAGTATCAGGTGCGTTGTGTACCGCTTCGTATTTTGGCAGGTGCATTTCTAGAATCCCACTAGCAAGGCCAAGTCCTGAAAAAGGAGCCCAACTTGGACGCGTTGGTAAATTTAATGTTTCTCTTGTGAATAGCAGCAGGATGGTACGGCAGATAGATATTAGCGTCCTCCGGGCAAGTGGCACGCTGTACAACACGGTTATCAAGATGGGCTGTGATGGGCTGACGCACTTTACCCGTGGAAATGCAGCGCGCCTTTGTTCCTAATTTGCAGTGGCCGTGTGTGGTTGCTGTCCAAACTAGACTGTGGGGTAGTGGACTAGCAGTGGTAGTGAGGAGGCATCGTGCCATTGTGGAGGGCGTATCTCCGCTATGGACCCCACAGCGGTCAAGTCTATTTCTTCCGAGTCTCCTTGTCCCCGTATTCAAACGTTCCGAGATAAGAATAGAGTGTTTATCTTCAGTCCCGGGATGGAAATCCGAGATGTGACGTAGACGCGCCGTTTCTCCTGAGAATGTCGGTCGGCTCTAGATTTGGCAAAGGGTCCTGAGCGAGGCACTCCTGGCTGCTGAGTGATCGTGTAGTATCCATATGTCCAGGTTCATGTATTACATCGTTACAGGGTTAAGAAGAGGTTTCTAATATAGATTTATAGGGTCTCCTGATTTTTTCTATTATTTAAAAGCGAAACCTATTCATCCTGGGATAATAGTTCCTGCCAGTAGTAGTTAGCGGGGATCACGTGAGTCATGACATGTATCCCGTGTTCTTTCACCATTCCATAGTTGACCTGTGCTGGGCCTTCCCTGTAACACTCCGTGCTGGATAAGCCATTCCTTGAACTTGCAGCAATGCCATATCCTAACCAGACAAGTCCAAACTCGGGCGCAAATGTCGCATGCCTCAACTGCCGACAAAAACATCTCAAATGCGACGGTAAACCAGAAGGATGTGGCAGATGTCGCACTTCTTCACTCATTTGCCACTTTGTTCCATCGCGTCGGGGACGTAGGGGACAACCGAATGATTATTTGATTATTGATACAAGCTATGTCCCCGATATCGATGACCCTGACTTCCTTGGCGATGGTTCATTGCCCGTCTTGACGTCAAACGATCTCTGTTCCACGCCTTGGGCACAGCGCCCTCAAGGGGATTCGCCGATCAACATTCATCTAATCAAAGCATTCTATGAATACTTTCATCCTGCACATCCTATCTTGCCGCCATTTGACCTCTGGGCTGCATCTTCTCCCCCTCAATTCCTGATCGAAGTTGTCGAATTCATTGGGCTGCATCATCTTTCGCCCGGTCAAGTTCCTGAATGCCCCACTCACCTATGGACGACCATCGGCGAAGCTGTACTCTCCTTGGAAAAGGCGCAAGCGTATCTTTTCCTCAGTATTCTCCTACACGCCCGCAAAGTACCCGACGGTGCAAAAGAGTGCATCGGCTTGGCTATTCAATGTGCTTTCGGGCTCGGGCTTCATTCCCGAGAAATCTCAGATACCATGGAGATACAAAGCTTAGCTTGTGCGGAGAGTATGAGGCGCACACTTTGGGAGATATTCATTGTCGATACACTACTAGCTGCAGTGCAGGTCGGAGGTACGCTGCAATTTAACATGGGGACGCCTGACGTACCCCTACCATCAGAAGATTCAAAATTCAGCGATGGCAGTTCTGTGAATCTATCGATTTCTGCTAGAGACCTCGATCGCCGAGCATTCATCTCTGGCGATACCACCATGTCATCACTTGCATATCGCGTTGAAGCAACGCTTATTCTCCGACAGTGTATCATTGCTTGCGAAACACATGCTTGCGAGGATTCAATAGATGTCCTTGACTCGCAGGTTTCGGCGTGGTTTCACAGATGGCCCGGCGAAAATAGCACCATTCTCCAGTCCAACGGAAGGGTAAACCAGATCGACTTTCAAGCGGCGATGATTATGCATTGTTCCTTGCTCTACCTGCATTTCCCAAAATCTCTCTTGATCTCTTACCTTCCAACAACGCGTGACATTTTCTGTTCCAGGCCTCCACCTCTCGCAGCTCCCTCGCCGAACCCGCAAATGCACACCGCTAAGATTGCCAACGCAGCTGCCGAACTATCCAAGCTGGCCTCCCTCTCTACATCCGTCACTGGTCATTCTCCGTTCTTTGCATGTACACTTGTTTTGAGTTCCATAGTGCAGCTCACTGTTTTGTCCGCCCATATTGTGGACCAACCCGGAAAGCATTACTCCTATCTGGCGTTAAACATAGGGGTTCTTAAATCGATGGGCAGGTTGTGGAACATAGCAGCCTACTCCATGGAGAAGCTTCAGGAAATCACTCGCGAGGTCCAAAGCGCCTCTTCAAGGCCAAACAACGGGCTTGTTGGGTCGCTTTCAACGCAGTCTAGCCTAGAAAGTTGATAGATAGCCACTCTATCCTATGTTGTACCACGCCTACAAACAATGTATGCTGACAATATATATAATATGTGCTGTTATTCGCTGATCAGGTCCACATGCTCCTCGGACCAAACTCAACTAGAGTTTCGAAATCCACCAGTCCGGCGAACTTGGCAGTCGCGGAGTGCGTTCGACTGCCTTTTCAGCCATTCAGGATCGTGTCCATTTACACGCGGATCGAATAATATCTTCTCGCAACCAAACCCCTCATTCGATTCAAATACTGTTAGGAGTTACTCAGAGACATATCTTAATCAAAGGACCCTTGGGTTGTGACTCATAGAATGCGTCGTATTTTGAGTTCAGTCCGTCCTTGAGGCTTGTAACCGATCCATGTGGGTGTAGTGTACTCCATGTCTTCATACATTGGGACCCACGGTAGGCAGGATTTGCGTACCATCAGCAATGCGTCTAGCCTTGAAACAACTCTCACCATTAAGTGCCCAAGAGCCTGGATCGCATACGAAACCCAACAAATAGAGGGTCCTGCATCAAGTAGTTCTTTGGACCGTGCTCCAGGTGTTTTCCAGATGGGGCTCAGTAGACGAAGGACAGCGAGCTCCGCACGTACCAATTGAAATATACATTTCCGTCTTAGTGTTTAGTATATTCGGCGCCCCACAACTTCGGCGAGGTCGGAGATGAAAAAGCTCCGACAGAGAAATCTACATCATCCCTTTCCCGACTTGCCACGCTTGCTCGAAACCCACGGGGAGAAGCAGACAGAAGAAGCCGGTAGGATGGCTGCCGCCGGTGGGACTTATTCGCCGTCCAAGAGCCAAATGACCCCAAGGTTTGCCATGTCCCTTTCCCAGCTGGCCCCGAAGGAAATGTCTCAGAGACCCAGAGATACGGGCTTTGAGATTTATTGGAACAGAAACTCTCAGGCAGGCAGGGATCTACTACGAAGACTTGTTGAATTTCTGCCGGGCCGTGTGATCGTTGTAGTTTTTGCGGCCAAGTGCCAACCCAGTAGCTAGAGGTGACAGTATCGTACAATGGGATTCAATTGACTAGTTACTGCAGAGTAGTGTTACAGGCTTTCGGAAGGCCCTAATCCATTTCAACCGTCAACTGGCATGCAATGTGTTGCACGCTGGTGCCCACAAAGAGGTCGTAGATACCAGGATCGAGACGCCATGAGGCGGCTTTCTCATCGTACCATCGGAACTCTTCACTTCTAACGACAACACTAGCATCCCTGTGCTCCCCGGCGGGCACCCACACCTTAGTGAACCCGACTAAGCCTTTCGGATAACTTTGAAGACCACGGCCGCGGATTGAAGGGGATGGCGAGGCATAGACCTGAACCACTTCATGCCCAGCATACGAGCCAATATTGCTGACGGAGACGCGAACCGTGACATCCGACGCATATAGAGAGGCTAGTTTCCCGTATTGTTGAGGGTTGGAAAGCCTGAATGATGAATAGGACAGACCGAATCCAAATGGCCACAATGGCTCAATCTTTTGCTCATCGAACCATCGATAGCCCGTCAAAACTCCCTCCCCAATGACAGCGTGGTCGTTTGCCGCGTTTCCAGGGAACCAAGCACTAGATCCATGATCGGTGAGCTTCTTAGGGAAGGTAAGTGGTGTCTTGCCAGAGAAGTTGCAAAGGCCCAGCAATGCGTTGGCCAACGCGTGTCCATTTTCCTGTCCTTGGTACCAGCCAAGCACAAGAGCACGCGCTTGATCTGCCCAGGGCATCGTGAATGCGCTCGCTGCCTGTACCACGACAACCGTATTAGGATTGGTAGCACAGACCGAGGAGATGAGTTCGTTAGTGCGACCAGGTAAGTCCATATTCAGTCGATCGCCACCCTCGCCCTCGGAGTCCTTGTTATGTCCGACAATCAAGACGGCCATGTCCGACTCTCTGGCAGATTGCACCGCCCGGTTCAGCATGGCATCCTCGTCTTCCTCCAGGGCCATACCGATCCTGAGGCCAGAGACGCCAGGGAATAGTGTGTTATCGAACGACTCGATCGCCGGAAGGGTCGCCATATTATCCACCCGCAGTGCGTATGAGTGCCCGGCCTCGAGAGGTATCGCTGCGCAGCGATCTTCGCTGGAGCAACCCAGGAAGCCGCCTGTGATGGTTGTCCAGTCGGTGTTATTGATAATGAGCTGGTCGTTGAGGAAGAGCTTTGCCTTGCCTGTATTGGCAATGCTGAAGGTGTATCGACCAGATACCTTAACATTGACAATGCCTGTAGCCCTATATGAATAAGGGCTCCCTTTAAGAGTTGCAGGTACATCTCCGTCGCTCATCATATAAATTAGCGAATTCGGCCAGAAGGTGGTGGCAACGACCGGACTCTGGAACCCGTATCCTTCAAAGAATTCCACCTTGAGACCTTGCTTCGAACCATCGGGAAGACTAAGTGCGCCGTCGAGGAGAGGAGGACGCAAGGTAAACGGAATCCCTTGTTGGTACGAGACATGAAGCTCTGGGTTCGCCTTCTGCAGGGCCTCTGTCAGACATGCTTCCGGTGTGCTGATGTAGAACGGGTTGACTGCGGCACTGCCTGAGCCACCAGCAGTTGGTTTGCGAGCATTCGGGCCCAGGATAGTGAGTCTTTTAAGCGAGGTTGGTTTGAGGGGCAGGATACTATCATTCTTCAGTAAAACCAAGCCGCTTTCAGCAGCTTCCCGGACAATTTTATGGAAAGCAGCATTGCTGGAAGGCTGAAGGCTCTCCCGAGACTCAGAACTCTCAATCTTCTGCGACGCCACTTGAGTCTGTCCATCCAAGTCTTCCAGGGTGGGAAGAAGTCCGGCCTTTTCCAGCAACTGCAGCACTCGTCGCACACTGGTGTCCAGATGCTTACTTTCGTCCACTGATCCCGCTCGAACGGCGCCCAGCAGCTTCTTCCCTCGGCGGACAGGTGGACCCGGCATTTCGAGATCGGTTCCAGCGATAAGACTCTGCGCGGTGCTATTACAGCCACCCCAGTCACTCATGACAAGCCTGTCAAACTTCAACTCATCCCGGAGAAGTTGCTGGAGAACGAAGGGGCTCATATCCGCGTGAACGCCGTTAATCTTTGGGTAGCTGACCATCGACGTCCATGGGGAGGCTTGAAGAGCCATAACAAAAGGCTTCATATAGACCTCGCGAAGGGTACGCTCATTGATAGTTTGATCGACATTGAAACGCCGGGTCTCCGTGTCGTTGAGAATAAAGTGCTTCATGCAAGCACCGACTCCTTGGCTTTGAATACCCCGGATCATCGAGGTAGATAAAGCGCCGGTCAGGAACGGGTCCTCTCCATAGCCCTCGAAGTTACGGCCACCAAGCGGCGAACGCGAGAGATTCATTGTTGGCGCCAACAGAACATGGCACCCCTTGCGTCGTGTCTCCTCCCCAAGCACGGCACCAACCTTCTCGACCAGAGCAGAATCGAAGGTGGCTGCCAGCGATATAGCGCACGGGATGAGAGTGGTCAAAGAGCCATAGTTCCACTTGGTGCCTCGTGCGCCCGCGGGCCCATCGGTCGTCTGGAGGGCTTGAATACCGAGCCGATCAACCTGAGCCGTCTGCCACATGTTTTGGCCCGCAACTAATGACACCTTTTCGTCCAGGGTTAATTCATGGAGGAGCTTTTCCACCACGGGACTGAGAGTATCAGAAACCATTGTGGCAATTCTTTTAGTATTCCTCGACGGCGAAGGGGATTCGAAGTCAATGGTGGACAGTAGATTAGCGCAAAGGTGGCCAGATACTGCTTTATGACCACCCGTCTCAAGAAAGTCATTTATTGGCGTCCTGGGGAGCTACAACTGGAACTGGTTGTTGCCATTGCTGTCATAGTTTTGAGGCGTGTGTCACTTCGGCGATTCAGTGGAGACGGTTTCCCGGGATTCTACGGAGTATTTCGTTGACATTCTCCACGGCCCACCTGTTCAGAAATGGACCTTTGTGCTGGAATTTCTCCAGTCCCACCCCGAACACGGACTTGTGGAGGAGCATGGAGGCGTGGGACCCCGGCAGATATGCTGGGGAGCAGTGTGTTCCAGTCCGTATAGTCCTGTTCAAATGGACCCTGCCTCTGGCGTTGATTTAACTGGAACTCGGCTGGACTCGCTTTGTTCTCATTCCTGCGCTAGAGTTCTCCCTTTCTTTTAATTGGCCACAAACAACAGAATACGAGTTACACAAGGATTCAGTATTCCTGGCAGTATCGAGAACAGACTATCGGGGACGTCCAAGTGCCCTCGCGAGACCATTTATTTCTGAAAACGGGTTAACCTAGTTTTGCAAGAATTGTTCCATGGATGCTGGATGCCGCATATAGGACAGGTTTAAAAAGCACCCTTGGGCCCTGCCCGAAAATGTATACTGGCCTTCACTTGACTTCGCCGTCTATCACTTTCTAGCTTGTCCCCTACCCCTCTCTTCTTTTCAGCCCGGATCGTTGCAAAATGGTGCAGACAAACCACTCGGAAGATTCGGTGCGAACATTGCCCTGGCTGATTTGGATCGTTGTTGTCTTTGGTTCCATCTCCTCAGCCGGTTTCGGGTTTGACCAAGGATGGTGGTCCGCATTGATGAGTTCTTCTCAATTCGTTCAGAATTTTGGATCATTTAATCCTGTAACGAAACATTGGTCTCTTTCCTCTCAGCAACAGTCTCTGGGGACAGGCCTGGGCTACGTCGGTGTCATCGTCGGTGTGTTCTCCGGCTCGCCCCTCAATGAACGCCTGGGGAGAAAGAAAACTTTTTGGGTTCAAAGCTTCGTGGTGACAGTGGGGGTCATCATCGAGTCGACTACCAAACGAAGCTATACGCAATTCATCATCGGAAAGCTTATCGTGTATCTCGGGGGTGGAATTGCCACCAGTGTTATTCCTGCCTACCAAGGAGAGTGTGCGCCCAAATCCCTCCGTGGCTTGATGTCCGGAACTTATAACGCGTTCCTCATGATAGGTGGCTTCGCAGCATCACTCATCGTGTATCTCTGTCAACATATCCCCAGCAACTGGGCCTGGAGGGTGGTGATAGTAGCTCAAATTGCCATCCCCGTAGCTAGCTGGCTCAGTCTTCCATTCCTGCCAGAGTCTCCTTACTGGCTCGTTTCTCGAGGAAGACTAGACCAAGCCGTCGTTTCTTTTCGTCGTCTACGCGGACCCTCCTTCCGTGCAGAGGAAGAAGTCGCAGCCATACAGCAGCTACAGCAGGAGCAGCGCGAGCGACAGGCCACCGCAACCTGGGCCGCCTGCTTTACCCACCCGGTCAACAGACGACGCACGATCATTTCTGTCGGTTCTCAGGTCTTCCAGCAGGCACAAGGTATCTCTTTCGTTGCAAATTACCAGTCCGTCTTTCTTCAGGAGATCGGGTTCAAAGAGGTCCTTCTGATGGCGGTAGTCGTTTATGTGATTGGTGTCGTGGCAAATTTGATTTCAATGGCCACTACGGATCTCCTAGGCCGGCGTAAAGTCCTGCTCTGCTCTTCTGTGGCGCTAGGGGCCTGTATGATAACAATCGGTGGCTTAACAGCAAATGGCGCCGAAAGCATGTCCTACTCCATGCAAGTCGCAGCTGTTGTGATGCTGATGCTGTGGTTCTTCTCATTCCAGATAACATGGGGCCCGCTAGCATGGGTTTTGACAGCTGAGGTACCGCCGAAGGAAGTCAGAGAGAAGACTGTGGCGATGTCCGGAATGGGAGCCTACATCACCGGACTGGTTATCGTCTTCGTCAATCCTTTCACCCAGACTGAAATTGGTGGACGTGTTGCATTCATATACGGGAGTCTCTCTGTCGTGTCGTTTCTTTTTACCTGGTTTTTTGTCCCAGAGTTGAATCAACGATCCCTGGAACAGATTGACGAGATGTTCGAAGACCGACTCCCAACACGCGCATTCAGTTCACACGTCTGTCGGACGGCGGTCGATCTAACGGTCGAAAAGAGAAATGAAGAAACCTTCATCGAGAATGCCTAGTCGTATTTAATTTGGAGCGTTGGTACGATGCAGAACGGCAAATCACGCTTGGGATTAGGAATATGGCGTATTCTCGGTAGTTAGCCAAAGCTAAACAAACGCACATTGGCTGTATTTGAACTTGTTTCCGCAACAAGACATCCATTAGGGCTGATACATTCGAATCAGACACACTAGTTTCTTCTAATCCGAAGCAAATAGCTCAGTTCCGCTACATCCGACATCCAAAGCCTACATAATATTCCGTGAACTAAGACTAACAATTCAGGAAGTATTTAAATGTAAAACACCGCTCTCCTCAGCTTCTCTCACCTTATTTGCTTCGGTGACCATATAAGCATGCCGGTACTAACCCTAACCCTAAGTAACCCTAATGCTGCACCCAGACACAAGGTGACCCACTGCGACCACTGCCACTTCAGGAATTGGGCAACCCAGCCACCTACCAACTCTCCAACAGCTGGCCCGAGGAAGGCAATAGTCATAATCAGGACGACACCACGGTTGGTATTGACCCCTGTCCACATGTCCATCATCGTGCCGGCACCCACGGCGAGAGGTGCAGAGATCAAGAGGCCGGCTAAAAGTCGACAGATAGCAAGCGTAGCAAGGTTATTTGCGAAACTGGCACCTAAGATAAACAGCAATGCGATCGGGGTCACGCAAACATAGATGAATCTCCGGCCAAATGTTTCGCTGAGCGGCGCCGATACCGCGGGGCCAAAGGCAAGTCCGTACACATAGAGTGTGAATGGGAGTAAGGACAACACGGTACTCGTCTTAAAATCATCTTGAACATTTTCGTGCGAAGGGGAATAAATTGCAAGGGTAAAGGAGCTGGAAGCCACGGTCTTTGGTCAGTTAGGGTTCCTCATCAGCCGCAAAGGGGAACGTTCCACGTACATCAAAAAGCACAAGACTGCCGGGACGGCCGTGTTGTAAAGCTTTTTCGTGGTTGACCAGTTCTTAGCGTTATCAGGATCGTTGGCCCAGCCAGAAAGAATGTCAATATCTCTTTTCTCGGCTGCTTCCGTTGCTTGGACCATTTTGTGTTTCCGGTACAACCTTGTTCTTCGCTTTCTCAGCAGCGATGGGCAGTTATGTATACCCAGGGCTCCTAAATGGGAACGCGGGTTGACCGGGAATGTTCGGCCCAGAATTCCAGAGAAGGCATGCCTTGTGCCGGCCCCTAAGCCCGGAATCGGCGATATTCTCTGGCTCTGTTGGTGTTGTAGTACTTTAGCTAATGATGGTCCACTAATTCGGCCCACAACTGAAGTTCCTGATGTCCCATAGTGGGAAAGTAGATCCTTTTGATGCTTCTTCCGGCATTAATCTCTTGCGCTTATTGATAGTTCTCACTGTCAGACGTCCTGGTTTAGGTCTCGTTCCCGGCGTAGAGGGGACTGAAGGGAATTCAAAGGTTGATCATCCTTCTAAATATTGTCTCTCCGCATTTTGTTTATGGCTGCTGAGGTGAACTAAGACATCAAAGCCACCCGACCCTAAGGCCCTTGACGTGCGCATTCCGAAGGTTCCAGCTAATCTGAGAGGATAGAAGTTGGCACAGGACGAATAGTGACGAGTAACCGTCAGGCCAGGAAGCCGAACAGCCGTGTGACTCCGCACAAAAGGTCGGCGAAGAAGTGGGTCCGATCAGGGTTATATTCATGAGCTCCACATCAGCATCAACATCCAGCCTTGTTTTACTCTGGCGGTTCGTTCTGGCCTGGGAAATTCGCAACGCTAGTTACTAAATTTCTCGACCCGGGAACATAGTGACATGCTGGTATTCTGGTTATGGATGCTTCTATCTCTCAAATCAAAACTGACGGCGTACTGAGACATATATATATATATATATCTCTCTCTCCTCCATCTTTGAAATGTTTCCTAGCTCAAAATATCACGCGAGCAACAAAGATATTCCCGCGTCAATGATGCAGCCTATCACACTGTACTCCCACGAGGTCGGTCCCAACCCTTGGAAAGTAGCCATCATACTGTCCGCCCTGGAACTCGAGTACAAAACCGTGTTTGTCTCCTTTGAGCAAGTCAAACAAGCTCCCTTCACTGAGATAAACCCGAACGGTCGCCTGCCCGCCATCATCGATCCAAACCTGGGGATCACCTTGTGGGAATCCGGTGCCATCATTCAATACCTCATTGAGACCTACGACGTGTCGCATAAACTCAGTTACGAGACCTTTCCGGAGAAGTACCACGCCCAGCAATGGCTCCACTTCCAAATGTCCGGCCAAGGGCCCTATTACGGGCAACTGGGTTGGTTCAGACGCCAGCCCGAGAAGGATCCACTCGCTATCAAACGGTATTCTGACGAAGTCCGACGGGTGACGAGTGTCTTGAACAAGGCTCTGGAGGGACGACTGTGGCTGGTTGGTGACAAGTGCACTTATGCCGACCTGTCATTTGTTACTTGGCAGGACTTGCTTGGTTTTATCAGTCCCGACCAAGTGGGGGAGTTTGCCCGCGAATTCCCCAACGTGGAGGCTTGGATGGGACGAATGAGAGAGCGGGCTGATGTGAAGAAGGTCTTGGATGAAAAGCAACAAGCGATGGCGAAACTTCACAATTAGAAGTACCTCGGTTAGCGGATGGGACGACCGTCTAGTCATAGGCGTAGAAAACTTATTTCACTTCCATTATTCCCTAAATCTCGACTGCCGGACGTGTAAACAGGAAGTTTGCCCAAGATACCGAAATTCTGAGTGTCATGATTCCATTCACCTTACTAAGCGGAAGATACGAGCTCTCCGACCGCGGGGCCGACGAACTCTGCCAATGTCTCCGAGCATTCCAGTTGCCATCAAGAACCGAGAAAATACGTCCGGCTTCCCTTTTATCAATTTGTCATCGCTTACGGTAAACTATCCACGTTCTGATGTGCATATAAGACCGTCCATGGCAAGGTTAGGTACGATAATGCATCGCAAAGTTGAAAGCATACATCTCATTACCGATTTCCAATAACATGCAGTCCGCAAAAAATATTGCTATCATTGCGGCGTCGGGAACACTTGGCTCGGTTGTCCTGAAGAAGCTTCTGGATGCGGGCAATTTCACTGTCACAGTCCTGACGCGTGCTGGTTCTTTTTCTCGCTTTCCTGACAACGCCAAGGTCCTTGATGTTGACTACTCGTCTCACGAGTCTCTGAAACGTGCCTTTGCCGGGCAAGATATTGTTTTGTCATTCGTCCCTACCGTCGCGGCCGAGTCACAGATTGCCATCATCAATGCCGCTGCCGAGGCCGGTGTATCTCGATTCATACCCTCCGAATATAGTGCAAACCTCGATAATGAGAAGGCGCGCAATCTCCCTATCTTCCGGCCCAAGGTAAAAGTTCAGGAGCACCTGGTGGAGACGGCCAAGTTCTCTGGTCTCACCTATACCTTTATTTACGGCGGTGCCTGGCTCGACGCAGGCTCGAGTCGCAGTTTCGTACTCAACTTCTCTGGCCAGACCACTTGCTTATACGATGGTGGTGACGTGCCATTCAGCGCAACAACTCTCGGATCTGTTGCCGACGCCGTCTTATCTACCATTACGCATCTGGACGAGACCAGAAACCGGTCAGTATTTGTCCACAGCCTGGTGACGACACAGAATCATTTGGTTTCTCTAGCCAAGGAAGTAGCTCCGGAACTATTGTGGAACACCACCAGCATTAAGCTTGATGACTTGACTGCCAAGTCCGACAAAAGACTGGCGCAGGGTCTATTCGACTTCGAGACTTTCAGCCCATACATCTTCCGTGCTATATTTGACCCGAAGTTCGGTGGACTCTACGTCAAGACAGACAACCAGCTGTTGGGGATCCACGAAGCCTCAGACGAGGATGTGAAGAGTATTTTTAGGAGGATTTTTGAAGCGTTGAAGGTGTCACCCGACTCGACCCAGGATATTTAAAGGTTTCATCTTAATGGACTCGGATTGTTCGCGGAATGACCATTCGAGCGCGGTGACAATACCAGAGATCTTGTCTTTTGCCGATGTATCATCTTTATTGTCTATTGTCTTGTTGCTGTCTTATGTGCTTCTTAGCTAGTTTAGAGCCCACATTAAGATGATAAGTGCACGGAAATTCAGTAGCAAAGGCACCTTTCTTGGGCTATACTTCGAAGCACGCCTATATTTAAAAGCTCTTGCAAACTTACACGATTATAAGAGGTCCCTATTAGCGGCAACTTAGCGAGAATGCAGCCTGTTGCCGAGTAAGAGTAACCCCTTTGTCGCCAAAAAAAAAAAAAAAAAAAAAAAACCAGAAGCCAAAGGCGTCAGAAAAAGGTGGAAGACGTGTGCCAAACGTGGCGGGAAATCATTCTGGTGAGTATACTGTGTTTGCCCGTAACTAAGCCATATAATGTCCAAGTCTATATAGAGCAAGCGTTCCCAGGTTCCGTCTTAAGTTCATATACCGCAGTAAATTATGCTTCAAGAGCCAAAGTATTAATTTATTAAGATAAATAGTTAGCTATTTATCCGGGACTATGACCACTTGTTTTTAAGCTCTAATCAACCGAACGCACGTATATAAAGTGGAAACAAATTGAATAACTACAAAGTACATGTATTCCAGCTCCTCCATCCTTCTTTTAGGTCCAATGGGCACTGTGTCGTTTGGGTGGTCCATCTGGAGCATTAACAGCAAAAAGCGTTGGCAGGAGCTACAGGCAAAGGGCGACGTTAACCCTGGCGGTAAATTGATCCTCTCACCTGGTATACCTGCAAGTTGCCATTTCTGCCTTCACGTACGCTGATCAATACGGGGCTTTCTGTCGCGGACCGGTCGACAGGGGTTTTCATCCATACGCACTCGGTTGGGGTATCGCAGCCGATGTGGCAGCCGACACCAGCAGGCAGTTATTGGATCCAGAAACCCACAACCGGCCTCTTTTAAGGACTGGTAGGTATATGATTTGGAATCTAAAATAATTCTTCATCGCTAAGTGGCCCTTAGCAAGTTATCGGATGTACCATCAAAGTCACAAGTTTAATTAGCGACGAGACTGAAATCGTAACCATCTACGCCGCAGCAGCCGAAGATGTCGATATCGCCTTGAAAGCTACGCGGGAAGCTTTTTCAACCCCCGAGTATGTAGAGCTTGATGCGGTCCACCGGGGAAGCTGATTTACACCGTCCGAGAGCCGATTGGCGTTTGCGGGCAGATCATAACGTGGAACTATCCGCTGGGTATGGCCTCATGTGAGATTGGGCCGGCACTCGCGGTACGTATTGCTATATTTGTCCCCCACCATCTTTTCCTCCTTGATGCTTAGCAGTTCATTTTGTCCGAGGCCTAACTAATCCATTGGTACTATGCAAACACCATCACCCTGAAACCAGCGGAACAAACACCACTCAATGTGGTACCTCGCAAAGCTGGTTAAAGGGGCTTGTTTCCCGGCAGACATGGTGAACGTGCTAAACGGCTACGGCTATCAGACCGGTGCAGCAATGGCATCGGACGCTGGCATTTATTTACCGGCAGGACCGCGACTGGAAAGGAGATAATGAAACTTGCGGCCGAGAACCTCAAGACCAGCGTACTAGAAATGGGTGGGAAGTAGCCAGTGATTGTCTTTGTGCAGGACACGGTCCATGATAGCGTTATTGTGCGCCTTCTTCGTCGGGTGAAGGAAGAAGGCGTGGTCAGTGATCTATTTGATAATACAAGCGTCAGCCATGGACCACAGATTAGCAGGGTGCAGTAGGGCTCATCTATCTGTACGCATGTATACCGTCATGCATCCATGCCATAAGTATGATAAATCGCCAATGCAGATTCAATCAATGCTTGGACCTAAAGAATGATACTTATTAGGAAAAGAATTAATTTCTTTCTAACTCCTTCTAGTTAAAAATATTTAGCCTAAATCAGTTTAATTTAAGGAGTAGTTAAGCTATTTATAAGCAAAATTATTACATTTTCTAAGGTTTGAAGAAGCTTTTTTGTACAGTCTAAGGCCTATAATAGGTTAAAACTAAAGAGAATATTTTAAAAGTTCTATTTATATTACAGACCTCAGGAGACTTTCTGTGCGACTGGTCAGCACGAAAGTTCTGTACAATTCCCTTATGTTAAATAGGCTCGGAAACTAATGGATTAGGCATCCAAAATTTAGACCTGGTTTAAATCTGACTTTATTATCCTTCTTACTTACGGAACAGGCGGTTAGCAAATGAAGACGTTTCCCCGCTGGTACCAGATCCGAGACGACTATCAGAATCTCCAAAATAAGCAGTATGCCGCCCAAAATGGGTTCTGCGAGGATGTGAATAAGGGCAAGCTATTATATTCTGTCGTGCTGTGTTGTGAGCTCGATCCAGTCGCTCGAGCCCCTATCTTGGAGGCCTTTGGTGCAAAAGAACGAATAGAAAACAGCTCCCTTCTCTGCTGATAGCTTTGAAGCTGGTGATTCTGGATCTGTTGCGGAGGTCGGGGGTCTTTGTTTCCGAACACTTATCATAGAAGGGGACACCTGTTTAAGGCTGAATTCAATAGCGTAACCATGCGCGCGACATGCGCAACTCAAAGAACAACCCAATCCACACTCCTAACAGCCTGCTGAAACAACTGGAACGGGCCTTTTAAAGCAGCCACCTTCACCAGCGACAGCGGTGTAGTGTATTCCTCCCTCCCCTCGTCCAGGTTTCTCAACCTCCACCCAAAGTCCGATAGCACGATGCCCATGGTCTTAGATATAGCGATGGCAAAAGTACATTCGTGACTGGGTTGACGTCTCAGCCAATCTTTGAGCGATAGCGGGTCGTACGCGTACTTGTCCGGATCAGCCTGCGTTGTCATACAGACCTCAAGCTCGGATGAAACTACATTCAGGTTTCCGAAAACGTTCTGGCCTAGGATCACAGCTTTCCTCATCCTTACTGAGCCGGATAGGAGGAAATACCATGATCCGAATACGTCGTGCCACTCAGAGTCGGCCACGTTAATTGCCGACATGGACATGCTATAGTGCTCGTCGCTAACCACGCCAAAGGGCAAGAGGGAGCCGCGCTTGGTGCCGTTGAAGAATTCCTCTGCGGAGGTGGACTCGAGATCTTTTATTACGAAGGCAAACTGCGGCCCGATTTTGGATGCGGCCTCTTTCACGAAAGCGGCCGGGTAGACTCCGAGAATAAGGTCTTTCTCGTTGTCTTGTCCGGGCTTGTACCAATCGACCACGCCAATGGCGGACATGATAGCCTCTGCGCGGCCTGTGCTGCATTGGCGGAAGTTTGCTTGCATCAGGATGTTTGTACGAGTGCGTTCTGATATAGGTGGGATATGAGCGTGTTGGAACAGCAGATTTAAACCGAGCACTGATAGGGGATATACTTTGAATGGATGTTCGGTAGGTTGCTGGTCTTGTTGTCCTTGTCGCGCAGAACTCAATACCACGCCACCCTGCTCCAAAAGACCATGAACGGATGATGTCAAGTTCACAAGCTCTTCAAGAGTGACTGGCCTACCAAATGGATCGTTGAGCGGTTCCCATGTCCGGGACATTAATATCATATCTGGGCACAGGCAGGACTCCTGAAGTGTCCACAGCGACGAAAACCAGGGTGTGCGAATGTCACCAGAGGAGCGGATCTCTCCATTCGCGGGTTGGTCTGATCCCGCTCGTCTCTTCAAATATTTATCATGCGAGGGATTGTATGACAGCCCGCTTCGAGTATCACAGACTTCCCGCGCACTTAGAAGCTGCTCTGTCTTTGGGTAGTGTGGCCAACCCATTGCAACTTCCAGAAACTTCAAAGCAACCCATTCCATAGCTTGCTTTTCTGCCTCCCAATCGTCAATGTAATTAAGCCAGCTGACACAGACACTGGCACCTCCGAAAATACTGGCCTGGAGGGCGATCTGTTCTTGAGCAATGCGGCCTAGCTTACCACTTGTGGTCTGCGGGATGCAGACCAGGTCAAACCATATGTATTTCACCCCAAGACGCTGCCCTAGAATCGCAAGCTGTTCTGGAATCCGAGCAACGTCCCATATTGTGTTCCGAGGGACTTCCCATAGACACCCTTCCAACTTTGCCATTGCGCTCCCGTCCTTCCATCTGCCCCATGTATGACTCACGCAGGCATAGTGTGTGTCAGCCTGTAACGTTTTCGTGCCCACGGTGCGTCTCTCAAGGACGTTCCAGAGATAGGCGGGACCTACGCTATGATCCATGTCTGCGAGCCACGGAGAACGTCCCGGTGAAGCAGCCAAGTTCTGCAGCGGGTGTTGCGCGGTGATTCTCGATTCGCCGGACATGTCTGGACATAGCGATACATAGATGCGATGTGCCAGTGATTGGCAGAGAGCAACGCCCATGGCCGAGGTTCTGTGCATTTTCAGCACACGGGTGTAATTCTCACGGTAGTCCTCTCCCCCGCGTTCAAAGCTGCTGTCGTCGTCCCTCTCGAAAAATTCGACGGAGAATAAGAGACAAAATTGGATACTGTACACAGACTCCTCCGGTTTCGACTCAACGGGAAACCACGATGTCATGTAACCAGATTGCCGGGGGGTTCTATTGAGTGGACGAGACGTGGGTGACCATATGGCCCTGAGTGCCGCATCAGCCAGCACCTGGGGGTGATATGCAGCGGCCAGCCACTCGTTTATCATTTTCCAAGACCCAGCCTGCTCCGGACTCATTGTATCGACGAAATGTTCCCACTCTCCCTCAATGTTTTCTTTCTCCTTTTGCTTCAACCGCTGAAACTGACCGACCCCGGCCCTCCATTGCCACAAGTCCTCGAAATCTTCGCGTCTTGATTCCGGTATCTTATCGAGCAGTCTGGCTCTCTCCTTGAGCCCCAATGTTTTTGCAGAATGGTACAGTTGGCCGGTAAAATCGGAAAGCTCCTCGGCCGTGATCACGGCGGAATACTCCCCAAAGTACTTGCGAGCTCTCCGCAAGAGGGAACAGTGTGCGAAGAAAGTGTCGCCTTGTGGTATTGAATCCATGCTGTGCTGTATTTGTTCTTCTTAATCTTCACGGAGTTATGCTCTCAGTGCGGGGTCAAGTTCGACAGAGGTCTTACACGTCGGTGCCCAACCTGCGCGAAAGGCTGAATCCGCCGAGTCATGACCACAACTGCCTGTCATGTCTGCAACAGTAAGTCTGTTGTTTGTCTTTAATTCCATGAAGGCATTTCATAATGCAAGTAAATAAACGCGAGAACCACGTTTCTTCCATTACATGACATCTCACCCAGCTCTAATTATTTTTATTAGAGGATTCTGGGCCGTGTTTATGAAGTAAAGAAGATGGGTGCGACGCTCTTACTTTCATTGATAATTATCCCATTCACTCTCCACACTTAAATATAAAGTGGAACTATACAGCCACGAGCCATGACATAAAGAACCGAACAGGCATTGACCCCAGCTGTTAAGTCACAACCACCGGATGACATTTAAACCCCCGACCACCGAGCAACAAGGCGACAAAATGCTTGATATCTTTACCGCTGTATTTGGTAAGCATCTCATCACGGACCCAGCTGTATTTCAGGTGGAATTCTGGAAGATGGCTGCCTCAGCTTTTATCTTCTACCGCGGCACGGCCTGTCGTTTTTACCACGACCTCGAGGTGCAGTAGAAGGACAATCCATTTCTAGATAGACAGTCCAGCTAAATTTAGATTCAAGATAATCTCTATACAGAGAACTTGAGTACCTATATAGATTCTAAAGACTAATCTTTAATATCAATAACAGTAATAAAGCTTATATTGGCCTGTTTACCTGGGATGTCAAATACTTCGCTACTTCGGTTGCCTTGCTCGGGCATGTAAGGCACTCAGTGATAAGCACATCACCCGGCTGGTTTAGGTATATACTATTATATACTGGGGCTACCCTCAACCAGGTGTCGGCGTACTTGACATTGCCCGCCGAGAACCGAGGCCGAAGCTGATGACGAAGAACTGCCGACAGACAGATCCGAAGCAGCAGGGCCCATATATTCCAGGGACAGCCTGACACTCCCCACAATACCCCACGCTAATGACACGCAAACGCGACCGGGTCGGGCTACGGGGCCGGCAGCGCATCTGCGGACGGAAGCTGTTATAAGATGTTGACGATAGCAAACTGCAGGTGCAGCTGAGACATCTGAGACATCGAACCAACGTCAAGATGGGCAAGAAGATCTACCGATCCCCCTACCCCGACCTGCAGGTCGAGTCGGTCGACCTGGTGTCGAAGGTCTTTTCGAACCCGTTTAACACGCCGTTGTCCCGACCGATGTATATCGACGCCCTGAGCGGTGATCAGTACACGTACGGCGAGGTCATTCAACGCACGCGATCCCTGGCCAACGGTCTGCAGAGCGAATTCGGCCTCAAGGCAGACGATGTAGTCGCTTTATTCAGTCCCAATACGATCGAGTACCCCATCGTCTGTCATGCTATTATGGGGTCGCAGGCGATTGTCGCCCCGACCAGCGCCGCCCTGACACCACCTGAACTACACGCCCAACTGCGGACAAGCGGTGCTCGGTTCATCATCGCGCACTCGTCTCTTCTTTCCACAGCCAAGACAGCCGCCAAGGGCACATCAATTGAAAAAGTCATCGTCCTCGACGGACAATCCCCTGCACCGGGCCAACAACCAACCTGCCAACAGCTAGCAAGCACCTGTCCGCCCACCGAGCTTCGCGCAATCCCTGCACACGAAGCCGAATCCCGGATCGCATTCATCTGCTTCTCGTCTGGGACCTCCGGTCCCGCAAAGGGGGTGATTACCACGCATCGCAATGTCACCTCGAACCTGCAGCAATGGCGCGCCCAGCTGCTCGACTCCGGCTCACCATCGCAGCGGATAGACCGCACAGCCGCCATTGCATTCCTCCCCTTCAGCCACATCTACGGATTGAACCTCTACATGTGCCAGTGCTTGCTGTGGGGAACTCCCGTCGTGATCCTGCCGCGCTTCGACTTGGACATGTACCTGTCCTGTATCCAGAAATACCGGCCGCAGGAGCTGGCTCTTGTCCCGCCGATCGCGCTGATGCTGGTCAAGGACGATCGGATTAAGAAGTACGACTTGCGAAGCGTGAAACGCATCCTCTCTGCCGCGGCGCCGCTCACGATCGAACTCGCCTCTGCGCTCGAGGCCCGATTCAGAGACATTTACGGGACAGAGGTCTTCTGCACGCAGTCGTGGGGGCTGACGGAGACGTCGCCAATGGCAACCGGAATCCCCAATGATCGGATGGATAAACGTGGCGCAGGAGTTGGGTGTATCTCGCGGAATATGGAGTTCCGGTTCGTCGACCCCGAGACAATGCTCGATGCAGAGACTACTGCCAAAGATGGATCGAGTGCGTCCGGGGAGATCTGGTGTCGCGGACCGAACGTCACTCCTGGGTATTACAACAACCCGGAGGCGACAAGGGGCTCGTTCCACGTGGATGCCGACGACGGGACTTCGTGGTTTCGCACGGGCGATATAGGGATCATTGATGCGGATGGGTACATTACCATCCAGGACCGGATCAAGGAGATGATCAAATACAAGGGATTGCAGGTAATTCCAAGTGAGCTCGAGGGAAAGCTGGTCAATCATCCGGATGTGGTCGATGCGGCTGTTGTTGGAGTGTGGGTTGATGATCAGGCGACCGAGTTGCCGACTGCGTTTGTTACGCTGAAGAAGGGGCTAGACGCAACGAGCATCAGGACAGTCACTGAGGGTATACACACCTGGTTGAACGGCGAAGTTGCGAACCATAAGCGGCTTCGGGGAGGGATACATGTTGTCGACAGCATCCCGAAGAGCCCCAGTGGGAAGATTCTGAGACGCGAATTGAAGCAACGGTTGAAGACAGGCGCAGCAAAGGCACGGTTGTAGTGTACTATCTATTTAGGAAAACGGGGATCTACTTTGCGATTGCAAGGTTAGGCCATTTAGTATCTTGGAATTTGTCCATTTGCGCAACAGGCTTTAGATCGAGTGTCGGATGAGTAACGGCACAATTGCGCATGCCCACTTTTATAAGTTAGGAATAGAATAATAACACAGATTAGTTACAGTTCCTAGGACAGGCTTATAGGGCACATGAATAAAGAATATGGAGTAGGAGCTAGTCCAGCAATACTCAATCGGGGGTCGGTCAGGGTACATTGAGTGGCCGGAGGCGCTTGTATGCAGAGCTGCCTCTCCGGCCGAAACTGAATCATTAGGCCAGAATGCCTGTCCTTCGTTGCCAGTACAGTGTTACATCTTGCGGAGAATTTCTAATCGGGGTGCAAACGCGTCTCTGGTAGAACCAACCAGCACACCCCTGTAGCTCCGAGTAAACCCGCGATCAGGATGTCATGCATTATTACTAGCTATATTGCCTCCTCCAATATTACATCTGCTGCCTTTTCGCTAATCATGAAAATTGGCAGCACAGGATATGCGCCTGGTACACTAGGAAAGACCGAGGCATCTACCACCCGTAGTCCATCAACGCCCCGAACTCGAAACTTGGAATCCAAACAAGCGAGCGGGTAATCAGCACTGCCGATTGCGCATGTACTTGTCGCATGATGGGAGAAAGCCTTGTCTTTGATATCCTGCTTGACAGCCTCGCCCTGAATTCCGGGGCCGGGGCTTTCCTCCACCTGCTTGCCAACTGTATTGGCGACTTTGCTAAACATTTCCCGAGCAACTGCGACACCTTCAGCCATGGCGCCTAAATCATGGTTGGCATCTGCGTTATCATTAAAGAAGCGGAAGTTGACGTCTGGTGCGCGGCGAGGGTCCCCGGATCGCAGGGAGACCGTCCCTACCCTCTCGTTGCGGGGATGCACTCTAAGGACATTCCAGCAGAATTTGTTGAACGTAGCCCCAGCCCTGGAATAGCCGGGGAAAAACCCTGTGAATGAGATAGGACCTCCGAATAAGAACAGGCTGTATGACTCTGTCTCGCGCTGTTCCAATTGCTTCTTAATGCCTACTGCTTCGCCGTTGGATTTGAACGGTCCACTACCCTCTGTCACCCACTGCTTGAGAAACGGGTCCCCGGCCGCACCGAGTAGCGAGTGAGAAAGGATGGAGATATCCTTTGGAGAGCGAGAGAGAACGTGCGTCTCATAGTTGTCCTGGAGGTTCGTTCCAACCCCAGGAAGGTCAGCGACAATGGGAATGTCGAAGCGCCCCAGTTCCTCGCGCGGTCCGATCCCACTCAGTTTGAGCAGCTGTGGGGTGTTAAACGCGCCTCCGCAAATGATCACCTCTCTTGACGCAAAGGCACGATCCTCCTTGGCCTGTCGATTTGGGTTGTATGTCGCCGCTGCTTCGTAAAGTCCTGTCCCCTCGAGGAACTCAACGCCAATGGCCCTCGGCGTCTGACAATCCCCGGAGAAGAGAATCTTGGTGGTAAAACAGTTCGTCCGGATATGGAGAGGGTACCTTTTTGAGCCGTCCAGATTGGTGGCGCTGGCAGTTTCGACCAAGTAGTCTCGAGGACTACTTCGTCTGCCTGACTTGGTAACGGATAATATAATCTGGCACACACCCTCCTTGCTGTGACTGTCGGGATCGTTTGAATCATGTATAATCTTCGCAGGACTACCATTCACTTCTGATGGGGCCGTATCCAATGCAGCGTCTATGAACGGCCTTTGCGATTCAATCATGCCCGGGTCCGCGTGCGACGACTCCAGCCATCCCTCGAAGCCATGGCCCTTTGCGCCTTCTGGAAGATAGCGACATCGCTCCACTCTCTCAAAGTATTTCTTCATATTCTGAGCCACCCACGACCGATCGCCGGTGATGTCGGCGATATGCTGCCAATCCTCATCCGGCGGAAGAAAGGTCATCATGGCGTGGTGCATCGTACACCCACCCACCGTACCAGCCCTAGGATACAGAATCCCTTTCTGATTTGATCCAGGTGGCGGATTAGCTCCAACGTATACGAAACCCTCCGGGGTATTCCAGGTCATCTTCGGATCTCGTGCCGCTTGCTCTTCATCGTCGAAGTGACGGACGAAGAAGTCCCACCTGACGGCCGGATCCTCGGACGAGGTGGTATGGAATGCCGGAATTTGTGTGTTCAGGTTATGGCCCTGGTCGTCACCGGCCTCGAGGACCAGAACGCTGCGACCATGGCGGGCGAGATTGCAGGCGAGAGGCGCTCCTCCTGCGCCAGAGCCGACAATAATGTACTCGTAATTAGATTTTTCAGACATCATTCGGTGTCCGTAGGAGATGTACATTCTGGCTTGCGTCTTCGGAAGTGTTGATGTTATACTCCCGTTTTGTCGTTGACTGCATTATGACGTGGCTAGACGGTGGTGGTTGTAGCAGTCTCAGTGATACTAGAGCTTAAAGTACGTCGCGCTCTATGTCAATATGATAAGTAGAATGCTCCTTGGTTGCGTTATCCGCGAATAAATGTTCTGGAGTTCCCCACAGTGTTGATCATAACACTATAACTATATATATAAGAAATCACCCGCGTCTCATACAGTTCATAAATGCTGCTAATATTGTAAAGCTCACACACTCAGTCTTAGCGAGGAAATTCCAAGTATCAACTGCTGTGAGGCTTCTTGCCCGCACCATCGCCCTGCTGCAGGTGGGTTTCTATCGGACGCTCCAGGATGGCGGGCGGTCTTTTGGTTGATGGCAGCTAAGGGTGTGTTCAGCTTATGCAGAACGCAGTCTCGGCTATAGAACGCCATAATTAACGTATGCTGCAATGGACTCGTGACTATTGGCAGTTTTCGAGTGGTTCAAGAGACCTATGCCCTCGTCCCGCTACGAAGAAACGCTTCTTCGATGCGCGAGAGGACAGGAGACAGAGCTTCACGTTGCTGGCTACACGGACAACCCACTCAAGGAGAGGCTTTGACAAGCTATGAACAGACCTCCTATGCTACTTGGCATAAATCTGATTGTCATTATAACTTTCTTATATCTGGCACTCGTGTATGGCGCCATTTATAAGCGCTTCATTTCCCTTCCCGATGTCTACCGCCAGGACTACCAGTGAAGTGGCATAAAGGTATATATATAGCAATATCGAAGGGGAATAATGGCAAAGCTTATAGAGAATGCTGCAAGGATTGGCAGATCCGATTCATTGAAATATTGAGCGGGTGACTGGGTTAGATACATGAAAAAGGCAGAAAATGTAAACCGAGGAAGTAGAGGCCTGTTCGCAGGAACTGCAGATTCTGCGGATATCACTGTAGTACAGTTTCATTACCATAAGACTATACGAGTTCGGTGGCATGACCTCTAATGAGCGGTTTCTATATGGAAAGATGGAATAATTGCTGTATGCAGGTTGGGTGTTTGACGGAGGTATGCACGAATATTGAAAGCTGCACAACCGCAGTAGTATGGCCCCAAGCGCTTTGACAGAGTTGAGCTGTGAGATGTCTACTCCCAAGGGGCCAGGTTAATCACCCTTTTCAATTATTTTCATGGGAGTTTAGTTGCCGACATACCTAGCTAGTAGAGCCTCATGCCTTGAGCGACCGAAACAGGCGAATGACCGTCGATATTGTAGCATTGATTGGAGTGGAAGTAGTCTCCATCGTAAGAGTAGGTATCATATATAAATGAGTCCGTACTGCAGCTGGGCTTCGCGTAGAACGCAATTCTTTGCCCGTTACTCTTTCCCCATCCATTTTCCTTGTAAGACTGGAATCGTTGGGTTTCGGTAGAGCAGGCCGCATTATTATCGACCTTGACATCCTGCTCGTTGCCGGTACAGTCACGACCACTGTAGGTCAAGACCTTGACTGCAAAGCTGCCTTGGATGCAGAGGGCAGCAACGGCGGTGATAATCTTGGAGAAATGCATTTTGGAAGATGTTTAAAGTACCGAGAAAGTTTTCTTGGATGTGAGATTGAGAGAATGATATCGGGAACTGTTCAACTTTGGTGAGTTAAGGAACGCTGTTTACTGAGATGTGAACGGGGGTTTATATATCTACAGTAATGGTACTTTTACCTTCCAAACCTGTAGATATCGAGCCATCATGGCCTATTTACTCTACAGCGCGTACTCAGCCTTCAGAGCATACTCAGCCTTCAGGGTGCTGCAGGGGCCAGCGCTAAGTAGATCCAAAAGCAGTTAGGCTTGATACCTAATCTGTGAGTACTTGATTATCAGTCTGTGATGTATACTCAGGCTTTAAGATACCAAGGTAGGCTAGCGCTGGATAAAACTAAACACAGTTAAGCTTAACACGTAACCTGTGGGTCTGACTACACAGCCTTCAAGATGCTGCAGTAGGCAAGCGCTGGATAAAACTAAACGCGGGTAGGCTGACTTGGCATCTAACCTGTGGGTTTCTACCCTCCCCATTCCCCCGCGTTCGCCCCAGCTGTAAATATACATCCAAGTCTTTGCTGACGTAGATCCGAGCCTGGGCGGAAAACAAACGGCCAGTCAATCGGGGAACGGAACGCGCTGTGGGGCAACCAGCCTCGGAAAAGATGTCATCAGCCTGTTCTTTCAACGCTCAATTTAGTCGCTCGTCATGGCCAGGAGTTTTCCTTGCACGAGGAACACACTATGGATTGTCATGTCCTTAATCTTCATAACCAAGGTGAACCAAAAGGACGGTTTTGATTACAGCTATTCAGCGTTTGTGATCATGAATTACGAGTCTTCGTCATCGCAGCGTTATTATCGATAAGATTCCCGGGTGATCGTGCACGGCGAAGCATGAAATTCATAGAATACCAACGAACAGTTGCTTAGCAAGGGGTGGGGAAATGTAAGTATCTACACAGATGCCTTCTTGATTTCTGTATCCGACGGCTCGAGCTCCGGATCTACCGCGGTGCCCGTCATAACACCCGTGGTTGCAACCGCTTCCTCCTTGCTGACCGGCGGACCAGTGAAGTGCTTGCGTGCATAGACAAAATACCAGATGATACTGATCAGCGCAAACGCGGCGAACACCACACTGGCATAGTTCATGGACGAAGGGGTCACGGGCAAAGTGTATGGCATGCAGAACAGCACCACCGCCAAAAGGATCCAGCAGATGCTGATCACGTTAATAGTATATCCGAACGAACCCAGGGAGAAGGCAGAGCGTTTGACATCCTGTCGACCTCGGAGGATGGATATCAAGATAGGCAAGCCGTATGATGTGGACAGGCAGATAGTAGCAACACCAGTAAAGGAGTTAAACGCAGCCGTGGAACCAAAATAAATTAGGCCCAGTAACGCGTCAACAGAAGCAGACAGAATAATAGCCCAAACAGGCACATCCAGCTTTTTATTAACCCGGCGCCATAGCCTGAAACCGGGGATAGCACCATCACGCGCAAAAGCATAGGTGCAGCGACTAGCAGCTGTTAATGACCCGATACCCGCGAATATCATGATTCCCAGAATGAGGAACAGCAGACCAAAGCCACCGCCGGCGGAGCCCGTTGCCATCTTGAAAACAGTCCCAATTGGCTGTCCGCTGGCAACATTGCGTAGAATATCCAGCTTCTTTGGCAACACGAACAGGACTGGAATCAGGTAGACCAGACCCGTAATCCCAGCCGCAATGACAGATAGCACAATGGCCTTGGGAACTTCGCGGTGCGGGTTCTGAACCTCTTCACACATTGCGGCCACCATACCGTACCCCGTCAGTGTATAAGCCGCCTGCAGCAAGCCCACAAAGAAGGCCCAGCCCTCGGGCCACCCACTGTGCGACGCGTCATATTCTGTGAAAACAAACTTGCCGCTTTGCAGGTCATCGGCCATGGTCAAGAGGGTGACGAGGATAATGACGACACTGGCTGCTGTCCAGAAAATGCAGATTTTATTGATTAGGTCGAGATGGGACGAAAAGAAGACATTGACTAGTACGCAGACTAGGAGTACAGCCCAGAACATTAGGACAGTCTGCCATGCGTTTGCGACAAAGTCTTCGTTCCAGAGACTAATTGCGCTGAGGATCATCTGCCCGCCTCCAAAGATAATGCTGAGTGTCACGGTCCAGTTACCCACGAGCGTCAACCACCCGTCAATAAACGACATTAGCGGCGCCCAGCGTCGGGTGGACAGCATGGCGCTCCAGTAGTATACACCACCAGCGGTGGGATAGACCGCGCATATCTCGGCAAGGGAGGCAGCGATGGCGATGGAGATGAGAGTGACGAAAACCCAGCCCCAGATAATGGTGACAGAGAGGCCGTCGTCGAGGGTAATGTACAGCGTTGTAGAGAGGCCGTAGGGAGCGGCCATGATTGCGAATGACAGGCCCAGTATACTGAGCATGCTGAGGTTTCTGGGCAACTCGCTCTTGTAGCCCATGGCCGCCAGGGCCGCGTCGGCGTTGGCGTCGGAGTTGGGCATGGTAGAGAGTGGAGATTAAAGAGATGTCAATGGAATCTGGGGTCGGCCATCAAGCCGGATTCTGGGGTATTAAAGGAATCCCAAATAGTGGAAGTATAAAGATCAACCCCGCATGATAACATCGACTGGAGGCATCGCGGTCTCGGTCCGCGATGCGATGCTTTCTGGCTCACTGGCGGCCTATGAGAGTTTCCCAGCTGCGCTCTGGACTCCATCGGTTCCACGGTCGCGGACCTGGGACATAATTCCCTGCTGTTATTGGTTAATATGGCCGCTGACTTAATACTACGCGGATAACTAACTTTATCATTGAAGGGCTCTCAGTGTCGGTGGACAATGGAGGGATAGCCAGAGGAGCGGATTAAATAAACGTTTTTCAATTTTGGATATCGGTTATAATACAGGACTACGACTCCAGTCAGATCAGATCCCGGTTTTTCACAGGTTGTGCAGCGCTTCCTTTTATCTAATCCATGGCCAAGCTATATTCTTGATCGCGGAAGCTTCATGTGGCGGTTCACGTCCTTGTAAAGCAGGTAGCGAAAGTTGCCAGGTCCGCCGGCATAACAGGCCTGTGGACAGAAGGCACGAAGCCACATGAAATCGCCCGCTTCCACCTCCACCCAGTCTTGGTTGAGCCGGTACACGGCCTTGCCTTCGAGCACATACAGCCCGTGCTCCATGACATGCGTCTCGGCAAAGGGGATGACGCCGCCCGGCTTGAAGGTGACGATGGTGACATGCATGTCGTGGCGCATATCGCTGGGGTCGACAAAGCGGGTCGTGGCCCACGCACCGTTGGTGTCTGGCATTGCGGTGGGTGCGATCTCTTTCTCATTCAGAAACAGCGGTTCAGGTGCATCGAGGCCATCGACGTATTCATACGCCTTACGGATCCAGTGGAAGCGGGCGGTCGTCGCGCCGTTGTTACGCAGCGTCCAGCCGCTTTTGGGTGGCAGGAATGCATATCCACCTTCGGTGAGTGTGTGGGATGCGCCGGCGACAGTGACGGTGACTTCGCCTTCAACAATAAACAGAACTCCCTCAGCGTCGTTATCGAGTTCAGCGCGATCACTCCCACCCCCGGGCTGGACCTCGACAATGTACTGCGAAAACGTCTCGGAAAAGCCGGACAACGGCCGGGCAATCACCCACAGTCGCGTCTTGTCCCAGAAGGGCAGAAAGCTCGTCACGATGTCGCGGAAAGTGCCCTTGGGGATGACGGCGTAGGCTTCGGTGAACATGGCGCGGTCCGTGAGAAGCTGGGTCTGCGGCGGCAGTCCGCCCGTTGGGGCGTAATACGCGCCGATTTTCTTGTCGTTGCCCATGGTGGAGTGTTCTCTGGGACGGATGGAGAGGATGGAAAGGATGGAGTTAAACTTGGTTGAAGAAACGGAGGCGTTCTTAAAGAAAGTCTCGGAGCTGCCCGAGTGTGCTGTCGTCGGTTGTCGCCGTTCGCGGGGCACAAAGTGGCGGGGAATTCCCCAAACGGCCCTTTAGCCGAGATAACATTCATTCAATTTCATTGCATCAGTATTCACTGCGAAGGCTGGCGATAAGCTTATTCCCGTCCCAGACTGCATGAAACCTAATCTACAGCGCGTATAGTGCAGGATTGGGACCAGTTTTGGTGGTGATGTAATTGATTAAAGCATCCTACGCTGTATCCGCCTGATATATATATACAGCCTGTTAACCATGTTAATATTCATTGCTCGCCTGCCTATTCGCAGCCAAGCCAGAGATTTCCGACGGCTATTCCACGGCTACAGAGAATCTTACTATAGATAACATGCAGAATTTATACGACTTTATTGTCGTTGGCGGTACATTAGTTTCCCTCGTGTTTTCTACTTTGCCCAATTCCTGGCTTGATTCCGTACCATTTTCTTGTAGCAGTGACACGATTAATCTAACTTACTGCAGGCGGACCTGCCGGCTGCACTCTTGCGACAAGCCTTGCAAAAACCGCAGCCAAGCCGCAAGTTCTCCTTCTTGAAGCAGGCGGTTCCAACGGGGCCAAGAACCTGCGTATAGACGGCAAGCGATGGTGCACGTTCATCGACGAAGCACCGTCCATGAACTGGGGACTCAAAACAGCACCGCTGGCACAGTGCAACGGGCGGCAAATCGACTACAGCACCGGCAAGGGCCTTGGTGGTGGGAGCGCCATCAACTTCGGTGTCTATGCTGTCGGTGCCCGGGATGATTATGAGGCGTGGGCGGAGATTGTGGAAAATCCCAGCTTTGGGTGGGGAAAGATGCAGGATAGAATTAAAAGACTGGAGAGCTTCTCCGGGTTGAAAAATGCGAACAATAAAAAGCAACATGGACGCCCTGCCACAGAGAATCATGGGTTTACTGGGCCGTTGAAAGTTGGGTATGCAAAGGAATGGGATAGAGACCTTCTGCCTCTGCTGGACTCGTTCGCCGAGGCTGGACTGGAGAGAAATTTCGACCATAATTCTGGAAACCCGATTGGCCTTGGACTGACCATTAACTCAGCAGGCAACGGCAGAAGGACTACAGCTGCAGATATACTAGCCGGGGCTCCTGATAACTTGGTTGTTCTCACGGACAGTCCGGTACAGCGCGTGCTGTTGGAGGGCAAGAAGGCAGCTGGTGTGCAGACCAAGGAGAATAAATGTCAGCATTTATCCAGCCTACTTGCTGAAAAATGAGACCAAAGGAGTATGTCGAAACTAACGCTGCCATAGACTTCGCCCGGAAAGAAGTCATTCTGTCCACTGGGGCCCTGGTGACCCCCAAGAAACTGATGCACTCGGGCATTGGTCCTGCAACTCAGCTCGCCAATTTCAATATCCCAGTTGTACACGGTCTTCCGGCTGTTGGTAAAGGCCTCAAAGACCACCCATTCGCGCCCATGATTCTCGCTCGGGATCCCTCGACAAACGACCGCAACGCCTTTTTTCAGGACAAGAAAGCCATGGCCGACGCATTGAAGCAATGGGAGCAAGATGGCACCGGACCATGGGCCCACTACGGCTGCCAGATTGGCAGTGGATGGTTCAAGTCCGAGCGCATTACCTCGTCCGCTGAGTTCAAAGCCTTGCCCACTGCTACTCGAGAATTTATGACCCGCGAGACAATTCCACAGTACGAGCTGATCACCAACTTCCCGGTCCACTTAGTCCTCCCGGAACTGTTCCAGGACTACTCCTATATCTGCCTGACGATGTTCCTTATGAATGAGCAGTCTAGTGGCGAGGCGAAACTGCAGTCCGCAAACCCGGATGACCCACTGCTAGTCGATCCCAAGTTTCTTGAGCATCCCTTTGATCGCCGGGCCTGTATAGAGATATATCGGCATATATTAGAACTGACCAAACACCCTGCTATAGCCAAAGATACTACCGCGACGATTCTTGGGGCGAAGTCCGAGTCAGACGAGGATATCCTCGAGCATTGGAAGAACAATCTCTCCTCCAGCTGGCACATGGCGGGGACAGTTAAGATGGGAAAAGACGATGCAGATGCAGCAGTGAATAGCCATTTCCAGGTTTTCGGAGTGGAGAACCTACGAGTGGCCGATATGAGTGTTGTGCCGCTGTTAACAAATAACCACACCCAGGCCACGGCTTATCTGACGGGGGCAACTTGTGCAGATATCTTGATCGGCGAGTACAAGTTAGAGCAGACATGAGTAGTTATCAGTATGATATTTGTTCTTTCTTCGCAAGCAACGTCATGTATTTAGCCGATTGGACACTTAGTGTAGATCGTGATGATAGTTTCCTGAACCGTACAACGCCACTGCGTCACGAAGGCGGAGGTATTTAATAAAATATCCTCCACTAAGACAACGCTTCAACAACGTATCTAGGAACATCAATATGGGTAAGGTCAATCTCATCGCAAATTCCCACTACCAGAAATCTGGCACCAAGTCGTATGTCCACCTCATGCGCAAGTACCGCTTCTCCCCTACACAAGCCGGGCGGTACTTTTATGGCGGCCAACTTCAGCAAACGGGGCGACAATACACCAACAAACCCCTTGGTGGTAAAGCCCGGATCCAGCGAGTTCTAAGGAAGAAGGTCGCAGATGGAAATGAAATCGGCGAGGTTGGTCCCGACGACGTCCAGAACGATTCCATGTATTTGGCCCCAGTGAGTATTGGAACGCCGGAGCAAACGCTCAATTTGGAGATTGATACAGGGTCCGGGGACCTCTGGGTAAGCGCCATCTGTAGCTTCAGTGAAATAAGTTCTAATCAATTAGGTTTGGTCGAGCGAGCTCCCTTCGGAAATCATCTCCCAGCACGGGTCCGGCACAGTCTTTGAGGCCAGCAAGTCAAGCTCATTCACAGAGCAGTCGAATTCCACATGGAAGATTTCGTACGGTGATGGAGCATCCGTCTCTGGTACAGTAGGCACCGATTTTATCTCTCTTGGTGGGTGGATGGTCGATAACCAAGCAATCGAACTGGCCAACGCAGTATCGAGCCAGTTCCAGCAGGGCTCTGGCGACGGCGTATTGGGATTGGCATTCAGCAATACCAACACTGCCAGAACATTCGTGGAGAATCTGATCGCCAAAGTGGATATACCGAAATCTGCCGGACTATTCACCGCAAAACTGGGGCGTTGGAAAGCGGGAAACCAGCCAGATAAAGAAGAGCCGTTCTACACGTTCGGATGCGTTGATCAGGAGACTGTGGACGCCACTGGCGAGGAGATATATTACACCCCCATCGATAAGAGTCAAGGGTTCTGGCTCTTCGACTCTCCTTCAGCGAGTGTCAACGGGAAGGTTATAGCAAGATCAGGAAATAAGGCCATTGCCGATACGGGAACGCCCTTGGCACTGGTCGACGATGACTTGTGCAAGGGCATATATGATACCATCCCTGGGTCACACTACGACGAAGATAGCCAAGGCTATATTTACCCAACCAATACGACGGAGGACAACCTGCCCGTTGTCTCACTCGCAGTGGGAGAAAAACAGTTCATCGTGCAAAAGAAAGACCTGGGACTCACCGAGGCGAAATCCGGTTATATCTATGGAGGGATCCAGAGCAGAGGTACTATGACAATGGACGTCCTTGGGTTGACGTTCCTCACGGGAATTTACGCTGTAAGCCATATCCTATATTTTATGTGGCATAGTTCTAACGCCGGTAGATCTTTGATGTTGGTACTTTGCAATTCGGGGCAGTTCAGGCGAAGGACTTGCGGCAAAGCCTGTCTATTTCGCAATGAACAGTCGCTGCTGTATACTTGGGTGACGGTAATAGTGAAAACTCAGTCTCATTCTCGTATGGTCCATAACAACACGTTTGGACAGTTGTGTATCTATATTGGACAGGGGACCAGAATATAGACGTTAACTACGGTATTATTCAACCCATGATTTTAAGCCTGATAGGCTGCTCTTAAGCCCAACCAGGTTATGTAAAATACTGTTAGCGACCGGCATACTTCACCTCTAAATATCTAGCCGGTGGGTAAGACAGCGCAGTAACCACAAAGGTCAACTCGTTGGCAACATCACCACCAGACTCGCCAATAATCCGAGCCAGAGGACCAATAAACCATGTCTCGTCCATTCCCATGCACCACGCTACAATGCCGAGACAGAAGGAAACTGCTGCTGCAATACCGAGAGGTAACCTGGCCGGGTCGTTCCATCCTTCCAAATCATAATTCTCGAAGTTGCCCTTGCGAAAGATAAAATGCTCCTGGAACAGGATGATGGCGTAACTCGTACACCAGTAACCGAGCAAACTGAGGAAATTTTGGAGATAGTCATTCAGTTTCGCTCGGCCACCCACAGCCAGAGCCAGTATGCAGGCAAAAGAAAATATCGTCCATGGGAAACGGGGAATGCGCGCGAACGGCCGAGCAAGCTGCTGGAACGAGATGGCAGCACTGTAGATGCTGATGACATTTTGGTTGATGCCAGACAGAACAAGCAGCGTCAGGAGGAATTTGGCAAATCCCCGTGGATACAGCATGCCTTGGGTTAGATACCCCAGTCCTTGGTCCTCATAGGCGCTCTGCCATTCGGGCTTGTTTTGGAATGAAGAAGCCACCACGCAGCCTGCGATCATTGGAATGCAAGTGGGCAAAGCAATTCCAAAGGTCGCCAATAGGAAGACTTTGGCGCGGTTGACGTTAGCAGGATAATGGACGTAGTAGTCGCTGGCCATAGTGCAACACGAGGCGCTGGAACCGTAGACAACTGCCAACAGACTAAGAACCGATCCAGACAGTGTGAGTCATTCCTCAGTCGCTGGACTTTTATTATCGGCATAGTGGCCAGTCTCACCGTAGATAATCATGAAGATAACAAAGAAGATCATCCATGCGTATCGTTCATACACTAGGATGGCGTTCAGCCCGATAAAGGAGATGAACAGTGCCACGACAGCCAGGATGACAATCCCCAAGATCAAGGAGACACGGCCATCGGAAACCGCAGTCAAGGCCAGGCCACCAGTGATACAAGAAACAGCTGCCCAGCCCAGCTGCTGGATACCGTTGAGAAGCGCAGGCACTTTGTTGGGCCACCACCCAAAGCTGTACCGACTCACGCTGATCTGACGCAGGCCCGTTGCACCACCAAACGTCGCACAGAATCCAGTCAAAGCGCCGCCCAGAAGCGAGGCGAAAACGATGACGAGGATGGACTGCTTCAGACTCAGGCCGAATTCCCAGCCGAGGAAGCCTGTCACGAAACAGGAGGTGTTCATGACTCCACTGGCCCACAGCAGGGCCATCGTCAGTTCTTCAAACCAAGAGACAGGCATCTTGTCTTCAGACCGTTTGCGATCGATAGCCTCCGACTCTACGCCGAGTTTTCTGTCCATTCGCGCTTCCAGCTTGTTGAGCCAGAACAGAAGACCAGGGGAACTGTCGACAGGAGGCGCGTCATTGCAGCTGATCTCAGTGCCTTTCTCAGTGGGTATGGCCTTTTCGGGGTCAGAATGAGATTCCATCTCGAGAGAAGTCCTGGATAGAGGAGATGCTTCGATTCATATCAAATGGCAAACAAAAAGCCAATCTCACAGTAAATTAGATAGTTATTTACATTTGTCGAGCAGGATTCACTGTCCCACTGCCAACAGGGCACAGCGTCACTTCGCTGTGCCTGCATACACACAGCCACAACCCCGGATAGAGCGCACAGTAGAGTTCATCGCAGGAGGAAACAATAACCGGATAGAGACCCTGACAAAAGCATTAGACCGGATGGCTCCAGAAGCTCCAGGAGGATGTGAGGATGTGAATATGTCGGGACATATACCGGCCGTGATGTTCCTGCTGAGATGAGAAGCTTGTGGAGCTTCCTAGACTGCAATATGCCCACATCGGGCTGTTTGTATGGCCTTTCCACCGAAACAATGGACTGCAGTCCGTTTTCCAGGCCTTGACAATATTGATAAATGCCCAATGAAGGCAGTCCCTGATGCGAGACAGAATCTTTACCCTTGAATGACCCTGGATGCCTTTTCCCAGCAAGGGAAAAATCGGTTGCAGCCAACGGTGAGCGATAGTTACGCAGCAGCGTTTACGAAAGCAAACTCTAATATTTATATCAAAATATCCTGGGCCAGCAACACTCGCATGGGGCATTCTTCCGGTGAAGCCTAGGAAGAGTAGGTGAATGGTCTCAGCAATATTGTTATAAGATAATGGGTGATTCTCAACATCATAAATTGTGGTAACTCATAATCTGGTTCTACCCTAAACTGTTGATTCTCTTTATTGAGTTCCTGGTATGATTCACGAATAAGACGGAAGTATTAGTTAAGGTTGATCCGCTCAGTAATCTGGTATGTTAGGATATTTATGGTCTAGATTTCCTCTTGAAGATACAGCCAAGAAATATTTATTCAGCTGCAGAGGTACAGGAGACGGTAAAATTAACCCAGCGGTCTGGGCGTCAGCGACATCCATAAAAATGGTCCATGGCGGGCCTAAACTAGCAGAGTAAGCGAACATTGACACCAAACAGGCGTTGACTTTCGATAACTCTGTGGAGACGAGACCCCATTTAATGTGGCTGATTGTCTGACCTTGCGAGGACTAGGCTGTGCTGCAACATTGGCACAACGTTGGATCTCCAATTGGAATGCACAATCAATACAAGTACTAGAGACACAAAGGCTTAGAATGAATAGCCAGGCCTAGAAAGAAGAAATCGTCGACATCAACCAAGTCAAAAGCCAGGCACCCAATTCAATGCGAACTGCAATGCCCCAACGCTCCCATTCGGCCCCAGAACGACACGAACCAACCGACTAGCTGTCAGCGCTAACAACGCACGAGCATTGGATCCACTTCCTTGGGGCCGTTCTCATTTCTTTTATAGAATCCTGCGGCTGAGCTGCCAGTCACAAACATGCCGAGTGATCCAGTTCCAGTGGAGGAAGACAAGGCTGTGCAGCTCCTTCACCATCTCAGCCTTATCCCCGTCGTCACCTATTAAGTTACTCTGCGTCCTTGCCTGATTGTTTCCAGTTTTGAGTCTGATCTTCTTTTGATACTCGACTGCCGAGTTCCTGTCTCCCCCAGACCCGCAGTTCTCAAATATTTATCTCCATACTACTTTCTTTTCTTCTAGCACCACCACAGATAATATAGAAAATGTCCGCGAATCCCGACTCCGACTGTGCCTCCGGCTCCAAATCCTGCACCTTCACCTGTCCCGCCGGCGGCACATGGTATGCCTGTCCCGACGCCCCTTACTTCGTGGGCTGCTGCTCGTCCGACCCATGCAGCAATACCAACAGCAATAATACATCACCATGCCCGGATATCTACCCAGCGTCCTTCGACACGGCCATATATGACAGTCTCGTGCCGAATAACTGCATTGACGTTCCCAGCGATAACTGGTTCACATGCAACAGTACCGATGTGCCGTTTATAGGCTGCTGTGCGTCGAACGCCTGCGCTGAAGCGACGGGGTGTCCAAAGGACGACGTACGTGCGGCGGCTTGGAGCTCATCAAGAAAGGACCAATTTACGTTGTTTCAAGATGCGGAGGATGATAATGGCGCGGGGGATGATGGGCTTGGGGGCGGTGCGATTGCGGGCATTGTGGTTGGGGGTGTTGCTGCGGTGGTGATTGTGCTTGCGCTTGCTTGGTGGTTTCTTAGGAGGAGGAAGATACAGAGGCGGAACGGTACTGCTGCTGCAGGGGGCTATGGGAAGACATCGAGTATGGTGGAAGGCGAAAGGCAGGATATGTACCCGGGGGAGTATATGGGGGATCGGCAACCCGCATCGCCGTATCAAGGTATGACTCTCTCTCTGCCTCTCTTTTTCTGCATTCAGCGGGTTTGTATTTGCTAACATGTGTAGACTCGCACTTCTCCAGCCCCAGGGGGACAACTGTCGGTACAAATGCAGGATACCTCTCCGTCTCGGCGGCAGGAGTCAGCAGCATGCCCTCGTCGCCGCCGCTGCCTTCAGAGTCTGGGAGACCAATATCTGAGCTATGCTCAAGCAACACGGACGAGCAGCATGTATATAACCAGGGACCGGGTCAGCATGGGCTGGGTGTGTTTGGTGCGAACCAGCAGGTTATTCCCGAGCTGGATAACACGAGCAAACCACCAGAGGTCCATGAGTTGGATGGGGGGAATCGGCGGTGACATTGAATCTAGAAGATTTGTGATAAAGATGCATGGGCGGAGTTATCTTCCGAAGATAGGACCAAGTATAGATATGCATGTTTTAATAAGTAATCGGAAACGTTCTATTGTGCTTGGCCGTGAATGTAGGAAAGACGATTGAACCTCCTATTATGCACTCCCCGCAGGACGGTCCTGCGCTAGTAGCACATTCAATGCAGGGCCTGGACAGCCGTGGAGGTTTGCAATAGAGTCAGCGATGTTGAACTCAGTGACGAGGTTCCTTTGGGTTGAAGTTCTGTAATCACTGTGCCTGGTTAGATGCGGTTCTCTGATGTGTCCCTGTTGTAGCATGCATCACAGCCCCTTGAGGAATTATACGGGTATGGGAATTGCTTCATCGGTCTTGACTACCTCATATTAAGTCAAGGCCCTCAATGTAAGCGTATATATCTCATGCTCTGCTTGTACGATACCTTCCTAATTAGGAGAACCGCACTACCAAGGCCAACCGTCAGTAAGGAACATTTCCCAAAAGAATGTTGTTACCTTTCTCTTCATAGAGATTGGCTAATGGTTCTGGACCAAAGAGGATAGTCGGCTTCTTGAAGACTTTCAGCTAGGATTAACGCCCTCGCTTGCTTTCGGTTCCGGCGCGAGACCCCGACATGACGTTCCTTGGATCTGAGCTGTGTGGTATACAGGGTACATCTAATGCAAATGGAGCTCCACGGAAAGAACCGTCTCATTGTAATGTTTATTGGCTATACAATCTTAACTCCATTGCTTGGCAAGCCTCACGGTAGAGTGTATCCTCCGTCCACAACGATGTCCGCCCCAGTAGTGTAGCTGGAGGCGTCGGAGGCAAGGTAAAGATAAGCCCCGTTCAGCTCGTGCGATTCTCCTTCACGTCCCATGGGGATTTTATCCTTCCAAATTGATTTTGTGTCCTCGGACACGAAACTAGAGATCTCGGTTGCAATATACCCAGGAGAAACTGAGTTGGCACGGGCATATCGGACCCATTCCACTGCCAGAGATTTACCTGTGGATTGATTAACATGACATGAAACATTGGATGAAGGGTTATTTTGGAACGTACAGAGATGGATAACTCCGGCCTTCGCTGCGTTGTATGCAGCCTGGAGCTGAGGAAAGTTAACAATGTGACCACTCATCGAGGCAGTGGCGACGAAGCTTCCATATGTAAATCCCTGCAGTTTGTTGCCGTTGATGTCTGTTCCCTCTTCCTTTTGCCTCCTCCAATGCGCAGCAGCGGCCCTGGCGCAGTAAAAAGTGCCGTCAAGGTCGGTCTGGACAACATTCCTGTAATGGTCCAATTCAGCATCAACCATGGGCCCTTGAGTCCAGGGGATGCCGGAGTTGGCCACCATAATATCCAGACGACCATTTAGTTCTTTTACTGCCAGGTTCACGGAATCCTCAACGGCCTGGGGATTTTTAATATCAACCTGATACGCCTTGCCTATACGAAAGTAAGCCCACGAATATACAAATAGAATACATCAAGTGTCAGGCACTTACAAATAACACCATACTTGCTTTCGATTTCCGCTGCCTTCTCGATCGCTTTTTTGTTTGAATTGTACCAGATAGCAACGTTTGCTCCGGCCTCTGCAAAGGCGTGTGCGACTGAGAGGCCAATGCCAGCACCGGCACCCGTGACGATCGCAGTCTTGCCTTTGAGACTGAAAAGCGACAGCACACTTTGGGTGGCGGGGGCAGTGGTGTTGTTGTGCACAAAGGTGCCCTGGGAGATTGGAGAACCGGACATTGTGAACTGCAGGATTGTCTTCAAGGCGTTGTTTGAGACGATTTAACTTAGCGGATTGTTTACTCCACGAGGGACGAATACGGGATTTTATGGGAGAAGATGCGATTCGGGGTCTGCCCGCACCCAGTGGAGTGTTCGGTTAATTACTAGATTAAACCCGTCCAATTGCAGAGTCTTGTTAGATTATACCCCCCACTGCATTACTTATTTGTAACTAGCCAAGTCGTCGGGCTTCCGCCGGAACCGATGGCTCAATCCTCTTGCTCCTCCAGGTCAGGCCGCAGATCCACAAGATGTGACGGAAGGACCCAAGGGTCCTGGGGATGAGTAAATCTATGGCCAAGATACAGGATAACAAACGCTGGCAAGCCGATGTATGATGAAACGAATGACGCAGTGGACCACTGGGCCGGGAAAAAGACAGTGAACCCGTTCAGAAGACAGAGGACGCTGAACACGAACAGGGTTATCCATGAGATGTACGGCTGCAACGGGGATCTCTGCGTGAGCTCCGTCTTGGGAACTTGTTGTGCCTGGCAGGCCTGCCGAAACCTCAGGTAAGTGATGGAACAACAGACCCAAGACAAAAACCCTCCAGTATTCACCAAGTTCACCAGCCAGTTGAGGATCTCCGCTGACGACGAGTTGAGCGTCAAATATGCCAGGAGCGAGACACAGGATGTTGCCCCTACTGCATAAATGGGCACTCCTTTTGCAGTGCACCGTTGGAAGATGCGCGGCGCGGCTCCTTCCACGGCCATGGAGTGCAGAGACCGACTGGAGAGATAAAGGAATGCATTCCCTGCTGACCATGCAGCAACCAATGCCACAGCATTGATGACGCTGCTCAAGCCGCCTATCCCAGCAAGGTGGATGCCCGCTACCCAGGGCGAAGCTGCAGCATCACTGCCGCTTGTAATGGTGGGAGCATTAGAGGGGCAGATAACAGAGATTCCAATGACGCTGCCAACAAAAAGCACAACCAGGCGCCAGGTGAAATGTTTGGCGACTCTGGGGATATTTGTCCTCGGCTCTTGGATCTCTGCTGCGGTTCCAGCCACCATCTCGGGCGTGAAAGTGAAGGGCAGGGCACTGCTAAGGACAGTTGCGATGACGGCAACAAGCCTGCCTATATCCCCCTCCAGAATCAGTGTATTTGTTGCGCCTGGGTCTTTCCAGTAGTGGAATCCAAGCCTATTACGGTGCGGACCTCCTCCCCAGAACAGTACGAACGAAAGAAGCAGGAGGCCGACGATAGTGGCCAGCTTGATGCCAGCGAAGATAAATTCTGCCTCGCCATAATAGCGCACCGGGAGGACATTGAGAGCGATCAGCAGCACTAAACAAATGGTGATCCAGACCGCGCTGCTGACGCCTGGCTGCCAAAAGTCTATGATAATGGCACATGCTGTGAGTTCAAACGGAACTAACACCGCAAAAGAGTAGACGTATAGCCAGCCCATGGCAAAGCCCAAGCTTCTCGATACAAAACGGCGGCCGTACCGACTCATAGATCCGCCGCGAACTGGGAGATATGTTGCAATCTCAATGATGCCTGTGAGGATGAAGTACACCAGGATCGAGACAACAACGTAACTCCCAACGAGGAATGCTGGCCCGCCCGTTGCCAGCGTCTTGCCAGTGGTAATAAAAAGTCCCGTTCCCACAGTGCCACCCCAGGCGATGAAAAGGGCATGGCGGGCTTTCAGACGTCGTTGTGTCGAGGGAAGATGGCGAGGCGCTTCGACATCAACCGAGCCAATTTTCTGACTTTCCTGGTCGGCATCGTGCCCATTATCGTGGTCATGTTTATCTGTTGACGTCGAGATATTATTCATGGTTCCGGAATGCTGTATACATTATGCGCAGAGTGTAATTTATCGGCCCAGTCTGGTTTATAAGTCTTCATATAGCCGCACAGTCCGACGTCCTTTTCTCCTATCCTGGGTTTGGGCTCTTGAAGATACCACTATCGACGGGTTTCTAGCACCGAATCTGGTATCGTGGACGACGATTGGTTGCTCATGCATTTTTCTTGTCATCTGGGATGTCTGACCAAGAGGTGGATGTCGGACACTCCGACGAGATATTATCTTAGCGCCACCCTTATCTACCTCTCGACTTGGGGGAAGTAAAACCTTATGATAAGGGATGATACTTGTTGTTATACTCGTCGTCGTCGTTCTATCGGACCATCCGCCTGCTACTGAGCATATCATGTTGAGGCGTTGGACGGTGTCGTCAAAGGGAAAGCACATATTCCCCACTCGAACGAGTAAGATATTTCATATTACCACTTTCTCATACAAGAGATACGGAGATTGCGTATGTTATGGTTTTATTTTCGCTTTCCATTTCATTTCTTGCGACCGTTGACGTGTTTCCGGGGTTCGTATGTACCGCTCTTGCGCAAACATATATACAATCTCACTGTGCTCATTTACGCCATGTTCTTTAGCTGGGTTGGGGCGACCAGACCCGGTTTCATACCGCTACAGACTATATCGGCCGTTGCTATAGCGTTGGGCAAGCAAGGCTTCCACCGAGAAGACTTAGGTACACTCCTAGCATCTTTCGTGTTGTGCACCGTGTCATCACCCCTGTCGGCCGCCCACAAGGGCACTTCATTTCAGCATACCGGTAGGCTACGAAAGCAGAATACGGAAAACCTGCGAAGGAACTGCGTTACCCCACACTTTTCATGCGTGTGCCCTATACCAGGCAACCCCAGAACCTGCAGTCAGCTGTCTGCTGTTACAACCTTTGCATATAGGTTAGGCCTCCATACAATCGCCGAGAATTGGTTGGCAAATCGGTGATTGATAATGATGTAATTTGGATGCGGGGGATCTCTGAATGTGTATATGTCCGTGGAGTGACTGTCCAGCACGAGGGCGTAGAGTGCCGTCACTTCCGGCCGCATTGCTTGATTTGGAGAAGATTGAGTTGTTTGCAGGCTCTGCGTTGCGCTAGACAAGAATGCTTGGGGAATGCTTAGCGACCAGCCACTGGTGGCTGTCCATGGAGCAGCCCTTGGAGTCAGCGTATTGACATTCGCGGACTTTAGGCCCGGGCAGTACAGGAATGGCCCCAACGTCCCTCCCTGATATTGATTGTTTTTATAACGTACAACTATTGTACCTGGTTCCCTTTGTCCACGAGCACTCCCTCTGTCCGTGGGTACTCCATTTGCCCGCCACGGCTTTCCCGTACGGAATGGAGGGCTATATGAATGAAACATCTCTGAACGCTGAATGAATGATCGGAAACCGAATAACCACTCGGGAGATTTACTCAGATTTTTTAATTGAACTCAGCTGCCATCATTCTTAGCACCGGTTTGCTATATATTGGTAGCTTTATACTGTGGGAGCCCTAGCGGTTGGCAGACGAGGCCCTGTATCCGCAAACTCCGATCCTACCGTCGACCTCGGCTATGCCAAATATCAAGGTGTTAGACCAGATAACGGGGTAGATCGATTTCTCGGCATGAGATATGCCGCAGCACCTGTTGGCAATCTCAGGTTCCGGGATCCGGAGGACCCAGGTGCGGAGTCTAAGGTGCAGGACGCTTCCAACGTCAGTCCCAAGTTGAAAGTATGATGTCTTCAAACCTTTCAATGCGACGGAAGACTCCAAGCTCCCTGTCTGGGTTTGGATCGTCTTGTCTTTCGATGGCAGTAAAAGTTGATAGAGGGGGGCTGCCGTTCGGGCTCGTGGTGGCAGCCCTCCAAATGTCTGTAATCTTGATTGCGGACACAGTGTGTTCCCGTGCCCTAGAAGATGGCGATTGTAGGTGTGATTTGCTAATAGGATGAGGCAGCCTTGGAGCATCTCAAGCCAGATTTACCCCACTTTTCTCGTCGCCTCCCGTTCAAAACTTTATCCAAGCCTGGTTTGCGAGACGGAACCCGCGGGTACTTCCCATTTCGGCAGAAAAGTGCAGCCATCCCCAGGGTGCGATTGGACGACAATACAGATTCCGCCACTCATGGGAGAGCCCACAGAACATTGTAAATCGCAAGGTTCACTGATATTCCCGATCCCATTGTCGGTGCAGGGTTCCTCGTGGAGACGGGCCGAGTCAACACGGCCAACATATGGTTGGTGTTGTGGTTGACGGTTCTCGGAACCCTGGCTTTCATACTGGCCACCTGCCGACTATCTGTTATAGGTGAGCTCAAGTTCCGCGACGAGACAGGTTAGTCAGTCATGGTGAAGGCCGCTGATGTGTTTTCCTTTCCTCGAGTGAGCACCGTTACGTTTCCAGATGATAGTTGCGGACTTGCCGTCAAATGCCAGACCTAGCCATTTGCAAGGCTGTTGCATCTGCCAGTCTATCGATACGTAAATCGGCGGAGTTGGTGAGTATCAGGTATACTACTCGTAATGCAAGACTATCCGCAATAGGCAAAAAGGTGCGTAATGCTCGGTTTTTTTTCCCGGCCCTGCCAATCGCGAACAGGTCCAAGTTTGATTGTAACAATGGTATAATGTTTCAGAATGCTTTTCTGCTTTCCGCATTATTTTTTCCTACTGCTTCCCAAGCCCGCCAGTGAATAGGATATGAAGGCGAAAGACGAGGATGGAGTCTCGCTAAAGCCGCAGTTCAGCCACAGCTGCGCCGCAAGTGATGACTGTTTGCTCTCATGAACCAGTTGGAAAATCATCCCGGTATTAGCTAACTCACGTAGTTCCCAGGTCATCCGTAGGTTTAACCCAAAAATCTGTGCTTGGTCCAACTTAAAGCTCCGTATAACAACCAACGCAATTCAAATTAACTAAACTAGATGTTCTGGCAATTTGGGCATCTGTTTCTTTTACGCCCTTGAGTATTACATTCTGAACATGTTGGTGGAGCGCATATAGGTGTATCTGAAGTTCGCAGAGCATTCCCGCCAGTACTGTAGGTCTGCTATCACCCTCCGCCCTTCAATAATTGAGATCAAGGGCGGTCGAAGGTGTTCAGGGATGACGATTCTGGAAGCACAGGGCCTTCGTAGACCCTCTGCCCTTTCAAGAGCCAGTAGAACCCACTGCATATGCAAGCCGCACCGAATACTGCCGATGCATAATTCATGTTCGCTGCTGTGACCGGCTGATAGGGAGGGAAGACCAAGAAAAAACATGTGAACGTCAGAAAACAAATGGAAACGACATTCACGGGCATTCCAAACCGCCCCATAGACCATGGGCCTCGAGGAATCGGGTGAGCTGATGTGACTCGGTGGTGAACAAGGAGACAAATCGGCAGAAGATATGAGAGCTCCAGACCAAAGACTGCCAGCGAGACTACGGCATTGAAAGCGGTTGTAGAGCCTACATTGATTAGTCCAATGAGCGCTAACAACACTGACGTGACGAGAACCGAGTTGGCCGGGATTTGTTTGGCTTCGTCTACTCGAGATAAGAAGGACGCTGCCGGAAATGCTATAGTGAAATATGAGCCCTCAGAATGAACCTTATCAAAATTCCCAAAAGAGGTAATGAATGATGTTCTTACCTTTGTCCCTTGCTAGCACCCACAGCATCCGACTGGCGGACATCAGAAGAGGGATGGAAGCTAAGCCAGCCATAATCACCACGGTGCAGCAAAGCGCTGTAGCTGAGTGTACATTGCCCGTAATATTCCAGAAGATCTGAATAATCGGATAGCCAGTTCTAGTGTTTAGGGTGGAGTCCATGTCGCCCATGCAGAAAAGCACAGCAACTAGAAAGCCGAGGCCCATGGTGCCATTAATTATTATGGTTCCAATCATGGCAGTTGGGATGTCAATCCGAGGGTTCCTCATTTCTTCGCTCAAATGAATTGCCCCATCATAACCTGGAACAGCAAACAGTGTGTCAATCTCGAGGAGTTTCCATGTATAGAACGATGGATTCTTACCGATAAGAACGTAGCAGCCGGATAGAAGGCCAACACACCAGGCTATCCCATCATGGGACCAGCCAGAGCTGTTTATGGTCTCAGTGAAGACAAATTTTGCGTCGTGTTTCGTGGGAGAGACCACGCATATTACCACAAGAACCGCAAGGAATGCTCCAACATGGAAAGCCAGTGAAAGGTATTCAATCAAAGAAAGCAGCCGACTTCCTTTGATATTAACAAATGCTGATATAACCAGAATTCCCCAGTAAAGTAGTGTTCCGTGCCATCTCTGAAAGACATAGTCGTCGTAGTTCAAGACCAAGAGACCCTGAATCATAGTACCGGACAGGAAAGGGGCACTTGCTGCGACGGCAATCCATCCAAAAGTTGCTAAAAGGAAGAAATTAGCCAGAATAACCACCTATTGGATCAGATTTTCATCGCGTACTTATCCAGCCAGCGACCCAGCTCAAGCCTTTTCGAATGCGTTCAGGTGCCAAAGTGCTTACGAAGTGATACTGGCCTCCTGGTGTCGGAAACCTATCACAGGATGGGGATGATGTCAAATCATAGCCATGCACTGACCGGGAAACCCGGTAGGGCACTTACGCTGATGCCATTTCTGCCAGCGAAGCCGCAGTTGATAGGGACCCCGCGAAAGAAACTGGTTAAGTTCAGCCAGACTGAGACTGTGGTTGGAATAGCGGGTACTAACTGATGAAACCGTATATAAGTGCTGTAGGGCCCCCGCTGACTAGGGCTGACATAAAAGTGCTGAATCTCATCAATTGTCTGTCCACTCTCAGTTGGCGTTGGGAAGAATCGTATACCTGCATAACGCTTCCCAGGTAGCCATTAGCGACACGCTCAGTGACAGCATCGAGAAAGCGCCAAATTTCTGCGAAATATATTAGAGATACAAGTTTTAATGCATTTAGCAGGTTTGCATATGATGAAACCTTTATGTCCTGGACCTGGCCAACTTCTTGAGATTCCGCCTGCGCTTCATGGTCCGCATTACACACTGCCTTGGCTTTAGACTCCATATTAACCAGAAAAGAAAATGAAGTGAAAACACAGCAGACTTCAAATGTCGCGGAGTCTTCTTGTGGCCGTGTCCTGTATGATAATATCAGACCCAGAAGTGGTTTGAAGCTGTGCAGTACTCGTTGTAATATGCCGATTTGGGAAAAGAAGACCGACACTCTAAGCCCGATATGTCCAAAGAACACGAGTCAATCGCATTCGGGAATATACATGGCTGTCATCGAGCAATTGGAGGTATAATTGAGACGAGGTGACGGAACTTTAGACAGGCACATGTTGATTGCAGTCCCAGATTCCATTGTTTGCGACTAGTTCCTCACCATGTTCCGAATTCTTTCAAGTGGCACGGAAACTGCCAAAGCCCAGGCACAGGAAAGCACCGTTCCAAGGGCACTCCCCGCATCATGGTACCATTCAAAGCCTCTCTACGATCTTGAGCGTAGAGCCATATTCTCGAAGAGGTGGTTGCTAGTCACACATCGCTCGCGCTTTACAAAAGCAGGCGATTTCATTAGATACGAGGAGGCCGGTTTCCCGTTCTTCCTCTGTCTCGACAGGCAGGGAGTTCTACGAGGATTCCACAATGTCTGCCGGCACCGCGCCTTCCCAGTCGTCACCACTGAATCTGGGACCGCGAGTATCCTCGCGTGTAAATACCACGGTATTGTCGTGTCCCCCTTAGTCCACAGTGCAATCTGACGCCAGAGGGCTGATTGTTTTACTCTTCCCAAGGATGGTCCTACGGTTTGAACGGTAAGCTGGCGAAGGCACCGCGATTTGACCAGGTTCCTGAGTTTGACAAGGATCGAAATGGATTGTTCGCGATCCATACTCATGTTGACCGGAGGGGCTTTGTTTGGGTCAATCTCGAGGCTACTAACAGCGAGTCTCCCGCTACACCCTGGAGTGAGGACTTTCTCGGTGCCGATACGCAGGAACGTTTAGATGATTTCAACATGGACGAATACTCGTTCGATCATGCCTGGAGCATGCATGGCGATTATAACTGGAAGACATTGGTAGACAACTATAATGAGGTATGACTGATCAGGCAAGCACCGTATGAATCATTTCAAGTTTCCTCGACCCATCTGATATGTTTGAAAGTGTTATCACTGTGGTGTGGCGCATCCTGGTATCGCTGCCATATCGGATCTTACAACATACGAGGTCAAAACCGTCGGAGGGCAAATCCAGCACTATGTGGAGGACAAGCCTGGGTACGAGTCAGGCATGAAAGTGGCGCCGACATTCTTTTTCCCGAATGCTTCTGTGACAATGACGTATGGTTTACACCTGTGACCGTGTGAATGACTGTTGTCGGAATACTCATTCTGATGCAGGTCTCATTATTTCTATCTCATGCGCGTGGTACCCACGTCTGCGGTGACGACATCTATGCAGTACGAAGTTTTCCGCCACAGGAAGGCATCAGACGCGGTATTCAAAGATTTAGATGGTTATTTCAAACAAGTCGAAAATGAGGATAAGCAGCTTTGCAATGGGGTGCAGCGCAACCTGAATGCCGGCGTTTACGTCAACGGAAACCTACAGCCATTCAACGAAAAGGTAATTGCCCAAGATCCAGGTTCTGGTGGCCAAGAGGATGAGCTGATGTTGTTAAAACAGGGCGTCCTATACTTCCAGGAGCGGGTGAAGCGGAATTTGGTCAATCATCGACGCGAGGAGGAATCAAAGGGCGGTGAGATATGGCCAAGTACGAGAAAGGCCATCGAATCGGCGTCACTGGATGAAGAAATTGGCTTTTGCACCAAGCTGGATTGTGGAAGCAGTGCCGAGTTGGCTTGGTAACATGGAGATTCAGGGAACTGGACCTATGCTAGCTTAAGCTGTGCTATGAAATACGCAAAACCCTAACATTAGATAATGATAGCGTACTTAGCATATAAGCTAACCTTAGTATAAAATATTTCTAGTATTAGGCTGAAAGAGGATTAATATACTATATTTGTTAATTATTTTACTATATAAAATATCTCTTTCTTTCTTAGATATAAGTTTTTATTAGACTACTTTTTATTATCTTATTTAGTCTTAAATTATATCTAAATCTAGCAATAGCTATTCTATCTCTATAATATAATTAAAAGCAATTAATCCAAATCTACTACTTTATTTATATATACTCTTATAGTACTAAGTAATTTTCCATATTACCTATAGTTATTACTATACTTTTAATGATCTACACTAATACTGAAGCGGTTTTTGCGGAGGCCAGTTCTTCCATGTCTTGATCCTGATATGACGACTACGAGTAATGAAGTGCTGCATTTCGATAATGCGACGAGCTGTCCATATTTTCAACTGATTTCACAGCCCATCGTAATCTGGGCAAGTACCACTGGCCACGTCCTTAATCATATTAGGCCCGAGGATACTGTCAAATATCCCATACCGGTCGTTTCGGATGCGCATGTAGTACTCGTGGACACTTGGATGTTTCTCTGCCCATGCCTTCGTGAAGACCTGCCAAGGATGTCAGTAGAGTACATCATGACGAAGTATTGCGTCTTTACGTATTTATATCCTCGAGCCAAACCCGAGACAACAAACAAATCTGCGAAAGACAGAGTATCGCCGACCAGGTACTGCTTTCCCTTGATCTCTGTGTCGATGGCACGGACCGTAAGCTCGCAGCCCTCTTCGGCTTTCCCTAGGATCTCGGGGCTGGATGGTGCTCTCCCAATGATGGGTTGGATCCAAGCCATAATTGGCAGCAGGAGCTCATAGTTGGTAAAAGATGCCCAGCGAAGAACGGTAGTCTCCTCTCGCAGGTTCGATCCGTGTAGCGTGCTCTTCGGGCTCTGATGAGAGACTTCACTGCTGTTAGTGGAATTGAAACCTATACGATGAACAGTTGGAGTCTCACGGAACCACGCGACGGCGTTACTCTCGTAGACACAGAACCTGTCTGTTGTCTCGAACGTTGGGACCTTTCCAGTATGGAATTTGGCTAAATACCCCTCGCCGACGCCCCCTTTCTCTGGATAAACTTTGATCGGAAAGGCGTTGCAGATTTCTACGTCGAGCTTGAGGTACTTGACGACGAACAACACCATGGTTGACCGAGGGGCCTTTGGGTAGGTGTACAGTTTTCCGAGTGGCATGGTGAAATAGATAATGTAAAACACTATGCAGCGTATGGTTTTAAAAAGCAAGTTAGGTGTGAGAGGCCAATCTGGTTACTATAATTTAAGATATATATAAACGCGGATCGTCGGCGTGGCCTGGGATTCCCGCTCGCCATCGAGACAGATTACCGAATTGAAAATAGGCATCATTTTCATTATCTTGGTTATCCCGTTCAATTGCAGCTAAGGAGGAGTGAGGGGCAAGATTTCGTGGGGAGTCAGAGGAGTGGGAGGAGCTCCTCCCGGCATATTTATCTGATCTACACTCCTCTTAAAATCACAAGCAAGAAAGCAATGGGATTGCCATATTTCCAGTGAACCGCCGACTGATATAATGATATCCTCGAATCTCTGCCTACATCATGCAACAGTCGTAAGTACATCCACTCAGCTGGCGACTTGTCTGACCTCCCAGATACGTCTTGGTTACTGGCGCAACGGGCCTAATCGGAGCCCATGTAGTAGACAACCTCCATCAATCAGGAACCCGGGTAAAGGTCGTGGTCCGGTCGAAGGAGAAGGCCGATGCGTTTCTTGCGAGCAGGAGAGAGCACAGCGACAAGCTGGACGTGGTCTTCATCAGGGACTTGACGGACCCGGGGGCGTTTGACGGCGCGGTGAAAGATGTAACTGGGGTGATCCACATTGCAAGTGTATGTTCAAGTAGATGACCATCGCCGAAAAGGAGAAATAGTATGCTAACACCCGGGTCCAACAGCCTCTCAAATACGACTGCAAAGACAATGAGCAAGCCCTGATAATCCCTGCCATCCAGGGAGTACGCTCTATCCTACGAGCGAGCTTGCACTCTCAAGTCCAACGTGTTGTCCTCACCTCCTCCTTTGGATCTGTGATAGACTTGTCCAGGCCCGAGGAGATGCCCTGGAAATTCACATCCAACGACTGGAATCCCATCACGTACGCTGAGGCTGCATCACCACACGCGTCGGCGCGCGAGGCTTACAGAGGATCCAAGACACTCGCAGAACGGGAAGCCTGGAAGTTCATGGGGGAGCAAAGGCCAGGATTCGACCTGGTAACGCTCTGCCCATCCATGGTGTTTGGGCCACTGGCACAGAATCCCAAATCCTCGGCAGATTTGAACGAGTCTAACAAGATGCTCTGGAAAGTAGCCAGCGGGACTGCCTCCCAAGAGCTTCCTCCATGCCAGTTCAACTTCTGGATTGATGTTCGCGATTTGGCCCAGATTCATGTCCAAGCGCTCCTCACTCCCACTGCCGGGGGGAAGAGGTACATCCCAGTGTCAAGGGAGCCATTTACATACCAAATGGCGTCGGATATTATGCAGCGCGAGATTCCATTTCTCAAGGGGAATATTCCGGCAGGGATGCTGGCTATCAAGAAACATGTTGAAGTCGATCTGGAGGCGATGGAGAAAGATTTCCCCAGCATCGAGTATACGCCATTTAAGACAACAGTATCTGATTTTGTGAGTCAGTTCAGTCCATTCTTGAAGGGCCAGACTTGAGAGTCTCATGATTTAGGAATGAAAATAAACCAGGTATACCACTTCGTGTGAATTCAGTTCCAGTCAACTAGCTAGCACCCTCCTAGCATATACATGAAACTATTCGCAGTACCAACAATTCTCCGGTCCACGCAATAGCATAACTACCCACATTAGACGCAGTGTACGTCGCCTATGATTGCATCAGGCTTAGACAAAATGCACCTCAACGTCTTCACAAACCGCTGCACAAAGTCCTCCACAGTTTTAGGAGATATGACCCACGGGTCATATCGTGCAATGATGCGGACTCCCTCTGGCGAGAACTTTCCTATCACGTACAGGCTCCCTGATAGAGGGGCAGTGTCCATAGGGTACGCCAGCTCCCACTCCGAGAAAAGATTAGGCAGCATGGCAGCATGATCAGGTTGTATGAAAAGGGTAGACTGGAACCGGCAGGCGGCAGCAGCCTGCGGGCTTAAAGTCGATATCAGGTCCCTAGCCACAAACTCATGGGGCCGGCGCGCCGCTACCTGATCCTGTATTAATCCAGCACTAACCTGTAGAGAACTATTCGTGTCGAGCACAACGCGCGTGGGAACTCGTGTGACAGTTTGTCCCATGATTTCTTCAATTCCTGGAACCGGAGCATCGCGGCCAGAGGCGACTTCACCAAAGACAACATCGTGTGACCCTACAAAGGACGAGACGGACAGCGCCATCGCTAACCTCAGCTTGTTGCCGATGTTGTGGTGATCGGCTTGTACCAGTTTCATGCTGTCGCCCACAACCGTAGACACTGCCCACGGTACGTATTCATCAGACGGAAGCTCAGGGAATATTTTCCCGCGAAAGCCGTCAAAACTCTCTTTCCAGAAATGTCGAGTAGCGTTGGGAATGTTGGACAGGAGCTTTATATAGCGATTATACGGCTGCGGGACCAGCTGCTCTCCCCTGTAGGCTCGTGCGAGCAGCTGAAACAACAAGGTGAGCGACGCCCCATCATATACCACATGGTGCGTCCAGATTTCAAGCTGTCGCCCAACCTTCGCGGCTCGCACCAGTGGCTGCCGGAATCCCCATAGGTTGGTGTTGGAATTCTCCCCCAAAAATGTCGAGTATAGCGGCAGACAGTCAGCTCCCTTGAATACCGCCTGGAGCAGCTCCCCCGACTTCAACTGGACTATATGAGTGCGCAGGGCCTGTCCACTGCGTTGGATTACGGTATCCCATGCCTCTCGGAAGAGGGCATCGTCGACATCTGCGGGCAGAGTGGCTGTTATGCGCGGTGTGTAGTTCCTCGATGGCATCATTGAGCATAGGACCCAATGTTTTTGGATCCAGGTACAAGGGTATATATCTTCCAATTCCATCGCTTGTGCCGTTCCCGCATACAGGCTTAATATCTCATCAATGACGCCTTGCGGACCTGTGGATGTCTCCTCTAACAGAGAAAATGGCGGCACCGTTTCAGCCTCCGGATGCCTGGACGATGTCGCCACTTCGGCCATTGATACCAACGTTTGGCGGATCAGGATATCCTGGAAGGTTAAGTGAAGTCCACAGTCCCCCGCCTTAGCTACGAGCTGCATGCTCAGCAGCGAATCGCCACCAAGCGAAGGCCAACTGGAATGGCGCCCGATTTGGGACGGAGGGACACCAAGTAGAGCCGCCCATAAGTCCCCCAGTTTCTGCTCTGTCGGGGTCAATGGCATATCATCTGGTCCTTGCATTTCAATGGTGGAGTATTTCCACAAACAATTGTACTTCTTGATGTCCTCGGGGGATAGGCATGCCGCACTCTTTCGGAGAAGCTGGCGGTCCAGTTTGCCCGACTTCATGAGAGGAAGCTGGGTGATGCAAAAGACGTACTGCGGAATCATGTACGCAGGCAAGGTTGCTTGCAGATATGGTACCAGTTCTCCCATCTCCAAATGGCTCGCGTCACTGGGCATGAACAAACCTTCTCTGCAGATGCCTCGTGAATCCATTGCCGAGCATTCCGAATAGAGGAAAACTGTAATTCTGGGTGTGCTGTTATTGAAGGGCACCACATCTACTATAGCGTCACGCAGGCCTGAAATAGCAAGGCAGACATGGTGCTCTATCTCCCCTGCTTCAATACGCTGCCCATTCACCTTCATCTGCGTATCTTTGCGGCCCAAGTACTGGAGCGAGCCGTCAGGATTGTAGCAAGCCAGATCACCAGATCTGTACACCATTCCGGCAGAGCTGCGCCTGAACCTCTGTAACCAAGGTGGCGCGTCAACGAACGAGATGGCCGTAGCCTTTGCATTCTTGATGTACCCATTGCCGACGAGGGGACCTTCGATCAGCAGCTCCCCTTCCGCTCCGACAGGAACAAGCTTCGTCACGTCCTCTGGGTCAACAAGCCAGCAGGCAGCAGCAGGGGCCGTGCCTATGTTTGTTGAACTGCTGCACTGGCGCAAGTCAGGCTGAATCGTCGTAAGGAGTGTGCATTCCGCCGGGCCATACCCGCCGATGACAGCGATGCGCCTTGGCCATGGATGAATATCGGCGGGTGCAACAGCCTCTCCTGCAAGGATAACAGTGCTGACAGTCGGCACCTCGTCTTTCGGGATAAGCCGGGCCACGCTAGGTGTGAGAGACAAGGTGTTAACGCGGAGGTGTTTGATGGCTTCGACAATCGCATTCTGGCGCTCGTATTCAGACGGGATGCACACGCAACCGCCAGCAAACAAGGTGCCAACAATGTCAAGAATGCTTATGTCAAAGGCATACGAAGCGAACTGCAAGACCCTTGAGTGCGTGCCGAGCTGTAGGCCCGTCAATGCTCCCGATAGATTGGTTACCAAGGCACTGTGCGAGATGATAACGCCCTTGGGCTGTCCTGTTGACCCAGATGTAAAGGTGGCGTAGACAGGGCTGCTGGGCGATACCGCAGGCAGGTCCATATTTCCTTCGTCATGTGGAGCAGTGGAAGCAAGACTGTCGTCCACGAGCGCGACCTTTCCCGTCCACGATTGCATAGCCGCTGTCAAGCTCGGGCTGGACGTCACCAGGAGAGCGGCGTCTAGTGTCTTACAGATCTGTCCAAGCCTACTGGGAGGGTGCGAAGGATCCAAAACCACAAATGCACCGCCTGCTTTCATGATGCCCAGCATCGCGACCACCACCCATCGCGACTTTGCCATACACACTGGTACATAGGTGCCCTCAGAAATGCCGTGGGCTATGAGTTGGCGCGCAACTGTGTTGGAAGCCTCATCCAGCTCGGCATATGTCCAGCTTCCATCCCAGGACTCGACAGCTGGGGACTGCGGCTGATAATGGCAGCGAGATTGTATGATATCGTGCGCGCGCGCATCCAAAGCGGATGCAAGTGAGCCATTCCATTCTTCTAGCTTGAGGATATCCGCGGTGGCCAGCTCGCCGAGTCCACCAACTGGTGGAGCTTGTTCAATGGTCATCGTAATATAGGCGAATTGACATATGGTAGGGGCAAAAGGACTTCAAACGATAATTCTAGCGGTGCTTCAGAAAACAGCGAGAAAGGGATGCCCAGTAATGGGGCAATCCGCCTGTATAACATATGACGAGCTAGGGCTCAAGCAAGGGAGCCAGACGGCGCAAGGCTTATTGCTGTTGCTGACACCATTACCACCAATCTGAGCTCAGAAAGCTGAGTCCACGTCAATACTCCCATTCAGTCGGTCAAGGCGAAGCTGATGCTTGTGACAGGTATTTCTGGCAGATCTTTTGCCGTGCTCCGGAATGCTGGCGGCGTGGTGCAGTCTCCGGAACATCTCCCCAAGAGATCGAAATCGGAGATTCCGCCAGTGAAATACTGTGCCTGTTTTACTTGGATCTACTACTACTACGATATGACTTGCCCCACCNTCCACTGGAGACCTCACGATGAGCCTCGTACATTTCTGTACACGGGCTGATTCTGGCCAATCATACGATCCGGACCCCGTGACTGCTTTGGGCGAACACGTGACCTGCCACTCGCCCGATCGTATCGTGGCGAAGAGATTCATCTTCATCTTCCTGCCATGACGGGCCTGATTGCGGTTGCAGCATCCAAAATGGATAGCCTCGCTCACGAATTGCACGGATCTGGCTGGTCTGTATCTGAGGATCTCGAATCAGGCCCCAGAACAGGCCTCTTTGGCTCTCAACCGCAATCCAACGATGAACCATCTGGTACCGGGCTGAACGAAAATGAGTCTCTGGAAGACCCGTTTTCCAATGATATCTCGCTGGACGATATCTCTCACTCCGGCTTTTTGGGGCCAGGCATACCCTGGGATGACCATGACTTTTTTCTCCCCCAAGGTGCCTGGAGGCCCCCGGAGCCCTGCACGTACTGCCGCCGTATGCGCCTGCAATGCTTCTCTCTTCAAACCACAGAAGCCAATCCAAACCCAGTCACTTCCTGCTCCAGTTGCGTGGCCCTCTTCCGGCAATGCAGTCTTGCAGAGCGACACAAGCGGCAGCCTCACCGCTACGAAACAAATCGGCCCGTGATTGACCAGTTACACGGTATCAGGGAAGACGACTTCTTTCTCGGGAGCACCGACAATCTTGATTTTGGTGAATATGAATCTTTCGTCCCGAATACCAATAAATCCGAGCCACCTAGACCGTCGTCAAGTACGTCGAGTGAGAGAGCTGGTTCTCATTCTCGCTCTGTCAAGCGAACAAGGCCGCTCAGAGAATGGCTGGCCTGCAATATCTCCAATCCATATCCAACAAAAGCAGAAAAGGCCGACTTGGAAAAACAGACTGGACTGACAAAGACCCAAATTAACAACTGGTTTTTGAATGCCCGACGACGCCAGCGACATTCCGAGAAGGTCGTCGCTCAACGCAAGACCTTCTTACCGCAAGGATCACCAATGCCCAGCGCATCACCCTTGAGCATGATGACGCCACTGGATCGCTGGCGCTGCTCGCCGCCAGAGGACGAACCCATCACTATATCTCCTGCTGTATTAGAGAGCGCGCTGAACGACAGCTTCTACACGGACTCAGGGCCAGCCAGTGCCAGTGCAGGGTACGCATCGTCGTCTATGAGCGGAGACTCTTGGCTTCACAGCCAACCACAGTCGATATACACTTCATCTCATCCAGATTCGACGAGCGGCTTCTGCCATTCAACTGACAGTGGTTCCAACTTCGGCGGTCTGGGTACAAGCAATGATGCGTTCACGCTTCCGCCCAGACCTTCGACCACAGCTTCCACTGCTGTATCCAACCCAAGCTTTCAGTGCACCTTTTGCTCACGGACGTTTAAGAAGAGATTCGACTGGCGACGTCACGAGCTAAGCGTGCACATGCCCAAACTCAACTCGTGGGTCTGCACTGCCCCTCTAGCCCCGGACGAGTCTTTCTTGATCTGGCGCACTGGCCAGGAGAGTCCCGAGTGCATCTTCTGCGGACATGCGTCACCGACAGACGACCACTTCCGGACGCACGAATTCGACTATTGTTCCCAAGGTCCGGCCAGTGGGCGAGTCTTCAGCCGCAAGGATCACTTGTGGCAGCACCTGTACAAGTTCCATGGCTGTCGGAAGTGGGAAGGTTGGAAACCAGACTTGGCCTCTCTCAAGAAGAATTCTGATGCTGTTAAAAGCCGCTGCGGATTCTGTGGCGTGGCCATGGTTAGTTGGAAGCAGAGGGAGCAACACATGGCGGATCATTTCCTTGAGGGAGAGACCATGGCCAGCTGGACGGGGTGTGAAAATGGGGGAGTAGAACAAGTCACGTTGGACTGATTTTTACGTTACTAGGATTAATAGTTACAAATCGAAGGGAAGCTCTTCCATATGCTCGAGTAACCGTCCAATAATACTTTAGATGGATTAACTTCCACATACATAGGTGGAATCATAAAGAGGCGAATCTTGGTAAATCCACGCAAACTTCCTCCGATAGACCGAGTTAATGCTATTGCTTCTCCCTTCCCAGGCTTTCCAACTCTTGCTCGAACGCTGGCCATGCCTGAGTGGGTAAGTCCCAGGTGAGCCACCAATTCCCCTCTCCATCCTTGCCAAATACGTTACCCAGATTAGGAATCCCTCGGCCTGTCAAATCCCTACTCACTAGGATAGATGCCGGCTTTCCGACCCTGTTACTCTGTCCCTTCGAACAGCGCACTGCCGAGGAGAAGTCAATGTCGTAAAACCGAGCCTGGTGCCAATTTGTACAGCACACCAAGACAGAACTCGGATCTATACAGACAGGAAATGAGCCGGTCTCGACGAAGCTCTGGTGTCTCATTGCGAGTTGCGCCTCGCATTGGGGTCTCGTGCGCTGCTGGATCAATGAAGTGCGGAACTGCGACGCCAGGTGTCCGGTTGACAGGTTAAGAGCATCCCCGGCCGACAGAAAAGTTGGCGCTAGCAAGCACGGATTTGTGATGAAGGCAGTGTTATCGGACGGGCTTTTCTGGAGTAATGTAGCTCGCGAATTGAATATGTTGCACACCGAGAGTGGCCGGCTGGGGGACACCCCAAGGGCTTTCACAATTGTGCGGGTGGCCCAGGAGAGCAGGATGTCTCCATCACTGACAAACGGTGAGTCCTGGCCTGGTTCTCTTCCTTGCGACAGCTCCTGGATGGCAAGGTTTCGCATTCTGTCGACACACGGCCCGGGGATACAGATGAGACGCGACTCTGCGGTAGGATACCAGAACCGGTCCCATAATTTATACATTACAAGGACCAATTTGTTGAAACCTCTGACCTGTCTGTCATGGTGCACAAACTCCGTCGGCTCAGTTGCTTTGCTGTGCTCCGTTAGCAGGTCATCGCCAATGCCTTCCAGTGCGCCGACTTCTTCTTCGCGTCCATTCAAGACATCCGACCACGCGCGGAGAATCCGACGCATACCGGACGCGCCTGTTACAAGATGCATGAAGGATATCGTCACCAGCGTTGCATCCTCAAAGGCGACGACGTGGATATCGAGAAGTGGGCGATCGGAGTACAACCAGTCGTCCAGTGTCCGCGGATGGTTTGGATGGAGGCATAGCGATCGCATAACTTGCTCCTGGTTTCCGTGTAAACTTGGATGTGCTGTGGCCCTGGGGAATTCCCCTGCCAGATGATGGCTTTCAAGAGGGATATCATATTGGGTAACATCAAATGTAAAACCCGGCCTGCTCTCATCGTACTGCGCAGGGATATGGTATTCCGCCACCCCGTTGCTCTATCTCGTCAGGACCGACACTCTAGAAGGACACACGTAATAACTTACATTCCGCCGTATGCGTGCACCAAGTCGCCTCCATTCCCCCATCTGCATCAGGCGCTCGAGCGAGCTCCGGAGCTCATTCGGGTCCAGGACATCGTTGAATCGGTAGCAATAATGCAAACACCATGTGCGCCCGATATCCCTGTCATCCCACAGCGAGACCGGCAGAACAGTGTCCGTTAGGACCGTAGGAGGCGCCATGGGTTTTGGTTTGGTGAAGTAGCCCATAATGTTGACAGTCGCGCTGGCTCAATATATACGGAAGAGGTTGAATTATGGGACACTCTGCAAAGTATTTATACAACTGCTACCAGTGCACACCGTCTCTGAATCTCTAATCATGCATCAGCGAGGGGTTAATGCACTGCAGTCGATCGCATGGAAGGCTTGGATATGATGCAATGCTGCAATATCCAACGCAGATGCGGGTTGTCGAGTCGGCAGTCCCTTACTGCCACTCGAGACGGTGAGCCTCTGATTGACCTATCCGATTGCCGGTGGAAAGCACATCTGTTAGATTCAAGGGTTTATCACTACACCACAACCCAGCGGGTCATCTGCAGAGCTGACGAAACTTACTTGATCTGTTCGTACCAGTCACCTACTGTGGCCGTGTCCAGATCTACCCACCTGGGTAAGAAAACTTGAGCTTCCATATTAAGTCGATAGAACGACGCCGTGGCAACGCTTATAACCATGGTTTTTCTGTGCCATCATTGCGCTCTTACTTGGGCAACGCACAGGCAATTGAATGATTGGAAACGAGCCCGATGGTTGGTGGCGCAGTTCGTGGGCGAACACACTATCCATCCCTTGCAGGTAAGAAACAGCCTTAAGGAATTGCCTCTGCCGTACTAATAAAAGCTATAACTCCACACGTTGTGTTCCCACTTTGAAGTTCTGGTACTCACGGCCAGTTAATGGCAGAGTATAGTCGATGGATGAGAGAAAAGACAAAATTAATTTGACAGAGAGCAACAAGATCTAAGTATTCGAGAAAGTTTTGTCGGCACGGTTAAATCTATTCTAGCCGTAAAGAGGTTGTAATTACTGTAGTACTTATATTATATTTATATCCAAGTTTTGCTGACAATGTACTCGAAGAAACTCCAAGTTGATACCAATACCAAGGAGGCAGGCAATCACAGCTGGTCTGTTACTAAACATTGGATTTATACTACCATTATAAAAACTGTGATTAATGGAAAACCGTCATCTACGGTCTTATTTTCGTGCTCAACCTGGTTACTAGAATCACTCCCATCCGCATGTCTTTCGTGAATAGCCATGGTATCACTCTGAATCAAAGTTTATAGTGATGTGCCTATAATCAGGATCGATTCTGCGCCGGACACTCAGAGGCATTGCGATCACATCCTTGGTGCCTCCCTCTAAGTCATCGAACTTTGGATATTCGACGACATTGCCAGCGACGGGCTTCATGCCGGCCTCCTTATAGGCCTTGTCTTGGAGCATGCAATCCCAACCATAAGAATTATATGTGATATCGCACACCGGTTCAGGCTCATTCTCAGTCTGGCCATGCACTGCGCGACGCCACGAAATCGAGAACTCCCCCTTGGGGTTGTCATCGAGCAGAAATGCCACGACATCCCACAGTAGGCCTATGCGCACCCCTGGGCGACGATTCAGCGCTTGAAATTCAGCACCAAGCCGGCCATCCAGCTTCTGACGGGGAGGACAGCCGCAACCATTCAACCACACAGTAACCTGTCCCAAATACGGCGCGGGGCTAGAAGGGAACATTCTTCGCCAGGACGCGTCAGGGTGTAAAACAGCCTGGCGCTTCGTGTCGCATTCAGTCCATGGGTCGACTGCGCCTCCGTAGTCCTTCTGGACATCCTATTCTTCGAAGCCGTCTACCTTGGTGATAGGCGCGCGCTGAACAGGGGGCCAATGGTCGAAGAAGGAGGGCAATGTTTCCTGTATAATGGGATTTATTGCCGGCTCAGAGACCTCCCGGGCTGGCGGGCAGGTTGAAATTTGGAAGAAGAGTTTCTGCTTCAGTAAAAGGCTGTTGGTGATGAAGTTGTTCCATCGTCGACTGACTTGTTGAGTTCGGAGGAGATCTCGCTGTGGGAGGTATGCTAGGATCAGTTCAAGCAGCTCTGCAATGGCAAATACCTTGGATGCACTCATTGTCGGGTTTTGGCTGTCGAGTAGGGCTCATCTGAATCTATCCCTAATAAATGGCCTGCAGCTGTTTTATGCACAGCCAGTGAGTCAGTTATGCATCAGACTCAGACAACTAGTCACACATAGTTTACTAACCTCATTCAGTTTAGAAACTGGACAGTCAGGCTGCATCACATGGATAAGAAACACGAGAGCCTGCGGGGTATAAATCCGTCCAGCCCCCTGTCCGTCGTACTCCGTATACAACATCACAATGTCCGCCAAATCTGTGATTGTTATCATCGGATGCGGTGGCATGGGCCTTTCCATCGCTCGTCGTCTAGGCAGTGGTTCTCATCTCGTCCTGTCCGACTTTTCCCAAGCCCAGCTGGGCTCAGCCGCCCAGACTCTGCGCGATGAAGGCTACGACGTAGACACCGTGCAGGCCGACATTTCCAACGCAAGTTCCGTCCAAAGCCTCGCCCAGAGCGCCGCACGTCTTGGCGTCATTAGAGTTATCGCCCACACTGCTGGCCTGTCGCCTGCACGGTCGCCGCCGGATGCGATTTACAAGGTCGACCTTCTTGGAGTGGCGCATGTTATCGACGCCTTCCTCCCTGTGGCAGCCAGCGGTACATCGCTAGTTATCATCGCCAGTCTAGCCGGGCACAATGCACAGGGACAGTTATCTGCTGAACTTGAGCGACACCTCGCCACTGCTCCTACAAACGACCTCCTGAACCACGCGGACCTTGAACATGTCAATTCTACTTCCGCCGAGCCAGGCACCCGGTTTACAGCGTACGGTATCTCAAAGCGTGGTAATATTCTCCGCGTTCAAGCATCTGCAGCCGCCTGGGGCAGAAAGGGAGCGCGGATCAACACCGTAAGCCCAGGGCTGATACTCACTCCAATGGGCCATGCAGAGCTTTCAGGGCCTCTGGGCGAGCACATGCAGGACAGGATTGGGAAGAACCCGGTCGCGCGCGTAGGCACGCCATCGGATGTTGCCAATACGGTGGCGTTTCTATGTAGTCCCGAGGCGTCGTTTATTACTGGGACTGATATCCTGGTTGATGGGGGATGGGGCAGTTCAAGTCGGTGGGAGAGCAAAATATAGTGTATACTCCAAGAGATATCTCGATGCATTAGGCTAATCATTTGAATTAACATGTTCACGCCACTTTGTTCCAAATATCGAGGTTGCCCAGACACCAAGACCAGAGGCAAAGAGGAAGGCTGCACTGACTGTACTGAACCAGCCAACCCCTATCGCCTGAACAGCAGGGAGCACAACCCCAGACCCAACAGCAGCAAATACATACCGGAGCATGTAGTTCCCCGCGACAGCTTCAGCGCTGCGTCCCTTCGGCTGCATCACGTCGAGGCAGTAAGTGTTGAGACTAGGAATCGCGAAGAGCTGCGCAATTCCCTGCAGAACCATAACAACTATTGGAACGGCCATGCCGCCGGCTCGCTCTTGAACCGTCCATCCATAAACCAGCATGCACACTGGGAGTATCACCAGCATAAATGGCAGAGACGACTTGAGTCTGTCTTCTGGGACACGTTCGCCGCGTTTACGGATCCATCTTCGCACTATATAATCTGCCCACCGGCCTCCGAGTAACGTACCTATTAGGTACCCTCCTCCTGGGGCAATATACAGTAGCCCAGATTGGAGAGGAGTTGTCAGGTTGAACCGCGGGTTCAGCACGTACCGAATCGGCGTTAAGAGGGAATACTGATTCCAAACGAGGGCACTGGTGGCTAGAGCGGCAAAGAGCAAATTGGGATACGAGAGTAACAGCCCAGCGACACGGAAGGGGTTCACTTTATGCCAGAGCAGCTTCGCTTTCTCTTTTGGAGTCTGCCCAGAGAGGTCTCCTTTGGATGGGTGGGGGTATGTCTCCGGGAGGAGGAAGAAGACCATCACAGTACCAAATCCCCCCATCGCAGACTGGAGCCAGAATGTGGCGCGCCACGAACTGAACGTCGCTATGACTCCCTGTTGCGCGGCTCGTTAGCAGAGACATTTCAGCAAGACAGATGTACACACTCCGATAAACGGCCCAAAGGCTGGTCCGATCATGTTGCCCGAGAGAAACCAGCCCAGGGCTGTTGCACGGGCTCGAGGCTCATACACGTCGCCCACTGCAGAACTGCCGACGACCAGGAACGAAGTCCCTTGAAAGGCTGTCAACAGGCGGAAGACGTAGTATGCAGACAGATTGGGGGACAATGCAGTCCCAACACTGAATGCGAAGAAAAGAAAGGCAGTAACAAGACAGATCTGTGAAAATCGTTAATATGCTGCCCAATGTTAACAGCTTCGAGATCAAACCGGACGGCGTCCCCAGATCTGACTCAATGGTCCCCAGAGCGGTCCTGCGAGTCCCATAAAGACCAGATAGACTGCGTTACTGGCGTTGATCACACTTCCTGTGGTGCTGTACGTCGCAGCCACTTCGGGGACAGCAGGGAGTATTGATGTCGACGACATTGGGGAGAGAGCTGCACAGAAGGACAGGATCGCGACGATAATGGCTTTTCTATAGGGTGGAAAGCGCTCATACTGGTCGGCATCAGTTTCTCGAAAACTGTCCGACTCGGACATTGTGCTTGACATTCGTCTGAGAAATCGAGACTCTGAATTGGAATCATGGCCATTGTCGCGATAGATCCCTAAACCCCCTGGGAACAATCGATCGGATTAAAATCCGATGTTGGGGACTAGTTTGTACAGTGGGCTCGCACTCGCAGACAGCCCATGAGAAACATATGTTATACGATCAAGTCAGCCTGATTTATGAATTGATCGCTGTCACTCTTTAACAGAGAATGCTGGCCTCCTGGTCGGACTCCATTATCACCACATTCTTCTAGCATTCCAGTCGCGGCCAATGGCATCCTGCTACCCATGACAATAAACCACCCGATATGAGTGTCTCCGGTGCCAAAATAGTTCATTGGTTGAATAGAGTTTACGGGTTCGGATTGTGAATAGCGACTGGCATTGGAGATGGACTGTGTTTATACAAGCAGCTTAGTCGATCACGGCGAACATTCTGGATAAATCGAGAACCGTAGACCCGTCGGTGAGACAATTGGATCTATCATCAGTGCCGCCTCTCCGAGGCAGTTGCAGGAACTAAAATAGACGGTGTAACGAGCCACGCAACCGGTGGGGAATGAGGGTGCCTAACAACCACAACAGGGCAGGCACAGACCGCGTCCACTCTGTCGATCCACTTACTCTCAAGCCAGGAGACTCCGGTTAATCGGTTCAGCCCTACGGGGCGATGCCAAGTTCCTCAATCCTAATCCCCAGCTTTTTCCATTGTTTCTCTCCAACCACCATGGGCGAGACAATGGCGACCGCGGCTGGGGGCTCGCCAACCCCTTCCCAGCGATCAACAACGACGAAAACAGTTACACTCGAGCGATCTCGACGAGGCCGATACCGCGCGGTCGGCCATGCTGCACTCAGAAACAATCTCCTTGCGGGGGTGGGCTATCTCGAGCTTGCCAACGCCGGCGACTTTGCGGCCAATGTCTGGAACGAGATCCCCGTTCCTCGCCATGCGATGATCCTCATGGCCATCGGAGGGCCTATCGCTCTGATGATGTCGCTGGTCGCCGTCCGCGACTTTTATCTCAGTTGGAAAAACGTCTCGCTGCTCTACGCCGAACGGCAGGCGCTGCTGGCCCTTCCCACCACAGACGGCAAGACTGCTGCTGTGCTGGGAGTCAACACCCGCGAACTCGGTACTGAATCTATCGATCGCATGTTTATGGATCTGCTCATGGGCTTTGGCGCCCTGCTGGTCGGAACGGGCACCATCATGGCTATTTGGGGCGCCGACCACCGCGTCTTCCTGGCCAGTAATCTCCTTTCTGGATTCATTGGGAACGGATTCGCAGCGGTATTCGGGCTGGTCAACGCTGGCTGGTCGAGCTATCTCGTCTACCGATTTCAGGTTCGATACTCAGCCTGTCAATCCAACCCGGCGGTGCAGACTGTGCGACCGAAGCTACGGCAGCGGGTCAGGAGATTCCAGTGGCACGTCGGCATCAACGGAGTCAACGGAGTCGTCGCAGGGATGGCATCGATGGTGACGGCCAAGATGTGGTGGGGATACGTCGTCCTCATCCCGACGATTGTGGTCATGATCGCAGGCAATCTCTTCTGGAGGGCAAAGCTGGGCTACGACCGACCGATCATGATCCATCCTGGTATGACATCGGAGGAGAAGACCGGAGACGAAGACGACGCAGTGGGCGATGCCCTGGACTGCTTGGCTTCGATCGAAGCGGCACAATCCCGACTGCCTGGCCTTACAGAGACGGGCTCGTTAGGGACGATCCTGGCATTCCTCGAGCAGAAGCAGATGCTCGAGTATTTTCTTGTCTGGATTGCCCGGAAGTGGCCAGACCACCGCTTCTTTGCGCCGTTAGAAACTGTCAACCTCTCTCGCGACGACTTGGAAACAGGAACAGAAGATGAGATCGCTCGGATGGAACAGGAATGTCGCCAGTTCCTGCGCGACCAGGCCCGACCTCTGCTGGAGCATCGAGGACGATATCTGCTGGAGCTGGTAGGCGAGGCTGTGTGGAATCAACGAGCATAGATACCTGCTGGTCGGGTTGCATTATTTAATAGAGCATCACTGCATCTCATTACGCTTGAAACAAATGCATCTCATTGCGCTTCTAAAACAATTGCATCTCAAAGCACTGATCTAGTTTATGTGTAGAATATTACCCCCGTCCACGGACCAACGGTGCCATTAAACCATGATTATAATTCACGTCTTCCCTTCCAACGTCATTGATTACTCCTAGATAAATTAATATTTACTTTGCATATTGGATATTGGATATTGTTATTGGCAGGTACAAACTCACAATATGGCCTATGCCACCGCGGAGAACCCCCAGGCGGACAGGGCATAGCGAACCAGGGAAATGACCCCCCCGGTGACAATAAAAAGACCCAATGGTCGCAGGAGGAACACCCAGATTAAGTTCCAGATCGCCCTTGTTAGCCGTCTACAGAGTCAGTAGAGTTTGCAGTTTCCTGGTTAGTGTTCAACTTACACCGCAGAGTTGGCCATTTTGCACTGTACATCAGTCTTCACTTTCGACTTAGGCACACACCTTGATCAACATTAATAGTCGAACCCAAATGACGGTCCGAGCGCCAAGGGCCATGACGAACTGCCTGGAAAAGGTGGCGGAATGCTGCTGCCTGAGTATAGGGGTGGGTCTCAGAGATTTCGGTGGACTCGGACCAGACTGCAACATCCCACGCTCAGCCCTACAGAAGCCCGCATCAATCCGGCTCTGTCGGCTCTCTGGCTTGGCTGGCTTGGCCTTTTGCGGTTATTCATTTATTACTTGCTGCTCTCCCCATTCGTCCGCCGTCTGCATTGCAATCTCATGCACCCCAAACGCGCGCTGACAGTTGTCCACCTGCTTCCCCATTTCCATATGGAAAGATATACGCTCCTTCGTGGCCTCGTTGAATGGGACCAGACACCGCAATCTTTGACTGCAGCCTAATGGCACCGATAGCATGCATGCCGACCGAGTTCCCCAGTTCACCTTCTTCTCCTGCCATGCCCAGGAGGCACAGCACGCATCGAGTTGGGCGGAACTAGCACCGCACTTCGAGAAGGAGACATCCAAGTCTGAAGACGATGTCTGGTGGATCGACGTCTGCGACGGCGCAGAGGAGGACGTCGCCGCCGTTGCTCGCTCGCTGTCCATCCACCCCTTGACAGTGGAGGATATTGCCCTGCAAGAGCCGCGACAGAAGATCGAGACCTTCCCGGACTACTATCTCATCACGCAGCGGACCCTGTCCGCGTCGCTCGACGATGATCAAGAGATAGAGCAGCCCAAGTTCAGCGAGGAAGGTCCTTTGCTTCCAACCCCAAGGCGTGCAAGTCCTGAGATGCTGTTCATCCTGGTCTTCGGCCATGGCACCGTGACCTTCTCTCGCAGCGACTCTGGCCATGTCTCTCGAGTGCGAAATCGCCTCGCCCGACTTCACGACTGGTCCGTGCTATCCAGCGACTGGATCTGCTATGCCCTTTTGTATGTAAACCCTAGTACACAACGCCCCCCAAACAGCCACTAACGCAGCGCAGGGACGACGTAATCGACAGCTTCCAGCCCAAAATCGAGGGCATCTCGAGTGAATCCGAAGCAATCCAAGACCAGATCTACATCGCGCGCGACGACGACATGACCCCCCTTATGCTGCGGATCTACAACCTCCGCAAGCGCATCAACCACCTCACGCACTCGCTCTCCGGCAAATCCGACGTGCTGAACGGGTTCGTCAAGCGGTGCCAGACGAAGCGGTGGCATCCTGCTTTCCCGGCCGGTGATCTAATCGTGTATCTCAGCGACGTCCAGGACCACCTCGTCACCATCCTCGCCGAACTATCGCATCTCGACGAAATCACCAGCAGACTGCAGTCGAACTTCCTCGCGCAGACGAGCGTGCACAACATGCGGTTGAGCGCGAAACTGAACTCGGGCCTGAGCAAGGTGACTGTCCTCGCGACGATCTTTGTGCCCCTGCATATGGTGACGGGGTTGTTTGGAATGAACGTCACTGTTCCGGGAGATGATATTGAGGGCTCCCTGGCGTGGTTCTTTGGGATCGTTGGTGTCTTTATTGCTGTCATTCTGGCTGCTTGCTTTGCGGCGTGGAGATTCAAGCTGCTGTAGTTTAGCACAGTATACCGCATCACTCCTCGTACTCTTTAGTATATAGAGAATTCGAAATTATCTGCCATTCACTATTGTAGGTTGTCTCATCTGCTGGTCCCCATTCATTACACAAAGCCTTATTGTTCTCCCATCTTAAATTTCAAAGACCCTTACACACGAGTCGTGGATGTCTCCAATTCCTTCGGCAGGTGGTGTCATCTGTCGCCATTCCCGCGCCTGCATACGCCATCAATGTCGTCTTCCAATAGCTGTTAAATGGATTCCATCTTCAATGACAACAATACCCAAATTGAACACTGCCATGTCTCGCCCGGTAATCGAATACTACTTCTCCTTCGTTTCGTTATGGTCCTACATCGGCAGCCGTCGTTTCCAGCACCTAGCACAAGAAACAAATGCAAAGGTCATCCTCAAACCAATCGATCTCATGTACATCTTTTCGATATCTGGCGGGCTCCCCGTGAAACAACGTGCCGCTCAGCGACAGACCTACCGGCTGCTTGAGATGGAGCGATGGCGTCGCATTCGCGATATTCCACTCGTCACGTATCCGAAATATTATCCCGCCGACCCTTCACTTGCCCATCGGGTGCTTCTCGCTGCTATTGAAGAGTCTGGTCATGATAGCCCGTCTGTCCAGGAGTATGCCCGACTTGGCCTCGAGGCAGTCTGGGCGAGGGAGCTTGACATTGCCGACCCGGCGACAATTGTCCGGTTGGCAGATGAAGCTAGACTTGAGGGGAAGAGATTGCTGAAGCGGGCGAAGACCGAGAAATCCCTCTCAGAGCAAGAGACCGGTTTAACTAAGGAGGCCGAATCGAAGCAGTATTTTGGTGCCCCCTTCTACACCTTACAAGGGGAGACGTTCTGGGGGCAGGATCGCTTGGATATGGTGGAGGAGGCTATCAAAAGTGGCAGAGATCCGATTGTTGTTGGTAACAGGTACTGATCCTGTACTTTATATGTACAGATATAGACGGTTCAGTCATAATATGTCACTTTAACTCCCTTGAGGATTTCCACGTCGTTCACCTCATTGTCTCCGTCCTTCTCAGTAGGCTCGCCCAGGTTCTTGATAACGCGCTGCTTCACCCATTCTCCGGCCTTGATCGGCTGCCCATCACTCCCAAGGATCTTCTCACCAACCAGTCCCCGTTGCCGCAGAACAGGGGACTCCTCGATAGGCACCAGATCACTGTCGTCCTCGATTCGCACCATATACAAAACCCCAAGACGGTCGATATGGGCCTGGTCTTTTGGCGGTGCAATGACCCGGTGGATGCTCGATTTGAGGTACCCATCTACAAGGTCAGCATACTTTCATTCCATAATAGGTACACTTACTCGTCATGAATTGAAGCGCGTCCGCAATATTCACAGTGAGCGCCTCCATCTGCGGCTTGACATATTTCCAATCACCACTTTTGGTCAGCACCTGCAGTGCCGCGACAGGTTGACGGAAAAGGAGGGTCAAGCTCCCCATATCAGAGTGTCTATACTGTCAGTTTAATACGATGATGATAGTATAGCTCGCTCACCCTTTAAGCCAGACACCGCCCAGCTTGTCATTTTCCTCCTGGCTGCGCGAGTGGTACTTCATGTACCGCAGATGATCCCCAGAGGTCTGCTCATACCGATGCCTGTTCACCAGCCATTCCTCGTCTTCTAGTCCCAGTGCAATGGCAAATACTGTAAGCAGTTTCTTGACAATACTGTCGTGAATATGCTTCGAAAATTTTTCAATACTCCGCCAATGCTCCCTTACAACGTCTGGGTGTTTGCGATCAGCATGCTCGGGTATAAACTTTGGTATGTTATAGATTTCAAAGTTATCTTTAACACCAGGAACCAGGGTGCGAATCCCTGCTGGCTTCCAGCCATTATAGTCCCCCTGTTCCAGCGCAGCGCGGTACTTTTGTTTCTCCTTGTCAGGCAAGGAGAGGACGGTCTTTGCTAGTCCGAACTGTGCATCGACTCCTTCCTTGCTCAGGCCGTAGTTCGTAACGTAGAAGAATCCTATATGTCTTATAAGATACGTTACAACAATGCAGACGGCATTCATACCAACGTCTTCAATCGCTTTCGTGAGCTCAGCAGCCAGCTCCTGCTTTCCGCCGGGATGATCGAACTTAGCCAGATCGAAGGTCCGCAAGTCAGCCCAGTCGAGGTCCTCGGATGTCTCTGGTACCTGGACATATGGGATTGGCGGTGCTTCAATTGTTGTTGTTGCCATGGTCGTCATCAATGAGGTATAACGACTTCAACGATACAAATATAGCGAACCTTTCTCGAATCCGTTCAGTATTGGCTGTCCCAAAAATATATCTCCAACAACACCATCCATCGGGTCACATCATAAAGATACCCCATGGCGTCTTCGGAGTAGGACTCCAACCTGAGTCAGTATATCACGTCGTTTGGTATTATTCTACGCAATTATCCTCTTTCTCCAAATAGAACAGCACAAATATATGTATATATATATATATTCTAGATTTCTGTGTTCAATATTTGGATAAACAGTGCGAAAGACTACTACGCAGTAAGCAATGTGGTATGACCACCGGTATTGTTCTCCGACCACTCACACAAAGGCATTGATCTCATCTGAGGAACTCACTGACAGCATCATCCACTATCAATCCTGATCAACTGTGGCCCGACACACGTGGGGCGCCGTTTGACTTTTGATGTCATATCGACCTTTCCCTGAACAGTCAAGCGCGATGGAGCTTTATTCGGTTTACTCGCTTTGATTGGCCGGTCGAGATTACTCCGACATTGCGTCCGCCTCGAAAAAAATCACGTCCTCACTATTTAAGCAGGGGAGCTCGCAGCAGGGTCTTCGGAGTGCATAGTCAGTGCTGCAGTTTGGATGGACGGTGCAATGGCGTCGAACTCGCTGGTGCAGGAGCAGGCGCAGGATGCAGTCCCGCATCCCCGCGTCGATGAAAAGACAATCGCCACCGGCGGAATTAACCTACTGGGCGAGGAAGCCAGGCCCATTGACCGCGAGGTTGAACGGCGAGTGTTGCGAAAGATCGACCTCTTTTTGATGCCGGCGATGGTGATCGGTGTGTATTTCTTACTTCTTACGAGGCAGTCACTAACGTCCCGGCGTAGGGTATGGCTTGGTGTATTATGACAAGGTGGGACGCTCGCCCCTCTAGCAGTTCGTATCTGACTTTTTAGGCAATCCTGGGAAATGCGGTCCTGTTTGGCATGACTACAGACCTGCAGCTGTCGGTGACTGACAATTCAGTCAGTCCACCGGTGACTGATACATCCAGGCTGAGCTGGGCAACCTCCATCTTCTACTTTGGCCAGCTGGCCGGCTCTTACCCCATGACATATATCCTGCAGTGCTTCCAGACAAGACGCGTTCTAGGTCCGGCTGTGATTATTTGGGCCATTATATGCGCTGCGACCGCCGGTGTAACCACCTGGAAAGGACTCTATGCTCAGCGGTTCTTCCTTGGTAAGACCCATACCAACCGCGGTTGAATTGTTCTATTCTAACTCGTCAGGCTTCACTGAGTCGATCATTCCAACCGGGTTCATGGTCATAGTGAGCGGCTTCTACACGCAGCGAGAGCAGTCGTCGCGTCAGAGCTGGTGGTTCTCTGGCACCGGATGGTTCACCATCATCGGCGGTGCCTTCAACTATGGCTTTGCGCAGATTAGCAGCGGTTCCTTGAAGCCGTGGCAGTACATTTACATCTTCGCCGGCATTCTGACGTTCCTATTTGGAATCTGGTGTTTCTTTATTCCGAACGATCCTCTCAATGCGTGGTTTCTCACACCGGAAGAGCGTCTGCTGGCGGTCGAGAGACTACGAGCCAGTCAGACTGGAGTGAAGCACAAACAGTTGAAGACTGGGCAGCTGAAAGAGGCTATCCTGGACATCCGGATCTACCTCGTTGCGCTGACTATGGCCGCTGCGTATGTATACCTTCCTGCTTAGCCAGACATTGCTGATTATTTAGATACACTGTCAACGGCGCAGTATCTGGTTTCGGGCCTCTCATCGTCTCAACATTCGGCTATTCCTCCCTCGAGAGCATCCTCTTCCAGTTCCCCCTCGGCGGTATATCTGCATTTGGCATCATCGGCACCGGTTGGCTGTGCTCTCGTTACCGAAACATCCGCGTCATATCGCTAATCCTCTGCTGCCTCCCGGTAATCGCCGGCTTCGTGATGATCTGGAAATCCACCTGGGGATATAAACCTGCTACTCCCGTCGCTGGATATTCTCTCATCGGCTTCTTCGGTCCAGTCGTTGGCATAACCATCTCACTCGGTGCAAGTAACGTCGCCGGCGAGACGAAGAAGAGCTTCATGGCCGCGGCTGTGTTTGTCGCGTACTGCGTGGGGAATATCGTCGGTCCCCAGATGATCCATAGCCAGCAGAAGGGTGACCACTATCCTGATCTGTGGACTGGACTGATCATTTGGTATGTCATCTCTGTTTACCATCAACTTTGTGCTAATATATTCAGCTACTGCATTACCATCCTATGCGCATCGGTGCTGTCTGTGCTGTGGTTCCGCGAGAACAGACGACGAGCAGGCCTTGGCTTGAATGAAAGCGACCGTGACCGGCTTGCTTTCAAGGACTTGACGGACAAGGAGAACTTGCATTTCAGGTACGTATACTAGGCTGTTGGTGTGGATAAGTCGAAGCTTGTATTCGGGTGTATATTGCACTTGCCGTCCGTCAAAATGAGATCATAAATATTTTAAATAATGTTTTGTAGCCATAATATATATCGATCTAGCTAGTTTAAGAATAATGATCTACATTGCGAATATATTAGATGTTAAAATATCTGCTATGACGAACTCCCACGTGGGCCCACAGTGCGTTGCGTCATAGATAGCTCTATATAACTTCACTTCTTCACTTCCCCTGTCCTCCTACGCAGCATCCTCTTCGCTCCAACAGACAAGATGAGTCTATCCAGATTCAAACATCTCCCCCGGGCAGCCCACGGGCCCGTAAAATGCCCCTACCAGGGCGCCTCCCTGCTCACCAGCGCAACATACAACAAGGGGTCCGCGCACCCAGAGAGCGAGCGCAAAGAGTTCAAACTATACGGCCTACTCCCACCAAACATCCAGACCCTAGAAGAGCAGGTCGACAGGGCATACCAGCAGTACAAAAGCCGACCGAACGACCTGGGCAAAAATACCTTCATGGCCAGCATGAAGGCCCAGAACCTGGTGCTGTACTACAAGCTGCTGCAGTCGCATCTGAAGGAGATGTTCAGCGTCATTTATACGCCGACCGAGGCGGATGCTATCCAGGATTACTCCAGGATATTTCGCAAGCCAGAGGGGTGCTTTTTGAATGTTCGCGACCAGGATAGGATTGAGGAGAGTCTGGATAATTTCTCCTCGGGGGACGATATTGACTATATTGTCGTGAGCGACGGGGAGCAGGTATGTCTCTCCTCCTTGATATCATTCACATCATTCTGTTCTAACGGTAGTAGATTCTCGGGATTGGCGACCAGGGAGTCGGTGCAATTCTGATATCTGTCGCGAAGCTGGTAATTACAACGGTCTGCGCTGGGATTCACCCATCACGACAGCTGCCGATTGTTTTAGACTGTGGGACCGATGTATGCTCTCCTTGCGAGAATGCAAGCGTATGCTGACGACTATTTAGAATGAAAAACTGCTAAACGACGACCTCTATCTCGGCCTGCGCCAGCCACGCACTCGCGGCGAAGAATACGACCAGTTCATTGACAAATTCGTGCACGCCGCCAGGAAGAAGTTTCCTAACGCTTATATCCATTTGTACGTCCTCCTGCCAAATATTACGAAGGGATCACTAACAAATTCCCGACAGCGAGGACTTTGGCTTGCAGAATGCAAAACGCATCCTCGACAAATATCGCACGCAGATACCCTGTTTCAACGACGACATCCAGGGGACAGGCTGCGTCACTCTGGCCGCCCTGATGGCCGGGCTTCATGTCGGCAATGTCAAGCTAAAGGACGTCCGAGTTGTCTGCTTCGGTGCCGGGTCTGCAGGAACTGGCATCGCCGACCAGATTAGCGACGCCATTGCCACTGAAGCTGGGATAGACAAGGGCGACGCGATGAAGCAGATATGGTACGCTCCATAAACACAATCAATGTGCTGGTACTAATAATACAGGTGCATCGACAAACAAGGACTACTCCTAAAATCCCAAAAAGACGAACTCACGCCTAGTCAAGAATACTTCGCCCGCAAAGATGGGGAATGGCCAGAAGGCGAAAAGATCGATCTACTCTCTGTGATCAAGCGCGTGAAACCACATATTCTCATCGGAACGTCTACTAAACCCCGTGCCTTCACCGAGGAAATTATCCGCGAGATGGCGAAACACGTCGACCGTCCGATTATATTCCCCCTCAGCAACCCAACCCGTCTGCACGAGGCGCAGCCACAGGATATCACCAAGTGGACGGACGGCCGGGCGATGATCGCGACGGGAAGCCCATTCCCCCCTGTCGAGCATAACGGAACGAAGAAGGAAATAGGTACGTCACTCACTACAATAGCACGGGCAAGAACTAATTATTCCAGCGGAATGCAACAATTCAACCGCCTTCCCTGGCATCGGTCTCGGGGTTGTGCTGTCACGGAGCCGCCGGCTATCCGAGAAGATGATCGTCGCTGCGTCGAAGGCTCTAGCAGCCAAGGCGCCGGTGCTGGAAGACGCTAACAAGCCACTTCTCCCTGATGTGGAGGATGTACGGGAGCTCAGTTTGGACGTTGCAAAGGCTGTGATCAAGACAGCGGTTGAGCAGGGTCTTGCGCAAGAAGAGGGGATCCCGGGTGATGAGAAGGACCTGGAAGAATGGATTCGCGTGCAGATGTGGGAGGCGACTTATCGGCCTCTTGAAAAAGAAGAGTAAAAGGGCAACAGCATTTCCGCCGTTAACATACCTGTCTCACTTCGGGTAGCCGTTTCTACTCGAGACTGCAGAACTGAAGCATAAAAACCGTAAACAAAGCTACAGTAAAGTAAACTAAATTCAACCAGAAATACCATGCTGGGCTAAACCTAAAACCGACGTAGTATTGGTGATGATTTGACAAGAGGAGTCCTGCGGGCCCATGCAGGCCTGGCTGTCGACCGGTTCGTCGTCGTCTGAGCGGTCTATGTACATTGCTTTCATGGTCGTATCGGCTCGAGGGGTGCCGGAAAAGTGCCGATATGCGGAATATGAATAAGAGCAGCGTCGGCATGTATGCATTCCAGGGTTGGGGCTATAACTATGGGCTGGATAAACGTGATTCGACAGTTCTGTTTCCATGAATATACCTTGATTACTCCGCTCCTCTACGTTCTGAACCTTGGCCAGTTAGTTACTAGGATATTTGCAGAAAAGCGTGTTGCCGTCCGTAAACCCCATGCATTTTTCATAGCCTTACTCCTCGCGTATTGTACGAACACTCAAAACCAACGACCAGGGGTTCTTCATTGCTTCCTGGCAAGTAAAATTGATGTTCAAACTTAAGCAAAAATTTTCCACGTTCAGGTTTTTAGCGCTCGATCTGTGGGCCTTGCCGGAGTCCACTTGGGGAAATCTGCGCTAGTCGCAGCTAGCTTGGATAGGGCTCAGACAGATATCTCAACATAACTCCACATTTAATGCCTCCGCAGAGGGATATTTCTCAGTGAAAGACCGGTGGCGGTGCCAGTTCCCTAAGCCTATAGAGGCTTTATAAACGACTTCAGATCAAGGATGTCCAGGGAATCCGCAGTTTACCAAACCACTAGCCAGATCACTTGTGAGACACCAACACTGCTAGCGGCGCCTAGGGGCAACTTGCAATCACACCCTGCTGGTTGAAGCAATTTTATTTGCCAGCGTTGCTCCCATGACTCAGGCCTTCGCGCGGCTCTAAATAAATTGTTATTATCGCTTGGGCAATTATAAAATTCTCCCCTTTCCCACCAGGGTCTACGAGGTCTGCACAATCCCATCTTCTACTCCCTATCCTAGACCACCATGCCCACTGCAACCTCTACCATCGGCTGGACTCTGGCCAATGCTGGCTCTGCACCGGCCACATACTCTGTCCCTCCCTCGTGCACCGAGTCCAGCTACCAAATCGCCCCAACTACCTCTGCCTACCCTATGTGGGCCAACCAATGTTCCACAGCATCGAACGCGGAGTGCGGCGTCAGTCCAACCGACTCGGCCCTGGCAAAGGAGGCGGCCTCAAACTATAACATTCTCCCGTTTTATTCACCTGGCCCATCCTGCCCCAGTGGCTGGAAAACGGTCGGTGCAATTGCCCGCCCCAGCCAGGGCCCAGTAACATCGTCCGGTTTGTTCACGGTCGACAATTATGATCGCTATGAAGCCATCGACGAAGGGTTCCCATACGTGTACCAGGCACGAGACGCGTTCGGGGCTCTATTAGACCCCGAAGAGACGGTAGTCGCATGCTGTCCGAGGTAAGGAGACCCTTGTCGTTCGTCCTTCTTGGCCCCAAACTAATTCAACAGCTCGATGACCGTGGGCCTCCGCGTTGCCGGCTGCTACTCAACGTTACCATCCCGTCCGATCTCCACTGGATGTGCCTGGCAGTACCCCGTATTCAGTGATTTTCAAGACCTTACAACAACATCGTTTCTACTAAACGGAACTACAACGACGGGGCTGCTGTTCCCAACTAGAGCATCGAGTGATATGGTGCCAACGGTGGTTACCACGACATTCAATGCCAATGAGGCTTCCCACCTTGTGCCCGTGTCAGCGGCCGGGCCGATCTACCTCATGCATAAGCCGTCTGATGTATCGGACTCGGACACTGGGACAAATTCAGCGTCAACGTTGCAGACGGCTCAGTCGAATTGGGGGCGGGTTATGGGTGCTTTGACGGTTTCGCTGACTCTAGGGATGGCGCTGGTCTTGCCTTGGTGAGCGAGCTATACTGCGGATGCGCTTGTTGGTAAAAGTATACCCTCTTCATAATTGAAAGACCATTGACGTGTAACGATAATATTCGTCGATAATAATATATCAAAATTTCATTGAACAGACGTTGTAATGATGGACAGATTCTGTCAGTTGACCCTCGCCGCATTGATTATATATATGTCCATATGTTAAATATATAAACCGATATATACAGGGACAAGCAGCCAANTACCTTGCTTATACCAGGGCTGCTATGACCGTTTATAACCGTCAAGTATACAAGGCAACGCCATTAATTTTAGCACGGCTTCATATGTTTGGCGTACCTCGCAAGGAAGACCCGATTAGGAAATCTCGCGTGCCATTCCCAATTCGGCAATCACTAAAAAGCCGAGGTTGTCTCTGTCTTAAATTGCCGCGACTCCTGCAGTCGACTTATACTGACGAGTCTCAACTTATATTATATTATATATATTGATATATAAATCAAGATGGAAATCAACAAACATCCATTCGCCCTGTGGTGCAGCTGGAACGCCTTCCGCGGGACAAACAGCACATTCCTCACTGAGACAGAAGTCCCCGTGCCTGACCTGGCCGGGAGATGGGTTATTATAACAGGATCAAATAATGGAATCGGGTTTGAAGCAGCGAAATCGTTTGCTGAGGCTGGAGCGAATATCGTCCTTGGCTGTCGCGAGTCCCCAGCCTGGGAACTGCACCCGGCCGCCGCGGTCGAGAAATGCACGGAGCTGGCACAAGGAGCCGGGCATAAATCGACGATTGAATGGTGGGAGGTGAATATGGCAGATTTAAACAGTGTGGAAGCATTTGCAGAGAAGTGGATGTCGACTGGGCGCGCTCTTGATATTCTCTGCAACAATGCCGGGATGAGTCCGACGGCCTCCAAGAAGCCAATTTTGACAACGGATGGTCTGGAGATACTGCACCAGGTTAGTTACCGAAAACACCTTTGTTTGGGCAGCTGTTAATGAGTAGGTAAACTTTGTATCGCATGTGCTTTTGACCCTCCGGCTTCTGGACTCCCTCGCGAAGAGTGCAGAGCCACGAGTCGTCTGTACGACGTCTTGCTTCCACTTCCTAGGAAGATGGGAGCTGGAGCACTTCAACGGCGAAGACGGAATGTCAGGGGATCCGTACGGAAACAACAAACTGTACTTCCAGACCTGGCTCTCTGAGCTACAACGCCGGCTGCATTTAAACGACAAGTATAAACACATCACCGTCAACGGGATCAACCCAGGATACGTGAATACCGGAATCTGGAACAATCCCCGGCCAGAGGTTCGAGAATCATGGCTAGACCTTGGGATGAAGTTTTTGAAGCCCCTTGCGGCTCTATTTGCTATCACGCCCCAGCAGGGCAGCCGGGCGATCGTATATGCGGCGACAAGCCAGGAGTTTGGCCCCAATCCCGACGTCCAGGGCGTGGGAACAATTGGTGGCAAGGGTGGGGGTCATTATATTAATCGGATCTGGGAGGCTGAGGCGATGCCATATTGTACGAATGATGCGGCCAGGCTTGCGGTTTGGAAGCGAGTCGGCGAGGACTTGAACTTGGAGAAGAGGGGGTTGAGCGACGTGATATAATTAAATTTCCAGCATTTATATACATGAGAACCCCGTGATGATAATTATGGCTGGACCTCTGTACTATGAGTAACGCATTTACCAATCTCTGTCCAGTCGGTCACGGATATTCTTCACATGCCAAACACCACCACGACCTACAACCCACAGTTCATTCTTCCCAAAGGTCACACTGACTGCAAGGTTCTCACCACCTCCAACCCGGATAGTCCCCAGCGTAAACCCAGTGTCCGGATCAATAACATCGATTCCATCCCCAGCACCGCAGAAGATCCAGCCATTTCGGGAAACGCGCACCCCGTCGTAGAAATACGAAACCGGATCAGACAGGAGGCGCTTATTCGAAATGACCGATCCGGATTTTGAAATGTCAAACGCAGACAGGGCACGCTTCCCATACGGGGTTTTCGCAGAAGGGCGGAACTGAGATAGACCAGTGTCCGGGATGTACAGGGTCTGACCACCGGGAGACATGGCGACACCATTGGCATTTCCGTCTGTGATATGGACAGGTTTGATGCGGAATGTATCACGCTCGACAAAGTAGACTGTTGGGTTTGTAGGTGGCATGAAGTCGACGATTTCCCTTCCCTATTCGAAATTAGTCTTCGATATCTGGGAAATGGATGAGGGCTTACCCAGCCGGATTTGGAGTCCGTCAAGTAGAAATTTCCCCGCGGGTCGATCTCCAGGTCATTGAACCCAGCGAACGGCTGAACGAGGAAGTTGTTGATTAATGTCTCCTGCTTCAGAGTATGCGGATCAATCTTGACCAGCTGGCCAGACTGCTCATCGTCATGCCCATCTGTAACGACATGGAGCGAGTGGTTATAGACAACACATCCGTGAGCGTTGTATAACGGCGGGTCAGTCGTGATCTTGTTCAGTTTGTTCGTCTCCACGTCAAGAAGGTACTGCCAGGAATGCGTTCCGTTGTCGCCACCTGGGGGACCCCATTCGACGAAGAAGACCTGGTTCGTATCTTTGATGTAGCAGGGAGCTTCATGGGACTGATAGGCCAGCTTCTGGACATGTTCGACTGTTGCATCCGGGCCGATGATGTCGAAGAACTTTTGGTCGTATGCAACGAAGTCGGTTTTGTTGAGGAAGCTTAAGCTGAACAGGGAGAAGGTGTTAGAAGTCAATAACGCAGTTCAATTGGGCACTTACGTCCGTGAAAGCCCAGTATCAGAAACATCCGGGTCGGCCCAGGGCGCATCCAAGGCTGACCGGTTAAAGTGCCCCGGAAGTGTAGCAATGGCACTTAGAGAAACATAAGCCCATTTGGCAACAGTGCCATTCATGAACCGGGGAAGAGGATTCAGAAAGCTGTACATTGTGAGTATGTTGGCCTTTCTTTCCATGGAAACGCATGGTCAAAGGGGGTAACTTCCCCGTATTTATAGTTAATGGACGAGCTTTTAGTAGACCCGCGACAAACAATGGAATCCGGAGACCCCGCAAACACTCAGGGGCAGCAGCGGATCCATCCGAGCATGACAGCCATTGTCCAAGCCCTATAAGGCCATCGTTGGAGTACTCTGCGCGGGCTACTCCGCGCCCCGGAGTGTTCCCGCTTCACTACTGCTTACTCCAACGACACACACTAACTAGAAGCAATAGAATGATAGTAGCTCCGTTTATCTAGTAGAGAGCGGTCTAGGTAGAAAGTCTAAACAGATAATGGCCAAGCATTCCGAAATAACCAACAAGACAGCTTGTAATTCCCACCACCACTCAACCTTCACCAGAGGCCTTGTCGCAATTCAGACATATCGTTGTAACGTCTCCAGGAAAAAAAAAGAAAGAGTGATTCTTCTGCACGATTATATGCCTCTGTTTCTTCGTCCAAGGGGATCGGCCGTCAGAGTACTCGACTCCAAGACTGGGTCGTCATATCTTGCTGGGCATGCACGCAGTTCTACTGGCTTCGCAGGGTACGATGCGTCCTATAACTCGGGCAGTTGAGGAATGTACGAAAGAATTATGGATGGTATATTAATTTACTATACCTGGCCATGTCTGCCTGGCCAACAAATTACTCCCCAAAGACGGCTTTGACAACGCCCTCCACCCGCTTAACAATCTCCTCGATGTCTGCCCGCGAGACATTATACGCTGGGGCGATCTGGATGATATCTCCATTCCTCCCATCAGCAACACCAACCCCTGGAATCACAGAGACGGAGTGTTCCTTCTGTAGCCCTGTCAGATGCACTTTTTGTGCTATACCAGCCTCCACCGGGAACGGCTCTTTGGTGGTTTTGTCTTTGACGAATTCGAGCTATATCTGTTAGATGCAGCTGCAGAAGCGAATAATGTACTTACAGCCCAGAATAATCCTCGTCCTCGCACGTCTCCAACGTTCTTATGCCCGGCTAGGCGTTCATTAAGTAGCTGGCCGAGATACTCTCCCTGTACTCGCACATTATCCAGCAGATTATCCTCTTTTATTATCTTCTGCACCGCGCAGGCCGTTGCACATGCGATGGGATGGCCTTGATACGTCTGACTATGGGTAAAGCTCCCTGTTCCTTTTGCCAGCGTATCAGCAACGCGAGATCCAACAAGCAATGCACCGACCGGAGCGTAACCAGCTCCCAAGCCTTTCGCAATGGTCTGGAGGTCAGGGACGACGCCCTCCTGTTCCCAGGCATGAAAAGTGCCGGTCCGCCCTATTCCAGACATGACTTCGTCCATTATCAGTAACGCCCCGTGGCGATCGCAGACTTCCTTCATCGCTTTGAAGTATCCCGGAACAGCAGGGACACAGCCCAGTGTCTGCCTCAGTTAGCTGAAATCCTACTCTATATGAGGTGGAATATTACCGTCCCACACATGGTCTCCGCGAGAAAAGCGCACACATTCCCCGGCCCAGCCTGCTGAAACTCGTGCTCCAGTTCCGCTGCAAGAAGCGCAACATACTCTTCGTCACTTTCGCCTACTTTCTTACCGCGATATGGATAGCACGGAGAAACGTGTGAAGTGTTTGTCGCGAGGATCGGCTCGAAGATCGCTCGCCGCGCCTTGTGTCCGCCTGCAGCTAGAGCGCCTAAAGTATTCCCATGATACGACTGTCGGCGTGCAATAAATTTTGTTCTCTGCATTTGCGGTTCTGGCAGCTCTGTAAAATACTGGCGGGCCATTTTCAGTGCCGCCTCTATCGCTTCGGCGCCTGTTTCGATCAGTACCGGCTTCTAACTAGACACAACCGCCATACCGGAACTGACAATAAACACCTTGCTCATGGCCCCATTCGTCGAGTCGGTGAGATACGTAGCTACCTCTTCCGCCGCTGGGACAGTAAAGAACGGCGAGTAAATGTAGGCCGTCTGGTCCAGCTGGTCCACGATCGCCTGCTTAACCCTAGGCTCGTTGTGTCCCAGACAAGCGACCGCGGCACCACCGCTCGCATCGAAGATTGGTCGCCCATCGCTGGTCTCGAGATAATTACCGTGGCTTCTTACCACCTCCGGCGGGCGCTTGTCGATCTTGGTATATAAGACAGAGGGGGCGGTGCTATAGTGTTTCGTCATAGTAGCAGCCCGGGAGGGAGACCGCGCCGCGACAAACTTGAACAGTCTCGAGGTGAAAGACATCTCGAGTTTGGACATTGAATTCGCAGACGTCAACAGCTGCTCTTCTTTATGTCTGTGCTCAGATCGCGACCGGCGAACGGACCCGGAGAAGGCGGCGCTGCGGGCAAATCGGAGTCTCGCCCGCCTTTTGTCAACACCGATGATTCTCATCTGATCGTCGGATGCTCCAGCCTGTCATTTTCATGAAGTTTATCAGTTTGGTTCCCCGCGGACAGGGTCGGGCGGTGGAATGTTTCCGCTCAGGTATTGCTGCATAGTATGCCAGCATGTTTTACGTACTATCTATGCATGGTGCTGCGCGTAATGCTGACCGGATCTCATGATATGATGATGAACCTGATATTGGATAAATATGGCATTATCACATCAAAGTCCTGGTATAGACTGAGCCAAAAAGACATCGATAGATGCCCACTTCCCATCAACAACCACACGCACCCCTTTCTCGCCACAATACTCCTGATGCGCATCGCCAGCTATATGACATTCTTTTGCAGCCAAAGTTATACTCACAACCCCCCTCGTTCCTACTGGGGCTCGAACCTTCAAAGTAACACCCATACCGTGATCTACCTCCCACTCCGCATGGACAGTACCACGCGGCGTTGGAACCCTTCCCCTCGCCCAAGTAAGACCATCCATAATCACAGGCCGAAACGACCACTCTTCAAACCCAGGTGCAGTGGGCTGAACACCAAGAACATACTCCGAGAAGATGTACGTCGGCGCACCGCCCCACGGATGCGCATGCGAGGTAAACAGATCCAAGCCCGGGCGTCCATCGGGGTAGATATACTCCCATGATGTCCCGGTATAGTACTCATCCTGGTCGACCATGGCCGCCCACAGCCCATCTAGCAGGAGGTCTACTGCGTCGGTGGTTGCATTATCATACGGATGGTCTCGGGCATGAGTGAACAACGCCTCAAGGAGGAACCCCGATAGATTCGGCGAGAGGTTCGTTTCCGGATCGGAGTCGTCCATGTCTGTGCTGAGTTTATACCCGATACCGAGACGGAGAGATGAAAGTGCTGCGATTGACGATGCGGCCTGGGAGGTATTGGCTGTGTTGGATAGGATAGCCCATGCTGTTCCGATATAGGATGATTCGTCCATGGAGGTCAGGCTGGAACTGTACGTCCCAATATTCTCATTCCAGAGCTTCTGATTGACGTCCCGGGCGATATTGGCGGCTATACTTTTCCAATCAGTAGACGTATCTGGTTCTCCCATGGCATCAGCCAGATCAGCCATTTGTATGAGGGTGTATGTGAGGAGAGCTGAAGCAGCTGTTCCATTTCCATCTCCGAGAAAGAATGCTCCCAACGACGATGTAGCAGCAAGGCCAGAATATTGATCAATGAGTGGTAGAATGGCCTCGACACCAGCTCTAGCCTTGGGCCACCATTTTGCAAGAAATCTCCTATCTGCAGATTCCAGATAATACCGTGCAAAACTATTAAGCAAGAGCATCTGGTAATCCAGCAACCCGTATGACTTGTACACAGACGCATACTCGGCCGACTGTCCCATTGCAGGCGACATGGCAAATAGTCCGGCCATGGGCCCAGATTGTTCCTGACGCTCAAAGAGGTAACCCAACGTGCCCCTGATAAAATCCGGTCGGTATGTACTGGCACTGACGACGCGATGGACATGCGCAAAGTCTCCCGACCAGACGAGTCGATCGCGCTTTGCGCCATCAAGACATAGTGAGGCTTGATTGTCCATCACCCCGTACTCCTCAAGAACGGATTCACCTGTCATTGTATTCAAATACAAAACTGTTCCATTGCGTGACTGGACTAGAACGTCTTTTACGTAGGCGGTTTGGTCTTGCCACGGCCCAAAGCCCCATGTCCCTGAATACACACTGCCGGAAGAGAACCGTTCGTTGGACATCAGCTGCAGCTCGGCCAAGGAGACAGTCACAGGCGGGCGGCCATTAATAGTCACGACATATCCCTCATTAGAAATCCTGGTCGAGATATCCATCCACTGCCCTTCTGTAACATTAAAGTCGACAGGAAAGTAGGACACCTTCCCAGTCGGCAAAGACGTCTGATTGACCAAATTCCAGCCATATCCAACGGCAAGCGTATTAGGAGGTACAAGAGTGCGATTTTTGTTGAGAAATGTCGAGTCCTTGGGATACTCGCTGGTGAGAAGAAACGAAGGCCCAAACCCAGCCGGAGAGGTGGCTACCCTCCAACCAGTCCCACCGCGGACTATCTTCGTTTTAAAGGACATTGTATAGTTGGCAAAATCGGCTCCAAGTACAGACTGTGCGGATTGCTGTCCACGAAGGAGGACTCCGTCTGGAGTGGCTTGCCATGTTGTCGGCGCGGTTCCATTTTCTATGCATGCTTGCTGGACGGTTCGCGCGCCCAGTTTCCAGATCTCGTTATACAGCGGATTCGAGCATTCAAAGTATCCAGGAAGGTAACTGGGGTCCGTGCGATCATTGTAAGAGCGTATCCCGATACCACAAATGGTTACATTCCGATCATCATTCAAAAGCCGCAGTCTCTGCCAGCGCAGTCCACCCTGCTGGAAGAACGACTCCACTTGACCTGGCTCGGTGATATTGAATGTCTCGACACGAAATGTATTAGCCAAGCCATTTGAGAAAGTCCATGGACCGTTACCAAATGGCTGATCAAGTCCACCCTTTGCCTCGGAGTATTTCGCCTCGACCTGGACCGGGCCTGACACCGGGATTGCGTCGAAGAATGGAAACCCGCCGACTTCGGTCGAGTAGTCCAATGTCGCGACAGGATTGGATGGAGTCAGGTTGAGACATGTCGAGTTCTGGCTATATCGAACGAACTGGCTTGTTCGTGCGTAGTGCTCGGGGTGTACAATTATCTCACTGCAGGTGTCAGTATTGAAGTAGCATTCTAGCAAGGTGGGTATACCTATTAACGCCCACTACCGAAATGGCCAGTCCGAAGACTGTAGCAGGTAGAAGATCGAACATTATTTGTCGAAAGCTGGGTTTCTGGACTATACTCTAGAGTCGCACAGGATGCGTATTTAAGCATACAGGCCTCGGCACTGTGGGGGTCGGTGTCTGCTACCCCGAACAGCTGTCGGTCGTTAATGTGGGGAGAGAACTGCACTTGGCTACGTTCATATTCCCATAGAGCCTGAACGACGATCACTGTCTTCGGGGGAATTTTCTTCTTGTTCGTTGCATGGCGGTATATGGCGATCCCCCACACGCAAGTAATTGGAGATGGGTAGAACAGCAACTACGGCTTACGCGCCAGATAACTAAGATACCGACAGGAGGCACGAATATATGTCTTATCTCTGCTATAGAGATTAGCTGCTAGACTTTGCATCCAGCAGCCAGGGTGGAGGATTTCCCGTCGTCTTCCCAGTGCACGCAGCATCGACACACATGGCCAAGCTACCAAACGCAAATTGCCGGCCGGTCAGCCCTGGTCCGTAGTGAATATACTTTCCCGAGTTCGTCATGATGGTCTTCGTATTGTTCGGAATAACCGGCTCCTCAATCGAGCACCAGCAGGTGTCTTGCAAGAACTGGACACCGAACTTTTCCAACTCGCCTACGTGACCGGCCTGTGAGGCAAGGCCATATTGAGCGCGGCCACAGGTGACGATGACAGCGACATCGCCTTTCTTCTTTCTGCCCTGGCACAAGTTGGCGACTGCCTTTATTTCCTGGAAGGAAAAGTGCGGGTTCCCGAACGAAATGAGATCGATTTCTCTGGGCTCAGAGCCGTGGTTGAACTCGTCCCAGATCGCATCGAGATCCTTCCAGTTTACTTCAACGGCTTCAGGCTTTATACCCTGACGGCATGCAGCTTCAAGAGTCGGGGCTTCTGGAGTCAAACCAACCATGTGGAACATGGGCGAACTAGACGATGTAGCAAATGCAGCAGAGAATGCCTTGAAGTCGTCTTTTCTAGGCTTCATATGCTCCAGTTCAGTAATTACCGGAATGCGTGCATTGGCAATAGCACCTAGGGCATAGCCCGCGATAGGCCAGAAGGAATCGTCATTCTCTGCGCCCTTCGGAGGAGCTACCTTCAGCCATATCGAAGCAAGGCGATTCTCATCAACATACGGCCCAGCCTTTGGCGCGCGACCCGTCAAGGCAATCAGGGCTTCAAGCATGTTAGGATTCTTCAGCGTCCTTGCACCAAGCACGCTGTTTGCATAAATCACCGCATTGGACTCTCCCCAGGCAATCGGATCACCCAGCTTCGGTGCTGTCTCAAGCAGATACGGGGCACAAGTGAACGAAATCTTCCCACCCATATCGACAAATGCCTTGGCCAGGTCATCGCACGCAGAACCAAAGTCGGAACTGACCCCGAGAGCCCGCCAGCGTTTCTGATCGACATTCAGCGAATTGATCGTGGTTGGGACTTGAAATCTACCTCCCCAGTCTCGCAGTCTTTGCCCGAATGCCACGGACCCCGGTCCATACCAGGCGCCGTCTGCATGCGCCTGGCTGACGTCCATCAGTTCTTTCGCGTCCATCATATCCGCCATCCGGATGATTATCTTCAGTGAGATCCTCGCTGCTTCGCCGTTCGCTCCGTCCAGCATCGCCCGGTCTGCATCTGTAAGTTGGACGCGAGACTGGCTCAACCCGCCGACTCCATTGCCTGCATTCCACTCCAGCACAGTATCCGAGACCTGATCACCGCGAACATGAACAGTCTTCCCATCCCACCCCAGAACCTGATGAAAATCTTCAGGACGAAGCGTAACAACCGGAGCCGTCTTATCAAATAACTCCTCCGCAACCATAACCCCAAGTGTTATAATCTCCTCGCGACGTTCAAATATCAGCGCCTTAGGCCCGAGGCCATTCAGGATGAGCTCCATCATGATAACGCTGCCCCCGCATGAACCACGCCCGCCTGGGATCGCGAGAATGGTATCTTTGAGAAAACGCCCGCTCAGGGGGTGGAAACGGTCTATGACTTCGCCTGTTCGTGCGTCGACGCCGCCCCAGAAGCTTAGCTCGAGGTTTGCTGCTAGGAGGGTTGCTGAGGCTGTTCCTGTGACATAGGGGGTACCGTGGAAGATTTGGGATGCTGCCATATTGCGGAGCAGATATTGCACAGCTTCGTGGGAGTAACCGTGGAATGTCGTCGATGCAGCAGGGTAGTCAGACTAGATGGGATATACTAAAGAACAACCCGGCAACATCGGATGGAATATAAAGCCCGGCAAATAGGAAAGAATATAATGACAATCCTCTGCAATCAGACACTCGGTGGGAGATCGGGCACGACCGGTCGAAGGATTCTGTCCGTCTCTCCGCAGTCCAGGTTGGCAGACACCAAAACAAATGAGGGGTTGTTCACTGGCTTCCGGGATCTGTCTCCGATGAAGACTAGATCGTGATCAACCCGAGCTAGACGTCACAGTGAATGACTCCAAGCGTGGCTCGGCTGGGCCGAGTATACAAGCATGGCGGGACCGGATGGCCCGAGAGTGCAGCCGTTGATGCTGAAACCCGCGAAAGACGCGCCTCAAGGGTTAGCACCATCTTGTAAGGGAATGAAGATCAGAGGAATCGATGTGTTCCAACTGGATGTGCCCTACCCGGGGGGTATATACTACCTATCCGGCGGCAGGGAATATCCCAGTTTCGATGGCACATTCGCCTGCATCCTGCATAACCACCGAGTGCGGTCTTGAAGGCTCGGGCGAAAGCACCCCCTTCGGAGCGACCTTCATTGCGTCCCATGCCTTGGGCGTTAGAGCCGGTATAGCCGAGATCACACCGAGACTCATTGGCTTCGAGCCGAAGAGGGTTGATCGAATTAACGATGTGATGGACGAGACATTACTTAGTCATGAGCATGCAAAGGCAGCGTTGGATATCGCATGTTGGGATATCTTCGGCAAGTCCACGGGTCTTTCGGTCTGTGAGCTTCTCGGGGGCCGCACCGACGTGAACGTACCTATTGTCACGTCTCTGCTTGTACGCGGACCAGAAGGGATGCGGGCACACAGGGCAAAAGGCCCAAGGGCTTCGCCGTGAAAATGGACGGAGACCCGGTGATGATGCGCAGCGCATCGTCGAAGCGTTCAAAGATAAGAAGCCCGACGAGTGGTTCGTTGCCGACCCGAGCGGGGTTTTCACCGTTGAAGGCGCATCAAGAATCTTAAGACTGCTACCAGTCGGTCTGGACTTTTCGTTCGAAGCGCCGTGTCAAACGTGGAGGGAGTGTCTGTCTCTACGTCGTCGGACCAATGTCCCGACTATCCATGACGAGCTGGCTCTTCCCGAGACGTATATGATTCAAATGGTCGCCGACGACGTGTGCGAGGGAATAAATTTCAAAGTGCAGAAATTCGGCGGTTTCACCAAAGCGCGCCGCGTGCGCGATCTCTGCATCGCTGCTGGATACGTGATGAGCGTGCAAGAAACATGCGGGCCCGATATTGGAATTGGTCCGCTGGTCCATCTGGCCAAGACTATTCCAGAAAAGTTTCTCCGCTGTGTTCTGGCTGGCAGGGATATGCTTTCTGTCACGACTGCTGATGGGCCATTGCATATTGTTGATTGGAGGATTACAGCGCCTACCGTGCCTGGACTGGGAATTGCTGCTCGGATGGTCGTGTTGGAGGAGCCAGTTGCGAGGTATTTTTAACTCTCCACTAGTATAACTGCTTCCCCTTGCTTTGTTTGGGCTGGAATCCTATCAGTGCAATATCAGATCATGCAGTTCCGGAAGAGACCCTGCATTGCTTGACGTGGGAGGATGTTGTCCAAAGACCGCCACTATAATATGCTTGTAATAGGCTGCTCTGGCCATTCATCGAGAATGAGGAGTCAGGCGTTGAGTTGGATCTGCCAGATGAATAGTAGCACAGATTGCCTAGAATGTAGTTCGCACCGCAGGCCAACTCACTGGTCCCCACTCAGCTCTCTATACCCTTCGCACCTATCAAGCCTTCAAAGAGCCTAAGGATTGAACGTATTAACTGACCACGGTTATCAACTAGGTGGCGTAAATTGTTGGAAATGGCAACAGCCATCCATTCCGCCACCACAAACCGCCTTGTGACCTAGATATCCCAATCCACACCGAAGCAAGGGATACAGGAGCAACATTCCTACTCACCCAATCCAATCCAAGCTTTGATCGACACTATGGCCGAGAGCATAAATGCGATGGCCTGGGCCGTGCCGAAACTGGTACCTATCCTGCTGCTGCACATACAAAGGGTCGGACGTGGCGCTCGACGATGCCCGAATCGCTCACAGCAGTCGCTCATTCCTGTCGTAAGGTACCACAGCCAGGCCATTCTTCGTCCTATTCTCTCTAGAGAGTTGATGCATGTGATCGTTTTAAAGCCTCATACATTGGCGTTCTGAGATCGTGGTTGTTCTTTTAGGGTCACTGGATTGTACCCTAAGTAGACACTGCACAGGGGATGGAATGCAATTACAGTATCTGGCTTTTGTAATGGGTCCAACTATACCAAAAAATATGAAGTCACTATCATCGACTACGCGTACAGTTGTTAGTTGGCTGGTGCAATCCACCAGCCAACCGCCAAGCAGGGACCTTGCGGGTAGGGCTACTCAACAGGTACTCACCCACGACATTATTCCCATTAATGGAGGTTGATTGAACTGAAATCTAGCGGGCTCACTGTACTAGTCTAGACCGACCACCTGAGGAATGTTGAGGCTAGAGCCGGCTATGAGGTTCGACTTGCAATACAAATTGCATATAAATTGACTCTCCCACCGAACGCCACGAGTAAAGGATAACGAACACCTCTCGCAACTATGGATACCAAAGACGAAATTGAGAGCCTCGAAGATGTTTCCTATCCACCTGGTAAGTGCTTTTGCACCTTACTACGGCCCCGCTAACAATAACAGGTACCCAAATCTGGTTCACCAACGTCGGCCCATGCCAAAGGATATCGCAACTACGAGAGCAACTAAACAGCCAAGCAAAGCCGACTCAAACAAGCGACTCTCCCAATGATCCACTCAACTGGCCTGCATGGCGCAGGGATATTATCCTATTCACCGTCGGCTTCAACAGCTTCCTCTGCGCAGCTCTCTGCCCTATCCTCGCGACGGGGTTTCCAGCTATATCCGAGTCTTTCGGAGTAAGCAACCAGCAGGTCTCTTTCACAATCGGTATTTACATGCTAGGTCTGGGAGTAGGTGCTGTAGTCTGGGCTCCCACTGCAGCATTATTTGGGCGGCGACCTGTATATGTTGCCGGTTCTGTCCTGCTTATTGCTTCTTCTGCCTGGGCTGCTGCTAGTCCGTCATATGCGAGTCTTATCATAGCTAGGCTTGTTCAGGGAGCTGCCGCCAGTCCGGGTGAGTTTCTAGTGTCCGTTACGATATCCGAGATATACCAGCCGCACGAACGGGGGTTCAGACTCGGTGTTTATATGTTGCTCCTAGCTGCTGGGAAGAGTCTGGCACCATTGATTGGGGCAGGAGTTATCCAAGGACTAGGTTGGCGCTGGGTTTTGTGGTATGTATATCTGAAGCAGTTTTATGGACGAACTGACATGGACAGGCTTTCAACCATTCTATCAGGGATTTCGTTCAGCTTTATATTCGTCTTTGCAAGAGAAACTTACTGGGCACGGAATAACCGCAGCGTAAGATAAATGTCCATATTCAAAATATTTCTAACATGAACAGGAACTTTCAATCGCGATCCACCGCACCCCTGGGGACATATACACCGATAACCTGAGCATCTCACCACCACTTCCATTCAAAACCACAATGACCCTGTGGAACGGACGATTTCAGGAAACCACCTGGTTTTCGCTCGCACTCAAACCCTTCCGCCTTCTCACTTCACTCCCACTGCTATGGCCTGCCGCCGTATACGCCCTCTCACTGGGCTGGCTCGCGTTGCTGGCTGACACAGTATCCTACCTATTCCAATCAGTCGACGGATACGGATTCACACCCATGCAGACGGGGCTGCTCTATATCTCCCCCCTCCTCGGCACAATCCTAGGCAGTGTAGTAGGTGGCAAAGTCTCCGACATCCTCGCATGCATGAAAGCGTACCGGAATAAAGGCATCTACGAGGCTGAGTCGCGGCTCGTTATGATAATCCCTGCCACGATCGCAACGGTCATTGCTCTTGCAGGATACGGCTGGAGTATCGAGGCTCGCGCCCATTGGATTGTCCCGACGGTGTGCTTTGGGTTTATATACTTTGGGTGTATTCTCGGGAGCACGATCGCTGTTACGTATTGTCTAGATTGCCACAAGTCTTCTGCGATTGAGGCTCAGGTTGTTCTGAGTTTGTTGAAGAGTGAGTCCGCCTTATACGCGGATATATTTCACTGCTAATTCGGTAGATTCCCACGGTCTGGCATTCTCGCTGTTCGTGGTCGACTGGGTTAAAGCGTCTGGGCCGCGGGATACATTTCTCGTGATTGCGGGGATGCATTTGGTATTTCTATTCATGACGGTCCCTCTTTATATGTATGGCAAGAGAGTCAGGATGTGGATGGCAAGGGGTTGTTGATATTGCCCTATTTTGATTGGGTTTGACAGCAGTACACTTTCTAGAACAACATCAAATGCAGTTCCACCAAACAGATCATATTCCGTTGGAGGTTCTGTGAACAACATCAGCATCAAATAATCAGCATCTGCCAATCTATAAAAACTCCGAGCCGCCCTGGGCTCAGTCTCGTGCTTGGTTGCGTCCAGGGCCCATGTCCAGTAACTCCTGTTGACTGCGGTGTTGAAAGTGGACCACAGCACAGGGTCAGTCAGCCTTTCTTGCGACAGTTCTGTTCTATTCAGAAATCTTTGTTAGCGTTGCATGTAGCGTCACTCGCAATCCCTCGTCTTGGGGCGTGGAGGTACCGCAAGGCTCACATAAGCTGTCGAAAAAAAAGAGAAAGTCCCATCCGTACACTTGTTGCCCCAGTAGACATGATGCCTTGGTTTGAAAACTTCAGCGACTGGGTAATCGAATACGTCTGTAGCTGTTATCCTCCAGCTACGAATAGTCTGTATACCCCTTTCAAGCCGACCTTTCAGCGACTAATCATCACATTTATGATTATTGGGAAATACAGCGGTATTACTTCCGATATTTGTTTTCCAGGCCAGTAATCCAAGGTTCGATGCACTTATGTTATCGTTTTGTAATGTTTACAGATGGCTGAGAGTGTACATTCAAATAACAAACCTGCGGGAAATTTACTTCCAATATATTATCTTGTATTTTGTCCTTGTTTTCTCCATTCACTGCCTGAATAAACTATCCCGTTGGATATCTTCCAGGCGACCGATGAAGTCAAATCAATCACTCATACTGGCGGCTACGGCGGAGCTTCTTATACAAGGTATCCCCATTTCGACTGACGAACGCAATGCGCCCAAAGTTCCTGTCCTCATTGACATCGGCAAGCTGGACGGGAAAATCTCGCAATACCTTCGCGCGATCTTCGCCAGAAAGAACGCTCCCTCCAGAAGGTAGAGGAACATGCGGGTTATCTCTTGTCAGAGAGGACACAAATCCCAGAACATCAGGGGCGATAATTATCGACTTGAGGAATAACCCGGCGAACGCAGAGAGGAGTAGAAGAGTACTGGCCACGATAAATACAACTAGCCATGGAAGGTTAATTTGGTACACGGTGAACCTGTTGATATAGGTTGTGCTCTCCGGGCTGATATAGGACCGAAGTGAGGTGTTTAGATTAACGGGATCAGAGAGCCCCGCGAAGGGAATGACATCTGTGGCAAGGGAAGCCTGATAGAATGTGTTGAAGAGCGTACTGAATCTAGTTGAGAAGTTCCTCGCACTGACACTGCTCCAGTCTCGGGAATAGTATTGGTCGAAGAAGGAGGTATCGCCGTAGATATAGCTGTCTGTTGGAGAAGGGTGGTATACATCTATCAGAGGGACAGCATGCGGGAACTGGCGGATGATGTTTCTCAATGCGGTCTGTGGGCTGACCCAATCGTCGTTAGGGCCATTGAATGGTGTCGCATAGCTGGAAGATGAAAGGGGGTCCTTTTGGGATCGGCGCAAGTCGGTGACAGCGCATGATGAGTTTTCACACACAATCTGGGCCTCTGCACGGATGTACTCCATCGTGCAGTTGAAAAGTGCCACGGGGAGGTTTCCATACATCTTGCCTTGCTCGTTTTGATCCTTCGATCCGTAGAATAGGCTCACATATGACTGGGATCGCGACGGGGCCGTGAGATTGTAAGGCGCGTCAATGAAGAAGTTGCTGTATACCGTGCCGAACTCCCTGTTTCCATTGATCGTATCGACGAAGAAGTTGGAAGCATTATGGACCAGTAGTCTTCCTCCCATGGCCTCAAGTGTCTCGTTTGCGGAAAGACCTGTCCCAGTCATACGGCAATCGAAGTCGAAATAGGACGACTCGATCGGAAATTCGGCATAGCCATTAGGAGGTATTCCTTGCAAGACGTGGCCAACTAACGAGGTATAGGTAACCGTGCCATCTTCAGGGACCGACCTCCAGGAATTATCGATCGAAGAAAGATAAGGAATCTTTGGCCAGCCCCATACATCCCTGGGTGAACCTTTCGCTTCCTCGGACGATATGAGCAGCGTTGTGTATATTGCACTGAGCGGCGCCATATTATCTTCTGCTGACGAGGCGCCATTGAAAGGTAGATACGCAGTACTGACGTTAATGTCCATATACGCAACGGAGAGGTCACCGGGAACACTTGATTCCACCTCTGAAATCATTCTGAGCGCAGCCTGCCCACCAAGCGGTGACATTGCCCAGAGCACGAGGATGAGTATCATGAGCGGATGGTGTGGACGAAGAGCAATTGCTAGCTCTATAGTCCCCGCGAAGCTGGTACTGCCATTCAGTTGCTCGATAAGCTATATTAAACACTTTTGGTGAGCTCTCACTTCCAGTTCGGTGGCAGTAATCTCGACTTACTCCTAATGTCGCACCGTTCTGTGCTCTCCATAAGGCGTAGCTGCGCATCAGACTGCCGACAATAGCAGCGTACACTATCGGAAAGACAGTGGGGCACAAGCGAGTTGCTTGAACAACTGCATTGCCGCGGTCGTTGACCTCGTACCCATTGATAGAAATTACTAAACTGGCAAGGCCTGATGCAGAAATGAGCCCATGAATCGTGGACACAGAAGACAGTACGGACTCTAGGGACAGAGTAAACTTACCTAGGAAGATAAAAGGGATAAACGCAACAATGCAGCTGATGGCTGTCGAGAGCTTGTTCCTTCTCGCGTTGCTCTGGAGCCTTCGAGGCTGATCGGGCCATCCCTTCTGGATAGGGCTCGAGCGTGCAGGGCTTGAAGACCTCGGATCAGGCTCGCTTTGCGGAACAGATGCATATGAATTAGATGGCAGAAGCTCCAGCTCGCTCCCATGCATGCCGGCTGCGTCTCTATCCATTTTTGATAATGACGTGACAGGTATGAAATGTGGTCTGCGATGGAAATTGTGCGAATTCTTCTTCGCCCAGAAATACTGTCGAGGGCTTAAGTCACTTTTTCCACCCCTCATCGCATATGCAAGGCTGAGGCGTGAGCGATGTAATTTGTTTCTATTCGTGGACAAGGCTGGAATATAATACGACCTTGAGCTGCAGGGTTTCGTCTCGGCAGCACGCCAAAGGCTGAAAGGACTTCATGGCCGGTTGCGTGTGCCACCAGGCAGACATTCGACGAAAGATTGTTGCATGGTAACACTATTAAGGACACAAAATATGTATCCGGTAATTGTCGAAGCAATAAGGCTGGCGAACGGAGTCAAGAGCTTGCGCAGCACAGGCGCCGCACGAGGAAGGTACAACCCTCATTCCTGCCTTCTGAGGCAAGTTATAATGTCAGACACGGATGGAAGGTGCGACCGTGGACCCTTCCACCTTCGATTAATGAGCTTGAGACGGCAGGGGATTGGAATTTCCATTCCTTTCCTAGTTTCTTTTGCGGGTGGGCATAGTTTCTATTGGGAAATAGAGGTGGATGGCAGTGAAGTGATGAAATATTTTATTTGCGCTGGTAAATAGTTTAAAGAAAAATAAGGCTCTTCTCAGGGTATATCATAGTAGATAGATAATTTGAAAGAGGGAGAAAATAAGATAGAAATTAGAAGGGCGTGTCCAGGGTATATAAGAATTGACTGCGGGCACTGCATGCCCCGCGTTGATGCTTAGTATGAGCCGGCATAATCAAGCCGTATCACACCATCAGGAGCGAAATTATACGCACATATCGGAAAGATTCGCCATTCTGAAGCAAGCTTTGCAATCCCGCCCCTCGGTATTTAAATCACATTCGGCGCGACTGCTGAATCCCAGCACTGCACACCTTTCAGGATGGCGACCAGGGAGAGAATCGCCATCTGGCTCTGGGGCACTGAACCCAAAGACCGCGCCCTCCTTGCAAAACTGGACTTCACTCTGTTGCCGTACTTCTCACTGATCTGGTTCCTGTTCGGTGTGACCCGCGCCAGTTACTCCTCGGCCTATATCAGTGGAATGAAGGAGGCGCTCAACTTCCAGGGAAAGGAGTACAACTACATGACTACGGCGTACTTGGTTACTTATGCCGTCTTTCAAATGCCCGGAACAAGTGTGCTCACTCTTGTCCAACCGAAATATGTCTTCGTCGCGGCAAATGTTACGTGGAGTGTCCTCACGATGGTGACATTCCGGATGACCAAGGCCTGGCAGGTTATCCTGCTGAATGCGATTGAGGGAGGATTCTCGGCAATTGCATAGTACGACTCTCCCTTATTTGATGATGGTGTGCTAACCTTGCAGCGTTGGGGCGTTGTTCATCCTCGGCTCCTGGTATAAACGGTCAGAGCTAGGTACCAGAAACGCCATATTCTGTGTCTTTGGCCATCTGGGATCGATGACTGGAGGTTGGATTCAGGCTGGATTACTGCAAAGTCTAGGAGGGAAGAGCGGCCTGCCGGCGTGGAAATGGATATTCATCATCGTCTCTGTTATGACACTGCCTGTGGCCTTGTTCGGTAGGTAAACACAGCACCATGGCCACTCTCGCCAGGCTGACATCCACAGGATGGGTGTTTACTCCGGATCTTCCAGCGCATCGGGCTGCCTGGTATCTGAGTGCCGAGGAAAAGGAGCATGCTGCAACTCGGATCATTGCGCCAACCAAGTATTCCTGGGACCTGATGGTGTTTAAGCGCGTCCTCTGGAGCTGGCAATTTTACCTGCTTCCTTTCATCTTCATGCGTAAGTCAATAGTCTCTTAACAGTCATTTTCTAACGTAACAGTGTATTCACTTTGCGTCCAAAGCCTGGGTAACAACTTCATGGCCCTCTGGATGTCGTCGAAAGGGTATACAACCGTGCAGCAGAACAACTACCCAACAGCTGTATACGCGAATGGCATCGTCGGCACTGTCATTTACGCTGTCATCTCGGACAAAATACGTTCTCGCTGGGAAGTGTCCATCGCCATCGGACTGACCTTTGTTATCGGGTCTGCCATCCTGGTAGCCGATCCCCCAACAGCAGGCTACTTTTTCGCATTCTACCTGCTCGGCACTACATACGCCCCTCAAGCAGTCTGGTACAGCTGGCTTGCCGATGTGACCAGTCACGATGTACAGTTACGGGCTATTGCAACGGGATTCATGAATTCATTCGACTTTGCGTTCGTGACATGGTGGCCTCTGATATTCTATCCGGTCACCGATGCCCCGAACTATCGAAAAGGGTATATTGCTAGCTTGGTTACTGGGGCTCTAACGCTGCCGTTCATCGCAGTCATCGCATACCTGGAAAAAAGAGACATCGCGAGAGGGGTCATTCGGAGGCTTTCTGAATCTCACATCTCGAGCCAGTCCGAGGACCCTCTACAGGCGCAGGGTCCACCCAAGGCCAGTGATGACCCGGGCTTTCGAACGGCTTAAAGTATATGTCGTTAGACTGGAAGATGGATCCAGCCATTTCGGTTTGTTCGGGGCTGGAATACATTCGCTCGATTCTTTCTGTGTAGATGAAACGTGGGGGAAGTACGAAGCCTACGAGAATCAGGCGTAGTTCGTGCCACCAGTGGATCCAAGATAGAATCGAGAATGTACGAGCTGAAGGGCCATTTGTAGCAGCGCATCTCTAGCATTCGAAGGACGGTTTCCCCACCTGAGGCCGGTGTATTTATAGCCCTTTCTATCTCTATCTTGATAGTTCCCCAGTGGATTCAGACAGGATCTATAATATACGAACTGCTGGTTTATTTGTAGCAGCGTATCTCGAGCAGTCCAAGGAGGCTTAACTGAAGATGAGGCCGGGCTATTTATACTCCTCTCTGCTTCGTTCTGGCAGTCCCGCTCTTCCATCCTAACCCCCTATCAGAATGACCATCTCAGCAGACATCATCATCGGCGGCGACACCGCAGGCCTCGTCCTGGCCGCACGCATCTCTGAGAACCCCGCGCTGCAAGTTCAGCTTTAAGTTGGTAGATAGTCTACGTAGATAGGAAACCACATCCGGTCTACCTTTGTTTGTTATAACTAGCCTGAACCGGTATATACAGTAAGGTTGCCTGCCAAATGAACAACCCCATTAGCAGTAACCCCACGCTTAAAGTACCATCCACACCCTAGATCACGGCCATTATGAGCATCGGAATGGCCCTGTTAACCGGGTCTTTGGCTGCTCTGGGCCAGCGACCAGTTGTAGTTGAGGGCTAATTGAAAGAGGACGTACCATCGACCCGGAAGAGCACGCTGCCTGGTACCAGCCGGCGCGAAATGTGCGGTTTGCCGAGGTCCGGGTATAGGCGTTGTGATAGCCAGAACTTGTAGTCATCACCCATTGGCTCTATCCTCCGGCTTCTCAACAGAAAGATACGTATCTTTCCCGTCACCCCGGACCCGGACCTCATACTCCCCTTCCATAAAGTCCTTCAATCGCAGCTCCGTCGTCCTACCAAGCCCTTCTAGTTCGTCCAGGCGATCTAGCGTGGCCTTCAGATGCTCTTCGAAATCAGGGTCCTCGCAGACAGTCCGAANGGCGTTCTGCATGGGGACAGAATCTGCCCGAACGACGGCATCCGCGTCGATGGCAATGATATTCATCTCGTCCAGTTTTTTGATGAGATCCGCTCGCGTCATTAGTTCTTGTGCCTTGTGGAGTGGGATTCCCGGCAGGCCAGACACGTAGTGCGTTCGATCAGGGTCTTTCTCTAGTTGTACCAGGGTTTGCCCTAGGAGCATCGCGCCGGACTACACTCTTAGTATATCATCGTGTAGATTAGAAGGAACATACCGATAAATCCTGCTGGTCTTCAGCCTTATCGTCCATCTCGGCTCCGAGAATCCAGCATTTACACAGCAGCCACCGCTTCTCCTTCTCGCATATTGCCCGGCATGTCTTTAGCATGTCTTTTGATCTCGCGACCTGATCTAAATGAATTAGGCGACCTCCCACAAGACGGTACACTTGATCTAGAATACTTGGCGGAACGTCCTCGCGAAAGGTGCTATGGCGAAAGGCCCGTAGTGAGGCAACCGCCATGTCCTTGGGTATATCCTGGATATTCAACACCTGCAACCGCGTGGCATGTAGTCGTAGCATCTCAGTCGTGCGGTATTGATCACTGGTAAAAACGAGTGTAACGAGACCACTGGCTGCCCACATCTCAGCACGCTGCTGAAGGAGGTCAACCAACTGCTGTCCTTCAGTATTGTCCGGCAGATAATGCAAGTTATTGATAATCAAGACGAGCGGCCGATCACTCGTCTTCTTCCTGTTCAGCGCCACCTTCTCCAGCTTGTTTAGCGCCCGCTCGATATCAAGCAGCGCCGTCGAATCCCTCGGACCCCGAATACTGAACATCCCCCCAATATAGTCCTCATGATACTCATAATCAATCGCCTTGCCCAACCTTAACCGAAAAACCTCAATATCCCCATGGGCCTCGAACATCCCAATGCCCTGCCCGTGAATCTTCGACATACTCTCCAGCAACATCGAATTCTTCCCCGTCCCCTTCTCCCCGAACAGCAGATAATAATTCCCTTTAACCTTCCCACTAACAACCCCATCAATCAGCGCCTGCTCGGGCCTCGCAATGCGGAACTTGATAAACTCCTCATCAATCCCATCTTCAAGGGTATACCCATGCTGCGCCAGCGCTGCAAGCTCCAGGGACGAAAACCCCGGTGAAAACGCATTATCGATCTTCTGCAGGACAAGCTGCTTATAGAAGACGTGGTAGCCGTACCCCGCGCCCCCGAGCATGAGCAGGGCCGCGATCGTCGTCGCGGCGTTCTCGAGCGATTTGCGCAGGATGCTCTGCTCTTCGAATTCTTCAGGATTTTGTCCACGCCGCCTGCGGCTGTAATTGGTGCGGGCAGACGCGGACGGGGACGGGGACGACCACGATGTCCGCGTCGGTCGCCCTTTGAAGAGGCGGAGCCATGTTCCTACATCCTTTTAGAATAGCTGATTCACTTAAGGTTGGATACGGGACTACCTACCGTATCTGTCGACCCGGATTCGCGGCATTCTGCGCACGAAAGGGAAAAGAAAGTTGGTGCCTGGATTGCTGAAGATGACAGGAGGGAAGCCTTGGCGCCGAGACCGGACCGGACCGCACCATTCCCTTTACGGCGTAAACAGTCCCGTCCAATCAGTAGATTTGTATCGGAAGCATGTTAATAATTCAACCTGCGCGTCTCAGAAACGTATGACAACTGAGCTTCAGTTGTACGTCATGATACTGACCGACAACGACATGGCGTATCTGAAAAGGATCCTCCGCTCCAAACCATCTGTCCGCCCTTGTCTACCGGCGAGGCTACTCCCTTCGACAAAGCTGGTCGAGGAGGAATATTCCCCCGAGTATAGCCAGGAGCGGTTCTACCCCATGCGTCTCTATGAGACACTCAATGACCGGTACCAGGTTGTGTCTAAGCTCGGCCCTGGAGTGACTTCAACAGCCTGGCTTGCCAAAGATTTACATCAGTATATGACCCTTCCCAGGTTATACCCGGTCTAACTTCCTTAGGTGGCGGTGGCTTGCACCACGATACGTCGCGATCAAGGTCAAAGCTGCCAATACAGAGAATCAGGGCCAGAATGACGCCGAGCTGTCTATCATAGAACACATCCTAAATGCAAATCCCAATCACAGAGGCAAAGACCTTGTTGCAAACATACTCGGCTCATTCACGATTCCCGGTCCACATGGTGTCCATACCTGCATGGTCTTCAGCCCCCTATGTGAACCACTATGGATGCTACAACATCGATTCGAACGCAAGGCTATCCCACTGGACGTTTTAAAGCCAATTACTAGATCAATAGTAGAAGGACTGCGCTACCTACATGAGGAATGCCACGTTATCCATACAGGTACGCCACCAAATACCATCAAGCACCAAAACTAACATGGCAGATATAACACCCGACAACATAATGATGAGCTTAAGGAACCCATCCACCGCTGCCTTGGTCGATCAGGTCGAACTCGCCGAACCATCGCCTCGAAAGCAACTCGTCGACCGGTCAATATACCTCTCTCGCAACATCTGGACCATACCCCTTAATGACCTGGGCGCGCCTGTCCTCCAAGGCTTCCGGAATGCAGTTCACGGTGATAGACTACACAGTCATACCATCCAGCTCGCCAAATACCAATGCCCTGAGATATCTCTCGGAATGGAGTGGAGTTATCCCGCAGATATATGGAATCTGGGTGCAGTGGTATGACTTCTTATCCGCGTGACTAAGTACATTGGCTGATATGTCTAGCTCTGGGAATTATTCTTCGGGGGAGGGCCATTCGACCAACCGGGTAATCAGGATACTTGGACTGAGGCGGCGCATGTTGCTCGGGTTATTTCGTTACTTGGGCCGCCTCCGTTGGACGTTCTTCAGCGAGGAAAGCGACGCTCCCAGTATTTCGACGAAAAGGGTATCTAACTTTCTCCACACCATTCTCAGAGGTCACTAACTTACAACCTTTAGGACATTTCAAATTCCCGGACCTTATTCCGAAACTGGAGTTTAGAACCAACGCAAGATCTGCCTTTGCTTTCATCGTCCCCATCATATGCGCGCTTTCCTTAATTCCGACATATTTCGCTTGGGCTCACGCAGGCCACGAGCCTGGAAAAGCAGCAGATTCAGACTTCTTTCAGCTCGTTGCCTCGGTGCCGATCCAATTGCTCGGGATAAGCACAGCGGTACGGCCGATAGTTAACAGCCTTCGCCCTGATCGCGCAATCTGGATCCAATGTTGGACTTGCGCAGGCATAAGTCCATGTTTTACAGTTGCTGCCCTTCCACTTTACGTCCTGGCTCCATCGGTCTGGAGTGGTATTTCGCTGGTTTTTGGATCCGTTGTGCAGTCGGTCTCGCAATTGCAGCTCCTTATCGCAATAGGGAAGCCAAAAGTCCATGTTGACTAAAGGGACGATGGGCCAAATAGAAATGGGCCCATTTGACCAGACCAGCTATTGCGGGTTTTATGCCGGTAGTTGGGAATAGTTTCAGAGCCAGGGCTACGGGACTCGAGGCTAAACTCCCTGAGCAACCTTGATAAAATATATCATATTCCAACTACTATGGTTAATAGGTTCTCGTGAGTAGTTCTCCAGCAGCAAGCTTGCAGCCACCAGAGTGGTCTAGGATCCTGATTCTACCGCAAGTAGTGCGCCAAGGTAATGTATTCGATACTGAAGGGCAGCAACTAAGCAAACAAAACTCGAATGTACTTGCGGCGCATATCGAACTAGATTCTATAGGGTGTCCGAGCGGGGAATCGGGAAGGCTAAGAGAACCATGGACTGACGTGGCAATCAATCCTCGAATTTGTGCAGGGACGGGTCAGGGTTCCAGCTGGACCATTTATTTTCATTTACGAGTACACGCTTTTAACAATACATGGAAGTTAGGGACTAGTACTTCGTCCCAAGATGAGCTGTCCTCTCTAGCCTGCTACCAGTCCTCCCTATCGAATTCATAGCGTTACTGTCACCCTGCATCAGCACTGTCGCTAGAAGACATGAAAGCGGATTGGAACATCCATAAGTCAATATAACTTGAATCAAAGGCCAGGCTAATAGCTGGACCTTAGCAAAAGCGGTCGAGTTGATCCTTGTCGATGGGGCAGGCGAGAGACTTCATGGTGTGAGGTGAGGTGGGCGCTAGAGGCCGGAAACCCGCCGCGATAGCTACCCTAAACACGACAGCCTGGGAGCTCGTGGAAGGTTAAGAATGAGAAGCAGTAGGAGTAGTCAGCTCGAGCAACGATACGGCTGGAAAGGCTGAAAGGACCTTGACACAGGCGGCCATGGCCGAGAACAAGCAGTCTGTGCGCCAGAAGTGCATCGCTGGGCTGTGTGGCCTCGCTCTTACTGGGATGTAGTACTTTTTTTTGCTCCTGTGATGATTACATTGAGCCATGTTTGTTGGCGTGATAGGCAGCTGTTGCATGCATCTGTGCGACCCTGCAAGCCACCGAGGTTGTCGCGCCATTTCCAACACTTGTTGTGGAGGGGAGATGCCCCCGGTGTCAATGATATTTTGAGCCCGAGTGACGGGGATTAACCTTTATGTCGCACCTACAAGATTAGCCAAACGACTCCCAGATGTTACAGTGGAACTACAAGGCTATCTAACGCAATGCCTTCAGGGCCCAACCCTCTCATAATCTCTGCTGAGAGAATTGCTCTCTCGTCGCTGATTTGCAGCGTGCCGGCGCCGCCAACTCGTAATGATACTGCGTGTTTATCATCTTTGAACAGGAAGTACGCACTACCCCTCCATAAGGAGCGGCAGCTGGCCAGGACGCTAGCATTTCTCTCCCACAGTAAGGATGATGTTGACCATATCCCTGCGCTGTGCCTCGAGGAAGACCAGGACACAGGCGGTCTCAACGTGATATTTGCTGTCAATAGGTTCAGCCACCAGGATGGAGGGCCTGCAATTACCCGTATCAAAACTGGGTTTGACAGACTGTTTAGCACCCTCGCCAGTATGTCCGCCATCCCCCGTGGACAAGGCTACAGGTACAATTCAAGCGCTGATGACCCCAGACCCAGACCAGCTACCCGAATTAAAGAGGCGGGTTCTTGTCGATGTAATCGCCATGTGCTCTGGTCGTATTCTGTCGCGATTACGACTAGCTCGGTCAAACAGGAAGCGGGACAGGAGGCCATTCCGAGATTCTCTGCGGGAAGCCGTGTTGGCCGCGAAGAGGATCGGCCAACAGAAGCTGAGAGAAAGCAACATGTGGGAGGTTCTGAATCAATTCACAGCCAGAGCCCGAGAGGCCGAGAAGCTCATTGATTCATGGTCCCGACACCAGGTTGAGACACGCTTAATAGATCTTGTGGAAGGCATTTACCAGGTGCATCGCATCCCACAGCTTTCCGCGCTGATTCGCGCAATACCCAACCGCGATTTGAATCCTACCGCGAAAGAAAGTATCTTAAATATTGTTTCAAAAGTCTCCAGGTACCGTGAATGTGCCAGATTTCTGTACCGTACAGCAAAGAAATGTGCACTAGCTCGCAAAATGAGGGCCGTCCCTGTTGACCTTCCGCGGGAGGCATATGATACAGCCTCATTAAACGGATATGCTCCCAGTTTATCGAGCAGGATAGAGGAAGCAAGCTCAAAGAAACAGCAGAAACGGCTGATGAATGCAATTTGCTCAGTCTCGAAACTCACGGAGCAAGAAGCTATCGCCCAGTATCCCCAGCAGGTCGCCAAAACCCTCACGGAAGGGAAAATCCACGCTGAAGTCCAATTGATCGCCTACTGCGAACTACAGAAACCAAAATTGTACCCTCGCTTAGTTTGCTCAAGCAAGGATGCCTGTTTCCTTTGCAATATGTTCCTCCTCGAGTACCGCAAGATATTGACACCGCGATCCCATGGGAGGTTGTATCCCGGGTGGCGACTACCTTGCCTACCACAACTGGCAGAGCTTGAATTGACATTTTGCGATACCCTGGACAGTCACCTGAAGGAGACGCTTTGCCGTCTCTTGTCAAAAAAGCAAACGCCCGTTCACCCGTACCCGAACGAGAGTACCCTGTTTACACTCCCGTCATCAAGTACCACGAGAGCTCCCGTGTCATCAAACGCAAGCCAGGCAGTAACGCCTAGAGCCCAGGAAGAGCATCTCCCACTTTCTCTCGATAGAGGCAACATCTGTATTAGTAGCGATCCCAGTGCTGCATCGGCGACAGAAGCGACTGGCTTAGGCAATGCAAACGGACTGCCTGATGCCGTTGTTTCTTTACCCCGACACAGGGGCCTCCGGCATTATTCTTTAATCAGGAATTCAACAACACAGGGGCGTCTATCCGTTGGGGAAACATCAGCAGTTTACACAACTGGATCCATTAACATTCACTTTGAGCACTCTACAGGCACAAAAAATATGGATCACTGGTTGAAGCTGATGGATATTGAACGAGTCGCTGAGGCACAGACCGCAGATTCCCCATCGGCTGTGCTTGATGCGTTTCGACTCGAGCAAGCAGTGACGATATGTGGTAGAAACGTCCTTTATCTTACCGCAAAGGACAGCGTATTGGAAATAGGTTGGCGCGCAGTGGCGAATGATTCCGCTTTTCAAAGGGTCCGCGATGATTGAAACAAGATTGCCGAAATCACCCGAAAGGGGGAATTCTCGTTCACTCAATTTGCCGTCACTGGTTGATCCCGGAGTGTAGCTCTCATATCAAATCAAGATTGCTAGTGGCCATGTCCCATTCTCCGAACGGCCAATGGTGATTCCCAACTACAGCCCCACCATTGGGCCATGGTCGGTAGAATAATGTGTATTTATGCTGGCATTGTATCTACACCTCATAATGGATCTTTGTATTCGATTTGCTGGCTTTCACTGAAGTACCAGGTAGAGGCTGTCAATGAGGCCGTGCTCAACTTGGTCTCGACCTGGCAGTTGACTGACAACCTCAACCGGCTTCGTCAACTCCAAATATACATCCTTCTGCCCGGTACCCCTGGTAGTCCAGGAGATACTGGCGAGATTATCCTTACCAAGGGCAACAGTAGCAGTCAACTCCTCAGTAATGTCCAACCTCGGCTTAAAGAGTACCTTCTTGCATCCAGCAGAAACGGGCTGAATTCCAGCCAGCTCCACACAGTATTCATAGATAGGGACACTTCCCCAAGCGTGGCAATCCGAGCGCTGCCTCACATCGTCCTCTTCCCATGTCGACAAGTTCTGCGCAAGCATCTTCTTATACGGTTGAAATGCCTGATCCCAGAACGGCTCGTATACTTCATCCCCAGCTATACTGAATGCACGGAGTGCATAGAAGCGCATCATATACGAGCACTTAGAGAACCGGGGATCCGCAAACGACTCCTTCAACAAGCGACCATGGTCGGCTGGGGGCGCAGTCCCTGAAATAATGGCAAATACTTGACAGTGTTGCGAGTATGCATCCTCACCCGCGATATCAGCCGTTGAGTCCGTGAAGAACCGCCCGTCGTAGCAGTGTCTCCTGACTGCCTCCTGTACAGACACCGCGCGAGACTCATATTCCTCCGCATACCCAGGCCGTCCTACATCACGCACCAACTGCGCCGCTTTCTGCAGGACAAATGCGTATAGCAGACTGAAATACGTATGCCGATTCGACTTCCTCCCAGATGTCGGGACTCCCTTATCAGGATGCTCGTCGGTCGCGCCCCACGTCGTAACCCAATCGACATACTGCCAGACATCTTCCGGGAGACCACTCACAAGACCGAGTTCGTCTATATGGGCATTAAAGAATTCAAGTACACCGTCGACGCGGGGAAGGAACGAGCGCGTGAATCCGGTATCGCCGAAAAATAAATGGTGGTCGCATACCTGCAGGATCCAGTACAGGGAGAACCCGGCGACGACTTGCGGAACATGCGATGGGAACCGCGACTGCGTTAGGCCTTCAAATGTTATCGACGCGGCGTAGTTGGTTATTGCTTGTCGCACGAGGCGGTCGTCGCCCGAGAGGAGGTAGTGGAAGAGGCCGACTGAGCGGGAGTCACCGGAGTATCTGTTTTTATTAAAACTGTAGTGTGTCCACGTTGGTAAGGATAGACATACTGGAGTTGCTCGTAGAATGGACAATCCGAGTATCCATCGAACATGCAGTTTCGCAGCGTGCGGATCGAGACATCCCATATGGCACCACTATCAGTGTCCCCCGGATTATCCCAAGTTGCTTTTACTGCAAGAGGATAATTCACCTGCGTTGCTTCAAAGCCGGTAAGTATCACTGGTTCAGATCCAACTGTGATCTCCAGTCGCAGCAAACGAAACGTACGAAACCAGAAAGGCTCGTATATAAGCGGCTTCGAGGCAGAAACCTCCAAGTGCGCATCGTCGAATGGCCCGATAAGATGCCCGTTTGTAGCATCGAGTCGATCTGCCTTTGTACGGAAGAAGGGATATGCTCGTGGGTCCAGCTCATAGCCCTCGGAGTATGTAACCTTTAGGTGGACGGATGATGGTTTGGCTGCTTCGAATGTCCAGCGCAGGAATGCCGTTGAATGAACGTCTGCCTGTAGTTCAAGTGTATGCGATGAGTTTTCTGGAAGAAGGATAGCCTTCCCTTGTGATAGGCCTATAGTCCAGTCTTCCGCCGTGAGTGTGCTCTCACAAGCGCGAACTGTGCTGACAGCGACTGTGCTCTGCTCGTGCATGGGAATCGGCCGTGGTCGCAGTCTCCACGGTGCCAGTTCACCGTTTAGGGTCTTGATACCGTACGCTACTGGCACTACCGGCGGAGACTGGGTGGTTGGAGAGATGCGCTCGTTGATCTGCCTCGTTAGCCGTATAGAATCAAATATGGGTGAGACATACATGGAGAAACGGGTCATCAACCAGCCCCATCGGAAACTGAATACTCTCGTCAATCTGCGCCTCCCACTCGCTGTTCGCGGTGTTGACCTCGACAACCTCGTTCCCACTCTCGATACGCCCGATAACAGTCAAACCCGGGAGTGCCGTTCGTTGAAAAGGCATCGCACCCCGGACAGCTGCGAAATAGCGGACGACATCGAACTGAATTATATTGGCGCCTTCTCGCAGATACGGCGCAATGTCGAGGGTATCGTAGTACCAGATCCACGGACTGCCCCGCGTCGGCCCAACTGCCACGCGCTCTCCATTGACAAGCAGCTTATATCGAGTATCTGCTGAGAAATGGAGCAGCGCCCGCGTGGGCTGAGTAGAGAGTGCGAACTCTCGCTTGAAACGGACAATTCGACCGGCTGTATTCAACGAGGACGAATCAACCCAGTTGGGCACCCAGACCCAGTTGGCCTGGAGCGCGTTGATTGTCTGGCTGTTTTAGTAATTGCAACCTGACGAGTGAAAGGCCTTACCTTCTGTTCTTCGGCGGTTACTTTCAGCATCTTCACTGTGCGGCTGGTGTCTAGTGCTCTTGGTGGTCGTGCAGTTTATATCTGCGCCCTCGGTTATATTCGGACTGCTTTACCCCGACTCTTTGCCGTTGGAGACATTCTACGATTTTCAACTTAGATGTATATTCAAATCCCCAGGAACGCTTTGTAATATCTATCTATACCCCATGTAACCTGGCAACGGACATCCACCTTTATATTCAACCATTTATGGGGAAATATATAATTTTCTGCCGGGTGTTCCAACTAGTAATCTCTTTTTCACCACAATAAGTGGGAGCTGGACAGATCACTGCCTCTACAGATAAACTAACAAAGCTTCAGAAGCACCCACAGTAAAAGTGGCTTCTTCCCCAGAAACCGTTGCCGTCTCAGCACTCTCCGTTCCCTGGACGGTACAATCGCCATTCCCAAACGTTTGGCCCGCAACAGTCGGACTCTCGCCCTGATCAACCCGCGAAGTAGAGTACGCCGCAGTCAGTCGCTTCGCAGTTACAGTGGCCGAAGTCAGGCCGGTTAGCGTGAAAGTCTCTGCCGGGCGGGTACCGGTGGTGTAGTAGTCTGAATTATACAGCAGTACGCGGACGGGACTGTCATTCTCGTAGATTGCGTATGCCGCATAAGCCGTCGACTGGTCATCCAGCGGCGCGATCTTATCTGCGTTGGCCAGGGCCATCGTTGCGAAGTAGGCACCGTAGTAGGGGGCTCCGGTGGTGTATCGTCCCCACCAGCAGTACTGGCAGTTTCCGATCGTTCCCTGGTGGAAGTAGATTGCCTGAAAGATTATCAGTCACTGTCGAGTTTGGCTGTGTGGAATTCATACATCCGTGCCCATGGTCACCAGCTGCATCACATAGTCCACAATCCACAGTGCCGCTCCGAATGTCGGGCTGATACCTCCGCCACCTTGCGTAGCTGGAAACTATTAGAAATGTATTAACAAAGCTTGGACTTGACGCACCGGAATTCGTCTCTCCAAAAACATGCGACTTGCCAGCCGCAGCAGCAGCAGCGACCTCAGCAGCATAAGGCGCAACCTGCGACGCAATCCCACTATGGCTCATCAACGCAGCCAGGTCGTAATTCGGCGACGACTGGGGGTAGTTATGCGAGCAGTAATCCTTCACGTAGTCATTCGCATCTCCTTCCTGCTCGATTAATCCTTGGATACTCATCGGCGAAGTCCCAAAATATACACCCGCCGAGATTAGATCCGTGGCGGAAAGGTTCCCGCAAACTGCGTCCTGCCATTGCACTTGGGAGGCGTAATCTGCTTCTGCGGTCCAGGATGCACCGTTGGCGATGGGACCGCTATCGCTAAAGACTACCGGATATATCAGATATTGCCTGGAATGGTGCGTGGGTGGTCAACCCACAGTTTGGCTCATTGCCCAGCTCGATGGCATTTAAATTGCCCATCTCACCCACCGCTAGACTCGCAGCACTGATAGTGTTTTCGATATTATTCAATCGGCGATTCAGGCCAAGCACAACGCTGCCAGAATACTCTGAAGCCAGGGATATAAACGAGGGACCGTAGGTCAGGGTCTCCGGCGCATCAGCAGGATCATCGACGGAGTAGGTAACGGCATCTGGAGAGGAGGCATCGTAGGTTGCTCGATCTCTGCAGGAAATTCATTAACCATTCAACGGCCAATTCTGTGAACTTACTGGGTAGTACCGCCAATTCTCATGGGCGGCCATGTCCCACTCAAGTCTTTGAGGTTCTCGAGGCAAGTCGTGGTCGCCGCAACATCGTTCATGTATCCGGGGAACGTAAAGAACTCGAGTCTGGATCGTTAGCATCTGCCTTGTAAAGACAGTGGCTCACTTACGAGACACCAACTGGCGCAGCAGAAAGCTGCTTGCTAGCATTTTCCGGTGGGGTCGCGGGCACATTGAATGAGAGCGCGAGAGCACCAGAGACAGTATGGCTGAGGAGCCAGTAAGCACCGCGTTGAGATATCATTTTTTTCTTAGGCTCCAAGGACTATACTTTACGGACGGGTCTACAGGGTATATATTCTATCATATCTCTCCTGATGCCTATGATGGGGAGAATGATCACCCTCGCCGATCCCCATGGGGAAATCTCCAAATGTCCAGTGTCCACAAACAAACAGGGAGCATTTGCCGCCTCGGGGTATCAGACAGCGAATTGCCGCCAATACCCTGCAGGATATGTGAGGGGTCGATCCTTCAAGCCAGTTGGAAGCTTGTGGCGGGCAAGCGAACTTGGCTGGAATTAGCCGATTGGGTGAGTGAGCTTTTGATATTAACCTAGAAGAGCTCCCAGCGAGACAACTCCGGTGGCACCCCAATGACTCTTAATTTTCTGCTTCTGCTTGCGAATAATATGTACTTTTAATCAGACCATTGCTTAATATTCGGGATTTGACGTCTAGGCTTATCAATAGCCGACATACCACGCGGAGTCACGAGTGTCCTTTTGTTCACAACCTTTGTTGGCCCGGGAAGCTTGCCTCCCCATGCTATGAATATAAATGCGGGGTACGTGAGCGTTATCCTTAATGCCTGAAATTAGAGTCTCAAATCCTCTCTGCATCTCATCATCAGCAAAAAGCCATGGAGGAAAAGGTAGAGACCGAGCGGGTGGAAGACCGCACCATCGAGGCAGAGAATGCACCCACTAAAGGCCAACCGGTGATGCGATCTAACCTCGACAATCTGAGCATCTGGGAAAGTTTGCGTCGGTACAAGGTGGTGACAATGATCGCCATGGCAGCTGCGTTCAGCGCGTCGCTGGATGGATACCGTACGAACACTACAAATACGAAAAGAGCCTGGACTAATAGATGCAGAAATCAATCTGAATGGCGGCGTCGTATCGAATAAGGGCTTCATCCGGCAGATGGCAAACCCAGAGACGTCCATTATCGAAGGAAAATACATCTCCGCATGGGGTGGCATTCAGTCTGCCGGGCAGACCGTTGGACAAATTGTACTCTCCCTCACTTATTCCTGATATTCACAATGCTGATGTGATACAGCTTCTGCAGTACGCCACAGACGGATATGGACGCAAGATTGCGCTGTACATCATCTTCCTCACCTTTGTCATTGTATGCCCTGACCCTTCCGTTTTGGCGACGACCGCTAACAGTCTTCGATTAGAGCGTCTTCATCGAGTCATTCGCAACACACTGGGATCACTGGCTAGTGGCGAAGCTGTTCTCCGGTATGGGCGTTGGCATGCTCCAGTCGACGATGCCTCTGTACCTGTCGGAGATTTCCCCTACTCAGCTGCGTGGCTTTCTCATCAACGCGTATAGTTTGTGCGTCACCTATCCTCCCCAGTATTCAGGAACTGACATACTGTGATACAGCTGGTTCGTCATCGGCCAACTATTCGCCTCCGTCGCCTTGAATCGATTGAATGCCTCTGATCCGTATAATTTCCGAACACCCATTTACACCCAGGTCAGCTTGTAGCAACCATGACTGGCATTATTGTACTGATACATTTTAGTGGGCGATGGTTGGCCTCTCCGGGATCATCTTCGTGCTCCTTCCGGAGTCCCCGTGGTGGCTCGCTGGAAAGGACAGGCATGAGAAGGCGATGAAAGTCCTGCGTGTGTGCAATGGAGGTGTAGACGGCTACGATGTCCAACAACAGATTGTGCGTCCACCTTTTGTATTTATCTAGCCACTTCTAACTTTGGCAGGGAATCATGACAGCCACCATCACAGAGGAGCGTCAACAGGCCCAACGCGATAAACAACAAGGAGCGTGGGCTGTCTTTCAAGGCCGCAATCTCCTCCGGTTCATAATCGCCGGTTGGCCTAAGATAACGCAGCAGTTTGTTGGACTGTCTGTGTTTAATACCTACGCAACCTACTTCTGTACGACAGTCCATGTCCCTACTTGAGTGCAACTCTGATATATGTCTAGTCCAATACGCCGGAAACGAGGATCCATTCCTCGTAACGCTCATTCTATCCTGCGTCCAGATCATCTCCATGATTATCACCTGCACACTGACAGATAGACTAGGCCGTCGACCACTGACCGTCTATCCCTACGCCGTGACCGTTCTCTCGGTTCTAGCCTTGGGCATAGTCGGATGTTTCGACTATACAACGCCATCGTTGAGTTCTCTTCTGGTACGGCTCCATATATTTCAAATATTTCCTTTGGTACTAAACTGGATAGATATTCTTCGCCTGCCTCGCAACTTTCTCCACAACGGGAGCCTCCGCAATCGGATACGCCTACGCGGCCGAGATCCCATCGCAGCGTCTCCGCGCCCAAACAGCCGGATGGTCCCTGGCATTGTCCAACATGGTAGCCATCATGTTCAGCTTCTGCACGCCACTGATGATAAACGAGGGAGCGACGAAGTGGGGTGTTAAAACGGGGTTCTTGTATGTTCACTCCTGACAACACGTTGGCGAGTGATGGCACTAATACTTGCTGCTTAGTTTCGCGGCGACTGGTGCCATATCGGTAGTTGTTGCTTGGTTTATTTTACCGGAGGTGACGAGGAGGACGCCGGCTGAGATTGATGAGCTGTAAGTCTACACCCTAGGGTACCTGGACTGACTGGACTGACGGGAGTAGATTCGAGAAGAGGGTTAATCTGCGAAAGTTCGACAAGCATGTTACTGACGTGCAGATTAACGCTATTGGGCAGGCGAAGGGGGAAGCATAGGTTGTGCAAGGGTAGGTAGTTTTGCTAAGGCTAATGGAAGAATGCAAGTAGAGGATATATTCAATGCGGGTAGATTAGGATATTTAATATCTTATAACTGATTGATTTCATGTTGAACAGCCACCATACTTGCACCGCAGCTCCTCCCACTTTTATGGCTGGCCCGACAAGAACTACCGAGACTAGGCTGCTTAGAAGATAAAGCTGAGGCGGCGACTGGCACTGTTTGGAGTGGACGTCGGGTCGATGCCGGAGGTTGAAGCGCTGGCGGAAGATGTAGGAGTCCCAGAAGAAGGGTTGGCAGGCTCCGAGGTAGAGGCGGAAGTCGAAGTAATAGACGAGGCTGTAGATGTTGAAGATTCTGTGCTGGTCGCGCCTTCAGTAGACGTGCTTGTCACAACACTGGAACTACTCGACAGCCAGTCTGGCTTGGATCCATTGCGTCCAAAATACACCGACCACGCATCGCGACCGCCGCCTGTACATAATCATTAACATGGTGACCGGTACTCAGGAAGAAAGGACTGACAGTTGTCATTGGCGAAGCCAGGGCAGGGGGAGCTGCAGTCGCCGTCGTCGGTCATATCAGCCTGTTCCGGGACGGCGTTTCCACAAAAGCAGTTGTTCTTTTGGAGCGCAGCATACTTGAAATCTCCATGGTCGCAGACATTAAGACAGTAACCCACAGTCTGGAACGTGTATCCGCCTTGGTTTTCGAGTGACCCCGAGCTGGTGAAGCAGCCGATGTAGTTGGCGTCTTGTCTTGCGGAAGCAACCAGGGCGAATGGCAGAATAGCGAAAGCAGGAGTCAACTTCATTTTATCGGTTGAAGTGGGAAGAGAGAAACAGAGAAACAAAGATCAAGAGCGGAAATCTGGGAAAGGAGCTTGGAGCCGCAGCAAATTGTGGAGCTGTTCCTGTCACTGTGGGCCTGTCCAGATTTCAACATCAGCACTAGCTGCAATGGGCCAATAACAGTTAACTTCATTTAGTTTTGGCTTACTTGTGTCGTTACAGGTTGAGACAAGTTGCAGTGATTTCATAGTGGCAGCTTCACAGGCCATGTGCCTCCATAACTTCTTCGTCTATACCTGGGGTGTTCGGCTCATTCAAAGAGCAGAAACTTGACCGTGTTTCGGGGGATCGGACGATCGCGGTCCCACCGATTAAGGTCCCCGAGAAGGGCATATTGGTAAAATATAGGAAGGAATAATTGTTTAGGCCAAAGCCCAGCTATATATTTTCCATTCGACCCACCCCCGTCATGACGAGGTCGACATTCTACCCGTAAATGAGTCCACCAACAAAATTTGATTTTAACCCTTTATTTATTCAGCTTAAAGATACGTAGATGAGCTCTCAAATTCCACTTCTTCTCGTGGTGACTGAGGGCATCACGTGAATCGGCGTGGCGCAGCAAGGCTGATCTGGAGGTGACTGTAACTCCACCTCGTCAACTTCGCCAGCTCATATTCCAGCCTGGTGATGTTCAGTTCTCATATTGATGCCTATGACTCAAATGGACGTCCTGGGCAGGCGGAATAGAAGCGGATTAAAATGCGCCCTCAATCTCGCAATGGATTCGAAACGGCCATTATATGCGCATTGCCGTTGGAGTTTGACGCCGTCAAGGCCTTATTTGATGAGACCTACGATGAACTTGGCGCAAGCGCATACGGAAAGCAGGCGGGCGATCCAAACTGGTACCGAACAGGCCGGATCGGCCCTCATCATGTGGTGTTGACGTGCCTTCCTGAAATGGGAAAGACCAGTGCAGCCAGCGTTGCGTCGAATTTACAAGTCAGCTTTCCAGGAGTCAAACTGGGCCTCCTGGTAGGTATCTGCGGCGCAGTGCCGTTTCCATCTGAACAGACTGAGGTTATCCTGGGCGACGTGATTGTCAGCGACAAGGTTGTGGAATACGACTTTGGCAAGCAGTATCCCGATGGATTCAGGCGAAATCGAGTTGTTAAGGAGACTCTCGGTGGCCCAAATCGAGCGATCAGAAGTTTCCTCTCTGGCCTGAAGACCCGCAGAATGCATGACCAGCTGCAAGAGGATACTTGGAAATATCAGCAGAGCCTCCGAGGCCAAGACGATGGCAAATGGCAGTACCCAGGGCCGTCACAAGATCAATTGTTTCCGGCCGATTATCGCCATAAGCACTACCATCAGAACCCTAACGCCACCTGTCTCTGTGTAGGTTGCCATTACAGCAGTGACCGTGTTTGCGAGAAGGCACTGGAGCTTAGCTGCAGAAAGCTCGGATGCATGGGCTCCCTACTGCAAAGAAGCCGCCTGAGAGCAGACTCGCCCAAGCCTTGTGTCCATTTCGGCTCTATAGCCTCCGCCGACACGGTAATGAAATCTGGTGAACACCGCGACAGAATCGCGGCAACGGAGAAGGTAATTGGATTCGAAATGGAGGGCGCTGGGCTATGGGACAGTCTACCCTGCGTTATCATAAAAGGGGTTTGCGACTACGCGGACAGCCATAAGAATAAGATATGGCAGAACTACGCTGCGGTAACTGCTGCATCTTGCGCCAAAGCCTTCTTGATATGTTGGACGTCTAGCGAATCGACTCGAACAGACCTAGCGCTAATGGTCTATGCAACGACTCAGGACAATACATATGGAGACACGATGTCTGATGATCAGCGGGAACGGCTGCTCAACACGCTCCGCTTTGATCAGATCGATGCCCGCCAAATGTCTCTCAAAGCTGCGCAAGGAAAGACGTGCCGCTGGATGCTCCAAGCTCACCGGTACAAAGAGTGGCTTGCCTCTGGAAAATTGGAGAAACACAGCGGGTTTCTTTGGATCAAAGGAAAGCCAGGCTCCGGGAAGTCAATCATGATGAAGTTTCTCTTTCAAGAAGCCAAAAGGACAATGAAGAATACCATCGTGGTATCTTTCTTCTTCAATGCCCGAGGCGAAGCTCTGGAAAGATCAACTAACGGGCTTTATCGCTCGCTTCTCTTCAGCCTGCTGTCAAAAATGCCAGATCTCATGCCGTGCCTTGATTATTGCGGCACTAACGGCCTAGACGCCATCAAGAACAGTGGTTGGCAACCAGAAATGCTCAAAGAGATATTTAGACTGGTTGTCGGTCGTCTTCGAGACCGTCGTGTCGTTTGCTATGTCGACGCATTGGATGAATGCCCTGAGGATGATATCCGTGACATGGTATCTCTATTTGAGGAACTCGGTGCCTGCGAGAAGTCAGGCGAGCTTCTAGTTTGTTTCTCCAGCCGCCACTACCCAGAGATCACTATCAAAACAGGACTCCAGCTTGTCCTGGAGAAGGAGGACGATCATGGAGACGATATCCGCCTTTATATAGATTCCCAGCTCAAGATCGAGAATACGTCTCAGGCTGATTCTATCAAAGCTGAGATATTCAGGAAATCCTCGGGTATCTTTCTCTGGGTCGCCTTGGTTGTGCCAATCCTGAACAAAGAGCACGATCGAGGTCGCACGAAAGCATTGAAACGAAGGCTTGACGAGATCCCTGCCGGTTTGCATGACTTGTTCCTTGATATCCTGACAAGAGATTGCAAAGATATCGATGAGATGGTCCTTTGCATCCAGTTTATCCTGTTTGCCAAGCGGCCCCTCAGTCCTCGAGAGTTGCAGGTTGCTGTTTTGACCGGCTCTGAGGACCAGCTTCAAGACCCTTTCAACGAAGCAGAGGTGACCACAGAGGTTCTCAGAAAGTTTATACTGGACGTGTCAAAGGGATTAGCGGAGATCACAAAGTCCGGGGCACCAACTGTCCAGTTCATCCACGAGTCAGTGCGAGACTTTCTCCTGAAAGAAGGCGGAATGAAGAAGCTATCAAACGGAGAGAACAACATCGAAGGAAAGAGCCATGCCGAGCTCACCAGAGCCTGCCTAATACAGCTCGGAGCTGACCCGAAATCCTACGGTGGTCGTCCGGATAACGCCCCCGTTGCATTTGATAAACACAAAGCCCAGGCAATCTTAAGGAAGTTCCCCTTTGTAGAATATGCGGCGAATCACATCATTCACCATGCCAACGCTGCACAGCGCCTTGGGGTGTCGCAAACCTGGTTCCTTGGGAATCTAGTTCTGGATGAATGGATTTCCTTCTACAACATTTTCCAAAATACTTCCAATCATCGGTATAGCCGTGAAACGCACCTCCTGTATATTCTCTCGGAACAAGGGGCGGATGCCCTGATAAGAATCCATCCTGAGCGATCTCGTCATCTGTCATTGAAGGGCGGCGAATTCGAATACCCTCTACTTGCTGCATTATACTCCGGCAATCAGGGCGCAGCGAGGGCGTTACTGGGTATTCATCCATCCGGGGACACTGATACCGATGCCATCCACCGGCGACCCCTGGAGAGCCCCGACAAAATGCAATTAGAAGTCGCGTTTGAATCGACACGGAGTATACTCTCGTACCTATCTGAGTTTGGAGACACAGTCCTACTTCGGAGAATGCTGGAGACGGGTGAATACAAGCAGGCAGATGGCAACAGGCCCTACACGAGAACGATACCTGGACCCAACACGAACAACCCTCTCTACTACGCACCATCAGAGGCTGTAGTGGAGCTTCTACTAGAATTCGCGCCAGACCTTGGTCTATTGACGAATACTAGCATCGTGATAGGGACCGAACCGGATAGCAATTTTCTCTTCCAACAATTAGTTGAACGCTGGCCTTCCATTATGGGGCAGACCTTCCTCGCATATCTCATCATGAGAGGATTTGACCGGCTTGTAAGAGTCGCTATTCAACATACAAGCCATACTGTCGATGAAACAACCCAGGAAGGCCAAACTCCGTTCGCCCTTGCGGCTCAGGGCCGAACGAACCACACTGGCCGGCTAGCAGTCATGAGAGTACTGTACGAAGCAAACGGAAACCCAAATACTCCAGACACTAGTGGTAGAACACCTTTGCATCACGCAGTCCTGACACCATTCAACGATGATATCATTCTGTTCCTGATAGGGACATGCGGGGTCGATATGGAACATAAAGATCACGAAGGGCTGACAGCGCTTGCTTCAGCTGTCCACGACTCTCAAAAGGGTTATGTCGATCTCCTTCTCACTGCTGGGGCCGACCCCATGGCACGATTCCCGGACGGCACCCCTATGCTGACATACTGTGTGAAAATGGGGTATATGGGGATATTTAACCTCCTTTCCAAGGATAAGAGATGTGAGTACGACGCTACGGATTCCACTGGGCATACAGCACTCTCGTGGTGCGCGACAGTAGGGGACGAGGTGGCAGCGAAAATGATGTCAATGCTTCTCGAGTCGCAAAGAGTGGACCCTAACCGGCGAGATCATGAAAGCCGCACGGCGTTGGAGCGAGCAATACGCTGTGCCAAACCCGAAATGGTGATGAAGCTATGTTTGTCCACCAAGTCTCTCGATGTCAACAATAGTAAGGACGTGAACCTGTTGTGGCTTGTTGCTGCTCTTTGCCGCGAACAGAATTGCCGCCAATTCCACGAGATTACCAGACTGCTCCTTGGGTACGGGCGCAACAAGGCCGGCTTCGAAAAAGGGCTTCGGGACTTATTAAAGCATTGTGAGTCGTCCGGAATGGAGGAGATGTCCCGGATGATATGGGCATTCCTAGAGGGGGGCGATTTGGGCCCGCGCCTGATGGAATATCCTTCAGGTGCGAAACCCTGGAAGGCCTTACGTGCCCCGAAACGAAGAAAAGGGAGATGATCAACGCTGACCAACGAGCACTCCTCTTATGCTTACGGAGTCCCTTATTATAGATGGATGCGTCTCGTCCTAGTCAGCCCTAACCCAGCTGGTAGGGAGTGGGAAACGAGTGTTCAATGGGTTCACGCATCTCGGGTATTTGAGACTTGCATATGGAGCAGGGATCCAATATCCAATGTGGAATACTTGATTCCATGAAGCCAACTACCTTAAACCGGTCCTGTGTCCGGTGCCTACTCGCCCCAGGATCTTCTTACAGCAACAATTTGAGTTCTCATCGCGTATCAGCCATTTTCACATGTATCATCGGTATACGAGTTGAACAAAACTACCAATTCAAGCGTGAAAACGCGCACCCGGAGCCTGAGCGAACCGTGGAGCAACCGCAGTAGTGAATGAACAGCAAGTGAATGACAGAAACACAAACCAGCCAGTAAAATTGGCATATTAAATGGTTGAGGTGTGAATTCAACGCAGCCACGCATCAGTAGCGAGGAAACTGGAAAACACAGAGCCCATGCCAACCCCCTTGCCATTTCCAAACTACCCGGGAGATCCGTCTTAATCCTCAGCCTGCACGATGGACGCTCCCCAGGGCTGCGATGAGGATACGTATGTGAGCCTCATCAAGCAACAGAAGGCTAACCTCCAGGCTGCTGAATCTCGAAAGGGCCAGCGTCCCGAGATCACGCAGTCGCGCGAGATGACCATTATGGAATTCATGTTTCAATACATGATGGACAGCACCAGGCCGATTCGAAATCCCGTTCGTACTTCGTTCGTGCCATCTGCTTATACTCCGTCTGTTGCCTCGTTGGATACGCTCAAAAGGTGTATGTTCAAAGACCTCAGGCTCGAAACTCATCATCGTGGCACCTACATGGTGTTAAGGGCCGTCACTCCTCCACGTTCACTAACGGGCGTCCTGCTGGTTGTCGAAGATGAAGAGGGAGATGTTGTGCAATTGGCACTCTATAACCAAGAAGTAGAGCTTACTTCAGATGGCCGCCTTGTCCAAAGCACGGTGATTGTCGTGAAGGAACCGTATCTGAAGGTCGTTGCAGACGGCAATTATGCTATTCGCGTTGACCATCTTTCCGACATCACGTTTGTGCCTGGATATCATCCGATCGTGCCGCTTGCCTGGAGAGCAAAGGTCATGGATACTGAAGTTCCTGTCAATGATTGGAAGGTTGCAGGAAATAACAACTTCAATCAGGGAAAATACTACCTGGCGCTCGACTGGTAAGACATCTCTAAGGCATGGCCCAGGTTGAAGCTGACATCAGGAATAGCTACTCCCAGGCTCTGAACTCCTTCCCATCAATTGCAGAAATCCTTATCATCAGACAGAACCGTGCAGTCTGCTTTCTCAAAACCCACCAGTTCGATGCAGCTCTTCACGACCTCGACGGGCTGCCCGAGCCTAAGCCGTCGGAGAAGGCGCTATTTCGCAAGGCGCAGGCGCTGTACTACCTCCAAAAATTTCAGGAATCTTGCGAGACTCATAAAGCCCTTGCCCTAGCCTATCCCGAGAGCGCTGCTGCCAAGGTCGAGTTCAAAAGGGCCCGCGAGCGACTGGTTGAACAGACGAAAGGCCAGTACCAATTCAAACCAATGCAAGCCGAAGCAAGGAAACGCTCTCCACCAGCCCTCGACCACGCAACTTACATTGGCCCAGTTGCCGTTAGACACACTGGGTCTCGCGGGAGAGGCCTTTTTACTACCATGCCAGTACAGGCAGGCGATCTCTTACTCTGTGAGAAGGCCTTTGCCTATGTGTTCTCAGACATTGCCAACCCTGACCAGCACCGTTCGATTCTGATAAACATGGAAACGCGCGAGATGACAAAAGGTGCTGATGTGGACTTGATTTCCTTGGCAGTGCAGAAACTACAAAAGAATCCATCTACGGCGCCAGCTGTGACTGCTCTGTATCATGGATCATATAACCCCGTCACTGTTTCGGAAGTTGATGGCAAGCCCGTCGTGGATACGTAAGTCGTCCTGAGATGAATCTGGCAACAGTAATACTAACATACCAAGATTTCTTGTTGTACGGATACTCTCCCTTAATTCCTTCGCATGTCCACGGACCTCGCGCGAGCACTACATACATGCCCTGCGACACAGCCCGAATGTAGAGCACGTTAAAAAGTCTCCCTCCGCCGGCATCTGGCCTATGGCGTCGTACATCAACCACTCCTGCTACGCCAATGCTAGGAACGCGTCCATTGGAGACATGATGGTCATTCGTGCCACTCAGGATATACCTGCGAACACTGAGATAACGATATGGTACAGAGTCGCCGACTACGAGTCCGTGCCCAACAACATGCGTCACTGGGGCTTCGACTGCACTTGCACTCTTTGTCAGGACTATAGAGAAACAAAAGAAAGTGACATATTAGCAAGGAACTCCCACGTTGCCGATATGCGAAAAGCCCTCTCCCGTCAGGTTCCAAATCTCGCGAAAGCCGAATCGATTATTTCCGCCGCTGAGAAGACATATCGTCAACCGGCCTTTGAAGTCCCGCGCCTTGAACTTTGGGAAATGTGCCTTGCTCTTGCAAGCAGCTACGCCGTACACAGTAACCCTCGAAAATCTGTAAAGTTCGTCTTCAAAACCCTGGAGTCACTCAGCTTCGTCGTCACAGGCGGCCAGATCCCCCACGCCCCTGGTACTCGACTCCGCGTGGAGAAATGGGGGATGATGCAAGGCAGGGTTATCCGATGCTGGATTCTACTTGCCAAAGCCTATCGCAAGGTTGCACCGGATCTTGTTTCCCAGGCTGAGCGATACGCCCGGCTCAGCTATAAGATGTGGCTCGGCGAGGATGAGACTTTCGACCAGACCTGCGACATCTACTCTGACCGACTTGATGGGCTTCTTGATTCAGCGAGGTAGACTTGCCGCTACGTTACAATATTAGTTGTACCTTTGTTGTGCTCTCTTATATTTCTGTTTCTGGTCTGTCCTGATATCGAAAATACTGTAGAAAGAAATGATGAAGAAAAATACTGTGCAAATACCTTTTATTTCTTTGTATAACAGGCTTCTGTTCGTATACAGTCAACTAGATGTGCTCCGGTCTACGATGTATTCTACTGTTGAAAAGCTCGATTTGTCAGAATGTGTATTGTTTTTTATTCAGTCGAGATTCTAACTAATGGTTTGGTATTCTGACAAGAACAAGACGGCAAAGCAGGTTAGTCGTAGGTTTTTGCTTCTTTCCTTTTTTTTTTTTTCGTCCCCTTTCATCGCCCGGTGATTTCTCAGTAGCAGACATCATACCACTGCAGATTATTCATCGGCTCCCTGAACCATATCCCAGTCCTCTGTCGGTTCAGGTTCAGCATCAGTGTCCATATCATCCGTGGGCTCCTCATCAGCTGTACTAGCTTCATCGTCGGTGTCTTTGCCATTAGTAGTATCCTTCTCATCGGTTATACCAGTTTCACCAGTGGTGTTCTTCTCACGAGCGGTGCCCTCATCCGTAGTACCCTGGTCATCAGCAGTACCTGCCTCGTCAGTAGTACTCTTCTCATCGGTAATACCCTTCCCATCAGTAATACCCTTCCCATCAGCAGTTTCCTCGGCAGTACCCTTCTCGGAAGTGGCGCCCTCTTTCTGCTCATCGGAGGCCTGGGGCGGGGATACCGTGATACGCATAGTCAATCGTCCCGGATCCTGAGCATCCCGGGACCAGGTCAATGCGATTCCCTGACGATCCAAAGTGACCGACTTCGCGGTACTCCGATCGATATCTCCTCCAATCTGTACGGTAGCTGGTGCTCCCCCGATGTATACGGTAGTCATGCGTACAGTGCCAGCTTCAACTGGCCGAATCCGAACCCGCCCCATGCATTCAGCAACGCTGTCCAGACGTCCGACGCAATCTTGCAATTGACGGACTGTTTTCTTGGAAACCCGGTTCCGAGACGTTTCCTTGTCCTTGCTAGTCCCGCTGGTCCCGCTGGTCTTGCTGGTCTTCCCAGTTTTGCCAGGACTTTTCTGTCCGGTAGCTGAGGCTGCGTCCGGTACTTGGGCTGCAGCTGGGGCTGTGGCATCTGGCGTGTCGAGTTGGCTTGACCGAGCTCTGTGCGTGACTCCCGCCTTGCAATGACAGCAAAGTACAGAAGACTCCCGCTCGGTCGTGTCACGGTTGTCAGTCTTTGGAAGGCATGTCTTTCTGATGATTGAGTCTAGGTCCGAGTGTTGGACTGGAGCTGGGCTTGTGGTACCCGCCGAAGGAGGCTGACCCTGGTTCATTTTTACGTTGTACCAATGCATAAATCGAGTGCGAGGCGGCAGTCGAAGGACATCAGGGTCAGACGTTCCATGGCGGTTGTCAGTTTGCTTCGATTCTGGGGCCCCGTATTGGAATACAGTCGTGCTTGCGGTGTTTATCGGGGCTGGCTGGACGCTATTAGGGTTTCCGGCCTGGCCATTGAGAGGTGGCTGGGTGCCTCCCAAAAAGGAGTTGGCTGCTTGGCGCTGAAGGAATGCCCCGCGAGCGGCTTTCAGTTCATCCATTGTCGGTTGCAGTCTCCTACGGTCCATCTGGTACTGCTTGTGCTGCTGCAACATGTATGCCCGTTGAGCCGTATCGATGGTTCCCGGCATGCCGTTCGGGAACATGTCGCTGGGCTCGAGTGGAATGGGGTTTCCGGCGTGCGTCGGGGCTGAATGGGGCGTACCCCTATCGATTATTCCCTTCAGACGTTCCATGTCGTTTCGAAATTGACGTCCATGATCGGGGAGATACCGTAAAGCAGTGCCATGAGTGCTGCCAGGGTTACTGGGACTTGGCGTGGTTAACTCAATACGATATTGGGCATCGATACGTGCTAGGGTATCTTGCAACTTCTGTGCAGCATTTCTGAGTATTTTCTGCCCAGCAGAGCCAGGAGCTTTCCTTGCGATGACCTGCTGAATCTCCCTGTATTTCCGATGACATTGTTCTTGTTGAGCAAACTTCTGCCGGCTCAGTGCATGGCGATCGATTTCACGCTTAACCTCATTGGCAGAGACGTAGCCAGCTCTGTTATCGCGGCATGTCTGGCTTGTCTTTGGCGCTGGGTTCGTTGATGGTGATTCGGCTGGCCCGGGAACATCGCCACTGCACGTCCTGGATGAAGCAGCAGATGCCGGTTTGTCGCCAGCCTGAGATGATTCCTGACAGGGATTCGAAGGGCTTTTGGCTTTCTCTTTGTCCGTGAGACCACCAGGGAGTTCAAACAGTGACTGGCCCCCGTAGCTGCCAGCATGCATCCTATTGAAGACGTATGGGCTGTCCGGGCTGCCAAACAGGGACACGCCTTCGGGCTTACCGTATGCAGCTCGTTTCCTGCAAATTACCCACTTCATGGTAATCGCATCCATGCCAAATTGCGGCTCACAGTGGTAATCGGCTCGAACGTAGGCGAAACGATCCATACTCCATCCGCATGGACTCTGTGGAGAGGATCCCAGGTTGGCGACGTCAGCACCAGAGATGTACCTAGGTCCCATGCAATCCTTGAGCCACTCCTCGAGTGGAATCTCATGATTCCACTTGGCCCCGTATCCAGGCATTGACGCCCAGTTTTGATTCCAGATGTTCCAATACTTCCACGCCATGCGGACTCGCGTGACGAGCTCGGTGTTAGATGGAACCTCATGGCCTGCGTTTTGAAAGTCCTCACGAACCATGTTCAAGTGCGTTTGGAACCGCTCAAACGGCCGCGTCGGGTCTTTGAAGTTGTCGGACTTGTCTCCCTCGCCGGTCGATGGGACCTCTTCGGTGTTGAAGGACTTCCAGTCGCCAGAGGGAATACCGGACTTGTCCCACTGCGGATCCCAGATGCCCTCCCTTTTCCACTGCTCCTTGATAAACGCGCAAGCCTCGTCGCGACTCGTCTTCTTCCCTGTCAAGGGGCATTCCTTGGTCCTATCGAGAACGGCAGTTTCGAAATGGTTGCGGGGGCGCGTGTCGTTGTGGGCTTCGCACAAGAGCTTTCTTGCTGCGGGACAGCGTTGCTGGTAGCGTTGTTTCATGGCTTCGACTGAGCTCTGGTTCGTGGATTGGTGGAGGTTGGGATGGATGCCAGCAGCATTGCGGGCGGCATTTCTCATCTCCTCCGCGGTCAGTTTCCCATCACTAGTTACGTGGTAACAGGACATGATGAAAGAGTGATAGTGTAAAAGTGGGTGTTGAAGTAGAAAGTGCCGGTGTCAAGGGTTCTGAAAGATAGTATGTTAAGAGATCAGTATGTGCTCAGACTTGAAGACAAAACTGCTTGGTATCTCATCAGACACGACATTGACATCTTATTTATAACCGAGGATGCGTACGCTATCGATTAGCGAGGGCGTTCTGTGTAACAAATATTCACATATTCACAGCTTCCCTGGCGACATGGCTGATACCTACCGCCACGGTGACAGTGTCAGTGAATTAGCTCTGGTATATGTGAACGGCAGGTGTTTGTGTATTTGGCCCAGCCTCCAACTTAGTTAGCACACAGGCTATCCTCACATGTTGCCCTGGTAAACAATGTATGAGTTCATCACTGTGTATAATTCCAAGCTACAGTGAAGTGGCAGCTTGTGAAAGATGCACGAATGGTCAGGCATCCACAACTGCTACCATTGCGTTAGGCAAAATTTTTGAACCAGCAAAGTCGGGCTTCACTCAATGGATACCCAGGGTACGGGGAGTAGGAAAAGTCTGTCTTTTGTATGGCATCGTCGTCGTCGAGTCAACTCCAGGCCCGGCAAGAAACATCCATAATAGGCGGAATCCTGGGGCAACCTGTAGCAATATTACCTCATCCTAGAAATATATCGTAGCTCCAGCCGGGAAGCCTAGCAACCCCAGTTTTGAGCATTTCAAGGTCGAACGTGAGGCAGTGAGGCAGAAAGCACCCGGGGATGCGACTTGAAGGTCGACACTACTAGCCATCTTAGACCAGCGAATCGAGGAAACCTCTGCCGTACATTCAGAGTCCGCCCCAGTAACATAGTAGAGAATAATAATGTCATGACTATGCCTCAACTGAGACATGTTTATGACCCAGCCAAGGCCTGGTTCCGCGGGCCGAGATACGCGACTTTGCGTTGAATCTGCATGTGCTGTGTCTCATTTAGAGCTGGCTCGTCTGGCCGCTATTTAACCTGGCTAGACCCTGCAGTGTTTATACAAGGTTGGCCTGGTTCCCTCTACTCCCGGATTCGAGTCAGTCGTCGAAGTCAGATCTCAAGAGTCATACACACCCCACTCTCGTTCTCCGCGCCACCAATCTATTCTACAGCCACTATCGTCGTTGTTTTTGTTCAGCATCGGCCGATATTTAATTAATTATGAGGCTATCCAGCAACTGGCTAGACCCTTTGTATAGAGACACTACCCATCACATGTAGTAAGCCCTACCTAGGACCCTCGCGGCGTGGCCTGCAGCAAGCCGCCCACGAAGCGGAGAAGATGGCTATATCTTGGGCACGAACGCCGCTTATGCACCCCAGAATCGTCTTTGTGGTTGATACGCTACGGCCCTGCCATCCGCAATGCACATTTCAAGATACCTTCCCCTACTTGTGCTGCCGGTGGCGGTCGTCACTTCTACCGTCTCGGAGACACGCTCTCTCGATCACCATGACATATCCTTAGTCCAGGTATCGGGCGTCTCCCAAGATGAGCTGCACGTCCTTATGGCTCGGGCACTGGACCTAGGTGACATTGTCGATAACATCAAGGGTCTCATCCAGCCGATCCTGGACTTGATAAAGCCACAGTCGCTGGACAACATCAACTTCATAATAACGAATCTTGCATTCCTTCTAGGCGACGGGGGCGCCGATGATACCAAGGACCTCATCGGTACCATCTCTAACCTGTTGAATTCGGATGCGATACAGGATTTGACGGACCAGCTTGGACCGCTGCTGCCGGTGCGTATCTTATCTATTCGGTCCAGGCCAAAGACTAATCACTGATGCAGACGCTGCTTGACTTGCTCAACTCGGACTTGATTGACAAGCTCAAGACATTGCTTGACAATGCGAGTATCCTTTTGACGCACGATACTGCTGTTCAGATCCGCGATCTGGTTAATAGCATTGCTCCGGTATGTATCCGTACGAATACTGTGGGGTTGAGGTTAATCTTCTCTAGCTCTTCGACTATTTAATGCAAATCATCGAGTATCTCATCAATCTACTCTTCGGCGGTAGCCGCAGCGGCAGCGGTGGCAGCGGTAGTAGCAATGGTGACAGTGGAGGGAGCACTCCGACAAACTCGTCCCCGGCAACAACACAAACAGGGAGTTCAAGCGACGACTCCGGGTCTTCAGGCTCCGGCTTTGATTTTGACCTCGATCTAGGCTCCTCGGGCAATGAAGCCTCCTCAACTAGTTCTGGGTCGGGCACTGGAACATCCGGCTCGGGATCGGACTCCGGTCTCGATTCGTCCTCTTCCTCGGACGGAGACGATGAGGGTTCCAGCTCTGGGTCCGACTCGTCTTCATCGTCCTGGACCTCCTCCGGCGACGCTGGGTCTGGTTCCGGTAGTGACTCTGACGGGTCTGATTCTGGAGGAACTTCGACTGGTCCTAACGGCTCAGAATTCACCGGGGCAGCTAGCAGAGTAAGCCAGTATGCTGTATCCGGCATCCTTGGTGCATTAGTTGCTGTTCTCGCCATTTAGGGCTGTTTTGGTTTCAAACTACGCGCAGCCGCGGACAGCCTAGCTAGTAGTCATATTGTTTAATAACATAATAAGTCAACGTCCTACCCGCAGACAGGCCCATATAATACATAAACATTAATTATTAAACTGCACACCTCCCCTTGACCGGAATCAACTCTGTCACCGACTCCATAGGCAGAATCTCCAAGTCTTCCGGGCTCTCCTGACTCCTCCCCCGCTCCTCAAACAGCAAGGTCTCATCAATGGGCGTATCAATGTACTTCGTGCGCACAGGCTGGTCTTTTGTACAATACGGTCCATTTTCAGTACTGTTATTGTTATTGTTGTTGTTGTTGTTGTTGTTGCTTGACCGACCACGCGGGGTCGTAGGGGTGTTGTAGGGATTATACGACGACTTTGACCTCTGGCGACCGAGGACGACGATTGCGCGGAGACGGGGAACTGAGGCTGTTACTATAACGACTGTTCCTTCGGTGCTGGATTGTTAGTATTCATCAAGTAGATGGGTATGGGTGCTTACAGGAACCAGATTGCCCAGAGGCCCATGGCTTCTATAAAGGTATTACAATTAGCACTAACTCAATCACTGTGGCTGAGGAACGTACGGCTGAATTCGAAAGTATTCATGATTCGAATCTGGACTGTCTTTAGAATCGCGGCGATCATCGCTCTGTGCGCTGTTAGAAAGGTATACTCAGAGCATGGACAGCTAAACGCACAATAGACTCAACGACAGAATCGAGCAGAGGGCGATTTTATTCGAGCGGTGGGTTTTGAGTGAAAGGATCACGACGAGGCCACTTACCGTTAAGACCAGGTCTGTCATTCCGTTGAACGCTGCGCTGGTCAGTATCCATTCTAAAGTAGAGAGAGAGAGAGAGAGAATCGACATGCGCACCCCCTTGGAAATACCCAAACTTCTGAACAACAACCGCGCCTTGACACTTTTCAATCAGACTCAGCGGATCCCATAACGCGCTCGCTGGGTGACACTGCGTAAACTGCAAAATGCATGGTATTATATTGATAACAAGCTGCAGGGCAATGAGCACCCACAGCCATTTCCGCCGCGGGTTGTGGGCAGTAATAACCGACGAAAGAAGGAAGAGGATAAAGGAGATGCGACCGAGCAGAGGAGCAAAGACACCGAAGGGCATCGATACCATGGCGAATTTCAGCACGTTGACGATCTGGTTATAGCTGAGGCTCATGACGCTCGCTCCGAGGCCGAACCGTGTTGATGTGGTGCAGAGTGCCGATGCGACGCCTTGACAGAGCTAGTTTTGTTAGATATAGTCTTATTTAAATAAGAGAACAAGGCAGACATAGGCACCGAGCATCACAGAGTCATCAAGGGTGAACCTGCGGAGGACAAAGAACTGCGAGTACGCTCGGAGGAACATGACGACGGTGCAGATTCCATATTGCACCCAGATCGTGGCATACAGAGTATCCCGTGAGATGGAATTGTCGTGTGTATTGCTCTCCATATTCGACCTTCTATCACCAAACAGTAAAGGTCACGGAAATGAAGGATGATGCACGTTCATGCGTTCGTGACAGTGTCAGGGGGCGCGACCTGAGGCATCGATACGCCCTGCATTCGTAGAAAATGATAGACAGAGCTTTGCAGTTGTTCTTCATCCTGTCGGTGAGTGCAAGCCCTAAATACAGCAGGAGCCGAAGACATGGATCAAACCAACAATGACAGCCCGTTCCCTCCAGTCTCGAAGATCCCGCGGTGGATCAGATCTGCAGTTGACAGAGTTGTGGAGCTGTGTAAATCCGATGGCCTGGCGGTGGATCTCGGTTATCAGACATATCAAGTCCAGCTGCAGATCACACGTGTAGCTGAAATCATGGCTTTTTTTGTGGTGATTGTTCTATTAGCAGTGCAATCCAGACGGCTTGATCTTATAGTCAATTTAACTAATACTGGAATTGCGATATCCAGCGGAAGTGCAATTCACCGACAGCTCCGCTAGACATCTATATCAGCAGGCTAGGGCGAACAATAACAATACGGAATACTTTGTATACTGTAACCATTGGGCCTCGATCTCGTCGTTGGACATCCTTCCCAATCCCCACCCCGACAGTGATTCGCTCACACTTGCAGAAACAGAAACATTAGTCTGACTTGGCAGCACGATTCCATATCTCCCGATCGTAGCAATCTCTCAGATCCATATCAACGAATCTGAATGGCTGGCTGGCGCGACTTCATCGAGATCAGTACTTGGCTTCGGCTGAGACGGGCGAATGATTCTCAAGCCCTAATTTGGCCTGGTGTGACACGAGTCAGTTGCAATTCCACTCATCGCAGCGCGGGAGATTAAGTGATCTATCAACTTCGTGTCAGGTACATCTCCACCGCCCCTCGTGCGTGTGCTGGCACGGTGGTCGGCATCGAGACTGTGGATTCTATTGCCAGTCTATTTGCAACAGGATCAATCTCAGCTGACGGATGGCTACAATTTGGAGTACAAAAAACCGTGCACAAATGATGAGGCAAATAATCCACTTGCAATGATTTCTCAGGCACAACCGGAAGCAGTATTCACAGACCAGGCTATACATCCTATAGTTAACAGAGTGTCACTCCCTGTCAACACGCTCCACCTGCTCAACATCCGCACGCTCAAGCTCAACGTCCTTCCCAACAGGCACATCAACATTAATCGCAGTGTTCCTATGCATATCCATAGTATCCTTCTTAAAGATGTTCACATACACAGGAAAGATAAACGCAAGGATATACCCCATCATCGGAATCGCCATCGCCAGGTGCGCGTTTTTGTTCGTCTATCTGCGTCAGCATTCCTCACCCCCAGGAAGGGGTAAAAAGAAAATAGAATGGTTGACATACCACAACAGCACCCATCATCGGCGGGAAGACAGTCCCCCCTGAAATCGCAGCGACGAGGAACGATCCACCAACCTTCGTATGCCTACCCAGACCGCGCAGGGCCAGGGAGAAGATCGTTGCGAAACAGCACTACAATATCAGCATGAGCCACGTTAATTAAATGTTGCTAACGGTAGCTAAACATACCGATTCGAAGCAGAAAACCAGAATGCAAAGCGCCACAGACGCCGCGCCCGTCGTTTTCATCGCTGCGATGGCAAATACAACGCACAGACCCAGATACACTGTTAGCATGTACCGCGGCTTGAACGCCTTCATCATCATCAGCCCGGTGGCGATGAACCGATTCGCTGCGTACAGACCCTGCGCGACGGCAAGCAAGTCGGCTGTTCTACTTATTAGCCAGCATCATCACCCATTAAGGGCAAAGAACATACAAGACATAGCAGAGGAATAGCCCGCCTCGAGACAGAAATTGATAAAATACCCAGCGAGAGCAATCTGCGCGCCGACGTAGCAGAATTGGCTCCAAACGCCTAGGAACAGGTTATACTGTTTCTTCAGCGGCGGGGTCTCCTCTCCACCGTCAGTGATCATGCTCTCGAGGGCCTGCTGGTCTGCATCGGTGATTTCAGGGAACGGGGCGAGGAGGAATAGGATTATCAGCAGGCCGACAAAGCCTGCTACGCCCAGGTATACCCATTGTACGTTCTTGAGGCCCTGGTCTGTGTCGACGGTGTTTGCGAAGAAGACCCGGGTTGCAAGGAGGGGGGCGACGAATGTTCCGACACCTTGGACGGCTTGTGCGAGGTTCAGTCGGATTTCGCTGTATCGGGGTGGTCCGCAGATGGCAAGAAACCTATACTGTTAGCTAACTCTCATCTTAATATATTAGGGTGGTCTGCGTACGGGTCTGCGGCGGTTTCGAGGGTTGAGAGACCGGCTCCAACGACCTGGACTGATCAGCAAGAAATCAACTCTGTATTCCAGGTGCAGCATACAAACATGCTGCCGCAGAATCCACCAAACGATTTCTTCACTCCGCTTGGCCAGAACAGGAGGCAGCCGACGGCAAGAGTTGCGAGGCCTGATGGTCAGCAACGCGCAGGTATTCATGGCTGAGACTAACCTGTCATGAACGTCACGCGAAACCCGAATCTGCGATTGATCCATCCGGAGATCGTTAAAGGACAGACAAAGTACGCCCCGAAGTACGATGCCTGCAGGCCGCTTGACTTGCTGGCGGTGATGTTCAGCGTCGTTTGGAAGTGCGAGTTGAGCACGTCTAGCAGTCCGTATGCGAAACCCCAGAGGAAGAACAGAATTGTAACTGCGGTGGTTAGCAGCGTATCTTATGCGTGATATCTAATATACCCAAGGCATTTGGAAGCAGAGACTGGCGCAGCGTCAGGTTGACGGCGCTCGTCACGGCATTGTCGTTGACGGTGATTTTGCGCTTATACAAGCCCATGATGACAACCAGTATAGTATTCAGTGTTCACGGGGAGACGCAGGAAAATGCACCCAGCAATTCACTTATACACGAGACAGAACCAGGGAGTAGCCATCTCGGGATAATGGATGGCGAGATCGGCCGCACCATCGGCATTACACCTCGGGGATGCCTGTATCCTGACCATCGAACCAGGGGAGTAGCAAATAAAACAACGTGAAAAGGCACCTCGGTTTTATTTAGCCCGTTTCCCAGTCAGTGTGGCGTTTTGCCGTGTGACCATCAAACATCTAGCTTGTCAGTAACAGGCCGAGACAGCGCCAGCAGCGCCGCTAAGCTTAGCATGGGTGTTGCCCCCAATCTCCATTCTCCATTTCCATTCCCCATGGGCACTAGCATTAGTGTTGTTTTTAAGATCGGGCAAATGCGGGGTTGTTTGTTCTGACACTGGCTGTCGTCGTGGCATTATACGAGTACGAACTGGTCGAGCCCTCCACACAATCTACAGCTTACCTGTCTATTCCCATAACCCTGAACTCTCTGGCCTCGTGGCAGTCAAAACTCTTGTATTCCCGCTGTGTATTGCTCCGATCAGAGTCGGGGATTCCATTCTAGCCCTCTCCTATTCCTTTATTGCGTAGTAAATGGGACGTTGAGGCCTCCTAGCGGGTTGCAGCAGTACAGGTAAGGATTACTCTTATCCGGCTTAACCTTGTAAACTGATGCCGGATGACCCCTTCCTAGTCCCCTTTCCTAAAGCCCCTGTCGTGTTCCAAAAGGCCATCATATTATCCCAAATAATAAAGTTGATAGCTTCTCGCCTACTCGCCACACTGGGGCTCGATTCCAACACCTCCGCGAACATGGGCTGCAATTTGTGCCTCGCAAAGTGGCACATAATAGCCATATCATCTGTAGACAGGTCTTCCCGGCCTACACGAGCAGCCCAGACATTCCCAATTTCCCTATTCCAGGACATAGCTGAGTGTCGTCGCCCGGGTCGTCGTTGGCTTCGTCTGCCAGCTCCACATTATTCCCGTTTTTCGTAAGATATAAGAGAATATGAACTGTCCAGACGACGTAGGCAATGTCTTCCTCGTTCTAGAGAGTTGGTCTCGTGCGTGGGCCATTCGTAACAGCGGTACCGGTAGATGGCTATCTCTCTAAAACGATGGGTTCGGTTCGCGAAATCGGGGATGGGAGTCGAGAGACAGCTCAGTGCGGGGCAATTGCACTAGCACTTTTTTTATCGCCTTTCATGTATGATGTCTAATACAGAAAAAAAGTAATAATGCAGGCTGTCCCTGTTGTCCGTGTTGATAGGTCGTGCAGCGTTGTTGGCCGCAGCCTTAGCGCCGAGGCAACCAACTGGCCAATTTGAGCAGGCTAGTCCATATAGAATGACTTCGGCTTGATTTGAACAACAGAAAACTCTTGATAAAAGCAGTGACGCTCTTTTTAAGTGATATTGCACTGCTGTCTGAACGCGCGTGCGTTAGTTGCTGGACAGAGTAGCTTCGCGAGTTGAACAACACTTATATTACCTGCTACGTGGAGTTCAGATGATACTACGTACTGAATTAAATTTAGTATACACTAGCTGTATCCTCTCCAACTCGACGATGTGAACTGCCTGGGACGATTGGAGACGCGTCACGACTATCAGACCGCGTCGGTGGACCAGAGAATGCGCACTCTCCAGTTCGAAGATCTACGGAGGATTCATGTCACGAGCACAAAGCCATATTGCTTTCACCGACATCACTTCCTTGAAATAAATTCGAATGCAGCAGGGACATCTTTCGCCTGGAAATGCGGGCGCGTTGATAGTGGAGGGGATGGGGCAGTATAGGGAAAAGAACATCGCCTGTACCCCTATTCGGTTGCCAACCGACGGAGCAGTTCACGGTCTCTATTGTGTCAGCTACTGTCACTATGGAGAGCTTTATCAATTCCGGTCGGAATCCCTGTTCATATAGCGCAGTTGCTGATCAGCAGTTAACCAGATGCTATACGAACAGAGTAAGCCGCGGGCTTACAAACCGTCGGAACTTATTCCGTCAGACCAGTCTATAAACTCAGTCGCTTTTCCTGTATCTGAACGAATAATGCAACTTATGTTCTGGTTAAGCTTGCACAATGTCCCAAACAGAAGAAATCGTCCTCCACGACACCCACACCACAACTGCAAAGACAACCCAGAACCATGCCACACCACAATCCCCCAGCAAAGCGCAAGCAATAACAGCCGTGGTCGCCCTCTCTGGCGTCAGCTTCCTGAACACCATGGGCTCGGGCATTCTGACTGTAGCCCTCCCTCAAATGGCCACCGACCTCGGCCTAAACCACGACATCCTTCTGTGGCCAGCAGCAGTATAAGCCCTCGCCGCGGGATGCACCCTCCTGATATTCGGCCCCATCGCAGACGTCATCGGCGATAAGCGAGTCTGGCTAACAGGGAGCATCCTCTTCGCAGCATTCACACTAGCCTGCGGTCTCGCTCGAACAGGGAACCAGCTCATCGCTTTCCGGACTCTCCTTGGGATCGCAGTTTCAATGTGTCTCCCTTGCGCGGTGAGTCTGATGACGCGGACTTTTCCACCCGGTAAGGCGCGGAACTTGGGGTTTGCGTCTATGGGTATGGGACGGCCGCTGGGATACTCTGTCGGGTTGATACTGGGTGGTGTGTTTGCGGATTCCATTGGGTGGCGGTTTGGATACTATATCAGTGCTATTATCAATGGTTTGCTTTCTGTTCTTGCGTTTTGGTCTCTCCCGGTGGAGAGGCCGAGGACTGTGCCGGTATTAGTCGGATTGAAGAAGATTGACTGGGTTGGTGCGCCGATAATCAGCGTTTCGCTGGCTTTGCTATCTTTCGTTCTCGCGTAAGTCTCGTCTCTTGGATACTTGGATGGTCACTAACATGCGGGATAGTCAAATCACGGAGAATTACCACAATCTTTCAGAGACGTACATCATCGTTCTCTTCGCGGTATCCATCGTCCTTCTGCCGACGTTTGTCCTCTGGGTGGGATGGCAGGAGAAGCACGGCAGGCCAGCGCTCATCCCCAACAGTCTCTGGAAGAACAGACTGTTCAGCGCAACCTGCATTATCGTCTTCTTCACATGGGCAGAGCTCAATGCTTTGCAGTATTTCACGTCTCTGTAGTACGTCCATTACCACCGCACTCTAGCTTAACTAACGTATCCAGCTTCCAAGAAATCCAGCACCACTCTGCCCTCGCTTCATCGCTCATGTTCCTCCCAATGGTTGTAGCCGGCGCAGTAACAAACATATTCACCGGGTACACAGTGGATAAAATCTCCGTGGGCCAGTTAGTATTCGTCTCTGCCATCATCAGCACCGTCTCTCCACTTCTTATGGCACTCATAAAACCCGACTGGGTATACTGGCGCGGTGCATTCGTCCCGATGCTTCTCAGCCCTATTCATGCAGATGGTACGTATTCTTCTGTATTTTCTTAACCCAGCTAAAAGGATGTAGTCCTCTTTACAGTCTCCAATCTGATAATATCCCACGCCTACCCGGGCGAAAACCAGGCTCTCGCGGGGGCAGTATTCAACTCCGTCTCGCAGGTTGGAAACTCTGTTGGACTGGCTGTGAGTGCTGCTATCGCTGCCTCTGTTACGGAGCATTCAGAGCAGGATACGCTGAGGGGGTTCCAGGCGGCGTATTGGCTGATGTTTGCGGCGATGGTGGTGGTTTGTGGGTTTAGTTATTTTGGATTACGGGGTGGGGGGTTTGTAGGGAAGAAGAATGAGTAGTGTGTTTACTTTTCACGGTGAAGGATATACTGTAACGAAGTAACTATATCAGTTATGATATCAGTTGTCTTACTTCGCTGACAGCCGAGGTTCATAGTGTTGAATGCCCCGCACTCAGCCAAGCAGGACAGATGAGTCAACGCGAGATAGAGTACGAGATAAGTTCAAGTTCTAGACTCATCTTATTCGAACTCCGTACTTACGTTCTATACGACTATACGACATTGCCTGTTCGGGCGATATACGTGAGTAGCGCATTGCCAGGGCGATACGAATCCCCCACTTCAACAGGATCTTCCATTTCGACGATTTCAAATATTCTCCTGTCGCTCGTTAATCACTGCATCATGGGGTCCACTTACAACTTGGAAGAGCTCGTCGCAACCGACATCCAGACAGTCCTGCCGGCGGAAGCTGTCGCCGAAATCATCTCGCAGGCCCCCTTCACCACCGTCCCGGGCATCTTGAACCTGCGCGACATCAGCAATGCAACCATTCCCACCTCCCCTTCCCCAGCAGTCCTTCGCCCAGGGCTCGCCTACCGCTCAGCAGCGCCAGTCGCTACATTCACCCCGGACGGCCTCACAGCCCTGAACGCCCTCGGGATCAAAAAGATCTACGACCTGCGTCGGCCCGACGAACGCACCAAGAAGCCGAGCCCTGTCATCGACGGCGTCGAAGTCGTCTGGATCCCGGATACGCTGGGTGGGAAACCACCGAACTCAGCGACAGCACCTCCTCCTGATCCTGAGAAGTCGACGGAGGCGCTGGTGCAGATGTACACAACCTATCTCACCTCGCACGCGCCAGTCTACAAGGCTGTTTTCGAGCATATCCGCGACGAGCCAGAGAAGCCTTTTCTCTTCCATTGCTCCGGTTTGTCATATCCCACTACAAAATAAACAAGATTTAAAAGCTGATGATTATACAGCCGGCAAGGACCGCACCGGCGTGCTCGCGGCGCTGATCCACCGCCTGGCAGGGAGTGCCGACGAAGCCATCATCCACGACTTCACGCTCACCCGCGTTGGCCTCGAGCCAGGCCGCGAGGCTCTGTTGAATATGATGAAGAGTCTGTACGGGGAGTCGGCGTGGAATAACCCCGTTCTGCTGGTTCTCTGGGGCGTCCACGCGAACGGCATGGCTGGGTTTCTGAACATTCTTGATGAGAAGCATGGTGGCGTGGTCGGGTATTTGAAGGGCCTGGGTTTCTCGGGCTCTGATATTGATACGATGAAAGGGAATCTCGCATTGAACGGGAATTAGCAAGTATCACCCATGTATTTAGAACTCATGGTGGTGGGTGGCCCTGTCATTTGCTGGCGGCTTTAGTTATGCATTATACATTATGCACGGGATCTTTCCCGATATAGTGTTATGCATTTATGCGGTCATCATGTGATCGGTGAAATCGGCCCGAAATATTTTTCTCTTATCAGCATCAGTCGAATAAATCTTCAATTGCACCGCTTCCCTCATATACACCAGCAATTCAAAATGGGTGTCGCAAAGAAAACCAAGAAGTTCGCGCAAGTCAGTAAACACCGACTTTCCATTCTTAAATTCAACCCCGCTAATTCCCGCAGATGAAGCGCACGATCAAAGCCCGCGACGAACGACTCAAGCCACCGCCCGCAAAGCCAGAGAAGAAACCCAGTGATGAGGTCGCCCGCCATGTCCAGGCTGCCCCGACGAACATGTTCTTCGCCGCCAACACTTCCCTCGGCCCTCCGTACCGTGTCCTGGTCGATACCAACTTTGTCTCCCACGCTATTCGGGCGAAACTTGATTTGCTGCCGGCCATGATGGATCTGTATGTGCACCGGGTGTATGGATCATGGGTAGTGCTTACATGATTAGGCTGTATGCGAAGTGTATCCCGACATTCACAGACTGCACAATTGCCGAGTTGGAAAAGCTGGGCGATAAATACCGATTAGCCTTGCGAGTGGCCAAGGATCCAAGATGGGAGAGAGTCAAGTGCTCGCACAAGGGCACCTACGCCGATGACTGCCTTGTCGACAGAGTGAGTCTAGTCTCCACCACGAAGCGTAACAGGCGGGCAGGGAATGCTAATAACACAGGTATCGAAACACCGAATCTACCTCGTCGCAACGAACGATAAAGACCTCTGCCGCCGACTCCGCAAGATCCCCGGTGTTCCGATCATGAAGGTCGCGCGCGGAAAATTCACCATCGAGAAACTGCCGGACGCGCTGGATTAATGATTCTTACGACTATAACCTCAACCATACTATCTACAGTATACAGTATACCCGAGTGCTGGCTCGCCCGCCCCTGCAATGTCGCAGTTCAGGTCCTGCGGTCATCGGATAAGTTCTTGCGATCTCGCACGGTTTGCCCGTATACGAGGCCGGCCCCGTCGCAGCCGAAGGACTGACATGCATCCTCAGCTTGGAGCGGACATGCATGACGAGCCGACCGCAGAAGCGAAACAGGCTCAAAAGCGGGAGTCTTCTAAAGCTATGTGAATATGAATAATGCAAATTCCGGTTCTCGCCCTCCAATTTGCCAAGCGTAGCCAATCTAGAAGTCCGTAAATGTTACAACTTGATGGCAGTGTCGTATAAGGAGGTAGTGACTTCGTATAATGCAGTAGATTACCAGGGTCGATCTGGTTATCGCCGACTCCAACTGTGAGTCACCGAGAACCGGCAGTTCAAGTCTGGTTGCGGGGATTTATCATTTCCCCTCATCCTCTTCCAGCTCTTCATCGACCAGTACACTTCGACCATGTCAGAGAAAGAAACCATCGTCGTGATCGGGTGCGTCCCAGAAACTAGTCCACACCGACCACCACTAACAATAACAGCGCCGGCATCCTCGGCCTCACGACCGCACTCACCATCCAACAATCCCTCCCACCCACTCAAAACATCCTCCTCATCGCCCGCGACTGGCCCTCCACAACATCCATAAACTACACCTCCCCCTGGGCCGGCGCCCACTACCGCCCGGTGCCGGGCCACACCCCACAAGCCGTCCGCGAAGAATCCCAAGCCCAATACAGCTACACCCAGTTCCGCACCGAAGCAGCAAACCCCGCCTCAGGCGTCGCCCTCACCGACGCGATCGAACACCTCGAGAACCCACCGCCCGAATACCTAACCGAGGATGTATTCGACAATTACACGCACCTCGATGACTTCCGCAAATTGTCTCCCGAGGAATTACCACCCGGCGTGAAGTGGGGTGTCAAGTATCGTACTTTCTGCATCAACTCGCCTGTGTACTGCGCGTATCTGCTAAGGAGGTTTATCCTCCGCGGCGGCGAGACGAGGGAATATACCCTAGCGAATCCGAAAGAGGCATTTTATCTCGCGCGGAATCGGAATGTGAAGACCGTCGTGAATTGTTCCGGGATGGGGTTCGGTGATGAGAAGGCGTTTATTATTCGGGGTATTACCCAACCCTCCAACCACTTATCTTTTATAACAGTTTTCATAAGAGTAGTTGGCTAACAAGTCAAGGCCAAACATGCCTCGTCCGCAACCCATGCAATGTAACGCTCACGCGCCAGAACAGCGACGGCACTTGGTCGTTCTGCATTCCGCGCCCGCTGGAAGGCGGAACGATCATCGGAGGCACGAAGCAGCCGCACAACTGGGACCCGAATCCGTCGCTGGAGACAAGGGAGACGCTGCTCCGGAACGCGGCGAAGTGGTTCCCTTTTACAGAGGAGAGTGGGGGGCGGTTTGATGTGGTTCGCGATATTGTCGGGCGGAGGCCCGCGAGGGAGGGGGGGTTGAGGATTGAGGTTGAGGAAGTTGATGTTGATGGGAAGGAGAGGAGGATTGTTCATGGGTATGGTGCTGGGGGGAGAGGGTATGAGCTTTCTTGGGGCGCTGCGAGGGATATTGCTGCGTTGGTTGGGGTTCAGAAGGCGAGGTTGTGATTCTATCTAGTTGTACTGAAGTGTCTGTATGGAGTGTACATGTACAGTAGAGGTGCAAATATATATCTGAACTACTTCATGTGATTACCGCCATCCCTTGCAAGATGAACTACAGTTTCAGTCTGTAATAAGGGATTGCTTTGCCAAATGCCCTACAAGCTTAGGTTCCACAAGAGTACAACAAGTACAACAAGACCAAATCCTGGTTGATAGTCTTCCATCATCGATCCTTCTGATTCCATTTCCATCCGTTCCCAAACCCGACGGCCGAATGCCCATCCGGAACAACATTCCGAGCCCAACGCAGGGGCTCAACATTCCAAGACCTCATTTGTTTACGCAGTCTCCCGCCAGGGGGTTTCAGGCCCAAGCTCCCAAGCCCCAACCTGCTGCAGGACGCAGGCTGCAAGGCAATGCAGCTCAAGGTTCGCTTGTCACAGGAAGGTTTCATGCAGCGATCGCCTGCAGGGCTCAACCAGAGTGTTCCAAGAATAGCCATGAGTCGCCGAGGTGATTAAGTTCTGCATTGAATGTTATTAGTTCTGATGAGTCTCTGGAGGGTTTTAGGGGTATTCATATTTCATAGGATAATTCGAATCAGAATCCGAAGTCATAAATGTATACCTACTCTTTAACTGTTGAACTGGCCGTGTACCAAAGAGATGGATCTTGCTGTGGTTAATCCACGTGGTAATAAACCAATAGGAACCGGGTATGAATCAATTTAAAGCATATCATTGGCTGCTAGCAACGTGACGTTTTATGTCCACAGGAGGATACTCCACACACGTCCCATCGCGGCTCCAGACCACGACTTCAAAGATTCATCATAGTGAAAAATGTCACCCTGACATTATTTGTGTGTAATTATAGACTCATCGTATATAGAATGTCCAATTACCCCTTCTTCTGTTACTTTGACGGGCTGAAATGTTGTCGTGGTGATTTTGCCTAAGACCTGACGGGATATATATTTTGTGCCCTATGAACCTTATGGTCACCAAGGGCGTATCCTCGACAACACGAGTTCAAGAATCCACCAGTCGCGGAGTTGCTAGTTGACACATACGTAAAGAAAACCATAACGTAATTCCCGGTCGGTTCGTGCATCCCGGTCGGTTCGTGCATACCCCCCCAAAATCCATGCTTGATCAACTTTAAAGTACTGTACAACAACCAAAAGTGATTCAAATTAAATAAACTAATTATATTAACGATTCGGACATCCCCTCCTAGTATGCCCCATAATATTACATTCAGAACATGTTGGCGGGGCACGTTTAGGTATAGTTAAAGTTGGAAGAGCACTTCCACCAGCACTACCCCCCTCTATCTCTAATTGCTCATTTCTCAGCGAAATTAGATCCCTAGCTTCTTGAAATAAAAGATCTTCTGTAGGAGTTATTTAGCGCTTAGAATAATCTTTTTTCTGCCTATTATTCTTAATAGCTGCGCGGAGAGTGCAGTTTTTATTTACTAGTAAACTAGTATTATAAATAGCTAGCTCACAGCCCTTTATAAACTTATCTAGCGCTTGCTTTAAGGGTAATATAGGACTTCTAGACCTATTTTTAAGAAGCTTTTTAACTGAGGAAGCTTTCCAGTGCACTTAGCGGACTATATAAGGTATATAGAGCTGGGAGGAAGGGATTAAAGTACTCCCTCTACTAGGAGGGGGGGTTTTAACTACTATACTTAAGCTCAACTTATCCAGCACTACATGAGGGTTGAAGGGGACTATTCCAGTTACTCTGAATCTGCTTTTAGTATTCTCTATAGTAAAGACCTCTTTGTAAGCTGTTAGATAAGCCTTCAAGAAGTCTAGCTTGTTAATATAATTATATCTCAGGCGCTTTTTCTGCTTGATAAGCTTGCTATAAGCTCTTTTTAAAGGGCTAAAATAACTAATATCTAGAGGTTGCAGAAGATGAGATGAATGAGCAGGCATGCAGATTACTATAATATTGTTTTCCTTGCACGTCATATTAAATTCAGGCGTTAGGTGGCTTCCATGGCTATCTAGAATAAGGAGTCAATACCCCCCTCTTATATGCCCATTTATAGCTGGAATAAAGACTTTTTAAAGCCAGCGCAGGCTAATTATATCTATAGTCTATCTATTAGTGCTTATTTCAACTCTTCAATCTCCTGGGATAGCTGCTTCATTAAACTATCCCTTAATATGAACTTTTCTCTTGAAGATAATGGTAGAGGGTATTGACCACCCCTTTAAATTAATGTATTTAATAGTTATAACCCATTCCTGATTCCCTAGCTGTATAAGCCATGGTTTGCCAGGCATTTCTACTCTAAAAACTATCTTTATTATTGTAATAAGTCCTATAGTAAACCCAGTTTCATCAAAATTATAGATATCTTTATCTATAATACTATACTGATCTTTAACCTTCTGCAACTCGTTGAAAAAAGTACTAATAACCTTCGGATCTTTTATATAGTGCTCTTTAGTGATTAATCTTTCTAGCAAATCTGCTTTTAATCTCCGGGCAACGCTTAGTAAACTCTGTTACCCAGTTCTTTCCTACTGGCTTTGGGGGGGCGACAGAATCAGTACCTAGGATAATATTGGCTATCTCTTGTACTTGAAAGTGCCTTGGGGCAGTGCCACGTATATCAAGTAATACTATCCATGCTATTAATGCATCTTCTTGTCTTATAGATAGCCTACTCTTGTGGTTGCGGAGTTCTGGTTGAGATTGAAGTCCCTTTAGTNATAACGTAATTCCCGGTCGGTTCGTGCATCCCGGTCGGTTCGTGCATACCCCCCCAAAATCCATGCTTGATCAACTTTAAAGTACTGTACAACAACCAAAAGTGATTCAAATTAAATAAACTAATTATATTAACGATTCGGACATCCCCTCCTAGTATGCCCCATAATATTACATTCAGAACATGTTGGCGGGGCACGTTTAGGTATAGTTAAAGTTGGAAGAGCACTTCCACCAGCACTACCCCCCTCTATCTCTAATTGCTCATTTCTCAGCGAAATTAGATCCCTAGCTTCTTGAAATAAAAGATCTTCTGTAGGAGTTATTTAGCGCTTAGAATAATCTTTTTTCTGCCTATTATTCTTAATAGCTGCGCGGAGAGTGCAGTTTTTATTTACTAGTAAACTAGTATTATAAATAGCTAGCTCACAGCCCTTTATAAACTTATCTAGCGCTTGCTTTAAGGGTAATATAGGACTTCTAGACCTATTTTTAAGAAGCTTTTTAACTGAGGAAGCTTTCCAGTGCACTTAGCGGACTATATAAGGTATATAGAGCTGGGAGGAAGGGATTAAAGTACTCCCTCTACTAGGAGGGGGGGTTTTAACTACTATACTTAAGCTCAACTTATCCAGCACTACATGAGGGTTGAAGGGGACTATTCCAGTTACTCTGAATCTGCTTTTAGTATTCTCTATAGTAAAGACCTCTTTGTAAGCTGTTAGATAAGCCTTCAAGAAGTCTAGCTTGTTAATATAATTATATCTCAGGCGCTTTTTCTGCTTGATAAGCTTGCTATAAGCTCTTTTTAAAGGGCTAAAATAACTAATATCTAGAGGTTGCAGAAGATGAGATGAATGAGCAGGCATGCAGATTACTATAATATTGTTTTCCTTGCACGTCATATTAAATTCAGGCGTTAGGTGGCTTCCATGGCTATCTAGAATAAGGAGTCAATACCCCCCTCTTATATGCCCATTTATAGCTGGAATAAAGACTTTTTAAAGCCAGCGCAGGCTAATTATATCTATAGTCTATCTATTAGTGCTTATTTCAACTCTTCAATCTCCTGGGATAGCTGCTTCATTAAACTATCCCTTAATATGAACTTTTCTCTTGAAGATAATGGTAGAGGGTATTGACCACCCCTTTAAATTAATGTATTTAATAGTTATAACCCATTCCTGATTCCCTAGCTGTATAAGCCATGGTTTGCCAGGCATTTCTACTCTAAAAACTATCTTTATTATTGTAATAAGTCCTATAGTAAACCCAGTTTCATCAAAATTATAGATATCTTTATCTATAATACTATACTGATCTTTAACCTTCTGCAACTCGTTGAAAAAAGTACTAATAACCTTCGGATCTTTTATATAGTGCTCTTTAGTGATTAATCTTTCTAGCAAATCTGCTTTTAATCTCCGGGCAACGCTTAGTAAACTCTGTTACCCAGTTCTTTCCTACTGGCTTTGGGGGGGCGACAGAATCAGTACCTAGGATAATATTGGCTATCTCTTGTACTTGAAAGTGCCTTGGGGCAGTGCCACGTATATCAAGTAATACTATCCATGCTATTAATGCATCTTCTTGTCTTATAGATAGCCTACTCTTGTGGTTGCGGAGTTCTGGTTGAGATTGAAGTCCCTTTAGTTAATCACGTAGGGTTTGAGGAGGTAGATTATAAATCAAAGCAGCTTGGCGAGGATTTAAAATTTTTTGATTTTTTAAATTATTTAAGGCGTATTGAAGTCTGCCCTCTTGCTTAATCAATTCTTGCTTCGTTTTACGCGCTTTTCGTGGCATGGTGGGTAGTTGAAGTTGGTGGGTGGTTGACGCGTTTGATTTTTTGGAGTTGCACGAACCGACCGGGATGCACGAACTGACCGGGAATTACGTTAATGTGAAGGTCTAAATAGAAAAAAAAATAATCAATTTGTGAGGTTATTATCGTGTCCATTGAGTGCGATCACTGATCAGCCTTGTGGCGGCGAGTATAGGTATTCTCGGTTTAATCGCACTATCGCGCTGTTCAAGCTACGTTGAGTCTAATTTACTATAAACCATCGCATAATTATGCCCTTAAACTAGGTGATAAGGCGAATCTCGTTGAGTGCTTGGCCGGTCACTTTATTGCTTAGTAGCGCCATCCAGAGCTTCGGACCCTGCCCTGGCGGGACTTCCCATTCAGTCTCGCGCTGTTTAAAAACCTTTAATTATCCAAAAAACTGGAAAAAGGGGAAAAGGAAAAGGCAATGATTCCTTCAACACCCTTTCAGCTTAGCCACTCGGTGAGCAAAAGTTGCATGGCTCGGGTAAGATGCTCCCACTGCCCACTGCAACCCCTCGATTGACGGGATGCTACCAAACAGTATCTTGTTTATGAGATATTAATTCTAGGAATGTCGATTCTTACCTATTAAACTAGTGGTGCAAAAGAATGTGCCCCGTGAGCAGCTTTTATGCGGTTGTTTGTTGACACACCCACGGAATGTCCGCGGTAAACACCACAAGAATGCAAGCTCCGCACATATCTGATTACCTGAACCACAAAGCAAACTGGCTCCAAGAGCCTCCATTGGACTCTCAAAATACATCCAAGCTCTTAACGAGACTAGCGGGCATTCCCAAAAACATCCCAGGGGTTCGTTTGTGCCGGATCAACCAATAAACACATTCTGGGAGCGGAGGAGCAGCATGGAAATCAAAACAAAGGCCTGTCGTGGTATTTGCGTAGTATAATAATAGCTTTCACGTCGATTCGCCTCTTGTTTTGGCTTTATTCTCTGACAACACGACACTTACTCGCCATTTCGACAACCCACCATGGCATCTGAGGCTGCTGGGTCTTATTGGGGAGCTCAGGGCTCCCAAGGTTCCCAAGGTTCATCCCAGGGATCTGGACAGTATGATGATGGGATGTATCATGCTGGTAATTCTGGAAATGCCGGCACTGCCGGCACTGCTGGCACCGGTAGTACCGGGGAGACTGCAGGTACGGCTGGTACATCCGGTGCTGGCACTGGTACTGGTGCCGGGACGAATGGCGCCACCGCAGGCACCGCAGGCACTGCAGGCACCGAAGGCACCGGAGGCACCAGAGGCACTTCAGGGAGTAGCGGATCACAGTATGGTGAAGCTGCCAGCCAGCTTAACGGACAGACTGGCTGGGGACAGGAAGCCAGTTCCAACCAGGCCTCGGGCTCCCAAACCCAAGGTACAGGACAAAGCTCCGGACAATGGTCCAACGGGGCCTCTTCTGGCACTGGATCAGCAAGTGGTAACACGCAGGGCCAAACCAACGGACAAAGCCAGTGGAGCGGCCAGGGACAGACCAGCCAAGGACAAACAGGACAAGGCCAGAGCCAGGCGAACACGCAGCCTGCTGCACAGAATAGTAACTGGAACGCCAACTCAAACTCAAATGCACTTAACTCCGGCTCGCAAAGCTCATCACAGCAGTCCTCTGGATACAACGACGGGACGTGGCATGGCAACAACGAGCAACCAACAAACACAAACACAAATGCACTCAACCAAGACTCGAAAGACTCGAGTAAGTCTGAACAAGCAAAGATCGATGACGGACAATGGCATCCTGAGCTCTGGTCCGAGACCGCTATGGACCCGACTTCCACTTCCAAGTCCACCAACTCGCCGTCGTCTACGCAATCTGATCTGCCTACCACTGAATCCCCCGGCTTGCCATCCCCGGGCCCCCACAGGCTTTCTCCCGGTGCCGAAGCCGGGATTGCTGTTGGTGTCATGAGCCTGGTCCTGCTCCTGCTGGGCCTGATCTTCTTCCGCCTGCACCGCAAGAAGCGAGCCCTACAAATGGCCGTCCGCAATGAGAGAAACCTCCCACCGGTCGAGAAGCAAAACCCCATGTACAACCTCGCCTCGAACCTCTACACCAAAAGCAGCTTGACTCTAGTCGGAATGTCGGACACCTTCAAGGGCCGCGGCAACAACAGCGACGGCTCTCTCACACACCCACAGGAGGACCCCGTCCACAACCACGACCACAACCCGGAGAGACAGTCCATCCACAACGGCCCAGCGGCGGCCAACGAAAGCACCAGCACCGTCAACTCTGTCACAACCCAACTGCCTCCTCCGGTGTTGTTCAGCGGTGAGGTGCATCCCGCACTGCGGAAGCCGACATGGAAAGAGCGCACCCAGCGCCTCCTATCCCCAGTCACGGCCACCGCCAGCTTCGCCGTCAACAAGATGAAGGGGACGAGTCACAAAGAGCTCTCCCCTGCCCAGAGACGGAGCCTGCAGGCCCACGAGTACGGCTTCTCTGAGGAATTCCTGCACATTCCGCCCCCGCCGGAGCCTACGCGTCGTCTACCCAGAGTCCTGTCCAAGGTGCAAGAAAACGGGTCTTTGACCGTCCGTGCTGTCACGCAGAAGTTCAACAGGTCTCAGAGTTCTCTGGCGCGGTCACAGTCACAATCACCGCAAGGTGAATCCCAGGCTCAATCACAACCAGAGCAACCGCACGTCCACATGCAGCCTCCGCCGCCTGCCCAGCTCCAGCATCATTGCCATTGCAAGTGCAATGCTAAGGATTCGGTGCAGCAGCAGGAAGAGTGCCAGCCTCAGTCCCACGCCCAACCCCAAGCTCCAGCTCCAGCTCCAGCCCCAGCTCAGCCCCAACCTCAACCTGAGAAGGCCAACAATGGGCTCTCAACCTGGACCACGATGAACAGCCTCCGCAGCGTCTCCGAATACAGCGACGAGCACCAGGAAAGGCAGACTCGCTTCCCATCCCCGAGCGAGATGATCGGTGAAGAGCTGTTCAGGGTTCGCAGTGTCTCGTCTGGTATGGTGGCCATGAACAACCCAGCAGCAAACATCAGCGTCGATGCCCTGACTGGTCGTATCTCCGGAGAAGATGAGCAGCAACCTGACCGCTCCAAATCATCGAAATCAGTCAAGTTCACAAAACCCAAGTCAGAACCGGAATCCCAACAACAGCCCCAACCACACCCACAATCGCCACCGCAATCAAAATCACCATCACCGTCGCTACCATCCCCACCTTCTCCGGTTTACCAGCCGGGCCAACCTGAAGTCCCCTCGGTCAAGCCATGGAGCGTGCACCTCTACCGCGTCGACATGCCCTTTGCCGCTCGCAGCACGGGTCATCTCGACGTCGGCGAGGGAACGATGGTGCGTCTGGACCAGGCATTCGATGACGGATGGGTAAGTTTTTCACCTTCTACGTTTATGAAACAACACTAACAATCCCAGACCCTCTGCACAGTCGCCCAAACCGAGCAGCGTGGGCTCATCCCCCGTGCGTGCCTGTCCACATGGCCTCTGAAGGAGCGCCGCAACTACTCCGCCAGCGTGGATGACCACTTGCGCAACGCCAGCAGCGCCAGCCTTCCCCTCTCTCCCGTGGAATCGGTCGCCAACCAGTCCTTCCGGTTCTATCGGCAGGCCTCCTCGCGGCCAGGAACCCCGAAGACCGGGTTCATCTCGCCTACTTCGTCGACGAAGTCTGGTTCTGGCGGATCTGGCCCGAGCTCATAATGTGGGCTTTCTTTCTTTCATTCAAAATCCACAACACACACACAAAACGTTTCCTTTGTTCTACTTAATCACCCCTAGTGGGTTCATTCTTGTATAGATCTTTCTTTCTACGTTCTATTTTCTCTTACCATCTTTTAGTTTCTTTTGCGGGGGTTCTCTTGGATATACCTTTCTGCATTATACCGTATTTTATGGAGTCTGCATTTCAGGTTGGAGAAGTCGTACATCCTCATACTAACAAAGATACATAGCCTAATGTTTTTTCTCGCAATGTGTTGGTTATTAGGAGAGGTATTTGCCTATCTGACTGGCTGTACAGTTTTCGGTTGCCGGGGCAGCCTGTACAATGCGGCATTTCCGCTTCCACTATCTCTAATTTTAGTTAATTCGCTACAAAAGTGAGAGGAATGTAGCTTTAGGCAGGTACTTCAGCATGTTGCCTCGCCAATTCCCATTAGTAGATGTTATGGTCCGTGTTTGGAATGTATGTAATCTCGCTTGTGCTGGAATGAGGGGTATGGAATGAACAAGCTGCAACGGTGTTCACTTCCAAGTCCAAAGGTTGGAGCCATCCCTGTCTTCCATATCCCTTATTCTATCTTTGAGAGTCTATTGCCGGTTGCTCACAAGTTGTGGTCTCTGTTGTGATGATTGAGGTACGTGGTTATATTGGACGATTTACTGAGTGACGAACTATAGCACCAACTATCCAGACAGAAGAGCCTGTACATATACGCTGCCTATTCATCATCTGCGGTTTCATAGTCCTCAGACCCGTCTGCACTTCCTGAGGATCCTTTATCGTCTGCGAAGTCCGCATCTTCCGGAACCTCAGTATCCCCAGAAAATGTTGAGCCCTCGTCCTCCGAAGGATAGCAGCTACCAGGTACACAGTCATTTGGAAGCATATTTCTTATCAGAAACGCCAAAATCTCTCCGCCATCCCATAGATTCTCCTCTGCGGCATTGAGAACCTCCCTGGAGTACCGCAGGGTATATCCCCGATCAACAAGAAGGGTCAGGATCTCGAGTCCCCATAATGGATTACCAGCTGCTGCTATTAGGACTTCCTCTGGCATCTGAGTTTCCACAGGTCGCTTTCCGTGATCGAGTAATAGAGACATGACTTCACAGCCGCAACCGCTGTTCCCTGCCGCATTGATGAGCGACTGTATAGTAACCGGGATAGGGCTTTTGTTTGTACTTTGATCGTCGAGTAGGAGTTGCAGTGCTTTCGCGCCACTTGTCCTATTCTTTGATAGAGATTCCAGGAGACGCTCTTCAATCTGAACAGCAGATTTAGGAGAGCTATTGATCAACTCAATCAACCTTACGATCGTGGAGGTATCTGTCGACGCAGCAGCTATAATCGTTTCCTCGGTGATGCGAACATCAGGCTGCCGATCCCACAGCACCTGTAAGATTTCATCTGCATATGAGCCAGGGTTGGTGACAGCTGCAAGAATTACATTTTCGGAGATCCAAATCTCCTTGTCACACCCAAGCAGCAAAGGAACCACAGTTACACCATGTCCTGGGTTTCCGGAAGCTGCTACTAGCACGGCTTCTGTAATACGGAGGTCATGAGCGTGAACGAGATCAAGCATGGCCCGTTGCAGAGGCCAGTCGACATCAGCTGCTGCCGCTATCAGGATGGCCTCGGTGAGTCGACTCTGGTTGTCGACTAGATATTCAACCTTTTCTGAGTTATGAGTAGCACGCAACATAGTCGCCTTGGCGACCTGGTAATCTGCGTCGCTGCAGGCAAGCAGATATCCCAGATCTTCTTCATCACACTTTCGGCTTCTTGCTGCAGCCTCAAGGACCGCGGTGGTAACTGGAAAGCCTTCGGGTAAGTCGAAGAGGTCATCAATTTTATCAAAGTAGTTGCTTTCTGTTGCTGCAATTAAGATGTTTTCTGTGACGTTGAGGAACCCACCCCGGTGCTGCTTGAGATGATTCAAAACACCTAGACCGTCTATATCATTGTGTATGGCTGATATAATTACGTCCTCTGTAATTAGAGTGTTGTCTTGACAATGCGCAAGTAGAAGCTTCGTGATGCGCAGACCTTGTTGCATATTTCCTGCACCTGCTGCAAGAACAGCCGGCGACACCGGGATATGGCTATCACATTTGAGCAGCTGCTCGATTATATTGTGCCCGTGATCTTCGTTTTCCACAGCTGCGATGACAACATCTTCCGTGATAGCGGCACTGGCATTCTGCTGCCCAAGAAGGAGTGAAACCAGTGCATCGCCAGATTCAGTGTTTTCGACTGCGGCTTTCAAAACATCTTCTGTGATTACTGTTGCGTTTGGCTCCTCCTCTCTGGCATGTTCAAGCAGAATAGGCATTATCTGTCCACCGCATCCTTCGTTTCCGGCTGCGGCTTCCAGAAGTCTCTCTGTGATAACGAAGACTTGGCCAGATAGACGCATGTATTCAAATAAGCGCTTTGTGACATCGTGACCACGTACTTCGTTGCGCACAGCAATTTCAACCGCAGAAGGTGGGATTATAACACGGTTGTCGATATCAGCACGACCAAGCAAGAGGCTCATCCAGCCTGGTTCAAAGCTCTGCGCTGCCAATTCCATTGCAGCGTCGATGGCTGTAAGGTCTCGATTTTCCTTTGAAAACAAATATCCAAATAGTGGGCTCGTAATGTCCAAGTCTTCAACATCTGTATCCGCGAGACTATCCGGCTGGCTTAATGCTGTACAAAGGCAGGGATTAGCTAAATGATGGCTAGTTTGGGAGGGTCTACTCACAACTGTTCAGTTCCGCCAGGTATCCTTTCGAGACGTTTAGTTTTATTGGTGTAGTATCCCAAGTAGACTTCACGCAGCTTGAGGTGGAGGTAGAGCATGCGCGTTGTATCTTAGATAGTACCTGGTTCTTCGTACGAATTGCTAGTGCTTGACCTTTTGGCTCCGCCGTAGGTAGTTGGACTATGCCCTTTTCCGTAAGAATATCGTCCAGGATATCCACCGACTCGCGAAAGACAGTGGCAAAGGCTTCGCATGCCCCTTTGTCGCTTATCTTGAGAAGCCGTACTAGTGCTCGTGGGAGCTCGGTCGCGTAAGAGATAGCTCGTTGCTTTGGATCTATGGGAACGTATATCCGGAGTGTCCCATGGGCTTCTTCGATATGAACCCGGCCTTCATGGCTCACTTCTGGGGCCAATCCGCCCTCAAGACTAAAAGATCGTCGGAAGCCCGTCGCCGTGTATACCGTGGCCCCAGAGAAAAGCTGCTTTGTTTTCTCTTTCGTGCTACCATAATGTACTGTACACCTAGGTATCACTGTTAATGACCATGCACAATGAAAAGGAGACAAGAAAGATACCGGTGCAGGAATTTGGTCTTGACACGTAGAGCGTGTGTCAGATCCGCTGATTCTTCCGCATCGTCAACCGGGCATGTTCTCTCTATGACATGCCTTGACAAGTACCGACTCTCGAGATTCATAGCTGCAATAAATGTTCGTAAACGGCACACCTCCTCTGTTGTCATCTCAAGGACTGGCACCTTAGGATCGATTGTGAAGCGCTCATCATCGGCAATTAGGAAGGGCTCATCGACAGAGACGTAAGTAATATCTGTACCCCCTTGCCGAACAGGCAAGAACCTCACAAGCCTCAGAGGTTCAAGCTCTTTGGCTGTGGGACTAAGACCGTTGAGCTCCTGGATAAGGGCCGAGATCTGCCTGGGAGGTTTATCTGTAAGTGTCACCAGCGCAATTTCGTAGGCGCAATCATTCACATCTGGAGTATCTACACCGAGCCCATGCACAAAAAACTCTTTTAAATCCGAATAAATGTGGCGTATACTGTATTGCCAATTTTCAAACACGCAGCCGCTCCACACGCATTCGGTTGGTGCACACCAGGTATCTTCGTCTGGAAGATAGATATACTCGTTGACCGTGAAACGGAGCCTAAGTGAAATGTAAGCCCTGTTCGCATTGAAGGGCACGGAAAATTACCGAATCACCTCCCAGTCACGCTGCGTGAGAGAGCTCGTCGCCAGATACTTGTAAATATCAACCGGGGGATTCGAATTCCTCACTCCGATATTTTTGATTCGCGACAGTTCCGAGAGAGCTGCCTGCCAGCCCGGCGCTTGCTTGCTCAGTACCTTTTTGAAAAGTTCCTTTACCTTGGGATTACGGGAATAATCCTCGAACTTAGCCAAGTCATATTTTCTGTACCATTCAGGTCCATCCCAAACACAATCAGCTATCTTAACAAGTTCGTCGGGGCCATCCAGCTTGGGGATGTAGACTAAGTCGCGGGTTGATGCGTGATTCCTAACAGTTTCAGCCATGGACAGAAGAGAAAGAGTTCATCAACCTACCAGAAGTCCGGAAACGGATCGTCGGCCAGTACGGTATATAATTTAAAGAAGCCACCCTTTGCATGCTCTCTGGGAGACACTTGGCAGAGCCGGGACAGACTTTCTAGCAGATACTCGGCCGTCAATGTTGTGGTTACTCCGAATAGAGAGAGGAATTCCCAGTTGGTCCTGTTATCCTTTGGCAACATGGACGGAATTGAAAGAAACGGGAACTTGTCCTTCAAACGGGCATCGGACCATATCTCCGTCATATCCGGCCGTCCCAAGAAAGTCTTCTCAAGAGGCATTTTGCCACATTCCGTGGGAACAACGGCTGCCCTTATATATGATAACGTGGCCTGGGATGCGTTGGCTAGCTCCTTCTCATACGTATCCCAATGCATTATAAATACGCCGATTAAATGCTCCGGAATACATCTCACAATATGCCGAAGTATATCAGAAGGCTGGCCTGGTGAATCAGATGTTTCTAGCCTCGGGACCCTTCGAATTGAACAGGTCTGCTCGAGCCAGCTTGTCCACGCCGCATCATATTCGAAACCAGCGGTGTAATTGGGGTGTAAAAAGCTAACTCGGAGAGACGGAAGCCGACGGGCTGTAGTGTTGTACAGCTGGACTCGACGATGGATTTCGCTCATGCCGTATAGATCAGCGGTTTTGAAGTATACGTCGGTGGAATTATGCGACGGCCTCATCAGGGCCTTCCAGCGTCATCATGGACGAGGATGCGTTCAGTGTCAATTACGCTCCCGTCAGGAGCGGCGAAAAACATATATCGAAGATTTTGTACAGACTGGGATACTCCGGGACGCAAGGTACTGTCATTCAAAGCATAGATGCGCTGGATAGCAAAAGACTGGCTTGCACGCTTGACGCCTAGTCGTGTGAATAGCTGCGTCTGTACACCATCCGCTGCGTTAATCACTGGCACTGTGTCGAGACCTGAATCTGGAATCAAGTTCCCACAAATGTCGTGAGGAAAGTAGATATCAGTCTCCTTTGGGCTTTTCAACAGTTCCACCGTCGTTGTAGCATCAAAAACTAACTGTTGTTGTACGGGAACAAGGCGCAATACCTCCACTTCTTTTGCGAGAGAGGAGTTCATCCATGATAATACAAGTGAAGCCACTCTAGAATACCATCCGTACTTTATTCCCTGTCCAAAGGACGCGCTGCCAAAGCCTAGTCCGGAAAGAGAGCAGCGCAGTCGGTGAAGTAACTGATGTGATGAAACAGGTTGAAGACCAAATGCCTTGAGGATCCCATAGTATTCACTGTACTTGGCAGACAGGTAGATATATTCTTCCAAATCACTAAATAAAGGATCCCCATTGGAGTCTAAGTGTTCTGGTAGCAAGTATCGAACCTCTTCTAGAGACTTCAGGGTGCCTTTCACTGTCTTGAAGATAGGCAGATGTTTCAAGTCTTTCTTGACGCTCTCGTGGAACTGAGCCCACTGACGGTGTTTGATGTCATCAGTTGGAAGGAATCGGGGCCATGAATATTCGAACTGCTCCATGGAAGATAATGTTTCAAGTGCAGCATAAAACGCTTGAGGAAGTTCGCGCAGGAGACATTCGTTGAAATAGGAATCCGCCAGATCCTCTCTGTTATCCCGTACTTCAAAATCGGATTGCACAAGAAATTTTAACCATTTTTCAGCTCCAGCCAGAGGAAGATATGCATGCACGAACGGGACTGCAGGTGGTGACTCGCTAGAGAGTGGAAATGCCAGTGTCATCTCAGTCGAATAACGCAAAGGACGACTCTCACGGTATGGTAGCGTAGTTATTTCTTTTTTGAAGAGGAAGAATTCTGCACGGTTCACCTTCCTGGACAATTGGGATAATTTGACTATAGGTTTGCCGTGTGCAGATGCCCTTGAAAATGCGGAAAATGCGCCTCGGTGGCAGACACTCACTAGTTTGATGTTACGCAGAAATGCAGTCATGGTAAATGGAAAGTCCAGCAGCTTGTCCCCAAGGTCCAGATAGTGCTCTGGATTAATGAGGAAGAGAGTGAACCTATTCCGTACAGTTTCTGGGAGGCATTCGTGTGTCTCATTGATGGGAGCTATCATCCCCAGGCCGTTCTGTCCCTCTCGGTGCTGGAGCGAGAAACAGAAAGGACCAGACTGGATCTGGACTTTCCGGGCAACCTTGAACAACGACTTAAAGCCGATTCCTTTCTCACCGATCTGCCCTATCTTCGTTCTTTTTTCTGCGCTGCACAATGCTCGGACATGGCTTTCTTCAAACCCATCCTCGTTAGACTCGACAATAATGCGACCCGGTCGGAATTCAAATCTCAGAGAAGGAGCTTCTTTTTGGGAATTTGCCCATTTGTATGTGCAGTCGTCGGCATTCTGTATGAGTTCGTAAAAAAACCGTGTGTCGGTGGTGCACGCCTTGGCTGCTGCGTCCAGCACAGGGGCGGCTAGGACTTTGCTTAGTGCCCTCTCTTGCTCATTATCACCCAGAAAGCCGCCAGACTGGGAATAAATTTCGGAGATAATCTCTCGAGCGCGGTCCCGAGTTATTTCTGCCATCTCTGATGTTTTTGAACACTGTTGCTGAGCAAAGAGCGATGATTCTTTCACATCGGGGGAACCCCTTTCGTTCAGCTCGCGCTGGGACTGTTTATCAGGTTCGGGTCCTGTTTATTTACGACCTCCTCTAGTGTGCTGGGTAAGCGCCCCCAGTGGTTGTTTCCATTGCTGGGACCAGGGGTTTGACAGGGATGCAGCGCCCAAAAAAGCAAGTCTCGTGCGAACCGCTGCCCTAACGGGGGGCCATTCCTCAGGTAACCCAGCACAGCAACACAGAGCCTTGGTGCACCCCTTCAAATATAATACACTATCATAAAGTGTCCTGACTTCTTCAACCTAGATATTCTCAGATTACTTCCCTTTACAAGATTAATAGACCCCACGGTAGGTAGTTGGACAGCTCCTGGGGCCAACGCGTCCGCCATGGCGCTAATGCACACTGACAGCGGCGTCCAATGACGCGATCCACTCTCGACCAGATGATGAAACGCTCTAGTTTTACTGAGAAAAAGCAAACATCAATCGAAACCTCGTTGCCAACTTGCCACGAGTTGTCGCTCCCGAGTATAGCCCGATCCCAGGATTATGGTTCGTGGTACAACCACACTTCCATAAAAAGCAGTTCTAGCTCTGCGGGTTAATTATACTAGATTAAAATTAAAGTCAATTCTTTTAAAGAACGACAATAAAGCGATTGATATGATTATATTGTCAGCCTTCGATATACTTACAGCGATATCTGGATCGTTCAGCCGGAGTACTTCCCACCATAATTTGTCGCCAGCTCTTTTCGCACACTCCAAAAAAAAGTCAACGAAATTATAGAGCAAATGTCTTACTGGCAGATAGTTACCACATTCCCCTTCAAACATATCACGTCAACACAAGCAGCCGCCGCCGCAGATCGTAGTAATAATAGAGGCGTCTATACCAATGGCCACCCTCCAAGTCAGGGCCGGCGGCAAAAAACAACCAACTACGAGAAGCAGATGAGTTGTGCATCAATAGCCAAACGACTGAAATAGCTTTGGCATGGGAGTGGCAGGAAAGGCTGTTGTCCCAGCGTACATTGAAACGCGGGGTGGGGCCCATATTTCCGTCTATCTTGTTATAATCTCGCTCTATTTGCATGGTGAGTTATACGATGTTATTTGATCTGCGAAGACAACCCGCGAATTCCCTCAATCTCGTGTCTCTTTAAGTGCATATCGAAGTATGTAGCCAGTGCGCGTACTCTGTCCTCTTCCGTCTCGAACGTCTCCATAACCTCGGTCTCCCCACCAAGCACCCTCTTGACCTCTCTTCCGGCCAGAATATAAAGCCCGATAGGCTCGAGGGTCTGCGGATCCAGAATCATACGCCTAAACGCCAGTTTTTGCGTAAACGGCATTGTCCGACTCGTGCTTGTAAAATAGCTCATCATGGCGAAATCCTCTGCCAGGAACTCGGCCTCTGAGAAGGAGTACTGCGGGATCCACTTGCTTTCAGGGTTGCTCCGGGCCTGGTAGATCCAGACTTTCTGGGTTTGGTCCACGAATTCAGGCAGGGGTGCTTTGACCAGGGAAACCTCCTCAGGCGAGATTGATGTTGCGGAGATGTTCTCCTGCAGGAGCAATGGACTGGTGGGGTTGTTGCGGCCGAAGCCAACATCGACCTATTATGGATATTACGATCAGTATATCATTTAGTCCGCTGCGCGGGTAGCTTAGACATACCAGATACTTTTGACCAGCTACTGTCACGATAAGGACCATGTGGCTCCTGGATAGTCATGTTAGTAAAGGAGTGCTCTCTGGTTCCAGCACCACCGGCGCAATTCAAGGGCATCACCTACAAGCATACATAGCCCTCCTCGGTCGAATTGCCCGTGACGACTGCCCGACTGACGCGGCCGCCTGCCGGATAGACCTGATATCCCAGGGAACACAGAACCATGTAAAAGAGATTGGTGTTTTCCATACAGTAGCCATCAAGACGGCGGGCAACCAGCTTCTCAAAGACACAGGTAGGATGGATGGAGATTGAATGGTGGTTCGAGTAATGCAGGGCTGAATTGCCCCAGGGAATAGAGCCTAGGTGCCGTCGATGTAACTCCGTGAGAGCTTCCAGTGGATTCCGCTCCACGGACTTTTGAAGGTGTTCTACCCGGGAAGAATCATTATGTGCAGCAGCGGTGTTGTCGGCATACCTGATGCGGTGGAGATATAGGTCTAATTCATCCGTGGTCAACGTGGGAGGATTGGCAGGCATGGTGGACAGTATATTAAAGTATATGCAGCGGAAAGCATGTTGCTCCAACCTGGGGTTCTTTGCTGGGCTTTATACCTGGACAAGAAACTAAGCATGAATGGTCGCTCCACCACCGTCTTTGTGCAGGCTTGATACGCGGATATCCGCCGATACAATGCAGCCAGTGAATCGGTATCCAGTTGCCGCGACCAATCACCCCGATTCCCACATATCGGACGCGTCATAATTTGCAGGAAATTCCGGAGACCCTCCATCTCAAGATCGGTGATGCCAGTCAGCATGTCTGATAGAGGCAGACTCGGAAAGGCACCTGCACCCTCGTCTTTAGAACTACGAGCTTCATGCTATACTAGTCATCGATACTGGTCCTGAAACATTCAACATACTGGTCTATTTGCGCATGGGAAGTTTGGCAATTACAACTATCTAGATTCGCAAGACCATTCTAGTAGTGTTCTGGATCATGAAGCCCAAAGAACTTCACACCTAGTATAAGAAAGCACACCCGTAATAAGGCTCCGGGTTGAAATGTTCGAGTGGAAATAACTAGCCTTCTGATTGTGTGTTACCAGGCTATACGGTCCCCCTTATAACCAAAAGAACCCACCAGAGGTAGATGACTTCTCCGCTGTATCAATCTGCAATTATGTTAACAATCCTGTCCGGCAATAATGGCAATATTGCATGTACCTGCTTTGCGATTCCACACACGGTCTCCTCAACGGTTACTGGCGCCGCGTCAAGTCCAAGAAACTGTGCTGCGCGACCGCCCATGTCTGTCCGGACTAGACTGTCCTCCACGCATGTGAGTCTTCTTGTATCTAAACGAATTGGTAGAATGATGGCCTACCCCGGATCAAATGCTAAAGCAATCAGATGTTCATTCTCAGCATGAATCTTTCTGACCAGGTAATTTCCAGCCGCTTTCGAGATTCCATACGCAACAGTCAATGTCGGAGTCTGTCCAATCCCTTCGATACTTGCCAGCTGAGTGGATATATAGACAAACTTTGGTGTCCTGGCTTTCTGCAACAACGGTGCCATTGCTTGAAACAGCCTTAACGGACCCATGGTATTCACTTCAAAGTGATTATACATATCGGACTCGCCCACTTCCAGTACAGGTCCCCAAGAGCTACAGATTCCCGCATTGGCAATGACCATGTCAAGATGATCGATATGGTGCTTTATCTGGATTTCGGATGCGGTCTGCGCAGTGTTTACTGCGATATCAGCTTCCAGCGACACAATGATTAGATGCGATCCATTGCCCCTTCGCAAAGTATGGAGCTGTTTTGCTTGCTCAAACGAGACATCTCGCACGGCTGCGATGACTGTAGTGTTAGGACGCGCGAGATAGTATGTCACAAATCCTTTCCCGATGCCTGTGGCCGAGTTAGCCTTAAAGACTATCTTCTGAGCATATACGACCAGTAATAAGTACAACTTGGCTCATTTTGTTTGTGCTGCAACTCTGGGTTGCTCGGGGGGTACTCTTCTGCTGTCGGAGTGGACTTCAGTACTTATATTGCGCGCATGCCTTTATAACATTACGTATATCGCTTATTCCTCCGAAGAGTAAACACGCCATTGTGTTTTGACCTACGTAGCTTACTTCCCCGATGATTAGTTACGCGGCTAGACTCGGAGATCCGAGCGAATTGGTCAGGTGTGGAGTGTGGTAGTCTTCATCACGGCCTTTTCAAATGGATGCTACGATGATCATCGGAATGCCGACCAAATAAGGACCACAAGTGTATTCCACTGTGTATCTCATCCAGCCAAACAAAGGAATATCCACCACATGAAGGGTTGTCTCGCTAGTCTCCCGATTACTCATCTGTGACAGTCGGAGCTAGTGTAGATGTCTCTTCCTATATAAATACCGTCCTTCAGGAGATTGTTTGTCGAATTTATCAAGGAAAATTTAGACATCTAAGATCATCTGTTAATATGACCAAACGCACTGTTGTCGTTATCGGTGCCACCGGCTCTCAGGCAGGTCTTTCCACCTCCCACTGCTACTGTGCGAGTTACTTACCTTTTCATAGGGCGGTTCCGTTATAGAAGAGCTTTTGCAGCATCCTGGTCTCTACCATATCCGTGCATTATCCCGGGACCCTGCCAAACCCGCCGCACAAGCACTCGCAGCACGCGGCGTTGAGATCCAGTACGCAGACTTGGATGACGGCAGACAAGCCCTCGCCGCAGCCTTTACTGGTGCACACGTCATCTACGCACTGACAGATTTCTGGCAGAAGCAGTCAGCCTCTGCTGAAGTTGAGCAGGGCAAATCGATTGCCGATGCTGCATCCGCAACACCAACACTGCAGCACTTCATATGGAGCGCATTGCCGGACCCGATTTCCCTGTCGGGGGGTCAATTCCTCAATGTACACCACTGGAAGAGCAAGAGCTTGGTTACTGAGTTTATTCAGACCAGTAAACCAGAACTGTGGGCAAAGACCACAACCGTGCTTTTTCCTAATTACTTTGAAAACTGTTTGACTGTTCCTGACCGGTATCTGCCCACCAAGGTAAGAGTTCCTTATTCATCCGGTCTGCTCAACATTTAATGCTAATATCGTGGTTCAGGATGAGTCGGGAGTCTACACTCTCAAATTCCCACACAGCCCCAATACGGTGCTGCCCAACGTCGCTATTTCCGATACGGGAAAGCTGGTCCACATAATCCTCGAAGCCGGTGCAGTCTACTTTAAAAAGTCAATTGTATTCTGGGCCCAAGCCGTGTCGGAGGCCGAAAAACTGGCTGAACTGGGAGAGTGTACGTTCACTGTTTTAACAAGTATTATTGACCGTGCTAATCCTGGTTACAGACTACACTGTCCCGACCCGCTATGTCCCAGTGACCGCCGGGGAATTCCAAGAGATCCTCATGACCCATAACGGCATGTCAGAGGAGATTGCATTAGACTTCACCGAGCAACTGATGATCTTCGAAAAGTGCGGGAACGTCTACGCAAGAGACGAATTCGTGCAGGCAAGGGATGTAAGTCACCACCTTGTAGTCATTGTGAATGGAACATAATAAGCTGACAAGACATTGTATATAGATCCCTGGTCTAAGACTTCAGACTTGGTCTGAGTTTATTCGCAAGCATAAGCTGCTGAATCAGGCCTGAGTGGAATCAAGCGGTAGCGCGATAGGGCTGGATTTCCCTTTGGGGAGGTTCTGCCAAGACCGGAAGTCCGAGGGTCCCCGATTACTCAGCGGGGGGTCATCAGCGATTCACCTCTAGTAGTCAGTACTAGGGCAAATACACCAAAGTAAATTAGAATTTACGACCGCTGTAGCCATGTAAAGTGAACATCTCTCATAAGAAAATAGACCCATAATGGTCCCTCGGATCGAACTCATCCAGCGAAGCCATCCCAGTCATCCAATCGCTATCCGGCGTGAGGAAATACAGACTATCCAAACTGAAACTGCCGTATTCATCCCCACTTCCCTGCACGGGTGTAGGATCGTTCGAAAACACTAAATGGTCATTCTGGGGCGACCCATATACCGATGCGGCAAGATAATCACCCGGTATCTGTGCCTGGGTTGCACTACTGGCAGGATGCGCTGATGCCTCGACTGGCCGTTTCGATCCCGCGACGCTTTCCACGTATTGTCTGGCCATGTGCGAGAAGGCGGAGAGGTGTGAAGATTTCAGCGCCCCGTTTGACGCGTAGTCCAGCTGGCTGAAGTGGCCGGTAATGATGTCTAGGAGGGTCAGATGCGCGCGAATGTCCGGGTCGTGTGGATGGTGGACGACGAAATCGAACAGGATGAATAACGCGGAGAGGGGAATAATTGCGAGGATACTGCAGGTAAAATTAATCATGCTTTTTTCCTTTAATCTGAGCGGGAGTTACGCACAACGCTGGAGTGTAAGGCTCTACGTCGATGTAGCGCGTTAAGTTGATGATTTGCGTTGCGCTATTAAGTAGTGTGCGCATGGCGTTTTCGCTTCTTGCGACGTCTCGGCTAACGTGGAGTGTGAGTCGTTCTAGTGCGATGACGACATGGTAATAGTAGTAGTGTGTTCGCAGTGCAATCTCCTTGGATGCACCGTGCAGAAGACGTCGTTGGAGAGGCTCCTTTGGTCGGAAGTCTACCGGGATAGACAGCCGCCATTCCTCGAGAAGTGTCTGAACATGGTTAATCGCAGCCATAGTTGTATCATCCGGCTGAGTCGACGCGGATATTGAAAACAGAGAAGCGTAAGCGACGGACAGAATCCGGCTGAAGCGAACAGACGAGAGGAGCCAGTTATAGTCTGCAACAACTGATTCCGGTGTATCTGGTATCGGACAGCCGACTTCGTGGTCCGAAATCATCTACCCATGTTAGAACTGTCAATCTGGCAAAAGAGAACATACTGAGCTGCTCCTCGCTTGGAAAGAGTATCGCTTTTCAAGGTGATATATCACCCAGAACGCTCGGTGACACAGTGTAGCGTCCTCGGTAACAATCGACTTGTGGTATCGAAGAACCAACACCATTCGAGCTGCCTCGCTTATCAAAGTCTGGTCCAACTGAAGGCTAAATGTATTGGTTGCAAAAATGGCCTACAAATTAGCTTGTATACACTCTGGCGAGGGAGAACACACCATTGCGGTCAATGCCTGTCACGATTAGTAGGTATACCAGACTGCAGTGGCTGACTCACTTGAAGATTGGCCAGTGACTCTGCTGTCATGAGGATACGGTCTAAGCGGGTAAGAGCAGTTTGAAAGAGCTTCCAGGCGTGGCTGTCTTCGGGGATAAACGAGCTATATCCATTATATTGACAGCCGAGAGCCAGCACTGCGTAGTATAGTGCGCAAAATGCATAGTCATCTTCTAGCACCTGAAGCAAGTTCGGACTTGAGACTTTCGCATTAAATGCCTGCCGATCGAAAAACGGGTATATCGGGTGAAGGACCTCAAAGTAGCCTATGGCGGTTAGAAGGGCAGAAGTATAAGATGGAAACGTACGTTGTATATGGGACTCAGCTTCTGGATAAATAACTAATTCTGTTTGAATACTGGCCAGACTATACAGCGATATATCCTTGCCAGGTCTTGAAAGTAACCGCGTTCTTATTGTCTTGTCGATCTGCTGGACCAAGTCCCTGACCTGGGTATGGCCGAGTCGCTTCACCAACGAATCGACTCGCTTCTCAGAAAAGAAGGCGAGGCCTGAGCTGGGCACTAGTCATAGTAAGTAGCGAGCAATACCCCTGAGAACATGTATAGCCCGTACCTCGATCATTGTGGACCTTGGCAGTTAGCAAACGAAGCTAGTGGCATCGGAGAACTCACCTTGAGAATGGAGAACTCATCATGGAGAACAGCGCTCTCTGACGGATTCCGAATCAACCGATCAATGAACAGATCCGGCGATGGTTTGTACTCTACGTGAGATCCTTCTTTGGGCGTGGGGTCTGCAATAGGTTAGCAGTGCCTATAGGTATCCGACGTGGAGCGCATACCCCTGACCCGAAGCCTTCGCTTGAGGTTACTAAACTGGCATACCTCGTTGCGTTTCTAATGATGGTCAGCCAGAAACAGAGTGATGCAGGTTTCACTTACTATACAGTGGGTGCACGCGGCAGGGGCTCCAGGGGTGGACGGGACTGCGTAGTGAGCGTGGGACTACAAAAATGTGCGAAAATACGATGGAAGAAGTAGACATACGTATACAGCGGACCTTGCGGCTCCGGCACTGGTCGCAGGACTTGTTGAGTCTCGGGGCCTGCATCGTGTGTTGTGTGGATCGATCTCGGGGCTCGGGGCTTGAAGGACTGGAAGTCACCCGCTGCATAGCATGCGCGATGAGTAAGCACACTATGCAAAATGGCTTATGCCTACACAATGGAGGGTCCGGATTGTTGCAGCGACTTTATTGGATACTTTACTAGACACCATCACAAATTTTCGCTATATAGGCATAAGGCTGGCTTTTGCTGCCACTACATTTATACATTACTGCGATACAGCAGTGGCCAATTTCGGAAACTCAGTGAGGTTGTGAAATTTGAATATATATACGGAGATCCCCGCCCATGAAAACAAGTGGTAATGTGGCCAGAACATCTAGATGTCGGAAATCTCAAATGAAATAAGATAACCGCTACTAGCAAGCTTGTTTCCGATTAATTCAAGAACGTTAGCTGCATGTGTTGGCTAGCCTTGCCTTCTTCATATAGTAAATGCTCCAATCGACGCACGCAAGAAGCGACAGGGGTATGCATATGGGCGCTGTTCGAGCCACGATGGTGTACGACAGTATGCGCATCGAGGTCGGATTTTCCGACTGAGACAGGGACTATGGATCGAGTGGAAATACTCGGAATTAAAGTCAAAGCCAATTTGCACGAGCAAAGTTAGATGGTTGGTCCAGCGAGTCAGCACTCAGCGCAGGGATGCAGGGGGGTTGCAGCACGAGTCGGGCCAATATTCAAAAGGAGTCTGGATCCCCCACTTGCATTGCTCGAGTTTAACCGATGACTACTAACTGTCGTTTCTTTCTTTTTTCTCTTCCATGTCACTCGTTTACTTCTACTTCTAACGGCCATTGCCATTGCTCTTAAACAGGCCTCCCATGGCGGACCGTCAAGATTCCAACGAGGCTGGCGAGTACTTCCACAGCGCCCCTGGCACGGAGATTCTGTTCGATGATGTGTCCAAGCATGGGGCTGTCGCAGATCGGCTTCACCAGTTGAAGCACCGCACCAAGGGCGACTCTCGCATGCTTCTTGTGCCGCAGCCATCAGCGAACGACCCGAACGATCCGCTGCGGTGGCCGGCGTGGAAGAAGCATCTGACGTTTTTCAACGCCTGTTGGTATGCGTTTATGGGCGCAATTACAGGGCCGATCATGGCAGCTGGTGCGTCTACGTTTACACATCAATTGTCTGCTTCGCTGTTCTAACCGTTGCAGGAATGGAGGAACTGTCCGGGACCTTTGGGAAGACGCTGCAGACACTGACCTACGCGAATGGAGCGTGCCTGATCAACCAGGGCGTGTGGAACTGCGTCTGGATGCCCTTCACCGTCAAGTATGGCCGGCGTCCGATATACCTGTTCTCGAACGTGCTGATGGGCATCGCCTGCATCTGGCTCGCCATCGCATCCAACAAAACCTACCTCGTCTTCATCGTCGGGCGTGCCTTTCTCGGGGCGTTCCAGGCGCCCATTGAATCAATTGTCCCCTCGACCGTGACTGACATCTTCTTCCTGCATAACCGTGGCGAGCTGGTCGCTATCTACGGTCTCGCCGTGCTGGGAGGTAACGAGCTCGGCCCCATGTTCTCTGGGCTGATCGTGCAAGCCCTCGGGATGAGCTGGGCGTTCTGGATCGTAGCGATATTCGTCTTCGTTAATGCGATCTGCATGGTGTTTCTCATGCCCGAGACCAAATACACCGGGTCGCGCCCAAACCCCTTCGTCTCAGCTCCATCGACCGCAGACGTCGAGCCAAAGGAGCACGTCCTCATCGAGGAGTCCAGTCCCATCCCCAAGAAGACGTTCCTCGAGGAGCTCAAATTCTGGAGCCCAGGCGACCCAAACGTCAATCTCACGCACATCTTCCTGCGACCGTTCGTGCTACTCGCCTATCCCACCGTCGTCTGGTCCTGTTTCGTGTACGGCCTCGCCCTTAGCTGGAACGTGATACTCGGCGCTATCGTGGCCCAACTCTTCAGCCCACCCCCTTACAACTTCAACCCGAGGGCGCAGGGCCTCTTCTTCCTATCCCCCTTCGTGGGGTCCTTATTCGGGGTATTCTTCTCCGGCCCCGTCAGCGACTGGATAGCCAACTACTTCACAAAGCGCAACCGCGGGATCCGCGAGCCGGAAATGCGTCTACCGACGTGTCTACTGGCGGCGTTCTTCACCTTCTTCGGGGCGCTGTGGTTCGCGCTGTCCTACCAGCACCAGATGCACTGGGCCATGCCGGTGGTGGGGGCCGGGATCCTGTCGGTGGGGAGCCAGATGGGGACGACGCTGGGAATGAACTATGCATTAGATTGTCATAAGGAGGTAAGCTTGAACTATTCCTCGTCCTTTTCCTTCTCCTCCCGCGTGTAAACCGCCTGCGCGAGTCATTGGCGTGCCATGTGCCATGCAGCGTGCTAACTAGTGATTTGCTAAGCTCTCCGTCGAGGTGATGATCACCATTGCAGCGCTGAAATCCTGCATCGCGTGGATTTGGACCTGGGTGATCAATGACTTCATTGATGCCAGCGGGCTGCTGTCGGTGTTTATGACTGTGGCTACGATTAACGTGGTGATTTACCTGTTCTACCTGCCCTTCTACCTCAAGGGCAAGGAGATGCGGATCTGGCTGCACAAGAAGAATTTTCTCCAGGCCGCTGGACTCATGTAGGTGGAACGAGGCATAAACCGAGGGGACCGGGGAGGTGAATTGGGTCGGGGACCGGGGTGGTGGTCGGATTGGTTACTTGCAGTTCACACTGTAAATCCCAGCAATAGAGTTGCGACAACCGTGGAATGGATTGGGGGCGAATACTACACCGGCCAGAACGCGTAACAAAGTTAACAAATAACAAGTAACAACTGCAGCCCGAGATTAACCCTACTTAGCAACAGCCACGGGCGAATTGCGAGTCAATTCTGTTCTTCCTCCAATGCGGGCCATTAGGGCTACTGCCAGACCCGCCCCCAGTCTCCAGCGATCTGCCTCGCTGGCCCCACGCCGTCTCACTCTCTGCGAGCCCGTCGGCCAGTCCGTCCCATTAGACTCTTCCTTAGCGTTCCAGGCCCGCCAGGGATTGCGGTGGCTTACGGAGTACGGCTCCGGCCCATCCCCAGCCCTGAGGCCCCTGACAGGCTGACGGTGTGACTCGGCCAGACTTGCCGCGGACCCATCCTATTCCATTGTCCACTGCAGTGCCACATCAACACATCCATTTCGGCGTGTTCCATCCCTCCATGAGTTACCGCCACCTACCCAGCTCGGCAGGTTCATACACTCTTTCCCTGATCATCGCAGGAACGGCCACATGGACATCCAACTGGGTGCGCGCGGGCGATCACACCTTCACCCCTCAGCCCATCATATTGCGTTTCGCGGTCCTGCAGCATTCCATGGTGCTTCGTGCTTCCTTGGCGGGGCTTGCGGATTGAGTTTTCAGTCTCGTTTCACTCGTGCGCTGCATCCCCCGTAGTGCGTAGTGCATACCCTGGTAGACCCCTGCTAGTCTGTTCCACGGAGAGTAGACTCCGAGGTGGAGGACCCTCCCCGAGATGGTGCGGACTGTGGCGCCACACCATGCGTTGCAATTTGTGTAGATTGTCTTGCGTTGCAGTCTCCAAGGGATTGGTTCGGGGTGTTCGATGCTACTGGGATGGTTGCGATTCCAATCTCGAGAATAAAGTTACATCGCGTGCAGGGACGAACCAACAGGCGTTCAACAATTGATCGGAATTGCCTCACCATGGGTTACAGAATTGTAATAAACTTCCAGAATTGTAATTCCTGCCCCTCCAGGGCCGACGAGTCACCGAGTCGGCGAAATATGGATAAATGCTTGCGCCCAGTAAGCCCGACATGCCACAGACCACGTCCTTCTCCTCCTCCGTATTAGTACCAGCCATATCAGGCGCTGGGTCGTCATTTTCATTCTCCTTTCCGACTTAATTCCTATCGTCCTGCATGAAGCCCGCGGTGCCATTGCCATTGCCCTCCCATCGCAATGGCAGGCGACAAGTCCGTTGTTATCCTGGCCGTCTCGTGGGCCGAGACAGTCGTTGGCCTGATCTTCTTCGGTCTGCGGTTCCTATCGAACTGGAAAATCGTCGCTCGCTTCCGGCCTGATTTTGCCGTTGCAGGATTGACAGTTGTACGTATCCTAAGCCATCATCGCAGGACGCAATTTGACTAACTAACTACGTACTGCTCCTAGGCAATTCAAGTCACAGCCCAGATCTTCCTCCAGCTCTGCGTCCACCATGGTATGGGACGCCACGTCGACACGCTCTCACACGAACAACAAGTCCAAACGCTGCACTGGTCATGGGTATTCCAACTCCTCGCCATTGCAGCGTCCATGCTCGGCAAGCTCGCCATCCTCACCTTCCTGACGCAGATCCGCGGCCGGCACGAGAAGAAACCGTGGCTGCTCATAATACTGGGAGTCTTGATTGCAGCTGTGAATATTGCCGTCCTCGGCACAATTCTAGGCCAGTGCACGCCCATGCAGAAACTGTGGGATGATTCCCTGCCCGGAACGTGTGATCCGGGACGAAAGTTGAACCAGAACTACTCCTTTTTTCAAGCCAGTGCGTTTTGCCTCTTTTTCTCATATATAGGCGTTTGCTTGGTTGTTTGCTAATTGTCAGGTTTCAATACCTTCTCCGATGCCTTTCTAGCGAGTTATCCGATCCATCTATTCTGGAAGTTGCAGATGAAGCTGCGCATAAAGGTCGCCTTGTCTATTCTCATGGGTCTAGGCTGGATGTGAGTACCCTTTTCCAACTCCATTTTCTTGTCCCTAACTAACTAACTCGTCCAGAGCCGCAATCTGTTCCGCTGTAAAAACATACGAGCTCAAGGCCCTCACCGAGACGAGCGATATCACCTGTACGTCCAAACCATACCATACCATACCACACCTTATAAACGTAGTACTAATAATGCAGGGGCCCAACCAACCCTCCTAATCTGGGCATCTACAGAAGCCTGGATCGTCATCGTCGTCGGCTGCGTCCCGCCAATCCGACCTCTAATGGAACGAATCCTGCAACGCCTCGGCCTCACATCGAAGAAAACATCTACACCGGCGTACTACCACAGCGGGAGCAACCCGTACGGAGCGGGCCGGTCCCTCACCACGGCGCGCGGCACAAACCCGCATTTTCAAGCGGATGCGTATCGGTCGTCCAAGTCGCCGTTCGCCGAGGAGGGGGAGGGGGACCTGGACTGGGTGGAGTTGGGGGATTTGGGGGGGAGGAATAGTGCCGGGAATGGGAGTGAGGAGCATATTGTGCCTGGGGGGAATAATGTTGTTGTTACGACGGATATTATCACGCAGTTTGATGTTTTGAATGGCAATGGCGGCGGGAATGGCGGCGGCGGTGGTGGGCATGTGCATGCGATCTCGTCTAATGGGAGTTCTGGCTCTGCGGATGATTGGGTACGGCAGACGCCGGACTATAGGAAGGGGGTTTGATTATGTCTTACGAAATAATGTTTAGTTAATTTAAATGCAACCAACATACAAGCAGTCTTGGACTATCTTTTATCCCGCCAGGATGTCAATATACGAAGAGCACATTGGCCCAATATGAAGAGGAGCATAAGTGGGCCCCATTCTCGGATCCGAACTGTCAAAATACTGTCATTGGCTGACATAAAGGTCTTCGCCTTATGGGCAACTCTGATTGGTCCTTCCCTCGGTACTCGGTGCTTGGCAGGCTGCGCAGTGTATAGCCTCACTCGGTGCTCGGTCACATAGTCCTATTTATACCAGAGTAAGTGCAGGATTCTGACCCGAATCGAAGCGAAAACATTCTGAAAAAATGTTGACACCACACAAAAGCCTCTCCATTGCTTTAATAGTCTTCTACACTCCCTCCCTCGCCCCGACATCCTTCCTCCTGCACAAACACAGCATCGGCAAAGCATGGGGCTGGCTTTACCTCTTCGTCTTCGCGATTCTGCGAGTCACCGGCGCAGCTCTCCAATTCGCCTCAGAATCGATTGACAGTAACGGGCTCAGACTCGCCGCCGCAACGCTCGCATCCATCGGCGTCATGACCCTCTTACTTGCAATGTTGGAGATTATCGAGAACGTGTATGCCACCACAACACCGACATCTAAATACAATACTAATAAATGGATAGAAAATCAACATTCACCTCGGACCCCATCCACCCGCGCGTCTGGACGCTCCTGCATCTCTCGCAGTACGCCGCCTTCATCCTCAGCGTGATCTACTCCTTCACCAGCCGCGACGACCTCAGCCACGCCGCTGCTATAATCGTGACTTGTCTATTTGCGTGTCAGGTTATGATCTGCATTGTCTTTTATATCCGGCTTTGCTCGTCGGACGCACCGACACCGAAACACGAGAGAATAGGAATAGAGGAGGACTGGAACAATAATCCGAATAATAATAAAAGGATTCTCCTGCTCGCGCTGTGCAGCACGCCCTTCCTCGCTGTTCGAGTCGTGTACACGCTTCTGTCGACATTCGCGGGCACGCCGGAGTTCAAGGGCAGGGATTTAGATGGGGACGGGGACGCGGATACGCCCGCCAACGTGTATGTCGTGGCGTTCATGCAGTATATGATGGAGTTTATCGTGTTTGTGCTATTCGCATACTCGGGGTTTGTTATCCCATCTTTGCGCAAGGCAAAGCAAGCTGAGAAGGAGAGGAGGAATGAGGATAAGGTAGTTGAGTTACGGGGTGGAAATGGAAGTGTATAGACTGTACTATATTGCAAAGTTTTTTAATTCAAATAACCAAAAGATAGCACTCTCAGAGGTTTCCAAACACTGACTAAATAAAAGGACACAGCCTCTTACAACATTAATATCGAAGCTACCCTGTCCTATCCACCAGAACAGAAGGCAGAGCAGAAATGTGCGATAAATGAAGCCAGGGTTCCATTTCTTCCCAGTACCATTGCACAGCGGACATCCACTGACTCCGGTAGTCTAATCTACCAAGCTCCCGCATGCAATTCCGTGGTCCCATCGGAAATGGTCCGGCAAGGGAACTCCTCCCTCGCTGACGGTTGCGCTAACCAGCCCAGCTTGCATTGCGGGGGTGCAGTTCAGAGTTCAGCCTTAATAAACAAATCCGATTACGTTGATTGAATGATGTATATATTATGAGGAACATGACTACAGCAAACATACTGGGCAGATAGGGTCTAACAGTTCCAAGGGTTAGAAAAGCCGGCCTTCTATCGCGGTCGTCTCGCGAATATGTAGTCAAAGGTGGCCCCGACCAATCAAGAAATGGGGCTGTGGTTTAGTGGTATAATGTTCCCTTAGCATGGGAGAGGTCCTGGGTTCGATTCCCAGCTGCTCCATCTTTTTGTTTTTCTCCATATTTTTTACGCCTTTTCCGTCTGCATCTTGTCTTGATCGTATAAATTATAAAAGCAAAATGAGCGATCAATATACGCAAAGAGATGGGGTGGTCATCCTTTGCCATGGTGTGAAATATATCTCAGTTCCGTTCTTGGATGCACTTGCGATGGAGAATGGCCTTAGCGGTAGCTCTTGCTCTACCGAATTCCTCGGGTGTGAATCGACTGTAGTGGGAGTGATGGGGCTTGGAGAATAGAGTACTCTTCCTCGTTATCTCCTCGCTGACGGTTGCCCTAAGAACCTGAAATGCGGGGAGGGAAGTGTATAAGAGTCGCCAATGCTCCCAACCCAACCTACACATCTACAAACATATTTACCAAACATTGTAGTCATGTCTTCTACGGCTGTTAATCGCCCAAGGCCAAGGGCAAGAATCGCCCTCTCCTTCGACTTCGACGCCCTATCCGCCTTCATAGGCACAAGCGACCACCCAGACAACACCCTCTCCGACTACAGCACAGGCGTATTCTCCGGGCTCGTTGGCGCCCGCCGGCTCCTCCACGTCCTGAAGAAATACAACATCGCCGACAAAGTCACCTGGTTCATCCCCGGCCACACAATGGAAACCTTCCCCACCACCGTGGCAGAAATCGTCGCATCAGGCGCCGAGATCGGATTACACGGATACGCGCACGAAGGCGCAACCCAGCTCACACCCACGCAGGAACGAGACGTGCTAATCAAGTGCATGGACGTGTCGCAGAAGCTCACGGGTAAGAAAGTCGCGGGCTACCGCGCCCCGATGTACCAGATCCGCGAGTCAACCGTTTCCCTGCTCCGTGAGTTCGGGTTCCTATACGACTCGTCGCTCAGCCACCACGATTCACAGCCGTATTTCACCCCGTGTGATGCGGCGCCGGAGAGGATTGATTACTCGAAGCCGGCGAGTTCGTGGTTGCGGCCTTCGGCTGTGACGACGGAGCTGCATGTTGCGCCGGCGGCGGGGATTCATCCGCTTGTTGAGATTCCGACGGGGTGGAATAACGAGGATATGATGGCGATGCAGTATTTCCCGCATCTGGTTAATACGCAGGGTCAGGTGGATGCGCGGGTTGTCGAGCAGCGGTGGAAGGACATGTTCCTGTGGCTGTGGCAGAATGCAGAGGTTGATCGTGAGGACGGGACTTTTGTGTTTCCTCTGCTCATGCATCCGGATACCAGTGGGCTGCTGCATGTTATTGGGATGGTGGAGCGGTTTGTGAAGTGGCTGTGCGATTGGGGGGATAAAGTGGAGTTTTGTACGTTTGAAAGCATTGCGAGAGACTATTTGGATGAGCGGGGGTTGAAGTCTGTCTAGATAGTCGAGAACTGCCTTGGTATCATGGTCGAAACACTGGCATAACCGAATAGACATGGACAATCTACTCTGTACATCCCACACGAATAAGTATTATTTCGGCTGTTCCACGATGATGCACTGTGTGTTTCAGATATCAGACGATCCCGATAAAATAGAGTTAGATAAATCAAACTGTGCAAATATAAATGCGTTCCTTTAGGGCTATCTTTATTTCTTTATAGTCCTCCACTTTGTTCCGCACGATGGTCACTCTTCCACCAGAACTTATCAAGCACGTTATCTCTTACCTCGACCCCAACTCGCTGGCTCCATACGCCAGCATCAACAGACAATGGCAGGCGTTGGTCGAGAACCACATCTTCAATACCCTTAAGGTCAACACTTCCCGGCTTGCAGATCTGCAGATCATTGTCCGGTCGCGCCGGTGTCTCGCTGTCCGCAAGATAAATCTCACAGTGACTCTACCAGAATACAGTGTTGAGGAGCGGCTGCAGGTCGAGACCGACGAGGATCGCCAGCGTAACAACGAGGCATACACGCAGACAATCTGTACTTTGTTTACCATCTTGAGCTCATGGCCCGACGAATGCAATATCGACCTCAGCATCCGTAATGTCTCTCCGAGGGACTGGACAGAGGACCCAAACCGCCGCTTGAGGAGGATGAGGGCCTTGAAGAACCCGGGAAAGGACATTCTTTGGTGGCGATACATGGCATCATACGTAGAGATACTCAGACCAGTGGACGAAATCCCCATCGTCCACGCCATCTCTGACCTGGACATTCAGCGGGGGAAAGAGAGAAACACTACCCCGACCACGGTATCCAAGCTCATTTCTCGCCTGCCTCGTCTTTCATCCATCGTCGCAGACGTTTCCGACAATGAGCGGAAAGATGCAGTCCTCCGCGACAACCTGCGATATGAATTCGCCATCAGCCTCGCGCAGTGGCCTGCGTCTGCATCTTTGAAATGCCTGGACCTGACTTATCCAGGAGAGGCACCCAGGGACGCAGACTATCCTCCGCCGAAACGGTCAAAGCCGGGCGCCGACGCCCTCAGTATAGCTCTCCGCCAAATAAGCACCGGGCTGGAGTTTATTGACCTGCAAGGCCTGACTATCGGACCAGAGCTATTCTGGCCGCAAAGAGATAGTGACAGTGACGTCCTCCCAACGTGGCCAAATCTCACAAGATTTTACCTCGAATATGCCGCTGCCACACCGTCCGGCGAGTGGCTGTTCGAACGCGACCCCCGTTGCCCCGAGTATGAATTCGACCGCGATTCATCCAACCCCAACCTTCGCTTCTTTAGCCCGCCAATGGACGATGCACCCCAGGACGAGTTCCCCGACGACTACCGCACAGTACCCTCGCCTCTGCTAAACAAGATGTACACAGCTGCTGCGCTTGCGGCTCAGCGCATGCCCAGATTAAACAGAATGCATCTAGTTGGGCAAGTGCAGGGCGGACTCAACGGTGTACTGCGGCACGGAATCATGCAGTGTCAAATGAAGCATGAATTTGTCTACGACCGTAAAGAGGGACAGCTGGGCTGGGTGGGCTCTACGCCGTTTCCAGTTTCCGATGAGACGAGAGATGCTTGGGTGAAGTTTGCAGAGATGAACTCTTATGACGGATCAAAGTTAACTCTGGGGGTAGGTTACTGTGTTCTTGTTCCTTTCCCTTTTTACATGCAAACCGAGAACTAATAAGATGTCATAGAATACTGTTGAGGATGAGTCTATTGCTCCACAGACCTGATTTGGCCTTGGTGAAAATGATAGATCGGTGGTGGAAATTTACCAAGTGTCCGTCTCTTGAGCATGTCAGGTTTATTGCTTGGTGATGAGTGACTGGGATACACTGCTAAATTAGGCCACTCAGGTCAGAACGCAAAGGACCATCCGTTTCTATCTCATATTCTTCATTTCTATACCCACATATATGAAATTTGGTCCAATGTCTAGCATAAGATTATTTTATATATAGGATCCATGGCGAGACCCTACTTAGCCACTCCATACAGAAACATAGACATCCCCGGGATATTATTGGCAGCCTTCTGCTCCAGAGTTTGTGGTTCCTATTCAGGTTCGGCTTCAGTTCCTGCCGGAGACAGGGTAACTATCCTGTACGCAAGCCAGTCAATTCATAGTAAATGGTTCAGAAATATGAACATTAACTCTGCCTGCGAGTTTCTAGAGTTTGTTCGTTTGACTTCGTCCTGTCCGGAGATAACACAAGTAATACTATATTCCTCGAGGGAGCGCTTTCCGTGGTGGGATATAAAATCGCAATCAACAGGAAATTTATATCTCGGTAGGTGACAGGCCCCGCTGAGAATCGTATTTATCAAACGACAACAAAACCGGATCCAACGCAAGCGGCGCCTGCTGCTGCTCATCGCTACTCTCCGAGGCCGTATTATCCGGCCCCCAGTTAAAAGCATCCCCTAGGATCTTCATAGACGCAAATCCAAAATCATCAGACCCCTGACACGCGGCCGTGGGCTCGGGTCCTTCTTTTCCTGAGTCTGGAATGGCAGCGACAGCAGAATCCAGGACGCCCTGTATTTGCATCGTGACGAGATTAAACAATTTCTGGCTAATATGGAATGCCCGCCTCGAGCTTGGATCCTGCTTCGCCATACTATGCAGCCAGAAGAGGGCCTTCTTCGACGCGTCCTTCACAGCCTTGACACCCTCTCCTTCTCTTTCCTTCCCCATTTCACTTCCGACCGTTGTAAGGATCGGAACCTGTCCAATTGAAAGCTGGATCAGCAGGATCGTGAGCGCGCGCATGATTGTATGCAGAAGATACCACCACGAGGTCATCTTCAGAACCCATTTCATGTCTGGTTCGTCGGGGAGAACGGATATAATCGCGAGAGCGAAATGGACACAGGCCTTTGCAGTGGTGTCGCCGAAATAGGACCGGGGGATTCTTATGTTTGTTCCGGCTTTGATGTCAGGGTGCGTAAGGCAGGGGCGGTTTAATATAACTTGAGACCCGTAGTAAGCTAGAGCAAGGCCGATCTGTTCTCTTGAGTCGGCTGACGGGGGTTTGGGGGATTCGTCGGCGTGTTTAGCGTTGAACGCAGTGAATCCGAAGACAGGCTGCAGGCTTGATAGCCATGATTTGAGTTTTCCCTGGTAGAATAAGATACTGTCTTTAATGCTGCTGTTGGCGGCGGTTAGACTGTAGACAGCATTACTGGCAGCATTCGTTATCACAGCGAGGTCGGTGAGATGGAAGAAATACAGAGACTGGCTGGGGATAATAGTTGCAAGCCACTGGTCTCTTTTACATAGTTGTGAGTAATTCGAATCGATAGTCCACCGAAGTTCTCTTCGATGCAAGGTAGTACTTCCTGGTAGGTCCCTGGCTGCTGGCTGCCGGAATCTGATTTCATCGTAAGGTAGAGGTAGATTCAGAGGCATGGATTGGTAGTCAACGTATGACATGCGGCCAGTCATGCCTGAGAGTATATTTTCTAGAGAAATAATCGACCACCAGATTCGAGCTCGTGTCTCGTTAGATGAAGGGTCTATTTGGTCTCTGCCTGCGCGCAGATTCAGGCCCATGGATATTGCCAAGCGGGAAGCGTGGCCGGTTATCTGCCATGCTCTATAACGTCAGAACGTTAGTCAAAAAAGCTTAGGCTAGAAATTGAAGAGGCGTACTGATTTACTTGACCGGAGGCCAGGTAATAAATCGCCAGCAGTAGGTGAATTTGGACTTGCTGTAGGCCCGAGATCCGGGTGGCTATACCAGATGGCGCACTTAGACTTATAGCTCGTGATAGGAAGACACGATCATCGATTTCTCTCCCGGAATCTGGTTCCGATAGTTGGTAGTATATGGAGCTCACGGCCAGTATCATATTCAGAACAGCAAGCCATTTGCGCGACGGCTCGGGCCCCGATGAAGCGTAAGCCTGGTCAAACTGAATCGTGAATAAAGTTTTATCGATCAGGGGAAATGAAGGGTCCACCGATTCAAAAAAGATCTCTACCAAGTGGGCCGCCCACGGTTTTGGTGGTAGCCATCTTGGTTCGGCGGGAACAGGTTCGGGTATCTGGACGTGGTCGAGGTGATAATTCATTGACGTGGTGGAAATATCAATCCGTGATGACTCTGTATCCATATTGAGCTGTGTACCTAGGTCCTGCAACCACGAAATCTCAGATCCTTTACCGATATATCCGGCTGATCTGCCGGCTTCATCGCGGTTAGGACCCTTTGTCACCCGGTCAAGCGACTGGACGGGTATTGACGATGAAACAGAATCGAAAGGCGCAACAGTAAACTATACAAAAATCGTTAATATTACCTCAAGCAATACAAGGTTCACGTACCACTGGAATCCCGTCCAGGTCGACTCCTACATCTTCCTCAATCTTTGGCGGGCAGTCATCACTTGGAGCCTCCGAGGCCTAATAGACAGAGTCAGCCTGTCCCATCTTCACATGGCAATCCACAAACCAACCTGCTCATGCTCATCCCCCACGGCATCATGAATTGGTCGCCCTGCGCGGTATTCCCCGGCCACAAAAAGTAAGCGATCAAGCCGCGAGTTGTTATCTGCATTGAACGCTTTAATAATATCATCTAACAGCTGGTTCGCCGTGTTCAGCTCCTTCTCCGCACGTCGCTGGGCATATTTCCTGCGTCTGTCGCGCTCGACTACAAAGGTGCAGTTGCGGCCTGATTCGGTGCATTTATCGCAAGGATGGGTCCCACCGCACTAGCGGCAATCGCATCAACGACAGAACAAGATCGTAGCTAAGATTGGGGGAATTACTTTGGTTCTCCGCGCTCTACACGCTATACACGCAGTTGATCGTTTCGTCCGCCGGGGGACGGGCCGAGACGGTTGCAGAAGGTTATCGGGCGGGAATGGGGCGAGAACTCGAGGCAGCTCATGACGGGAGCGTGATGTCATGCTCGAAGGGGGATTGTTGGATATCCAGGGTAAGCCAAATAGTGGCAGGTTGAAGAAGGGACAGCAATGTATCTCCACCAGGAACACAACTGATGACGTTTTTCTGTGGGGAAGCTGCCATTGCCCCTCTGCTGACTCAGCGACTGTATTTAACTAGTTAACTATTTGGAAGAAAAGGCTTGAAGACGATATCATAATAGAGGTAATGAAAAACTATAAGTTCTGGTAAACAGTGAGAATCTCATGGTCCCTTCGCTGCCTCCACAACAGGATGCCAATAAGAGTTAACCAACACCAACAGCTAATGTAATTATTATATGGATTTGAATCTGACGGCGAGATAACTTTATATCCTCTAAACTGGCGCGGTGGATATTTATAATTACGGGAAGACCCACAGACACCGCCCATAGTCTACATTGCTGCCCTCAATGGCAGGGAAAAAAAAAAAAAAAAAAAAAAGAGGAAAAAAAGAAGAAAAATCCAAGATCCAGACTGTTGCTTTTATACATGGTCAGCTTCTGAGGGCGTGTTTGTATCAGGGCAGATAGACCTTTCTCCTGGGATGGAACGAGGTCTAGATCAGACTCAGCAGTATCAGCTTATCAGCTTGTTCTGAATCGCTGTCGCTTGGACGCTCGCGCAGACCCAAGCACGGCCGTCACCTCCGCCATAACACCGCAGAGAGTGTCCCGCAGACAGCGGGCGTCAGACTCTGATAGGAAATCATCCCAGTAGCGGATGTGGAGCTCAGCATGGGAGTGAAATAGGATCACGGCGGCCACCACTTTATACTGGGTCTTGGGGTTAGATTTGGCTTGATGATTTGCAAATGTGGGTATGAGTAATCAGGGGTATAGTATATAGTTACCTCGGTGGGATCGTAGGTCTCTAGCAGCTTCAGGTGAATGGGTTGTTGGTCCGGGGTATCAAGGGCCATGGCCGGTTGCACGGTGAGACATGTATTGAATAAACAGTCCTGCCCGGTGGCGTGCAGGATGCGCTGCAACGAGGTATGTTGGTGGCGAGTACGGTCTGTCATCGCGGCCTGGTTGCAGCGGAGAGTGTGCAGGAGCTCGTCGGGGGTGGGATGGACGGACGAAAAACGCAGGCGACAGGGGACAATGTTGAAGACAGGGCCAACCATCTGCAGGATGCCAGGGACGGCAGCATCGCGACAGGACTTGAGCGTCCCGAAACATACCTCGACTGAGTGGAGGGTGCGAGCAAGCACCAGGCCCCAGATTGTCTGGAAAATGTTGGTGACTGTCAGCCCTGACGCTTGCGAGACGCCAGTTAGTGTAGCGGAATCGTTGATTCGCTTGATAATCGTGCGGACTCGAGGGGGCGGACCACAGGCTCGTAACGGGAGGCCTCGAGATTTCGGGAATAGACAGGGAGCTATGCCTCGGAGGGTATCCTTCCAGAAGGGAAGATGGGCTTCTGCGGGCTGTAGAGCGTTGACAAAGGCAGCGTATTGCGAATAGCAAGGTGCTGGGTCCATCTGGCAGGACCGATTGAGGGACAGAGCAGCTATTTCGTGCAGCAGGATGGTCATCGATGCCGCATCGATCAGTGCCTTGTCGAATTCAAACAGCCACCACACCTGCCCATGCGGTCCCTCGGCCAGGATCGAATGATGCGGCATCGAGCCTTCTAAGCAGCGCACCGGCTTGTGGCTCCATAGCGCCGCCGGGGATTGGACTGGCGGGGTGTTCCAGATTTGGATGACTCTATCAACCGACTTGAGTACCACTTGTGTAGGCCGCAGAGGGTCGCCAGGCCACGGTAGCAGAACACTCCGTAGCATAGCGTGGCGTTGAATGACCTGCTCCAGAGCATATGCAACGTCAGCCACCTTGACGCGTCCGGAGGACTGGATTTCCCAGATACATCGCTGCTTATGCATGCCAGCGTTCGAGAGCTGATCGGCAATGATTCCGACATGGGGAGCAGGGCACTCGAACGCATCCTGAATGGAGTCCGCGGTAACGTGCGACATCATCCCCCTTCGTGCGTGTTCCAAGCGGCTGCCTTGCCTGCACATCGTGTGGTAGCCGGGGGCTTTGGCTGTCTGGATGGCCGGCCTAGGATGCAGGTCCCGCCATTCCAGCTGCTCGGACAAGACCGCGATCGATTTTCTCTCCAGGAGGTCTACCATGGTAATCGCCAGGCCATGTTTGCGGCAGGCTGCGAGGAGCTGCATGGCGAGCAGGGAATTTCCGCCCATTTCAAAAAAGCTCTGGTCGATCCCGAGGGTGTCCTCGGGGGTCTTCAGGATATCGGCGAAGATGCGGCGGACCAGGGTCTGAGTCGGGGTTGAAGGTCCGCGCTGAGGAGACTTCGTCTTCGTGTCAAAGTACAGCGCGAGGCGCTCAGCGGAGAGCTGCGAGGCCTTGTCCAGCAGCAGCCTGCGATCCGTCTTTCCGGACGGCGACAGCGGAAGCCAGGCAATGGGGATAACGACTGACGGGACCATGTACGGCGCCAGCACTGCACGGAGAGATGCCAGGAGACTTTCAGCCAGCAGTCTGTTCTGCTCGTTCACGTCCTCAAACAGGCCGGGTTGCGCTTGGCCGATCTTTCTAGGAGCAAGGAACAGGACCAGCATCGACCGAGTTAGGGCTTTGAACGGCACCAAACCGGCAACCGCTATTTGATCCGCGAGCGACTGCGCCGCCTGCTGTTCAATCTCCTGCAGCTCTATGCGCTGGCCATGCAACTTGACCTGCGTGTCTCTCCGGCCCATAAAGACCATCGTGCCATCCGCGGTGTACCGGACCAGGTCGCCGGTGCGATAGAATCTCTCGTCCGCCGCGATCCCAAAGTCAGGGCCCCAGCTGGGGCCGCGGACGAACGAGGCCTGGGACTTTGCTGGATTGTTCAGATACCCGCGAGCCACCATCGCACCCGAGAGGAGCAGTTCGCCCGTCGCGCCGACAGGAAGCAGCCGGTGATGGCTGTCCGGGTCCACGATCCAGGCACGCCCGTTCAGGCAGCGCCCAATGTTGCTGGGCTCAGCGGGAGTGCGGCTTGACACCTCGCGCGTTGTGCTAGACACCGCGCATTCCGCTGGTCCGTAACCAACTTTCAGTTGCACTTGGCCCGCCCATTTGTCGATGTCGGCGGTGGATACGGCTTCTCCTGCCAGCAGCAGGGTGTCGAGAGCCGGCAGTTCTGCGGGCGACAACATCCGGGCCACGGAGGGGGTCAAGACAGCCCAGTTCACCTTGAGGTGTCTCATCGCCCTGGGAAGGTCGCCGAGGCGGTCCTCCTCCGACGGAATGCATATACAACCCCCGGCCAAGAGGGTCCACATCGTTTCCAGGATCATGGCGTCGAACGCCACCGATGAGTTATACAGGACTCGGCTGGTCTTGCCGAGTGCGAAGCTCGCTTGGTACGCCTGCGCCGAGGTGTGACACATGGCATGCTCGATGACTATGCCCTTGGGAAGGCCCGTCGAGCCGGAGGTAAAGGCCACATACATCGGGATATGCGGGTCGGGGGACGGTGGGCCTGGCACTGACGCATCGCAGCTGCGAGGTGCAAGCAGCAGCAGCTCGGCTGTTGGTACGGTAGTCTGCAGCCCGATCCGATCTACTTCTGCAGCTGTAGTCGAGGATGCAATGACCCTCGCCACGTTGCCGGCGCTGCACATCTGGCGAAGTCGCTGGGGAGGAAACGCCGGCTCGAGCATCATGAACGCACACCCGCCTATCAGCACTCCGAGCATCGCCACAATCTGCCATCTGGACCGCTCCATGCAGATGGCAATCGTCTCCCCCGGACTGGCCCCTTCGACCTGGAGATGCGCTGCCCATTGGCGCGCGTGCTCGAACAGCTCGCGGTACGTGAAAGCACCATCCCAGCTCGACACAGCGGGCGCCTCAGGCTGGCAGGACAGCCAGCTCTGGATGGCATCATGAACCCTGGAAACCTGGAATGTCGGTTCCGGATTCCAGCTGCGGATCTGCTCGCGATCGCAGTTGGTAAAGCCGCGGATAGCGTCGAGAGTCGCATCTGGCCTGTCCAGAATTCGACAGACAAAACCCTCAAACTGGCCCAGCGCATGGTCGATAAGCCAAGGGTCCAACACGTTTCCATCAAAAATGGCCTCCACTTGCACGCCTTGCTTTTCCTGGATTTCCACCACGATGGTGAGGATGTGGGAAGTAAACCTATGCTGCTGGGTCTGGTTTTGCGGTACATCGGCCAGCAACTGCGACTGTTTCAACAGCGGGCGAGGCTGGATGACCAGGAGGGTCTGGAACTGGCACGCCAGTGCGGCCTCGGGGCTGGCCTGGCCGATCTGGACGAGGCCGGTTTGCTCGAATGGGATGGTGCTGGACATCCAGGACTGGATTCCTTCGAGGGTGCTCTGGACGGTGGAGGCTGGATCGAGGGCGACGCGCATGGGAAACGTCGCAATGGTGGGACCCATCAGGTTCTCGATTCCTGGCACCGGAGCGTTGCGCCCAGAGACGGTCGTGCCGAACACGACGTCGTCCAGGCCGGTCCTGCTGGCCTGTAGAATGGCCCAGGCGAGCTGGACGACGGTGGCCGTCGTGTACCCTGCGTTTGGGGTGGTGGTGGAGAGAGATATCTGACGCTGCTTGACGGCCATCCGGCGCGGTCTCACCCAGCCTGGAGGAGCAGCGGGGAAGAGGGGGCTACCAAAACCGCTGAAAGAGTCTCTCCAGAACCTGCCAGCTGCTGTGCGGTCAAGGCGAGCTCGATAGTGGAGTAACTGCTGCATTCCTTCACGATTGGGCAAGGACTTGCCGTGGTATAGTTGTTCAACATCGTCCAAGAGGCTCCAGTACGACCACCCATCGAAGACGGCGTGATGCATACGAAGCACAAACAAGGGGCCCTTGCCGCCCGGCCCTTGACCAGCAATCCCATACCGGATCAGTGGCTGTCCAAACGCGAGATGGTATGCGTTGATCGTTTTGACCACTCCCTCCAGCGCCAGCCCTTCCGTCCAAGAAGGATCGTCCTTCGTCACCACTTGATAAACCTCATCACTGGCGTGCCTGACAAGGCGCGTTCGCAGGATTGCCCTTGCAGTAACAATCTGCTGCCAGCTTCTCTTAAACAGGTTCATGTCGATATCACGAGGAAGCTGGAAAGCGAAGGTCCCTGTAAAGTCCATTCCCCCGTCAGAGGACAGATACATCATAGCCTCCTGGACTGGGGTACATGGGAAGGCGTCCAGGATCCGCTCCTCACTCATTCTGCACTGCTCAGCAGCTCTGCGCAGGGCTGTTTGGGCATCATCCCCCATGAGGCTGAATGCAGGAATGGGCCGCGTGGGCTGGACAGGAACAGCTACCCTGGCCAAGGCTGCAATCGTCTGGTGGGAGAAGAAATCCGACATGGAGAGCGCCCAGCCCTGTTTTCGCAGTCTCGTCACGATATTGATGGCCATGATTGAATTGCCGCCCAGTTTGAAGAAACTGTCAGCGCAGTTGACGCTGCCAGCTGGCATCTGAAGTTGGTCCACCACGAGCCGGTGGAGGACATGCTCCATCTTGGTCATCTCCCTCTGGTCTTTGGAGACGGATGAGACGTAAGTCATCAGCTCTGGCAAGGGCATCTCGGCGACAATGTTCCGCAGGCGTCTGCGATCGACCTTGCCTGTCGGTAGAAGGGGCACATGGGTCAGCGGAATGTACAGGGACGGGACCATGAATCGCGCCAGTCGATCAGCGAGGTATTGATGCAGTCGCGCGAAAGATGCCCGGCGGCCACTGTCAACAGTGCTGGAGATGCTGTCGACCTGGACGCTGTCGGACGTTGCCACAGCGCCTTGACATCTGTCCACAAGGAAGAGCGCCACGCGCGGCGGACCCCGAGAAGGGGAGAGTATCTCCGCCACAGCAACCGTTTCAGGATGGAATGCCTCTGCGCATTGCTCGATCTCGTGCAACTCGACTCGCTGCCCTTGGACCTTGACCTGGCTGTCCTTACGCCCGCAGTATTGAAGGGTGCCGTCGTGGATGTTATACCGGACCAAGTCCCCAGTCCGGTAGAAGCGAGCTTGCGGACATATCTGGAACTGGCTCGCCCACCGAGGAGACGTGATGAAGCTTGCGTCCGCCGGACGATTAATGTAACCTCTCCCCACAATGGGGCCGCCGATGACAAGCTCTCCCGTGGCACCCAGCAGGGCCAGTTGATGGTGATCTTGTGGGTTGACCACCCAGCACGTCCCACTGCAGGACCTCCCGATATTGAATGGGTCCGCTGCATCAGGCGTGCGATGGACTGTAGCCACGATGGTACATTCCGCTGGGCCGTAGGCCACCAGGAGTCGCTGTTGGTTTCCCCGGCTCCATGTCACCACGTCGGAAGACTGTATAGGTTCGCCTCCGAGTACCACCGTGCGAACCAAGGACACTTCGTCTGGATGTAGTCTCCGCGCCACAGTAGGAGTTAGCTCCATCCAATTAACACGCAACTTCCGAATCGCCGCCGCCAGGTCTTGCAGTCTCTGCTCCTCCGACGGCACGCATATGCATCCGCCAACAATCAATGTCGTCAGGATTTCCTGGATACTGATATCGAACCCGTAGGACGCAAACTGCAGCACCCGAGACGACGGCTGCAACTGCTGGGCAGGGGCATTCCCAAGAGCGCTGGCGCAGAAGGATCTATGCTCGATCACAACACCCTTGGGCTTGCCCGTCGAGCCGGAGGTGAACGCCACGTAGGCAGCGTTATGTGGGGTAACAGGCCGGCGTAACGCTCTGGTAATGGGAGGATGGCGCTGGGTGATGTCTGGAAGGACCAGGACAGTCTCATTGAGCTGCTGGGTCAATGCCAGCTGCGCACGGGATGTGAGGATCAGTTGCGGCTGTATGTCTTCGCAGATGCTCTTGAGGCGCGCCAGCGGATATGACGGGTCGAGCAGGGCGAACGCAGCGCCGGCCCTCAGAACGCCCAGAATGGCGACAGCCGTCCAGACTGACTTTTCAAAGCAGACGGGCACGACAGACTCGGGGCCAATGTGTCGAGATGCGAGATGCCTGGCCACTGTGTCCGAGAATTGGTCCAACTCGTAGTACTTCAGAGCGCCATCCCAGGCACAGACGGCCGGCGCCAGAGGCTGCCTCTTACACTTCTTCAATATTAATGTATGGATACAAGAGGAGTTTGTCGTCGCCATCAGGCCTGGTTGGTTCCATTTCCTAACCAGGTCAATGGATAGAGGGCCCAGGAGAGATAGTTCTCTGTCTCCTCCTGCCCCAGGATCACCAATGACAGTCCCCAGGACCTGGACAAACGAGTCTAGAAGGACCTCTGAAAATGATGTCACGGCCGAGGACAATGTCGAGCAAACCAGAGTGTTCTCGTGTGGGTCATGGTCACACAAGATGGTCAATGCACAGTCCTGCAGGGCCGATTAATGACTTTATTCCACATCGTGAATATAACAGGGCGGGGCCACTCACCGACGCAAGATCATCAATGCAAGGGTGCGTTGCACTATTGGCGCTGGCCGAGTCTCCTTTGCGTCGGAACCACAGCCACGTATCGAAGAGAAAGTCTGTCTCACAGCTATTGCACCACGGTTGCACCGACGACATCGTCAGTCGCTTTGCCTCGTGGCCATGATTCCCTGATGACAGTGACCATTGCTCGACGTGTGCTCTCAACGGAGAAGTAAGATCCCCATGCAAACCTGGCTTCCCATTCCCGCTCTCTATGTAGCCAAACACCGGCGTTTGCTTCCCTGTATAATTCCCAAGCAGGACGGACCATGATACCTTAATGAGTTTCACTAGACGGGGTAACTGATCTGGATTTCTCCATTCGTCTGGCAGCGGCCTTGAGACAGAAATAGAGCGTTTGGTCGCCTGCCGGGATCCGGGAGCCTGGCGTGGGAGCAGGCACTCTCTGTCAACGGCGGACATTGTTAGGATCAAACTCGCGGTTGTTTAGAACGCTGGAATAGAAAGACCGTACTGACATCGCCACGCGGCGAGCACTAAATACTCCTGCCGTCAACGCAAAGACGTGCTTACTGCTTACTTCCTCGTGAATTTCACCGATACCTGTACGACTTGAGCATAGGTGGTCAGAACGTGAATTCCCTTGCGTGACCTCCTTGCAGCCATCTGTTCCATGCAATGCCTTAGGGTCTTCGTTTCGTGAGCAGAGCAGAGCTTGCAGGTTGCATCCGGGTCCCCTGGTCTGAGGGCATTCCTCAGCATCAAGCAGCCAGTGAGCAATGGGAGACATGCGATAGCATCGAGAACCATGTAAGGGCTAGGCCTTGACTGTCCAGAAGCGTGAGATTCCTTGCATCCCTCTTACGACCCGGGAATGGCTGTGGCGCAAGCAATACAACCGAAAGCTTGGAATGTGGAAGCGTTGCATGTATCAGGCGGACGTGCAGGTAACCCTTGCTGCCTGGTGAGACCGAGACTGCAGCAGTTTGCCCGTGGGGCGTTTAAGAAGCCAGCCCCAAGAGGTGAACCGTGAACTTCTTGGTCCAGGTATTCCCACCGCAGCTGAACCCAACGGCAGCGAGAGAGAAATCCATTCGAGCAGATCTAGTCCGCCAGCAGAATGAACATGGGGCTTCTCGACCATATCGACTTTGCCAGACGATATCCCAGCGTGCCCTCTGCTGGGGCTATGCTTCTTCTTCTTCTCCTTTTCGCAGCAGTGGCGACAGATTACCTCCAGTTGTTGCGGAAAAGGCGGGCACTCCAGGGTATCCCCATCGTCGGGGAAGGGAGCTACTGGCAGCGCCGATTGAACAGGGCGCCGATAGCGAGGGACTTTAATGGAATTTTGCAGCAAGCATTCGATACGGTAGGCGTGGGGGAATAGGTTAGAATCGGCTTGGTTGGCCTAGCTGATGGGCAATAAATAGTACACCAGTGAGGGACAAGCGTGGGCAATGCCATTCGGTCGAGATTATATGGTTGTCCTGCCGCCCAACTCGTTGAAGGATTACGATAGCAAAACGCCAGACCATTTCAGCTTCGTTGACGCTGTCAATCATGTATCGACCCCTGGATCTTCGTAACGTGGCCACACGGGACTAATTGTGCGCGATCATGTTTAGGCATTTGGCATTAAATCCACCTGCCCGATGACCAGGGATCACGTCAAAGCAGTACAGGTATCTGTGTCCAAGAGACACAATTTGAGTGAGGGGTACCTGCACGGCATCGCTGAGCAAAGCAGTGGAAGTTAACATCTGCCACCCTCAGGTCCGATGCATGATGCGGTCGTCGCCGCAATCGACCAGGAGCTCGGAGCAGTCGTCGCGCAAAAAGACCAGGGTCTGTAGCACTTCCCCTTCCGTTGATATCGTCCAGTTCCTGAATATGAGCACTAGATTGGCATCCCTTCGTTGCATACCAGGCCATCTGGACCATGATGATTAAGGTTGCAACGGCATACATCATCGGTCCCGAGTTTGGACAGGATCCAGAATACATTCGGCACTGTGTGGACTTCTGCTGCCAGACGAGCGAGTTTCGTGACTATCGTGCACTATTCCCCGAGAGTCTTCGACCACTTCTTGCGAGGCTGTCGCGATGCGGTCGAGCGTTGAATACCACCATTGCCCAGGCCAAGCGACAGTTGATCCCGGAAATCCGCCAACGGATAGAACGTGCGCGGAATGGGTCGCTTCCTGACGGTCTCCGGCACACGTTAGTTGATGCGAGCATTCAGATCAAGTTAAAAGCTGGAGAAATCGACCGAGACACTGCCCTGGGCGATGAGGTGGTCAGTTCTCTGGCCGGAGACTGTCTGCTCAGTGCCCTGGAAATCGCGTTTCCCATTGCCGCATATATCATCGGGATGATGGGCTACGCCATTGCAGACCCCGGATATGCAGACGTGTTGCGGGAGGAAATCAAGGCCGCTGTCGACGCAACCGGAGGCGAGTGGCCCATTGATATCCTGGACCAGATGCCGCGGCTGGAGAGCTTTGCCCGGGAAACTGTTCGTTGCGATACAACCTCGATATGTACGTGTACCATTCCCTCCAAGCAGCCCACGGGCACCAAAGTTCGCTGACTGGAGCCATCTTGATCAGTTACTGCAACGCGGCGTCTGCAAAAGCCTGTTCGGCTCGACTCCATTGGGCGGACCTTAGATCGGGGCCACTTCGTCACTATGCCTGCACAGTTTCTGCACCAGAACCCGGCGGTCTATCATGACCCAGACCGCTTCGATGGCTGCCGGTTTTACGACAAGGACACCAATCGCTGCTATCCCCGTGTCGCGACGGGGACCCGCGATTTCTTGCCCTTTGGGTACGGGGCCGAGATGTGTCCGGGCCGAGACTTGGGCATGCGCCAGGCGCGTCTGGCCTTTGCCAAAATCCTGATCGCATTTGATCTGGATTCGTATCCGGTCCGAGGTGTGAAGACAGCCAACAAGGCGTCCAGTCCCACGGCAGTTATAGATCCGGAGTTCAAACTACAGTGGAGACGCAGGACTGGCTGATCCTCAGCAGTCCGCGAGTAGCTAACTATGCGAGGGAATATGAGATAGTGGACGGCTTTGTGAGTTTGGGGAACATTCTTAGTGCCGAAGCACCCTCCTTTTTTTTTTTTTTTTTGGTTTGACTCGGGAAGAGGGTGATTGACTTGTGTGTGTGGTCAGTGGTCACCGTACGCCCGCCGGTTATAATAAACCCTAAACTAGCAGAGTTAAAACTTGATTAAGCATCTCCTCTACTTGCTTTAGCTTTGACTTGAATCCGGGGATGAAACACGCGACGATCCGCCAACTTTAACTCGCCTTATTCAACTTAATCTTCAAGCTTAATTTCGATTGAGGGTAGCTAGAGTATACGCCTTGGGTCTGGTTGATTTCCTAGAGGTTGGTTACGCTTGGTACATGAGGTATATTTCAAACCAGAAATAGAAAATAACCAAACTCCAGGAACTCGTACATAATAGTCCTAGGTGCCGGAATAGTCAATAGGGAGACTATCCCCCACTCATAACCCTCCTCCCACTCCGCCTTAGAACAGCCATCCACCGCGGCCCAGTTACTTCAGCACATGTATCCTCATCCTCCCACACCTCCTGTACAACACCCCATAATATAGCAATACTACCGATACAATACCGCTGCACGTTAACCCACCAGGTCCTCCACAACGGTCGCTCATGCACACCCGCCTCACAAGCCGCAATGAATCCCGGCCAGACAATCGGCGCCATGGCGTTCCACCCGCTGCGGGCGCCGACGGAGGACTTTAACGCTTCTGCTGCGAGGAGGTTCGTCACGCAAATGTGGTTGTGGTCTGCTCGGGAGACGCTTGAGGATGCAGTTGAAGAGTGCGTGGTATCCCAGTTCGTTATGGTGTAGAAGTATACGACTAGGGCGGCGTGGAAGGCGAGGATGTGGCAGCGGAGGAGGGAGAGTGTTTCGGTGTCGTCTGCTGGGACGGAAGAGAGGGGTTCGTCGGTGATGGACCAGGATGTTAAAGCGTCGTGGGTTATTGAGATTGCCTGCTCGAGGGAATTGGGGATGGTGAGCTGGTTGGTTTTATAGTAGCGGAGGTGCTGTGATAGGGAGATCGTAAGGTCCATGTAGCTGGCTAGAGTGGCGGTAATGCCGTACGTAAATTCTAGACTGTGGTTATCTGGAAAGAATGCGGATCTGGCGAATAAGTCGTTAATGGTCACCGGTATTTGCTCTCGCCATACCTTCGGCGGTAGGTATGGGTCTGTTGAGCGAGATAGAGTGCCCATGAACGAGCAGATCGTCGATAGTTGATCTGTCCCCGGGGACTGAAGAGCGGAATTCTGCTTCACCACTGACAGCAGTTTCTCGCAGCCATCGAGGTGGATCCAAAAGTCACTCATACTACCCTCCATAAGCTACGAACGTTAGCCACCTGCTATACTCATTTTATGCAAGACATACATCTATTGAAACCATTGATAGCATGGCAGCCATAGTCGTGTGGGAATCGTCGATATCTGCCTCGGTTATTGATAGCTGGAGACTCTCGATGGCTTTAAGCCGGTGTAGACGTCCCTGGTTATACCGAGCCCTGCTCGGACAGTGCCTGTGCATATGAAACGCCGAGACAGCGAGAAGGGCATGCAGCAGCGCCGTACCAACATGCGACGGCGTCCCACCGATACCCACAAGCAGCGATGAAGCCGCCGCGTCCATCGCCTTCGGGACATACAAAGACCGATACGGATTCAGAGTATGCTGCGCCGGCTGCATGAGATCGGCGACGACGTGGATATAATTGTCCATCAATTCCATCATCGCCGGGTCGACATGCACGGACAATTCGTCTCCCAGAAGCAGTTCGGCCGCCTCTTCCCACGGCGGAGACATTACCTGACCTCCACCTCCAACCAGTTCCAACTGCATCTCATTCGGGCTTTCTGCTAAAAGACTGGGGTCGCCAATTTCCAGCTGCTCGGGCTCGTCAAATGAAAACGCCGAGAACGCACCGACAATGCCCTCCCCGACAACATCGACGATCGCCTCTAGCTCATCTAGCATGAGATCGATGTCCTGCAGATCCACCTGCACCGGCAGCCGAGGATCATATATAAGCATGGCCTTCCGCTTAACGTCGCACGGCCGCTCATGTTCCCCGCCGATCCAATGCAGTGCGACGCCGTACCCCTCGCACGAGTCACCGCAGCGACGACACAGCGGACGGCGACTATCGCATTTTACCTTGCGGCGACGACATGTCCAGCATCTGTCTTATTATTAGTGATGGAAATGACAATGAGGCCGTTGGGAATACCCGGCAAAGGTCTTGGTTTTTGTTACTCGGCGGGGCATGATGCGTGATTAATGGACTTGATAGCGAGAAAGCAGGCGTCAGCGACAGATCTCCAGAATATGCCGAGTAATAAGAGGTTCTGGGCTTTGATAGCAGACGATGTCATGAAAGAGGAGGAGATGAAAAGGAGGGAAGTCGTCAGCGAGAGCAGTGCGGGGAGTTGGAGACGGTGGAGCCTCGTATACAGAGCGAGCCGAGTATAAATATTATAACACTACATTTTTTTATCTTTGACAGTTTTGAAAATTCAACCAGCTCCCGCCATGAAGTTCTGCGCAGCTCTCCTGGCCTTTGGCCAAATCGCATACACCCTCAATGTTGGGCCAAACTACCAGCACCCTATTGAAGGTCAGCACCGCCACCTAGTAAACCAGCAATCACTAACCTGTACAGACCTCGACAAAGACCTCCCCTTCTCCCAGCCGGTCACATTCGCCCATTTAGAATGGCAGCGCTGTCTCGCCGCCTCGCATAACACAGTACGATACCCACCACAGCCACAACCACAGTATCAAACTAACAAAAGCAGCCCCTCGACATCGCAGTCCTCGGCTTCCCCTACGACACAAGCACATCCTACCGCCCCGGCGCACGCTTCGGACCACGCGGTATCCGCGCCGGCTCCTCGCGCGAGAAAAAGGGCCGCAGCTACAATACCGTCTGGGGCGTCGATCCATTCGAAGAGGACCTGGCCATAATCGACTGCGGCGATGTCCCGATCACGCCCTTCGACGCCGCGCATGCATTTAAGCAGATGGAGCAAGGGTACCGACAGGTCCTGTACCATGAGACGACGACCAACGGGAGTAAAGCGGGTTGGACGCATCCTCGTATTGTGAGTCTAGGCGGGGACCACTCGATTGTTCTCCCAATTCTTCGTTCTTTGAAGACGGTTTATGGGCCGATTTCGGTGATTCATCTGGATTCGCATCTGGATACTTGGGATCCGTATGAGGGGTATACGGGGATTGCCTCGGAGCAGTCGGCCATTACGCACGGGACGTTCTTCTGGCATGCGAGTCGGGAGGGGTGTATTAAGAAGGGAGCAAGTGTGCATGGCGGACTGCGGACGAAGTTATTTGGACCGAAGGATTATGAGATTGACGAGCAGAATGTTGGGTTCCACCGGATTGAGGCGCACGAGATTGATGTTATTGGCGTTGAGGGGATTGTGAAGCGGACAGTTGATGTGGTTGGGGATAACCCGGTCTATCTTTCTATTGATATTGATGGTAAGCGAAGCCCTATACACCGCTATATTGGATAACGCTGACTATGGCAGTTCTGGACCCGAGTATCGCTCCCGCGACTGGCACGCCTGAGTCTGGGGGTTGGACTACTAGAGAGTTGAAGCGGTATATCAAGGGATTGGAGGGACTGAACCTTGTTGGAGCAGACGTTGTAGAGGTCAGCCCCCCGTACGACTCGACTGCTGAGACTACTTCGGTGGCCGCGGCAGACCTCATTATTGATATCCTGGCCGCGATGACCAAGAACAAAAAGGGGGTCCCTGTTCAAGCCGCCCGGAAGGATGAATTGTGATACGCCCGCCGTTATTCTTGGATTGTTCACCAGAATCGCATGGGGGTTTGAGCTGCATAGCGAGCAAGTTGGGGTTGTTAGTATGAAGTTATCAACTATGTTATGAATTGAAATATATCTTTCTAAAAATCCTGCGCTAGTTCCCGTTAATATTACATTAGCCCTCGATTTGAACCCTTTCCCACTCCCGACAAGCAACCCAAGGCCAAAACTTATCAGCAGTCTACCGCCATTGAGATTTCTTCCCGAAAGAAATGCCGGGTCCAAACGACTACACCCTCGGCTGGATATGTGCTATCCAAATCGAATACGACGATGTCTCCAGCAATACTTCAGCAGCTGATAGTAATTACTACACGATAGAAAGAATTGGCAAGCACAATGTTCTTCTGGTCGTTCGGCCAAAGGATAATGCGGCGCAACGTTTGCTGCATCCGTTGCAAGAGATATGTTGCAAACCTTTAGCAATGTCCGTCTTGCTTGATGGCCGGTATTGGCGGTGGTGAACTCGGTGGTCTAGTGTCCCGGCACGTAACAAAGCATTCCTATCCTGAATCTGGCCTTTCCGAACTAGCGAACCATGGTTAAAATCTGCAGGGGAATTCCGAGATATTTTCATTCCAACCGCTTGGGCAAACCATACGGCGAAGAATACGACGTGGTTGTGGATGTATATTTATTTCTGGCGCCTGCGCTTAATTAGCGGCTATTCACGGGGGGTCATCAAATACAATGTAGCAAAGTATAACTAGAGACTTGAATTTCCTGGTGATATATTATAAATGCCCCAACCTCAGATCACTTGGGTTACTTATCTCTGCCATCAACATGGTGGTGAAGCGGGAAACTCGCCACCGAGACCGCCGGGGTTTCCCGGCGGAAAACCAGATAAGAGAATTACCCCACACCAGCTTCACAATCTCCAGATCTCCAACTACACGAACCAATAGGAGTTGTTCCAGCGGTCTACTTGGAGTTATCTGGAGCTCTGTCGCGTTCCCGGCGGGCAACCAAATCTTCCCCTCACAGCCCACCATTATAAAACCTTTCCATGCCACCCCTCCATTACAAGCTTCTTCCTTTCATTTTCAAAACTCCAATCACAATGAGCACCGAAAACCCATCATACCTCATCCTCGGCGCCGGTATCTTCGGCGTCTCAACCGCCTACTACCTCATCAAATCCAACCCCAATGCCTCCGTAACGCTGGTCGACCGCGACGCCTTCGACGCCGAGACCCGCGTCGCCGCATCCTGGGACTGGAACAAAGTCGTGCGCGCCGACTATGCCGACATCGACTACTGCCGCCTAGCCCTCGAAGCACAGGATATCTTCAACAACGACCCGCTGTGGATGCCGTATTTCCACGAGACGGGCGTGTACTGGGTTTGTCGGGATGAGTACGGGCAGGAGGTTGTGAATAACTATAAGAAGTTAGGGAGGAAGGCGGAGATTGCGGCGTTTCCGCTGGAGGAGGCGAGGAAGATGTATGGCGGGTTGTTTGATAAGGCGGATTATACGGATGCGAGGGAGGTGCTTGTTAATAGGACGAGTGGGTGGGGTGCTGCTGGGGATGCATTGAGGGCTGTTACAAGGGAAGCAATTAAGCTGGGTGTCAAGTATGTGCAGGCGGATGTCAGGACTCTGCTGTTTAATGGACAGAATGAGTGCATTGGAGTGAAGACGGCGAAGGGCGAGGAGGTCAAGGCTTCCAAGGTTGTTCTATCTACTGGTGCGTTTACGGCGAAGCTGCTGGAGTACAGTGCTGCTGCAACCGGGAAAGAGGATCTTCGGGCTGGACCCAGGATTGTCGCTGGAGGAATCACGACGGGGATGGTGACGCTGGACGAGAACTCGTATGACAAGTTTGCGAAGATGCCAGTGGGTTTCCAGGGCTATGCCGCTGACAAGGGTACGTCTGACATTCGCATATCACATCCAATCTAACAAGTCAGGTCCTTTCCTCGGTACTCTCCCCCCAACGCCAGATAAGGAGCTGAAGTGGTGGGGTGCAACGATCTTCAGCAATACACAAGAGGTCCTTCCTGGCCGATTTGTATCAGCACCGCCAACGGATCAGGACTACTCCCAGTGGAAGGTGTCGAAGAAGCTTCAAGACGACGTCCGCTACTCCGCCCGCATGTTCTACGGCTCCCAAACCGCATCCTGGAGCTTCGACAAGTTCCGAATCTGCTGGTGAGTCCCAACCCCCATCTATCCAAACTAAAGTGCCGTAGCTAATTCTTCAGGGACGCATTCACACCAACCGGAGACTTCATCATCTCCCCGCACTCCGCAGCCAAAGGTCTATACGTCGCCACATGCGGCTCATTCCACGGCTTCAAATTCTTCCCCGTCATCGGCAAATACATTGTCCAGATGCTGGAGGGGAAGTTGGATTCACATCTAACGCAGAAGTGGGCTTGGGACCGCACGGCCGAGCAGCTGGACTCGTCGCTCAACCCGGAGTGGCCCAGGTCCGAGATGAAGGATATGCTGGATGCGAAGCCTGTGGCGAAACTGTAGTTTGATAGATAGCGAGGTTATAAACTATTTCAATTATTGAGCGTATTTCCCGTAATGCATATTTTTCCTTCGTTTCTAGCACAGGTAGCTTACCATGTTTTGCTGCCATTCAGTCAACTTCTTTTGGACTCATGTCCAGCCTTGCATGTTAGGGTTCGGGCGGCCGGGGGGCTATCGGGGAGATAGCGGAACTCGTGTTAACCAAGTCGGAGAACGACCGGATCCCATGGCTTGCCTTGATCACAGTCGCCGCTTCTGATCGTATAAATACTAGCAACTGCTCCCATGGCACATCTTTCTAGAGCACCATCGCTGCCGCCCAATCCAACATGTCCGATATCAGATCTTGCTTTCCGGCCCGCCCCCAGTTTTCAGGATTCATGAAACCCTGTCGCGTGGAAGGAGACGTGTCCCAGTTGGAAGTGTATGGCGATATCCCTAAAGAGATTGATGGAGTCTTCTATCGGGTAATGCCTGATCCTCAGCTGCCTCCCTTTATTGAAAACGATCCGGTAAGGAAACACCCTTACCAACACGATCTCCCACACATCGAGGAAACTGAAAGAGACAGTGGTTCAACGGTGACGGAAACGTCAGTGCCTTCCGCATCCAAAACGGCCGTGCATCATTTCGGCAACGCTACGTGCGAACTGAGAAGTTTGTACGGGAGCGCGAAGCTCAACGCGCCCTGCTCGGTTAGTAGTACTGATCAACAACGCATCGACTCAAAAGCTAATAGACTGGCCAGGGAAGTACCGAAACAAATTCACTGATGCGGTAGCGTTTAAAGTACGTAGTACCGCCAACACCAATGTGGTTTTCTTCAACGGGCGCCTGCTGGCCCTAAAGGAGGATTCTCCTCCTTATGCCATGGACCCAGTTACCCTAGAGACAAAGGGGATCTATGACTTTGAGGGCCAATTGCCCAGCCTTACCTTTACCGCACATCCGAAGTTCGACCCGGCGACGGGCGAGATGGTCTGTTTTGGGTACGAAGCACGCGGTGACGGCACGCCGGACGTGTGCTACTACAGTGTTTCACCTACCGGCCAATTCACCGAGGTCGTATGGCTGGTGGCACAGTTACCAGCCATGATCCATGACTTTGCAGTGACGGATAACTGGGTAAGAGACCTTGTTTCTCCGAAACGCTGCGCTAATACCTTACATAGGTTATTTTCCCGATCATACCTCAAGTATGCGACATTGAACGCATGAAACAGGGCGGAGAGCACTGGCAATGGAGCCCGGAGACGCCTATGTATTTGGGTGTCATGCCCCGTCGGGGAGCCAAAGCTGGTGACGTGAAGGTCTGGCAGTCCTCTTTTATCTCCTGCTAGCCGGAATTGACCCCATGCAGTGGTTCCAATATAAGAATTCTTTCCCCGGGCACACAGCGAACGCATACGAAGACGCCCGAGGCCACTTGGTCATTGACCTGGGCTTAAGTGAGAATAACGTGTTCTTCTGGTGGCCTGACGCCCAGGGAAAGGCACCCGAGCCCAGCTCCATTATCTCCCAGCTGGTCCGATTCACCCTCGATCCCCAGACCGACGACCTCACCCTCGCCGAACCCAAAATACTGAACGAGGGAAACTCGGAGTTCTACCGCATCGATGACCGATTCACCACCCGTCCCTATCGCCACTGTTTCTTCGATCTGATGTCCCCCGAGCTTGGCACCGATTTCGAACGCATTGGGCCCAGGCTCGGCGGAGGTTTCCCTTTATATAACTCTTTGGCGCATTTTGACAGCCTCATTGGAAAAACAGAGGTCTACTTCCCGGGGGAAACCCATTTGGTGCAAGAGCGGTTTTTATCCCGCGGAAGGATTCCGTCATTGAGGGTGATGGGTATGTTCTAGCCCTGGTAAATAACTATGAGACCATGGCGAGCGAGCTGCACTTACTGGACACGCGATGCTTTACTCGAGCACAGGCCAGAATCCTGCTTCCGGTCCGCTTGCGCCAGGGTCTCCATGGAAGCTGGGTGGATGGGAGGGAGCTCGGAACACATGCAGAATGAGCTGTTTCTATACATTGCTGGTTTAGCAAAGAATGTGTCCCACGTATTGGTGAAGACACTGTCCCTCAAAAAAGGAGCCAGATCCAGGCAGCAGTCTGGGCTGTAAGTATGGGTTCTGCCGGGTCAGTACCTAAGCTTGAGAGGTGGGATAGATTATTTGTCTAAATCCTATATGTGCCGCCGTCGAATTGACAAGTTTTATAGTATAACTGGTAAACCACCCACCGTTTTCTTTATCGGATTAGTCAACCCACGGATTGTAGTATCTACTATTTATAAGGGCTATTAAGCTGACTTTCTAGAGGATGTACTAGCATATCATATAATAAAGACAGCGTAATACCGCAGGTGGTTTCTTGTGGTCGAATGGTATTCCGATATGTTTCACGAGTTCAGGGTTCCCGCTAAAAACCAGAGAGTAACACAGGTGCCGGCTGGCATGACCGCAAGAAGACAGAACGATATTCGACTTTCAATATCATGTCCATACTACAAGCGCAAGGTCAAAGACTAAAAGCTTTTCGTATTCCATATCCCCGACTTCCCCGGCGATAGAATCCCATTCGGGTCGAGGAAATCCTTCAGCGAGCCAGCAAAGCGAGTAAATGCATGGCCGTTAAAGTCCAATCTGCCGGCTAGATCATCCATATGGCTGACATGCGTGCGATAGGCAGTATAGCCCTGCGCCGCACCATCTCGCGCGAGATTCCTGTACAGCTCATGGACGCGCGGCTCCTCACTAAGCGCGTATAGAACTAGCTCAATACCAACCACATAACGCGGGTAGACATGGAAGTCAGCAAAAAAGTCAAAGTTTGCGTCGATTGTGCGCGCCTTGGCTGTTAGGTACCACTCGTAGAGCTCACGGCCAGAGGGGGGTAGGATCGGGGAGTAGTCAATGTGTCCGCCGCCGCCGCCGCCGCCTGGGTCCGAGCGGCTGTTGACGATGCTCAGCGGTGCAAGCGAAGGGATGCCACTATGAGGAACTTCCTCTCTACCAATCTCAGCAGCTCTGATAGCCTGCCCGGGCGTACCGGGGAACTCGCGCCACTCGATTCTGGCGCCTGGAATGTCGCGGAATGCGCGTTGGACTGTCTTTAGGAGGGCGGGAAGCATCTCCACCGAGCCATAAAGGCCAAAGTATGCTTTCCAGAATCCCCAGCCCTGGTCCCTGCGGATTTCGTCTAGAATAGGGTAGGGCACGTGGGAGTCCGGCTTCATGTATTGCGCCAGTTTGGCTTGGGCTTCCGGGACCTCCGATGTCAATGCGAGGCGGAAGATATTTGCGATGGAGGCCGAGTTCAGAATAATAGAGCGCCGCATGAGGTCGGAGAGAGTACCAACTAGCGAAACGAGGTCTTCTTCACGGGGCACGCTGACTTCGACTGTGGCGTAGGCTTCTGGGGCGGGCGTGATGTGGATTCCGAGCTGGGTGACAATTCCTGCTTCTGTCAACAATCCATCCGCCTAGTTCCTGTTTCAATGCGGAGAGGATTACCAAGATTGGACTGGTAGAAGATGCCATCCAGACCCGGTCCGAACCCACTGTATAACGTGTCGTTAGCCAGGACCTCTTTCAACCCAAACATATGAAACATACCCCTTGTAGAGCGGAAATGTGCGGTTGCCATCCATCGCTCCCATACCAGTGCGAAGCAAATCCCCGTTCGGCAGGACGACCTCCATGCCACACTGTGACTGGGAATGCTCTCCATCGGGCGTATATCCGAACCCACGATCAAGGGTATTCCCCAAAACGGAACCCCAGCCAATTGCCGGGACCGATGGCCACAGACTCAAGCCTCTGCGTTGGAACTCTTCATATAAATCGAAGAATGACACGCCCGGCTCTACAACAGCGTAGCCGTATTCTTCGTTGATATCGAGGATCCTGTTCATCCGATGGAGGTCAAGCACCACAGAACCCTTGACAACAGAGCTGGATCCGCCATACCTGAGATTTGCTGTGAGCACGATGAACACTTAAGACGGAGAAGGAGAGTCGCGGCGAGAACATACCCGAGATTCTTTCCTCTGGAAACAGTCCACAAAGGGACCTTGTATCTGTTCGCAAGCTTGACAATTTCCTGGATTTCTTCCACACATCTGGGGCGAACGGCGCCGCTCGGCTGGTGGGTGCTGGAAGTCGAGAAAGGATCGCCGTAAGAGTCCTGATTCTGAGGCCCTCGGAGTGCACCGTGGTGATGGGCACGCGAAACATTGTCTTCTCCAAGCGTGCGCACAGCATCGTCAAAAAAGCATGTCAGCGTTTGAGCATCGGGCGTCACTAGTCTCCTAGGGGAAGGCATGATTGAGGTTGTATCAAGTATTGAATTAACGCGTCACCGAGCAAAGGCGCCTGCAATATGCCTTAAGTAGTCCGGTTAATCTCGTTTTTACCGGGCATTACGGGAATATTGCTCCTATGCAGTTCCCCGGGGAAACAAATATATCTTCGTTTATGCCGACGAATCCATCTGCTAGACTATTACTGAATCACACATACTTTAATATGAGAAATTCAGACAGCCTGGGACATAGGAGTAAGCGGTTTGTTTATCTACCAATAGCCCTGGTGTGATCTTAGTATTTCGCAAACGTCCTTGTTAATCATATAAAAACAGTAGATTCGTCGAATATTCTTTCTCAGGGATCTGAGGGCTTAACTCCCCGGTCTCCCCGACTTACCCGGAACCGCAAACCACCAGCCGTAGTCAAAGGGAATGATTGGTTGGAAAGAAGGCCTGAGCTGGCAAGAGGTGGAGAATTGTGGCATGAGGAATTCCCCACATCTCTATACCCGGCTTCAGCCCGGGAACTCCGCGAACTCCCCGTGGACAAGCTCGTGAACAAGCTCGTGGCCAATATTCGTTCTGCCAGATTGTCCTGTATGTGGCATTCCATCATGCCAGCTAGCCAACCTGATGTGACCTCGCCGTCGTCCCCTGGTCATGCCGACCACATCCACAACTACGCATCACAACCGCCGAGCCGTAAAAGAAAGAGGGTCAGCGTCGCGTGTCGGTCCTGCCGTGCGCGAAAATCTCGTGTAGGCTGTTCCATCTCGTCATTAAGCTGCAGACCGCAATCACTGACGCAGGAGCAATGGGCATGATAGTGCAATGGCGCTCAACCCTGCTCGTCCTGCGAGGACATGGAAACGGAGTGTCGTTATGATCAGCCTCCCCGCCGGCCTGGTGCCGCTAGAACCGGTCCTGGAACGAGTGACCTGTGAGTAGTCTCCATCCATACACATACATGTATTTTTGGTATGTTGTAGCTTTCCCTCGGCTGATTCGTATAGAGATGAGGCGAACGCAGTGCTAGAACGGCGACTGCGGGCGGTAGAGCACAGGCTTCACGTATTAGATCCAGATAACGGACCGCCAGACGTGAGCTCAGCTGTCGGAACCGAGCAATCGAAAGGCCTTGGTGTACGGAAAGTCACCCCGGTTCAAGATGATGGAGTGGACGGAATGGGTGCGGTGCCGCTCAAGGACGGGGCAGAAGAAGACGAGTATTTCGGTATGATTCTCCTGCAAGGCTAGCTGCGGCTTTTGCTAACGCCCTTTTCTGTACGGCTTTAACAGGCTTATCATCCAATGTGGCCTTTTTGCGCGTCATCGTGAATTCAGTGGGTTGTCCGGTACATCCTGCAGCCCCTCCTTCAAGGTCGGAGTCGGCAGATTTTGAGAATGAAAATCTATATGGATTTTTCACAAGGCCTACAAGTTCCACAAGTTATGCAAACCAGCTGGTAACTCCAACAAGGCCAGTTGCACTCCCACACCGGGAAGAAGCAGACTCGTTGCTGCGTTTATACTTCAGTACCGTCAATCTGATGATCCCCGGCGTCCACGAGGACTCATTTCGAACCACGTATGCCAAAATGCAGAGAGACGGAATTGCAGGAGTACGAAAGTCTTGGCTGGGTGTACTCAATGTAATACTTGCCATTGCCACAAATGTCCTCGCGGCAACATCGCCCACCCGCGAACAGGCCTCAAAGGCCAAAATGTACTTTGAACGTGCGCTCGAGCTGATAAGCGCAGACATGTTGGGCCGGCTTTCTTTGGAAATGGGTATGGAAAACCCGGACTCACAATTGTATGGCTACTCCGACTTGGTCTGACAAGGGCAGTGCAACTATTCCTCCTGATGGAGGCGTACCTGGAGGGAACCACATCTTCGTCGATGGCATGGACGTTCCATGGACTAGCAGTCAAAGGAGCATATCAACTGGGGCTGCATATAATGCGGCCTAGGAACGCGTCGCCCATCGACCAAGAAGTGCGAAGAAGACTATGGTATTGGTGTGTTATGAATGATCGGTATGAATCTGCTCCCCAGACGGGAGATAACAGAACCATTTCTTATAATGACAACTATACTATAGTTTACTGAGCGTCAGATACGGGCGTCCTCCTCTGATACCTTTCTCTCATGTACGACTCGAGCCCAGCCTGCATTTACCGTTCAGCAACGTCCCCAGTGCCACCACAGCATCCAGTCTCGCATTCTTCGATGCCATCATGTAGGAACCATCCATCGCGTTCCTCCTGGGACAATCTGACCATCCGGAAATAGGACTATAACTCATATTATGGGCGACGCTCTCGACCGGCTCTACGACCAAAACCTGGGGTTCCCCAGCACTCCCCAAACAAGCGACGTCCTCGATCAGATCTCTCGACTATGCTGGAAACTGGCCCAGTGGCAGGATACCATCCCTCTCGACCTAAGGACCATAGACCCCGATATGGAGACGCTTGACGATGTCCCTCTCACAGCTGGCACCACAAGACTTCGGGTCCTGCTCTCGCTCCGCTACTTGGGGACAAGGGTGCTGATTCTGCGGCCCGTCCTGGGCCAGTTCCTAGCGCTGCGTCAGGGTGTAGCAGCCACAGCCTCCAATAAACACCAGGCGGAATGGCTTTGGAGCTCTGGTGTGATATACCTAGCGGACCTGGTACGAACCTGCCGCACGGTATTCCAGATCAGCAAAAGTATCCTCGTTGGTTCAAGGAATGACCAGAACCTGCTAGGGGCTTGGTGGTTCTCCTGTTATTAAAGTAGGTTTTGAAGTATGTCCACTCCCTAGTAAAACATGTATACTGAATCACCTGATTGTCCGCAGCATTCAACGCGGCTCTTGCGATATTAGGTGTACTCCTAGTAAAAAGAATACCCACACCCACGCAATCAGGAGAGCTCCTCTCCGCATTTGCCACAGCAGATCTCCGAGCCCTGCTCGACACAGCCATGGAAGTCCTCACCGGACTTGACCAGGGTAGCAGGACTCTCATGAGGTGCCGAGATACTCTGGGCCGACTTCTCGCGGCGATTGACTCAGACGGTAACGAAGTCCAATTCCCAACTCCCTCACCTCAGCAGCTGATCGAAGACTTGGCAGGTAACACAGCGACCTTTACACCAGATTCATTGTCGCTATCGCCGTCTGGCGCGTGGACATGGCAGCCCGAGCTCATGGATGCGGGCTTGTTTAGTTCGGAGGCGTCGCTGGGTCTTGCAATGGGGGCGTCTGCTATGGGGTATGACTCCCAGATGTCAGATGCGATGCAGAATCCGACTGCGACTGCGAGTGAGACTTGGGATCTGGCTCGCGGTTATGATTCTGTTTCATGAAGCATTGGTTAGGGTAGACATCGTTCAGGAGTATGTTCTGACCCATTCATTCGGGTGAAAAAATGCAATGTTCTTATACGTTGATGTCTATTACATATCACAAAATCTTAGTTCTACTGGTAGTAAATATAAATGTAATAATGGCGTATGGGATGGGGTGGTTCCCAGGTCAATTTATCTCGCAACAATTCTGTGAATCGCTCTCAGGCGAGGCTGGATGCATGTGTCTGCATTACAGGCCTACTATACATCTTGCAATAGCCCCTTAAAGAATCACATAGGGAAGAATCCCACATATTGCAAGGACACCCACGCCAGGCATCCACGTCAAGACAAGGCTACACAGGTTGAAGTGAGGGAATCTGACATATAAGGCGTTCCTCCGTCGCGATGCCTCTAGATAGCCTCTCAGGGAATGTGGTAAATATGGACCAACTCACCGCCGCAGTGACTCTGTTCAAATCATGCCTTTCCAGCTATCGGGCGTTGTCATCCGCGATGCCCATAGCAGTCGAGACGGTGGAATGGGAGTGGGATGTGCTCGTGCGCATTGAGCTGGCTAGATTCGAGATCTGGGGGCGCACTGTCGGGTTCTTGGACGAGAAGTCCGGGAGGGAGATACAATACTTGCAGGTTACCGAGTTCGCGGATATCCTACAGGTAGAGGGTGCGGGCAGCCTTGTGCATGATATCTTGAAATCGCTTTTGCAGGCCTTGGATGATTTCAAGAGTGTGGCAATGGAGGACGAGGACAAGCATCCTTCCCTGCTTGCAACGCTGGAAACGGCTAATGACGGTTTGGATAAATGTCTATCAGCCTCTGAGCAGGCGCACGCGGCAAGGTCATTGCCATCGCAGGTCCTAACGAAATACGACACGCCGACGGAGCTGGATGTTTTTGTAAAGAGTGGGGAGGTGAAGAACCAGCACCTTGCTCTCACTGCAAAGAGCAAACAGGCTATCCTCCTGTCAGAAGACACACCGACCAAAGACTTCGAACTGTCGAGCACGCAATTTACTGGACTACCTCATGAGGTGGATTTCGATGATGACAATCCATTCTCTGGCTCATGTACTACTGCACGCTATATCTCTCCAGACGGATCCCCCCATACAGTCCTTATCGAGTGTCAATGGCCTGCGCCGTGGGACGGAACCCAAATCCCCAAGGCTGAGCTTCGGCGTCGCAATAAAATAGCAGCCCTGCTTATGGAGGCGAGCCAGCTTCCGAGATACGAAGATACAGTCTGCCGCGTCCCAGAGTGCCTGGGCTGGTTTACCTTTAGAGGCATGAACAACGGCACTGGAATCGAACTGGTTGGCCTTGCGTCCGATGTACCCCCGTGGGTCGACGCTACAATACCACCATACTCCCTACGAAAGATCATGGAACAGGGATATTGGGCGGGAAATTGCAGACCCTCATTAAACAAGAGGTTCAGCCTCGCTCGGGCAGTGGCGCAGGCGCTTTATCACCTGCAATGTGGCGGATGGCTCCATCGGTCCCTGGGAGGGCACCAGATTATCTTCTTCTACGACCGTGAGAGCGGAAATCTCCGTATGGATGAACCTTTTCTACGCGGCCTCACGCATTCGTTTTCAGGTCAGCAGATAGTGGAGAGAGATCAAGAAGTGCGCCACGGATTGGGCTGGGATCTGGAAACGGTGGTAGAGACAGATGTATACAGACACCCGGACCTATGGACCACGAACCCGAGGGGCTATCGACCCTCTGACGACATTTACAGTCTTGGTGCCGTGTTATTTGAGATTGGGATGTGGAGGAGAGTCGGTCCCGACGTTAGGCAGAAGGAAGATGTGCATCTTCTGAGAGTAGCCAGGGACGCACTTCCGGCTGCTGCTGGGGAGGTATATACGCAGGTGGTTGTTGACTGCCTGGAAGGGATACAGGGTGAGGACTCCCATGAGGGTGATGATGGAATTGGGAGTCAGTTGCTGTGGAAAGTGTTACTACCACTTGAGAAGCTTAGGGTATGATGCGATGCGATTACCGACCTCTATATCGTAGGGTCGTCAGTATTTGCATTGTACTGCGAATTGACAAATTCATGTACAACCGGCGACGTCCGGTTAGGGGGCGTGTATGGTCTTTATGATAGGAAAACCAGTAACCTAAAACCAATGCCTGAGATCAACCGTGGTCGATATATTGACTATTGAATTTCAATCGTAAACTGGAAGTATATCTCTCCGCAAATCAGTGGCCCTGGTATTTTCGTGGATACAGCAGAATTGTCCCCTCTTCGGGAATTACCCCTCCTTGTGGCTTCGTATGAGCCACTTTTGCGACGATAGTACAAATACGAGATATCCACCACCTCGTATTGAGCCAAAGGCGGCACTCCAACCTCCCATCTCACCTCCTCTCCTCCCCGGTTCCTCGTCCCTTCAACACCTCGCTTTGGCAAACACAATGGAATCCACCGCTCCGCCGTTCGATGTCCAATACCTGATTTTGGAAGGACTGTCCCAATGCACGCAGTCTCTCCTGTCCAAATCAGACTGGCAGTCAATAGTCAATGCCATGTGCGTCTGCCGTGAGTCCCGTCAGCTGAAGTCTAGATTACACCAACTAACAGAAACAGGCTGGTGGTATGATTCCCTCCGGAAACTACTGATCCAGAACCACCCTGCATGGACACTTCTCGAAGTCTGTAAACCAGCTGGACAATTTGCACTGGAGCAGCTGGCAGCGGATTATACCACACGGGAAAGCGCCGCGCAGCTCCAGGTCCAAAACAATGTCGAGGCTTCGCACTACTGGGTACCCGTGACATATTCAGCAAAATTATATCGAAGCGAAGCGAAAGCGGCCGACGGCGACGGCGACGTGGAAGACGCGCTGGCCTATGATCTTCGAAACTGCATGTGTATCGCAGCATATCAGGGGGATGTCGACTCTCTCAGCATCGCTCTTAAAACGGGTGTCGACCCGGAAGACAGTTTCCCTCTATATGTAATAAAGGGTGGACATATTTCTGTGCTAGAGTTGCTTCTCGACGGAGGATACATCGACATCAAGGCGAAAACATGCGGGAAAAGCCTCCTTGCAGAAGCGATACTCTATGACAAGGTCGACGTCGTGGCCTTCCTCCTGGCCCGTGGCGCAGACATGAACATCCGGGTGGATACATTAATTGAGGATACTGAAATCTCGTTAAACCCAGTCTCCTGCGCCACGTCCAGGAACAATGTCGAAATGGTCAAGATTCTCGTATCGCATGGAGCCGAGCTTGAAGATCCGGGGGCCGATGACCGGCCAATATGGTGGGCGATCTTCCATCGCAACATTGACATGGCGCGTCTCTTTATCGAGAACGGCGTCAATCTCAGTCCGGGGATGCTTGGCGAGTGGCCGTTATACGAGGCCGTCATGATGGGCCATGCTGAAATGGTGATGCTGATGCTGGAGGCAGGCGGGATGCCGAAGGATGCCAGCGATGTTACGCATCTGTATCACAAGGTTGTCATTTCTCGGAATCCTGAGATACACGAGATATTCGGTGTAGATCCAGCTGAGTCTCGATAATATCAAACTATGCAGAGGACTACAGATCGATGTTAGCCACTCATGGTATGGCTATGCATCGCGGCTATTTCTAAGCCAGCCTACGTGTAGAAGAGCTTAATATAGCCTGTGAAGGCAGTTATGTAGCAGGGGTCCATTGCCCATTTAAACAAAAGCTTGGCTTTCTAGACGCCCAAAGGCCCTGCTGAAATGTTGTCCCCGCTCAGGCCTGAGGGAAGTTCGTGATGAACGCAACCTGGACCGCAGCAAAGCTATGCGACAAGCCATGTTAGCTGGGACTAAGAAAGGCTGCGATTTACTCACGCTATAGAAGTTGCAAACACTTCAACCCGCCTAGCCCTCGCCAGCAGGCCGATGAAAATTGAAAACGCAATGTTGTATATAATGATGATGACCAACCGAATAACCATGTTGTTGACAAAGTATAGTACTATCATCGAACTGGCTGGAATGACCGAGGATATCAATGTGCTTGCTATCCTCGTCGTGCGGATGATCTTCTCGTCTCGGTAGTAGACTGTCCCTGTCTCGATATCTACTTTGGGCTACACCCATGGCTTTGTTATCAGCCACATATTCAGTGCCGAGGGTAAGCCAAGTTGATAAATGGAAAGGACGAACCTTGGCCGACTTGAACATCTCATGATATCGCCTGGATAAGTGGCCGTGCCAGAAAGGGATACAAGCCCCGAATACCCATCTCGTCAGTGGATCGACGTTCTGGTATCTCGCAAACAGCGTGATGAGGTCTCTTTCGTGCTCCTCCGAGCCGAACCATTGATCATACTCAGCAGTGCCGTAGAACTGGGTATAATTTGCCAGCCATTGCTTAAGCAACCGCAGGTCATTCTTATGGGGCTGCTTATACTGAAGGAGTTGGCTGTGTTGCGCCAACGCGGTGTCTGCTGAAGGATGAGCACGGCGACTTATAGCTTGAACTCTCTATTTCTGTATCACTTACTATATTTCTCCAATAGCTCTCTCAGTTCCAGCCATTTTGCCCACTGCGCCGACGACTCAATGCCTTCCTTCATATACGACACGCAGGCTCTGTACTTCTCGCGGTGGAATTCACCCGACCCTTGGTCCTCGTGCATAATCTTTCGGAGCTCCTTTTCTGTAAGAGTTATCTCGGCCTGCAGGATGAGCAGGTTCTGTGTATTGAGCTTCATGTATGAACGAAAGGTCGACAGGCCCTTGTCTCTGACCATCAGGGCTGCTAATTCGTCGTAGCCTCCATCGTCTGCTGGTGATACTGCTGTCCCCATCTCTTGAACTAGCGACGTATTAGGTCTATACGCAACTAGATAGAGAAGCTGCCAATTGTGCCCAGTTCTAGAGATTGCTGATCTTGTACTGACCCATATACTATTGTCTTCATCTCCATTTAATACCTTAGGATTAGTAGTTCTCTCGCAAGGCATACAAGGGCCGTACTTGAGCCTCATGCCTCCGGTGCTCTGGCCACAGCCACTCAGAATAAGCACGTGTACGACACACTGTACTGACATCCTGCATGCAAAAGCATAGATACCCAAGCCACCTGGACACTCCACACCTCGAACTCGTGACGCAGCGCGTATAGGCTGCCCGCCATGATTATCAAGTCCTGCCATACCTACTGCACCCTTAACAGGGTCATCAGGTCATCCTGGCTTCTTAGGCTCCATCGAGAGTCGTTCTGGTCTTTTGGGCCGGAATGCGCGTTTTATCACTGTCTCTACAAAGCCCTCTTGCTCTAATTCATGTGATTCTACAGCCGATTGAAGGCTGGCTGATCGAAGACTAGCTAATCCACTCCGTTATTGAGTGACTATTTTCGGCTCCTCTTTGAAGGGTATATCGGAATAATGAATGATATTGTATTAACTTGACGAGTAGATACATTCTCTGGGATGATGGTTCAAGGCAAAATCGACAGATCATTTCTCCGCCACTTCTCGGTATAACCACCGAGTCCAGCCTCCTATACCGGGTTCAACCTAGATAGGTGAAGATGTATCTGCATGCTAGTTCACCTATTTCAGTAAACCGCAGTCTGCTCCAAAAGCCCATGATTACGAATTGAAGACGCCCCCAACACCATATCAAACGAGTTGTTCTCAATAACCAGCACCTCCGTCCTGAAATGTTCAGTACCTTTATATAGGCTCCATTCAACGTATATTATGCCCAGTGGAGTCGCCGAGTACCCGTTCGGCAAGCGTACAGGTGCACCGTTATATGGAATAAACGGCACGCTCAAGAGGCGCGCAACGTCGTCTGATACTGCATCCAGATCGCCTTGACTGTCCAACAGTAAGCGGCGGTAAAGGTTCTTCTGGCTCTGATATCTATTCAACTCAATATCAAAGGTTCTCCTGTCTGACGAGATTTGTTCAGACGGAATCTCGAATGCCTCTGTTGTGAAACCCCCCTGTTTCCCTTCGATTCTGTGTCTGGGAGCTGAATTCAATTTCTCGTTATGTTTATCTCTGGTATGGTTCTCGAGCTGTGATTCTAGTCCGTCAAAGTGGATCTTCGACGGAGGATCTATATCGGGATGCCGCGATTTCACCCGGGCATTGGCCTTCCGCTCGCAGCAGGACAATATCCGATAGAATGCGTTTGGCATCTGGAGCCGAAGTAGACAGAAACCGCATGTCCGATATTCTGGTCGAGGTGGTTGGAGGCATTTTGTGTTCATGATTATTTTCGTTTGTCGTTTTGCAATGTGGTATTCGAGAAGATATGGGATAGGATTGTAGAAAACTATTAGCTACCTCTTTTTTTCTTTCATCGGCAGCATCGTATACTTATATTATAGTATGTCCATCCAAGGCGCTTATGCGGTTGTCAGGCTAGCTGCCGAGGCTGCGCCGTTCCTATTCCCTTCGCAAGGCCATAGTGATTAGCCTGTGGTCGCTGAATCCAAGGAACAAAGATCACCAACCGAGCTGAGGAGGCTGGCAAGTATAGATGTTTGCGGCTCTTTTCCTGGACCGGAGCGTGGGGTTGGGCTGACGTGGCAGCGAGATGCTCCGGTCGAACGGAGGATGCTGGAGGGAGAAGCGATATCCCTGTTGATTGGCAATTGGCATGCGTTCAGGCCCCCAAGTCACAGGAAGGGAAAACATGGATGAGGGAGGCGAAAGACTGCGCGAGAGGCAGGGGTTTTCAAAGGATGCACTATCCGGAGCTGAGCCAACTACAAACAGCCTGGAGGATGCAGCCTTGTCCGAGGCAGACTCCATTATTGAATGCGAGTCAGCGCTATTCTGCTGACACGGTCCAGCTTACATGCACCAGCGGCATAGTCTACGTCATTATATTCTGGATTTGTAGATGGCTTTGTACAACTGTCAGATTCCGCGCACCCTATGACTACTACCAGGTTGCCCGACTCTGGCCTTGCAGGTACCCATACTGATACCGGCATCATCTCGGTTGCTTGTTACTTGCAGACTGTGTCTGGTTTGCGCTTCGCTCCTTCTTGATCCTTTCAGATTCAGCATCGGCCTGTTGAGCCTTCTCTCGACCTGTTTTGCCTTTCTCTTCCGATCTCTTGTCGAATTTCTTCGGGTCTAGAAAGCAACCACATATTAGCTCACTGGTCTCTTTACCGATTTCTCAGAAGGGGAGAGAACGAAAAGCATGGATATGTACCCACCATTCCCCTTGTCAAGACAGGTTGGAGCCACATGCTTGGACGTATCATTCAGGAAAAGCCTATCCGCCGAGGCCTTCCCAAGAACAATGCCATCTCGGCCCATGGTATGCCTCTCCTGAGTCTCGATAATGTAAAAGTCAAGGTTCTCGGATCGCCATCCTCCAGGGGCCTTTGTGCACAGGCAGACCTTGCGTCGCGCGGTATAAGTGACACCTCCAGAACCTGCGAGGGTCTTGGTCACATCCAGATCGCGTGGTATCACCTCCAGTACAGCCCGTATCTGGCTGAAGCGGCTTCCTGAGATTGCGTTGTCGCTGAGGGTTTGTTCGATGACAGCCTTCAGGGTTACGTGCCCTCCTTGCCCTGTGTAGTTGCTGACGTTGATTTCCGCGTGGTTGGATCCCTGGAGTATAGCTTTATGGTTAATGCATGCCCATCGAACAGCATTTGCTGGTATAGCATGGCAACGTACCATGTTGGATATCTTTCTTTTTCTTTCGCGGGAGTAAAAATCGTAGATGGTCAACGGTCTGCGGTCTAAGGAGTCTCCTGTATCACAGTTTCACTCTGTGGTTTCCCGTGCCATGGACGGCGACACGACACCACGGTGCTTTCATATCTGCGGCCAGATTCAGCGTTGGGTATTGAGGCCTTGTTGAGCCTCATTGACACTGGCGGTCAGTCCATCATGTTCACGGAGGATAGGTAGCGTATGCAGGTTGGTGGTATCATAGTGGTTTGTTTGCTTCAGATTGGATCATATCTCGGGATGGTGAGTTAGATCAAATAGCAAGGGCCCCGTTGGCATCATAGAATCCTTGCAGTTCAGAGAGTTGAGTGTGAAGGGTTCTACCTCAAGCGCAAGGCTGTCAATGGTGAGTGGTGAGGGGAGAACAGTCTCTGCAGGCCACGATGGTAAAATGTCAGCTGGTCTTTCGTCATTGTGCAACATTATGCATCTGTAATAAGTCTTAAATTACCTGGCACACCCCACGGGGCGCGTGAAGTCTCCGTGCTGGAGTGTCCAACCACCGAGGTCTGCATTGGCAGCGAATAGCAGCATGCGACTACGCGCCCTGGTTCGTATCCTCGCGATATCACTGTAGATCGTACCAAGTCGAGCTGCGGGGTCAATTATAACAAGGAATGTCGCATCTGGAACCAGGGACTATTTCCCATGGTGGCCATTTCACTTCTATAGTATGTACAGCGTGTCTCCCACTCCGACGTATGAGCACTTGGGCTTCCCCGACACGCAAAACCAAGCAAATCATATCAAACAGCCCCAACTCCCCGCCATTGAAAACAAAAAGAAAGAAAAAGGGCCTGGTCTGCTCATCACTTCATGAGTTGCCGTTCTGTATTCCAGCGTTGACTTTCAATGTAATGCCGCTCAAGGTCGCTGCCGGGCCTCAACAGATCATACCTGAGGATGGTTTCACTCCCTACCAAGACATCGAACCTGTCCATGTCGGTTACATAGAAGTCAGATCTGTAAGTCTTGGACCCCCATTTGAGGCGCCATTCGACTCCCCGAGCAATGCCTAAAATCTCGACCTTCCCTGGTCCTAGGGTGCGCAAAGCCATGTCGTCGACGCGGTCCAGAGTCCCACGGCCCTCGTTCAGTCTCTTCCACACGCTGTAGCTCATCAGATCCATCCTATCGCACTGGGTGTCGAAGGTCACTGTCGCCAGCCGTTGTTGGGCGGGTTCGTCTCCGTCAAGCCGCATCACGACGTCGAACCCCAGGGTTATATCGTTTCCCTTCCCCTTGCCCTTGCCCTTGCCCTTTTGCTTCCGCTGGGAGCCGCGAGGAACAAGAACAAGGACGAGCTTTGCTATCCTTGAAAGCACCGCCCAGACCCGCGCTGTGCTATCGCCGCCGTCGTCTGGTTGCTTAGGGGCGGATCGTTCGGCTGAATCGGTATCAGACTCCGGGTCGAGCCCGGGTTTACTCTTTCGGTTACGAACCCAGAGACGCCGGAGATTCATGACGGCGAATTTGCTGGTATTCATACTTTGGTCGACAAGGCTACCTAGGGGTTGGGGCAGGTTCAGGGAGAGTCAGTGGAAGGGTAGGATGGTTCTAAGGGAAGGATAGCTGTGGGAGGGTCGACGTGCAAGAGGATGTGGAAGATGGGCAGCAGTGGACGGGAGGTGGTTAGATGGGTCCTTGAGATGGACACGGGCGAGGGCTATTCTGCGAGAGCGAGGATAGTGTGGTTGCTGGTTAGCTGTAGAGTCGACAATTGTAGAGGGATAGTATTACGGGAGGGCGGCCCACGGAGTCTTCGCCACGACGTTGAGCGTTGAGTGACGAGGAGGATCTGTAGGCAAAGGTGTACCAGGCGCAAGGCATAAACCAAGCAGGTGAGCTTGCTTTCCTTCCTATGCCCTTTTGCCTGGGTGAAATAGCTATGGTGGGGTCATTCCAGGACCAGCACCAGCACATTTTCAGACTAGGACGGAAAACGCCTGGCGATTGTACCGGTTCGTCAGCACCGCCTCGTCCGTAGCAGCGTTCATTAGCTAGCACTGTCTGGTATATCAGACCATCAAATGGCAGAGCTTCACTCCGAAGATTGAGGCCAAGTACACAATGTTGATTGCAAGCCCGGGCGTATGTTAGGCGAACTCGGCAATGGGGACGGGGTCATAGTCGACTTTGAATGAACCCATTGCTTGTAACCGATCCAGTTATCATACCCTTCAACTGCGTCATTTCGTAGGGCATCGGAATCTCCACAACCGTTGTTCACGTCTGGACTCGGAATACAGTAATGTGCCGTGAATGACTTCATATGGCCCAGATCTAAAACTCGCAGATCCGTCCAAGGGCGCGGTAAATACCGCCATAAGAGTAGATAGAAGCGTCCTCGCGTCAGTGCGGGCTTTCTACGTCGATGGCCTGGGCTTCTCTGTCCACCTCAGCACAGCCACACTCTTCCACTGCGCAAAGCGAGTTACTTTCCTATCGGCAGGACGTACGCCCATTGATCCTGGATGGATGTCACGAGTGTTTGAGGGCTAGTCTACAGTACCAAAGCCCAGACTAGCCTCGACACTCCGACGCCCAGCTGAGGGGCAGGGCCTCGCGGAGCCTTTGCTGACGGCTTTCCCGCCTGGTGTTGGATGCTTTTGCCGACAGCGCAATGTATATGGCTTTGAAAGTAGAGGTTTTCAATATCTGAAAGTAGGATAGTTCTATTCAACATCTTCCCGTACGGTCGCTTTTATATTCTTGAACCGGTGATGTGAGAGCCATTTCTATTAGTTGTTTACCCAAAATCTGACATGTGAAGGACTGGCTGGGTGGCATCCACAGACATTGCAGTCTGACACAGGCCACACGTTTCTCAGATGACGCAATATATTTGCCCTAAATTTGAGCGATCATGGCCGGGCGTATGGATTGACGAATCCCACGGTCACAATTCTTGCAACGCTGAGGCCCAACAGCTTGTTGATATATTTTCATTCCCAGCTACAACGACTAATCCAGGACGACGCAATGATATCGACCAGCAATATCCTCCATCTCGTTTGCAAGTCCGTCCCCTTCCAAAAATACTTCCAGCACTTCGGAATCCCCTTCATCCGCAGCTCGGTTATCTGATGCCATCACCCAATGACTATGCTGCTCCAGCTGCACCCTGGCAATATCCTGCGTACCCAGCACAGCCTATATTATCGCGGACAAGCATATGATTGACATTGAAAGAGGCATCCCTGAAGAAACTGGAGTCTAATATCGAGAAGCAGTAGAACAAGATCGAATTATCAATGTTGTCATGGACGTGTATGGGCATTGGTATCTACCAAAGTCAGAATATTTCAATGTTCTGGCACGCTTTTATTCACAGCTTTCCAGTTCTGCATGTTAGAGAGATAACACGGAAATAGGAATACCAGATGTATGCCTAACCCAGGTATACCTTGACAGGTTGTCAGCTCGCCAGGTCAATGGAGTTTCTGCACAGCCCTGCTGCCCCACTGTATCCGTACACTAAACCTCTTGACACATCCACGGAAACCAAGGGTCTCGCAATAACAACGAGACCAAAGCACATGTAGATTTGACTATTGTATCTCTCTACTCACAGTGTCCTGTTCTCCAATCAAGTACTTATTCAGTGGGATATGGTAGCGGCGGTTGACAGCTCTCCAGCTCCACTGTACAGCCTCAACAAACTAAATAGTAAATTCAGTAATTCACTCGTTAGTTGTGGGGGGCAAGAAGATGGCGAAGCTTAAATACAGAATCTCCATTCTCCAACTATCCCTCCCCCGTCATTCTTCTTAATGTCTTCTACACCCCGTAAAAGAGTCTCCACGAGCTGCACAAACTGCCGCGTTGTAAAACGGCGGGTAAGCGCTCCCATTTTTCACTTCTTCAAAGGCTGACCCTAGTATAGTGCGACAAGCAGCGCCCCTCCTGTGCGTAATGTGTCCGTCTGCGCCAGCAATGTCCTGGATACCGGGACGACTGGGAACTTGTCTTCCGGGACTAAACCAACAATACAATAGACCGGGCGACGAAGAGAATCGACCATAATCGTCGCAGAATTGAGCCCAAATCACTCGTCCAACGTATCGATCAGTCACTTTCGAACGTCTCGGCTTACCCCAGGAAATTGCCCCCGGGTCGATGATGGGCAGCCAAATGCTCGCCTTCTATCTCAACAACTACTTCCCATCCAGGGTTAAACCCATTTGTTCTCTGGACTTGTCGTATACCATCATATCGGGCATCTATATGCTACCTCAGAAAACAATAATGTTGGAAAAAGCCGGCTCTGCTTTGGCTGTGTTTTTATCGGCAAGGTCCATCAGGATAATGCACTCCTCCGATATGGGCTTTGGCTTTACAACCAGGCAATTCATGATATGTCGAAATCCCTGAGGATGAATGCTTACAGCGACGACATTGTGTATACATGTACGCTATTTGGACAGATTGAGGTACGAGCCCCCCGTGAATAGATGCAAGTTAAGCTGATAAAAGCTAGACACACCACTGCCCGGACTCGCTCACTAAATGGTATGCGCATATCGATGGGTTAAGCGCAATCATGCAATATTACCGTCCGAAGCAGATCAGCTCTCCGATAATAGCTGCGATCTATGACCAGCACCAAAAGTTCAAAGTGGTATGGCGCGCCGCTCTGCTTGTCTGTTTACAAATTAACTAATGGTATCGTAGTTACTTTCGCGATTAATGCACCTATCCGAGCCCATAATCTCATGGCTGCGAGAGCCGGGAGAAGGACTGCTCCGTGATTTAATCCAGCTTCTTACAGATCTATCCTGTCTTGCCAGCTTTGCTGATGCTGATTCCCCCGACCAGCAAGACTATCAATCATTTCTCGCTGAATGTCTGGCCCTTGAAAAGCGACACATAGCCTTTTACCTTAAAATAAAGGGGGCTGGAGACCCTCCCGTATATGCCCGCGGCGAACTAAAAGCAAAAATCCCCGACACAGACGATCTCTTCGGCCCCGCATACAAATTCGACTCCGTCGGACAGGCAAACCTGTATATCTTCCTCTGGACCTCCCTATCCTGTCTTTATCCACTGATCCAGCGACTCCGCATCCTCGCCAATGCGGACACACCGGAATATTTACAAACGGACCATCCTTCTCCTTCCCACAATACTGTCCACCACCTCACCGTTTTCTACATCAGCAAAGCCCTCCGCTGCCTCCCCTACTGCACGCAATCCGGGATGAACTCGTGGTCCATCTTCTACGGTATTATCGTCGCAGGTCAGGCCGCGCGCGTATTCAGCCATATCAGCGATTGGGAGCGGTTCCTGTGGGCGCAGGAGGTTGTGCAGTACTGCGCACGCTGCGGGTTTGATCTCGCGGCGCGGTTGTATGAGACGTGGTGGGAGTATTGGGCTGTGCCGGAAAGACGGAATTTTTATAGGCTGCCTTATCATAGGGAGTTGGCTAGAAGTAAGGAGTATCATGTCCCACAACAGCAGAGGCTGCAGGGGCTGATACAGGGCGGGGGACTTTAATGCGAGGATAGTTGAGTCTTTGGTGCTTATAGTTGTCGCCTAAGGCGAGGCTATGGACGACGTAACTGAAGGATATGGGAGCTAGATAGCATACCTCATAATTCCCACCAAAATAGATGTCGTGTATATATATCGATTCTAAGAGTCGACACCAAGTCAGAGCCCCCTCCGCTGATTTGGATTGCCTTTGGCACTGGTAATAGCGAATTGTTGGGTCTAAGCGACGGTCTTCCGACGTGTCGAGGAGCGTTTTGGCTTGGGTTTACGTGTAGGCATAGGCGCAGGTGTGCTTATGGGCGCAAGTGATGGCGTACTGAGTTGTGCAATATTGTCCATATGCCGCTTTCGGAGCACCCATCTGATTCCCCCATTCCCTAATTCAACCGGCTCGTATGGACGTCCTCGCATCCAATTCACCCACTTCTGTACAACGGATATAGCCAAGCTCACGTCGACTTCAAACCATTCAACGTGCCTCCCGCCGCACTTCCCACATCTGGGCTCCTCCCTTCGATATCTCGCCAGCTCGGCGTGGACGAGTTGCTCAACTCGCAAACGGTGAGGAACGGGTTCCAGATCTGCTTGGCCAGAAGGAAAGTACTTCTCTGGCTTTCTCCCGCATTGCTTCGACCATTCGCTCATTCGCTTCTCGACGTCCTTGGTGTATCCTATCTTCACATGTCCAAAGCCCCCAGGGTACCAAAAGACGTATATGAAACCTGTCTCTGTGCTATCCGTAGGCGCCAGCGGACGAGTGAGATATTTTCGTAGCTCTGTCTGGATGGGCATCTTGGAGCGTGCTGCATCATGCGGTTGGAAGACTTGTGGAGGGACAAGCCCCCCAGACGGCGACAGTTTATTAACTTGAGATCTGCCTGTTCTTGGGTATTGAGAATCCACTACATGAGCCATCGGATCATCACTACCAAGGAGTTTTCCTAGCCATCTCGTAAGTACTAGTAGCGATCCAGGTTGGGATCTCGATGATGGCCCTTCTCGCAACTGAGGGAACTGCCTTCTCGCAACGGTCTGATGCACATGGCATAGGACGACACCCAGAAACTCGTTTATTCTTTCCTGAATAGCATCAACTCCACAACGGTGAAGGTTGGCGAGCTGGCTACGAATTGTAGGAATGTCGGTTCTTCGAATTTTGTTCCTGCATCGCCTATCGTGGCTCGTAGCTGTTGCGATACATGACAAGCTGTCCTGGATAAGGAGATCGCAGGCCGAAACCGGGAGAAGCTTGGCTAGTGGGCCTTGAACATCCCATTCATCCTTGTATTCGTTCGCAGCATCTGTGTTATCGATCGAGTCTCCAAGTGTTGAGAGATATGAATAATCAGCCGGCGCAGGTTCCTGCTCACTCCTAATCTCAGACTGGGACATCGCTGTCCTTGCCGTTCCATATATTCTATTATCTGCGAATCGAAAATCCACGACGAAGCTGAAGGATCGGCGTCGCGTGGTTTGCAGGTCGCTTGAGGCAGGTGGTTCATGTCGGTCTCTGACGGTCTGGTTGTATGTTTCAAGAAGATTTAGTTTTGCGACATGGCCGTTCTCCTCCTTAATCACTGTCGTTGTTGATCTGGTTAAACGATTCGACTTCCGTCGAAGACATGTGGCACTTATGGACTTTCCTGCAGAGACACCTGTTGAGACGTCTAGTTCTTCCTTGAGCGACCCATCTACAGTCTCAGTATCCTCAACCTTGATGGATGGAATGGACACCTCGTTTAGGTTGTCTCCTTCCATACCCGGTGCTGGAGACCAGTCGGACTCCGTATCGTCACTGGAGACTGATTCGTTAGGGCTGAATATCGAACTCGCCCGGGATTCTAGCGAAGAGCGTAGGGAATCCGACTCTGGGGAGTCCTCGTCATCATTCTTTAGATGCAGAGTTCCCTGCTCGGGAGTCCGAGGATCTTCTGCTTCTGCCATGGTACGATAGAATAGCAAAGAAGTCGCCTGCGTGATGGTAGCTTTCAAGACTCTCTGCGGCGAAGGCGACCGATCTGGGCGCTTATAACCCACGATCTATCTAGTAAGGCAGATTCCCAGCATTCCAGCGGCACAGCAGCCTCCATTCCACGGACAGCGGACTCTTACTTATTTTAGATCGCCATGCGGTCATATGGCACGGCTTTAGCGCCGGTCGTTCAACCCTTGCTCACACCATTCTGCGAGTAGGTACTGATGCCAGTGTTGCAGTCGCCGAACTGAGGCTGTCTGCGCGAATAACCCCATTGCCAATATAAGTGGTCCTATTGATAGAATAGTATATGCGGATACTTTTTCTTGCCTTTGTCATTAGAATAATACCTCCCATCCACAACGGTCAGACGTTTCCGTACGCGCCATGGAAAAAGCAAAGATGCAACTGGTTTCGCTGGGTGGGCGCAGCTGAGCAGGGATTGTGCTTGCTGCCTGGAACTCGAGAATGCTGGTCCTATAGTTTTGTACCCATTTAAACCTGAAATGGACTGAGTGGTTACGCAATGGCCCCCATGATCAGTATTCAATAGTAATTTTTTAATCGCTTTTATAACAGCCACAACAAGGATTTTGGCCCAAGCGCCTTGCAAATTTGGCAGCCCCCGGTCTGCCCTAGGTACTGCTTAGACCACAACTTGTAGAGATATACTGTGAACAAAGTAATGATATGTCCGCGACGCATTCTACATACAAATCTAGAATCATCAAGTGTCCTATCTGGTCATGCCTCTTCTGCTCGCATAAAAGTATCCAAAAATCCCAGATCCAAGTCTTGAAATATCCCATCTTCACCCGGTATCATACCCGGGTATTCGAAGAGTTGCATGGGATCAGAAGAGAGGACTTCGCTCCCCAGTGACACCGCGGCTTGAATGACACCGAAATACGGTATATAAACCTGTTTATCATCGTCTCTACCAGATTGGGTCAGTTCGACTTCGTTCTCGGGATCTTGTACACGGACACCCTGCGCACTGGCCAGATCTCCATCGGCCGCTTTGGCCTCGATATCCAGCAACCGGCGTAAGAGGCGCGCACTCTGTGCACTGAGCGGGTCGGCATTGAGTCTGTCGAGGTCCTCCATGTGTTCCTGCACCTGTTCGATCATAGCACGGTCTCCCAGTGACTGAGCAGCAAGGAAGTGCTCAGCCTGCGGGGCGAGATACCGATCCAGATGCGCAAGCAGCAGAGTCATAGCAGCCATCAGGGCCGTAAAGTCAATAGTACGGCAGGTAAAAGCAACCCGGTTCCACCGGCGCAGCATGATGAAACGGGTCAGGATCTCGCGGGAGGCATTGACGCAGGTAATCTGGGAGTACTCGTACCTGCGCTCCTTTGAGTGGCGCAGCAGGTATGGAAGGTGCAGCTGGTTGAGGAGATTGTAGTGGCAAAGCTGTGCGGATAGACGCCTCATGTCCCAGAACAGGGTGTCTTTCTGTTTCTCGCTGTTGAGGTTCGGGGTTAGCCACCACCGGCTGGGGAGGGTTCGTGTCAGTCGATGGAGCTGGCGATCGAGATCTTGTGTTAGGGCATAATCGGACAGTGCAGAAGCGTTGTTACGCTCTAGGATTTGCGACATAATGACACAGTGCTGGCGCTCCAGACGGCCAGCATCAGTATCCTGAGCTAACATGGCGTCAAAAGCCATACTGCGATCCAGTGTGCCTTCAGGCATACCGAGCAGGAGACACATCTGGCGATCATAAAAGACGAGGCGGAACCACATAAAGTGCGGATAGGCCTTGGTATCCGGATGGAGGACCTGGTACTGCAATCGTGCCCCAGACTGGTGAAAGCCCATGGACTGGGCCACAGCCATGGCTCGACGAGCGGTCATCCAGCTGCGACGGAGGTATCCGCAATTGGCCTCGTACAGACTCTGGATCATGATGCACTCCAGAAATTCGACGCTGCCGACGAACTGGTCCCGCGTGGTGACGAGGCTGATGGCCGTCTCGGCCAGTCGGTCGCGCAGGACGTGGGCAGGCTCGGAGAGAGACCTGATCTCGTCGTGCAGATCGGGGTGCAAGTGCTGCAGGAAGCTGGCTAGATGCAGCATGTGTCGGGCAATGAGCACAGGATGGGCATTGGGGTCTGGGATGGAGAGCTGGTCGCCGTATGCACGCAGGCCATCGCGATCGAGAATGCTGTACGGCGTCGTCAAAATCTCATGAAAGGGGACGGAATGATGACTGCTGGCCGAGGCGATGCGCTCGGTATCCTTCTGGGATGGCAAGGCGTTGTACAAAGTCTGCGATAGGCCTTGTCCTGGGGGAGGCAGAGATGATTGAGGGTGCGGCTGCTGGTCAATGCTCGTGGAGTTCAAGACCTGGTCCAGTCGAGACTCAACTCTGCGCAAACGATTCCGCAGCTGGCGAGTGCTTTCTTTAGGAGCAGAGACCTGATCCGGGAACTCCTGGCTCACACACTGCGTCCACCGGTGGTGGCATCCAACGCAGACAGCGTCGTCCGGGCGCTCGAAGACGCACTTCATCTTGCGGCGCTTGCATTCCCAGCAGCTGCGTGTGCCCCGGCGCAGTTTCTTGCGCTGGGGGCCGTCGAGGGGTGCGGTGCGGTCCATGGCAAGATGAGGGAGATGGATGGAGTCGGTCCTTCAGTGAGATGCCATCATGCCACTTTTAATCCTCCGCGGTATTACCATTCGTCCGCCGTATGTAATTAAAGCGGTATTGTAATTGAGATGTCGCAGGATTCTGGCCCCTGCAGGCTTCCTCCGCCGCACCGGCGGTCGAACATCTACACATAGTCCACGCACCAACAGTTAGCCATGTTAACCCCGTTAAACCCCCTGAGATTCGCTGGCATATATATACTGCTGGTGTCAATGGATTGCTACAACCATCCACCACCCCACTGACCAGACTCACAATGTCAGCCCAGTCTGAGACCGGCCATGCGCTATCCATCACCACCAATGCACTTGATAAAAATCTTGATAGAGATCATGGAGGCGAGAAGGACCTCGAGTACGCGACGCCTTTACGCTTGATTATCATTATGTGCACGCTGAGTCTCAGCACGCTCATCGCCGCCTTGGATCTGGTAATCCCCAGTCAAGCACCAGACAAACAGCACAAGACACCAGCACTAACAGTGCCAGGGAATCGTTGCAACTGCCATTCCCAAGATCACCAGCGACTTCCACGCCCTCGACCATATCGGCTGGTACAGCGGGGCCTGTTTCCTGCTTGTCGGCACCACCTCGGCCCCCTGGGGCAAGATGTACAAGTACTTCTCTGCCACCTACACCTATATGGCTGCCTTGGCTCTGTATTTAATCGGCAGTATCGTGGCAGCTGCCGCTCCAAACAGCATTTCTCTGATCATTGGACGTGCTCTACAGGGCTGGGGCTGCGCAGGGACTCTAGGCGGCTCCGTACTGATAATCAACTTCACGGCCGAGCCCAAGGTGCGTCCGCTACTGATCGGCCTGTGGATGGGCGTGTTTATGATCGCAACCACCATTGGGCCTTTACTCGGCGGCGTCTTTACCAGCGAGGTAACCTGGCGCTGGTGCTTCTGGGTGAATCTCCCCGTCGGCGGCACGGCCATTGTCCTTCAGTTCCTCTTCCTGCGTATGCCGAAGCACGTCAAGCCCACGCCTGCTACCTGGACTGAGATCCTCCTCCATCTCGACCTCCCCGGGTGGACACTGCTTTTCACCTCGGTCATCTGCTTCCTCTTAGCCATGGAATGGGGCGGGCTGGCGAAGACATGGAGCGACGGCTCCGTAATCGCCACCTTGACGTTGTGGGTAGCATTATCTATTGCATTCATAATCGTCGAATGGTTCCAAGGCGACTACGCCATAATGCCGCTCCGGATGCTAAAGCCGCGAACCTCCTGGTCGCATCTTCTATACGCATGGATGTACGTACCAACCTAACCCTATGTTCCCCTTTCGACCTAGCTGACCAGCTGTCTCCGACAGTGCCAACCTAGCCAACTTCCAAATCCTTTTCTACCTCCCCATCTACTTCCAATCCGTCCACGGCACATCCGCGATAATGAGCGGCGTGTACAGCCTCCCCTTCATGGCCTTCTACACCCTCGGCGCAATCATAAGCGGGATTCTAGTCGGGAAGACCCGCCTGCTGCAGCCGATTGAATTCGGCAGCGGACTTATCGCCGTGCTAGGCGCAGCCCTCATCTACTGCATTGACATCGGTACCCCGAAGGCGTGGTGGATCGGGGCACAAGTCCCGTTTGGACTGGGGATTGGGCTGGGGAATCAGGTTCCCGTTACGGCGTTGCAGGGCTTTGCGACGCCCGAGACTGTGGCTGCCACTATGGGGGTTGCTTTTAGTGAGATACCCCTTGACTTCGCTGGTTGCAGAGATGCTTGCTTGCTTGCTAATGCATGTTGCGTGGTGCTGTGTAGTGTGCCAATCCATAAGCGGCGCGTACTTCGTCTCAGCCGGGAACTCGCTCTTCAACAACATCATGCTACAGAGGCTATCCGTGACAGCTCCCCACCTCAGCCCGTCGCAGATTCTATACATGGGCGTAACGGAGCTGAAGAATGTCTTCCGCGGGGAAGAGCTGGCGCTGATTCGGCAGGCTTATATGGTTGGGATCAAAGATGTTTTTGCGTTTGCGTTGGCGGGGACGGTTGCTAGTGTTGTTGTGGCGCTGGTTGTTCCGTTTGAGAGGTTGCCGGGTCATGAGGACAAGATGGCGGAGGATAGGGAGGCTGCTGGTAAGAGTGGTTGAATGGGTTGAATGGTAGAAGTGAGTATAAAGTGAGGATGCTGGGAGCTGAATGGGACTACGGAGTGGACGAGTAGACAGTCATTGCTAGAAGTGAGAGAAATGTTTTGATACGGCGCAAGACATTCGGTAGCTGCGGGGATATAAAGGGATATAGATCTGTTCTAGACATCGAGCTATAGAAGTAAAGAATAGACCTTTACCACGACGTCGCCCAGATGGATATCCGTCGATGGAGATGGGAGGCCGCCACCGATACCGACCATGAGTCCGAAGCGGATTGATCGAAACGTGTACAGCATTTGTTCCGCTACGACAGCTGCAGAAACAGTCCCGTAGATGCCCGAGGGAAGGCATGCGATGGCGACATTGTGTCCAGCAATTTCCCCAAGCACATATGTGTTGTGATCGTCTTGAGATTGCTGGAGTCCAGGGTGGACTTTGTCTAACATAGCTCTGGCAGCGGCCATCTCCAGTGGCAGGGCACAGATCCATCCGATGGTATACTCATTATGCCACCATGTGGGCATCTTGGTTTCATTGTTGATAGACTTGGTGGAGCTGACAAGCTGAGCAGGCTACCGCAGTTATGATGTGGCTGAGCAATTCACCTGCATTCTGACAATTGCCTTAGGCAGGACACCTAGCAAAGTGCACTGACCCATGCACCAATAGTAAATTGCTACCTAACATGACTCTTACTCTAGTATCAGGGGCCTACCACATGGCTAATCCTGGCTAACATACAGTACTTCTCTTTAAGATCCTATATCGAGACCAGCTTTCACTCTAGCATTTTTCTCTAAAGCCGACCCTACCCGTTTCCATACACATCGCAAAAGCTCTGATAGACCGTGGCAGGGGAAAAGCGAAAGTTGCCAAATCCAGCCTCGGGATGTTTAAGGAAACTTGCTGCGGTAGAAAGACCCCTGTAGAGGGGCGTGGTGTAGTAATACTCCGTACAAGCTATCCATAGCAGGTTCAGCTGAAGATGGGGATCTTGGTATCATTATCAGACAACTCCGCGAGAAGCGTGAACTGACCGTCCAGGCCTTGTGGACCCTCGCCAGCTCCAAGTCTCAATGACACACAGAGTGACTCACTTTGACGCTATTTGAAGCTGTGGCTGTGTTATGACCCCCAGATACAGAATGAGTCGTCGCGACCCACTCTGCGGTTACTTACCTAGTGCATCTGAACAGTTGAAAATGGAAATATAAGACGGCTGCTCTGAGCTGACTTGTACCGTCCTGCATTGCCGTTGTCACATTCAGTCTTCATTTTGGTTCATACACTGCCTGTCGCGAGATGATATGGCTACGGATGTTCAGGCCAAGCTGACATACCTCCAATGGCAGCCCAGCTACACCCACACACGGCCATATCGAATTGGACAATTCGTCGGACGGAGAAATCCTAGGAATGAAAAGCAGCGCGAAAAGACAACCAACCTGGTATTCAAAGCGGCAAAGCATGCAGAAACTATAAGAGATATCCGAGGATTGACGGACGGGCCTGCGTTTACTCTTGACGCAAATGGGTTTGTCTATATAAAATGTCCACCACCGGCTCTCGCAAATGCATATGATTATTCGGACCCTGGGAAGATTGAAAATATCTTTTTACCGGAATGCGAGAATATCTTGAGACGTCATGTTGAGGGTGCGGATGAGGTTATGATTTTTGATTGGAAGGTAGGTCAACAACACTGTAGACAACTAACTGTGTCTATACTGAATTTCTATTGCCAGATCAGAAAGAGAAAGAGCGCAAAAGAGCGACGAAGAAGAAACCCGAACCTACAGGGGTTCGCCCGCCAGGTCCACATCGGTACATATACATATACATACATACCATGGCTCGACAGAAACGTATATTGACAATATCCAGATACTCTCCTCACCCGAGACCCCATCGGAACCCCAATGCTGGAGCGTATTCGGAATCATCTCCCTGCAGAGTCCCACCACCTTCTCTCCGGGCGAGTCCAACTAATCAAGTAAGCTACACAATCTATGAGGTGGATGGGGTATCTGGTCTAACAGGAACAGTCTCTGGCGACCAATAAGTGGCCCGGTTGGGGATCACCCATTTGCTGTCTGTGATAGACGGACCCTGGATACATCTGCCTTGATCGAAACCGATATGATACGGGGTGAATATACTGGCACAATGCTCTATCCACAGTATGAACCGGATAGGGGGTGTCAGTGGTATTATATGAGTGGGCAAGGTGTGGAAGATGTCCTTCTGTTTAAGGGGTTTGATACGGAAAACTGTGTTAAATGTAAGTGATCAATTCAGTGTCATGGCAAGCTTACTGAAATAACTTTTAGATACTCCTCATACATCGTTTATACCGTTGACTGCCTCCAAGAACTCGTGTCCTAGGGTCAGCGTTGAGGTGAGAGCACTGGTCTTTTCGAATAAGAGTAAAGCATATGGTGAAGTATTGAGTGACAATGTTAAATAACTCTAATAGACAAATGTAAACACTGCAATGTAAGCGACCTATTCTATGGAGGTGTCTTTTGAGACGTGATAATTTCATCAATACATTGCAACCTCAAAAGCTCACGATCAACTTCCCTAATATCCAGTAGCCTCAACGTGTTCAGACGCCCCGGTCGGAATCCCTTTACCAGCTGCCGTCCGCTCGATCTCCGCATCCTCACGATCGATATACTTCTGCGGCCGTCTCTTGCAGATGGCGTCCGGGTCTCCAATGACAATAAGCGACGGATCGGCACGGTAATAAGCGTCGATATCCTCGAGGCTTCGGTTTGCTGTGATATATCAGCACTGACATTGAATACACGTGTAGTTTCACGCTCTCACCTGTTTCAGGATAGAGGAAGTACAGCACAGGCAAGAAGCTCAGATTGGTTATAGTCCAGACAATCCAGAACTTCCAGCCAATATTCTGGATCCCGATTGGGGTGATTTCCACGATAACGAAATTCGTGATCCTACACGTCCAATAAGCACAAATTCTAGTAGTAAGTGATGTTCGTACATACCAATCAGTTGCAGTCGCCACCGCCGCGCCCTTCGTCCTCATGGGCAGGGAATTAATCTCAGTCGGATAAAGCCACGGAACACCCAGCATTCCAATCCCAAAGCTCGCATGGAACAGGAAGATGAAAGCCACCGATGCAGATCCAAATGCCTGCCCGTTGCCGGTGCTCGAGCTCTCCGCAAATGACAGCAGGATGGTAATAACCAGGAAACAGATGAACTGGCCAAATGTCGACAGCAGCATCAAGCCCCGTCGACCCATCCGTTCAACGAGCACGGCTGCCAGGCCAGAGAATATGAAGTAAGAGATGGCGTTACACGCTGTCAACAGTCGCGCCGTCTCCTCGCCTAGACCAACGGACTTTGTCAAAACCGTAGGAAGGTAGTAAGACATGATATTGATTCCTCCAAACTGCTGCATGAACTGGCTCCCGGCACCTAGTAATAGTCTCCGGAGGCTATTTGTGTCATTTGGGCGGCTCTTCAGTAAATCGCGCCAGGGCACTGCATTCTCGCGCTCGTACTGGATGGCGAACTCGATTTCGTTACGCTGGGTTATGACGAATGGGTCTGTTGGTTCTTTCGCCTCAAGGCAGCTGAGGACCTTGATTGCTTCTTCTTCTCGACCGTGCGCGAGGAGCCATCTGACACATTATCAATACTGGTCCCATAAGACAGTGATGGGGTACTACCGAGGAGATTCAGGAAGCCATGGCGTGGTACTCCATAAGATCGCAATGAATAGCAGCTGCAGCGCTAATGGGAATCGCCAGGCAACGGCGCCGCCAGCGAAGGAGAGACCGTAGTTGATCCAGTTGACAAACGCGTAGCCGGCGATGTTCATCATCATCTCGAGCATCACTAGCTTTCCGCGCCACTTGAGTTGAGATGTTTCTATACTGTTAGTATGCGGTGTACCAGTATGGTAAGGACAATACCTGTCTGCCATATCGGAGCCGTTGCCGTGTTTACGCCATTGCCTATACTAAACCCACGTTAGCCACAAGTCTATATTCTGATTCTGACAAGTACCCACCCAGATATAATTCGGCCGACAAACATCTGCGGCAGACTAAACGAGGTCGTCTGCAAAATCGCACCAACGGCCATAATAGTCGATCCCAGCAACAGAGCCTTCCTGCGGCCAAGGCGCTCTCCAACTGTGAAAGCCAGGATAGCGCCTAGAAAACAGCCCACGTCGTAGATGGCGGTCACGGTCGAGAGCGTCTTGGTTTTTGTAGGGCCGACCAGATCGTGGAGTTCCAGAAAGTCCTGCGTGATAACGACGCCGCCTGCCACCGTCAACTTCAACTTCAATTTTTGGCTGGATGTTTTGTTGCTGAGGACTTACTGAAAACGCCCTGGTCGTAGCCGAATAGCGTCATGTCAGTCGCGCAGGCAACCTTTAGTAAACGACATGGTCAGTTCCATCTGCAGTTCCAGCGAGAGGACTTTTCAATTACCGTGACCCAGAAGGTAAGCCATCCACCAGTCAGCCCAAAGAAGGGCTTTCTCTTCTCCCGTGAAACCGTCATGCTCAACAAGTACTCTAAAGATATCTCAGGTTAAGTCGAAGGGTAACGGTAACAAGAGTAAATAAATGCTTCAAACCAGCCGTAAGAGAAAAGAGAAATCCCGCTGTCACGCGGGGGGGATACCACCACGGCTTCTTTATGCCATCACAACTCCAACTGCGCGCTGGTAAACCAAGGCAATTTAGCCTGCACTCGGCCTTTTTGCCGAAGGATCTGATGTTCGGATTTTCTACATAGGGAAAGTTTCCCTGAACTCGATTGCTTAAACGGCAACGACTGGCTGGAATCTTCGTCAAAAATACCGGATCCAGCAAAGCTTGGTGCCCCGACTAACGCTGTTAACAAACATCGGCGACGCTCCGTGTGGGGATGGGCCGTCTCTTTGCGGGGAACGGGGATGGGCAGTCTGGGGAAACCCCGAGGATCAACGGACCAATGCTTGTCTGGCGTGGGGGCTGACACTGTTCTCTTCTATTCTCTTCTAATGCGAGATCCCATGTTCCATGAGACAACAGAAAAACGCTTTCCACAATTATATTCATAGGCTACGGTACAGCTTACTTCCAGTTTACTACTTTGAGTTAGGGCTTTCCACGTGGGAGATATCTGCCTTTTCCATATCGCCCACACCCTCCTGAGCACCTGCAGGAATAGACCCCCGAGGAAAAACGTGCGTCCGCCACCTACGCGCCGGAATACCCTCTTCAACCAGCAAGGAAATCTCCAGCCGCGTTCTTCCCTGCGTCTCGCCAACACAGAACCAGACCCACGCGAGCGAGGTAACGGTCGTCCCAGCATAAACGAACCCGACCATCGGCCCCAGTCCCGCACTGTTATACAAATAAGGAGCCGTGAAGGAAATCAGCCACAGGAAGAAATAGAGGGCGAAGATCGAGACCGAGATGATTTTATTCTGGTTGACGCCTACCGAAAGCTCGCGTGTGATTGCAAACGTCAGGGGTCCTTGGCCGAAGTTGTAAGCGCAGATCACGACGTATGAAAAGACGACAATCACGTATTTGGACGCCGTGGAGAGGTTTCCTTTCTGCGTCCCGATACCACCAATAACTATAAATGCGAGTAGAATGAGACCCGTGCTGTATAGAAGGTTTGAGCGTCTTTTGAGCTTATTCGCCGACAGCACGGAGGCAGCGACGGCAATAATCTGCAGAATCATGGTAATGAGTGTTATTGTAAACGGCTGCGAGACGCCGAGTTCCTGGGCGAAAACAACTCCGTAGTTGTAGAAAAAGATGATGCCGCAGATCTGCTGGGCGTACATGCCTCCAGCAGCCCAGATCAGCTTCTTCCGCTCAATGGGGTCTAGAAGCAACGACTTCCATGATGACGCTGCCAGCTGCTCTTCTTCATGTTCACGGGCTTTCTCGAGAAGTTCAAGATCGGTTGAAGCGTCATATGTAGGGTTGCTTCTGTGGATCTTGCGCAGAGCATTATGGGCATCGGCTCTTCGTCCGCGAGAGACATACCAGGTTGGCGATTCCGGGATGAATGGCACTAGTATAAAGGCAGCGACAGGAAGTATAACAAGGCCGCCCATGGGTAGTTTGTAGGACAACGACGAGTTGATATCATTCGTGCCTTGTGTCAAGCCTGCCGCCACGAGCTGGGAGCAAGACTGCAGGAACTGGAACAGATAAAGAGCAGGGCTGCGGACCTCAACCGGGGCAACCTCGCCGATACTACATAAAGTCAGTTGTTGCTTTCCTTTTCCTTTTTTCTGCCGGCGAACTAACTAGAGAAGCGAAGTCACTGTGAAATTGCCGACTCCAATACCAATCAAAATGCGACCAACCGAGATAACAGCCTCGAAGTGAGTATCTACTACCTGGGCAATACCACCGACCAGGACGAAGAACGCCGCAATCAAGAGAACAGCTTTCCGTCCAAATCGTTCGTTTAATACCCCCGAGCTCAAGGCCCCGAGCATGTCACCAATATAAATACTTGACGTTGTGAGGGATGTGAAGTCGGTCGCTAAGGCCTTTTTCCCGTCAATGACACGCGTCCCATAGTCGTTTTTGAATTCCTGCATTCCCAGAATGCCGCTGTAGTACGTGTTGTCGTAGCCGAATACCAGGGCCCCGAGTGCGGAGACCGAACAGTAGACGAATGCCCATTTATAATGGCGGAAGTTGAGGTCGATGCCGAACATTGGAGCAGTATCTTCATATAGGATTTTTGAATAATCAATTCAGTCTGGGCCGTTTACTAGTATTTATATAATACCTCCAAGGCTATAAACACCCCGCTTTGCGATCTTAAAATACAACCACTCTGAGTACATTCTATTTACCGAGTGGTAAAGTATACTAGCGTGAAGTAGCTCGTCTCCCCGTGGGGTAATACGAGAGCGAGAGAAGTCCGAAGATTAAGGAGCTGCTATGTACTTGCTAGGGTTGACCCCCACGCCCCCACGCTCGGAGAATTGGCTCGGAGAAATATGAAATACACTGTGGCGTCTGGCAGACCACCAAACACCTTTAATGACGTCGAGTATCTAGACTTCAATCACACGATATTCCTAGTATACTCCGGAGTAGTTCGATATATGAGGGAACAAGAAAGACATCTGGTCCAGCTGACCATCCCACGCACCCGTGGTGGATAGAATGAATAGAATTGAGCATTGACGTACATATAAATAACCCTTCGTAGCTTTCAAGTAGACTCGCAAGTCGCAACTTCCTTCCATCCTCCCAAACTCAAGACCAACATGGGCTCTGGCATTCCTCAAACCCAAACCGTCGCCCTGGTCTCCAGCCTCGGCGGCACCGTCGAGTTCAAAGACGACTACCCAGTTCCAACCCCGGGCCGCAACGAAGTCCTAGCCAAAGTGCTATACACAGGCGTCTGCCAAAGCGGTTCGTCATTAACAACACATCCTAAAAAAAGAGGCTACTTTACTGATTAAGTAAATGCAAAAAAGACCTCCACACAAAATCCGGCACAGCAGCCGGCCCCGACGGCAACCCCATAACCAAAATCAAACTGCCACACATCGGCGGACACGAAGGGATCGGCCGGATCATCTCGCTGGGCCCCGACATCACGCACAGCACGGGTCTCAAGGTCGGCGGACTAGTAGGGATCCGGTTCGCAAGCCGGATCTGCAGACGCTGCGAGTTCTGTCTTGCGGGCACGGAGCAGTACTGCGTGCGCGCGACGAATCATCTGCACCATGAGGATGGCAGTTTCCAGGAGTATATTTCCCTAGATGCGGACTATTTGACGGTTTTGCCGGACGATGTAGATCCTGTTGTTATGGGGCCGGTGCTTTGTGCGGGGTTGACTGCTTATAAGGTATATACTCGTTCCAGTAGCTTAGATGTATATGCTGAGGCTGAGTGTTCAGGCGGTGCTGAATACGAAGATCCAGCCGGGGAGTTGGTTGGTTGTTGTTGGGGCTGGTGGTGGTCTTGGACATCTAGCAGGTATGTTTAAAGATCTATCCTATAGTATGTATATTGGCCTACTGACGTCTGTAGTACAATATGCTCGCGCACAAGGAGCGCTCGTCATCGGCGTGGATACAGGACCCGGCAGACGAGAGTTCGTCCTCGGACTCGGCGCCAACGAATACATTGATTTTGCAGCAGAGGATCCCATCCAGAAAGTGCAAGATATAACTGGATTAGGCGCTCACGCGGTGGTCGTGACAGCCGGCAGCGCCAGGGCGTTTGCAAATGCGTGTGACATGTTACGGGTTGGAGGGTGTCTGAGCTGCGTGGGTATTCCACCTGGACGGCCGTGTCTGGAGACGCCAATCTGCACGATTGTGATCAAGGGGTTGAGAATCACTGGTAATCTGGTTGGATCTCTGAAGGAGTGTATGGAGGCTGTTGAGCTGGTGCGGCGGGGGATTGTGAAGCCAGTTATCAACGTAAGGCCATTCAGGGACTTGCCAAAGGTCTATGAGGATATGGAGAAGGGAGATATCTCTGGAAGAGTGGTCCTTCAAGTTGCCAGTGACTGAGATTATTATACTTGTGCTGTATTCAATGGCATTAGCTTGTAAAACGAGAGTTAAACAGAAAGATAAAGAGAATGGTTATTTGCGCTTCATATTCGCAGCTCATATGGGATTCCAAACCCAGTACACGGGTTATTGAGATTATTATACGATGACATGATTCCAAGCTGTCGCTCTGTGCCTTGAGTCTTCCTCCAACTCCCTGCTCGTCGGCTCTATTAACAATCTCGCTGGCGCTGTGACCAGAACCTCCGCCATCTTACACCGCAGGTTAGACTTCAACGTCGTGTCCTGCTCAAAAGATGGGAGCAGTTTCTGATACAGCGCATGCAAAAAGTCCTGCGGACCGAACTCGCAGCCAGAAGACGTCGCCGATGTAAGCAGGATAGTATCTGCCAGGGTACTTGCGATCTCGAAGCATTTCAATAGCTGAATTTATTAGTATAACTGCTTACAGTATTATACCCTCAATACTAACCTGATCCCGCCCCAAAGGCAGCAAATCCGCAGCCGTGAAATACCGCAACGACCGTAATAAATCCCGGCCAATCTTCCCAGGGAAGCCAAAGTTCATCATCGCCGTGTATGAAGTCGAAGACAGGAGCCCCAAAGCGAGCGCCTTTTGCCACAGAATAGTCCTCATCCATTCACGCGTGATATGGCAGTCTGCTGTCCTGGCGGAGATCTGGTCGTCTGTTAGACGGACTGAAGATAGCTTGCTCTCGGTATCTGTTAGACACGGCGCGGAGGTGATGCTGGCGTGAGGCTGGCGGCGTACGGATATGTGGTCGAATGCAACGAACAGCCGGACTAGATCGATCAAGCCGCGCGCCTGGCTGTCAATTATAGGACTGGCTGCAATTTCCGGTAATGACACTGGCTCGATGTATAACGGAGACACATTAAGATGCAGCGCGTATCCTCTTCAACATATCAGCTAGCTGGTTCTAAACAAAAGACCAACATACCTCTCTGTAACCCACAACAGGGGAAAAATCAGCTCCCTGTTCACAATCAAATTGCTGTCCGGGACGTTCCACAACCGCGAAGACATCTTATCCAAGCGCAACTCACGAGCCCCAGCTATAGCCTCCTGGATATACAACATAGCAGCCGTGCGCTGGTTCAACTTTGCGTGATAAACATGCAGAAAGAACGAAGTAAGAATACTGCAAATACCAATATTCCCCCGGTCGCAGTTATAGTCATCTCGAATGCGCAGACACGTCTTCCCCATAACCGAGCTATCCACAAACGACGAACACGAACCATCCCAGATCGGCGCAAGATGCAGCTGCGCCATTGTCGCCGCGCAGAGACTCGTTACGAGACAATCAAACATCGCGGCCTGGGGGTCGGAATTGCCGGGCTCGATGTCGTTGACGTCCTGTAGAAAGCCCTCGGCATTGATAACCGGCCAGACACTGTATGAACTCTGCTGGTAGTGGCGCACGATGAGTGCAAGGACGGATCGAGATATCCGTTCAGGCAGGTCGTTACTTTTAGCTGAGCCAGCATGATAACTCTCTAACTCCGGCGACTGACACCGTCTAGCGGACCGTCGCTTCTTTGGCCCTCTTTTCCGCGCAGGCCTCAGATATGTACATGTCACCGGCTTCGCGGCATCACTACAAGTCTCGCAGGGCGAGGAGCCGCTGCACCGGACTTTGCGCGAGATACAGTTGTCGCAGGCTCGTTTGGGTGGCATGCCTAATAACCAAGGTTAGGGAGTTGAGTCTATCAAGTGTCTAGAGTCCAGACTCGACTCTCCACATCTCTGTCTCCGCGCTTTCCAGCCACCCCCACGTTTACTAAGGCGTGTCAAGCTCGTGGCTGAGATCTTGGCATTTACCGAAAACATTTGGCTGCTGCATTAATTTTTAAAAAGAAAATGGTGCAAAGGTCGATAATCCGATAATTCAGGCAGAGTGTATAGTGCAACAACCGCCACCAATTCGTCCACCCTAAAGATAATACAGCCCTTCTATAAAGCAAAAATAAAAAGAATTTCAAGCTTCTTTAAAATTGACGACGGTCGAAATACCACGCTTACTTTGAAACTCACACTCGCAAACATCGGTCTGCCATCAATGAAACATACAGTAAGATCAAATAGTCATTCTTAGTTCAATTAGACTTGATGTCCGTCAGAGTAGGCCAGGCACTACAACAATAGCCCTAATTGCGGCTGAGTCCCCACTAATTGCCTGTTCCAGTTATTCGCAGCGCCGACAGGACGATATCTGCAAGGAGGAATAATCATCCTTAGTCTCACTGACTCGTTTTCTGTCACTTCAAGGTGCTCGGCTCAGCAGAGCTTCCGTATAGCGTGATTCGATAGGGCTATGGCTCCATTTCTTCAGTCCGGGGGTTATCTACAATCCTTCGCCGCATCAAAATGGATCAATTGGGCTGTTCTGATTCCTTGCTACTAGGTTGGAACTGATGTTCAATTGAAGATACTCTATTAGGCCGCTCGCGGCGCCCGGCAGTCAGCCGCGGAATGTGCACGCCCCGATGATCAACTGCAGGGGACATTCTATATTGTCCAGTCGGCTTGCGCACTCACTATCACCACTCCGGAAGGTGGCAGTTCAAATCTGCAACCTTGGCTCGTGCCAAATATCTTCAAACCCTCAGAATTTCTAGCAATGTGGTGGAGTCTTGTAGAGACTGATGTCGGGCGCCGCGTTCCACCAGATTGAGTAGGGCAGCGCTCGACACAACCAAGCTCGGAAAAACGTATACAGAGAGGCTGTGCGTTCTATACAGCTTTTAGGATGCCAGTCCATTTTTACGGAGCGAGCCAGGTATAAAAAGGCCAAGGTTACCAGTAATCTTGTCTCCATCACACTCCAATTCCACTCCGATCCTATACAACACCAAGCATCTACGTCTATCTACGTCCACCATGAAGTTTTCTACCTTCCTTCCAATTTCCATCGCCGCCGCAACCGGCGCAAATGCTCTCTTTGACTGCAACTCCAACCAGCACGCGTTTCCCCCTACGACTGGCAAGTTCGTCGTCCATTACACTTCCATCCGCGACACCGAGATCGACGGTGAACCCTGGGTACTTCCCCCTCTATTGATCCAACTTTTTGGTCTTGCTGACAACCCTAGATCCGCATCTGCAAGCCAAGCGGCAACGGCTGGAGTCAGGTGAAGCCGTTAACCATGGACTGCGCAGGCGACGAGTACACCTTTGGCACCGGGGACACCGGGCTACGCGACTCGTTCACCGTTGTCAACGGGAACGGCTGCAACCCTGACTCGTCGAACCTCAGCGGAGCTGAAATGTCGTATCGTGGTCAGAAGCGGTCGCTGTCGGGATCTGACTCTGGCTGTGGGAAGCGGGACCATGGCATTTCTTGCGAGTTTGACCTCTAGGGTCGTCTGATATGTACTCTGCGGAGGGTTAGAGGGTTTAGGCTTTGTTGTGAGACATGTAGATTTAGAGGCTATAGACAGGTTACCGAATTGAGGACATATCAAACAATAACACCCTCCCCAACAGCTGCCAGCACCTCCTTCACATCTCGAAATTTGACCTGCCCAAAATACTTCTGCCAGTGCCTTCTCACCTCATCCCGATCCAACGCTGCCGATCCACTCGGGATAACAATCTTGTACTCCGCCTCAATCCTCGCAAACTCATCCGCCGCATCACAAACCTCGTTAACCAGCTCCCGCAACGAAAGATACTTCACTTCAAACTCATCCCCAAATCCATAATACGCCTTAACAACTTCAAGCAGCCGGTCACAACTCATCTGCTCCCCGGAGAGAAAGGTATACTCCTCCCACTCCCCGTGCCCCATCTCAACCAACGCAACAAGCCCCCTCGCCAAATCCCTCGCAGAGATAAAATCCACCATCTCCTTACCTGTCCCAGGAATAACCGCCCTCTTCCCCTCTAGATTCACAGGAAACGAATCATCAATATCCTTCATATATCGATTCTCCCGGGGGAGGATATAATCAAGGATCCACCCGCAGCAAACAAGCGTCCACTCCAGAGTCTTCTGTCCCCGTAGAATCCGACGGATCGGCTCACGAGTCTCCCAGTAGAAGCCCGGCTGGTCGGGGTAATCACGAATATTCACGCCGTACTCGGACGGGATGAAGCGGGTACAGGCGCGGCTCTGCAGCGCAGCGGCGATGAGGGTCTCGTGGATAGAGACGAACGCTGCTGTATCGTATGTGAGGATCGTTGAGATGAGTGTTGTCGCGGCGTGCTTGTCCAGTGCGGATTTTAGGGAGTCCACGGAGGTGTAGTCGACTTGTTCTTGGATGAGGTTTGGGTTGGTGGTGGTAAAGTAGGACTTTGGGGCGCGGACGAGCAGGATCACTTTCAGTTGTGCCCTGGTGAGCAGTTCTTCCACTATGTATCGTGTTAAGTCGCCGGAGCCGGCGATTGCGATAGACATGTTGTCTGTCTTTTTCTTTCCTTTCTTCTTTTTCAGTTGAGGAGTTGCCTGCCAAAGACTTCGTTCCTATCTAGGGCTACTTGAAGTATACTACCGTTCTCAGTTTTTACGTCTTCTTATATGTTTTGTCCCTGTCCGGTGAGTTTCTCGCCTGCTTGATAATCTCGGATGAATTTATAATTGCTTTCTTCCTGGGCCTCGTCATCGGTGACTCGGTGGTTGGCGAGTTTGTATGTTCGGGGTGCGCGGGCCCCGAGATCTTACACCCATGCCGACTCCTTAAGGTTTTTGACTCACTTTCAATCATAAAGATCTCACTCTGTTGGAATTTATAGTAATTATGATCCATTGCATAGAATGATAATATTATTTTTGTTATATTTATAAATGTATGCCAGTGAGTGACGGGTCTGGTTTCTAGCCTAATCCTCCAGAATACAGCATCTCCATCAAACGCAGTCCAGTGTCAAGCATCTAGCTGATACCTACCCAAGCTTTACCTACTACCCAACTATCCAAAGCTGCAGCTCCAAGCGCTGAAGGGTAGAAAAGCTAGTATTATTCAGGCAGAGGTCTACAGTGCTACACCATGAATATCTCTCGCCCCTCTTCAGCACACGACCCAAATACCTACAGGCCATTCGTCTCTCCCATGATGCACGAGACCATCATCCACTATCTGCGTTGACATCTTACGCACCAGTCTCATTGTAGTTCGTAGCGCTTAGGGTCAGGAAAAAGAAGAGTTTGCAGAAAAGAGCCTAAAGAGTACAGCACAATCGCCGGAAGAGGCCAAGGAGGCCAAGTCGGCTGCACAAACGAGCCTTTCGGTCCTTCAAGAGGACTGCAACGATGTCAAGACCAAGTCCGACAACATGCAAAAAGAACAACAAACAGTGGCATGTTGCAAGCAGTCCACTCATCTGTCCGTCTCTATGCTCTTTTACTAACATACTTTCATTCCCTGGTAACGATGGCTTCCGTACTATCTGGTAATCTACTCTCAACGCCTGGGACAACTGCTACGCTCGGGACACTGACACTGGCACTTTCCCTAATGGCGTCGTGCATATCTAGCAGCACCTTTGTCGCAAGATCTGGTCGGCCAACCTACCCTGCCCCTTCCTAGCCCTGCGCAGGCCCACCTCCCCGGGAACATTTGGTATTAGCCATGCACCGTAACCAATAACTTTCCCGAATCCAAGCCGGGAAAGAAACACGACCTAAGTGACAGTTTGTCGTTGATATTCATGCAAGCTGACAGGCTTCGCGGACAGTTACACTATTTCAGCTGCTCGGCACGTATCTCGCTACGCTTCGTGGTCTGGATCAGGCTCCGGCTCCTTTGCCCCTGGTTTGTTTGTGTACGAGCCTGGGGAATGAGAATCTCCTTTCTATCGCGTGAATATGTACCCATGCTTCAGGCCTAAATTGTTAAACCATGTATACAAAACAATCCTCTGTTTGATAGATATAATGTTTTTAGACAATGATAAAGACACCACGTGGAGCCGCAGATAAGTAGATAAGTCTAAATGTGGAGGTATTAGGGCTGGCGGGGAATGTTAGCAAAGGGTCTGTTTCGCCTTGCCGGATCCTTAAACCAATTACGTTTAGTGCGTTAGTTATTAAGTTATCGTGTTCTCGCTGACGATTGCCGTTTCGACTGTTGGGCGGGGCGTCCGAGTGCAGCGGGGAGTCCGACTTGGAGATATAATGCCCTGCTGTCTTGACTTCTTGATGTCTAACTATCAAGCCCAGCAAAATGATAGCCATGGACGACTACACGATTAAGGCCCTCATTATTGGGGGCATTTTCTTCCTCTACATCGTCACCAGAATATACACAACCCTCGTCCGCTCTCCGCTCCGGCCCATCCCAGGCCCTAAACTCTTTGCTCTGACGAAATGGCGTCTCGCGTACGAAGACTACCGCGGTACCAGGACGACATTCATGCAGGTTCTTCATGAGAAGTACGGCGATGCTGTCCGAGTCGGTCCGAATGAGGTCGCGTTCAACAGTCTTTCTGCACTGCGCGCTATTTACGGTGCCGGCACTGTCTTCCAGCGAAGCTCCTTCTACCGCATGTTCGTTGCATACGGACGGCAGAATATGTTTAGTGTTTCCTCTGGGAAATATCATCGAGGTTTGTCTCCCTCCTTTATTCTAGATGAAGTGCTAACGAGACAGACCGCAAAAAGCTACTCAACCACGCGTACTCCAAATCCGCCGTGCTCTCGCCCCGCAATGCCTCAATGGTGAATGAAAAGACAGCGCAGTTCATGGACCTGATCGAAAGAGAAGCAGACGACACCGGTAGACTTGAAATCTTCGCAGCTCTGCACTACTTCTCCCTCGACTCAATCACCAAGTTCCTCTATGGGAAGAGTCCGCAAGGCGCAACCACAGCCTTGACCTCCCCCCCAGACCGGGCCCTGCTAGACGACATCCTCGACCACGACCGCCGCAAGCTCTCCTGGTTCACCATCCACTTCCCATCGCTAACAGGCTGGCTATACTCCCGCACCGGCCTAGTCGAGTCCCTACTCACGTCCCTGCATCTCCTCCCCATGAACAAACCGTCAACATACACCGCGATCCGAGTCCACGCGCTCAAAGCCGCAGAAATCATCAACAAATCCACCACCGGCGACCTCGACGCAAGCGAATGCATCGCCGAGCGTCTCCTCCTCGCGGCTAACAAAGGAACCCCCAAGAACGACCCGGCCAACGCAATGGACTACCTCGACGTCGCCAGCGAATGCGCAGACCACCTCCTCGCCGGCATCGACACAACCAGCGACACACTCATGTGGGTGATGTTCATCCTCTCGCAGCCAGAGAACCACATCTACCAAGCAAAACTGCGCGCCGAAGTCCAAGCCTTAACCCAAGCCGAAACCCAATCTGAGGAAGTCACCAGTCCGAATGAAAAGGTCATCAGCGCCATAACCGCCGATAAACTGCCCTACCTAGACGCCGTAATCAAAGAAACACTGCGTCTGTTTGCACCCCTACCAGGAACAGAGCCCCGGTTCGCGGATACAGACCAGGTTATCGACGGATATCATATTCCTGCTGGGACACTCGTGAGCATGAGTCCGTACACTCTGCACCGCAACGGGAAAGTCTTCAAGGACCCGATGCGGTTTAACCCCGAGCGCTGGCTGTCGGGGTCTCCGGAGGAACAGGCCGAGATGAAACGCTGGTTCTGGGCGTTTTCGAGTGGCGGGAGGATGTGTATTGGGATGCAGTACGTACCTCCTTTATTACTTATCCATTTACTTCTATAGCTAACCACGGTTGTTGTTTAATAGTTTGGCCATGGCAGAGATGACAACCCTGCTGGCGAGTGTGTATAGAGAGTACAAGACTGAGATTGCGCCCGAGTTCCAGGGTGTTTCCCCTGGGGTGACTGCGCGGTATGAGGTGTTCTACGATGACCGGTTCCCGCGGATGGAGGAGCATGTTTGCTGGGTGCGGTTTCTCAAGGCGTAACATATTATCCTATTTTTAAGCTATTTCCTGTTGGTTTTGATTTTGACGTTTTGCAAGCCTGATTTCTGTCATTAACTGGGTTCTTCAAGTCAATTAGTATCGTCATTCTCAGTAATCACACGCCCTCGTTCAGTAAAGTACAAAATCAATGCCATGCACGACGGCTATCCCCGTGCATATCTGCGGTTCTAGACTCATGTTCGTCGATTGTCTCAGATCCACCTGGAGAAAATGGTGGATCGAACGCCTACTACGATCAGGCTAGCATGTCTTATACAAGGCAGAGTCATTGGTGCTAGAGATTACTGCATTATGCAGTGTCGTCAGTATACTAGTCTTGTCTCCGAATATAAAATGGTCTTTCTTCCCCATCTCTAGGTGTCAAGTACCGCATGCACGATATCGGTCACGGGGAGAGTAACTGCGGGTATGCGGACCGGGGGATGGGTCGGATAATCTCCTTCTATGGATCCTCCAACTATGCCGAATCAACGGGGCGCATGGAGTATGTACTTGGGGCGGGCGGCCATGCGCTGACCTGTGCGAATGGGAGCAGGATTGCGTACTCCGGGAGAACTGATTTTGTATTGAGTTGTGTTCATGATGAGTTTTTGAATGCAACTTGTACGGCGGGGCCGTTTGGGGTTCCGGTTTTGGGGTTTGAGTGGTGAAATAGTCTGGATACAATGGGAGATTGATACACGTTCTTACCAGAAAATGCAATGGAGGGCAGGTGGTGGTTCCTCCTAATTAGACTTCATATTATAGCAACAAATACATTCATAGAGCCGCACTCTACAGTCTCACTACCTACAACCCTAACTCTTCAGTAGACCACCAAACCCACCACCCATTACCGCCACATTAATAAACAAAAAAACCAAAAAGGAAGCTTTAATCAATCAAACCTTCTCACCACCCTTCTCAGGCGTAACCGTCTCATCAGCCGGCTGAACAGGGCCCGTCCGGTCTGAAACCTTGAGATTGCCCTCTGCGATCTCGCGCTCGATATCGTCGAGGCGCGAGCGCATCTTTCCGCGGCGCCAGGCGGGCACGCCGCTGTCGAAGACTTCGTCCATTTCTTCGAGCGTGAAGCCTTTTGTCTCGGGGGCTGTGAAGAACATGTGGACTGCGGCGACGGTGTTGAAGGCGGCGAACTATTATTATTATCATCATTAGCTCCTCATTCAACTATAATATAGGGTAGGGGGTTCGGGGTTGGGGGTTGGGATTGGGTTAGGAGGCTTACAATCATGTACATCTTCCAGTTAATACTCCAAAGCAGAGGCGGGACGAATAGCGCCAGGAGACAGTTCCAAGTCCAGTTCGAGGCCGTGGCCAGCGAGACGGCCTTGGCGCGCACCTTGGCCGGGTAGATCTCAGCCGGGTATGTCCAGGAGGTTGGACCGATTGTAGTCGCAAAGGAGCAGACGAAGAGGTACGACATGGCGATGATGGCGCGGCCGACGGCCGGGTGGTCGGCGACGGTCCAGGAGATGGCGGTGGAGTTTGCGTCGCCTTCGCGTGTGGTGCGGCCGTATCCGGCTTGCAGGCCTCCCTCGACGTAGAGGAAGATGGCCTGCATGGTGAAGCCGATGAGGATGGCAGGGCGGCGGCCGAAACGGTCGAGCCAGAGGATGGCGGGCAGGGTGAGGGCTGTGTTGAGGATGTATTGGATTGAGGCTGTCAGGAGGGGAGAGCCGGCCCCTGTGCCTTGCATGATGTAGACGATGTAGTACCTAGTTATGTTAGCTTAAAAGAGTTTAGGAAGTACCATGTGGTCGAGGTTGACGTACATCATGACGTTCATCCCGCACAGCTGGGACCACATCTGCAGACTCATTCCCAGGAAGACACGCTTGGCGATGCGCGGCTTCATGAACTCCTGGTAACTAGTCGAGTTCTGCTCGCGCTCCAGGGCCAGCGCATCCTGGATCTCCTTGTACTCAGCAAGAACCTTGGGGTGGTTGATATCGCCATTCCCATGGAGACGGGCGAGGACATGCATGCACTCGTCCCAGCGGTCCTTACTCGCCAGCCAACGGGGCGACTTGGGATAGAAGAACAGGCCCACGAAGTAGATGACTCCAGGGACAATCTGGATACCCCAGGGGATGCGGAAAGCCGCCGTGCTCTGGGTCTCGTTTTGGGGACCGCCGTCGACGTTGCTGGCGCCGTACTGGATGAAGTACTGGATCAGGATACCCCAGGTGATTGCCCATTGCTGCAGGGAGATCATGCGGCCTCGGATCTGCTTGGGGCTGACTTCGGCGATGTAGACAGGGACCATGGCGGAGGCGATGCCGACGCAGAGGCCTGCGATGACACGCCCGACGACGAGCAGCGCGATGCCGTTGGCGGCGCATTGGAAGCTATATTGTCAGATTATCATCACATAGCCATTACTTGGGTTGAGACATACACAGAACCGATGATCCACAAAGTCGAGGAGAACTGAATGGCTGTCACACGCGAGTACTTGTCGGCGAGGAAACTCGAGCACAAGGCACCGACGAGCGATCCAAACGGCATCGCACAGGTAATTCCACCCTAAACCATTAGCCGCGCTCTGCGTGTAGATTCTAGATGCGTACCTGTTTGTAATTTCCATCTCCGACCTGGAAGTAATTGATGTAGGCCTTGGTGCCGAGAACACCTGCAACCGTGAGCGCTTTGCCCTTAAACCAGTCTAGAGCCCTGGGAGACTTACCACTCATAGACGAGATATCGAAACCAAACAGACCACCACCTAGACAGTCAGTATCATAGCTAGGGACGGCATTTAGAAAACATACCAAGGGTCATGAACGCGCAAAGGAAAATAACATTGTAGGACTTTCCGAACTGCATCTTGACGGCCGGTGCGGTGCAGACAGCACACCAAGACAGACAATGAGGCGGCAAACGGCAAGAAGAACAGGGAGACGCAAGAAAAGGGGCAAGGGTGTCAAAGGTGTCTTATATTCTCTAACAACACGGGGTGTGTTCAACCGAACCACCGGACAGGAACCCCCTCATCCTGACATGCAGCGTTAATGCTTCAGAAACAGCAGTGCAACGTAGCATCCAAAGACGCGCTCCCATTCGACTGAACTCCCCCGAAAAAGTTCTGTTGGAAGCTCACAGGGAAATTAGTGGACGCCACAAAGGCTCGAGGCCTTGGTATCCTCGTAAAGGTTCCAATCAAGCGCCGGTACACTTCCCCGCGCCGAAATCTGGGGAGAAGCAGCAAGACGCGTGACAAGCTTAGTTGAGCCACGAGGAAGTCAAAAGAGCCCAAAGGGTGAGCTGAATGACTCAAGGAGGTGGCAGTAAGTTTCGCAGTGATTGTCGTCTGAACTGCGGGCGACATCGCAATCCGCAGGGACGGACGAGGACCGTGAGTTCACTGAGTTCAAAGTTCACCCGGCTAACACATGCGACACGTCTTGCAAGGGCGGAAATCAGACAATTCAGTCCCAGTCAGCTCTCGTCAACCCCCGAGAGTCTCTTCCATGGTGCTGGTGGCCAGACAAAGAGCTGTTAGGGCTGGGTGATTGGTGGAACATCACCAGCTGAGCCCTTGGCAGTCACTGTGACACTCGCCCGCCCTCACTCTGGGCACTTTAAGGAATCCTTCACTCTCCGCCCCAATGATACCTAGCACACTTCTGGCATCGAGTCCGTGTTGGCAGCGGCGTCTCCGCCAATCACAACCTGCCTCTAAATGGCCGCGTCTGAGCCCTGATCAAGGGACTTCTCCAGATTCATCTGATCGCGGGGAATCAGGTGATATCTCGTCTATTTGTGTCAACACAATTCACCAATTCACAACCAATCCTCAATTATCATTTCCATATTATGAATCTCATCTGCTCGGTTCCGACTGCCATATTCCGTATATAGAGTACATTATGATGCTTAAATGCCATGTTTCCGAGTGCATTACTCCGTACAACCCATAAATAGCCCAAGCGGATAGTTACCTTAGTTAACTTAACTATGCATAGACCTTTTAGTCACTGACTCATCATTCAGTAGTTCACTTCGTTACCCTCTGCAAGATGCTGTTGTTGCAGCAGTTAACTATCTCTAGTTGCCTAATTCGTCAGGCTCTCAGGGCCATATACTATAAACATTACCGTCCTTCACGATCAGTTCTCGACCCAGGCTGTAACTTTGATGAGGTGTATCACTCACCAACTAGAGACAACCCCCAAGTGAGCTTCCAAAGCAGCCAGAACAGGCTTACTCAATGCTTGAACATGACCCGGTTCTGGCCATGCTCGCTGGACGCAGATCAAAAAGGCGTATCTCGACTACAAGACTTGGCTGTTTACAGCGCTGGGGTTTTGTATCTGCCATTCCGAACGGGGAGCATTTCGAACTTCTGACTTCTCGACTATTGTTATTCAGGGGGATGGGGTTTAAATGCATTGCACACGGCATTGCTTGGGATCCCGCAGGGTGTTATTGTGGTTATCTGGAATAAGTACATGCTCCCAATAGCCGCATCCTCGTCTGCTGCCTATTCATGCTACCGACTATCGCCTGGAGCATTAGGAGGTTTCTGCTGACTCCCGATGGATGCCTATGTTGGTGCTTGTACGCCCAACCCAATCCAAACTGTCAAGTCAAGTCTAACTAACCCAGCTACCTGACCGGCTCCTACCAAGCCTCCTTCGTAATCAGCCTCTCCCTCGTAACAAGCAACACAGGCGGGCAATCCAAAAAGATGATCGTCTCGGGAATGATCTGGTTCGGCTCGTGCGTTGGCAGCATCGCCAGCCCATCCTTCTACAAGAGCGAGGAGGCGCCGTCGTACCATCTCGGTATTTGGCCTTTACTCGTCGCTAACGCCATTGAGCTGGCCTTGTTCATTGTTCTGCGGTATGCGTTTATATATATGTGAGAATCGGCGCAAAAGTGTCGACATTGACGATCCCGGTGAAGGCGGAGGGCGGAACTCTTACCCAGGAGTCAGCAGTTAAATGACGGTTGGGCAGAATTCGAATTTTGTTCATGTTTATTAGACGGGTTAGGATCTTTCAGATCATACGGACAAAGATAATACGATTCGCTACGCAGGCTACGTAGTTGTCTCCGGAGAGAGAAAGTACGACAGAAATTGGATTGGAAGCGGCAATTTATGCACCCTTCAAAGCGCGCGGCGCGAAACAACCATTTTACGTACAAACATCTAGCATAAGATCATGTCAGGCAGACTTGTCCTCCAACACAATGATTCATTCCAGCCTTGTGCCGTTGCTGCACTGAGTCTTCTCCATGGCTCCGGAATTAACCAGTCCTGCAGCGCACCGCTGTACAGGGCATGAATAAAGACGGCAAACACCAGCGTTCACCTCAAAACCACAGCCTTGGCCTGATTGTGATAGATCGATCCACCGTCAACGCAGGCTTGAGTCAGCACGATCACACCATGAGTCCGGACAACAGCCACAGGCCGATACCAGTATGGGAAGGGTTTCCACAACCCAATCTTCCAAGCGCCCTCGTCACTTGGGGATCTCGAGCGCCGCTCACTCTTCGCCCTCCGCTGCCGGGACCAAGTCGAGACCATGCAGCTTGGCCAGACGCTCCTCTTCCTTCCTTGCCCGGATGTTCTCGGTCTCTCGCCGTAACGCGGCAAGGTTGAAAGCTCCATCCTCTTCCTCGTCCGAATCGGGCTCGCTGTCTTCGGTCCGCCAGTTCCCGCTCTCGAACAATGATCTTCCAGTGTCGTCCTTGGCCTTGCGGGCTTGCTCCTCGGCGGCCTTCTTGTCAATACGCTCCTTCTTCCATTTGGCGAAGGACTCCGGCGTGACAGGTGTGAGTTCTCCAGTGAGCTTGTGTCGTTCGCTTTCGAGCCAGTCTTCCAGGGTCAAGGTGTTGAGTGGCGACTTGTCCATCATGGCTTTTTCTGCCGCCCTTTGTTCCTTCGTCTTGAGGACGAAACTAAAAAATATTATTAGTATCAGTCAAGCCTTTCGGTCAAAGAAAAAATGAAATAAAAATAAACATACCCAGGCGGTAAGCTGTGTCTGTACATGCACTTGTCACCTCCATTGGGACAAACCCAGAACCAACCGTACTTCTGGTTCTCAACTGCCTCAATGAAGTATTTGCAGACCTTGTCAGTCGTCGTCCGCGGGTTACCGTGCTTGCTCATGACGACCTTGCGAAGCTTCTCCTCATCCCACTGGTCCATGGTATCGCCCTTCTTCTTCTCCTCCTCCGTCTCTCGAGAATCGGTGTAAAGATCCTTCTTAGCCGCCTTGCGCTCTACATTCGGGTCGTGACTGAACTTGCACTTGCGACCCTTCTCACAGTGGCCCTGCTTGTAGAACATGCAAAGCACGGTCTTCGGATCCACACCGAAGGGGACCTTTTGCACCTGGACGGGCTTGAACAGCTCGAGGGCATCCTTCTTCGCCTGCTCAGAGGCCCGCTTCTCAGCCTCGCGTCTCTCCTTCTCGGCCGCTTTCCGCTTCTCATCGGCCGTCTTGCTGTGGGACGCCTGCGCTTGTAGTTGTGCAATCTGCTTCTTGGCGCTTCCACCTTTTTTCTGTCCATGGTAATGTCCGTTAGTGATTTATTGGCTTCGAGTGGCGACGAGAAAGGGATAGGGCGCGGTGACGTACGTTTTTCATGCCAAAGGTCTGGGGGGGGATCGTTGTTAGCAAGCGTCCGACAAAAATTCTTGAAACTGCTTCACGAACCTTATCATCGACGGTGGCCTTCTTCTTCTTAGGCTGGTCGGCCTTCTTAGGAGGCATGGTGGCGACTTTTATATAACCCTTCTAAAATGCTTTATAGAAATGAAGACGTTGATAAACAGATGCTCTCAGCTCGGTCTAGTTGAGTTGAGGTTAGCGTCGTGGAGGGGCGCGGGTGTGTGGTGGTGTGCAAAGGATAGGCGGGATGAAAAGAAATTTATTATCGAATCCCAGGACAAAAGACCAAGAAAAGCGAAGACGGCCCAGTCTACGATACGATAAATGACAACAAGAAGAGGGCGTGGAGCCTCGGCCGGTTGAGGGAATCAACGATAGTGGTGATGGCACTGAGAGTTGGTTGAAAGTTGCAAGTTCTCCTCCACATTCGGTGTGGGTTTCGAAGCCTCGCTGCGTGTGGCGGGCAAAACTCCTTCACATAATCCGCCCTCCGCCAATGACTTGGCTCCAATCTTTTACCGAACAACGTCAATTAACGCGAGGCACACGAGCACTGTTCTGTTATATTCTTGAACACGTTATATCATTTGTGCGATGCTAAATCCTCAAAATCTTCTCGGACCCCGCTATTTCGGAGATATTTACGTACCATACTCGCCAGCGACGATTTATATTTCTGAAAACGTCATAACATGATTTTTGCGCCAAGCTCGAGGCTATGAAAAGAATCGTATCACTACACACAATTAATAACTCAGGTATTCTAATTTACGCAAGATAGACGCTTTGATAATATCTTCTACACAGCCAGGTGATCCAGAGAAAATGGATATCATAGCACTAATCGTCTTGATACAATTTGCAATAACGTTATTTTTTTTTTATTGTTCACGCTTCAAGGCATTTCCGCTTTGAGCCAACTAAATCGACCGAGCACAAATTTAAGCGCCGGCAATCAGTCCAGATACTGGATGTTAACTGAGTAGTGTACTGATGATCGTAACAGCCCGTTATACCGAGAGGGCAAACCTCCTGCAATCCCAGCCCTTGTCCGTCCCCAACTCCAGATTCTCCAAAAAGCACCAACGTTTACGAGACCTCCTGGATCTTGGAAGACTTCTCACCGGCCTTGTCGCCAGACTCCTCGAGCGCGGGCATCTCTTCCTCATCCTGAACACGAGGTTAGCTTGAAAAATTTAGCAATACCAACGGTTGAGACCTACCTCCTCATCTCCTTCGCCGCCCAAGTCGCCGCCAAGGCCACCGGCGCCGGGAAGACCACCAAGTTTCGAGAAGTCAATATTTCCAAGGCCACCCTGGTCATTGGGGTCAAATCCGCCGAAGTTGTTGGCATAGTCGTCTTCTGGTGCCTCGTCCTGCTCGTCCTCATCCACCCACTACCAGTAGTCAGCATTCCATTCTCAACATCGTAGTCGGGGTGCAGCAGTGAAGGGTCGTACCTTGTCGAAGTCGGTCTTCAGGAAGTGCACCTTCTGGGCAATCTCGAGGAGACGGGGCCAGTACTCCTCCTTCAGTTCCTTCTTGCGCAGGACAAGCTCAACGTCGCGGTCGCTGTGGTTCACCTTGCTGTTCTCGGGCTCAATTTCGGCATACAGATCAAGCGAGACCTTGTATGTTACGCCCTTTCTGGAAGGACCGGAGAATGTGACATTTTTGGCAGTAATGTCGAGCTTCGCATCGGACCGGGGCACATCGGCAGCCTTGATGTTCACGTAGAGGTAATTGCGTTCGGGGTCAGACGCAGAGGAGCGCTGAGCCCATGTGACTGCAGATTTAAGACACGGATTAGCAACTCGCACAACCAAAACAACGTTACAAGCTGATTCAGAAGACCGAGACTTGATGGCCAGGGGTATTTATTTTGGTCGTGGTGCTAGGATGCACACAGCCGAACCAGACGGAAGCGGGGAAATAATGAGGGACCCGTCAGAATAACGTACCTTCCGGTGTGTGTTGAGGTAGCTCGGGCATGGTGATGGTAGACTTATGGCGATTCGGGATGGAAGAGAGTAGTAGAGAAGGGGTCAAGATTTCGTTGAGGGTGAATGGTGAGGATTTTGGGAAGGGGGTGTTGTTGCAGCAGCGAGGAGCAAGCACAGAAATCCAGCCTCTGTTCGAGCTGATGATCACCACCGAAGCGGTGCTAGAAACTTTAGAAAGTACTGGAACCTGCTCAGCCCGTTTGCGTTGTTTGCATATCCCCCTCAATCCGCGACGTCAACGCTCGGATTGGAAGCCTGAGGCAACAACGCGCCCAGGCCGTACGCTTGGCGGTCGCCAACTTCTAACGGCTGGCTCATGGCAATGCCAGCAACGCTGCATAGTGACTTGCACTGTGAGGAACTAACTTGAGCAAGCGTGGATCAATGATACTCAGCCCTCGATATTATCGCTTTAATTTACGATTCCCTGTGTTCTAGGCATCAAGTCCCACTCTTCACTCCATACCCCGCTCCGGTTGCGGGCATTCGAATCGGGCTTCCCTCGTTATTCAAGTTCGGTTGATAGGCACTGCACTTCGAGGGCTCCGGTCGTTCAATCTTCATTACCTTGCGACCCAATAACAAAAGCATCAATATGGAGTCTCTCAAGGCTGTTTTCTTTGGGCCAGACCCTCAGACGCAGGTATATTCAGCGCACCCACAGCCTCATGTGCATACTAACTTTCCCGTTCGCAGATGCGAAAATGTAACCAGCTTATCCGCGCAAATACCCGTCAGTTGGACCGTGATATAATGCAACTCAAAACCCTCGATACCAAAACGCGACAGACGATCGTGGGCGCCTCAAAGCGCGCACAGAAGAACCCGTCCCGTGCGAAACAGGCCAACATCGAAGCCAAAACACTCGCGCGGGAACTTGTTCGAGTGAGAAGGCAAGCGAACCGATTATCAACCAGCCGGGCACAGTTACAAAGCGTCCAAATGCAGGTCAACGAAGCCTTCTCCATGCGAAAGATTCAGGGCAGTCTACAAAAGTCGACGGGTATCATGAAGGACGTTAATACATTGATTCGCCTTCCGCAGTTGTCAGCAACGATGCATCAACTGGCCTCTGAATTGGTCCGCGCCGGGATTATCGAGGAAATGGTGGACGACGCTATTCCGAATAACGAACTGCTCGAGGATGAGGAGACAGAGGCCGACGAGGAGGTCGATAAGATCTTACAAGAAATCTTACAGGGAAAGCTATCCCAGGTGGAGGAAGTCAAACCGGAAAAACCGCTGGAGGAACCCGAGCCTGCCGAAGAAGAGTTCGAGGACCCGGAAGCTGCCCTCGCGCAAATGCGGGGACGCCTCGAAGCTCTAAAGAGCTGAGTTCAATTGTCAGGGACCTTGATATGATGCTGCATGGATATACAAGTATTACGGGTGCTGTCGATTTGTCTTTCGCTTGTTTCAACGGAGTTTGGCACGGTAGAGCGTCCATGGTTTCTTGAAGTTGGCGGCGCTGTCATTTTGCGATATTCTGGCTTCAGAACTCTGCCAAACAGCTGGCCTTGGATGCAGAATTCTGAAGAGACTGCGCGCCCTATTTTCCGTTTATTAACGCTCCTTACATACTATATACATCGTACGAGCTGTCTCATATTCAGATCATTTAGTCGGTGGTGCTTTGCCACTACGATTTAATATTCATTCCCTCCATCACCACTTCCACAAATTCTTCCCTGCAGCTCTCTAATTATTCTCCTACTCTATTATTAGAACTACGCCACAGCAAAAACAATTTGTGAATCCTGAATCCGCAACCCCGGTGATTGTTTTGTGTTCGTAGGCACCCAACTAGTCACCCGATTAGTACTAGCGGCTGTATCAGGCTGCAGTCACGGGTTATGTCACTTTAGTCCGCCTTCCCCTTTCAGTACTGCCAAACCTGCCGAGTCTGTCCTTATCATCTCCCATCTCCCTCCCTCGTTGATTCTTTTCCCATCTATCTCCATCAGTTCACAGAACTTACGAATTTGCTTCTTATTAATTCTCTTCATTACTTCGATTGAACTTCTGTGCGTCACGATCTTTGCGTAGTGCCCAACTACCTAGCTGTTACGCGCACCCTTGTCGAAGACAAACACGACAGGCGCCACCGCAGGTTTCGCGCCCAACGTCAGCGAAACACTCATTATTCAACCATCAGTCTCGCATTTCCCTTGAAACCTCTATCTACCAACAATGGCTACCAAGCTCGACAAGTCCTTGGACGAGATTCTCGTCAACCGTCGCCAGGGCGTGCGCAACCGCCGCCGCGCCACTCGATCAAAGGCTGCAAATGCCGCCGTGCCAGTTGGAGGAGTCAAGAAGACCACAAAGAGTGCTAAGCCTGCTGGAAAGGCCATCCAGAATGGACATCCAGCCTCTGGTGAGAGCAAGATCATGGTCAGCGGCTTGGTAAGCAATTACCCCCGATATCGTTCATAACTGCAACATTCACTAACGCGCTTTCCATAGCCTGCCGATGTGAACGAGGCCAATATCAAGGTATGTTGATCGAGAGGCCTTCTTCGCCTTGGGTTTCTATCGCCGTGTCTTTTCCTCGAAGCCTTCGGGTCGCAGCGGCTCCCATTCGCCCTCCGACCCCACCACGTCGCCCATACCGTGGTTGTTGCTTTATTGCGCGCAAGCAGTGACTCCTTCCTGATCGATCGCACTGTATTACGGTATCTGCGAACATCGGAAGTTGAGACGTGCTATTGTCTTGCAAACGCGTATCTTGCATCGGGGCCTGCGAAACCTTTGCCTGATAACGCCGCAGACTGCGCTTTGGTGAGAGTTGAAATATACACCACCATAATTTAGCCCGCTTTTCGTACCTGCGTAAAACATGTGTCGGGTCTTGGGCGTCAGCGAGTGCATCAGCATATCAGCAGTGAACCAGAAAGTCTGTGGACTTGCTTGGAAGCCACAACCCAGTCCATCGATCACGAAATTGATCTGGTGGGTATCGTGCGCTTATCCTTCGTCTCATCTTGAGACTGCGATATTTAATGTCGCTGGAATTTATCCCTTGTATGGGGTGTGTTTTGCATAGGCGATCTTTGTCTTGTTGCATAAGAGATCAGTGAAGCACTCTTGCTCCGCTATCTATTATTGTCCTCTCTTTGTTGGGAATTGTTTGGGTGTGGTACATGGAATTGGCTGTTTCACTGTGTGAGGGGACATGCTGAGGGTGATTGCATCATCATCATCATGCGCTGGGGCAACATTGATGGGGTTCGCCATTGAGTTTGGTTTACGGTGTCGGTATTTTCGGTTACGCTGGTCTGCTAGTTACTCAACTAACCACCGCTGTGCGCTCGCTGATGCTCTCTGATGTCGAATATGGGCCTTGTTCTTTTTACTGCGACCGTGGCGGCACTGTTGACGCATTTCATAATACTTTTGAGCCAACGTACTAATTTTCTGTCCTCGTTCCAATAGGAATACTTCACCAAGTCTGCAGGTCCCGTCAAGCGAGTCATGCTCACCTACAACCAAAACGGCACTAGCCGTGGTATCGCGTCAATCGTCTTCAGCAAGCCCGACACGGCTGCGAAGGCGGCCAAGGACTTGAACGGACTTCTCGTGGATGGACGACCGATGAAGATCGAAGTCATTGTTGACGCATCGCACGCTCCTGCCGTGCCTGCCCCCAAGCCCCTTGGTGATCGCGTAGCGTGAGTTTCATACAAATTGCAAGTGACGAACAGCCGCTGATATCTTCCAGTCAAACCAAAGCTCAGCCAAAGCCGGCAACCACTGCGAAGACCCAAAACGCCAAAGCCGGACGTGGTCGTCGTGCTCGCCGGGGCGGTGGTCGCGCCGCCGGCCGTCCTAAGGCCAAGACCGCCGAAGAACTCGACGCTGAGATGGTTGATTACTTCAATACCGGTGAGAATGGCGCTGCACCTGAAGCCAACGCCGCAGCAGGCGTCGCTCCCCAGCAACCCGCTGCCGGGGAGGACCTTGGAATGGCTGAAATTTCGGTGAGTACCGTCGTTCAATATTGTAGGATTGACGATTAATTTGTCTTTAGTAAATACACACTCCGGCTTCCATCGTTGCTTCATTTGTTCGCGCACGCTCCAGAGCCCTTCGGAACCCTTTACTCCTTAATATGATTACTTTTCTTCCTTCTGTTTTTCTATTACTCTCTTCGATGAACTTGTTATTGCATTGATATTCCTCGCCGTTATTTGGTTTTATCTCTGGGGTCGAGCAAGGACGCGTGTATGTTACAAGCAAATAAATATTACATGAGCAACAGTCCAAATCTCAGTAGAAACTTGGGTTAATCGTAGCAAAAGCTAAACAAAGATCAATAATTTATTGAACCAGTGGCGGAAAGAGCGGTGTTTGGTCTCGCTATCCACCCCGTCGTTCTCGTTCTTGTCGCCCTTCTCGTACTCACTATCCTTCTTCGGGTCCATGTGATATCGTTTCTTTATGGCACTCCAGCTCTGCAACACTTTCCACAACTCTTCATCCTTTTTATCAGTAAGTGCTGCCGTCTTCACGGGCTCGCAGAAATAATAGCGAAGAAATTTCTCGAGTGACACAGCCGCCCGCTGAGCATTGGAAAGATCGAACCGTTCCGAATACTGAATCACCAACTGCCGCCCGTCGTGGTATGCTTGCAGGATTCTCGCCGATCGGTATTCGGTATCGTTTCCGGACATAGTTGCAACATATGACAATGCAAGAACCTATCTCGTCAGCGATGCCTTGGGAAGGGAAAACAGCAAGTCGGTCTATGATGAGGAACATACCGGGGGGCAGCAGCCATGGCGGCGGTACTGTCTCATATCCATGCGAAGCTTCATAACGCGCACGATAGCCTTTATTTCATTCGCGGTTAGAAAGGACCCATCTGTATAACCGTGAGCTCTAATGACGATCTCGACGATGGCATGCGGGTTGTTATAGGTGGTGTCTTCGAGGACTTGGGTGACTTTCCACTCGTCGTCTTCGTGGAGTTCGACGGCCTCGTCTTGTGGAAGCTTGCCTTTCATTACTGGGCTTGGTACAGTGTCAGTCTCCGGTAGATCTTGTTCGGGAAGTATCTCTTACCCGTTCGCTGTGAGGACTGGCTGGCGAGCTGCCTTGGGGGGAGCTGGTGGTTCAATCCCCTTCATCTCCGCCAGGCTCCGGATCATGTAAGGGTACGTTTCTCCATGCTCACAGTCTAGTGGTTCTTGTTCTTCTCTTCCCGGACTTTCTTCGGCGGTTTCTACTTCTGTTTCACAGGCGGGAGATGACCGGGTAGAGGAGAATGAGAAGCGTCTCGAGGACGACCAGGCAGAAAACGAACGAGACAAGGATAGGCGGTTGGGTAAGGTAGACAAAGAAGAAGACGGAGAAGAAGGTGCCGCACAAGATGCACACTTCGCACATCTATGGTATGTACTCAGCTTGTCTCCCTTGGGCGGGATGAAGAAGGGTGGCTTGAAGTTCACAGGTGATGACGAGGGTGAGAAGGTCCGATCAATGCGGCGAACCTTGATGCCGAGCTGCCTAGCAGCAGAGAGGGACTTGATATTTTCTTCTTCTTCGTGGAGACGGATGATGTCTCTGTGAGTCTTTCGGAATTCTGGGTCCATTTCAACTCAACTTGGTGGTTTTGATGGATGAGGGTCAAAAGAAAGACATAGTAGTGAAGGAAAGGACTGAGCAGACAAGAGAATGAGAAAAGAGAGTTTGGATGTGAAGAAACCATAATCAGCGCACCGGATTCCGGCACTGCAGTCCCGGTGTCTTCTTCCTTATGCTGTCATCTGTGCCTCCCTCCTACAATGTTCACGGAACTAATACCGTGAGCTGATACTACAAGAACGCTGCCACCTCGATTCCATGTTCATTAACTGCTCCTGGATATAAGTCAAGAGAGTCAAGAGATAAACCTCGTATCGGGCTATACACTATTCGATGCCGATATCAGATGTTGCTTGGTGATAGTTATAAAGTTCAGTCTTAGTTACAGTGCCTGTATATTTAAAGCTAGTGAATGATTGACTCACAAGCTATAGCCTCCCAGTAGCGCTAAGCAGCTCAGTTGCATGATGAGTCTCAAAGATAAAGCTGCTTTCCAGTGCATTCTGTGAACCATGTTTCTTCCCTTCCACCCGATCTTCCGAACCGTGACCCGGACCCTGGTTCAGCGTCATGACAAAGAAGCTTATTTTCTTGCATGCAAATGGCTTGCATTAAGCTGCTGACTCGTATTATGTTATAAATAATACTAGCGGTTTTGTAATGTTATAATTATCAGATGTCAACAACCCCACAACACAACCTTCCAACTACAACACCTTGAAACCCGCTGACAGCCCTGAAGAAGCCCATCGTTTAGATGGGGTCCTCGAAATTGAAGATACCCCTCCGCCAGACACGGAGTCTGGCTTCCAAGCCTGGCTCTGCGTCGTGGGCGCCTTCCTCTTCATCATCCCCTCGTTTGGTTCGTCTCACCAAACGCACGCCTATCGACCAGCCTCAAAACTAACAGAAGAGGCTCCATGCAATCCATCGGCACAATCCAATCCTATCTGTACCTCAGCCAGCTGAAGACCTACTCCATCGGCCCAGTCGGCTGGATTACAGGCCTCTACCTCTTCCTCAGCTACTTTCTCAATATCCAAGTCGGACCTCTCTGCGACTCCTACTCACCAACCTTAATCGTCCCAATCGGGGCTCTCACCACAACAGCATCATTCCTGCTGCTAGCAGTATGCAGTCAATACTGGCAATTCATGCTCTGCCTCAGCGTTTTCGGCGCAGCGGGGGGCGCCATCCTCGGGGCCCTCGCGGTGTCTGTTATAGCGCAGTCTTCCTACTTTGTCCGGAGACGCGGGGTTGCAATGGGGATAGCCCTGACGGGGTCTTCGACAGGCTCAATTATTATTCCGATTATGCTGAGATCGACCTTTCCGAATCTGGGATGGGCATGGTCGATACGTCTGATGGCATTTGTTATTGGTACCATCACGGCGCTCGGCGCTGCGTGCTTCATGCCGTATTTCCTTACAGCAGCGACTCGAAATGCAGGTACCACTGCGCAAGCGCAACCAAGTCGCGGGGCGGGTGGTAGAAGAATCGCTCTCGTAGACCTAACAGCCTTCAAATCAGTCCCTTTCATCTTCCTCTCCCTTGCAATGTGTCTTCTTGAATTCGCAATCTTCGCAATCGCCGGTCTCCTGCCTACCCTCGCGACGACCGGCTCGTCGAGCTTCACGGGTGAGAATAGCGCGAACAGTTACACGCTCATTGCAGTTCTAAGCGCGGGGTCGTGTCCCGGACTTATAATCCCAGGGATAGCAACTAACTTGGTCGGGCCGTTTAATGTGATTTTGATCATGACGGCCTTGACGCTGGTGTTTATGGGGAGCCTGTTTATCCCGTTTGCGGGCAAGTCGGAGGGGGTACTTTATGCTTTTTCCGCGTTGTGGGGGTTTGGCTCTGGGAGCTTTTTGTCGAGTTCGCCGGATGAGTACCGGTCGTGTTTCTATGTTTTGTTGAGTGGCTGAGGTGATATTATGGACAATCTGTCTTGGGGCGACATGCGACTTGCGGAGTTATGGTCGGTTCTATGGTGGGTTTATCTAGTTTATCTGTCGTCGTCGTCGGCTAGACTAATGAGTCTTGTGTAGGAACGATGACCTTCCTCGTTAACTTTGCAGTATTACTCGCCGTTCCACTAAGTGGTCTCATGCTGGACCACCTGGGCACACGACCCCTAACCAGCTTGTTAACCGGCGACTTGTTCCTTGGTGTGGTGTTCTACATCCTCGCACGAGGAGCCCTACTTGGACGCTGGCTATCCCTGCGGCAAAAGGTTTGACTTAGATGGGCAGTATATAGTAGGGATAATTTTGGTTTATATCCATTTTTATATTCATCTTGTATGCTGAGATAGTCGTTATAACATAAGGTCTATATATAGCATCATATTTAGCGGGTAGTGTATCCACCGTTGGCGAAGATGGTCTGGCCGGTGATCCAGGTGCCATCCGTGCACAGAAAGCGGACAATGGGGGCAATGTCCTCGACCAGCGTCAGGCGGCCGCCCATTCCATTGGCCTTGTGGAACTCCACGGCTTCGGGGGATTCCTGGGGGTAGAAGAAGGCTAGGGTCGTTAGCACATATATTTTCCCTCATTTTGCAAAAATAGAAGGGCTTCGTACGAGTATCCATAGGACCGGGCGCAATGTTGTTAACGCTAACACGACGACCCTGGAGTTCTTTGCAGACACCCCTGTGTGGTATTAGTATCATATACCACCAATTGTCGAGACGGGATTTTTAGACTCACCGAGTGAAGTGCTCAACGGGCGCTTTGCTGCCAGCATATGAGGTGTAGTATCCAGTGAAGGCGCCGAGCAGGGCCGTGACGATGGTGATGATTTTGCCGTCGTCAGCGACGTGCTTGGCGGCCTCCTTCAGGACAAAGAATGCAGTCTTCGAGTTGATGCTTTTCATAGTCAGCAAAAGAATTGTCAAAAAATAGACAGGTGGCATACGCAAACATTGAGTCATATTCCTCCTCTGTAATCTCCGTGATAGGCTTCTTGAGAACCTTGCCGACGGTGTTGACAACAATGTCAACCTTGCCAAAGTCGCGGACGGTGTCCTCGAAGAGCTTGGTACACGCAGCAGCGGAGGTCAGGTCGGCTTGGTAGGTCACGACCTTGACGGACTGCTTCAACTCACCCTCGATCTTAGCGGCATCGGACTGGCTGCCGGCGGAGTGGTAGTGGAGGGCGAGGCTGGCGCCCTGACCAGCGAGTTCGCGGGCGACCTGGGCACCGAGGTTCTTGACACCACCGGTGACAAGAGCGACCTTACCAGCGAGAGACATTGCGGTGTTGTGAGGGATTTGACTTGGTGTATTGAGTACTGGGGTTGGTAGAGGGTTGGTTGTTGAGGATTGAGGATTGAGGGAGGGGTAGCCGTGCAAGAGGGGTATTTATCCCCAGCGAACACAAGCCGCATTCACGGAGTTAAGAAGAATGCGCTCGGTTTGCGAAGCTCGGTGCATCATCAAGCAACCGAGCTGGAGGATATCCAGATCGTCAAGGAGCTTGGACGAAATGTGATAACCGGATCGGGGATAGCGTGGTCGATCTGTGTAGATGTGATAACCCTTTTGGGACACGGACCCATCCGACCCAGAACAATGGTTCACAAGCTCACAGCTTTCGTGATATCACCTTCTTTTGTCTCCGCCAGCCACAATCCAGGCTGTGGGTTACTGCGCTCCGAGGAAATGTCCTGGGTTCGGGTCCGGCAGTGGCTGTCCTGGTGCGAAACTTTCACCGGGGAAGTACAACGCCGACCCGTTTAGAAACGCCCCATTGCGGTCGATCCAGATCACAATGCGACGCAAAAGGCCACCGAGTCCCAATGAGTAAAGGCCGCCGCGAAGCTCGACAGCCCGCTGTAACCCTTGCATGTGCACCGCGTAGTTGTCAACGTTCCCGTACATTGCCTCGTAGCTGGCCATTTTTGCGATCGCACCTATTAAGGCGTCGCTGACAGCAGACGGTTGCAGTTCCAGGGAGTCATTAACAGCTTGTACTGCTTCGCATCGCAGACCGAGCAGGTGTAGCTTCATATCCGTCGCTTCCTGCACGGATGCGAAGTTGGATGCGGCGAGCAGGACAATCACCTGGAAGAGCGATGGCTCGCTCATGACAAGGGGGAACCAGTCGGTACGGAGGAGGCCTCTGTTTCCCGGTTGGTCCAGTTCAGGGATATCTACGGCCATGCTCATGAGGTCTAAAAGTTGTTACAACGGTGTTATGGAGTTTAGGTGGGGAGGGCACATACAGTGATCCACCAGTTGCGGTAGAAAAGGCCGCCATGCGACGGGATAAGACCGAAAGGGGTCCCCTCGCAGGCCACCAAAGGGTCGATCAACAGGCAATGTCCAGAAGGATACAGGTACCGACTGGGAGTGGGGGAGACTGGAATGCGAAGGATCATACTTTATCACAGCGCCTGCGACTCGGCCCTGCCGGCCACGCTCGAGCCTAAGCTTATCAGGCTTGTCAAGTTCATCAGACTTCTCGGTCTTCTCGATCTTTCTATTGCTTTCATGCTTGGGAATGTCCTTGTCCTGAGCTTGTCTCTTTGCTTTTTTCAGCACTTTCTCGACCGCCCCCTGAGATCGCTCCTCGGTCTGTTTCCACTGCCTGCGCGTCACATGGGCCCGGATGCGCGAGTCCTTGGCAAGCTTGAGGGCGTCTCTCGGTTTCTGCACATTGATGAAGACGAAATCGGCATTCATGGTGCTGTCGGTGATGGAAAAAGAGGGGAAAGTGGCAGGAGTGACAGATCCGAGGCTGGAGAACGAGACACCGCTCGACTGGTTTCCTCGCCTCTTGGCAGCCTCTCGTATTTAAACACGACAACAATCTCTTAAATCCTCACATCTATTCACTCGAGCAAGATGCGCTGGAGTTTGAGGCTCCTGACTGGGCCTTTACGTTACAGTCTTGCAGATAATCGGACTATTGGAGTCTGGGGGAAATAAAGGTGAAACCATTCGCCCCACGCGAAGTGCCGTAGACTCTTTACTACTAGCCTAGGCACTGTCGATTGTCGAAACTTATCAAGTTGAAGTTGCTTCTTTTCTGTTTGACAGGCCAGCACCGCAGTGCAATCTCAATGCCCAAAGAATCTGTTTAAATCTGGTAAAGCCGGTATTGTCGACCAAGACCTCCTGAACGTCGGCATATGTCCCAGATTCGCGAGTCACAATTTTACCTGAGGACGGGCATAGCGCTGCTGAGGGTAAATATTACTCAATTCATGTTTTTATAGATGATTTAGTGATGCGCATCCTGAGTTTGCGGACTTGAGCTTCACGAGTCATAGTACCCAGGTTGCAATACCACGAAGACGTCCTAGGTCGAGCAGGCGACTGACTCGAGTTGACGACAGAGAGCGTTGGACGATACCTCTCAAATGCGACTAGANTTACCGAAGATCTGGACCGTGATATTGCAAGCATCGTTGCCAAACAGGAGGCGGTTCCTTGGGAGATGGTCCTGTGGTGAAGACCTTTGCAGCCCAGGCACCTGTCCAGTAAACTAATCTTGTGGTTAACGAACGGCATTAATAGATTCGAATGGCCCACAATCGAACGGGGAAAATGGCTATAATTGGACCATCTCGAGATGTTCCTGAACTGATCTAACTCGGTCTCGAATTAGCGTGAGAGGCATCCGGAGGCATCCGAGACGATGAGATTGTCTCCAGAAAGCCCTATACGTGTAACTATACAATTTCATGCCGAACCTCTTATTTATCATTAAAGACAAACGCAGCTCTTCCGTTCCTTCTGGTTCCTTTCTTCTCTTCTTTTTTCCAGTCATGCTTGCAATCCAAATTTTCCACGCCCCAGCGGGCCCAAACTAGTCTTCAGCCTCACCAGGGTCCAGACTCGAACTAAGCGATGCAGTGCCCCCGCTAAACAAGCGTGATATTAGAACCATCCATTTTAAATAAACCGTGGGCCCATGTATTCTCACAAGTTCTGAAATTCTAATTCCAAGACGGCATTTGCAGCATATTCGGGATACGAGTATAGAGTGTGCTATCTACTCACCCAAGTCTATCGTTAACTCTTTATACCTACTACTATTGTTAATCTTTCATTACTACATCTAACTTTCTAATATCCTCAATAATCGCTAGTCCAAAATGCGCCTACACCTGAACCTCCTCCTCCTCCCCCTCCTCCCCCTCACGACCGCCTTCACCCTAAACACCAAAACCCCCTACTGGTCCTACACAGCCGCCTCCCTCGCAAACACCACCTCAGAAGAATGCAAAACCGCCTACAGCGCCGAGATAGCATGCGACCCCTACCTCCTCGCGCTGGTCAACGCAAACGGAATGCGTCCTTACCTGCCGTCCATGCAAAAGTCCAATTTCACAGATACATGCACGAAGACATGCCATGATTCGCTAGCGCAGTATATCCAGAACGTGGAACACGCATGCTCAGGCCCCGGTGATGGAGACGGAGGCGGAGACGCAGCGCTCAAGGGCGTGGGTGTTTGGGGGAAGATGGAGTTTCGCAATGTCCCCGTGGTAACTGTTGGACGGGTGCTGGAGTATACGCTTATGTCGGCTTGTGCGGTTGATGAGTATGTATGCTCTCGGAGCCCTCCCTCTGCCCTGCCTTCTTCCCTCCGTTTTTAAGCTTCCTGGCTAATAAATATATAATGTATACAGGAAGGGTGAAAACTGCTACCTCTCGCAATCGTCCGTCATCCCGAGCAAATTCGGCTGCTCGTGGGGCTGCGCGGTGGCATACTGGTATAACCGGCATGAGTACCCATACAGCGAGTGGCAGTTCGGGGATACATCAGGGCGTGATATCGAGATTGACAAGGACGGGAACGCGCGGGAGGTGAATGCAATGAACGGTGTGCTTGTTCAGCATTCTGTATTTGCGGAGCAGATGGAGCGGGCGTGGGAGATTGTTAAGGGGTGTATGGCTGGGAACGGGAGTGGGAGTGGGAGTGGGAATTCATCATTCAAGACAGGGATAGAGGGCGTTGCTGTTGGTGTCAAGGTTGGATCTGGGGGGGATAGTATGAATGGATCGAATGGATCGAGTGAGTTGTCGAATGATACCTCGTCTACTCCTGGGCAGTCGGAGACTGAGTCTGAGGAGGGAGGTGCGGTGGGGATTAGGGTTGGGTCGGCTATGATCATGGCTTCAGTGTCGAGTCTTGTATATTTGCTTTAGATGTATATTATAGGGCTAATACTTGAATATACGGTCTGGCAGTGTTGGCTACGTTTACTCAATGCTGTCTGTACCACAAATGCATCCAATCCAAGCAGGTGCAGGATAGTTCAGCGTCCCATCCTAACCCGGGGTACTGGCAGCCAAAAACATATTACACGAGCCACCATATATAGAAGCAACCGTCTATTCCTATTGCCATATGATAACCCAGTTACATGCCTCGATGGAAAGCTTGAAAGCGTAAGCGTACCAAAACTGTTTTGAATAGGAAGGATCACTGTGACCCAGGTTGCCCATCGCACTTGGCATTCCGCATGCTTTAGCATCACAGCTGGGAAGGGCCGATGGTCGAGAACTTTACAACAGGAAGACACGGCAGCTGTCAGCGCCGGAGGAAGGAGCACCGTCACCATGGATACCATCAGCTTCCATCGCACTTACCTTTTACGCATTTCCAGTGAGGAAGGCACGACTCGGTTCTAGCAAGGGAAGGCACGACATCGACCGTCTGGAAAACGCCAGTGGAAGGTGCACTTCTAACCACGGCTACCCGGCGGCATCCACCACGCCTGCCATATAGGTGTTGTCACAATGGGAAGGCATAACCACCAACTTGATCACAGGGTGCAGCCGTCGCGACCGAGCACAGGGAAGGTGCGGTAATCATACTCGCAGGCGTCCATAAGCTTTCTGTTATTCCTGTAGTCGTGGTAGTATGCGGCTGAGAAGGGATATGGGTATCAACCTTACCATAGGAAGGCATTACTCCTGACAATTGGAGAAAGTTGCGCCATCACCATGGATACTGAGCGTTCATCGCGCCTTGCTGGCGAGGAATATCGCTACAAGGAAGGTGCATCCTTCAACGTTGAATCTCGAACATCGGGAAGGAGCAACTTGGGGGCACCTTCCTCGCTTCAGAGTGTTCATCGCTCTTTCCGTACGAGTGATATCACAACAGGAAGGCGCGACTCCCACCCATCCCGAAAAAAAGCACGATTATTGACCTTCGGGAAACTGTGACATCCAAACTTGAAACGGGAGGTGTAACTGGTTTGGGACGGTTGAGCACGTTCCTACCGTGTCAATCACCGTTCCCGCTCTTGAAGGTCCGTCATCTCCAGAAGCCCTAAGTACTGGGTGGGCTCGTACCTCTGCTCGTCTCTTAGAGGTGGATTATTCCCCATCCTCCCGTCAAAAACACCGCCTCTTATCTCCCAGTTCGTCTTCAGCAACCCCAACCAGATCGACATCGAGATCAGGATCAGAAATGGAACGGAAGCGGCGCCGTCCGCGTCTAACATGTCAAAAGACGGTCAACTCACCGCAAGGACAAGAAAGTCCGGGGATGGGCAGAGGACGGAGGACATCTGCAGACAATGAATACGGTGAAGAGTCTGGAGCGTGGACAGCACACGTCAAATTTCCGGGATGCAAATGCGACGCAGAGTCAAACGGCTACAGCCGTGGAAGGACGGGGATGTACGTGTTTACCCGCGCGGAGAACAAAAAACGGCGGACCACATCCTGGTAGAGTTTGATATGTGTTTTATGTTGGCAAACAGGTTTGATGCTTCTGCTGCACAGGTATCGAGGGTATCCACCTAGGGTCCGAGGTAAGGTACTTTGTTTTGTATGGCTGTGGTTGGATGGTGGGACAAGCACGAGCAGATGAGGGGACATGCGGGTCATGCATGTGAGGAAGCAGAGCAACCAGGGTTGATTTCACCGCCAGTTCCTGGCTCCCTGATACGCAGCTCGTGCCCTGTTTCGGGTTTTCTTTTCGTTCTCGTCTGGCTGTCTTGTTGACTAAAGTTGACTCATGGCTTGCGTGGCCAGCATAGCACATTGGACTAAGCGCTGGCCACCGGGAGTTGTTATTATTATTCCATCAAGCCCAGTGGCGGAACCTGGCAAGTCTAGAGTCTAGGCCTTCGAATATCGCATGAATAATGGACGAGGGCCTCCCAGTCATCCGGGAACCAGCCCGCTAATCAGCATCGCCATCGCACCACGGACAGATCGTTGGCTGATAAGTGATTTTGACTAGCAAGACATGGCAAATTGGCAGTCCGAGAGCGCCGCGATGCGACAAGGATGAGGTGCCAGCCTTACCATCATAATCCAATCGATAAGATAATCACGAGCTGAGCATGTGTGTCTGTGCTGTCGTCAGACTCATCACTTGCTGCCCGTGATGGCCGGCATGATTGGAGAGGACAGTCAACACACCGTATTCGCAAGTCCAATCGCGTGAGAAACACCGAGTTCGATCGACGCGTCGCTCAGATATTCAGCTCTGACCTCGACAGTAATTCCTCCGACTGAGACATTGTGAGATACGCGGTCTGTGTTGCTGGCTGCCTGTCGTCTCGTCGGAGTCGGATCCCGCCGTATCGCGTCCCAAGAATAGCAGCGACTCATCAAGAATAAGAGGAATCAATCAAACGGTATCCGTATTGAGCAGAAACTAGCAGTCTCGCACTGCAACCCACCGATCTACGGAAGGCTTCTCGAACAACACCCATGTCGCGGTAGCGGCAGTGGGGCAACCCACCATGTATTCCCTGTTTACTAACGGTTATTCAAAATAATGTTGCATTTGTTGGGCCGCCAGGCTGACAGTGACAGTGGCACTAGACTGAAGGCTACACCGGAAACAGGTGATAAATCTTATCACCAAACGTGGGAGGTGGGGGGCTGGAGGGGTGGAGGGGTAATCAACGATATTGAATAAGCGCGGTTACCTCGAGAACAGACCGGGCCTATACTCACCGACACGCAGTGATTACGATTAATATTGGATAATAGTCTAGTAACAGATCGTCAGTTCGACGTGGATGGCTCTAGCTTCATCTTCGCAACATCATCCAAAATATCAAGATAGCCACCAGATCCAGGGAGCCATCGCATGTGTTTACAAATTGTTTATTATATCGCGACCCACTCCAAGACCACTGGGCACTGGGCAGTGGCCCTGTAAAAGGCCAGAATGCCAAGTCACCCAATTAGGAAATCATACGAACTGTCAGGACGGTGCGGGTCCGGTCTCGACTCAACCTTCACATTCAAAGTTTGGGAAGAGCGACATTCGGCGAGAACCGAGAGAGCAGAACGTAATTATTGTGTCATTCAAAAGTAGCAATATGTTTATCCTTGTTATGAAATGATGATGAAATGAGGCTCTTGGTTTGTTTTGACCAGTCGGTTAATATCAAACGCTACAAATGTATACAAATATATATCAGCCAGATATCAGCCATGGCGCGCATAAATCATCAATTTAACATTAAATATATATATATTTTAACTAACAGCTAAAAATCATACAAAGGACACTACCGGATTATTTTCTTCAAATTTCATGATGACGTCTGGATGGCTGATAATCATATTCATAATCATACTAATTCACATGTGAATAAACCCTCTCTCACAAGCATCAACATTTCAAGTCCTGACACGAGCTTCGGCGTCAAACTCAACTCAGCTCAGCATAATCATGAAATAATAATGTGATTGTAGTATAATACCCGAATTACTCCGACCCGACATCAACCGACGAAGTACTCCGAACCACCGACACAGTCCGACCAACAGTCGTCACAATCACGACCACGATCACCACCACCTCCGGATCACATCACCGCCATCTAGCCGTATTAGTAAAGCATCGACTAACTTAGTTAACCGAGTAGTTAGTTAGAAAATAAAGTACACCGAGGAAACGCCGGAAAAAATCCGCCACCCGCTTCTCCGCTGTCTCGGCCAAGTCGCCGGTCACGGTCTTCGCCCGTCGGTAATCTTCCAGACTCAGTCAGTCAGTCAGACTCAGAGTCCAAGACCGCAAAGCGCAAAAGCGGCAAAAGTCAAAAGCCGCTGGCAGCAGTTCTGCACTGCCGATCCATATGGCCGGTGGTGGCGACTGGCGAGCAACGCGTCTTGCAGTTTGCCCCGGCCAGAGATCCCTCCGAATAGCGGATGTTTTGTTAGGTCCCGTTGCTATTATTGCTACGTCGGGCGTTTATGGCAATAATTCGAATACGTCGTGAGTCTACGGTGGACGGTGGATTTGTTTGAGGCGAAACCAAGTCAAGCTCGATGGGATGGAGTGCGGAGTGGATTTCCTGAAAAGGGAACGCCCTTCTCCCCGGACCCCAGACTCGTTCCTCACCGTGGAAAGAAAAGAGATGAAGAGGGAGAGGGAGAGGCAGAGGGAGAGGGTCGGGAAAACCTCCCGACGGAGTTTCAATACCCGCCCGCTTAACCGCTTCAGCCTTCACCTCTCGGCCTCTGTCCGATTCCAACCTCTCTCGCCCGCGCGGTCCAGCTGCGATAAAATAATAATATGTAGTATTTCGGATAATAACCACAATAATGACCAGAAAGAACTGGAACCCGGAGAAGCTCCGACCCGACGCTCGATAGTACGGTGTAAAAGGCTGAAAGGCTGCAACCCAAAGTAGAAATTCCTAATTTGGAATCTCCTCACCCAGGAAACCAGCCTGGACTGCAGACTGCGGAGGATGCGTCGCGGGGAGGCGATTCCGCAGCGAGGAGTCACATACCTAACTGGGGACATGATCTGTGCGCCACCGCCGGGGGCACTGCGGGTTCGAACTTGGACTTTCTAGGATTGCACGTACGTACCTCCTCCGCCTACACCGTAATGTCGTTTTATACTTCCCTCGTACTTCGTCGTCAGTGGCTTGGGTTGACGAGGCCGGGACTGTGTCACTGTCGCAAAACCAGGCCATTGTTGTTACACCTGGCGAGGAAATGTGTGTTTGTCTCTGCCCTGCTGGAGCGGCGCCACATACCGGAGTAAAGAGTTGCTTGCGTTGCTTAGTTGTACGACTGATCCGATAGATCGCACACCACGGATAACCAACCCAAACTTGCCCGTGAGTTATCCACGAGCGATCCGCCGGCTTGCGTTGTAGATAAAGTACTCCCGTACTTCCGGAACGGAGGATATCCAAACCTCGAGTTGAATGTCATAGCTCAAAGCTAGAGCTCCGGGTAGTCGGTCCCCGTGGCGGCGGAGACAGACGTCCTTGGTCGCTGGTCCCCGACTCCCCGGAAAGATTTGCATGAGCTATCCATCCCCTGCGTTGAGCTCCTGGCGCGGGTACTGGGCAAGGGGACGCGATGCGGCGATGGGGATAAGATGGGGATGGAGATCATAGCGAAGGGCGGGGCCTGGGACGGGGAGCCGGGCCACCGGGATCAAAGCTTCAGCCACAAAACAGCGGCGAGGGCCTCGCATGAAGAATCCAGATTCCAGGTCTTCTGCATGTTCTTGATTTCAGAACCTTGACTTGAACCTTGACTTGAACCTTGACTTGGATTCAAGGTTCGGGAACTGGTCCCTTGGACGGTCATTGGTTCCCCGCCTTTGGGAGCTCCCTACCATGATTCAGGTTTCCAGGGTGGATTGGTATGGGAGGGGGCTTTTTCCTGTTTGGGTGAGCTCGAGCCTCAGTCAAAGCTCCTACCCTTCATTGTTATTCAGTATTCATAGGTCATAAGCCATGTCTGGATAGCTCGACCTCGTGACAGACAAAAATACTGCATTGGCCATCCAGCCACAGCAGTGGCGCAGTTCGATAGAACGTAATGATGCATCAACTGCGATCCAAAACGCAAGGACAGGTAAATACAATCAATGTACTCCGTATCCGCGTGTAGTATCTCATGCACTGCAGAAGCTAGGGCAGTCGACACTGACGACTCCGTCTCCGCCCGGCCTCCCCGGATTCACTATTGACAATGACAATGCATTGTGATCTGATGCTGAAGAAGTGGCGGTGGTCCGTGTCCACCCCAGCACCGGGTAATGGTATGCACTATGCAGTGCAGGCTTGCAGCTGGTATGTATCTAAAACGGGGAGATGAGAATGCATCCGATCGATCGTGCGAGGTCTGAACTCGACTTGCATCGACTATGGACGCTGGTTGTCGTCATTTGGAATGAATAGGAGTGCCTGAGCTGGAATGTGCACGGTGCTTTGTAACTGCATTATCCCCAATGGGGTGCAGGATAAAGGTTGGACTGGGTAGTTGAACTGTACTCAGTAAGGGTACGGAGGTTTATGTGTAGTGACTGGACGTCCAATTTTCAGCTGGATGCTTGTGCATGAGTAATGTACATGTGCATAACAGTAAGCAGGAAGCAGAGAACTGAGCTCTTCAGACTTCAGCCCCTGATCTTTGGTACGGATGGCAACCGCCTTCCGCGCCGGCCCCACTATCATTTTCCCGTTTGGAACAGGTCAGCTGTCTGTTGATCAACACCAACAATCGCAATCACAGTCACAGAAGCAGAGTCAGCCAGCGGGAGTCAAGGAGTCAAGGGGTCTCAGTCACAGGCTCACAGCCCAAGGGAAATGATAGATCGCCTTTGCAGGAACAGTTACCACGACACCGGAGCCAAAAAAAGGGGCGGCCCCATATTGGAACCCAACACTGGGGACTGGTTGGGCGACGGTTGTTTAGTCGTTCTTTTGTCCGCCGTTCCGCGGACCTTCCCGAGCATGGGAGCAAATGATTGGCTGCTTCTGGACGACAAAGTCCCAGCGTGGTGGCAGAGTCCTCAGTCGGAGGCTGGATGGCGATGGAGACTGATCACTGGGACTACTGTTTAGTCTTGATTAGTTCCTGGAACTGATGCTTCGTCTCTGCCCCTTGGGCACGATTCGTCATTTACGGATGCTCCAGGTCGGTTCCGCGAAGGGTGGGGAATCCGAGGCAACGGTTCGATTATCTGTTGTCAGATGAAGCCTGAAGGATCAGGAGCATTGGGGTTGATTCAGGAAAAGCAATGAACGAGCTCAGAGTGAGAGCCGTCCCGCGAATGGCGCGGTCCGTGGTCGACTGGTTGTAACTGGTAACAACTGACAACCGAGCAACCGGTGTTCGACCATCATTGAAGTGACGAGACTCGTCACTCGTTGCTGAGGCCCGGCCCGGTGCAGCTGTCCCATCATTCCTATTGAGAGAGACCCTCTCGGACCAGCTTCACGTTTGCCGCGAAAGGCTCGTGAAATGATCCCACTCTGTGGTTGGGCAGACACGACAATCAATATTCTTGCAAATATCAAAGCGCTTCAGTTAGTTCAGTTTCTCTGGTGGATGTCCCAGTCTCCTGGGTGTCCAGATCGGGCATGTTGCATCACACTCAGATAGCCGTACATGCAGCTGCGGAAGCAGGGGGAGCCAAAGTACGGCTGGTGTCGCATCATCGCATCACATTCAATTACTCGACTCCGTAGTGGCCACCTATACTTCACAATTGCCTCACAACTGCCTCACAACTGCCTCACCATCTGCCTCACATTACTTGTGTTCGCCGAGGTTACGCCTACTTGCTTCTGACTCGGCAACCGTGATTGTGTGAGGCGAGCCAAACCTGGGGATGGGATACCTCGGTTATTAAAGAGCCATCCAGCCGGTACGCGGAGATCCCTCGCGCAGCGTTCCGCCGAGGAGCGAGGAGCGAGGATCAGGAGCGAAGACCAACAGGACCGAAAATTGAGTCGATTCCGGAGTTTTCCCGCAAATGAACCACGCGTTCCCGTTCAGGAAATGACGGCCATTTTCAAAGGGGGAATCCGCCGCGCCCCCGACGGAAGAACACGGTTGGAGAACGGGGAGATTTCCGGCACAAAGCCGTTGCGCTAGCGGCACTTGGAAAAGACGAATTTACGGCGGATCGTGGAGTCGCCTTGCTGTGTTGGGAGTCGGATTTTTGCCTAGTTTTGCCGGTCGGCAATGGTGCGACGGCGGACAGCAAGCTAGAAGGCGACGAGTCGTTCTTTGTCTTCTAGAGCATCCACGGGCTCATCAAACTGGAGAAGCGGCGGGCCTGCGGCAGGTTGCCCCGGCCTCCGTCAGTCCAACAGCCTGACAAGGGGGCGACCCGTGGTTCAGGTTCGATTTTCAACGGGGAGATGAGCCTGTGGGGATCGGGAGTTGATTTCCAGTCTCAAACAAACGGCTATACAATGATACAACTGATACAATTGACACAAATCGCTAATAGAGACGACTAATTATCGTCCGACAAATTTCGTCGAGACTTCGGCCTTCAGGTTACAGGCAGCGAGAATAATCGCCGGAGAGTCCCCGCGCATAACGCGCAGCGGAGACACCCGCGATGTGATGAGGACGAATCTCACCCGGAAGTCCCACGAGATGATCCGACATTGCTTTTTACATTGCTTTTGATACAAAGTACGCCTGTGATTATCATTTGGTAGACAATAGTGTGAACAGTCAAACATGTCGAGTCTCGACTCTCAAGCCGCGACTCGCGACCTCGACAGTTCTCCCAAGCCAAGGATGTTTTGTCGGCGTTTGACTGTTTGTTTCTGACCGCCAAACGACGCAGCAGGGACTGGGCTGGAGGAGCAAGCCTGAACCCTTATGAGTTGGAGGGGTTAGCATACAATCCATGCAGCGGCATCGCACATCCGCCGGGAACAGGGTCTGCTTGAGCTCAAGGAGCGGTGAGAATGCATGACCAACACCAACATCAAGCAGGCTGGTTGGGCACGAAATCCAGACCGCTTCACGAAGCAAACTGAAGAGCTCCGGAGTCCGCCCGGAGAATGGCTGTCAAAATGGAATAATAATGAGGTGGAAAATGAGACGGTTCGTCTGGGGAATGAATTATTCCGGAACAAGGACGAAAATCGTCAGCGGCTAAATGGAAAATGGTTGGCAACTTGGCACTTTATTTATTTTATTTTATTTTATTTTTTCCCTTTCCGATTTCCTGAGTTGGTCCCTTCATCCCCACGGCCGCGACCCCAAATTCCATCCGATCTCCCCCGGTCCGCGGACCGGCTGAAAGAGAACAGACGTCGAGAATCCGCCACAATTCCACAAAGGATGAAAGGAAGAGCGGTTAAAGGATCAAAGACATAAATCGATAGATCCCACCTCGGGTTGTCCAAGACGTACTTTGTGTTGGGTATCTGTCACCCGCTGGAGTCTGGACAGATCATTTCAAACCTCGAATTATTCAGAAAATTCAAACATCAAGCTGCAGCAGTTGACCGGAACCGCCTTCCGCCTGATCGCCGCGCTTGACTCGCAGGTCGTCATCGTCGCCAGTGGACGCCTCATTGCCGGGAGTTGGGCCTTTTGTGACTCGGCGCCCCACCCGATTTATTTATCCATTTTCGGGTTTCGAAAATGCCCCGATTGGGAATATAAAAAATAGAATAAAATAATTCCAAGAAACACTCCCCCCGCGGCGCCTTATCTGCTGGGCCATGCAAGGGAGTCCAGAACCCCCGATCGATCTGGCTCGCCCTTTCACATTCATATATAGCCCTTTCACGCTCCGCCGTTTGTTCTGGGTCCCTTCCTTCACCACACCCTTCACAACACACCTCAGAACACACCCTTTCACATCTGGGGTATATAGCCTCTCGTCTCCCTCTCAACTCGCCTGAACACTCTCCACTTTACTCACTAATCAACAACACCACCATCATTCTCTCCTCACTATCCACAACACCTGCAAGATGGTGTACCCATTCCAGCCCTGGAGCAGGGACCAGTCCAGCATACGCTCCTCTCCCAGCGAGGCTAGCTCCAGCAACCACCATGTCTACTTCGACATGAGCTTCGGCAGCACATACTCTCCGCTGGCGAGCAGCATCCCGCCGCCGCCACCACCTTCGCCAAACGACGACCTCCTCGACATCACCCCCCAGAAGTGCTCGTTCTCCTCCAACTCCACCAACAACGCCTGTGCTTTCCCTTCATGGCCCAACCGCCCCTCGCTCATCAGCTGCGATTCGGAGGGCTCCTCAGCCAGCGCCTACCTTTCTGACGAGGACCTGTTCCCTAATGGACCCATCACCCCAGAGCCGGTTATTGACGAGGAGTCCGCCGCCATCGATCCGCGCATGGGAGCCAGCAGTTTGACCACCGAGCAGCATATCCAGATGCTGCGCGTGGCAGCCGAGGAGGAGGCCCAGCGAGCTCGCTTCCTCGCCCAGGTCCAGGCCCACGCCAAAGCCCAGCAGGCACTGCGCGTCGCCCAGCTTGTAGCCACCGAGAAGGAGAACAACAAGCGCACGAAGAAGCGCAAGCCCGTGGTCGCCGAGAAGAAACGCCGAACCACCTCGTCTTCCAGGGCCGTTGTCTACCGCACCTAGACAAGCCCCGCGTCTTCGGCACTCGGTTGCTCCACGCAGGTCGTTCTTAGGGCTGTCCGAGCCGTGCTGACTTTACCAACAACACCAACACCAACATCACCAAATCGACACATCCACTGCTGACCACCACGGAATGCCTCGCCTCAGCTTCATCTCAGCATGACAGCAGCACAACGAGGCCGAGCACACACGTGCGGAGGTCAAGCGCGCTGAGCGGGCGGGAATTCCCCAAAGAGGCAGCCTCTCGCGGGCCTGTGATTCGGCGCCCGACCCGACCCGCAGCTTACCTAATACCAGTCGCAGTCGGCGCCTGAAGAAATTCCCCCATGACTGTCTGCTCATGCACGCCAGCAGCCTATCACCCACATTGGCTTCACCGCCAGATCTTCTTCTCCCACTCAACTCTTCTTTCCATCTCACCCGATCTTATCACATCTTTTCTTCTTGTCTGTGCTGTCAACTCCGGAGTATGACTCACTGGGCTCTTTCTTATTATCCATTTCGGGAAATCGTTTCCTCCATAGTCCTGCTTGACTTTACTCCTGCTTTGCTTTCCTTGCCTTAGCGATCATCTGCCTCATTTACATTTCCTTATCTTATTATTCATGTTCTCTTCGATACCCAGTCGTGTACTCTTCTGTTTTGTTCATACCCGAGCGTGCCACAGCAGCTCACGTTAGTTACTACTTGGTTGCATTTTCTTTCCGACTTTCGTACTTCCTCGCATAGCCCAGCGTCATACCCATATTATACCGGATATCTTTTATCCTGATTTGTCTTGATTTATTTAGGTAGCATCTACTCTTCTATTAGGTAGCATTCGACTCTTGAATACGAGTTATGATTATAGCATACACAACATATTATCCTATTCTTAGACTGTACTCTTCTCCTTCCTACAGTAGTACTATACGGAGTATTGAAAGCAAGTATCCGTATCCAGAGTATTAGGCCCCAAGCTGAAAAGCTGAAACTGAAACTGAAACTGGCCCCGTGGCCCCGTCTCGCACTGCCTCGTCCTTGGTTGTCCTTCGCCGGACTCCAAATCTGACCCCTCGGTCCGACATCAAACAACAACAGCGAGACTAAGACACTAAGTAGTAACTAGGCATAGTGTGCGGAGTCCAACACCGGAGCGCGGACAGAGTACTCCTCCGTACGGAGTAGGTAGATACCTGAAGTGACTAGCCTGGCCACAAAGTACTTTTACGAGATGACAACTGACAGCTGACAACTGACAACTGACACGGCTTTCAAATCTAAAGCCGGGAAAAAGCAAAACATGATATGTAGTTATGACCGCCTCGGGGTTCATTATCAATCGCGAGACCACGACGTCAACAAAGAAAGGAAGAGCCCGGGCCATTTCATCACAGCGCCGTCATGTCCTTTCTTTCTTTCTTTATTCAATTAAGATTTATTCCTTTCTACTCAGAGTTTCGCTTTCAATGAGTTGACCAAATCAAATTGAATCGGACGGGAAGCCAAGTCATGTCAAGTCGTTGGCTTATGATATTCATTCCAACGGTTTGTCGATTCTGATTTATTAAGTGCAAATGTACAAAAGTACCCGACCCCTTTCTCCAAATCAAGGCTACTAACTTGACTCAAAAAACGAGCCGTCGTGAGTCAAAAGGGATAAAGAACTTTGAGTTAAGCATTTGGAAGGGAGGACCTGCGTCTCACTCGCCCTCGCTCCATTCATCTCCGAGCCTGAGTCTAATCAAATCTAGTCAAAACAAAGCAAAGCAAAGTAAAGTAAATCAAACCAACATCCAAACTCAACCCTCCAGGGCTGAAGGCGAGAGGGCTAGACTTCCTCGTCAACGGCAACGCAGGCGATTCCTATTACAGCCCCCTCCCCAATAACTCGCCCCCAACCTCCTTGAACAAAGGATCCCCCTTCACACCCTCGACGCCCTTCTTGCCGTCGACGACGTCTTTGACACCGAGCGCACGACAAAGATCGAGCACTGCGCCGTCAATAGGCGCCTCGTATACAAGAAGCCCTAGAGCGAAGAGCAGCCCGTGCAGGGCCTCGGCGCTGCTCGTTTCCTGTGTGAGCGCTTCGGCGACCGAGGCTGTTAGCGCGACTTGTTCTTCTTCTGTTAGGGGTTCGGCGCCGGCGTCTTGGTTGGTGGTGGAAGTGGCGGTGGTGAATCGGGCGTTGTGGTTTATTGCGGCGAGGTTGTAGGCTAGAGAGGCGGCGACGACGCGGAGGTTGCTGTGCGTGTCGAGGAGGGTAGATGTTAGGAGGGAGAGGAGGGCTGGGCGGAGCGGGTTGGCTGGGGAGGAGAGATGGTGGGTGTAGAGGGGGGTTGAGAAGAGGTTGCAGGCGAGTTGGAGGGTGACGATGCGGAGGTTGTAGGGGGTGCTGGATTCGGAGGAGTCGTCGAGAGAGAAGACGGCGAGGAGGAGAGTGTGGGCTGTATCTTCGGCGAAGTAGCCCGCCACGCGGGGGTCGATGAAGAGGAGTCGAACGAGGTCGACGAGCGCGAAGCGGTTCTCTATCGTGAGAGAGTGGAAGGTTTGTGTCAGGTAGGGTGCGAAGTGAGGGAGGTCGGTTGGCAATGGGGTGTCTGCTGCGGATTCGGTGCGACGTTTGATGAAGTCGATGATCGAGAGGAGGGTAGCGTCTTGGTCGTGTGGTTTGAGCTTCTGGACGAGCTTCTCGAGTGGAGGAGTCTTCTTGTACATGACGTAGTTGGTGATGGTGCGCTGGAAGCTGGGCAGGTGAAGCTCGCGGTGTCGGTGCGTAGGGTGTGCCATTTCAAGAAGGAGCCGGACATTACCACGTAGCTTGCCGGCATCCGCTCCGCTCCATTGATCCAGTTGCTCGCCTCGTAGGAAGGTCATGAAGGTAGGTGTTGCGCGTATGCTGTACCGCATGCCGACGTCCTGGGCAATACTGGTGTCCACTTTGATGAGGACAGCCCGAGGGCCAGCCTCCTCAGCGAGCTCATCGTACAACGGGTACATCATTTTGCACGGAGGGCAGGTGGCCGAAGTGAAGAATATGACTGCACAAGACTCCGAAGCAGAAGACAGTTGTGTCTCGAGCTCGCTCAAGTTGGTCACCACACGGACCTTATTCTGGGGCTGGACGGCAGCAGGCCGTGCAGAAGGCCCTGGCAGGCCTGGCCCTGGGGCTTGCGTTACCCCACGCAGGGCACCCTCAAGCTGGGGCTTCAGCATCTGACCAAGCGGCGTGCGTAGGAAAGTCTCAGGCAGATTCCGAATATGCTCGGGGATACTCTTCCCGACAAGGAACATGGATAGGTCTTGAGTGAAGTTGTTGCAGTTATGCAGGAAGAGATCGTAGGACTGTACTTCATTAGCATGTAACGTCTAGTTGGGACGCATCTCCATACCTCTGGAGTATAGACAGAGCTCAGCGATTGCAGATACTCCTCTATCACTTCGAACGGGAGCTCGCTCTTGCCCATATGGACTTACTCCATGGGTTGTCCATGGTGCGTGCTCCCAGGAAGAGCAGTTTGGATGCCCTGGCCGAAGTAGTACTCAACGTTATTGAAGACTAGGGACGTATGGTACACAGCATCGATTTGCGTCCCAGTCAAAGCCATCGAATACTACTCATGTCAGAAATGCCGTCTTCGTGGGCATTGTACGTACCATTCGTGCCATTCCCTGTGCGAGTTAGCAATGTAAACCATCTTCGTGTAGAGTAACTTACCTGGGAAAGGTCATAGACATACAGCTGTACATCCATGATGGGCCGTGGTTCCGCCGTCTAACTAAGTTGCAAGCAAGAAATCAATGAGAGGATTTGTAAATATCAAAGTAAAGCAGATTGATCAAGCTCCTACAAATGCAGGCGAAGAAAAGCAACAAGACAGATGCCAGGCACGAAGCCTTACGTCAGCATCACGGGCGAGAGCTTCCGTCCACTTCGATGAGATGCGACGATCCAACGCCTCATCAGTTATCCAGTTATCTGCTGCAGTCGTCGACGTCTGCAATGTGATTGTCTGACGGAAGTCAAGAGTGCAACCCGTCTTTCACCGCGCTCACCAATGGCCGAGCCTCGCCTCTGGCTCTTTCACGGCTTTCTTCGACATCAATCGCAAACCACCGCATCCAAGCTAGGCTTCCTAACTCAACGGCCACATGGTGAGCACATTTACTTCACTTCCGCTTCTTCACTAGGTATTTGACTAACGCTATGCCACCAAAGCCACCAAAGAAACGCTCCGCGCCCAGCGCATCCTCGCCAGCCCGCAAGAAAGCACGACAATCTAAACTCGCGAAAGAGAACGACATCAGCGGCGAAGAAGAAAATGAGATCAAAGAGGTGTTCCACATCTTCTCAGAGCCGAACGAGGAATTCCCCAATGAAAAGGAAGGCGTGATTGCGAGGGAGGATGTGCGGAAGGCTCTTGTGTATGTTGGCCCTCTCCAAGATGCGACAGCTGCTATAGACGCTGACACCGCTGGCTCAATAGAGCTCTAGGTCTCTCGCCCGAGACTTCGCAAGAACTCCAATCGATTCTCTCTGCCGTAGACCCCACCGTAACCGGTTACGTTCCTTATGCGCCATTTCTCTCCGTCGCGGCGGCGAAACTGCGATCGCGGTCTGACGAAGCGATGTCCGCGGAGGTTGACACTGCGTTTCAGCTGTTTACCCGTGGGACAGACGGACCGATCACGTTGAGCCATTTGAGGAGAATTGCGCGCGAAATGAAAGAGGATTCGGGCGATGCGTTGCTCAGGGATATGATTCTGGAGGCTAATGGGGGTGCTGGCGTGGAGGCTGGGGTGTCGTTGGAGCAATTTCATGAGATTATGTTACGGGCTGGCGTTTTCTAGGTTGGGCTTTTCTTACGGTCATGAATTATTGCGTGCATAGTGCTTATGGCGTTGGATGCGGCCTTTGGTGCATACATAATTTCACCAGTATATTTTGCTGGGATTTTATCAATGACAGAAGTTTAATGTATTCGAAGTGGGTACTGATACAACCAAAATATCATGCCCTGGGATACAAATACAAATAAGAGGAAACCTGGCAAGCCGCTAACGCCTATTATGCTCTGTTTGGGTATCATTGCACACGCAACTGCATGTTTGGGTTGATTGGGGACGTGAAGGTCAGTCAAAGGGTGGTTAATACTGGTGGTCTAGTCGACTTCCGAGTTGGGCTGAACCCCCTTCTCTGTGGGTGGGTCAACACCGTCGGTCGATACACTTGTAGCGCGGGATGTGTCGGAGACTGCTGAACGATCGGTGGCGGTCGAGGTTATGGAGGACATATCTTCCGGTGAGGCAGAACTGAAGCTTGACGCCGGATTTCCAACTCCATTGGAGCTGGCCCCTCCTATCTCAGACGCAGAAGCTTCAACAGCTTCATAGAAGAGCATGAATGCGCCTCCCTGAGTCATAACATTCTCCTCGCTAACCATCTGGACGTCCTCGTCGCTCAATCGGTACCACCGCTCGGCCCTTTCTTTCTCACCGTCCGCCTCCAAGATTGATTCGGGGACGTGGGCCGGGAATATATCGACCGGGTACTTTCTATAGCATATATAATGACCATTCTCGTGGCGTCCATAGTGAGTAATCACCGCACGCAACTCGTAACGGCGCCCGAAAGTATCTCTCACGGCGCCTGGAGGGGGTAACATCGAAACCCGGGGATCTGTGCCCCAGTTCTCGATCTTGTCCTCGACAGCTTCCGCATAGCTTCCTCCTAGACACCATTCGCTCAAATCAATGACCCGTGGAAACTTGACGGCGGCGTAATTCTTTCTCAGTAAACCAGTATTTTCGTCAAAGACACTCCGATTGATATGAATGGCGAGGCAGTTGGGAGGCCTTGCAATAACAGCTTGCCTTGACTTTGTTGTAGAAACCCTGCTCTTCGAGGGAATGTGGCATGTCTTCGACAGGGTCTTCTCCGTAAAATCGGTATCATCTAGGGCCTCTTCAACAGCTTTTAGTCGTTGCTCAGCTGATATTTTAAGCGCGTCAGACATCTTAGTTGATTCGGCCGTCTGTGAGAGTTTTTCGTCATCCTTGATTTGCTGCAGCAGATTGCGAAGTTGGTCTTGAGCGCGAAGCAAGGTACATTTCGCGCATTCTACACCCTCAATCGGCTCCAAGTTCATATATTCATCCAGGCAGTCTCGGACATCGTATTCGTAGCTCGCCCCCAAAGGCACGGTCAAGCAATTGAAAGGGATCAGGGACAGTCCTTCTGTCCACCCACATTGCATGCATCCAACTCTCTGCGCAAGAAGGCCTTCCAAAGGATTGCGAAATGATTGCTTCCCCGACTGCACTGTTTCAGCGGAGCCATTAGCCTGTGGTGAAGCAGCCCCAATAACGTGTTCTTGGGGTCCCGCCATCTTCAAACCAAGGTTGCGCGTCTGTCGTCTTGTAGCCTGCTGCACCTCATGATCGATTTGGTCCACCACTTTCGAGAAATATTCCTGGGCATCCTGCTGCTGCCAACTGCTCATCGATTTCAAGTCCGCAGGGGTCCATAGCCGCTGTCCGTAGTTATCCGCAGCGTTCAACCGTTCGATGATCCCCCTAAGCGCTTCATGAGTTGAAAGTGAGAATTTCCCGTTAAGAAGATCGATATTCCGCCCTAGAAATCCCGCAAACGACGGGAGCGATGCTAGCCCCTGGATTATGCTATTCTGGTAGCACGAGTTATCCCAGTTTCCTAGCCCTGGTGGCACAGTGTCCTTGCTTCCCAGGAGGGCGGTGCTAAGTCCGGAGAAAGCCGTTGGTCGAGGGAAAAACGAAGGGAACAAAGCATGATCAAATCCGAGTATACGTTGCATTGCCTCACTTTTCGCTTGGAAGGTCAACGGGTCCGAAGGTTCCTCTGTTGCGGCTTTGGAGTCCAGGGCGGCGATTATTCGAGACGGCGTCAGATAGACGATGAGACCCCACACGGCACCAACGACCGATGCTGGGACTGATTTAAAGTAGCTTAGAAAAAAGAAAACTGATACAGCTGTCACAAGAATATACGTCAGGTTCGCGTTCTGCAAATGATGCCAGAAGTCATCATAATCGGAGGTCGTCCAGCTGTTATAGCGACTCTGAGCGAGGAAATCAATCCCCTCTCTGCGAGCATTCATGGCTGATGAAAGGCTATGAAACACGGCATAGAGACAGCGTTGCAGGAAACATAGGCAACTGTAGAATGACGGAGAAAAAGCGTAGTATGGAGGGAGAAAGCACCTGCAGATCGGCTGCATGAAAGCGCCCCAGCTGCACTTTGGGTCCGTGTGGTCGCCCGTAGCGGGCTTTTATCGATAGCGGTCTCCACAAAAATATTCTACGGAGAAAAAAACTACACATAACGACACCAGATTATGGCGAAAGCAAGGAGTAAGTCGCTCATTTTACCTCTAGCTAGGATATTAGCTACCTCTAAATGCACATGCTAACAGTATTGTATCAGCTGTATCGAAACACTCGCGGGCTGCCCGCCGGGCAGCGTCACCGAGTCTCGACCTCGACAAATCCTTGACCTCCCTTCCTCGAGCTGAGAACACGCCCATGCAACGCGAGTCCATTCTTGCCGATCGTGCCAATGCTGGCGTGTCAAAGAAACAGTCAAAAGCAAAAGCCAAGTCACGGGCACAACGCCTGCGGCAGCAGAAGGGCATGGACAGAGCAGAGGCCATTATGGATCAGTTAGAGATCAAGGTGGCCAAGAGCGAAAACCGAGCGAAAACCGTCAAGTCCCGCAGGGTAAGTTTTAATACTCCCTGCATAGCCTGTTCTTAAACCTAACAGACGTCCCTAGGCCGAGTGGAGTGATCTGAACGGAAAAGCGACCAAATTTGAGGCACTGGCTGAAGCCGGTAGTAATGACGACGATGATGCCATGGCTGATGTTTCCACAGCCACAGGAAACAAGGCCAAACCACGCCAAGAGCCTGCTACTCAGAACGTCGCCGTGGACGAGCATGCTCCTGTTGATGAGTACGACGAGATTACCTGAAGGATGACCGTAAGATGGATAAAAGACGAAGTGATCGCATCACTATTTCTTTGGCCGGAGCTGGTTGATCATCCTGCCAATCTCGACAGCAGACGGGCCGGAGGCCTTCGCTTGGAGGACCTCGAGGGTATTGACGTCTTTTGCCTTGAAGGCTTCCTCTCCGGCCTTTACAATCATTCCGCATTTTACCCACATCTCAATCCTCTCCTCGGCGGGGAGGTTGGTGCATTTAGAAACGAAGACTGAAGCCAGCTTTGTGTTTCCAGCACCTAAAATCTCATTATAGAAAGGCTTCACATCCATGTCAGCTTATGCAATGATACCAACGATATAATGTCTTCACTCACCTCCCATCCTATCGGTGATTTCTTAATCTTGGCGATTTCTTCCAGTTCACCCCAGTCACGCTTAGCGACCAATGCTCGTAGTCTCAACCACCAGTATGTCTTCTCAGGCATCTTGAAATCTCCTTGGATCTTCTGTGCCCGTTTACCGTATCCCGACCTGATTAACCTGTAGATTGTGTCATTCAAGCTCAGGCCGAGGAACTCGGACCTGTCTGCTAGATCCTTGTCCAAGGCCTCTTGGACTTTGAGCAGTTGTGACGACTCAGTGAGTAGCTTCTGCTGCAAGATCAATGTCGGGTCTTTCGAGTCCGAGATTAACCGGGAAGCGAGCTGAAGCTGTTCCTGCTTGCGCGGCAAGTCTGTCTGCTTCAAGGCTTCCGAAAGAAGTACGTTGGAGCCATCCAAAGGCCGGTCGTCCTGATAGAATAGATCCTTCAGCAGCTCGGTGTCCTCTTCCCGCGCGGTCGTCTCCACAAGTGCAGATGCCATTGGGCGCGTGTTAATTACCCTAAAGAAGCTAGCGATAGGAAGCTTGCTTTTCAGATGAAGAAGTACGTAGTTGACGAGGTCATCGTCTCCGCTCTGGATCGCCTTGTCCAGTGCGATCTCATCCTCTTCCATATTGAGCAACAATGGAACCTGTTTCCCGGCCCGCGGTTCATGGTTCAAAAGCTCCGTTGCTAGATGCGTGCGGCCCTCGTCATAGGCAGCCTGCGCAATTACCTCAAAGGAAATTCCTGGCTTTCCGTCCAGTCTCTGCACGATCAACTTACACACGGCTTCATCGTCGACTGTGGAAACCTTGACTTTCGAACTCGCCCAGTGCACGTATATCTTGTCAGCAGGCAGTTGGAGGTATTCTGATATCCGAATTGCAAGTAGGTATTCTCTCCTGTTCACAATACGTTCAATCAACTTCTCCGGAGTTAGGCGCATATACTGCTCATATGAAACAGGGAGTCCTATTTCAAAATTCCTCACTGCCTGCAAGACTCGCAGCTTCTCGGTCATCTCAACAAACTCATCACTGTTGTACAGATCTAGAACTGATTTTCCAAAGGATGCTGCTTTTAGCAATCGTTTCTGCCAGTGAGCGTCGAACTCCATTCCGGATGCCCTGACACATGCGTCAACAGCCTCCGGTAGGCTTGGCTTGATCCGTTGAATATTATCGTCCGCTTTGGGTGACTTCTTCTCTAGGAGGTCGATGGAATCCAGAAGAACGGATGCTGGGGATGTCGAGCCGAGTCGAAAAATAGCCTCAGTTACGTCTGCTCTAGTCAGGGGGGGGGAACAACGGGAAATTAAGCAGGAGACTTGCCTGACACCTTGTGTAAAAACTCATATGTATCATTAGTGATTAGACCAACGCCGTCAAACTCCGGCAGGACATGGACTGTTCCATCGTAGTAATACCTGCTGAATTAGAAAAGTCTAGCATAGCTGATGGCAAGCTTACCGTGAAGCAGCTCCACTTGGCCCGATTAGATGCACCTCGTCTTCCCATGCAATAACAACAGCATCATCGCCACACCACTCCACAGAGCGAGGGGTGACGCGGGAATCTGGGTCATATTCGCTGTACTTGCTCTGGAAATCACTGCTCACCACCCAGACTTTGCCTTCGGCCGTGATGAGCGCAACAAACCGACCCGTAGGCGACACACTGGCGTGCTTGAACGGTCCGTTTTGGAGCACTTTGTCCTCTGCCTCCGTGGGATCGACGAGATAGATCGTCTTATCGACAGCAAGAAGAACCTCAACCGAGCGAGATAGCGTATAAGCCGGAGGAATCAATGACCATGAAGCAACTTCCCCCTCCGGGCATTGTGCTAATAGTCTAGGTCGTGGCTCATGGTAGTTGGAAACAGCAATTAGCTGATTGTTGGCGAGCAAAGCAACAAAGCCCGAGTTCCAGAACCGGCATGCCCGCACTCCATACTCCTCAGCTCCCTGTCGATGTTAGCCTATGGATTTGAAATCCGCGCTCGATTTGGATTGCGCTTACATTCCCAAGAGAAAATGAAGTAAAGTCACCATACAAGCCAAAGTACCGTCGGACAGTGCCATCCTCAGTAATCACAAGTAACTCCTCCTGATTGGACCATCCAAGTCCTCTAATCGTGCCATGTTCCCACTGGTGCAAGTCAGATATACAGCTACCTCAAGGGCAGGATAAATGAACTCACATTAAGGCGGTTAATCAGCTTCCCGGAACGGGAGTAAATGTCAATGTTCGACTTCGACGTCTGCGCGTCTCGAAACCTCATGGGTTTGCTTTCATCTCGATAAAGCGCTACATCAAATCAACATTTATCTCAACCAAGCGCAGTAGAGGAGCGCATACCAATGGCCCCTCCGTACGGCGCGCCGGCAACAATGTAGTTCTCCAACTCGACATCCTCGTCGAAGACGGAGAAGTAAACAGGGACTTTTCGGTAAAAGCTAGTTCCTAGCCTTTCCCAATTAGCCAGTGGATTAGACGGCGCCATTGGCAGATGACAGATTCATGGAAAAGCGGCCGAGTGGTTGTTTCTTGGTCGCCGCCTGTTGTCGTTCGGAGCTTCAAGCTCACATGGCTGGGCCCGGCGCTAACCCGATTTGACTACGCCCATATCAAGTTGCCCACAGCCACTGCGGCCCCGACTTTCTACATCAATCTATAGACCCGGTTACGTTGATGCACCATGAGCGCCATCTCGGGATATAATAATGGATAATACGCAAGACATAAGCGAGCTTGCTCGTGAACTGTCGGATCTTGAATTAGCTCTGCTCCTGTGTCTGAGCGGACAGGAACACTGCCTGATTGAAGCTACTAGAGGCGACATTAATGACGTTGCTGCGGAACTTGCCTTGGTGAGTTGAACAAGATGCTTTCATACAAAGACTAACTACGGCCCTAGATCTGCTCGCATACGTATGGTCTTGTGTACAAAGTTGTGGAGTTCTCAGACACCACATCTCTTGAAGAGTTTTGCGATCAAATATGTGCTTCCCCTCGCAAGGAACCCGGGGGTGCAGTGGAATACAGCACTGTTGACGTTGTTATCGCGAAAAATTTCGACTGTGCATCTCAGGATATACAGCTCCAAGCTCTAGATGTACAGTACTCTTCAGCAGTATCTGCTCTCTCACTCGGCTAATGTATCCTTAGTTGATGCGGTCGAAGAAGCTGGCGACGGGTAACGATGTCATCGAAGCCGCGCCGCGCTTCTTGTTTGTCTCTGTTGTACAACGCGATCCAGGGCAGGTTCGACCGAAACTCAACGCCCATCTAGTAAGTTTACTGCTAACCACTGCGAAGCAACCACTAACCTACATAGAACGACAATCTTCTTATCTCGCATTTCCACGACTCAGAAGACGGCTACGTGTATTTGGAAGACGATGATTGGCAATCCGATGGACAGGCATCCCTGTCTTCCGTCATTCACAGAACAGGCTCCCGCGAGCACAATCGACATCCAAGCATCGGCCATGAGGTAAACTTACCCTGCGTTTAAAGTTACGCGAGTACTGACCCGGAAAGCTCTTGGATGGGCTCAATGGCGCCAGCAGAGCAGTCAAAGCTACCGCAGAGCTGATTCGTTATCAACAAGACATTGTCGTCTTCCTTCGGCTGAGCCGTGCTGTTGGGGGTGGCATTTCCGCGCGATCCAACATCCAATTCGCAAAACTTGCGAAGTAAATTACCAACTCTACTACACCATTCCAAAGAAGCTAACGTCTGCAGACTTCTCGCTGTCATCCACGGCATCGACTATCTCACGCCGTCGATCGTGGCCCTCGCGGCGAAAAAGGTCTTCCGCCATCGAATTGTTGTGGCGAGACCCGAGGATGATCGCAGTTTGCAATACGGGAGTGACTTGAGGGCTGTGGCGAAGGTTTTGGAATATGCGACTCCGGATACAATACTCGAGAGTGTGCTTACGCTCGAGGCTCCTTTATAGGAAACATCTGACGCGGCTCGCAAAGGGATTCAAAAGTTCTAGAACGAATTATAGACATATACCAGAATTAATACTCAATCCCAGAGTCATCAGGCCAGGCACCACCAGCCGAGAAGCCATCCGCACTTAATCATTGACCGGGAATTCTCACTCTCGACCTTAGAAACATATCCGGCATAGCGAACCCTTTCTCCGCAACTAAAGCAGCACCACTACCCTCTTGGTTTCCATCAGCATTACTATTACTCTCACCAGCTCGGTATCCCCCGTCGACTAACTCCATAACCCTCCGCCACTCCGCAAGCACAACGTCAATCTCCATCTTCGCATCGCCAACCAGCGCCTCCATCTTGATATCATTTCTGTCATACCCGAATGGATCCTCCAACTGCGAGCCGATCCCTTCGATGCCATAGAGCGTGAAAATCACCAAGCTGACGATGGGTACAGTCCACCAGCCCATATCATCGACCATGGCGAAGGGCAGAACGCACCCATATAAAGCGAGAACCTGTTTCTGATGGATCCTACACCAGACCATGCACAAATTAGTAACCCGAATTACCTCATAGATATGGAAAACGACAAGTCAAGAAGACTGGGAGAAGGACATACAAATGCGCCACCGGAATAGGCGTCAACCGAATCGTCTCCATCTTCCCAAACGCATCCACCAAGGCATTCAACTGCGCCTGCATCTGACTCGCCCCAGGCGCATGGAACCACCCCCTCTCAACTCCACGCTTAATAAACCCATCCACGAAAAAGGTCAACTGGAACGGCAACCCCAACCCCTCATCCTCATACCCATCTAACTCGGCGGGCAACAACCCCGCATAAACGGGGTTATACACCGCAGTTCCGCTCTGCGAGAGATCGCTCCCGATAAGACCAGGAAGTCCACCAAACGCAAAGGCCGCCCCCCACTCCGCGCGAAGATGGTTCTTCACAGCAAACGGGATAGCCATGAGGATGCGCACCGTGCGCTCGATATCGGCGCGCTCGGCTCCTGTGGGCGGGTGGGCGGTGCTGTAGCCGTTCGTGAGGATTGTGCGGACGAGGTTCCGGATTGCGGTGTGCAGGGCTGTCATTCCGTTCCGGCCGTCCCAGAAGCGGTTGTACGATGTTTGGTTGCGGAAGACGAGCATTAGGCCGACAACGATGGAGAGGGAGGGGATCTTTCCGTGTCTGTTAGTGCTGGCATTCAGGATGGGATGGCCTGGATTGGGCGAGATTCGGGACGTACGATAGTATTCGGCAACCCAACCGTGTCAAAAACATATCGGTCGAGACAAACGACAAATGCTGTGAACGCCGCGTGGAAAAAGACGTAGATCAGGATCGCGCCGTGTATTGCGCCTTTGATGAAGCGGATGACTAGCGGCCATCTACATCATATATGTATATCCTGTTATTTTCAAAATGCACTCCATAAAATAAGCTGTCCGATGTAACTCACCTTCTCGGCTTGTGACGCGATGATAAGAGATGCGGATGGGTGCTTGAGCGGTAGTGGTGACGATGGGGGACGGATGTGTTCTGGCGACTTAGAGTCGGGGTCGGCAGTTCACTGAAGTTCAATCTCATTTCTTTGTTGTCACTGAGATAGATAGAAGAACGAGGGTAGAGGAGGAGAGGGTAGGTAAGTGGCGGTCAATAATGGCGGTATCAAGCCGCTATCAATGACCTGAATAAAGATAGGGAGCTAGGCGTTAGCTCCTAGGGACTAAGAGTAGCTCATTTCTAGTTTAATATACAGCTACATCATGATACCTGGTGAAAATGACTCGAAGGCAATACCAGTCATTCATGCTTGATACAGAACCGACGACGAATCAGAGCACGGTTTGCGCAGCCACGACGCATCCTGGCGCATGACGCACGACTCATTGACCACACCCCAGACGCGGGGTAGGACTTCGCAATCTGTCGATCGGGCTTCCTGGATGTGGATTGGAGGGTGTCTCTGGAGCTTCGTTGGTGTCTTGGTGTGGATTGGAATGGTGCTATGGGTGGGGTCGATATACAAGGTGCTTGCCACCGTGAAACTACCTGATGGTGGGCTATGTTCGGGCTGGGTATAATTCACATGTAGTATCGATTCCGAGTCTGTGCACATAGTATGGGGTTGAATGTCTATCATATACATTGTGACATTTGGTCAGTAGACTAGAGTGATGAAAAGAAATAGTAGACGCCCAGAAAGGATGCGCAAAGAATGGCCCATCGACTAGAAATATCCGACCCCGTAATGTTGCGCCAATCCTAGAAATCCAACGGAAAACCTAATGCATAAGGCATATTCGGGATGGCTATGCATAATTCGAACCCGGGACGTGTCAATCGAAATGAAACTCATAGAAGAAAAGGAAACCATCGAGGTACCGGTGGATTTCAAAGAGTGAAAATGTAGTGTAAGCGAAGCTGTAAAAGGGGTATAATCCTGATTAAAGGTGATATAAGAAAATATCGCAATGCTAAATGCTAGGAAATGCAACCAGATGGTTAGAAATAGCTGATGTGCAACAACGCCACACAGCACGTATGAGTAAATATAGATGCAATGTCTTTCGGTGCTGCCATGCAAGTTGGGGTTAAAAAGTTGGGAGGCGGAAGTCTGAGGCGACCACATGGAGAGATAGCGGCGAAGATCCTAGTGCGCGTCCGTCGATGACATCCCAGCACGACCATCAAACGCCAAAGGTCCGGAGTCGTTCCGAGGTGTCAACGGGTTTTCGTCTGATGACTCGGAGCGCATAGGGGTGTCCACCCGTAATACAGCCTGTCTAGGCGGGACTGCGGTAGGAACCTGTGTCAGGGACTGCCAACCAGGAACATCGGAGTCGGTATTTGGCGCAGATGTTATGGAAGCCTCAAGAAGCTCCGACGGATTGTTGTCGGTTAAATGCATGTTTTCAACGTTATCGGCGAGGGGGCCGGTGGGTAATTCGGGGATTGCGCCGTCTTCGCTGGTGTGCGAACCACTCGAAGTGCAGCTTGTGTCTAGTTGAGGAGAACACGTCGTAGACCGTATCTCCTCCGCTGGCTCCTCTTGGTTTTCTGACGCCTGCTTGTCGGTATCCGCCTCATAATCGTTGGAGTCGTCAACCTCGGCACTCAGGTCTGTGTATGCCCGACAATTCGGGCACTGGAACATAGGATAGTCTGGGGTATGGATTAAGCGGCTGACGCATTTGTAGTGCCATACATGAGCACAGGCGGCCATGAATAGGCACTGATAGGGCCTCTGCAACCGCAGTTAGTTCTGTATACTTCCCAACGTCCGAAAGGGTAGTATAGACCTACCAGGACCGATCCTAAACAGATAGAACACTCCCGACAACCAGAATAATCAGCAGTCTCACCCTTTCCCAAGTTCTTGATCAGACTTTCAGTGTTTTTGCTGCGGTATGGGTTAGCCTAAACTCCGGGCGCGCGGAAAAGACTCGAGGCTAGGGACGTACTTGAACTCATTCGGCTGCTGCTGCCAGGATCTGTTGCACTCAATCCTGATACGAACACAGCGGAAAATCATTTCCTCGCCCCCGCGAAAGTCGATACCCAGCTGCACGATGTCTCCGTCTTTGATAGTGTACATTCGCGACGGCATATTGGGCTGGCTCAATCTCATGTGGTTCAGAAACGTCCCAGACGAACTGCCGACATCTTTTATATGCCACTGTCCATTCATGTATGTAAATTCGCAGTGTTTTCGACTCACAACTTTCGACTTGAATCCGACTGGGGCGTCCGATGGTTCGCTGGGATTTGGAAGAGGAAGCCCATCTCGCTCGGAGTATCGGCCAACCCGGATATTAGAAGTGTTGGAAGGAAGAGTTCGCGAGACAGGAATGAAAGGTAGCGACGGACGTGAGCTCTGACTTGGGTCCTGGTGAGGAAAAAAACGGATCGTTGCTCCTTTTTTCGATTTCGAGCCGGACGAGGCACTGTCAACGATGACCGGATCGGGGGAGTCAAGCGTTGTGCTCGGAGGCGCACTCGAAGCTTGCTCGCTTCGAGAGTCCTGATTATTTGGGAGCGAGGGTCGCAGCCTCGCCATGGCTTCGCGTGCCGGGCGCCTCGAAGAATCTGTCGAGGAAGTCGGACTGGAAGACTCAGGGGACTGGTTATGAGATCGCTGGTCTGTTTCGAGACCACGAGAACTTGGGATAATAATCGCACTATGGCGATTCGAAGTGGTGGGTGCAGCACGAGGCTCCGGGCATGGACTCGAGGCCGCGGCGGTCGGCTGAGCGGAGTCGGAGCGCGTGGTGGTGTGAGGGGAAAACCACGACAGTCGACGACCGCTGATGCTGTGACGGCGAGGGCGCTGTTGGGCGTTGGGCGTGGAAGAATTCGAGGGGGCGGCAGAAGAGTGGGGAGAGGAAAAATGAGTTTGCGTATAGGCACGCAGTTGGCTCAAGCGTCGAAGAGGCCCCGAACGGGAATCGGATGAAACTTGAAGGGGGCTGGCAATCGAGGTGGAGGCGGACACTGACGCTGCCATCATTGGGCGCGGGTTTGCCTTTTTAGTAGTCCCAAGCGGGCAAAGACTGGCAACGACTGTCAAAGAATAGAACAGGAGAGAAAGAAATACGGCAAAGCAATTTCAATTGCGAAGAACAAAGACGGTGCTTATAATTCGGAATTGTAGTTCTCTCTATCTCGTGGGGATCGGCGGATTGCTCAGAGTCTATGCGCTTGGTTGCATATAGCGCACGTTCGGAGAGCGAGACTTGGCTGATCGTGTGCGAAGAATTCAATCAGAGACAGAGGCTGATCGGGGGGCGTCAAAGTTCAGAGTTCACGTTCCAATGGGCAGTGGTAGAATCAAGGCTCTGGAATGCAAAATGGGAGATGCAGAGGAGACAAAGGGAAAGCAAGAGGAGTTGGGACATGAGCCCATGTTCTTATTGTGACCCTGCCAGTCAGATGGCAGGCGATCTTCACTTCAGCAACCAGCGGCCTGCAGGACCTGGGCAGTGGGGGCGAGTGGAATGCCGTCCATGCCCATGATCGGAGGGCGTTCTTGTATCCCAATTATTGTTCAATCATCTAAACACGAAACACTCCATTCTTAGTGGGCATCGATCATGCCAGCTGGAGGCTCGCACCATTTACGCCGAACGCCTGAGGAATGCAGTCAGCAGCAGTACTGCAGTGTTTCTTATAGCCCGAGTCTGCAGTTGCACCAGTCGAATTATTGTGAGGTCAGGGACCAGAGTTGGCTCAGACCTTTCCAGCCAATTTGCAAATGTCCCGCTATTCGGTTCGGGGTATCTATTTCTGACTACAACAGACATGGACCCCTCTCACGGCCCGGTTGGTCTACCTACTCCTCTATCCACTGTCCTGCTCTTGACGAAGACGGCTGTAATTGCCACTGCGATCTGGGATGGCAAGGTGCGCTTTGATGGCAATCCTGTTAGTCGTTCGCTAGTGGGCTTAGAGTGCGGGGCCGATGGGTTAAGGCCTGAAGCCAAACTGTGGTGAGCCTCTCACAGCGCAGTGCTCCTTCAACGGGCGTTGCAGAGATCCACGATGGCCTACGGAGGTAAGGTCATGAGCGCATCTCCGCATGTGACGTTATGCTCTCTGTCTCACGTGGTTTGTGGCAACCCGCAGAGAAGGGCAGCTAATATACTCCAGATACGATTTGACGAGAGACGAGGACGTTCTTGCACTACCGTTCGCTCAACGACCAGGCATGTCGCTCGGATTTCGTAGGTAGTTCCTGTTAGTGTGGCCAAGCACCAATCCGATATGGTCTTAGGTGATACTGCTGTGTTTCAGCATATGATGTAGCTCAGGATGATGACAGGGATGGACGTCTGATGAGATATATTAATAAATACCTGGGGTACGCAAGACGCAGCAGAGCGAAAGCGATCGGCCAAGGTCCGCATATATAACAAAGCTCACTACTGACGACCGGTTGGTCATCCGCCCTCCATCACATATATAATTCGACAACCCTAGAGGCAGATCTCCCGGTAATGGTACGGAGTTACTTTCCAGGTACTTAGTTTTTGTCGGCCCCAATCCCAGGGCGCATCATGCGAACGGATTCGCCGCCCATGGTCAAGGCGCCCGATATGCAAGGAAGATCGATCTTTCATCATGACGGCTACCAGAATTGACGAGGTTTCGTAAGCGTGGGCGACTCAGTGTTCGGCCAAGAACCCTGTACTCCGTACATAGGTATGGCAAAACCCGGGTGCGATTCCTCGCTTATCCATATCATATCTAGTGCTCCTGCTCCCGTCCGCACGAGCTATCTATCGGACAGATGACTCGACGGACGACAGCAATGTAACAGAGATCGATCCATGATAGTTGTGATAAGGCCGATCGGTATACACAAATTATATACTATTTGGATGTGCCGTCTTGGCTGATACTTGTCTGTAATGCGATTTTTAAAGGACCTGAACATGAAACTATTCAGAAAGCTGAACGAAGCGAAGACGTAGTGGAGGTGGGTGGGAGCTTCCGGGCTGCTTAAGATATGCGCGCCGTCATTCGCCCGCGGTCACCAGCCGCCAGAGCTGGAGAGCCCATACTAAACTAAACCCGCTTGGTCATTCACTAACTCCATCTTCACCCTTCTCATCCCCCCCTCTTCCATCATTGCCTTCATTCACCTGCGCAGGGCCTTGGGGATCAGAGCCGACATCTTGCGAATAGTTAGGATTCGGGGCGACCGGTCGTGATTGCAACACCTTCTTTCCACCGTCCGGCGCCGCTTTGTTTTTTTTTGTCGAGCTTTAGCTCCTATATGCAGAGCTAGGTCCCCGTCCAACCTGCCTTCCGAAGCCCAACCTCTCTTTCCATCCCACCCTTCCTTTTGCGGTCGGCCTCGATTCTGTTGCCGATAATACAGTCTCTGCGAAACCGCCTATTTGAGACCGCGGCCAGAGATATACCTAGAAGGGAAAGAGCAGCTTCAACCCAAGCTTCCCGGTGTACGCTTTCTGCGTTCGCGGTGACTGCCGTTCAACCTAATCTCACCCTTTGACACTCGACGCTCGCGGGGCCTGATTCTGATCCTGTGAGCTTCCCAGCTGTGAAGTCATGGCCGGAATCGCGAATGCGTGTCTCTCTGGCCTGTCGACAGTCGACCGTTATTGCCGAATCACCGCTTGTCTTGGGGCCTGCCTTGGTCCTTTCGGCGGTCGCTCGAGAGAAGGGATTTATGACACAACGTTGGCGGACAACGAACGAGAGGCTGTATCTGATCTGCTAGGCTACCTTGAAAACGTAGGTCCAGCTGTTCCCTTGGATGAAGAGACTTTCGCTCTATTTTCCGCTCATTTCGCGCCGGTTGTCGTTGCTAACGCTACGTGATGAACAGAGAGCTGAAACCGATTTCTTCTCCGGCGAACCTCTTCGTGCCCTGAGCACTCTAGTCTACTCCGAAAATGTCGACCTCCAACGAAGCGCCAGTCTAACATTCGCTGAGATTACAGAACGAGGTAGGTGCCGATGTGGCGGCGAGATAAGCACTGTGGTGACTAACGTTGAGCCAAACCCAGATGTGCGCGAAGTCGATCGGGACACTCTCGAACCAATTCTTTTCTTGCTACAGAGTTCTGATATCGAGGTTCAACGAGCTGCAAGTGCGGCTCTTGGTAACCTTGCGGTAAATGGTTAGTCCAGGTCGCCCTTCTTCCTCTCCACGACGTATGCTGACTGAAAGCAGCGGATAACAAGGTGTTGATCGTTGCTTTGGGGGGGCTTGCCCCGTTAATAAAGCAAATGATGTCGCCTAATGTTGAGGTTCAGTGCAATGCAGTCGGCTGCATTACTAACCTTGCTACCCATGAAGATAACAAGGCTAAGATTGCCCGGTCCGGCGCCCTGGGCCCGCTAATTCGCCTCGCGAAGTCAAAAGATATGCGTGTACAGCGCAATGCGACAGGGGCCCTTCTGAACATGACACATTCAGGTATGCATTTTGCCTCATCTTAGTCTGCTGTCTCGATTCCCTTCTGACTTGATATTCCAGACGACAACAGGCAACAGCTTGTCAATGCCGGTGCGATTCCGGTCCTCGTTCAATTACTTTCTTCTTCCGACGTCGATGTTCAGTACTATTGTACGACTGCCCTTAGTAACATTGCCGTCGATTCGTCAAATCGCAAACGACTTGCCCAAACAGAGTCACGATTGGTCCAGTCGCTTGTACATTTAATGGATTCATCTACCCCGAAAGTGCAGTGCCAGGCTGCTCTAGCTCTTCGAAACCTCGCATCCGACGAAAAATACCAGCTTGAAATTGTTCGCGCCAAAGGGTTACCGCCTCTACTCCGCCTCCTACAGTCATCCTATCTTCCCCTCATTCTCTCCGCAGTTGCCTGCATTCGTAATATCTCCATTCACCCTCTCAACGAATCACCTATTATCGATGCTGGGTTCCTTAAGCCGCTGGTCGATCTTTTGGGATCGACAGATAATGAAGAAATTCAATGTCACGCTATCTCTACCCTTCGGAATCTTGCCGCTAGCTCGGACCGCAACAAAGAGCTTGTCCTTCAAGCTGGTGCGGTCCAGAAGTGTAAAGATCTTGTCCTTCGCGTACCCATCAGTGTTCAATCCGAAATGACTGCTGCTATAGCCGTCTTGGCCCTTAGCGACGACCTGAAACCCCATCTTCTCAACCTTGGTGTCTTTGATGTGTTGATTCCTTTGACTGAATCTGACAGCATTGAAGTTCAAGGAAACAGCGCTGCCGCGCTAGGTAATCTTTCATCCAAAGGTATGTTGTGGCCCGTATTTCTTGCTATTCTTAAAAACATATATCCGGAAGCTGACGCGTTGATAGTTGGAGACTACACCATCTTTGTCCGAGACTGGGCGGATCCCAACGGCGGTATCTACGGCTACCTAAAGCGATTCCTTGCTAGCGGAGACCCTACTTTCCAGCATATCGCTATCTGGACGCTTCTTCAACTTCTTGAGTCTGAGGACCAGCGTCTTCTAGGTTATATTGCCAGCTCAGAGGATCTTGTTCATATGGTCAAGTCAATATCTGACAAGAACATTGAGTCCGATGAAGAAGATACAGAGGACGGCGAAGCCGAGGTTATTGCGTTGGCGCGGCGATGCCTCGAATTTCTCGGAGGCGGACCAAAACAGACTCTGGTAGAAGGTTAACACCAAAGCCTAGTCTGGTTTTCTTTCTCTTCCCGTCTTGCTACTCTCGCAGAGTGCTTTTTCTTCCCAATATCCTCTTCTATTCCTTGACTTTTTTTGACCTTCCTTACCTTGATATACATTGTTCACTTTATGTTATGGGTGTTAAGAGGCATTTGATTTGGTGTCACTTCATTTTCTTCAGCGAGCATTCGGAGTGATAGGATCTATTTCTTTTACTTTTTCTCATGGAACTGTTTATTACTGTTCGGATTTTGTTGTGATGACGTGGTTGTATCTGGGCATAATGTTGTAGTCGGATGGGCCAGATTCGGCGTCATTGCCTAGTTGCAAAGCTAGCTTAGATATATTGTACACTCATTCATAAACACCGCATTTTGTGTCCTCCCGTATGGGTTCAGCTGTTTTAGGTCTGTATATACTTCACTGGGTGTTGCGGATTCGGGTAAACTCTGGTTCCGGATTGATCCACTTGTAAAAAGACCTTCCCAGCTCCAAATCACTGAAGCTGCACACCTTTCCTCCGACATTCATTATTTATTACCCTGTTCGCCTTGATTGCGGTTTGCCAGAGATGGCAAACTCCCTACCGTCTCTGGCTATCCCGGGTCAGCGCCTAGGCGCGGCCGCGACTTTTGCCGCTGGCCCTGGGACCCATGTTCACCACTCCCACATTTATGCATCGATCGCTGGACCGGTCTTTGTTGACCAGGCGGAGCCAAAGTCTCAAGCAAAGTCAGTACTCAGCGTATCGAGAACGCCGAGGAAGGTGACAACGTCGACGAACACACCCACACCTACCGCACCTGCACAAACCACAGCCTCAAACCCAAAGCCCAAGTACAACACACTCCCAGCCGTCGATTCGGTTGTTCTAGCCCGTGTAACCCGCGTTCAAAAGCGACAAGCAACAGTCTCAATACTTGTTGTCTTAGACGAATCCAAGGGCTCTCAGTCATTGAACCCTTCCCAGTCGGCGTCGGATAATGACAACATCGAATCCATCCTGTCCTCCGCCGCGAACCCCGAGAACCACAGCAGCTCGGACGAGCTTCGATTCCAAGCGCTTATCCGGAAGGAGGACGTGCGCGCCGTCGAGAAAGATCGAGTTGCCATGGATGAAATGTTTCGGGTTGGAGATATTGTTCGCGGGACGGTGATTTCGCTCGGCGACCAGAGCTTCTATTACCTTACGACTGCAAGAAACGACCTCGGTGTTGTCATGGCTCGCAGCGAGGCTGGTAATATGATGTTCCCTGTTAGTTGGAAGGAAATGAGAGACCCCGTTACGGGAACTGCAGAGCAGAGGAAGGTGGCAAGACCTTTTTGAAGTGCGGCACCGTGAGACGGCGCAAAATCTACGAACTGCAAACCAAACTCTGGCCATTTGGCCTAGCCCATCTTGTCTGATGGTAAGCCGAGTCAACCAACGTCCACATTGTCCGGCCGGTAATCTTTCCGGCTTGGACTTCGAGCTATGCTTGCGCATATCTGGAGTTGAGAAACCCAGAAACAACTCGAATTCAGGACGTTATCGACACTACTGCACCTGCGCAGCAGTATTTGGGTGTGGCAATACCCATGAGTAGCTGGTATCATGCGTGAATGTGAGCCAGATATATTAGATACCCAATGAGATCATATTCCATTATTTTTAGAGAATGGTTTTCGTTCTAACTTGCTCTCGTCTATAATATATAAACTACCGATATCCGTAGCTTTGGCATTTCAATACACGTTGATCTATACTATAACTAAAAAGGAAGTATTCGTTGCAAGGCTACTCAGTCGCCATTTTTTATTCTCATAAACTATAAATATATACAGTTCACAGTCCAAGCAAAAAAAAAAAAAAAAAAAAAAAAAATTGTATAGATCATATGTAACAACACGCTATCTACTTTTTGATATACCTAAATATCTACTTCTTTAACGTCTTCTGCTTTTCCGCATCAATCAACTTTCTCCCCTGAACAAACAGTCCCTTCCTCACCCTAACAGCATCAACATACATCTTCGCCACATTCTCCCGATCCGCAAGCTCGCCCAAATCCTCCAATTCCTCTTCCGTAGCCGGAACCCAGAAAGGATCTTGGTCGAGAGCCTCGAAACCCGCGAAGATAAGTTGCGGCTGCGCGGCGCCGGATGTCCGCTTACGGATTTCTTCAGCGAACCCGAAGGATTCCGCCACTGGGAGGAGAGAGAGGATGGTGAAGAAGGGAGTTCCTTCTTTCATCGTCTCCGAGAGAATGCGCCCTCGACGTCGGGTTATTACGCCGTAGACACGGCCGAGGACCTCAGCTGAAGTGGGTTGGTTAGTGCATACGATACTATAGTATTGGGGTAGGCAAGCGAAGGAGGAACTTACTAGACGCCTGAATCTCGCAACTATACATAGCAAGCATAATCCGAGGACTCCAGTCCAAGAAACCTTGGGAGATACTTTCGCGGACGAGACGGATTGTCTCGCCAGTGAGACGGCCCATATCGATCTCGTCTTCTGAGGCGTTGATTTGGATCTCCTCGAGAAATACAGCTGTTCCTTGGATGGGTTCTTGACAGAGTGGACCTTGGCCCATGGCGAGCTGGAAGGCGTATGTGATTTTATCGCTGAAGTCGCGGACGGTAAGGGCGTCACGGCTGGCGGTTTCAGGGAGGATGCTAGGTTGTTGTTTGTGGTCGTCAAGAAGGCTGCATGTCATTCGTTAGTGAATATTTTTGGTATTTAGATATGGGTAGATAGGGAGAGGCTTTTTACAATTTCTCGCAAGTGTTGACTGCCGTTGCGTCGACGAGAATGTTGGGACCTATTCGCCGCGGACCGAAGGCTATGACCCTCTCGACGACGCCCTTCCATAGCTCCTTGTCTTCCTTGACTTCTTCGAATGTCTTGTTGAGTTCCTTCTTGAAATCCTCGAGAGAGAGAAGGGTGACATCTCTTGCCTCGCCTGTGGCATCGGTGGCCTCGTCCTGTTGCGTACTATCAGGCTCGTCCTCTGCGTTGGTGATTCGCTTCTCAGACTGTAACCGCTTGATTGTCCCGACATGCTTGGTGAAGAACTCCGTGACAACTTCGGGCAGAGGGACGACGCGTAGCCGAACAGTCAACTGCTTCGATCCAGAAACAGTCAAAATCCCTCCTCTCCCTAAATCCGGATTCTTGGGGGCCGCCATTTCTGGGGCATTAACAATGGTCTCTCGGTAGGGTACGATGGTCTGGCCGGTTTGGATCTCGCATTTCGCAAACCGTTCACGAAGATCCTTCAAGCAGCGCTCGAGATGCAATTCTCCTGCTGTTAGGATCACATGTTCTCCGTTTGGAAGGACTTCGTATAATGCGCATGGGTCACTCTGCTCGAGTAAACGCAAGCCCGTGACCATCTTGCTAAGATCAGATGGGTTGACGGGCTCGAGGGCCACTCGCACAATCGGTGGGGTGTCCAGGGAGACACCAGCTAAGTTGATACTTCCATCAAGTTGTGAACATAGAGTGCCCGTCTTCAAGATGTGGCCGGCGAGACCTCCGATTCCAAAGACGACACCTGCAGGAACAGATTTGAGCGGCTCGAGACTCCTTCCCATGAGCAGATAGAGGTCTGTCACTATCACCTTTTGCGGTTCCGGGCTTGCGTGCGCGTTTTCGGGTGAGAACTTGGGGGGGAGGACGTAGATAGAATCACCGACTGAAAGCGTTCCAGAGTAGAGACGTGCAAACCCGATTAGATGCTCAGGGTCTTCTTCCTGTTCTTGCTCGCCTTCTTCACTACCATCATCTACTGTGACTCGCTCGAATGCGGAAGTTACACGGGAGAAGTCGTCGTCTTGGTTGTTGACAGCAGCTTCTGCTTGCATCTTGGCGATTTCTTCTCTCTTTCTCCGGGCTATTTCTCTGGCTTCATCGGCGGACATGGTCGTTGCGGATGTCTTCTTGCTTGATAGCAGTTCACTTTCCGGGATGGCAGCCATCTTGCTAACATAGGCCACAACCGGTTCGTCAGAGCCGGTTTTGAATTGAACCATTGCGTCTTTTATCTTTGTATCCACAAACTTTGATCCCGGTGACTCTTCGATCATTGGTGGTAATCGAGAGGCTTGGGCTGCCCGGGGGCTTGGTAAGTATTCAATCACTGAGACCAAGAGCGCTGTAGAGAGTGGCAACCACTGCGAGAACAATGTTGTCATGATATTTTTAGGGTCACGAGAGCGTAGGATGTATGGCGGGATATTGATATTCAGGGACTTCGTGATCTTTTCCAACAATGCAGGGTCGCTGTAACACGGTAAGTATATAGAAAGCGAAAAACACAGGATTGTCATACCCCTTTCCTTTACCACCACCAGTGGTGGCCGCGTAGGCAGCCCAAACGCTATCCAGCACCAGCTGAACAAACATGGGTTTCAGAGCTCGGCCTTTCAGATGCTTCTGACCCAGAACTCTTTTAGTCTTGGGATCGAGGTAGTAGTCTCCCCAAAGAACTTTTTCGAGAACAGACCTCTTGATTCCGAGTTTTTTCTCATAAATTGCCGCGAATTGTCGAATAGTGAACGCCCAGCCGTCGACAGCACTGCAGAATATAACGTTGTTTTTCTCAGGCGCGAAGTACAGATCTTCATCGTCACGTTCCTCGAATTGCGCGCCATCAACACTTCCCTCGATAGACTCGCCATCTTGTGTTTGCTTCTGCTGAGCTGCAGCATTGACACGTTCTTCCATACGTTCTCGCCACTGAAGATCTTCTTCCATTCGTTCACCCTGATAAAAGCTACCAATAACAGCATTTACCTGTTCCAGGAGCCTGCTCAGATGCGAGTAAGCCTCTGCAGGGGTCATCTGTAATTCAGTAACCAGTCGGTCCATCTTATTGATGACTAGGATCGGCTTCAACTGTTCAACCCAGGTTTGGCGCAGAACGGTCACTGTTTGGCTGCAGACACCCTCTACGGCATCAACTAGGACAACCGCCCCGTCACAGAGGCGCGAAGCTGTCGATACCTCGCTGCTAAAGTCGATATGTCCGGGAGAGTCGATTAAGTTGATGAGGTACTCTTTCGCCTCTGGCTGGGCGTCTGGCGCAGAGCGACGCATCATGGAGAAGAAGAGCGAAATCGCAGAGGATTCCATGGTGATTCCGCGTAACTGCTCATCCGGACGCGAGTCAAGATAGCGGATCTTGCCCGCTAGCTTGGGCGAGATGATGCCATTCGTGGCGATAAGACTGTCTGTCAATGATGTCTTTCCATGATCCTGAGTTCAAACAAAAGATTAGATTAATTCATGCAATATCCCTTTTGGACATCCGTCTCATATTCGACGTACAACGTGTGCTAGAATACATATCTGGAAAACATGGTTAGTCTGGCAAGCTAGAACGTCACCCGCTCCCGCATCGAAGTGGGATGAAAAGATAATGGAGGGGCAACGAACATTTCGAATATCGTCTGGCTTCCGCTGCAGACGGACTAGGTCTTCGACGCTGACAACAGGCATTTTCAGATGATGGCGCTGCTACCGCGACCGAGATCTGAGGATTTTCCAGTCCAAGGCGGTTTGTCGCGTGAGGATTTCGCTCTTGATGTTCCGTGAATGGCGGAACTGCGCTGGGAAAAATATTTCACCTCAACAACTCTTCTAGAACTAGTTTTAGTCAAATATGACTTCACCGCGCTCAGAGCCCCATTTTATCAGAAATCACTTGGCTCATGAGTAGTCGAAATGAGTCATCTGTTATATAGCTTACGTCTTTTTCTACTGTGGCGGGTGGGGTCGTTACTACTACTAAGGCTTGGGAGAAAGGTACGGAGGTACCGGCAGCTTCGATAGCTCCCCTGCGTACAGTACACAAATGCGACATGCTGCCGGAAGGCAATGGTTTGCTTAGATTACTCCTCAAAAGAGAGCTTTATTTTCTTCTTTTTCTGTTTTGGCTTCCGAGGTCCTGGGTCTTTTGGCCGCACTGGCTCGCTTTTAGGATCTTGAATCTCATCTTCTTCTCCAACGACTTTTGCTTGCTTTCGCTTTCGAGGTCCCCCAATCTCTGCCATGTTTTGCTTTGAGGATGACCCTTCCATCTTCTTGGACTTTCCGGCCTCCTCAGCAGCGGCGTCCTTGTCCATTTCACCATTCTCAGGCTGTTCAGATTCCTGTTTGCCGCCGCCATTCACCATGGCTTCGTAGTCCTCCTTGGTTATCACCTCGTTGCTTTCTGCGTCGATGTATGTAGGTCCGTCATCTTCGTTATCGTCTCGTACTCGGCGAGGCCGTTGTGATATTGGGCGCTCCAGACCACCAGAGGCATTCCCGTATTGGCCCTTTAGTCGCTGCAGAAATGCAGGCTCCTTCGCGTCTTGAGCCGGTATGAGAGGAGAAGCCTGCGGAAGGGGAAGGAGGCTTACCATAGGCGAGATTTTTCGCGTTGTATGACATGGCTTGATCGAGTAAAAACCGAGTGGCCAATGCTCAGGAGTATTAGAGAGTACCTTTTATACACTGTATGAAAAATTGCAAAAGAACAAAACCGTTCCTCATGCTTCAGCGTATCAAGTTCCCCGAGAGATTATGCTCGGTGACGCCTCACGCCCAAGGAATGCGCATATCAGTGGAGACACTGTATGACGGTAAGCGTTAAATTATACAAGCGCAGTAAGTCATCGAGTCTAGGTATATTTGTTGTTCAGATTCGCGCACAGCGTCATGAGTTGTTGGCAGTTTGCAGTTGCTGGGTGCTGGGTGACTGCCAAGCAATGTCCGATCAGCGAGCGGCGGCGGTGACGCTAGTCCGAATTCAGCGACAGTCGAAAAGTCCAAGGAGCCGCAGCTTCACCGTCTCAGACTGTCTTCTCCATCAAACAACCAGTCTACACATCATGCTGTGCGCAAGTAAGCTAGGACCAAGATAACTTCGATTTTGAGCATTTACTAACAGCCATTGCGACAGTTTCGGGAGAGGCACCGCAAGAGCCTGTCGTCTCGCCAAAGAGCGGTAGGTTTGCAGACTTCCAGACACCCACCATCTTCGACCGCTGACTTTCGAATAGGTAGCGTCTTTGAGAAGCGTCTCATTGAGGCTTATATCGCCGAGAATGGAAAGGATCCGGTGACGGGGGATGAACTTTCTACAGACGAACTCATTGAGGTCAAGACCCAGCGAGTTGTCCGACCCCGACCTCCCACACTCACTTCGATTCCCTCGTTGCTCAGCGTGTTTCAGGAGGAATGGGACGCCCTGGCTTTGGAAACATATACACTGCGCCAGACCCTAGCTCAAACGCGACAGGAGTTGAGCGCAGCGCTATATCAGCACGATGCAGCCGTGCGTGTGATTGCGCGGTTGACCAAGGAAAGAGATGAGGCACGCGACGCGCTATCTAAGGTTACTGTTGGCGCAAGGGCTTCTGGAGCTGGTGATGCCATGCAGGTGGACTCAGCTGGACTGCCTGAGGAGGTTTTGGCGAGAGTCGAGAGCACGCAGGCATCGTACGTCTACCCGATTTATTCACACCTAAACATCCTAAACCTGACTTGTTCGACTAACTTTGGACAGGCTCTCCAAGTCTCGACGCAAGCGTCCGGTTCCTGAAGGATGGGCGACCAGCGAAGCTATTTCCGCCTATAAGCCGAGCGAGAACACCGAACCCTTCTATCCCGGTGGAAAAACGTTATCGGTTAATTCACCCGGTGATTCAGCCCTTGTCGAGACCGCAGAGGGTGTTGTCGGCGTTTTCTCTCTGTCTCAGAAACAAGTTATTCAGACTCTTCAGATAAGTGGCCCAATCACGGATGCAATTTGGGCTGGCGAGAAAGCGGTTGTCGCCTCCTCCACGGGCTCTGTGCAGGTCTTTGAGGGCAACAAGGAGGTTGCAAGTTTCAACTCCCATGCCGGTGCAGCTACGAGCCTCGCCCTACATGCGACCGGCGATATTGTTGCCTCCGTTGGAGCAGACAAGAGCTACGTCCTGTATGATTTGACTACAAACGCAGTGATCATGCAGAATTTCAGCGACGCATGTAAGCATTCCCGACTACATCCGCAGTACCTGGACTCTTAGCTAATACTTTCCACTTCTTTAGCCCTTCTCTCGGTGCAGTTCCACCCAGACGGTCACCTCCTCGCTGCTGGTGGTGCGGACAGTCAGATTAAGATTTATGACATCAAAACGGGCGCTGTGGCCGCAAATTACGACCTCAACGGTCCCGTGAAGCGGGTGTTCTTCTCAGAAAATGGGACCTTCCTAGCCGCGGTGACAGCGAACTCTACCATGGTTTCTATCTGGGATCTACGCAGCTCCAAGGAAGTGAAGGTTCTCGAAACGGGCAGCCAGATCGAATCAATCCACTGGGACTACACTGGACAATTCCTACTCACCGGTGGGCCTAGCGGTTTAACCGTACAGCAGTACTCTAAAGCCGCGAAGGCCTGGTCAGAGCCGTTGCGCAGTGCAGTGCCTGCGGCTGCTGTTGCCTGGGGCTCTGCTGCTCAAAGCATCGTGGCGCTGAATACTGATGGCGGAATCACAGTCTTGACGGCGCAGTAATAATATCTGATACCTTGAAAGTAGCGGAGAAACTCTTTGTTAATTTATTTCTTCGTGCCTCTATTTGTGTACTTTTAGGTGTTCTGCAAGGGATATAGCAAAGAGAATAAAGGACAAAAAGGACAATAGCGTGACGCATAGTTAAAATTCCCACTTCCTCTTCATCTTTGGATGGGCCGATCACGCTCGGAGACAACCAGCCCAAAACTAGCAGTTCTAACTGAGTCGAGGCGAATTTTATGGTTATCTTTGGCGTCATCCGTTTCATTTAAGCGCAGGAGGCGCTGCTTTTACGATGGACTCGGATTCAGACTGAGCGTTTCCAACCAACCGACAACCCTCCCGCTGGCTCGCCATAACTAAGCAATGGAATGGCCTCCACCATGACCGCCTTTGAGGCTTTGCTTCTACAACTCTCCAATCTTCAAACTTTCAAGGACCTCTCTTCCTTTCTTTCTCTTTTCCTTTTTTTCACCTCTTTCTTCGCTCTCTTTCTCTCCTTTCCATCCTAAACAGTCTACAAACAATCGCCACTCTATCATGAATAGCGACTCCGGGGTCCAGTTTATCGCTCGGCGAAGGAAGGTCGGTATCGCCTCATTCCCCTCTTAATGCGGGGTTTTCTTATATCCGTGCCCTGTCTTCTACACCCTTGACTTTAGCCGCAAGTTTGCTGAGGGCTTTGTGTTGCAGCGACCCCGTCAAGAACCCCCAGGAACACACTCAAGTTCAACGCCTCACACTACCCTCCCTCCATTAGCCATGCGCCCAGCCCGATACGCTGGCGATGGCCTCGATTTCCGCCGGCCCGCAACGGGCCCTTCCGTGCCACCAGAAGAGGATTCGGAAGTTATTGATCTCACCAATGAGCCGGATTCACCAGAGCTTCCCAGGCGGCAGATCCCTGAAAACAGACGACAGCCTCGACCACCTCGGTTTGGACGAGAGATAATGGCAGACGTCGTAAACTTAGAGGATGAGGATGAGGAACAGGAACCAGATCCTCCAAGCAGCCCAGAAGTTCAGTTTCTTTCTTCAACCGTACGGCCGCCGCCGCCACCACCGGCAAGGACTCAAAGTCTCACGGCCTCCAATTTTTGGCGCCTTCTGCCACTACCGCAAATGTTTAGACCTACAAATGACCCACGGTATCGGCGAGAAGTTCCATGGAGGGCAGCATCACATCTTTCGCGCGGCGACTTAGAAACACTATGGATCGGGGAAGATGCAGGTGGGGCCATGGACTTGACTATCAACTTGGATAATGCGGATTGGGAATTACTGGGATTACCTCCGGATATAGACAGACCGGAACGGGAGCGGCCAAGAAGTTCTTACCGGGCCCCGAGCCCGGCGCCAGAAGGCTTCACAAGGAGCCTCGCTGAGGATGATGTTGCTACTTGCCCTAACTGTGATGAAGAGCTTGGGACAGGTAATGACACGAAACAACAAATATGGGTGGCGAAACAATGTGGACATGTGCGTGTTCATACCCCTACCTCAAGTTAGTTGATGCCTAACACACTACAGGTTTATTGCGGAGAATGTGCAACCAATCGTTCCCTAACTCGAGCGAAAAAAGCAAACGCAAAGACAAGGCCATTCGCAAAATGTCAAGTTGCCGATTGTGGAAAGCCTGTTAGCGCTCCTAAGGCAATGTTTCAAGTATATTTATGATGGCTCCTGACGGGCTGTATATTTTTCGGCTGCATGGCCTGGTGTTGGGTTTGGCATTTTCTCTCATTGTTTTGATACCCTCATTGCGTTGATTTTCGGACATATCACTCTGCTCATAGCGGGAATAGAGCTTTTGGTTATTAGCTACTTATTTTAGCCCTTACTTAAAGGAAAATAATAGAAGCGTCTCAGAGTCTTTCGGTTTGATAATCAGTTTCAAACGGTATATGCACAAATATAATACAGACTGGTCATCAACCTTGGGGAATGTTCAGAATATAGTAACAGAATCCCTAGAAAAAATGCAAAGTAACACCGATGCTAAAAACCAACACAAGTCCCGACTCAAACCGACCGGAGGTCTCCATGGTAAGGAGACCAGATGCCACGCACACTGTCGTTAATACTCGTAACAGGCTTCTTGGTGCGCTTCAACTTCTCGCCACTGGCCTGCTTCAACAGATTGGCCTTCTGGAATACTTGTTCCGGTTCGAGGTTCCGCACACAAATCGCCTTCTCACGTCCGTTGATATAGTGACCCTTGATGATCGGGTGCTTGTGAGGTCGTGGTGAAACTCGGATCTCGATCTGAGGATTTTCTTTCGCGAAAGCCGGGAGGGAGTGTTTCAAGAACGCCCTATCATTATCAGCGTTAAAGAATGTAATTACCAGTTCAAAACTTTAGGGTAAAACATACAGCATTCCCCGAGAACTGCCTGCCCAGTCGCAGTAGTGGAAATCAAGGCGCTTGCACTGCAGGATGAAGGCGCCCACGCCGTTCTGTGAAGAGTGTTAGCGAAGAGGCTCTGCAGGAGACAAACATGTAGAAAGTGACAATTGCACACACCCTAGCAGCAGCTACTGCTCGAATTCCTTTTACCGGCATCTTTGCGTTTTGTGTTGACAGTGGTCTTGCTCACTTCGATGCCAGCGATTGAATGGGGACTTTTTCACGGGCTCATTACCCGATGTAATTGGCTCGCGGCAACTCCGCCTAACGCGCTAAGCGGTTAACAGAGCCCAGATATCCAAACGGGGAACGCGAAATTCGGGACCGAACAATCGAGCTACGCAGAGGTACTCGACTCACAAAGCTTCCTCATGCCTCTTTATCTCGGTCATTAACCCCTCTAATCTACAAATTTGTCTGAGATAATTCTGAGGCAAAATGACGGACAAGCTTCCCCCTCCGCTGCTGGCGCTCTTCCAGCCTCGCCCACCCCTGCGTTGGGTCACTCCCATTGATCGCGCCCCCGAAGACGTCAAAAAGAGCAAAATCTCAGGCATCGCGCAATTCCTTCCCGAAGCAACAAAGGTAGCAGAGCAGACCGAATACAACCCAACCGAAACCTGGTTGCAGCGCAAATGGCGTCAAAAATTGGAAAAGAAGGAGCGGTTGAATAAGCATCTGACCGAAGGCCTCGAGTCTTGTATGATCGCCTGATGATAACGGATTCGATTAATTCCTGCTAACGCCTTGAGTAGTTGATCCTAATAATGATGCGCAAGCGCGCGGTGACCCATTCAAGACTCTTTTCGTTTCTCGATTAAGCTATGAAGTGACCGAACAAGATCTCGAACGAGAGTTCGGACGATTCGGTCCTATCGAAAGAGTACCGACACTATGGATACTCCTTGAAATTAGCGGGAGCTGACAGCCTTTAGATTCGCATTGTCAAAGATACCGTTACGCCTAAAGGTTCGAAGAAACCACACCGAGGTTACGCATTTATCGTTTATGAGCGCGAAAAAGACATGAAAGGTATTATTAATACGTGATTCCATTGTTTGTCATATTTCATACTAATACAGATATTCTTTCGTCGAGCTCAGCGGCCTACAAGGAAACAGATGGTATCAGAATCAGAGACCGACGTGTCTTGGTGGATGTTGAACGTGGCCGAACCGTGAAAGGATGGAAGCCTCGTAGGTTCGGTGGTGGTCTTGGGGGACGAGGCTACACAAAGGCATTGCCTTCACGACCTATTGGTCCAGGGGGCTTTGGCCCGCCTTCTGGGCCCGGTGGCTATGGAGGTTTCCGGGGTGGCTATGGTGGGAGAGGTGGTTTCAAAGGTGGTTTTCGAAACGACCGTGGATTCGGACCCCGCGGAGGTGTTGGATATCAAGGAGGCCGAGGCGGATTCGGTGGCCAAGCGCCACCAAATGCTCCATCGGGACCAGGAGGTGGCCGAAGTGGAGGATTTGGAGGCCGTGACCGTGAAGGGCGCGGTGGCACAGGTAGCAATCGTGAGCCCATCCGCCCAAGGGACAGCTACGGAGATCGGGACAGGCGAGACCGTGATCGTGATGACCGCCGTGACCGTGACAGGGACAGCTATCGTTACCGCGACCGTGACCGCGAGCGCGACCGCTACGGAGGTAGGGAGGACCAAGGACGAAAGAGGTATCATGAAGATGATTCATACGACGATCCCCGTGCTAAGCGGCGATACTAAAAGCACCCCGCTTATCCCAGGGACATCTGTCAACCTGGCACGCTATGATGGTTTGTTGGTGGGTATTTTTGGTTGATAGTCTTTCTTTGCTCTTATCGCCCACCCCAAAATTACACTGGGTAAGACAACGCAAGGCCAACGCGAACACCAGCGGCTACCTCGGACCCAGCTACTTACAACAGTCGAAAAGAAAACCATCAGGCGCACAATCAAATGGGTGCAAAGTATTTGTCTATTGCCACACGGGGAACTTATTAGCTCTGTTTCCAAAGATCCGTTGCTTTTCCGGGGGTTGGAGGTTCTCATCGGAAGAGGACTCATAGTTTGAATGTGGCCCTCGTCGACCCCATGCTTCTCTCCGGTTCTTGATTGCACTTTCTATTGCTCCCTCCTGTCATGTCCTTTCTCCTGTTATGGCCATCCTAGCTGCAGCACTGGCCTTTGGGGTAAGTATGTACTTTAGTGATTATTTCTTAGGTGGAACTGCTTGGAGGGTATTTGCATTTCAGGTAAGAAGATAAGGTAAGGTTTCTCATCAGCGATAACCTATGCCAGAGATCTTCGTATGATTGTAAAGCACGGGAATAGTTCTTTTTTAGTGAGCCTTAAATGACAAAGTATTTAGTTCTTTTGTAGGCGGTTAAAAGGTACAATTGTTCTCTACTTTCTCTCAGCGCGAAGGTATGAACAGACGAAACTCTTTGGTTTGGTATTCTATATATCCGTCATACGCTCGTGAAGTTGCGTCGAATCCCTCAGACTCGAGAGAGCGACAGTGGTGGTGAATAAAGAGAAAGAAACGCCTATCCTAACTCCATGAGATGCCCAAGGGGATTCCGTGAAAAGGAAGAAAACGAGAGCCACTTTTGAGAAACCCAACAATTTACTCCACATCCATACCACCCTCATCCTTCGCTAGGATGTCAACTTTGCCTGTTTCCCGAGTCCAGTGGGCTTTCAAGTCGACCTTGAATTCCGACGTCTGGACGCCAAACATCTTCAACAGCGTCGTTTGTCGGGAATCCAGAACATCTCCCTCCTTGCAAACAGGGAACCCATCCAGTCCATCCGTCAACTCAAGCATAACCTTGCCCTTGATAAGACGGGTAGGAACACCTAGTTTGCGCAGCTCAGGCTCAATCGTATGGCTGATGGGCTCGTCTTCTGAAGCAGGGATCTCGCCAGCATGGGAGTAGACAAGACCAGCAGGGATGGAGAAGGATCGGGTGGCTTCTGTTCCGGCACGGGCGAAGTCCATAGGGCGGAACGACTCGAAGTAATCGGTAACGGAAGTGGGGTCCCGAGAGGTGAAAAGAAGACCGACAGCGCCAGTCAGGTAGGGAGTGAGGAGATGGAGGTTCTCAGCGGCTTCAGTTTCGGGGTTATGGCCGAGGGCTACGGACATGACTTTCGTCTTTCCGAAAAATAGGCTGTGGTTGGTCAGTTATATGTTGGCTAGGCTTGTGATAGAAGAATATGTAGAGGTTGCGCAGCGGGGATTTGAAAAGCAAATGGATGCACTGACCGACTGTCACCGAATTCTGTGCGCACATCCTTCAGATATGTGTTTCGCATATTGTCGACGGAGAAAACAAAAAGGTGGTCATATTTCTCGACGGATTCGCGAATATTAGCGTACAGGCGTCTGGTCTGTTCCTTGTGGGACTTTTTGGCGGTCTTGGACTCGTGGATGATCTTGGAACGCTTGGAACGAGGCATGGTGAAAAAAATCGACGCTTGGCAGTAATATACACCTGAAGTCAAAAAGACACCCGCCGTTGAGACTCGTGGCCGGTAAGTTGGGTTATATACAGGTGCGGAGAAGTTTGTTGAATCGCAGTCGAATTATTTTTTTCTTCGCTGATAACGCCGGATTAATATTGATGCGGGGCCTTATCCGACTCGCCCAGAAGGGAAATGAGCTGATGACCAGGGCTGCGGCCTCATCCGCGCATTATCGCGTCCTTTGAGACTGTTGACCTCTAATTTCATCATGCCGCATGTCGCTTTGCCGAAATCAAACTCGTCATAACATCCATATATTCTAATTATATACCCGCGGATGTCTGACAATGCTTGATTTCATGGACTACATCCAGCTCGCGTTCGCGGAGCGGACGCAATGGAACCGCGACAATTCGTACTCATCGCTCACAGCAACTACGCAGTGTGAGTAGTTCGCTTTCAGGCATTTACATATGCGTTGCAAATGATTTGGCATTGACTGTTTGTGTAGCCCTTCTGGACTTCACGACTCCCGAGCGTGTCCGGGTTCACCTTTCCTCTCTGTCAACCCCCAACTTCGCGACAAGTTATACCCTGGGTACCGTCGGATTGATCGAAGGCTCCGTATCGTACCTATACAGCAACATTTCTTTTGATAACCTACCAAGCAAAAGTGCTTTAATACCTCTTCGTAATCTCGCTCCGGGCTATCGACAAGTACAAGCACCTATCGCCCCCCCGGTTGACTCGTGGGATTGGGACTCTATACTAGATGGAATTAAGAGAGGAAGCAATGGTTATGGACAAGGCCCGGATGGACAGAAGGCAACATTGCTCCATGCAACGTTGCATTTGCCGCCACCGACAACCCTGAACGCACTTTTCCTGCGACGCATTTCCCCAACGATGCAGCTCTCACTTGCTGTATCCTCGACACGTGGCCCTCCACTATCAAAGTCCGCACCGCAGGCTACGCTCCTGACCCAGTTGTCTCATGACACTGGAAAATACAGTAATGAGTATCTTTTCAGTACGGATAATTCCCTCTTCGGCTGGCGCGGACTTTGGAACTTTGGCCCCGATCCCCGGTTTCACAATGACATCCAGCGGTTATCGCTGCTATCAGCTGGCGCAGAGGCCTATTACTCCCCGGTATCATCACTAATAGGCATGTCCACGGGCCTAAGGTTCAGCACTCTGCCAGCTGCTTCCACTCCACAGTCATCATTGATACCGAGCCCCAGTGCTCCCATATCAACTTTTCCATATACGTTAACACTCACACTAACTCCCTTGACTGGATCCCTCTCAACTTCATACTCATTACGTGCCTCTCCCAATCTGTCCTTTAGCTCTCGGTTTGGCTTCAACGTTTATAGCTGGGAAAGTGAGATGGTAGCGGGATTCGAACTATGGCGACAATCGAAAAAGCCTAAGTTGGCCGCGGGAAATGACGGCGACGAGCTTGAATGGGCCCGCAGGAAGGTCCGTGTTTGGGATCCGTCAGCCTTTCCGCTGGCGCCCCCAGAACCAGAAATCCCACCACCAAGCCATGAAGACGAAATTCAAGAGTCAGTACTTAAGCTACGGGTCGACCAGTCTTGGAATATTCGTCTTCTCTGGGAAGGTCGGGTGAAGGAGCTTTTGGTAAGCGCTGGGGTCGGGCTCGGCCCGAATTCCTTCTCACCATCGTCATATGCAAATTCCCCGGGTACAGCCGGGGCACAAGCTAGCGGTGGGGGCTCACCGGCGTCATACTGGAGGGGTGTCGGGGTGTCAGTGTCATATTCTTCGTGAGGGGTTTCTGGATTTATCTATGTAAATGAACACTGTCCAGATGTATATAGTTTATCAAATCTTATGAGACAATAGACGCCATGGATATGCGCTATTTCAAGACGGCTATCGTATGTTATTTTGTTCATTTCAACGTTATATAACGGTATATGCAAAACTCCAGTGTGTAGGTCGAGGCTACCTAAATTTGATATAATCCGATGCTACACCACGACGTGGTATCGAACAGGCGACTGCGCCTGGTAGTCATGGTGAGCGCGGGAGTTTGCCTTTTTTGTATTTGTGATGGAGATTTTACCACAAATGCTTACAGACGAGCATTGACGATATCAACGACTAAGATGTGGGTTAGCGATAAATGCATTCGGGTAACGACGATAATGATGAAGGGCAGGAAAGACATACAGGCAGGCTTAAGACTGGCACCACCGACCAGGAATCCGTCGACATCGGCCTCCTTGGAGAGCTCCTTGCAGTTCTTCTCACTCACCGAGCCACCGTAAATGATACGAGTGTTCTCGGCAGCCTCAGCGGAGATGGCGTCGCTGAGCCACTTGCGGATGGCAGCATGGACTTCCTGGGCTTGCTGCGTGGTAGCAACCTTGCCAGTTCCGATAGCCCTGCATATCTGTTAGTCTGCTGAAGTTCAATAAAAAGATAATGCGACTGAGTTCAGCCTATGATGTGCCTTACCAGACAGGCTCGTAGGCAATGACGACCTTCTTCCACTGCTCCTGGGAAAGCTCCTTGGCGGCGGCGTTAAGCTGACGGGTGACGACCTCAATGGTCTTGTTGGCCTCACGCTCCTGTAGAGGTCGTTAGTACGCGCAAACAACTCAGTTGGGAGGGAATCTTGATCAAAGTGGGGCAATTAAGATCAAGGAAAGAAAAAAAGGGAGCTTTACCTCGAGCGTCTCACCAATGCAGAAGATCACGCTGAGACCACCATCAATGGCAGCCTTGGTCTTACGGGCAATGAACTAAATTCCTTAGCATTCAGATCCATGTCATTGGGGATAACAGTGCGCGTACCTCATCGCTCTCCTTGAGGATAACACGGCGCTCGCTGTGTCCGAGGATGGTCCAGTTGATGTTGGCCTCACGGAGCTGCTGCACACTGATCTCACCGGTGAAAGCACCGTTGGGCTTGTCGAAGACGTTCTGGGCAGAGACACCGATCTTCTGGTCGGCAACCTCGCGGGCGAGAAGGAGGTAGAGAGCGGGAGGAGAGACAACGACCTCGGCGGATGAATCCAGAGAGGCAGTGTTGAGGTTCTTGATGATGGAGGTAGTGCTCTCAGCATTACCGTTCCTGTAATTGGAATCGAAGAGAAATAATGGTTAGCCGCGGGGTCTTGACGCAGGGGTATATGACGGCCACGAGGGTGCGAGGGATTGCGGGGTAGTAAGGACGTACATCTTGAAGTTACCACCGACGAAGAATTGGCGAGGCATTTTGGATGATAGATTGATTGGTATTGAGAATTGGGGAAGAGAAAGAGATGTCTTGAAGTGAATTGGAAGCTGGAAGTGGGAATTTGAAGCAGGACGAGGGATGACGAAAATAAACGGGAGCAGCGGGAGTGCACTAACCCGGTGACTTAATGGAGGGGCAGCCTTATCGATAGGGACCGGGACTCGGGGTGAAGTCATTCAAGCGGGTGGGCTGCCGACCCAGTCCTGTGAGTTGGCCCTGCGTCACTACCTGAACTACCACAGTTTGGAGCATATCTTTGGGCACATTGGCCCCAGTTTAGTACAGGAATTGATTAAACTAGGATGGTATCAACAAAAGAAAACAGTTCTTCCAGAACCCCATTGCATTCCGCCACTCGAACCCCAGACAGACCGTGCCGATACGAAACCCGAAAGGAAGACAAGGAAACGAACCAATCAGTTTTTAGGATATAGGAAACGATGGCTAATAGTAATTCAGAGTCCTTAGTGGGTAGCCACGAGGATATCCAGGTATGGGGTCTCGCAGAGACCTTGAAGGGTGCATATAACTCATATCATCCATCCGATCGTTGCGAAACGTATTCTTGAGTCTCTGCTCCTGGTACTCGATGAAGTTTTCGCGCTGTGCGAGCTCTGCCTGCCAATTATCCAAAATCCGGCTTCGGCTCTCATTCTGGGGTTGTCCTCGGTACTGATTCATCATAAGTACATCGAGTTCATCAGAGCTCGGCTCTTGGTGGATTATTCTGGGCTGTACACCCCATTGCCGACCTCCACCATGAGCCCTGGCCACGCTCCTTGCACTATGCATTTCTTCCGCTGGGAACAAGTCGACATCGGCATCGTCTCGATATCTCCTGTACCCACGATCTGCAATCTGTCGGGGTTGCTTCCGATAGTGTGTGCGGTAACGATGATAAAGTTGCGAGGGGGAACGAGCGCCACGGTGAAAGTTTCCTCGCGATGGTAGGCGAGCCTTATTTGACTTGATTTCTCGGCTAGAGAACTCTTCCTCTGAGTCGTCGTCATAGTATTCAGGCGTCAGGTTCTCGTCTCCGCTGCTGCTGCTGCTGTCGTTCACAAGGTCCGGCTCTGATCCAAACTGAGGTTTTGGAGACTTGCCACGCTTTCCCTTAGTGTTCATCCGATTATCCGCGTGAAAATCCGCTTGGTGACGATGGATTGTGTTCTGATGGGCCGTCTCGTTTCTATTATTTTGGACATTTGAATCCATCTTGACTCTTCGTGCATGATGGTCCTGAGCATCGGGCCTAGCATTGGCCACAAATGGTTGGCTCATCGGGTTGTGCACCGTCGGCCTGGGATTCGGGGGATGTGGCAGCGGAGGATGTGGCAGGGAGTCTTTTGGAACTTCCTGTGCCCAATTGCCGTGGTCCGAATGCTGTGGGCCTGGCATTGGGGTTCGTCCAGCCATGGGGTTCTGTGCAGCCACAGCGTTCTGCGCAGCCATTGGGTTCTGTGGTGGCAAATGGAAGGCAGAAGGACCTTGTTGATGAGATTGGGTAAACCCAGATTGTATTCCAGGTATTTGGGATGGCATAGGCGTTGGGGAAATGTTCGGCACGCTTCGTGGGTCAGCGAATGGACCACTTCCGACGATGGGTCTATGCTGGTTCTCGGATGAGGGATGTTGGACCTGGGAAGGCCTCCGGTCTCTGAAATCAGGGGATCCGCCAGACAATGATCTGTTTGCCCGTTTCCCCACGAGTATTATGCTCATTGAAGTCGTTTCGTAATCACGACGGAAGCTTTTACCCTTGACGTCTCTCGTTTCCTCTCTTACATAGGCACAGCTCCATTGAAATTGAGGGTTGTTTTGTTGTAGATCCTCGATTACACGATCCACATGGGGCCGCTTGACAGGCGTTAAGCTCTGGTATTGATCTGCGGTCGATATATTCCTAGCCCTTTTCCGAATGAGGTCGGCAAGATCACCCTGCCCCAGGTTTATCTTGGCTTTGTCGATTTTCCTCCAGGAGTATGGGTAGCCCGGAGCCGGCTGGGCTTTGAAGAATGTGTAGCCAACATACCATGTCGCCGCATCTTCATCGATATCAGTACTGACAATGGAGTCTCTTGATGACCTTCTTCCATTTCCTGGGCTGAACCTCTCTTGTTGAATGTGGAGTTGGTTTATCTGATTCGCCAGCTGATCATGGTTTACAAGAGCATGGGGGTTGTTGAACAAGACATGAGGTCTCTCGCCCGGGTGAGCTGGAGCGTTGTGTGGATGGGCCATCGGAGGATTCATGTTAGTGATCCTCATTCCCCAAGGGCGTTAGGTGAGAAGGCAATATGTGGAAGAGGCTGTGATCCAATGTGATGAAGGAATTGAGAAGGCTGACTTGGAAGGAATGAAAATGGGCTAGGGAATTACAATCGAACAAGTCCAAATGAGGCGACGACGGCATTGAAATACCCCAACTGTTCCCACACAAATTGAATATGAATTCTTTTTCTGAAAGGGGGGTCAGCGGACGCTCAGTGGGCTCAGAATGCAACCGTTCAAAATACCTGGCTGTCCTAGGAAATCCTCTATTGGCCAATGGGGGTTCTGTTGTGGCACACTTGATATCAATGCCCTTGTACACCACCAAGCGCCCGATATCCCGTCAGAAGACTGCTCCTCGGGCGGAATGCGGGGACAAATCCGTGCAGAAGATCGGGCGAATGGGCCAGAGAACCTCCATCACTTAGAAACAGCTGGAGTGACAAAGTGAGGCTAATGAGGCTATGAACCCGGGCACAGAAAGGTGAGGCATCTGGCATGGATTGGAATCCAACTTGGCGATTTACGCCCCCTCGCTTCTGCGTAAGCCGCATTTTATTGAGGTGCGTCAAGGCAGAAACCTTGAGAGGAGGTGAGCCTTGCTTCAACTGAGGCTCTTTTGCTTGGTTGAGAGGCGATACAGCAAGCCACTCGCGTTGCTTACCTTCGTAGTGGTCGACCGGTTACCTCTTCTTCCCTCGCTGTCGGGTATAAATTCCGGTTTTCGGCAGCAATGCATGGCTCACAGGATTGTAAGCGGCTCAACAACCCGCTTGTTGATGGCATCTGTGAGAAGCTCTCTGACGGGGTAGGTATACGCAGCCAAGATAAGGAGACCAATGCCGTTGCTTGTAGAGTTGCCCCAGCCCCAATTCCAAGCTGATTCGCCCATGTTTTAGCTTCGGGCTGTGCCCACTGTGCCCAACTGCCAATTAGTTACTGATGACTTTGTGAGTCAAAGTGCGAACACCTTGAAGCTAATTGTGATTGTTTGTTTCACCCATTGCATGCATGGGAGCCGCCAACCCATTTCGCAGTTGCAACGCAGTTGCTTGCAAAAGGCATTGCTCCACAGCCCGAAAGCTCCCTCCGCAAGATGCGGGGTACTCATTCGTTTACACGTTGGCTTGGACATATAATACTTCCCTGTAATAAAGTGATTCCTCTGTACCGGAGGCCAAACGCTACCCCTCCCTTTCGTTTCACTAGCCCGGGCAAATTGGAAACACCGGGCATAGCTAAGCCTCCTACTATGGGTGGCTTACACTATATCTTTACGCAAAAGACGCCCCATGCCCACAAAAAAGAGCGAAACACACGTACTCCTTTATATTTTGGTACACTTGCTTCCGCTAGCAGCGCCTCGAGAGCCGTCGCATATTCGCCCTTCGGTGTGCTTTTCCCGGTCTGGTGGTCAGAATTGAAAATCCAGTAGGCTGCTATGTTTTGCATATTCTTTTTTACATGGCTGCCTGATGTTCTTGTGACTCGGCAAATAAAGATGAGCCGACCCTCAGCAGACATTCCAAATAATGTCCAGCAAAAGTACGTTGGGGACGCGAGTTGCGTCTTATCACATGCGAAGGATTTTCACTCGAGACCCTGGAGCCTCATTTACAAGGGTGCAAGCGCCTCGACAACGGATAGGTCCGCGAGTTAAGATTATGGAATAAAAAGATTGCCTAGAACAAGAATCTAAGTAGCCGTGGCTCAGTTTCGTGATATCGATAGTTTCGTCATATTAGGTTTGTTCCGTTAACAACGTCGTAGATATGCGCCATCTGATCGGGAGAAGTAGCTCGTGGTTTACGCAAGTTAGGGCACATCCCTCACCAAATAATAATGATGTCGAAAATATGGTGTAAAGACTTGGGGGAGGATGGGTCGTGGTTATCGTCTGAGGCTGTCGAGCCTTGCTTGTAGGTCGTCATCGTCATTTGCAGGGCCGCCGCCGCCGCCGCCGCCGCCGCCAGCACCAACCGCTTGAGCCACCCGTGTCTCGTTGACCGACTCTTTCTGTATCCCCGATGGCGTCTCGCCCAGCTGTTCAGATGATGCGTCAGTATAACCAGTGCCCAACATCAGTAGCCGGAAAGAGGATACTAACCGCCTGGTTGAGGTCTACACCAATCTCGTCCAAAACTTCCTTGACAATGTCTTCGCCTTCCTCTTCTTCTCCTTCCATTCCTGTTGCTTCGTCAATCGCATCATCCATCATCTCCTGCCGTTGATCCATTATGTCGTTCTCTCGCTCGAATTCCATCGCAATCCGCTGCAGGGCGGGGAGATTCATTTGCCGGTTCATGCTTCCCAATAACATAGTTGCGCCCTTCATCGACTGCATCATTTGTTCGTTGCTCCTAACGGTCTGTACCACGCATACGTAAGCTCTGTGCCAAGCGCATATATCGGGGGTATGCCGTACCTGAATGCGAAGCGAAATAGCCTGTAGTTGTGTTCGCATCTGGTAAAACTTTTGGATATATCTATGGATCAAAAAACACTGTTAGTGATTTGCTTGCGGATCAACATGCGCCAGAGTTCCATGCGACATACCTCCGTGTCCGTACCAGGTCTTTCGCCTGGATCTTGCAAGCACCGATTTGTCCGTTCTTCGCGCTCTTCTTGATATCCTGTATGAGCTTCTTTTCCTGATTCTCTAACTTGGTCCGCTCTCTATCCAGTTCACGCTGTGTCCTATCAAGGGCCCGCTGGTGTTTGCGGAGACGCTCTGCGGGCGTCATACGCTTTCCGAATGCCCACTCGACGATCTTGGGTGAATGTTAGTAGTGGTTCCTATCGATAAAGGCATCACAGACACCCACATTCATCTTAACAGAAGGCAGATATGAAGAGAAACGGGAAAGGAACGGTGGGAGATTTAACGCGGCACAAGAAACAACAGAGAGAGAGGCCTTTGGCGAGCTGCGGTGACATCAGGCTTCCAGACTTGTAACGGCGAAACGGCGATACGCCACGGGTGGGTCTTTACGTAGTCACATGGCGGTCACCATCCCCTTTTGGGACGTAATTTTTACCCGCGCCGAGAAGTCACATCACCTTATATCCTCGCCGCAGGTTCATACTCACGCAAACTCTATGCACAATACGCGTCTTTCGCCATGAGTCAGGAATATTTCCCCGACAAAGCTGGCTCCTCTGCCGGCGAGGGGTCATCGAGACCCGTACCCGATGAAAGACCAGAGACAAGCCCCTTCGTCCCCGGGCTGCCGCCCTCTTATATGACCGTTGGGAATGGTTCAACCTCGGAAAGTGCTACAGCATTGATGAATACACTGAATGCGGACTCGGGGTATGGTGGTAGTATAGCCGATGGAGACTCTAGTGCCGGATGGAGATCTGAGATGTTGGCGGATAGGCCGACGCCTGCGCATACTCCTACGCAACCCGGAGAATGGAATCCCGCCGCCGAGCACGAGAAGCAGGTCGTTGCCAGTCATGTCCATCAGTTGTTATAGTACGTCTATTCTCAAGATTGTTAAAGTCTTGTTGGGTTATCCAGTATGCTAATGATGGGAGTAGTAACTCGAATCGAACGAAGCTTGCCCGCGCCATTTCCCGGACAATTGAGACGTTGAGAGAACTGCAAGACATGAACCGGCAATGGCCCGCCCACTATCCTGCCGCACAGAGTGTCCCAGACCCCCCTTCGCAGAGGCCTTCACTAAACCAGACCCAGTCTTTCGGGAACTCGGGTGCACAACAGGATGATTCGTCGCGTCCCGGAAGTTTGAAACGCGCCGCTACCATGCCCACGAATGAAGAACTTGCAGAATCAAGTGCTACAGCTGAACGCCGGGCTCCGCCAGAGCCGAGGTTGATGAGCCCACAAATTGCGCAAGAATTCTCGATCCTGAAGTTGGACTTGAAGTTGGGGGCTTTGTCACAAGCTGAGCTGGTACACTCTTTAGAAAAGTCGTCGATTGCATCGTTATTAGATGGAAAAATCGGCCAGAGCGTGAAGCATCTGCTGTCGCTACGGGACCGAATCGAGGACATTTCCAGCAAAGTCTTGATTACAGGAGACTTGAACGCTGGAAAGTCAACGTTCTGTAACGCTCTGTTACGTCGCAAGGTATTACCCGAAGACCAGCAACCTTGCACTAGCATATTTTGTGAGGTCCTCGATGCTCGGGAGAATGGTGGACTTGAGGAAGTGCATGCTGTGCATAAAAATCAGCAGTACAACCGCAATGATGAGTCTACTTACGACGTTTACGCGCTGAACGAACTCGAGAATATCGTCATTGACAACTCAAAGTATATGCAGTGCAAGGTTTACGTGAAGGACGTACGGACGATTGATGAGTCTTTGCTCAACAATGGAGTGGTCGACATTGCTTTGATCGATGCCCCTGGGTTAAACTCAGACTCCCTAAAGACTACAGCTGTCTTTGCTCGCCAGGAGGAAATTGATGTGGTGGTATTCGTCGTTTCGGCTGCCAACCATTTCACCCTCTCCGCGCAGGACTTCATTTGGAACGCTGCACACGAGAAGGCTTACATGTTCATGGTTGTCAACGGTTTCGATCAGATCCGTGACAAGCAGCGGTGCCAGCGGATGATTCTAGATCAAATCAAAAAGCTGAGTCCCCGCACATATAAAGAGTCCGCTGAACTTGTCCACTTTGTGTCGAGTAATGCTATTCCTGTTGCGCCACAGGGCCCTGTCGAAGGTCCCGGCGGAGGTGGAGGCGGAGGCTCTGATCCTAATGGAAATGATTGGCCGAGTGGCGATGACGATGACAACGACAAGCCCGGTGACAAAGGAAAGGGTAAAGGGAAGGAGAAGGAAAAGATCCAAGATTTCGAGAATCTGGAGAGTTCGTTGCGTCGGTTTGTGCTGGAGAAACGATCTCGCTCGAAGTTGGCTCCTGCGCGGACCTACCTTCTCAACCTTCTTGCAGACATCAATTCTTTAGCCTCCGTGAATCGCGATGTGGCGGATAATGAGCTCCAGAATGTCTTGCAGGAATTGGCGGATCTGGAACCTGCATATGAAACCGGGAAACAGAAGAAGGTTGAACTGCAGGAGGAAGTCGATAAGTGCATCGATGATTCGTGTGAGGATGTGTACAAGCACACTCGGACAACCTTGACATCTGCAATCACCAATGTGTCTGAGGCAAACTTGGGTGTTGAGTACCCCGGAATCTTCTCTGCATTCCAATATGCTGAAGATTTGAAATTGGCCATGCTAGAACATATTTCTGCTTCAGTGACTGGATGCGAGGATTACGCTCGTACAAAGACGGCCCAGGGAGTAGGCTTCATTCAAAACCTCGGTCTGTTACATATTGGTGAAGATAAATTTACTGCACCCATTTTCCGCGCCGATCTAATGTTCCGCCGTGGACGTCGTCACGCGCTTGCTCGACAGGTGGACACGGAAGTAGAGCTATTGGATTTCTTCGACGTCTCGACTCTTTGGGAGCGGCAAGAGAAGCTTGCAGGAACCGGCATGGCCATGACAGCCGTGACTGTACTCGGTGGTAGGGCGTTTGGTGGTATTAGTTGGGTTGATAGCATGTTTAGCGCCGTTAAATTCCTTGGGCCAAACAACATGCGACGTCTCCTCGTGCCTGGTGTTATCGCTGCTGGTAAGATCCTCTGTTGTGCTGCGTTATTTTCTGCGGTTAACTAATTCGTTTCTCAGCTCTTATTACTACGGCATATATGCTTTCTGCAATTCCTGCCACGCTTCCTCCCCGACTTTCACGAAAAATTGCCGCGACACTATCGGAGATGGATTACGTCCATTCCAACTCTACTCGGATATCGTCTGAAGTGCGCCGTATTCTTCGCGTACCCGCCGGCAACCTGCACAGCTCGCTGGCCCAGGATGTCGAGGACCTAGGGAGACGTAAGCAGGAAGTCAGCAAAACGAAACAGGAAAGTGAAGTGGCGAGCAAATACTTCGCTAACCTGTTCCGTGATACCACTGACAACAGAAATTCCGTCGAGAACATTGATCTCGACGGCCCACTACCTGGCGGACTCGGTGCCTACGACGCGTAGTGCCTCCTGGTCGTCCATGTACAAAATTACGAACCTTCACGATGTATCTCCTACTGCTGTTCTGTCATATCTCACTGTTGCAAAATATCCCCATCGTGTTCAACTTGCATTCCTTCCACTACTCCCTCCCTCTTTTCACTTCTTATTTTCAACTTAAGACCATTCCCCTCCAAATCGGGAAGTTTTTTTTAATTTTCTCTTTTGTCCATATATCATACTGGCGTCTTCACTTCTGATAGCCAAAAAAATTCAACCATAAATTCGTATCGCTTCAATTCAGCGTAAAGTATCTTTCCAACTCATCTCCTAAAACACCTACGGTAATCTAAAGCCATTCTTGCATTTGGAGACAACCCTCCCATGTCACGCTTAGGACGTACTGCTGTACCTGTGCCTACTTGAAATCCCAACTACTTGTGTTTGGGTTGAATTGGAGCTATCTAAAATAATACATTGGTCGTTATCTATATATCTTAGTTTCAGAAAGAAAATACCCGTTCGTTCTACGAAGGAGATCCAGTCCATTTCAGTCGCTCTTTCCTGCGATCAGCTTGGACCTGATGGGACATGGCCTACTTGGATAAGTACCTAGTGAGTCACACCTTCCTGGTTTAGTCGGCTGAGAGGCACCTCAAAGGCTTCCATTCCTTTGAAAACCATGTTTTTACTCGATGCCCGAAACTGGAAGGCTTAGCACTTACACCTGTACCATTATCAGCTAACGAGCCAATTTGTAATGGAGCTGGAGCTGTAAGACCAAGGCGTGCTATCAAGCCCTACTGGGAGGCAACCATACTTATACGCGGGCGAATTCTGGCTTTACTGAGCACTGGGCATGCACGGCAACCTTTTTTGTCAAGACATTAGGTATTTTCTAATTTCATCGTACTGTATCAAACGGGGGCGTATATAAGATGCACCATGGTGTCTCACACCTTCATGCAATAAGGAAGCCTTCAAAACACCATCCACATGCTATGCAACACACAACAGATTAGAGGTGAAATTAATGTCAAGTATCATCATCTTCCACAATTGTAGTCCGCTTCGCATTCCTCGTTCTCCGTCCAGTCCCCCACCCAGTCGCTTCCAGATCCTGAACTTCCCCAACGGCCAAATCTTGCTTCTTCACTGGCTCCTTCACTGCCTTACCGGCATGTCGAAGAAACTTCTCTCTCATCTCTACAGCATCAGGATCCTCGTAATTTAACTGTGTCATTTGCGGGGCCTCATCTTCTGTGCCCTCAACACCCCGTTCAAGTTCATTCTCGCGGTACTCAAAGTCAAAACGACCACTGTTTCCAAACGAAGGAATACCGCCATCCGTACGTATGCTCTCAATCACACTCCCACAGCCATCTTCATTGAGTGTATCAATGGAACTTGCCCGGGAGAAGGTCTTTTGCTGCTCAGCCGCACGAGCTGAAGAGTTCGACTGGGCCCGCCCGAGGAGCGGCCTTGGCCGCCTTGAGCGTATTCTGTCGTGGTCCCCAGTTGGCTCCGGGTTTGAACGCGAAGTCGTCGTTCGCGCGTTTTTCAGGAGATCCCCTACAGCAATGTCGAAGGCGAACTTTGTGGAAGAGTCTGTTTCTGATGGTTGGTCCGCGTATTTGCGTTTTGCTGGTGGGGATTTCACCCCGTTTTCGTCGGTTTTTGGTGGAGGCTCCGTTGGTGGCCTTTGTTGTTTCGGGTCTTGCTTATGCGTGTGTTTGCTCGGGGCTACCTTCTGAGGGCTTTCATGGATGGTTTGTCTTGTTTCCATTTCCTTCGTGGTCTGTTCGGAGGGCCGCTTGGCCTCTGGACGAGAGCCAGTTCGTGTTTCTGAATCTTTGCTGCTGCCTTGTGTCGATTGTTTTTGAACGATATATGGCTCATAAGGTTGTTTCTTCTCTTGTCGGATGGAGCTCCACAGCCAATCGACAGTCACCACTGGGACTCCCCATTCGTGAGTATGGCGTAGTTTCTCGTGGTTCGAGGATGCTGACCCGTTGCATATGAGCACAGATGCCGTGGGTTTTAGATACTCGTTATATGTGGCGCCAACTAGAGTAACAAGCTTTGATAAATGTAGAAGGTCGATGCGTGAGAATCCAGTGGAGCATATGTTCATGCCCGATAGCCCTTTGACAGGGAATGAAGGTATCGGTGTGTTTGCAATATGAGATTCAGGAGAAACTAAGGTTTTTGAATCGAGGCACCTTTCTAGCCACATATCGGTCACAACGTCACACTCAAAGGCTAGATCATCTGTGGATGGGACACTAGAGCGTGGAGTTTTGTAAGGGACAATGATGTAGAGGCCATGGCCTTTCTTTGGTATATCTGGTCGAGAGAAGTCGCGGAGGGAATCTACCAACTGAGCACCATTGAATGAGAGATGGTTCCGCAATACATTGGTCTGTTTTGAGGAGAAGCCATGAATTAAGAAGAAGCACCCATCCAAGAACCCGTTTCGGCGATCGATGGCCGGTTCTCCAGCTGGTTCGCGGGGCTGCGAAAGTGCACTAGTGGTTTCGCTGGCGAAGGACTTGGCTATCTGGACTGCAGAAGAGCCCTTCTGTTTCCGCTCATTTGGTTCTTGCTTTTCCCTCGGTGGCTTTGGTTCTGCAGTTTCAAAGCCCATGCCAACGATATCACCCCAGATGTTTTCGTTTTGATCGCCAAGTTTGGCACTCGCTATCCTGCGCAATTTTCGTGGCCGGGCCCCTAATGAGCTTTCTGTATCTGACTCTTTCTTCTTAGGTGCGGGTAAAGAGCGATTCCAGGCTCCAGAACCCTGCTTTTCCGGCGGCAATAAGGGGTGGTATAAGGTCTCCTCGAGAATCATTCCACGCTCTATACTGTCGGTAAACCATTTGAGGGTGACCACCTTGACATTCCATTGCGTCGCGAATTTGTACTTCTCGCCTTCTGCGCTTCTCGCAATGAGATGTGTCATTGCTTTCGTTAGGTCTCGACTGAACTGGCCGCCATGGAACTGGACTTGGGTACGAATGTGATTTCGCATTTCCACTATTAAAAAGACTGTGTCAGTATTGGCTCAGCCTAGTAGCCACGTCGTCGACTTACTGTCGCCAAAGCCCGTTGTGCAGATCGCGGTACCGGTGAAAGTTGGCAGCTTATATTTCTCTTCCAGATCACGTATGTTGGTATCTCCACCCTTCATCCACGACTGACGCACTGCCTCTACCCATTCCGGTTGAAGCACCACCACGTCTGGTCGCTCGCGTGCGACGTACTTGTATTTTGGGGTGTTGGTGTCGCCGACTAGCAAATGGGTAACTTCGGATGTGAGGTCATAGTTATGGCCCGCGCCCATCTGACCTGCAATGGTAACCAACTCAGTCTAAATGCGATCCGTTCTATCAGCACCGTACCACTACCGCGATTACTTCTTAATGGGCACGTTAATAACTCACGCGCTGTTCCGGAAGAATGGATGTGAAACAGAGAACTACCCCTGCAAGCGGAAGCTCCTTGTCTAATAAATTAGCAAGGTTTCTGTAAGAATTGCGCAAAGTATACTGACTCGAGGCAGCTTTCCCTGCCATGCTTCATGATTGACCGTCAATCCGAGGCTTATCGAGGCCGATCCAAACTCGAGAACCAGCGCAGGTTGCGCGCCCAAGTAATGTATTATCGCGTGAGTCTCATGTATTCAGAAATATTCCGCGCTGTATTAGTCTAAAAAAACAACAAGAATGCCGTATTCCTCACAATTCATCGCAAGTTGACAGAGATTCCCCGTAAGTTTCGTTGTTTTCCCCACGGAGCAGCACCGCGGAAATGAAGCCCTTATCGCGGTCACGTGTGATAGGGAGCGGCGCGTTTCTTGATACCTTCATACGCGCTTTTCGGGACGCGGAGCCTTCAAATGGGCCACCAGTTAATAAGACAGTGCTCAATCCTCACGCTCGTTTAAGGAGTCCTCTCTTTTCTTTCCTCCCTGTTTATGTACTTTTCTAGGGCGTCACCCCGAAGATCAGCTGCCATTTGCCAATCCTTCTCAAATGGTTCAGTATTAATTCCCCAAACTGCCTCAAGATACGCGTCACCACGGCCATTGAGTACTTCAGAAGGGCCAGCAGTGATGTTTAAAAGGGCAGTCAAAGATCACTCGGCAACAAATGCTAGACCGCTTCAATCAACTCTTCCAGGCACTAACGGGAATGCTGCGGCAAAACCACCTACTCCACAGTCTATTGGCGTGAAACGGAAGATCGAGATAACGAGCACGAAATCCAATCTAGGGTCTCTCCACAATGCTGTATATTTTGACGAGAATGATTTCGACGACGATGACGATATAGACTTTGAATCACCCGATCCCTTTATACCTCCAGCGAGGATTGAGAAAGACAGCCTAGAGGAACAGAACTCATTCAAGACTGCCAAAACCCATCTTACACAGTCCCAGGATGAATCGCTATCGACCATCTCGGTTCCAAAGAACGACCACAAAACAGACATCAAGTATCCAGACCTTCCGCCAGTTCCGCCTGATGATAACCCTGCTCCATCGAGCAGCATACAACTACCCTGGTCTTCATCACCTCCCACACATTTCCAAAAGCCCGCTGCTCCTCGAACCGTCCCGTGGCGGAAACAACAAGAGAGCGATGTTATTGTAATAGAGGATGATCCCAAACCCAAAACGCCCGCGCGCCCATCCTCGACGGCCCCATGGAATAAAACAGCCAGTGCAATTAAAGAGGAGCAGAAGGAGCTTCGCAGACAAAACAAGAAAGCGCAAGCCGAGAAAATACAAACAAGCACCAAGCAACATACGCCTCGTACACAGGTTGCTTCTATATTTCTGAGTGACGAGCAGCGCCACGTCTTGAAGGCCGTTGTTGAGAAAGGAAAGAGTATCTTTTTTACGGGTTCGGCAGGAACTGGTAAATCAGTCCTCATGAGAGAGATCATCAAGAAGCTGCGGGATAAATACAGAAAAGAACCGGACCGCATTGCAGTCACAGCTTCCACTGGACTTGCTGCGTGTAATATTGAGGGTGTTACACTGCACAGTTTCGCGGGTATTGGGTTGGGAAAAGAGCCTGTACCTGAATTGGTAAAAAAGGTAATTTTTTCTCTATTGTATCTTGTTACATGCATTCCCACTGACATTCTGCAGATCAAGAAAAATCACAAGGCCAGGAATCGCTGGCTGCGCACGAAAGTTCTGGTGATTGATGAGGTGTCTATGGTCGACGGAGATCTGTTTGATAAGCTCGAAGAAATTGCCCGACAAATAAGGAACAACGGCCGGCCTTTTGGGGGCATCCAACTTGTCGTCACAGGTGACTTCTTCCAATTGCCTCCGGTTCCAGAGGGTCAGAATCGAGAAGCGAAGTTTTCATTCTCTGCAGCCAGCTGGAATACTGCAATACAACACACAATCTTGTTGACTCACGTTTTCCGTCAGCGTGACCCCGAGTTTGCCGACATGCTGAATGAGATGCGCCTGGGGAATCTCAGCCCTCGCACAGTACAGGCTTTCAGGGAACTCTCTCGGCCGCTCGATTTTCACGATTCCCTGGAAGCTACTGAACTGTATGGTTTCTTACTCTCCTGTTGATATCTACAGGCTAACATTACATGTCCAGGTTTCCCACGCGCTATGAAGTAGAGAATGCAAACGCCGCTAGAATGAGCCGGTTGTCTGGTGAGACGATGACATTCAATGCAGTGGACTCCGGAGCTATCACGGATGCTCAATTTCGTGAAAAACTGCTCTCCAACTGCATGGCCCCTCCTACAATTCACTTGAAAAGGGGTTCGCAAGTTATGCTCATTAAGAATATGGAGGAGACTCTCGTGAACGGGTCGATTGGTCGGGTAGTCGCCTTTATGGATGAAGCTACATTTGACTTCTACGTGGAGAATGAGAACGACTTTACGGGCGACAAATTGGACAGCGGTGATGAGGAAAGGATGGCACGTTCTCGCAAGAAATTGAAAGACATGACTCACAAGGATGGAGGTATTGTCGTCACTAAAAAGTGGCCTCTGGTTTGTTTCATTCAGCCCGACGGAACCGAAAGGCATCTTCTTTGCCAGCCGGAAACCTGGAAAATCGAGTTGCCAAATGGCGAAGTACAAGCCCAGCGGCAGCAAGTGCCCTTGATCCTTGCATGGGCCCTATCCATTCACAAGGCCCAGGGTCAAACATTACAACGAGTGAAGGTGGATCTTGGCAAGGTCTTCGAGAAAGGACAAGCCTATGTTGCTTTAAGTCGAGCTACATCCAAAGCCGGTCTTCAAGTGCTTCGGTTTGATCCGCGCAAAGTCATGGTGCATCCGAAGGTCATTGACTTTTATCAGAATCTCGTCCACGTCAGCGACTTGATCAAGGCGAAACCGGCCAAACCATCGCGGGCGATAGGAGGCGGTACCGATGACGATTTCGAGCAGGAGTATATGGACGAGCTTATCGCCGCACCCGAGGGACGATAATACCGTACATTGTTTTGATTTTTATTTTATTTTTTCCTTATCATGATCGAGCCTATTTTCTTCCACTGCCTTGATCACCATTTCTCTACCTGCAAATAATGATATCCATGGCGCACTGACTCGCGTATTTATTTGAGGGAATAGATACTACACTAAAGTGTGTTGTCATTATGGCGTCTTGCTGAACTCAATGTTTCTACAGCAACTGGGAAGGTGTAGTGTGCCACATATATGGATCTATATGAGAAGATATCCATTGTTGTTTATAATAGTGGTACTTAGATCCCTCCTACAATACAAAACCAAAACAACAAATCCCACCCGGAATCATGCACCCAAATCTTACATTTTATCTATCCCAATAACCAAGACTCAATGACCCGACTTCGACCGATTCTGCGACCCAGTTCCTCCCTTCTCCTGATTTGGGTTTGTCGGGCCAGGCTTGTTTGCCCTCCGCGCAGCAGCAATATTCGGTTCATCGGCCAGTATGTGGGCATTCTCGTTCTCACGCTCGTGAACGGCGTTTTCGTAGTCGTCAATGGGGGCGTCGTCGTCCACGACGCCCTGGGCTTTCTTGGGTTGCAGTGGTGGCGAGGATATGGGTCCCTTGGGCATTTTGGCTGTTGTTGTGAAGATTCGTGTTTATTCGATATAGGGTATTATTGTTGTTGGGAAATTGGAGGTTCGGTTTGTGTGAAGCGGGTTGTCCTCATCCTTATATAGCAGAGATGATGATACCATCATGACGTCCGCAGGTGGGTTGGGGACGTCATGCACAATAAATCGGTTAGGATGATCTAAACTACTTGCGACGAATAACTAGAGGGTTTGTAAAGAGTATAGCAATGGGAAAGCTACTGTGTGGCGTTTGGCTTGCGTTGTATAGTGGAGTCTAGTCGAGTTTAGGTATACTTGCCATGCGTCTCGCATAGTTGTGTTTTAGAATATCATCACATTCTATCTTCATGGGACAACTACTAAAAGACAAACATAAGCCATTGCGCAATAATCAGATACGCCCGTAAAAAAAAGGGCAGAGCACATTCCAAATTTCGAGATAACTAGTATCTTCTCCCAATACTCTTTCTACGCATTCACACCCTATCATCCTCCAAATAAGTCCAACGTGGTATTCCCTCCTGGGCTTCAATCCCCTTCACAGTAATAACCTTGTCCTCTCCCGGTACAACGTCAAAGCCATTATCGCTAAACCAAAGCCCAGGCCGCTCTTCAAACACAAGTCCTTTTGTTGGCTTCCCAGCCGTAACCCTAATCGCGGACTCGGGGGCGGAGTATTCCACCTTCACGCCGCGGTCTCCCAGGTTAAGATACTTCAGTGGTTGTGGCCAATCTATGTCTTGGCTGATTGCTATATCATTGACGATTAGCCTTGCAGATATAACAATTGGCTGGTTGGTTGGGTCTTGAGTATAATCTATNGTATCGGTAAGAACGTCGGTTGTCCCATTCGGTTGAATTTGGATATTATCAAAGGAGGAACGAGGCTTGATATCTTTTCCCGTAGCAATTGATATATACCGTACTTCAATAGAGGCGGATACAGGCTCCAATATACTACTGGATACCCAAACATCAAAGCGCGAGGAGCTAGGCGGTCGAGCATGTCCGGATACCCATTCATGGTATGTACGCGAGACGCCAATTGCTAGGGGTTGTGAGGCTCGTGCAATGGCGTAAAGCGCAGGTTTCTTGATAAGGAAGTAGTCGACGACAGCCCAAGAGACGGTCGGCCAGCAGTCGTTTAGTTGCCATACGAGAATGCCGCCGCAGCGGCGGTTCTGAGCGCGGCCCCATTCACGGCGCCAGCTTCTATACGCGAAGGCCATGGTTTCAGATTGGGCAAGTTGGGAGAGGTGGAGGTATGACTACTAGTGTTAGCTTTCTTTTCTTCGATAGCAGCTAGTTTGGAATAGTGGGTTCGTTGTACCCTGAAGTCCTGCTTGACCTTGAAGTTTTGCAGGATGTAGGAGCCTAGACGACGTTCGTGGTCCCGAGCTTTATTACGGAAGTCCATTGTCAGTGATTGATGGTATTTCTCTGCTGGTTTGTCGATGAAGGCATCGATTGTGTGCATATGGGGGTATGCTTCCATGCCAAATTCACTAACAAATCGACCACCCATCGAGGGGAGATTTTGGTACGACTGCATAGTTCCATGCCAGACTATAGTAGTTAGTGAATATGCAGAAAACATACAATAAATGCAGAAACGGCGTACCATCCCACTGGTGGATATCCCCAATTGTCGGGTCTGTCGTATGCTTCCCACCTCCCCATGGGCTGCTTGGATGGTAAGGAAGACCTGGGCACTCTTCTTCTACCACCTTTGGCAGGAGATATTCATAAATATACCGAGCCGGGAAAGAAAATTTCAGCCAAGATTCAGGGTCCTTATCCGTGTCGTAGTCGTACGTTAAGTTGTATGTCTGTTGAATCTGGTAGTCTTCGTTGTTCCCAGCGTATATGACGATGGAAGGATGGTGACGGAGGAGTCTCATATTGGCTCGAGCCTCCTCCTCGATTGATGCAAGGTACTCGGGGTATGTAGGGTATGACGCGCAAGCAAAAAGGAAGTCCTGCCATACCATGATCCCGAGCTCGTCGCAAGTTTCATAGAATATCTCTGGCTCAAAAATGCCTCCTCCCCAGATGCTACCAGCTCATCAGAGACCAATTTATTTGCATAGAACATGAATAACATACCGGATCATATTCTGGTTCCCCTCAACCATCAGGTTCAACCAATCCTGATATTTTGCCTCTGTCAACCGAGGCAAGAAGCTCTCCCCAGGAATCCAACAGGATCCACTTGCGAAGATATCGATGTTGTTCACCCGGAAGTAAAACGACTGGCCATGATCATCTTTCTCCTGTACCAGCTCAACATGGCGGAATCCCACCTTCTTCGATACTTCATGCACCGAAGTGTTTCCTTTGAACAACTCCGCGCGCAGCTCGTATCTCGTTTGTTGTCCATATCCATGGGGATACCACAAGGCCGGCTTGTCGAGCTTGAACTTCACTTCCACCACTCCATTCTCCCCAGCTGTGGTCTCAGAACTGAAAACAACCTCCCCTTGCACTCTCAATTGGAATTGAACCCGTTCTGCGCCCCTTCCTGCAGTCCGTACATGGAGCGTCCCAGAACAAGAACCCAGATCCTCAGAAACAACACTCTGCATCCACAGATCTTCAATCTTGTCCACATAAGTCTCCAACCAGATAGGTCGCCAGGGCCCAGACGTAATCAGAATCGGACCCCAGTCCCAACCCCAGTGATATGCCGCCTTCCGGGCCCCAAGACGCCCTACCTCGGTCTGGTGTGCGATATACCTATGTTCTGGGTGGCTGTCGACTACTCCACGGCCTCGTCGAATGGGAGATTCAAAAAGGATCTCTAATCTATTCGGATTCGATTCAGGTTCTGACCATATTACAACGTCCGTCACATCGACCCGGTACGGGATGAACATATTATCGGATTCAAGGACCACAGTGTCGTTCAGTCTAGCTGTGGCAAAGGTGTCCAGGCCTTCAAAGAAAAGACTGCATCTTTTCCCTTGAGAATGTTGCTCTAGAGTTGAGAAGGTAGTCCGGTAGATCCAGTCCCGGTGACCGACCCATTCGACCTTCTGCTCATTGAGACCCACGAAGGGATCTGGTATGATCTCGTTGTCGAGGAGGTCCTGGTGGACGACAGACGGGACTTTGGATACAGGGAACACCGGTCCATCGTTTGCGTCCCTAAATGTCCAGCCTCGCTCTAGGGCTATGGATTGGAATGGTTTCGACATAGTTGAAGACTTGAAGTATGTACTCAATTGCAAGAGCCAGTCGGACATGGGCAATGGTCTTTTTTAATTATCCCCTCACTCCCCCGCGTCATGCCTTGATTCAGATGCTCAACACGTCATTTCATTAATGGGTACTAGGATTATGAGCCAGCTTACTCCAATCTGCAGTCGAAAGGAAATCGCAGATCCGCTACGGGGAGAGTCCCCGGGCCTACCTGTTCATGGAGACCGAGCCGGCTGCGAAGTGCCAAAATAGTAAAGCTTGTCAGGCAATAGAAACACCATATAATCTACTTGGATATCTATATTTTGGGACAAATGCTCCCTTGGGTCGTAGCCACTGTGTTATTAACTCACCGTAGCTCAACTTTCTTCCCTAGATCGATACTTTCATGCTATTCGTCTCAGTTTCGCTCTTCTCCGCGTGATATGCTTTTTATCATCGCCTTATTGGGTTCACTAATATCCAGTTTCTGAGACAATTCACAGCTAGAAGTGACGCTCTCGAAATAGCGGACCTTTGATCTGGTACTGGTAAGAGCAAAGGTGCCATGATGTTTCGACGGCAACACATCCAGTCGAAGAACTGAATGTGTTGGTCTCCACGCCACCAATATACCAAGCTTTAAGAGTCGTTTCGCCTGGCTGCTTGATGGACTTGGTGCATACATGCCGGAAGGGTTGAACAAGCTGGCCCGACGAACTAGACGCCTTCAGACTGGTAATAGGCCCGATATTAATGGCCTCGATGAACGCCAAACTCGGTCCCATTTTGGCGATCAGCAAGGCAGATTGAAATGAAAAGGCGCTTGGCACTTTCTAACCCCAGGAACTGAAATCACCGAATCCGCCGCCTCCCTTGAACTTCTTCCGCGCCGGCTCTGGCGCTGGCTCATCGTCTACAAACTCCACAATCTCGTCCTCGTCCTGGCCAGCCCTCTCAGTCAGGGCTGCTTTGAGATACTTCCCGACTCCAGCGGAACCCTCATCCTTAGCCGCTCCAGGCCCGCGCACTCGCTTTCCAGTCCAAGTGACCTGGTCGTCTTCCGCGCGCCGGCTATCTTCTTCCTCGTCTTCGGCAGCCTTGCCTTCACCTTGTTCTGCGGATTGTTCCGTCTTCTTCTGCTTTAAGAATTCTTCAAATGGGTCCACGAAAACGGTAACATCGATGATACGGATGTCGGGTGTTGGTTTGTTAGTTGTCGCATTGACGGGGTGAGTTTCGAGTTTGTTGAGTGTTGGTGATGAAGGTGTTGGGTCGTCAATCACATGGCCGAAAATTGTGTGCTTGAGGTTCAAATGAGGCAGAGCACGATAAGCAATGAAGCTGGGAATGTTAGTAAACATCTTCAATTTGCTGATAGTAGCCGAACTTACAACTGACTGCTGTTTGTGTTCTTCCCCTTGTTTGCCATACTGAGTGTTCCCCTAGAATCATGCTTGAGAGGACCCTCAAACTCGTCGTTGAAGTATTTTCCCCAGATACTCTCGCCGCCCCTTCCAGTACCCGTAGGGTCACCTCCCTGAATCATGAATCCCTTGATATTGCGGTGGAAAGACACGTCCTTGTAGTAGCCCTTCTTCGCCAGTTTGATAAAGTTCCATACTGCCTTAGGTGCATATTCCGTGTGTAATTCTAGATTGACATCCCCAGACGTCGTTGAGATTCGAGCGTATCCCTTCTGCTTCACCCGACCCCTCTTCAACATGTAATCTTCATCTGACAACAGTGCTAGTTCAGCCGACGTGTGAGGCGTCATCCCTGTGCTAGTGAACGATGCAGCAGCCAACCCAGTCGTGTATCTTGCGGCATTGTAGGGTACAGGCTTCCCACTTTGGTTGGATGCAGTTTTCTGTAACGACTTTGCAGGAGCAGCGGCCTTCGCCAGCGCCGCACTCGCAGGTGTATTCCCAGTACGCTGGGCTCTTTCTTCCCGAGCCTTAGCCACTGCCTCCCTCGCCTTTAAGATCTTCGCAGAGCTTCCCAGCGCATTTGCATTCACATTCCGAGTCGGATCTTCCCTCTCGCGTAGTTGCTCATCAGATAACCCGCTTTCTCCTTCCTTGATATAATTGAACGAGCTCAAGTTCCTAGACTCGATATTCTGCGGATCCTGCAATGTGATTATATCCTTCCGGCTAAATTCCTCATCCGTCACAAGATCCCGCCACATCTTGCCCTTAATATTCAACCGCTCAACTGTATCCCACGCAAACACATTTCCAGTATTCCGCAACGCGACAACATGAGTGTTATCCGTAAGGACCTTATACGTGACGGGATCGATATATTCGCCGGCATCGTTCTTCGCGATCGTCAACTTAATCAGATCCGAGCCCTTGAGGGGCGTTCCGTCAACCGGGTTCGTCCCATGCTTCTTAATCCAGGGTAGAATGTTTGTGAGGTCGAAAACCGTGCCGGATTGTGTACAGACAGGGTGCTCAAAGGGTTGCAGCGAGAGCGAACAGAACTTGAAAGGCAGGCGCCTGAAAGACGCTCCGCCGGCTCCAAGTCTAGCCCTGCCAACGCCAGCGCCAGCGCTGGCTGAATATGCGTCGTCCGAGGCCCATTCCGAATGTGTGATCTATGAATATCATCGTGATCAGTGGAAATCTTCTTTAGATATAAAGGAGGAAAACGGGGAGTTGCATCGTACGTAAAGTTTATCAGTGCCTGGAAGAGAGCCGCGTTAGGTTCTGTATCATAGACGGGGTATGATTATACTGACCTTTGCCCATTTTGACGACAATTATACTGTGAGTCGGACTGGGTCTTTTTGTCGGGGTCGCGAACCTTGAAATGATGTAGTTTTCGAATAGAGAAACTAACCTCTTTTAGTTAGGCTATATGTACCCTGCCTTAGGCATGAATGTGTTCCAAGTATGAACAGTTTCAGTGTCCGACCAGCTTGTTAAATTAAATATTAACTAACTAGTTATGTAGTGGACAGGAACATAATATTGGTACCCACTATGTGTGCGTGAGGTACGGTATACCTCATAAAAAAAAAGAAAGAAAGAAAAAAAAACAGGCTATACAGTTCGTGAACATGAGATAGACTATTTACTACGCTAAAGATAAAATCACGGTTTTGTTCCAGTTTTCTCTACCATAACGCCTCAGTGCCTTATTCGTGCTACTTATAATCGTTATATTGTCGTTCAAGGTCGATCACCTTTCAGACAACGGAGGGTTGGTATCGTAGAGATACGATCCATCGGTTCCCGAAATCGATACCATGTCGTCGACGAGTACCAAACTTTCGCCAGGCTATCTGGGGAATTCCAATGTCCGCAACAGAGAGGTTCCAGGAAGATCCTTCTCCAGCTAGCAGAGCATTAACTAGACCAGTCTTCGGTGCTCCAAGGCAAACAATCGATTTCGAATCGACACGCAATTGCCCACTCTCGACGATCGTCACTTCTCCTGTAGTAGATTCCGAAAATTAGATAGATTGCCCACAATTAATAGACGACGAGATGCTTACCAGTAGTAGCAGATATTCCGGACGGAACATCGACAGATAACGCATCGAGTTCACTCCGATTAACCCAAGAAATCATCTGAAACGCAGTTGCTTGGTCATCCGTTCGTAAGTCGTTGAACGTGAGATGAATACCAAATAGTGCGTCCAAAACCAAATCAGGTTCGAATTCAGAAGTTGATAGTCTCGGAGAGAGCTCTTCCCATTTCAGGAAGCGGCCGCCCATCTTCTTGAAGATTTCAACCTGTTTACGGCAGCTCTCAAGCAATTCGACTTCTTGTTCGATTCCTAGCATACACACCGTTACACGGTGGCCGCGGTTGCGCAGATGGCGAGCAGACGAAATAGCCCTCGCTCCAGTCCGATGGTTCCCAACGAGTGCCAGGATGGTAGGTGCAGCTGCATCGCTATTTAGAAGGCCAACAGCCGCCTCCGCAATACTCCTTCCAGCATTCTCAGTAATCATATCTTCACTCAAACCCACTTCGCCAATCGCAAGCTGCTCGACTTCGAGAATTTGTAGAGGACTGACAGTTGGACAGCTTCTATTTGTAGTCGCAAGTCGTAATGTCGCGTTCGACACGCTGGGTCCCGTAATTGGAGATGCTGAAACGTGTGTTTTGGTAGGAAGCGGGCTGTTTGTTCGAGAGCCGCTCAACTGATGGCGCCCGACGGTATTGATCTGTGCTGGAATAAGCGGTTGCCCAAGGATTCCGCTTCCTTTCCGAGACGCTCGGCCACGTACCGACAGCCTTGAAACGTCGCGTCCAGAAAAGGTCCCGCTGCTGAGTTTCGCATCGCTTGGTTCATGGTCGGTGGCCCTATTATCACTCTCCTCCTCCGGGCTATCATCAAGAACATTTTCCGTCCAGTGTAAGTTCCGGCCTCCGTTGGTTCCGGGCTTTGGAACCTTCCTGTTGAAACTAACTAACCGTGCTTCATCGGCAGTTGTGTCATCGTTCCTGATCTCCTCAAACACCCGTCTCTTGTCGAATTTGGAAAGGTTACTTGCAAAATCAAATTCGCCCAGTTCCTGGATGTCCGTTGCCTCTTCAGTTGCCCATCCATTGACTTCTTCCGGATAACCTTTGGTTTTCTTCTTCCGTCGTTTATTATTGAGTGTTCCACTCTCCTTATACGGCTGCGGGGAGTTCAACATGCTTGGACTAGAGGGTTCGACAAAAGCAGTCTGGCGCCACCCCTTGGTCTTCGGATTCGTATTAAGGGCCCCGTTGTGCTCGTTATAGATATTCTGCCCCTTCTGTTTTCCTGCGCGACGACCACGAACCGTGCCATAACGACTGGCAGCATGGACCGGCGACTCTTCAACCGCATGGAGAGGAGGGGGCTGTAGCTCCTTCCCCGGCTCCACTTGCGGGGTTGGAATGCTGCTCACATTCAGCTCTAGGTTACTGAACGGCTCGGTGAGGGTAGCTGGTGTTGTGTGTGATATGTGGTGAGATGCGCTCTGCGGTGCAGGATATTGTCGGGCGCTTGGGCCATCTATTAAACTCGATTGAGGTTGCGCGCTCGGATGAACCTCATTCGAAGGTTTTGAGAAACTTAGAATCGCCGGGTCCACGAACTGTTGCTGTACTTGGTTTCCCGAAATCGGCGGCGCCACATTCCTGGTTACTTGCGGTGCAATCGCGGCTTGCGTGCTAGGTCTATCGGATGGTTTCAAGGAAAGATCCGCGATGTCTGGTGCTTCGATGGAGTATGCCGGGACTGGATAACCGATCCACGACAAAGAAACTAAATGGTTACCTCGTTAGAATTGTACAGAGCACAATACGCCGGAAATATAGTAACGGACATACCATTCTGAAGCATCAAGCGTTGACCGATGACATCCGCAACCACCCCCTGGACAGTAGCGCCTGGAGGTGCTCGGAGAGTCACCAGCACATTGTAGCCGATGAATTCAGAGGCCATGATTGCGAGCTCTTCTAGACTGGGTGATCAAGCCGGTGGCCAGGTAGAGCCCATAATATGGAGTCAGAGAAATTTAATTCAGAAAGAACGTAAGAGAAAAGCTGACAATAACGCTGCGCTCGGGATAGTGATGCCAACGGAAGTTGTCAACCCTTCCGTGGGCTCCTACTCAAAGCTCTGGCTACAACGTCACGTGGGGTGGTATTTATCCTTATCGATAAACGCTGCATGATTGTTCGAGAAGCTTTACGGCTTCTGACGTCGGTTGCAGTTCAAACTTTGCTAGCATAAAGCGCTCAATTGAATCCTTTTTGTCTCACCTATCTGGGGGAGGTGGCCATGTTTTCCCTCTTATCCGACGAAGCCATTTGGCAAAAAAAGAGATGACAGAGAGAAAAGCAAAAAGAAAGAAGCAACAAAAGAGACTAATGACTATTTGTTGGACACCCGCAAAGTATGTATTTCTCCACTGAACAAAAGTTTACGCCATCATTGAACATGTCGACATTAATGATCCCGGTGAAGGCGGGAACTTCACCTTCATCAATGTCAAATTGCCAAGGTCGACATTCACCGTTTGCACATTGAAAGAAGCACTCACCATAGCGTTACATAGGGAAAGCTCGCTTATTGCTAGCGTAGAAATGTAGAGGTATAACTAGGCCTTCCATAGCAGTGTTTAATGGGAAATCATGCACTCTTTTCAATTTGATCTTGTAGAGACGTTTACACAGAACAACCTCGATTGACCAAAACAAATGGTGTCATAAATTTCAACCCAATCATAAATTTACAGGTACAAGTACTCAAATTGTTGAATAGTTCACCGACATGTTAAATTCAAGGACGGGAGTAGCTAGCAGTAAGGTTGTTGATCGCCCTGACCACACTGGGCAGAGGCTTCCTTCAGTTCGAGGAAGCCAATCAATGTTAGTCATCCCCCACGTCATCAGTCACGTGTGAGAAATTGTCGCGGTTTTGCCTGATTAGGAATCGTCTTGCATACCCCAGCCCAAGTCCAGGCTTCGAATATGTGGGAGCATGCCCCTGGTGGGAGCCTGGAGCCTCCCGTTATGAAGGTCGACGTACCGACACAGGGTCGTATCTACAGGGTAGTTTGGTTGGGCTTCGCAAAGATCTGGCTAGGAAGAGACCCGTTTCCCACGCTATGCCTAATGCAACTGATGCCCCCCATTGCTCTGACGCCATCCCCCATGCCACGTTGGGGCGAATTCCTAACCGAGTTGTATGGGGGCATGGATCGGGCAATACGTTAGGTAGCTGTCATCGAAATCTGGGCAGAAACCCCATAGTTCGATCGTAAATCTAAAGTTCTACCTAAACTGTGGCCTTCAACGACTAGCGACAAGGAATTCGACAGCAATTTAGAAGGACTGTTCGGGGGCTCCACCCGTTCATGGTCACGTTTATCGTTAAGTCCGACTCTGCCGGTGATGATTGGAAGTCCGCTGGCATCCATCTCGTTCTGGGCAAATTCACCTTACTGCATTGACCTATGCGTATGAGACTACTATTAATAAATATCCATCGATCCCTCCTCCACCTTCCTCAGTCTTCCTCCCTTCGACAAGTCGGGCCGCTATAGCTTTCCTCGGTCCAGAGAGTGAACTCTCTCGTACCTAGTGCCTCCGTGAGTGCCTTCAATCCTTCCAGCTCCGCCAGTCTGGCTTGTGAATATCGATCGAGGCGCGCAGCGGGGTGGGCTTAGCACTCCGCGCCCGAGACAAACAATCCCGGTCGTCTAGGCCAGGTTGGATAGAGAAACATGTGGCCACCCGTTTGAAGCTCGTGCTTGATGTTTATTAGTTATTGTTGTCGGGTTTCTCTGAGATGAAGCCTGAATTCGTGCTGTTCTGTCAGCAACTTGCATTGCCCGACGACAGTGCTGATTGAGCATCATTTGAGGCTTCAGAATGGCCGCCCACCCATTCACCCCCACGGCTTCAACAGCTGTCACCCCATATATCTAGTTACTAACCGTCTCCTTTTCATTCCAGCGCCACTACTTCGGCTCCCCCGCCGTTCTTTCGCGCTACGTCAACCGTGCCGTTCGCACATATCTATCGCCGTCTCCGCTGCTCACCCGCCGTTCCCTAGAAACCGTACCGTACTTGCGGGGCTGAAATCAGAAGTTATTCAAGCTGGCAGGAAATAAGAGGAGAAGTTTTTCTGGTCAGGGTGGGTTGCTGAACAGGATGTTCAGTGGCTCCTCGAGCCCACCCAAAGATAAATCGGACACTGTTACCCGCTCCGGTGCCATCAATACCCCGTCGCTAAGTATCCAGACCGAGGATCCCAACGAATCTCAGAAGAAATCCTCCCCTCCAACTGGCTTTTTTGCTCGCAGAGCAAGTGAGGAACAGAGCCCTGGTGGCGACAAGAAGCGCCGAAGCAGCACCGTCTCAAAGGCGGCGACATTCTTCGCCAACGCAAAGAACTCCTTGAGCCTCAATAGTCCGCGAACAGACAGTTCTTTCGGCTACACTATTCAAGAGTCTCCCTCTATCCACAAATACGGAAATATGGACCCGGCGCTTAATGTTCCACAAGGTTCATTGAACAATTCTGCGGGCGAATCTTTACCAACTCTTCGGTCGTCTTTCAGAGTCGGTGTTACGGAGGATCGGAATAAAAAATGTCGCCGGACTATGGAAGATACACACGCCTATCTTTACAATTTTCTTGGGAACCCTGTACCGTCCGTGCAGATCGATGATCCTGATCCAAATTCTAACTCCGGAGATACCTCGCCAAAGACCGGAGAGCCTGCCCCAGTCGTCGAAACGGATAATGGGTATTTTGCAATTTTTGATGGCCATGCAGGTACTTTTGCTGCGCAATGGTGTGGGAAAAAGTTGCATTTGATCCTGGAGGATGTAATGCGCAAGAATCTCAATGCGCCTGTTCCCGAACTTCTCGACCAGACATTCACTGCTGTTGACCAGCAGCTAGAAAAACTACCCGTGAAAAACAGCGGTTGTACTGCAGTTGTTTCACTGCTCAGATGGGAGGATAGAGTTCCCACGTCACATTCAGTAACCGGCTCGTCTGCTATCGGACCCGCAGCAGCGGCAGCTGCCAAGGGCGAAGCCAATTCAGAAGCCGATGATACGCCCACGCAGGAAGCAGCTGCCACCCCTGTTGCCGCTGTGCCTCCTAAGCTACGGGAAAAAGCCATTCGCCAGCGTGTGTTGTATACCGCAAATGTTGGTGATGCTCGTGTTATTTTATGTAGGAACGGCAAAGCCCTTCGTCTGTCTTACGATCACAAAGGCAGCGACGAGAACGAAGGGCGACGAATCGCGAACGCGGGTGGCTTGATCTTGAATAACCGCGTCAACGGAGTTCTTGCGGTGACTAGAGCTTTGGGTGACGCATATATCAAAGACCTTGTCACTGGGCATCCTTACACAACGGAGACTGTCATCCAGCCAGATCTTGATGAGTTCATCATTCTGGCTTGCGATGGGGTGAGTTAACGAGACATTATTTCAAAAAGAATTACAATCAGTGCTAATAAAAGTTTTGCAGCTCTGGGATGTGTGCAGTGACCAAGAAGCCGTCGATTTGGTTCGCAATGTGTCTGATGCCCAGGAGGCATCCAAGATCCTGGTTGATCATGCCCTCGCGCGGTTCAGTACTGACAACCTATCCTGTATGGTGATTCGTCTTAACGCAGACCGCCACCGCCATGTTGCCAGCCGGGCAGTTGACCCTACTTCTGTAGAGGGCCAAAACGCCGCTGACCACAAGCGTGGTATAAGCGAGGCTGATAACATCGTCGAAGGTGCCAGAAAGAGCATGGCTAGTACTGGGATAACAGACGAGTCAGAAACACTCCAGAAGGTACATGAAGAGGGAGAAGAGAAGCTAGAAAGGTTATCGGGCGAGGAGCCCGAATTGCAATTGTCTGTCTCGCCAAACGCCCCGGCGAGAGAACTCAATGAGCCGAAGAAGCCTGATGCCAACAACAATCAATAAGTGACATCTGCAACTGAAGATCTCGAGACCATTTAAAGAAGAAATAGAAGCGAGGTTTGAAGCTATATCTACAAAATCTTATACATTTCTGTTTCTATTCGCGGTCTTGTTTTTCTTTCCTTCTTTTTTGTTGCTCCTCGTCTTATCTCATATCTTCTTGCCCTTCTATTCTTCCCTTCTTACTGTGGCTTAGCTATTGGCGTTGATCGCGAACTGCAAGAACCCCTCAATTGTCGTCATCGGACCTGTACATTAGATTTTGGTGATGCAGATGTTCCAGCTTGCACCATTTTCTGACATACGGGCTCCCCGCCCAATCCTTGCCTCAATTTTTGTTCCGGCGCACTGTCTGACTGGCCAAACTCTGTGATTCCTCGCTCACTGTTGGGGGTGAGAGCCTGGCTGCGTCACAAGTGCCCCTCCGTGTATTTATATCTTGATGTCATGGAGCAAATTTGATTGGCAGTTTGGATATACAAAGATACTGAAGAATTTTATTTGCTACAAGGGTTTGTAGTGGAGGCCATTTGAATAAGTTTACAATATACTGTCATTTTCTGTCTTCTAAACGCCAATCACCCCCAAGCCAAACAGGAGGGAGTCTGAGTTCTAAAAATACAAGGCGAGGAAAGCAATATCTCCGACAACAACGTGGAAAAGGAAAATAGTGCACATGGAAGACATTTAAATACAGGGGTCAGCTAGGCCTGCAGGCTTAGGATGAAGCGGGATCCTTCTCCGTGAAAGCCTTATCCGCAAGTACTTCAATCCCGTGGTAGAGCGGCTTCTGTCCTGGCATCACATGGTCGCGGGCGAGATCCAATTCGCCATGCAGGACTCGTACCGGCCAATTCTCGGCGTATCGAGCGTTGTGAATATCGGTCCAGAGAATCTTCACGGGGTCTTCCGCCGACCTGCCCTCAGCGGATTCGCGCTTGATATCAGCGTCCTGGGATTCCTGGACTTTGTACGTGATCTGGTCCGAACTTAAAGTGGCTTCCAGGTTGGCAATCCGCTCCGCATTTTGGTTTGCCTTCGCCTCTTCCTTCTTGCGAGCCTCACGACGACGTCTTCGTGCACCGCGGCTCAAATAGCCTCTCTTGCCATCGGCAAATCCGTTATTGACTTCCTCCTCCTGGATAGCCAAAACGGCAGAAATATCGGCGACGCTGGTAGCCTTTTGGTCCATGACAACACGGGCTCGGTCCTTCTTCTCCATCAACCAGCCGATTTTGTCACCATATTTCTCGTCAAACTCCTTGGCCTCTTCGGGGCTTCGCGGTCGCTTCTGGTTCAGGAATTCCTCTGTGATCGTGACCATCTCTCGCGGCGGAGCGAGCTGGCGCTGCAGGGAGAATTCGCGGAGAAGATGGAATGCGCGCAGGCCAACTTTGGAATCGTTGAAGTGAACGGAGAAGTAGGGAACCCACATGTCCTTTCGGAGCGTTGCGGGAACGGTTTTCTTGCCGTGGTATACAAGCTGGCGAAGGACGTTGTTTTTCTGTCAAATGAACAAAAAAGCAGCGTCAGCAAAGATTAGAAGTATATTATCCCCAGAACGATATCACTAACCTCCAGATATCTTGTCAGCGAGTAGACCACCTGATTCGTGCGAATATTATGGTAGACAAAGATGTTTTTGCCGTGTGTCAAGGCATTCAGGGCCTTCCGTAACCGCACACCTTCTTTCACTTGATGTGTCTTGAAGGCATTCGAATTCTGCTCCCGGGGCTTTCCTTGAATGATACTTTTGTTCTCGATAGGTGGACGACGAATGATATTCCAGGTACCAATCTTGGTCGGATCTAGGATCTTTTCGAAGGTCCCCTTGAGGGTCTTCTTCTGGACTGGTTGCGAGGCCATTGCGGCCAGAACGCGGGTCTGCGCCTCGCGTATAGTGTGTCGAAATCGGTCGGTCGAGGATTAGAGCACGAGATACTCTATTGCATTGCAGGTATCGATGGGGTTGTGCGATTGGAGAAGTGGCTTGTTGGGCAGAGAGTTGTAAGGTGAAGGGCGGATCATCAATTTTTCGGCGGCGGAGTCCAAACGGGGGAAACCGCCTCGACTACCAAGCCGGGAGCTGTCCAAGTGGAGTTGGAGGTCATTGAACCTCAACGTCGACCTCGAGAATTCGTTCCTTCTTTACATTTACACCATCTTCAGCACATCTGTTGTCTGTGGAGTTGTTTTCTTTTATATGGCGACTGGATGAAGACAAGACCAGGCCCTTTTAGGTTCCCTTGACGGCTCGCAATGGCAGCCAACACTTCCGATGGGCTGATCAATGACGGTATGGGCAATCGCCGCGACAGACCCTTTATCTATCCATCGGTGAGTTTCCCGTTGTATTGGGTCTCTTTAGAGTCTACTAGAGTGCTGACAAAATCGCGCGATAGAGTCGGAAGCTACGGCATTTACAAGGCGTGTCCGTACGGAACCTTGTTATTGACCCGCCAAGTAGGGCCCGAGGGAAGACGATCGATGATGAGGATATTCCCAACTCCCTGGAGACACCATCCAAGATTCTTGCTCAAGATGCTGGACGATCCTTATATCACTCGCGTTCGTTCACAAACTTGAAGTCTTTCCCCGCATCGAGCGACCAGATTGTCCGTCCTGAGGCGCGACTCCCTTTGCGACAGGCCCGCCGAAAGAGTACCCTGCCATGGAGCGACCCAAACCCACAAATAAGGCAGGTGAAACTGGAGGACATTACGCGTAGCCGTATGGCAAACACTTGGTTTTCGATCCATTGCGACGGCATCGATGAGCCTGTGTACGTGAGCGAGGTCGTGGAGGATGCGATGAATCCTAACTTCCGTGCTTTTGACCTCAATTTTTGCGGTCCACTAGTCTCGCGCTTAGATCATCTTATTCTGAGGTTATGGGTGAAGACAGCGACCATGGATGATTATATGGTGCTCGTGGAATTGCAACTACATTTACAATCCCTCCAGTTTCTGGGACGATCACTGGACAACTTCCACCAACCCCTGCCTTCGAACTCCATTCTTTTCCATTTCTCAGATGGTGTGTATACAAACTTGACCGATATCCCCCCAGTATGGGCACCGATTTCTGCATCAAGTTCCAAGTCGAGTGATTCAGCTGCCCTGCCGACCTCATCGTACGACGTACTGATGCGGCTTGCGAACTTGGACGAATGCATACAGGATGCTTTAATAACAAGAGAAAGGCTGGAATCTCAGATTAGTATGATTCTGGAGGAAAACCAGCATGCCGTTGAGACGACCAGCGAAGCGTCCCGGGCTCGGGACAAGCTCGCGCTCACCAAAAACGCAGTTTCAGGCGAGCGCAAACAATTGCGCCTTGCTAGCAAACGCAAGGAAGAGCTTATCGCTAGTATAAAGGCTAGAAAAGAAGCTATGAAGCGTGGGACATCTGCCCGGGAAACGGTGCATGGCCATCTTCCCGACGCGCGAGTGAAGTTGGGTTCCAGCACGAAGCTGTTGGACCAGAATACAGAAGAAACAAAAGGCCAGATTCGGCGCATTTCCGAAGACATACTTGAAATATACCCGATTGAGCCGATTCACGATAAGCCGCTGGCCTTCACTATTGCTGGTATAGCCCTTCCCAACTCAAACTTCACAGATGTTGATCGCGATTCGGTGGCGGCAGCACTTGGGTATACCGCACATTTGGTTTATTTGCTGTCCTTCTATCTCTCAATACCGGTGCCATACCCAATAACACCGTACCTGTCAAACTCGTTGATCCAGGATCCGGTGTCTACCTCTCTTCCGCAGAGGATTTACCCTCTCCATCCGGTCAACGTACAATACCGGTTCGAGTATGGTGTGTTCCTACTGAACAAAGATATCGAGTTTTTGCTTAACAAACAGGGACTGCGGGTCCTTGACATTCGACATACTCTTCCAAATCTGAAATATCTCTTGTATGTTCTCACAGCGCGGTCGTCGGAAATCCCCGCAAGGAAGGCTGGAGGAATCAGGGGATTGCTTCCAGGGCGCCTGACACCTAGTCTTTCCCGCCGAGGCAGCGAAGATAGCGCGGTTTATGGCGAGACTGTCATTCCTCGACGAGGCGCGAGCCCGATGTTGAAATCAAATGGGGAGGTGGCACTAGACAAGGGGAAGAAGCCGATTACCTCCGCTCCAAGCAGTTCGGCATCGTTTGGGGTGGCTTAACGGGGCAACGGTGCCAAATGTAACTGCGCTACTTGGCTAATATTGGTATCGCCGATGGGCGACGAGCCCGCGTGTAGCAATTATTTGGGATTTGGCTGCGGCGTGTTGGCTCTTTTATTATTATCTGGGCTCCTCCAGTACCTGTACATACTTATTAGCATGGGCCGATACCCCGCATAACTGGAGGACGCTTGTGAATGGCGTTTTGTATATTTATTGATTCTGAATCTGAACTGACCAAGGGGTAGTAGCAAATCAAAGAGCGCAATAAAGAACACCTTTTCATAACGTGCGCAAATTAAACGAGCAGGGGTCCGAGTTCTTGGGAGTTCCTATTGATAACAAGGTCACGATCACTGGTCTCCGCTTCATATCGCGTCCACTCGGCCACTCGACGCAAGGGGACTCTCTTCACTACCCCGCATTCATTCAACGGCCGTCTCAGAATGGCTTTCGAGTCTCGAGTCTTCACATTTCTTCAGATCGAGTCACCTGTACTTCTTTGATCTCACCGTGCAGTTAAAAAGTCCCCGGGGGCGGCTGATAAACGACGCTTCCCCGACTCCAACTTCCCCACCGCTTTTTACGCTTTCTGGCGGTCGTCGTCGCTTTGCATCGGCAAACCCCAGACATTTTCCCATCCACCCCATCTGCATCTGGTCTCGGCAGATCTTCTTTAGTGATGATGGCAGCACACGACGGGCAGCAGGATAGCGGCCTCTACTCTCGCGAAACATCTGCCCGCAGATCACAATCGCCATCGAATACCCAACATCGTCGCGGCTATCAGGCCTGCGATCCGTGTCGCAAGCGCAAAGTCAAGTGTGACCTTGGGAGTGAGTCCATGTCCTGCGGGGAACCCAGCTAGTACACCCCGAAGGCGCAGCACGTCGATACTGACAGTAACTTCTTTCCAGGTGTTGATAACCCCCGCCCGCCACCATGCGTACGATGCCGACGTGAGAGTAAGCGCTGCGAGTTCTCCGCCACACGGCGCAAACGCAAGACTTCCGACGTGGAGAGCAATGTCGATGATGTTCTTCGTCGCGACAAGCGAATGATGACCGGGGATACTGCTCCCAAAGCCGAGCATTCACCCAGCGCGATATCCTCTTCTTTCCCACAGCCAGAGCTTCCTACATTTGACACCCCCGGTCAATCACAGACAAAGTGGATCAACAAATCCCCTTCGAACGGCCATCTACCGCAACCGAGCAAGAGTTACGGTGCGAACTTACCTACGTCTACGACGCAGTTCACGGATTTAAGAAATACAAGGCACCCGGTGTATTCCGTTGGAGAGAGGTCGTCTGTTCCAAGGTTTAGCCTTGAGGGCAACCAGCCCATGATGAATCGTACCGCTGTTGAGCTACTATCACCTGCGATCAGTAACAGCCATGATGCTTTGCATCTTTTGTCGGAGGCTGCCGGAAGGACCGAGGACTTGAATCGCCAAAGCCTGGAGAACCGGTATGCTGCGACACGACAGTCAGGCTCCTCGTTTACCTCGCCCATGTCGACTATGACGCAAGCGGGAACCCCACGAAGCGCAGGCGGCTCGTTTTCACGACAAAATACGTCAGGAACTGCGCAGTCTACAAACTACTTTCAGGGCAGTGGACTGGCTTCCGGGGAGACCCATTTGGACTCTCGCGACCGAACGAGTTCTGCAGGGCACACCTCAGACTCGAGCTATCTGGATGCTGTCAAGGCATGGTCTCGGCTACGGTTTGTCCGTGCGGGCTGGCTCTCGGTCGAGGAGTCAATGGCCTACGTTGCATAGTAAGACACCGCTCCCTTCTCGGACATCTTCTTTTACTGACTGTGGCCCTAGTTACTATGAGCACCTCGCACCTCTGAGCCCAATCGTCATCCCCGACTTCTCACATCCTTCAACACATCGCACTCTCCTCACTGATGAGCCGGTCCTGGCTGTAACGATCTTGACCGCTGCATCGAGACATATGAAGCCGAGCGGAGACGGCGCGCATTCCCGAGCCTTTTACATACATGACCGCCTTTGGTCGTATTTGCGTGGAATGATTGAGCGCTTGTTTTGGGGCCAGGAGAAGTTTGGAGGGAACGGCATCGGCATCAACAAACCTCGGTCCTATTTAACGACCACCTCCGCCAAGATCAGTCACAAAGGAAACCTGAGATCTTTGGGTACGATTGAAGCTCTGTTGATTCTTACGGACTGGCACCCACGCAATCTGCATTTCCCTCCTGGTGATGACGAGAACGCACTAATTGATCTCGACGTGCACACTGGCTTGCACGACAAAGATCTGGAGAATGATCATGAAAGCACTGCCAATCGAGGCTCCAGCGGCGCACCAGAGGGCAGACTGGCCTTCCAGACATGGCTGGAACCTGCATGGCGGTCAGACCGGATGTCGTGGATGTTGCTCAGTACTGCGCAAGCGTTAGCTTTCGAGCTGGGCGTATTTGACAACAAGAGCGATGCCAAATTATCTACTGAATCGTTAGCTGAGCAAACCCGGAAACGTCGACTTCGCCGCCTCATCCTTGTGTATATTACGCAAAGCAGTGGTCGTCTGGGCATACCCTCTATGCTTCCACTGACACAGTGGTCGGATGATATCCAGCCGACTCCTCTGACTGGTTCCAAGGCCAACGAGATCGATAAGATGCATGATTGCTGGCTTGGCATATCTAAGATTATGTACAAAGCCAATCAGTATCTGTTTGCATCGAATGAACAGACGTCTGAACTTATACGGAGTGGACGCTATCGAGATCAGATCGACCGATTTCAGCCTTTCCTTCGAGAGTGGCGGCAAACCATTGATTCCACTGAGCGTGAGTGCCTCCCAAAATTCTGCTTTCTTTTTATGGGAATACTGATTATTTCAAGTGCACCCGGCGATGAGGCATATCTTGATGATTGAATATGAATATACTCGTGAGTTTACGATATCTTCCTAAATCTACAATAGAGACTGACATTTTTAAAGGGGTATATGTCAACTCCCTAGCATTACAAGCTGTAGTCGATCGGTGGACAACAATGTCAAACGAGGCGGCTCAGGCTAACAACAAACCTGGTTCTGCAACCGGTAGCGGGTCGTACAATGTATTGATGGAATTATACCGTGTCAACGAGCCTTTTATTCAAGAGGTGGTGGATGCATCTCGCAAAATCCTGACAACAGTGCTTGAGGACCTTGTTCCTGGGGACCATTTGAAACATGCTCCTGTTCGGACCTGCTTCCGGCTACTCTCCGGGATGATATTTATTCTCAAAGTAAGCGCTGAAGTTCTCAATTATGTGTACCTGTCACTAACTAACCTTGTCAGACCTTCACGCTGGGCGCCAAAGAAGATGATGTGCGCATATCCCTTGATCTTCAAGATCGCACCGTCGAAGCACTACGAACGTGCGTTGTTGATGACATCCACCTAAGTCATGCCATCGCCCGCCTCGTCGAGCTTTTGACAACAAATATCCGCACCCGCTTCCTCCGCTTCGCTCCCCTTGACCGTAGCGGTGATAACGAAAGCCATGATCGGACGTCTGCACCAACATCCCGAGCCCAATCGCCACCAACCACGCGTCGCGACGCCATAAACAACCACACCTGGACGCCAGGACACTCCTCAGCGCAAAACCAAAACCTGGGATATGCAGACACCCACCCGCCGGCAACAACAACACCCATAACCTCAGTTCACGACCCCCTTGCCGGCATCCCAGCACAACCCATCAACTCCTCAAACATCAACGTCAGCTTCATGCCTCCCCCACCATCAGTATATTACAACTTCTACGAACCCCGCACCACCACGCCCTCAGGCGATATGGACGGTTCAGGCTCCTCAGCCATGCCACCTCAGTCTATGGCAGAAAACCCGAACCAACCCGGAGTTTCAGACTGGTTTGCACTTCCGCTCGACCAGTTCTTTAACTCTTCTACTGCGGTCGTGGACCAGGGACTTGGTGGCACGGGACCCATGGTGGGAGAGTTTGATATGCTTGAGGTCTTGCTGAATGAGCAGTATGACGGGAGCGGCGAGGGGCTTGAGTCTGGAGGCGGAGGGTTGTCTTCGCAGTTTATGCAGTCATAGTAACTTGACGGCTTTGGTGTTTCTACGAAGTCTTATCTTAAAAATACCCTGATGATTGTGCGAGCTTGTATACTGCGATTTAACTTGGCTACACAGTGGGCGGTTCATTGCTGTTTAATGATATCGTTGGTATGATTTATATATTATTATGAGTTGTATGATAACGTGAAATGCTTTTTTTTTTAGCCTGAAATACTACACTGCATTTTCGTGGAGGCCTACTAACATAAAGGACGTAATAGTCCGTTACTTTACACTTACTCGCCACTTCTGAATCGTAGCACCATCCGCGTCTTCTGTGGTTAGTTTCAACTAGAGATTACTCACAGTCTGGGACGCGCCTTCCTTACAAGGATTGATTAGCAGTTGAATTCCAGAATAGGGAGTAGCAACCAGTACTGGGTTTTCCCACCTGCCCGGCCCACACATGGTCCATCGCACCTGCCTGTTAAAACAGCGCGGACGATAATTAAGGAAGGTGCGACTGAGACAGATTTTGTACAGCTCTAGCGTTTGATGAACAATGTAGTTAAAGCAGGGGCTGCGCCAGCTTCATGGCTGGACATGTTTGAGACGAGATGACAGCCGTAATGACAAGCATGGGCATTGAATGCGAGTGTATTCGAACATATGGGGCCTAGAATGGTGATAAGTGATACCAGATACACTGGCTAATTTCATACAGATGTTAACCCAGGCATGTGAGCTGGAATTGGAATCCGAAAGCGCCTTTATCGTTTCTGCTCAGATTGCATCAAGGTGAAACCGTGATTGTTGCTTGTCAACGCCACACAGTGCCCACTGTCGTCCCAAGCTCAGTGACTCCATCACTGCTACAGTTGTTTGGAAAGGAGCTGTGACTGTCGGCCCTCAGTGCCTCGTGCTCTCTGGTAATTCTTGGCTTATCAGCAAATCACAGTGCTACATTGGACGCCGTCGCCCCTTCACAGCTCTGGCAGGCTCGTATATTGCGAGTTTCCTTGGGGCCAACGGGATTTTCAGAGTATTGCTGTCACATTTGTCAATGAGATCCGGGTGCGGGAAGATTGCATGAAATCGACCATGATTTGACGGTCCTCGAGCTGAGGCCGCGAATGCGATGGAGTAACTGCCGATCAAAGAGTTGCCGAGAGACATTGAGTACGGAGGATTTGAGTTGGACACCGTAGATACCCCGCGTGGAAGGTAACTTCGAAGGTCCAAGGCACCTCGGAGGCTCGGTGTAGACTGGAAGTGTTGACAGGGGAAGAGAGCAGACGGCAGGCTTCATGTGACCTGCCCAGTGACTGCTGCTTTTTCTATTCTCACTCTTCATCCTTGACTTTTCACAGTCTCCAATTCCCCTTAAGGTTGTTGGTTGTTGATTGTTCGTCTCCCTCGGTCGTCTCGTTGACTGGTTTTGACTGAACTCTGGTTCACAGCATCTGCCCCTGAACCCTCAGCCCACCGGAGCCGCCAATTCGCCGCCGGCGCTCTCCACACTTGTTGATTTCTCCATCGCGGCATTTGCGCTCCGCCGCTCAATTCACAAATGATGATTGTGGGCTGAACTTGGCCTCCCTCCAGCCTTCAGTGGAGCAGTTCATGGTCCAACGAGCTTGAGCCCCGCATGGGCCCCCAATGCTGACGCCCATCGAAAAGCTTCCTTGGCCCCCTAACCAAGCTAGACAAGCAATCGTCATGGGCAACTCCACAACTGTATAGTGGGCTTTCCCTCGTGCCTGGACACGAGGCACGTTCATGCCAGGGACATGGCTACCTTACTGATTCTGCTGCTACTGGCCAATTTGAGCTTTGGACTTAGTTCTGCTGTGTTTGATCCGGGTCGCCGGTCGTTGTAACTCAGCATGAGTCGCAGTCCAATAGCATGCATGCTCATCACTCAACACGATCTTCGTTCTCGATTCCTAGTACGGGTCACTTGGGCCTTGGTGCCTACTCTGTACGTACTAGGCTGCTCTGGTTGAGGGGCCGCTCCGGAGAGCTGTGAGAACCCGTATCAGGTGGGACCTGTGCCCATTGCAGATTGTGATGCTCATCCACTGTTTATCGCTCCCTGAGGGGAACCTGGTCACGTATAAAGGTATCTCCACCCTCTTCCCGCCGGACTTAATATAGCACAACACTTATACTGGCTTGTTCAGATTCTCAGATCTGGAATTGACCCTTCTTTGCTTTTCTGTTGCCGTCCTGGTTAGCATATAGTCACATATCCTTCCAAGATGGTTGTCTTCAGCAAAGTTGTCTCGGCGGCCGTCGGCCTCGCAGCCGTCGCATCTGCTGTGCCCACATCCAACCCTCGCCAGGGCTTTACTCTCGATCAAATTCTAAGCCCGAAGTCCAGCCACGGTATCAACTTCCCAAAGATGTACGGGAAATCGTTGTCTAAATACGGCGCCCCCATCCCTGCTCGCCTCCGAGACGCTGAGGGTCACGGTACAGCTGTGACCACTCCCCAAGAGTACGATATCATGTATCTGACTCCAGTCAATGTCGGTGGCACAATGATGAATCTGGACATTGACACAGGATCTGCAGATCTGTAAGTTGCACACCTCTCGTTCTACTGGCCGCCAAAAGGCTAATATATATATATATAGATGGGTGTTTTCCGACCAGCTACCAGCTGAGCAGCAGAAGGGCCATAGTGTCTACAAGCCTTCCGATCATTCTAAGAAGCTGGAAGGTTACAGCTGGGAAATTTCGTATGGCGATGGTAGCAGCGCAAGCGGTGATGTGTACAAGGATACTGTTACACTTGGCGGAATTACTGCGCAAAGCCAGGCAGTTGAAGCCGCTTCTAAGATCAGTGACCAGTTCGCCCAAGACGAGCACAATGATGGTCTGCTCGGCCTGTCATTCAGCTCCATCAACACTGGTGAGTCGTTAAAACCTATCTAGATGCGTGCTCTACTAACCCTGCATTAGTTGAACCTAAGAGTCAAACCACCTTCTTTGATACCGTCAAGTCTCAGCTTGACACTCCTGTCTTCGCTTCAGCTCTGAAGTACCACAAACCCGGAAGCTACGACTTCGGTTTCATCGATCACGCCAAATACAAGGGCGAGCTTACCTACGCGGACGTGGACAACTCCCAGGGATTCTGGATGTTCTCAGCTGAAGCCTCCGGGATCCAGTTCAACGCAATCGCCGGTACGCTCAAAAACATTGCCCCGAACTAAATAATCGATTTCTATTCTGACTGATACATGCAGATACCGGTACCACCCTCATCATGATCGACCCCCTCATCGTCATTCAGTACTACCTCCAAGTGCCCGGTGCCATTGACAACATCCTGGTAGGCGGCTGGACCTTCCCCTGTGACGCGGACCTCCCCGACTTCACCATCGACATCAACGGCTACAAGGCTGTCATTCCAGGCAAGCACATCAACTACGCCCCCGTGACCGACGGCTCCAACACCTGCCTTGGTGGTATCCAGGACAACCTGGGCATGCAGTTCTCCATCCTCGGAGACATCTNCCTGAAGAGCCAATATGTCGTTTTCGACGCTGAGGCTCCTCGTCTTGGATTTGCGCCTCAGGCTTAAGCCTAGGCTCTTTCCTGACTGCACTGACTCGTCGGCTTTTCATTTTCTTTTTTCCCCCCCTCTTCGGCAATACTGAGCGTCGATCCGGTTTGCCATGTATATACTCTTTCGTAATAACCCCGTTTCCTAGGGAAAATAGGAACAATATGTACAGAGTAACGACGCAATAGCGGTCTTGCAACCAAATTAATATGGGCATATTAATCCCAAATGGAATGAACGCACCATCGCACTGATCAATCTAAACCAAGTACTCGTAGGGTCGCATTGAATACCGTAAACAGTAAGGTGCGGATAGATCATTGATAAATTTAAATTTATTTGGAGATGAGAGCTAGTAACTTTAATGCGCCCAACCTAAACTCTATCAAAAAATAACTACTCCGGAGTAGAGCAAATTAGCCACCACCCTCCGGAGTATAACCTAGAGCTCCGAGACATGCTGGCAACACCGGACCAAAAACCTACGCGCAGAGCCATGGCATAAATAAACGTAGATAACGAAGTAGATACTGCAGGGTTGCGTATATACTGTGCCGAAAATATGATGATATGTACGGAGGATTGTATGTCGACCGTCGAATCAACCGACTTCGTAATTGAAAAGTAGGATAATTTTGCATGTCCTCGTTAAATGAACTGCGGGATTTTGCACTTCTGTTTGGGTATCAAGCAGACAACATTTTGTTTAGACACACACACACACACACACTCGAACTCCAGGATTTAATGTCGCGCTTTTTGCCTGGACATATTGAAGATGAGAGTGCAATGTATCTGTGTGTCGTGTCGATGCGGTGACTGGGCCGACAATGAAATAATAGAAGGACGCATTCGACGACCTAGGGATTAACTCAGAGTTCCTGCGTATCCATACCCCATATTTCCCATTGTTTTATCACGTCCCAGCCCACGCGCTGTACCCTTCGCCGTAACGTGCGGTTCCTAGGACCACCTAATAGACAGTCTTCTACGCTGCCCCATTCGCGTACAAGCGCAGTCTCTTCATCTCGCATTCGTTTCCCAAGAACGGGCGTTGGCTGAGAGTTCTTCTGATGAAACGAGGGTATCTTCGGTGAGTTTGTCTGTGTCTGTGTCTGGTTTGGTCCTGGGCTTGGAAGGCCTAGGCCCAGACCAACGTTGTTCCCTTGCTCGGGTTCACCGTAGCTCTGCGGGCTTTTGTCACTCATACTCGGTGCGCGAGATTCTGCTGGTGTCTGGGATTGAACCCCTTCTCGCGGTTGTGATTGATCTGCTGGGACTGTATAGTATTCGCCTAGAAGGAAAGCCTTCCGGCCAAATCCGATGACTTTCAGCCGCTGGAAGAGCTGCTGATCGGCGAGAGCTTCGCTTAGTTTTTCGATGAGCACTTCATCGTCTTGTTCTACGAATTCTGCGAAGCTCCTGGCGCCAACATCGATGCCATTTGTATCCTTGCATTGCTTGGGAGGCTTGGGGAACATCTCCTCTCCGGGTGACGTGCTGGTTCCGATTGGGATGAGAAGGCGCAATGCTTCAAGATTGCGGAGAAAGGGAAGTAGGAGCCCTAATGTGTCCATGCTTGATATTTCCGCTGCAAAAGCCAGCTGCTCTAATTGCGGACTCGCATGGACAATGCGGGCTATTATATTCGATGAAAGCGCCCATCGCGCGGGAAGGAGAAGATGACGGAGTGTTGCGGCGTGGTTTAGTACGATACTGTTTATGGAGTTATCTCTGATCCTCGCTTGTAAGCTAGGCGTATTCGACGGGGAGTCGACCGATGTCGGAGTTATAAGGTCCCTCGAGGTGCAGTTCGCATTATCGGAGCCAGGTGGAGTGAGAGTCGTTGCGCATGGGGCTGGCTCGCGAGGTGAATTGATGGAATCAGAAAGGTTTGTCGCACCGAGTAAGTATAGTTTTTCAAGACCCGTAAAGCTTCCGAGAAACTCGGTCTGTCTCTGGTTATATACGTTTGCCCTAAGGCTTCTGAGAACCATGGGCTTATTAGGTATGACAGGCCATGTGCTGTCAACGAATGTGTTTAGATTCGCCCACTCCGACCGAACCTCTTGGAGCATTGTCACTTCCTCCACCGTGCCGCTATCGAAAGCGAGGTTGAACTCTTCACTATGGCGAGCATATAGATTCGACATCCCAAGTTTCTTGATGGCCAGTGGCTTCTTCATGGAAATACACTTGCGAAAGTAATCGTGAAGCATAACACTCGGTTCCTGCATATTCCTCATCCGCGGCGACCAGTGCATTTTCAGCTCCCTTAATTTCCTCGCCGTGCAAAGCAACGTCGATATGTCATCGGGGTAACAAAGTGGATCAATATCCATAATCTTCAGGTATCTCAGGTGCGGCATCGGTGGAATCACAGTCGTTGGCCGTGGGTGCCGACTCGACGGAAACCTTATCGTCAGCGAAGTCAGCTTGGGCAACTGCGCCAGCCCCAGGTACACAGTTTCGAGCATCTTCGAGCTGAGTTCCCAGCGGAAGCTCTCCAAATCCTGCATCTTATCGACAGCCGCGCGCACGGTTATATTCAGCATCATCGAGGAATCCGGCACCCGGCCGACCCGCGCGTGCTCTTCGAGTTCTTGTTCCCGCCAATCCCCCCGCAAGGTGAGCGACCGCACCAGCAGTGCGTACGGTCGCGTGATAACTGCATTCAACCCCATTGTAAACGGACTGGCACTTCCCATACCCTCCGGCTGGTCGCCGCGATATCGGATTTTATCGTAGGAGGTTAACGTGATGTTTCGGTAGAGCTGGGGGAGGGCCATGTAATTGAGGACGCGACATGTTCGACACAATCGAGCGAGGTCGCCCGGATCATCCACCTACACAGAAATCGTGTCAGCTTTCTTGTAATTTTCAAACCAAGTACCGTAGTTCCGAGGAAGCAGGGGAATTCGTACGCAACCGACAATCTGCGCAATGAGATTCAACGGGAGAACCAACATGCTCGGGCCCTGAGGCCGCTCAGTAGCGACGCACGCATCGAACATATTCCGATTGACAGCCGCCATGAAGCGATGTCCAGCAACTATGGCGGCGGAACATCGACCAACGACGAAATATACAGATCGATGGGTGAATAAGGCATCTATCGACAAGCGCGGCCTGGAGATGTGGAGGTCGAAGGTGAAAGAAGCTCGATGATCTTTTTCAGTGAGACGGATGCCTGAGGTTCCGAGCTGCGAATTATGACAGCTGCCCGCTATTTCCCGGACGGTGACTGACAAATGCTGATAAAAGACTAACTAACTACTACTTACTAGTGCACTGGCGCTTGCAGAAATATGTAATTAGAATATAAATATATAGAATTATCGTATTTATGATATGGAATCCATCTCAAGGGTATCTTGGTACAACACCGTCCATTATTCCTCGCATAAACCCCGTCCAGATAGTTTTCAAATATATGCCAGGGACCGGACAATGCCGGTCCATCTTTACCCGAAAAAAGAAATATGTCCAAATTCCACTATGCAGTAGGTGGATGTCCGCCGTTACTCCCCGCTAAATCCAAACCGAAGACAATAAAACATCAAGTATAAGAAGATTGGGCACGATCACGGCTATCGCTGAGACCCAGACGCCTCACTGCCGGACCCACCCCTCCGAGAATCATGAGAATGCTGCCCAGTTCCTTGCGCATCCTGACTGTCTTGCCGACCCTCCGATATCGACTGTGTCTCTGAACGATCTCCTCCCTGGGTCGATGTATTCGGATGTACCGGATTCTCGGGCTGCGCAGAGTAATGATCAGAAGAGGGCTCCTCAGGTACAAGCGCCGCGGTTTCTGGGTCGTAGCGCAACTCATAATCCATAGAGCTGAAGGGCCCCTCCACGTCAGAAGCCGTCCATGGCGCGGCGCTTTGAACTTGCGGCTGGATAACTCTCATCCGTGGATCACGAGAGCGCTGTGCAGTTCGCCGACTTGGGGACCGATTGACAAAGTTGGAATCCGTAAACCATTGCGGCGACCACGTATGTTGGCCGCGTTGTCGAGCAGGAATCACGGTAACTGGCAGTTGTTCAGTAGCGCTCCCACGTCTAGATGTAGGATTTGTCATGCGATGTAGTGAGAAGAAGTCAGACCGGCGGGAAGTGCGCGGTGACGATTCTATATCCCCCTCCTGGTTGTGCCCATCCGACGGAAGGAATCCTTCTTCCTCTGCTTGCGCAGAAGCAACTTCTCGTGGTAAAGCTGCATGCCTGCTCTTGAATGGATTGAGAATTGTCCGCCATCGATGATCCGTATTTACAATCCGCGGCGAATCCTCCCTTACCGGATCCATGGAGGTGTTTTGAGTAGGCGAATCAGCCTGTTGGTTATCGACCACGGCAAATTCCTTCTCACCATCGGACCTCTCGTCCTCTTCCTCCATGAAAGGCATGGCTACTGGTGGAGTGGGGCTGGAGACTGGGTAATAATGCACGTTGTAGACAGTGCTAGCCGCGCTTGTCGTGTCAGCTCGACTGACCGGGGTGACAGCTGCTGGAGGCGGAGTGGGCCTAGCGGATCCTCGCCGTCGTGCCCTCGTAGCTGCAGTCGTGCCGCGGTTTTCGCTTGGACCTTGGGTATTGCGGCCTCCGCGCGGCCTTAACGGCCGCATCATGCCTCCCCAGGCTGAAGACATTCCGGTGCCTCCACCGCGATCATTCCCGCCATTGAATTGTTGACGGGGCCAATCAACCTCTTCAGAAGGCGTGACCTCGAGCATTTCATCACCGTCGAAGACTTCCCTCCCGAGGATGCCATCCTTTCTCTCGTCTCGTTCCAGAGCTTCGATACGTTCGACCCATTCCCAAACGACAACACTCGCTGCTGCCGAGCCAACCCATCTAATATATGTACCCCATCCAGCGATTTCGGGCTTCGCAATATCCAAAACAAAAAAGACAACGGGTATCAGGACAGCGCACAAAGACAACAGTGCCACCAGGCAAATGTTTCTCATCTTCGGATGGAAGAAGGCGAATCGAGATTTCGATAAGGAGTAAAATATTACCCAGGCGGCGTAAAGGAGATTGAGGGCAAGTTCAAAAAGATAACTGAGTGCCGGAATGGCATCTTCATAGAGTCGTGGTCGCGTGGTATTTGTCTTGACGAGAAACTTATCCAGAATCGCAAAAATGGTATCCAGGACAATGAGCGCAAAGCCCGCCCATTTGATCATCACCTTCTCCTTATGCCGAGGGAAAAGGCGGATCAAAGTTTGAACTTGGGCCAGCCATAAGAAGGTACTTGAGATGATCCGAACGACTTTTATCTCGGTTCCGTCGATGACCTCCGAAGTCAATGCCTCGGCGTCCGAATAACCGTGATCATATTGCCTCTCAGCCACCCGAAAAGAATCGGCAGTCGCTATGGTTAGAGATATCGCGACCAGAAGTGCAGCGAGCTTTTGCAGCCATGGACGACCGCCAACACCCACGACAGAGGAGTTGTTGCTGTAGGACCCGCTTACCATCCCATGTCGACCGAGGAAATTGGCACCACCTCCAGGGCCACCAACGTAGAATGTTCGAGGCGTAATAAGCAGAATGATAACAAGTAGGTAGCTAACGACAGTCGCACAGCCCATGGCGTATAATTGCGGGGTTACTGATGCGTAAAAGGGGTCATGAGTATCTAGCGCAGCATCCGCGTAGTCCGTGTTCGTTGGTGTGCTCGTGCACATAGGATCATAGACCACATTGTCGGTGAGAGATATTGAGTATGTGCGATTTAGAAAGATATAACCTAGAAAGAACACAAGACGTAAGTCAATCTGAAGCAACTCGAAGTCTAGTGACCACTGGCTAATACAACAGACACGGCGAACGAAACTGCTGGGAACATACCATCACTAGGAAGTACGAAAGGAGTGCAGCCGGGTACGTAACTCCTGGTGGTCGTGCTGGTAGGGGCCGCCCATATTTGGCGGGGAGCGAGGCGGCCGTCATTGTCCTCCATGGCCATGGTGAATTACCAAGTCACGTCACAACCAAAGCGGGTCATACACGCCCTGACAGCATTTGTATCCAAGACACCAATGCTTGACGCATGTGGCATTTATCGACTTTCCCCGTTCACCTCCCCATAACCGCGCCGAATCAGTCCTTAGGGAGGCAAGCAGTCGGTTAGATCAGACGGTCGGGCCGGTTCACGAAGACGAAGATGCAACCAAGGCACGATTTGAGTTGGAGTTGAGCGGGAGGATAGATATAAGGAAGATAGGCGATGAAAAATAGAGTCGCAGAGAAAAAGACTAGATGTGATTGAGCCGTACAGTTTACATGCCCAGGAGTTGTCGTTGGTTAGACCGGGGATGATGGTGAAAGAAGCCTTTCTGGAGTTGCGCCACCGTCGATTGTCAGTGGTCCAGATCTCGGGACTCATCCGCCCCTCACCGCCCACCATCTCTATCTTACGGAGGAGGTCTACTGAAGTTATATTTCTTATAATTACCAGTCTACCCTGAGTACGGTGCGGAGCGGATGGAGTTGAAACTCGTGGTCGTTGGCATATTCTGTCTGGCATTGTGTGCACCGTCCGATTGGTCTGCATGCCCAGGCGCTATGGAAGGACAGAAGCAAGGCCCAGGCCGTGCATGGAATTCGACAAGGAGCTCGCACGGCCCTGAATCAGCAGGGAGAGGATGAAAACGGATTGAAAAGTCAATTAGCAGCTGCCGCCTAGAGTACGCACTGTGGTATGTAGTACAAAGCACGGTATATATTCCAAAGGGCAGGTCGCGAACGGTTGGGGTAAGATTCACAAAAGATGCAATCCAGTCATGAGGGGTATCCAGCATCAAACTCGCTCAAAAACAATAATTACTTCATCATTATTCGTGGGAAAGGCCGGCGTCTGTTCATCTTGGGGGTGGACCGTACGACATCGGCACCGGGGCTGCGTACGGAGATACCAATGTAGCTCCCGCGGCTCTGGATGCTTTGGCCCGCTCCTCCTCTCTTTTCATTATCTCCTTCTCATCTTGGATAAGCGTACAGCACGTGCAGCAGGTCGCGCGAACGCAGTCAGATGCAATGCTGCCCTGAATCGCATATGCTCTGCGGGTCCGAGTGTGTTGGACGGTAGCCAAAAGCCCTAACATCTGTTAACCGCCGGATCAAAAGCATTTCTCGTTTGGGACTTGCACTTACACTGAAAGCCGCATAACAGAGCCATAGCGTTGCAGGACCCGTTACATGTCTCGTGTCCGAGCATGTTTGTTGGGTCCTCTGTTCGCGATCTCAGGCTTAGACGATGTTGAGTCCTACCATACACAATGCACGGGCATACGAGGCCAAGGCAACACGTCCCCGCAAAACTCGAGCAATCGCATAAACCATGACTCCATCCACCGCCCTTTATCTGCTGATTTGGATGTGATATTTGGCCCGGTTGATGGTATGGCGCAAATTCAATTGCGGCTGGTGTCTGTGCTGTCGGTGCTCTAACCGGAGGAGGAAAGTAAGGGATAGTAGGCGATTGAAGAGGGTTTGCGTCGGGAGCTATGGGCAAATTCTGACGCGCATGCTCATGATTCTGTGTATAAGGATCTGTCTTGACGGGGAGAGGACCGGGGGAACCCGGGGGTTCTATATTCTGGCCCAGAGATTCTGTCGCAGATTGTTGAGGAGTACGGTCGGCGAATGGGGCTTGGAGGGCGGGATGTTGTTGAATATCCGGACCTTGAGCAGCAAACTGTGCCTTCTCAATGTCATAATGCGGCGACTGGTGAACCGAATAAGTGTCCTGGGTAGCTGGGTCGGGGTGAGGTTGCGAAGGGACCTGGTTTGGTGGAGACATTTCCATTGGCGTTTCCACAAAGGAGTATCGGTTGTTAACTCCCATATTGGAAGTATCCAAGCTCAGGCGCACCCGTGGATTCATATCGAACACTTCGCAGGCGCGCTTTCATATATCATGCGACCTGCAAACGGTTCGAGGAGTTCTGCGGAAGACGACAAGCCGTTCAATAGCTCGCTTTGAACACCTAGGTTAACAACCACTATTCTGCGAGCAACCTCTTTTCATTGGAAAAGAAGGCCTGGTGTAAGTTATCATGGAGAACAGTGTGAATAGGAGAAAACATTGAAGCGACCTCCCCGAGCGCGGCGGAGGATTGAACTCTTGTTAAGAGTGAGCTGCCCTGCGGGGACGATCAAATGCAACTTCCAAGACCCGGATGGCTTGAGGTTTGACGATCTCCTCGCCGATGGGGCGAGTTTGTTTAACTTGCATGATCGCGAGCGCTGTTCACACAGTGGACAACAGTGGTTGGCTCGACGCCCGGTTAGAGAAAAGATAGCGCCGTGGAGATGCGCCGACCATCACAGAGCGCGGTCCTGTCACATCACACGCTCTAAGCGCCTTCTTTGTCAGACTGCAGAGACGAGCTCTCCTGCAGCCTTGCTTCGCCCTTCGAAAAAGAGCACTGCCACCGTCTAAGAATAAATTCCTCTCTGTTGCCTGATCGAGTATGTCGTCACTTTCGATTATTGTTCTTCAGTCTTCGCTCGTCCAAGGCTCTGCCCCACAAAAACCTCCTCTCAGATATTAAGATGCTAATGCTCGAAAACGAAACGTTCTGCCTGCACAATGCCAGGGCCTTGTCTCGTGTCGGGTCCCGCACTAGTCTCTGTAGATTCAATGGCTGAAGGGCGAAATTCCGATCAACGCCACACTATAATAACGCATGCACCCAGCCTCGAGTGCTATGGAGGAAGGTTCCAAATAAAGTCCAGGTCTAAACAGTCTGAATCTAGCCCTAAGTCTCCTTGGCCCCCATCCCAGGGTCCGAAGGGGGCCATCAGGGGGTCTAAAGGAAGAGACAACCAGTCGTTGAAGTCAATTTGGTCAGACCAAGGCATCATATCAGGATTCCATGTTATTTCTGCTTGAGGCTGCCGTTCTAGTTCGTTAGTATCGCTATTTTCATCCTGGCTTGGTTCATCAATCTGGTTCTCCACTCGCCCAGAGCTAATGAATGTCTGTCGCAGGCGCGACACATGGGTCTTGAGGAGCGTGGCGTATCTTGAGACAAGATGGATATCATCTAGCGGGTTTGAAAGCAAAGCAGCTATTGCCGCATCCAGCAAATATAGAGACTCCTGTAACTTTGTCTTCCGCACGCCTAGGGCTAGCGCTTTGAGAAGAAATATTGAGGAGCTTATCATGCGCGACAATACCCTCATCGGAAGACATCGGGGGTCGGAGAGGGATACAATACGTGTCAGAATTACGCAGGCACCATCGATGACTTCTTCAATGAACTCATACTCATTCCTACTCATGTTGAGTTGACGTGCCTGGGAGACAAACGTTGCGTCGATTGTTCCTTGCGGGGTTGTGTCGGATAGTACGCGTTCAACGATGCCTTGGACTCCAAGGGAGCTGGCAAAAACCCTCAGGTATTGGTATTCGATCTGGAGGATATTATCATAGTGAAAGCCTAGCTAGGATTAGCTCATATATTTAAGACAACCTGAGGACTCACTCCCGACATCGTGATGGTGGTCTTTCCAAGCTGCAAGCTGCATTTTCCACTGTTCTAGAGACTCAAAGTCAATGCACCGGGTGTCATTACTCTTGATCACAGTGAAGAAGGTTTCTCGCAGTGTCCGAGTCAACCCTGTCAGATCTACCCATGAGGTCATGAATCTCGCCCATTCAGGGTCGACGACCATAACCCTATCAAGGTTTGACGGCTTGGAGTGATCCGGCATGATAGATGTGCAGCCAATCCTAGATGCTAGTAAATTCACAGTCACAAATAGCAATGACGGAAGACGCTGGCGTCTGAGCTCCAAATCCTGGAGATAGCTTTCGACGTCTGGGCCTGCAAACTGATCCTGCCCTTTCGCGTTGCCCACATAGTCTCGTGAGTCGAACACACCGAGTTCGTGCGCAAGTGCCAGCGCCGAACTAACAAGCATCCAGGACATTCGTTCTGACCGTCTTGTTGGCTCCACAACATCCTCCCTCCAACGGTCCTGCATGGGGAATTCTTGTCCAGTAGAAGGTGGATCTCGCATGGTCTGTGTTGTTAACATCCAATCCGAATCCCATCCGTCCGATTCGTGCGGGAAATGCAGGGCTAGCGGATACCATTCCGAGAGGAGCAACAGCGCCTCAATTGTTGATATATGTCGTGTCTTCGCCTTCGAGAGTTTTTCTTGCCCCAACATGATCCGCAAGATAAGATGTTGACAATGCTGCCATAATCTGTTATGGATATAGAACCCTCTAGAACCCCCAGAAGGCCCTGGTAGGATATGGTATCGTGCGGATATCATCAAGATCGTGCAGCACAGAACTGGCTCTTGGGTAATGAGCCAGTAGTGCGTATTATGGGACGCAAAAAAGTCTGTCAAGACCGGCGTCGTCACGGGGGCCAATGTTTGAAAGAACCTGCCAGTAAAATTAGACAACCACAAAAAATCATCGGGGGACCTCCAAGGTAGGCGTGGGTGGTCGACCAACCAGTCCGTATACAACAACGCTTCCTCCGCCGTGAACCACCCCATTTTGACAAAACGACAGCCCTCCCAGACCTTCAGCACATTATCCTCCGACCGAACGTCAAACGGAGATGCCGTATCAGCAGAAACTGTGGTTTGCGGAGCACGCGCACCAGCAGAGCCCGCCTGCGCCGCCGCATCAAACAGAATATTCAACGCATCATTCCCACTCGCAACCTGCTTCTGCAACACCGTCGTAGAAATACACCCACTATCCTCGAGACCCGCAGGCGCCGAAGCCGAAGTCGAAGGCGACGGTTGCCCGCTACCTGCCGTGGTCGTCCTCGTAGTCGCACTATAAAAGGGCAACTTCCGACGAGGTTCAGAAGCCGAAGAGTCATGATGGGCAGCACCATCGGTCCCGTTCTCTGTATCCTTCTTCCTCGACCATGGCTGCTTCGCCGAAAATCGACAGCCCAGCTCCATCTTCCGACATCGCTTACATGGTTGGTTCTGATCGGGCCCTGGCTCACACTTGACTTTTCGCTGTCGGCAGGGGATGCATGCTTTGTAGGCTCGCTGGAAATTGTACTGCGCAGGTGCTCTGCTCCGTGGGGGTCGCTGCATTATCTGCTAAAGATTCCCAGCAGCAGTGATATTACTGAAGGGGATGGTGTTGGTAAAGATAATGGAGGCGGACTGCGGGAATATCCGCGGAGTCGAGAGAAGTAGAGGACTGGAATTCGGGTCAAATACGGGGAGAAAGCTGGCGTCGGGGTGCAGGTGGGGGAAGCAAGAAGAATTGGGGTTAAATTATCATAGGCTGATTAAAGACGGCAAAGAATAACGGGTCTTTTCCTCCCACCAAAGTAGTTAAGGCTTAAAAGCAAAATGCCAATGTATTCCGATCCCTGGTGCTTATATTCCACTCTCCATTGCAACTTTCAACTACTTAAACAACTAGTACTTCAACTACACAATCCTAATACTAAATTGGAAAGTATCATCTCCAGCTTATATACAGCTAGACCAAGTAGCGGAATTGGTGATTTGCATCACCATCCTTCGTCACATCGACGCGTATATCGTCAGTCACCGGCCCATAAAGCCTGTCTCTCTTCTTATTCTCATAGTTCAACTTCAAGTACAACCCTCCTGCCATGACCGCAATACACCCCGTCAATGCGCATCCAACGGCACAGCCTCGAATATAAATAGGACTAAAGAAGAATTAAATATATATCCAGGAGAACACTGAGTGGACAGATATGGACTTACCCTTCCGAGTCAGGAAATGCAGTACTACTGACGAAACTCGAGCACTGCCCGAAGACAGCCAGCAGAGCCATACCGGCGCCCTTCTTGGAGTCACCCCCCTGGTTATTCAATAACCAGGTTATGTTGATGCAGAGCGAAGGGAAAACACCACACGTGGCCAGCCAGACCCCAAGGTACCGGGGCCCGACCTTATTCTCGTCCTGCACGGCCGCAAGAATCAAGTATCCGACCATTCCAATTGTAGAAAAGAACACGATCACAAGACCTCTTTTTCCATAACGGTCGGAGAATATGGCCGCGGCCACGCAGAACAGAAACGAGACAAAGTATGGAGGAGCCGCAAGCCCCTGGGCGTTGATAGAGGTGTATCCCATATGCTGGATAATGGTGGGGAGAAAGTTCGAGAGGCCTGCAAAGGAGTAGTTGCAGCAGAAGTGGATAAGGGTATGTACGTAGTTCTTGTAATCGGTCAGCCCGGCAAAAACTTGATGCACGTCAAGTCTGCTTTTGGCTGTACGGTCGACTGTCTGGAGACGCTCAGTCGCAGTGGTTTGTTCGGACTCGGAGAGGAACTTCGCGGTACCGGGGGAGTCGGCTAGGAAGAAGAAGACAACTATTGCAAATAGGACGGTGGGGGCACCCTCTGCGCATGTTAGTATGTCGCTCTGTATTATGTTTGAGAACGGGAGGGGGAAACAGAATTCACCGATAATGAACAAGAACCGCCATGACTCCATCGTCGGGTGCTTTATATGCGTGATTCCATACGCGAGTGCACTGGCAAAGCAATTGGCAACCGGGGACATTCCCAGTAGAAATGAGATACGAAACCCGAGTTCATGTCGTTGATAAAACAATGACAGGAAGTAGGGTGCACCGGCTCCAAATGCAGCCTCGAACACTCCCAGGAGGCAGCGACAAACAACCAAGTCCGCCATATTATTGACTGCACCTGCACACATAGCCGCTGCACCCCAGCTGAATCAAAAGCTCAGCTCATGATAGAAAGGGAAAGGGGGAGAAGCCTATGCTTCAACTGTTCCACACTTACCAGATACATAGCACGGTGACGTAGATGTGGGCAGGGAAAAGCTTCCAGAACACAGTGGTCCATTCGAAGAGCACATAGCAGATGTAGAAAGCATTCAAGACCCAAGCCCATTGCGAGTCGCTTAGCCCGAGGTCCTTGTCGATGCCGGCGGTTTTCGCATTGCCGATGTTTCCTATATGATCTGAGTCCTGAAAGTGCAGGAGAGTGCAGGCTGGGGAAAGATATTACCTCTATCCAAATAAGATAACACGTAGAGGATACAGACTATCGGAAGAACACGGCGGTCGAACTAAGTTTATACAAGGATGAGCCGCTATCAAGTTATACCGGGACGAGAATATCGAGCCATACCTTCTTCCGGATAAAAGCCTCCTGAGTCGCTGAGACTTGGATGGGCTGCTCGTTCTTTCGCACACATTCAATGTCTTGAGGCTGGACTTGCTCCAAATGGAGCGGCATCTCTGCCTTAGTTTCAGTAGTCATTGCGGTGTCTCAACGAGGGAAACGAGAACTGTTCGTGTCCGCAACACGCCCTCCTTGACCTCTTTATATCTTAAGGTTATGGGGGTGCACCGGTAACAGAAACACCTGCTGACATATTCTTAACTGAGGTTCACGGCAAAGTGTCATTAGCCATGCTCTCCGCACTTCATCCCCACGGGGTACCAGGGGGCGAGATGATCAACTGTGGTTAATTGGCAATACCCGCTTCGCATGGTATATCAATTCGCGCTCATTGGAGTTTGAGCAGACACCCCAAAAATCGAAGCCCGCTGATTGGAAAGAGAAAGAAAATGCTGGCGCTTTTTTTGAGCTCTCCACTGCCGAAGTCTCGGTCGAGAGCTTTCTCCATGTCATCCATCGCGGATAATGCCAAACTGCCGCGCCCACTTGTATGCAAAATATCCGCTCCTCAACGTCCGCTTCGCCGAGTGCCTTATTTATATTTAAACCTTCTTTTAAACCATTTGTTGACTTTCAAAGCAGTCTCTCAGAAATTTAGTCTAGGCAAATCACAATGTCCGTTCCATATCCCTTCAAGTTCACGACCCCCAACCAGCCAACATCTTCCAGCAATGGCGAGACAGTACCTCTTACCATTACACTCGAAAATGTCCGCGGCCGAATCCCTTCTGCACAAGCGTCGCGTCTTCGCACAATGATGTTGGAAGCACACAGCGATCGCAGCAAGATCGTCGCTCACGCCTGTTCCTACGACGGACTGTCCTCGAGACTCGTCGAAGAATCCGGTTTCCCCATCGTGTTCCTGGCCGGATATGCGGTAGCCAGCAGCTTCGGATTACCGGATACAGGGTATATTGCCATGGAGGATCTTTGCAAGAAAATCCAAGAGGTGGTGCGCCAGGTAGATATTCCTGTTATGGCGGATGGCGATACCGGGTACGGGAGTCCCATGAATGTCAAGAGGACGGTGGAGTCATTCGCTGCTGCAGGCGCTGCAGGTGTGATGATTGAGGATCAGACTTGGCCTAAACGTGAGTGACCCTGCCAATGCCAGAATACAATGCACGTTGCTAATTCGATGCTGTAGGATGCGGTCATACCAAAGGCAAGTCTGTTGTTCCCCGCGGTGAAGCCTACGCGCGTATCCAGGCTGCTGTCGACGCCCGTAACGAGGGACAGGATATATTCATTCTCGCCCGTACGGATGCCCTAATTCATGGCTGGGACGAGGCAATGACTCGTGCCAAGGAGTTTAAAAGGATTGGTGTTGATGCTGTCTTTGTTGAGGCGCTGCCAGACAGAGAGTCTATGCAACGATGTGTCCAAGAGCTTGGAATTCCTACCTTCGCTAATATTATTGAGGGTGGGAAGACAGAGAACCTCTCTGCAAAGGATCTAGCTGCGCTTGGTTTCTGCTCCGTTGCTTACCCGTGGACGCTTGTCGCGGCGAAGCTGAAGAGTATTCGAGAAACACTGGACGCACTGAAGAAGAGCATGACCGAGGGCCCACCGCCGATGATCTTAAGCTATGCGGAGGTATGCAAAGGGGTGGGATTTAATAAGTACTGGGTAAGTTATTGCTTCTCTCTTGCTTGGGGCTTGCTGTTAATTGTTTTGTTTCTAGGATCGAGAGACCCGCTACGAATTCAACCAAGATGGCTTGGTCAACCCGCCCAAGTGAGCATGCACTCAAATATGTGGCTGACGATATATGTATGTTTATACGGAGTATTCGATACTGAACTAGATTGAGGCTACATTTATCTCAATTATAAACAAGCGTTGAAAATTGCAATAATTGTAGGTTTATAGGGCTAGGAACGAACGATGATGTCATTTTAGGTTATATATATAAAGGATAAGATGCAAAGGTAGACCAAATGCCAGCATACTATGCTGCCCCTCACCAGAGGCTATAACTAAGTCTGCCCGACAGCACATATACCGTACCCTCCCGATCTAGTCCATCGGCGTAGTGCCTGACATGGCCTTTTCGATGAAGCCAATCCAAATGATGGCTTCCCTCCACCGCGAGGAACGGTATAGGCTCACAAGGCTGCGTTAGACGCTAATATTTCAACTAGTACAAATCATAACATCTCCCGTACCTCCAGAAATATTAACATGATCACATATAGGGGGACATGATATACCATGTAAAACGGGAAGTAGTGGATGACGTCAGGGCGTTGTCGCCTTCCATCCAATCTCCTCCGGAGTAGAGGAGAATTCCTATGATTCACCAACGCCACCAACCGCATGGCAAACAAGAATCCCATGGATCTCGATCCCGATGACATCTCAAGATGGCGTCAACGGTGATCCCTCCACTTCTTGGCACCTGAAGGGTGTCTATCACTGTGCATTAAATCATCCCAAGATTGGGGATATATAATTCGGTTAATGCTGCTGATTTATCTCTCTTCAACACAATTTATTTTACTATTCAACGACATACGGAGTACTCCAAAGTTTAGTACTCAGATAGGGAACAACTTTATCTGACTTCTCGAGTTGACTATACCCGAAACTTGCTACAACTACCTATACACTACAACAATGAACCCTTTCGCCCACTCCCAAGATCAATCCACAGGTCAAGCGCAGGCCCCAGACCGCGCCGGAGCCCCATCCACACCCTCTCACACCGAGGAACAAAAGCGCCACTTCTACGAGAATCTCCCTGCCTCGGAGAAGGAGAACAAGAGCTACGCGGAATGGGTCAAGGAAGCCTACAACGAACAATACGAGAAGTGGATGCCGTGGCTCGAAGACCAGTATCTGAAGTGGTTTGGAAAAGGCGAGAATAAGGCTTCTTACTCTACTAAGGGTATAAACTCTCCGTTCCGTCCTACCTCTGCCTGCCGCTCCCACTAATTGTCATGTTTAAAACATCTGCTGACGTATTGGGTTCCCGATGTAGATACCCTCTCCCAGACAAAAGTCACAGGAAGCGACAAGATTGATCAGATCCAAGACGATGCCAATAATCTCGTTGGTAACCAGGTCGGGGATAAAGGGCTCCTTGCACCTGTTGGGAACCTCACGTCCAATGAGGGTGTTAACCGCGCTGAGAGAGGAGGGAAGGATGAGAGTGGCTCCTATGGGGGTGCACTATCTGGTGTTACAGACCAAGTTGTTGAAGGTGGAAAGGGTGTTGCGTCAACTGTTCAATCTGGAGCGCAGAATGTTGGAAGTTCAATTGGGAATGTTTTGGGAGGTAGCAGTAAGTAGGGATAGGCTGGTGGAGGGGATGGTGAATTGATTGATACCTGGATTCGAATTCTTATGTCTTGTGTATTAAAATTAGCACTATATTGATATAATTTGATGTACATGTATGTTGCTATATGGGGCGTTTCCGGACCTAATCTTAATAGTATAACAGAAAACTGAAGATCCTTATGGTCCGCCAAGCATAGCATTGAAACACTTCATGATATACCTACCGTAAGATAACCCTTTACTCTGAGTCGTGTTTTAGGATGTCAAATATGCAGGTACTGTCGAAGTGACCAAAGTGTATATAAGTAATAAGCTTTGGCCTCCTAGGGCGATTTGAACTAGCACCGGTGTCACCTGTGTAGATTCAGGTCAAATGATATGATCATGGGCAATTTCTGAATGTGGTTCGACCGTTAAAACGATGGTAGATAGAGTTCAACAAAGTATCGGTTTGTGGAATAGCTCGCGTGATACAGCTCGAGTACTTTAGTCTGTGTCTCAGTCTCCTATATGCAGTTTAACAGGCACCTAGAGCCAGTGCTCGTTAAAACTGAGTATACTAGTTACAAGTGCCTCCAGATTAGGGCTCAAGCATTGTCCATTTACGTAGCCCTATCGTGTTCGGAAGTTCACCGTTATTGACCGTTATTATCCGAGTGCCCCGAAAGTATTATGGATAGACTATACCTAGGTAGCCTACTTGTACTCCCATATGGGATCTTGTAGTTGACATTTGTCCGTAGAGCAACATCCTTATTTGATGCAGAAGCATCCTCGCAATGTTTTGCCGATAAGAGCTGCCCTATGACCACGACGACTCTCCGAGACCGTTGAGTGTGATAGGATAAATCGACGATTAGGCAGAAGAGATTAATGCATACTACGGAAAAGCCGGCGCAGTTGAACCTTCTACTCCGTATCTGGACGGCTAACTCCGCAGCTGAGTGATTAGAACAGAGCCATGAATGGCTTGCACGACTGGAAACTATGGCGGTTAGCATATGAAGACATGTGCAATAATCGCACTACCATCTTGTGTTGGTGTCGGTAAAGCACTTGCAACCACATGCATCGTCGCTTAAAGCCCATGCAGAATATTTGAATTGGGTTGGACAAGATTTAGGCAGCAAGGGGGATACATTTAGTTCCTTGTTTCATCAGACGATTCAAGGCTGCGGCATTTATCGACCTCTCGGTCAAAAGGTGGAATTCAACTATTGAAGCCGAATTATTGCGAGATGGCTGAGCTCGACTGAAGGCCGAGTGGTCCTGATCCGGAGAAGTGCACTAACGGCACAGCCTCTTGAGGCTAAGATGGGCTGGGGAAGCGGGAGGGAGTTTGTGACGACTATGCGCTTCTGGAAATTCTTGAGAAAGATTCCCCGTCGAGTTCCTTGAACATGACGAAGGGGAGACTGGGCCCTTTGGGATGCCGCGTCCTGAGCAACGTGTCAGTGTTGACGATCATGGCGGTGATGAGTCAAAGAGCACAAATAACCAAGGCTGTGATTGATTGAAAGCGGGAGACAGGGAGGGAATCGGCCGATGTTGGAGTTGAGACCAGATGAAGTTGTTGGAAGCTTTGAGCCAGCAGGTTGACCACGTTTTGTAATGATTGGTAGACGTGGCTGAAGGGGTCATGTGGTGTGGGGATGGAAGAGATGAGATCCCTCCTGGAATGTCGTCCTTCTGCGACCATCCGAGGTCACCCGCGGCTCTCAGCTATTTCCCAGGACAGGAAGGAGAGACACGACTTGTCTCAGGAGAAGCAGGACTGGGAATGGTATTGCATCGTGCATTCTGGTCCTTCACGGATGGGATCGGCGTCCATATCCCTCTTGCGTGGCTTTGGGATCCCAGGGATCGGCCCGGAATCGATATGTAGCACCGTATGAATAACGGATATAGATTCATTGGATCATATTGAATGACGCGCTGAATTCCTTGTCCTCCGTATCCAATCCCTAGGTTCTCGCTTTGCGGTTGCACAGCGTGCCAAGTTCCAGAGGCCCGACAGAAGTTCCGCGTGCAATTAAAGGGATGAAGACCTGTCCAGTGGGAGTGTAGGCCGCCGGATATAAGAAAGCAATAGTAAGGGGGGATTATTGTTGACAATGACCAGATGTGTCGACGTGCGTATCAAAGTTGGTGAGATTGGTTTGGAGATAGCTTCCACTGCGGTTGTCTTGACCGAAGCATTCGCAGCAGGATCGAACCTGATTGGCCTGCATTTCCAACTGCTTGGTCGTTCGGGGATTCATACCCTGACTTCATCCAGGTCTCGTTCCACTTCATTCCGGGGAGAGACACGACCTGAAACACCAATTTTGTGCTGTTAATCCCTCACCAGGATCTGGAGGTGAATCCGCGGTCCGGGAGGCGTGCTCGGGGCAGGACCGTCTTCGCTGAAGGAGTTCCCAGCAGTCGAGAACCACAGGTTCGGGTTGCAAGAATTGCTTTTTCCTTGCACTCCACAGGAGCACTGGGCATGCGTGAAGCTGGCGGGCTGCCCTCCTGAGTCGAACAGTGGGAAAGCGGTGACGAGGATCCGCATCACTTCTTCCCCGGGTTGGCCAGCTGCTTTTCCTTCTCTCCCAAACTAACACCCTTGGAAGGCGCTAGACTCCCCCTCAAGCCCGCCGTGCTTGTTCCATCATAATACCTTAATCGATTCACGGCAATCTATCCCTATTTGAGGCGACTTCTCGATTCTCACCTGTAAGCTTGTCCTGCCCTGGAACGTGGCGGATGTTCCTTGATCTTCTCGATTGCTCCTAACGCCGTGACGCCAGATCCCTCTTGAGCTTTCCTTTTTCCGCCTTATCCAACTGAAACACCAACCACAATCCTTCTTCCTCCACGCTCTTCTTCCTGTTGGGTTCCTCTAATCCCTGTTCTGACCGTGCACTCCCGACCAATGTCCTCCCCATGTCAAGGCCTCCATCTGCATCTGAGAACGCCCCCTCGACTCCTCCGGTGACACCTGCTGCCTCTGCCCAACATGATTGCTCTGGACGCCCGGGCTCTCTTCACGGCAAGCAGCGGCGTCGGGACCAACTCGCCCATCTTGATCCCCAACAAGCTCCCTCCCCATCCCGCGCAGAATCCCCCACGGCTCGCCAGTGGGCTAACGCGCCGCACACCTCAAGTCTAAAAAGGGTTTCAACCGCTCCCCCGGACAATCGTGCAGGCCTGCCCTATACTGGTTACAACAGCCCCCAGTTATCTGAGAGGGACAGCATCTTCGCAACACATTACCTACCTTCCGATAACGAAGCCTCCAATTCACCGCAACTCCCCCCCGTCGAAGTTGCCCATCATGACGCTCCGGCAAAGCTGATCACCTCATTTGAAAATGCATCATCCTCACCTTTTACCCCCAAGGTCCTCTCCTACAACCGTCGCGTCAACGACGCCCACATGGAAGTTGACGTACATAGAACCAATCCATTACGCTCCGCGCCGCTCCTTCCTTCCCAACCTCCTTTCTCGTTGAACCCGGAAGATTCAGCCGTGACATTGGACGACGAGCTTGATATCTCCACTGGGGGACAACAGCGTCACGCCTGGGGTGATTTCCCGCTATATCGTCAGTCATCTTTGCATGGCGTAGGTGCGGGTGCTGTTGCACAGACGCGCCGTCGTGGTCTTTACCCATCAGCTCCTATCGATAATCCCTCAGGACAGCAATTGATGGTCTCTTCTTCCGATCACAAACTCACAGGTGCCAGTCCAGGGGCTGGCTCCCAACAAAAACAAGGACGTCCCTCGTGGGATACAGCGCAGGATTCCAAACTTGAACGAAGCTCTAGCCGCAGTCGTCGAGCGAGAGTGGATAACTCGATCGAGGCCAACATCGCCAATGCAGAGCCTGCAACCCATGTCCGCAGTCGTAAGTCAAGTCATTATCTGGGTTTGTTCAAGGAGAACACCGCTACGTCCCCAGATCGCAAGCGGCGAGATGACCGTGCTGGAAGGCACGACGAAGCCATTGACTCAAATGACAAGGAGCAACAAGGGTTATATGCGGACGCGCGGCATTCCCGCGCCGACCATCACGAATTAACAATTCCTGAGCAATCGGAAGTTCAAGTTACGCAGGGCTTGTCGCAGCTTTCACTTGCTAATGCCCCACTGATCAAGCCAACCACAGGTGATGGGCCTCACGACAATTATACGGCTGAAGAAGTTACTCCTCAGTTTGAAATTAGAACGTTACCTCGGAACCTTCTTGAAGAAATTCGAAATTTTCACCTTACTCTCGGAGGGGCGCGAGGGAACTCGTTCTCCAGAAGTATCCCTACTCAGTATTCAGAACAGGGCAGAGGCTTTTTGCATCCCCCGTCTCCCTTGTCAGATACAGACCAGGAACAACGTGTTAGCTCAGCTCCGCTCGGCGAGGAAGATGAACAAATATCCTCTGCAGTATACTTTCCACATGAGCGTGTGACAGTTTCCGATGAGGTCGATACAGTACAATCTTTTGAAGAGAGTCCACATGGTTTGCAGCCATATGAAGAATCGACGGCGGCGAGTAGCCACGTTCTATTGCCAGAGGGAGATACTGCTCTCGATGAGCCTGAAACTAATCATGTGGATATTACTCTTCGATCTAAAAATGACAGTAGAATCCTGCACGGCGATCTTCAGGACAGGAAGACTCCAATAGAAGAGCTAAATGAGAAGTCTATTGATTCCATGTTCCAGCACAACATTGAGTATGCAACTGAAGATTCCGAAACACTCTCTGCAGATGACAGCGGGATGTCTGCGCGGGATGAGGAATCTAGCGTGACCGATGAGGCTGAGCTCACACCAACGGCTACCCCCACGCAGCGCTCGCGTATCCCTCGGCCCCGACACATAAAAGGTGAAGTAACGCCGGTCGGAGCCGTGGAGTTGAAACCATATCGGCATCAGGTGGGCGGGCATACGACGGTATTTCGCTTCTCCAGGCGTGCTGTATGTAAACAGCTCAACAACAGAGAGAATGAGTTCTATGAGCGTATCGAGCGCAGGCATCCCGAGATGTTAATGTTCCTTCCCAGGTAAGTAATGGAAATTCCATGGCCCTATAGTCAGATGCTAACTATCGTTCTAGGTATATCGGCGTTCTGAACGTGACGTTCTCAAAAAAGCGACCCAAGAGGTCTTCAGAGAACCAGACAGGACAGTCTGATGTTGAGTATGCTGCAGATAATCCGCACAGGAAAAGTGGGCAAATTTCGGGAAGCTATTCACATCAAGTGTCGGAGCCTGTGGAAAAAGAACGCATCTTTAGCCGAAGTCAAGTTACTGGAATAGTTCCTGAGGTCATACTAGAGAATAACCGTCATATCATCCCTGTTGATCTATTCTACGGTCATAAAAGGCCTCGCACGGCCGACGCTGCTGTGCCTGGCATGCAACCATATCCGCATGAGCCTGGAATAGTTGGAAACGGACAAAATCATCAAAACAGCCATTTGGATGAAAGACTCTCTCCTCCACCGCCGGTGAAGAAAACCTGGGGCGCCACAACCGTCAACCGAAAACTTCAAGAGCAGGTTCTTCGTGAAGTATTTAGCCCACCCGCAATCCACCATCACCGACGCCATGCTCGGGGGCTTCTCAACTTACCGAGGACAACCTCTGATGGCCACCGCCGAGGCAGCAACCTCTCGGAGAGTCTAACCTCTAGTCAGCCCCGCAGTGCGGAACGAATAGGAACACTCCGATCACCGGCCATTGACATTGTGAAGAAAAACGGCGATGATCGGGGACTCTCATCATCTGCCTCCACAGCGCTTGAGGCCAGTCAAAAGCGTCTTGATTCAGTAAGGTCGAATGAAGAGGTGCCGCAACGCTCTAGCTCGGTATCGCGTTCTCGAACAGTCCGGCGCCGTCACTCGGGAAGTGGCCTACAACGGCGTGGAACGATGGATTCTGATAAGAGTGGGGGCGAGCTTCTCTTCTTTGAAGATGAGGGATATGGTGGAGATAAAGAGGATGAGATCTTCTCAATGGAAAGTGATGCGCCGGTCTCTTCGAGGGGCTCTGATGAAACATTGCTGTCAAGTTCGAGTCCGACCAAAAGGAATGATGCGGTTGTTCAAAATAGATGGAATTCTGACCCTCATATCCCCGACCCTTCTAAAAAGTTCGTCTTCCCTAATTTTGGAGGTGATACAAGTACGCAACCCCCGGCAAACCCAAAGGAAGCGCAGACAAAGAAAGACGACCGAGTGCAATTTTTCCTGCTCCTTGAAGATTTGACTGCGGGGATGAACAAGCCTTGCGTGCTGGATCTCAAGATGGGCACTCGCCAGTATGGTGTGGAAGCCAATGACAAGAAAAGGAAATCCCAGAGGCGCAAGTGTCAGAGTACAACGTCCCAGCAACTGGGTGTTCGACTATGCGGCATGCAAACCTGGAATGTGAAGAAACAAGAGTACACCTTTGAGGACAAATACTTCGGCCGTGACCTGAAATCGGGACGAGAATTCCAGGATGCTTTAACTCGTTTCCTCTACGATGGGATTAGTTACCTTAGTGTCGCCAAGAAAATTCCAGTTATCCTCGACAAGTTGGCGAAGCTAGAGAACATGATCCGGAAACTTAAGCGGTATCGCCTCTATGCGAGCAGCCTCTTGATTCTCTATGACGGTGAGCAGAATCCCTCACCGAAGAACCCTCAAGTGGAGGGGAATTCGAGTAAGAATATACGAAGCCAGCTGCAACGTCGACAATCTGATGATGGGCATAACAATTTTGACGTTTCATTAAAGATTGTTGATTTTGCGAACTGTATCACGGGCGAGGATGGACTTTCTCCAGATGTGCCATGTCCCCCTCAGCACCCTGACGATATTGACCGTGGATATCTTCGGGGACTTCGTACTTTGAGGATGTATTTCCAACGGATCATGATGGAAGTCAACCAAGATGAATATATCGAGAGAGGCGAAGGCGAGGGCATTTCCCTCAACCCTCATCAATCCAACGAACACCACATGTCCGACCGATATTGGGATGAGAATGTCATGGATCAAGATCCCGGGGAAGTCAGCTTCTAGGTGCAGTTTCTTTCCCTTAACTGTGGTCTATCAGCTGGAATTTTCTTCGGCCAAGTGTTATTTTTATACGTCTACTTCTACTTCCACCCCTTACTAATTCTTTTTATTTTGTTTTTCTTTTTGATTGCTTCGTCCCCCACCGTACCTCGTTTGTCCTGTGAGTTGGAGTTGACGGATTTACATCTTTGTCTTGATTCAAGCAAAGTAAATCCAGCATGGATCAGTGAGTGTGGCGTCAGCATTGCATGCATGGAAATGGCTTAGGTGGTTCTGCTGTTTTTCTTTTTTCCCTTTGCTTCCTTTACAGTTATTCTCGGTTTTGAGGTTCATGATATCGAAAAGCATTGTACCAACCGGGGTGGAGATATGATGTCTCTTACGGTGACGACGATTGATGACTGATCATGGCACATTTATTTTCCTTGGAGGTCTTCAAGTCTGTGCCTGGCGCATGGGTCGGAGTCGCTCCACGGTTTTCTTTCCATTCTGGTCTCCTGCACTTTCTTCGGACAGCCTGTTTTAGAATATACCATCCGGGAACTTGTTCGATTCCTGGGCCTCGCTTGTCATTTGAGGACGCCATTAGTTTATTTGTTTGTATCATAAATCAGTAATCAGTTTTCCAGCCTGTCTCCACATCTTTCCTTCGTGTTACGATGTAGTGCCATTAATATTATGTTTTTATAGTTTGGAGATGCGGAGTTGATAAGCAGTGATCACGTGCATCGGCGATAAGCCGCCTATCTCGTGCGGAGCCACGACGTCAGCCCAAGTCTCTCCTCATCCCTGCCTACTCCGTACCCTGTTTGTGATGACGGTCGGGTAAGTGTACACCGTTTGTGCTTTTCTGAATTTTCGATGGTTTTGTGGGAGTGTTATACCTGGGTAATACGCGATATTCTCGCGGCTGGTGAACATGGCAGGTACAAATGGCCAGGCACAGCCGGTCATCGATAAGCGCGACTTCGACAGGAATCGTCAGTCAGCCTCTCCACATGAACCTAGCGCCCAAGATCGCGATTCCTTGCTTGGCTCACGCCCGGACTCGAGTCTTTCTATGAACAATCGGTTTAGCGACAACAATGATGGCCTCCTGAATGACGTGGTCGAGGAAATAGTGGAAAGGGACCGACGGAAGATAGCAAGGAAGGTCGTCCGCATAGGCAGTTTCGTTTGGGGAGTCGTTACTTGGTAGGCTGATTCCCTCTATGCACCATCCCTCGCCCCAGAAGCTCTCCTACTTACAAATTTGGCCTCGAATTAGTCTCGGTGCAGGGAGCATTACAGCATTCTCGCTGTACGGACCGTTGCTGTTGACTCGTTTACATTATACCCAGCTACGGGTGAATGAGGTCTCCATTGCAGCAGGTGTATCAATGTATCTCCCAGTGTCTCTGGCGGGGTATCTTTGCGATCGTTATACGCCATCTCCATTGACTCTATTCGCGGGGATTACTTTCGGCTTCGGTTACCTACTTGCGGCTTCTGTGTACAAGAGTGGACCACCCCCGGATGCTGGCGGTTCGGGATATCCATTCTGGGTAATGTTAGTGGCATTTGTCGCTATTGGAGTGGCTACGTGCAGTATGTATTTGGCTGCGGTGACAACATGTGCAAAGAACTTTGGCAGGGGTAAACACAGGGGCATCATCCTTGCTGTTCCCATTGCAGCATTCGGCCTAAGTGGAATGTGGCAGAGTCAGGTTGGAACTTACCTCCTATGCGAACGCCTGGGAGATGGGAGCTGCGGTGACGTCGACGTCTACAAATACTTTGTCTTTCTCGCGATCCTTCTTGTAACCATTGGAATCATTGGTACTTTTGCACTCCGGATCGTGGATGAAGAAGAGGAGCAATACATTGACGAGGCGGTCGAAGAGTTGGAGCGAAGCGGCTTGTTAACAGAAAGTGAATTCTTCCGACCACGCAGCGAAGTGAGCGCTGCGTACGGAACCTTCTCCGAGAATGCCGAGAACAATGGTTCTCACGACAACCAATCCGTTACCTTGTCAGAAGAAATGCGGGAGGCCGCAAGACGTGAGAAGGAGAGAGAAGAGGAGGAGCGCAGAAAGAAGAATTGGTTGTTGAATTATGAAACGAGGACTTTCCTTGCGGATCACACTATGTGGTGGCTTGCGCTGGGATTCTTTTTGGTTACTGGCCCAGGCGAAGCCTATCTTAATAACGTGTGTAAACCCTCTTGCCAGCCCTGCAATTGACCTATACTCCTGCTAACGCAGCCCAGCTGGGAACAATTGTACAAACCCTGAATTCAGACTCAACGGCCTTTATCGACGAACACCCCGCCGGACTGCCCTCTACACACGTCACAATAATAGCGCTTACTTCCACCATAGCCCGACTTTTGACTGGCTCACTCTCTGACCTATTTGCCCCCACCACCAACAACTACCATCTCACTGCGGATCAGGAAACGGCAAGCACAGAACAGAGCACGAGCACGACCAAACACCATCCTACGCTCTCACGAATTGCGTTCCTTATTCCATCGGCACTTCTCCTCTCCCTAGGCTTTCTCCTCCTCTCGTCCCCATTTCCGACTAGCCACCCAGAGCTCTCTCACCTAACCACTGCTCTCGTCGGTCTCGGCTATGGAAGCGCATTCTCCCTAGTCCCGATCATTATCTCCGTAGTTTGGGGCGTCGAGAACTTTGGCACAAACTGGGGTATCGTCGCCATGTTCCCTGCCGCGGGTGCGGCAATGTGGGGTGTCATTTACTCACGCGGATATCAAGATGCCGCAGATCGTTCGCCCACGGACAACGGCCAGTGCCAGGGTTGGAGATGTTTCGGTTTCTGGTCCATAGGGTGTACGGTTAGTGTCTGGGTTGCAATTGCAGCCTGGTTGGTAGCTTGGGGGTCATGGCGGCGGAGGGGGGTTGTTGTCTGACATCTGCATATATACATCTAAACACGTTATTCGGCGTTTTGGTGTAGTTACATTTGCATTTGTGCTTTTTATATACTGCTATATGCGTTGGGTCTGCATAAGCGGGTGCCGGATTGTTATTCAACTAGAACAGGCATATACTTGACTCGATATATACATCACGCAAGCAATGACTACATATCTATCACTATTTCGGGTCACCAGTTCATCCAAAAGTTGCTTCCCGGTTTTTATCGTATTTGTACTCCAAACGGCCGCTGACAGGTCGCTACCATCTGGGAAACCCCTAGCCTAGTATAGCATGAATTTTTCGGGTTATAAATATAGACTTTTGCCCTTATCAAGCGCCGAGTGCCGGCTCATAAACCTCCAATTCTCAGAAGACTTTACTGAATACAAGCCCTTTTCCATACCCTGCCCCTGACTCCAAAAAGTAGCCCTAACTAACAAACCCAAGTCTTTATTAGTGCTTTCTTTTTTAATATAGATTGTGGATCACGGGCCTCGGGAACTCGGGAAGGCGCAACTCACTGGCGTTGCCTATTGCACCTTCCTTAAAATCATATTCCTACATGGGACCCACGGGATATATGAATAGGAAGGTGCCCGCGCTACTATTAGGGTCCCTGGACTGGAAGGACCGATCAACTACCTTGCCTAATCAGGCAGGTCCGGGCCGAGCACAGCTGCACTTGCCCAGTTACCCTAGATGTCCATTGCACCTGTTGCCCTAAATATACTAGAGGATATGGTGATGGTAAGAACAGGAAGGTGCGACTACCATACTTGGAGAGCACGGTTGGGTGGGGAGATTCGGTTTAGTTTAGGGTTATACAGCCCAGTCCCTAGGCCTAGGCAACCTGGTTTCACTCCACCCATTACCAGTAATTTACAATTTCAAAAGTTTGTGAAGGTATATTGAGAATACTCGTAGATGAAATATTCGGTGATTAGCATGTACAATATGCGAGGTATAACCCTCCAAAAGAGGTATGCTCTGATATCCAGGCAGTCAGGCCGTGATTCGTGACAGATGACAAACTGCAAATAATCAAATGCTAACACAACATCCCAGTAGGTCTGTACACTAAGACCGCAAAAGGACCCAAAGAGCAAAAGGTCATGCCAATAGTAATGCTCCAAATACTGTAGCGCCGACCAATCGACTACCAAATACCAGTACCCAACCAACGCCAATGTCGATCCAAACGCCAAACCCCGGATTTTGATGCCAACCTCAAATGTCCGTGGACTGCGGATCCATTCCCATGAACACTTTGTACAGGCGCCGACTTGCCGCAGGACCGATACGGGAATCTGTAACAGCGCCATTCTTGTTTGCTGATTTCTATACATGGATGGGTTAGATAAGAACATTCTCAAGAGTTACAGAATAGGAGAGAAATACCTTGACATCTTCCAGCATTCCCGGCCCAGACCTCCGCATGCCCCTTACCAAATCGACAACGGTGGGGTGCTGATGGGCGACTCCGTACGCCATCGACGCTGTAACTCGACTGACCTCTTGGAGCATACGAATGTAGGAATCAAATGCATCCTCTCCAGGTTTGACCTGTCCACTTTCCATGCAGAAGGCAGAATCGTTATCCTCCATGCGTTCACGGCGGTAAGGGATGGTTGAAATGTGTTCGGTGAAGATCTTGATCCATTCGGCAGTCTCTGGCGGCGCGGCAGTTTGATGGATGAGACAGTTGTGCGTGACTTGGAGGTTGAGAAGCGCATCTTCGATCGTATCATCGTCGATTGGTGGGATCGAGTCTGATTTGTTTGGTTTCTTGCGGCGCGATGGAGCGGATGTTGATGCTGTTGTTGACGACCCTTGGGCTTCCTCGAGATTGCGGCGGAACTCGGCTTGATACGCTCTGTTTCGCGCGTTCGCACTCTTGCGCATCCATGCTGTGAGGCCCTCGATGAGATAGATCACTGTGCAGCGTGGATGAGCGTTTTTCAGGCGGAGTACGTGCGCCTCTAGGTCACTTGACGTGTTAGGGGTGTTAGGGTCAAGAGACGACGCCGCCATGTCGACGAACTCCTGTGCCGTTAAGAAGCATAGAACATGTTCTTCTTCTTGAATACGGAGTTCGCATGGCTCCCAGTACCTGAGGGCCTTGTTGTATGTGGCCTTCATCTTTCGCCGCCATTTGATGAGATTTCGGAATGGACTGTCGAAGAAGGAATGTTCCACCCCAAGGGCCCGCATATACTCTAGTGCCTGGTTGCCGACACCGGTTTCCTTAAATGAGGAAGAGAGGTCGATTATCATCTCTGGTGTGGAGTTCTTTTTTTCGACCTTGAGTTTGTTCACATCTGCTATTTCAGCAGCTAACTGTTTGTCTTTCGCCTTCTCATCCTTCATCTTCTGCTTCCGCTCCTTTTCCAGGTGCTTTTCGCGCTCACGCTGTGCTTTGGAGGCCTCTCGCTCCCTTGCCTTTGCCTCTTTGTCCGCAGTCGCCGATTTAGTTGTCGTAGCCTTCTTTAGCCTGCGGCCACCCCGAGGCTCAGGCAGTTCATCAGGATCAAGCCGTTCTTCGCTAGCACCCCGACCTCTACGCGATTCCTGTTTTGTACGTGCCCTAGCCTCAGAAGCATCGTCCCCTGCATGTTTTTTAAGACTTGCTAGTAGACTTGCTGTTCTACCAGATAATTCCGAGTGCAACCTCGGCACCGTAACCTCCGTCTCTTGAATATTAAATATCTCGCTAGGGTCCGGCATGTTGAACGGGTCACTGGATTGATTAATGTCGTCCTCCCAAGGATGTTTGCGCCCCTGCGGACCACCGCCACCGAAAGCAGTTCCATTGTCACTATCATCGTCAATCTGTATTTCCCTCGACTTCGTAGTGGTTCGTGAGTTGTTCCTTTTCTCCGGAGACGCATTCCGTCGAGCCGGCTCCGGGGCAGAAGACGTGAAAACAATCGGATCGGAGTCTAGCGTGAAGGTCGGTGGCTTAGACGGCGCATTCGAAGGTCCATCTGAAGAGGGCACAATCTCATCGGAGAAAACAAAATGACTCCGGTTCCGCGGGGGCAGTAAATTGTCATTGCCACGAGGTGACTTGTTCGTTGTGTCGATCTCCGGGGTTAACCGTCTCCGTTTAGGTGGGTTATCAAGGTCGTCTGCATCATCGTTCCCAAATTGCGCAAGGTCAAGGTCAATGTCGTCCGACAAGAGCGGGATCGAGGGTGCGTCGGCGGGTGCAGGGGGGCTAGAGCGAAATCGTCTGATGGATGAAGGCTCACGCGGGTTTATGGGAGCCGGGGGTGTCGATGAAATGAGGTTGATTACCTCTGGCGGCATCGTGCTGGCTCACTTCGGATCAAGGAGGGGCGAGTGTAGCGATAACAATACCAGACAGTAGCGATAGATGGGAGATTCACGTGTCGCGTCTTCCTCCTTCGCGAAATCACGTGCGGCACCGTAGACTTTCCTCTTTCGTCCAAAATTCCTATTGAGGAAACGAGTCAACTTTGCCCCGCCGGAAGAAAGATAGACGTTGTAAAGCGACTTAGCTGCGTTGCCCTTTGCCTGGAGATACTATTAATAGTCAGTGCTATTATCATGACCTCAGCATTCTGCTTGCGGGCCCGGCTTCGTCAATGTTTTGACTGGCGTTCCTCGCCCCCTCCGTCCAGCGTCTGGACTTCCCTCTTCTTGATTCAACCCAAAGGTTCGAGGAAGCACTGCCATGGTATTTACCAGATAAGCTTTACCGTGTAAAATATACCAATCCAGGTATCAAGTTACTGGTAAATTGAATTACGGTGGATATTCGACCATTTGTCTGCAGGGACTTACGCTATGCTTCGTTACTGCATAATCAAGCAATGACGCGAGAAACCCACACTCTATATTCTGGGCAGCATGCTTATATCACATTGAAAGAATCCAAGCATAACATGGCAGAAGGCCAGAGAGAGACTGAAACCTACTATCATCTGAGTTTCCACCGCATAGATGATTATGCTGGTGCAACGCTTATTCGCAAGATACTGGATAGCTTCCAGATTTCTACCGCAGAGGGCGGTCTCTAATGCCTTCTTTATCTTTCCTAGAATCAATGGTCAAATGAACGCTTCTAAATCTCCTTCTTGCGCCTGATTACCTCCATACGGAAGCTAGAATCGCTCGTACAGGTATATCTATCTACTTTACATATTTAGGGACTCCCTCTGAACAATATTCCCAGATATTCATGAGAAGGACATTACGATGACTATCAGACACTGCAATATTAACTACTTAAGGTTAAGGCTACGGTGGATATCGCATGTCGACATCTTGGATTCTATATGGCCCAACCTTATTGCATCAATTCAAATATTCAAGGGTACCGTCTTCCCACCGTTGCGCGGTAGAATTCCCGCATTCTCAAACGAGCGGAACGTTTCAATCCAACTCTCGTAGGTGTCATCATACCGATTCCACCCAAACTTCCTCGCCTTAGTGACAGAGCTGACCGTAGGCCAGGCCTTGCCGATGGCCCAGTCAAAGAACCCCCACGTACCCCAGTTAAAGGCTTCGGGGTTGCCGCCGTGCTTCCGGCAGATTTCCTCCCACACGGGCTTCTTGTCAGCTGCCCACTCCCCCATTTTGAATTCGTTCTCGGTTTTAACTCCGGCTTCACCTGTTGCGCCGAATTTGGTTGTTTCTGGTACCTGAAAGTCACAATGGATTAGTTTATAGTGAACGGGTATTGTCAAGATAGATCTTCCCCTTCAATTGAGGGGAGGGCGATAAGGGTTATCCTACCTCTAAGCCGAAATAATTCCCAATCCTCGGGAAGAAGTACCGCCAGACAAATGTGTCTCCGTTCACATGGTTGAAGGCCTCATTCGCCGCCGCTGACGTCGTGGTAGCCCAAACACTTAGATCGGCAAGACTAGGTGCATATGAATTGTCGTCTGGGCAGGTATAGAAGAACTGATTCCCGGGAAATCGCGGAAACTCGCCCGTTTCTCGGCAGATGAGAAAATACAGCGCCAGAGTGAGAGCTTCGGACATTCCGTTGCCTGGAAATGGCGAACATGTTAGCTTAAACGACGCAGAAGTGGAGGGAGAACTGACCTCCTGGCGTGAACCCTATAATCGCATTCGGCCTGATAATGTTGTACGTCCAGTTTCTGTCCTTTTGCATCGCGAACATGAAGTCCTCCTGCGGGTAGTAGAAATTATCTCCGTTATCGTCATACCTCGGGTGCTCCTCACTGCATGGCTGCTTCACGGGGCCCAGATGCGCTCCGTAGTGCTGGGCTTTCTTAGCAAATACCGACGTGCAAGTTATAGCATGACAAAACTAACCTTTCCACCGGTTTGGAGACACACTCTTTGAAGAGTATTTCTTGCAACCTGATCAATTGCCGTAAGGAAATTCTCAAATAGGGGTACGTTCAAGACCTTCAAGCGTGCGAAATCGTCGGTATGCACATATGAGGCATAGTAAGCGTGTGTCACATCATGGCAATAAGGAGCCATTTTCGAGACGATTGTTTCGACAGGTTCGAGAAAGTCCAATGCGATGAACTCCACTCTCGGATCCTGCCAGTAACCCTTGAGGGGGCTGCGGGAGGTGATGATAATCTTCGACCTACACACGAAGTCAGACCAAATCGAAACCAGGTAAAAGGGTTTAAATTAGCCACCCTAAAAGCTATACTAGCAATATATATACCTACCATTCTGTCTTGGGAGTGCGGATTAAATGCTCCACGATGGCATTCCCGCTAATTCCGTTCGCACCGGTGACGAAGGCGACCTTGGGTTTGGTAGTGGACATCTTTTTTGGTGGAAGGTCGATAGCAAGTAATTTATGGAAGGTTGCTTCGTTCTTGTCGCGAGAATCCCCAGGGTGGACTCATATTTATGGTCCTGTTAATCATGATACTTGTCATGCATTACCCCTCACCCCTCCAAATACATCGGGATGCCGAGTCAGTTCATTTTCCGAGACGCCGAAATCGCAACGCCATTCCCGAGATCCCCGTGTAGTCTACATCAATACGGATATACCGGTCAAGACCTAATGCGTTCTGAGTTTTTGTTAGGGGTGGAATGCATCACGACATCGTCAACGAGCCACTATAGAATCCGGCGCCAAGAAGATCCTGGACTCATGAGCGAGATGAATCCACCACGTCCCTGTACTTTGGGGACAACAGAACGGTTGGCAGGGCTGTCCTCAGAGGTTGCGCAGTGACTTCAGGCTAGTACCCGTTCCACCCCCGCCCGTATTTCCCATGCGCCAGAAACGGCGGCTGTTGTCTTCACAAATCTCTCTAAGGTCGAGTGTCTTGTTGGTTTCGGACTCGGTCGCTCACTTATACTGCTAGGAGGAAGTGAGAATCCGTATTTTGAAAATTCGGCCCTGTGGACGAAAACCTACATCGCTGATAACTCGAGTACCTAGGTAGATAGCATAGGGAGGCGGGTAATATGAGAAGAGGAAAGGAAAGTGAGAGATGCGGTTCTGTTACGTCCAAGCATCAAAGGCGATGGTTTCCAGTGAACACATATAACTATCGTCACGTCAAACTACTTTCTAACGATGACAACCAACAATCCATCCATATCCTACGCCTCGTTTCTCGAACCATCCTTCCCATAGCAGAACTACAGATCTCGACACTTCCACAAGAGAAGGTAAGACGACACGCGGCTCATTGACATGGAACGAAGCAGTCGTAAACCCGGTACTACCTACAAGCAACAAAAAGCTACGAACGGTGCATCACTACTCGGTGCGCATAGGGCTAGGGGACGAGGTCTTTATGGACTTGCACCTGCTCTTTCCAATTCCTGTGTATTTACGAGGGCAGCTCCTTTACATTTCTCTATCTCGTGACTCTAGTGAGATGAGGGTGGGGGAGAGCAATATCCAGGTATGGACCGTTATACCGGATGTAGTGTCCGGTCGGTGTGGTGAATTACGGGCCACATACAGACTAAGTGACTAGAGCTATGCTGGGAGGACCGTAGCTATATTAGACACTTGGGTTAAAGAGAAAAGGGGAGATGTTTGCAGCTTCTGGCTGTATCAACTACACTTGTCTATAGTAGTAGCAGTAGCGGTAGATGTGTTTTATATTTCACCTGATATATATCAGTGCACCGTGCAGAAACGGCGATCACAGTTCGTTGAGTTTTCGGACAACGAACTCTGAACGTGCTCGAGCACGTCCTGGAGATCGCGTAGATGACCCCATAATGGGCCCGACTCGTGCTCACTGTTCACTGTTCAGCCTTCGGTGGACCGCTGGTCCAGAGCCCCATAAACACATGGGCAGACGATCTACATTCTACAAGATTTCGGCACAACAGCGGAGAAATAGTACAATAGACCGCATCTTTTGAGTTTCTGTTCGGGTAAAAGGACACTGTACTCTTGGAACCAGTCTACGATCCGCGACGCGCATTTGAGCGCAACACATCAGTTGGCCTTTTCCGCCGCGCGATCAACGGTGAAGTTGCATCTCTGACTCTGCAGTCTGCACTGAACACTGAAGTCTAAACGTCGAACTGCTGAAGAGGGTAAGAGACTAAGAGCAGAGGTTAGGTGCGACTCCACTTCTCTACAGTTCCGAGTTGGAAGCTAGACTCTGAAGGGAAACTCTGGTTAACTCGTGGGTAGACTGGCAGAGGGCGCTGAATAACGTTGATGGCAGTCGCACCGAAACCTAAGTTGATCTTTTACCACGATTCGAATTTCCTGTGTGGGTGAAGATCGGCCGCTGGGCCGCCGCGTGGAGGATGGCTACATTGGCTAGATTATGGAGTCAGCGACTCAGTAGTTTAGTGTCGGATGAGGGACCTTTGAATTTCGAGGCCTCGAGTTGCATATTTAAGCGGAATCTCGGCTGGATTTTCCACCAGAGAACAATCTTGGTTTACGAACGATTAAGGAGCGAACCTTCAGTGTTCAAAGTTCATAGGTGAAACGAGCATACACCAATATAGAAATCGTGAATTGAATTGGCCGATCGGTAAAGCCTGGCCCGAAGCAGTTGCACATGTGGCGCGCTGAGCCCTGACAGCTCTCTCCGTGATCTGGGATATTGCGATCGACTTTCGACTGTCTCGTGTAAGACTGGTCAAGGGCGCCTCGAGTCTCGGCGTTCAACGGTTTTCACAGACTCTCAGAGGAGGCGCTAGACCGTCCCTGGATGACGAATTCAGGTTTAAACTTGCTTGGTCTGGTCGAATTCTCTTTCCATGTTGTTCTATGGGTGGATTTTCTCGTCGGTTCTTCTCCAGAGGAAAATATCTCTTCTGAAGGACGAATGAGATATTCGGAGTATTATCACCGATGCAAAGATGAGCGACAGGTTTCCCCTTTTCGTATCTTGGTCAGCGATCGACACCCTGACCGTTCGTTCGCAAGGGGAGTGGGCAAGAAAATTTTCTATGCGCCTTCTGCAATTGGAAGTCGCAGGAAGACCATGCAGTGACGCAGGTATCTTCGGGGTCTATGTGGATTTTACTGCCCTTGTGAAATTCAAGGCGAAGGGTTTACTGGTTCAGCCCTCGTTCGATATCTTGGATGGACGGATCCCGCAAGATCTGGTGGACGGGCCAAGTATTAATATATCGAGTCAACGATGTGACCCAGACTCCAGTCGATGGGTTCACGTCTCACGATTGGAACGAGTGAAATTGCGAAAGCGGAAAGGCTGGCAACTGGCAAGCTGAGTGACACTGACGGGATGGGATTATGGAACTCGCGGGAACATCGATGAACCATGTTGGTCCAGGCTCCCAAGTCTTGTGGACTCGTGGTCCTTTGAAAGGCTCCACGGTCCTTTGAAAATGGCAGGATAATTGCTTCTGTGGAGGTCCACATCTTTAATTATTCTTGTTCAGTGAATCGATTGGCTCGTTGAAGGAATTGACCGCGATCTCACCGCTTGAATGGGCAAAGGGAAGTTCGGAGGAAGCAGGACGCTGCAGGAGGCGTCACTGAAATCTTGGTTCCTTTGTAGCTTGAGTCTACTGCANGGGGGGGGGTACCATGATTCAAAAATCCTGAATTCTCGTAAGCGTGGCACGATCCAGTCAAGCTTCGGGCGGCAGAGAGGAAGGGTAGAGGCCTGGGCGCGGGAGTTGGGCTGGGGAGGGAGCCCGGGGCAGGTCCTCATCTCGCTTGATCGTTTATTCGTAACACGCCGTCTTCCTGTCAGTTGGAGTTCTTTCCTTGTTCGTCGGCCGTGGGAAGAGCTTGAGTCGAGGGTTCGCGTCGACGGCGGATGAGTTTGTGAGAGAGGAAATTGGTGGTGTTTCACCTGGCTGGATCCGGTATAGACTGACTGTGATGCCGGACAGACTCCAGAGTACAGACAAGGGCGCTCGAACGTCAAGAGTTGCAGAAGATATTACAGTGTCGTTATACAGGCTTATCGCCATAACTATAACGATGCCCTTGTCGACGAATTATTGAGCCGCTGCGGATAATTGGCCCCTGACAGAGTTTATTCCAAGAATAGAAGAAAAGAGTGTGCCTTGGTTCCTGAGAATGGCCGTTTGGTTCCTCAACTTGCAATCCCAGGAACCGTGGGACGTTCCCGTTCAGGCCGCGCGGGAGTGAGCGATGGTTCAGGGGAGTGAACAAGAGGAAGCGCAGAGAAATATGCATAGTTATTTATGAACATGATTTTGCTACTTTTTCAAAGAACGCCCGTGAACCGATCGAGATATTAAAATAGGATCACCGTTGGCTCAAAGGCAGAGATAACGATATCCAGGACAATATCCGAGTCGAGGCGGTGCTTTGCTCCTGACATTGGACTGAGTTTAATTATCCTTAAATCGATGGGAAGGCTTTCCGTAGAATCCGAGGCAGTCATAAAATGGATGGCCTCCTCCGGAGACGCAACTGCAACTGGCAACTGCAAGAACGAAGCGCGAGACTAAGAGCGACAGGCCATTCGCTGCGGGTGAGTTAATTAACTTTAGTGGTTCAGGAGACCGTCCCAGAGTCCCTCAGGCCGATGGATCCCCAGACCTGTCAACACTCAACTTTCTTTCTCTGTTTCTGTCGCTCTCTCGCTCTCTCCTTTTCTTGAAAGCGCGCCCCTTTGCTCTCCTGGTCAGCCTCTTTCCTCCACGATATCGCTCCTGTGCGTATATCCTCCCCTCCCCCCTCTTCCATCCACACACAGGGTCCATGATCTCCGGTACACGGGCCCCCCGTACCCCCTAATCATTGGCCGGGCCTGTGCATCCCCAAGTTCTTTGCTTCCTTTCCTTTTTGCCCAAATCTCTGAGCTGTCGCAGATGCTGCGAAAAGTTTGAAAGTGACCCTGACCATTGACTTCTCCCACCAGGTAGTTCACCGACAACTACTCCGAGCTCGGCGGTGGTCTGATTCCTGCTCTGGAATAACCGGGAGATTTGTCCCCATCGCAAATCGTGTCGCAGGTCGCCCATTCTTGCGATTTTCACAGATTTCTTCCTAGCGCAGGCACCGTTTTATTGTTAAACGCGACGACGCATTTCGTTTGACAGGCGATCGATCGCTGATGACTTCCTTCTCTCTCATTCTTTGACCGATAAACGACCCACTCACCGCATCGATTTCGTCGCCATTAACTTGCGGTTCGCATTTATACAGAACAGGTCATGACGGCCTCGCCGCCAGCGTCGCCCACGGGGCCGGGCCCCCAGAGACCTTATAGCGCTTTAATGCGCACCCCGCGGAGCAATAGCCGCTTGAGTATGAGCAGTAAACATGGTGGGAGCAGGGCGTCTGATGAGGATGGAAAAACCGCGGTCAAAGTTGGTGCGTTTGCCATCTAAGCTTCTGTGGAATGCCACAAGAGCTGTCATTTCCCCGCATAGGGAAACAATCGCTCTTGTACTAACCAAATCGCAGCCGTCCGTGTCCGTCCTCCGCTGAAGCCCACCGACCCCGGGTACGAATTGATCCCACAGCGTTTCCAACGTTCAATGGCCCATGTCACGTCGCCGACAAGCTTAGCCGTCGATGTCCCACAGGGTCGTAAACTCTTTGTTTTCGACCGCGTTTTCGCCGAGACTATCGAGCAGGAAGGCATCTGGGAGTATCTTAGCGACAGTGTCGGTTCCTTCCTGCAAGGCTACAATGTCTCTATTTTGGCTTACGGCCAGTCCGGGGCTGGGAAATCCTACACAATGGGGACTTCGGGCCCAAATGAGCAGAACGACACTTCGGCGATGGGTGAGTTTGCGGGTTCGTATTTGTATGGAAAGTGCAAATCGCTGATGACAATAGGTATTATCCCGCGTGCCGCTCAACTTCTGTTCGAGAAGTTAGAAGGTCCCAAACATTCTCGCAACAGCTCTACCGGTCTCCGTACGCCATCGCGATATTCAGTTAGCTCTACATCAAGTTTTGGAAAACAAAGCATTGATAAGAACTGGCAGTTGAAAGCTACCTATGTCGAGGTATGAAGACCTGCTGGATATCTGCCTCGAGGAAGACTAATTTTCGCCAGATTTACAACGAGCAATTGAGAGATTTGCTCCTTCCTGACTCCGTCCCCTCGTCAGATCGGAGTGCTGTCACTATCCGCGAAGACACCAAGGGCCGCATTATCCTGACCGGCTTACACCAAGTAAACATCAACTCTTTTGAGGATCTTATCGGCGCTTTGAACTTTGGCTCGTCCATTCGACAAACTGACTCTACCGCGATCAACGCCAAATCCTCGCGATCTCATGCGGTCTTCAGCTTGAACCTTGTTCAGCGAAAGTCTGGCAGTGGTGGAACGTCACAGAAAGACAAACGCATGTCCATGCCAGTGGAGATGCTTTCTGGTGCCGATTCGTCCGTAACAGTCGACAGCAAGCTCCACTTTGTCGATTTGGCCGGAAGCGAGCGTTTGAAGAACACGGGAGCTTCCGGTGAGCGTGCTCGCGAAGGTATTTCGATTAACGCCGGTCTTGCTGCTCTGGGAAAGGTCATCTCTCAACTATCCTCTCGCCAAGCTGGCTCTCACGTTTCCTACCGTGACTCGAAACTTACCCGATTGCTTCAAGACTCGCTGGGTGGTAACGCTTACACATACATGATTGCCTGCGTTACCCCCGCAGAATTTCATCTCAGTGAAACTTTGAACACAGTTCAGTATGCGCAAAGAGCGAGAGCGATCCAAAGCAAACCCCGTATCCAGCAGGTTGCGGATGATGGCGACAAGCATGCAGTGATCGAGAGACTCAAGGCTGAGGTTGCCTTTTTGCGGCAACAACTGCGCAATGCGGAGGACAATGAGCGACGAACTGTGGCTCCCCAGGAACGCACCGAACGCCAGAATGAACGCGAAATAGAGCTCCAAAATCAGCTGCTCGACGTCCAGGAGGGCTATAACGCGCTAAGCCAACGCCATGCCAAGCTAATCTCTGAGCTTGCGAGGGATTCGCAGCAGACCCCTGCCAATGGCGAGAATGGTGACGTTGAGTCCGCTGTGGGTGACTCTGTTGAGAGGCTTAAGCGGTCGCACTCGTTCGCGGAGTCGGTAGAACAAGTTGTTTTAGAATACGAAAAGACCATTCAGAGTCTCGAGTCCTCACTTTCCAACACCCGGACCTCCTTGTCCACAACGGAAAGTACTCTTCTCGAACGTGAGACCAAATGTGCCTACGTTGAAACGGTCAACTCTCAGCTCCAGACCCGCATTCAGAAGCTTCTGGACCGAGAATCCAGCACAGAGACCTATCTCCATGAGCTAGAGTCAAAGCTCGATGGCCAAAATTCCGGTGAAGAGCAACATGCCGCGATAGTACAAGAACTGCGCAAGGAGATTAACCGTTGCCGCGAGAGTGAGGCCAGCTGTGAAGAGTATATATCCACTTTGGAAGAGCGCCTAGCAGAGGCTGACCAAGACATGGAACTCATGCAACGCGAAATTGATCGTCTGGAGCACGTCGTGGATCGTCAACGAAGCCTAGGCAAACTGGACACCCTCCTTCACGAGTTGGACAACATCCAGGGCAAGAAGGAGGAGGAGACCCAAGACCAAGTTAAATCCGATATTGCTCCTCCAGGAGCTTACCAGCCGCGAAAGCGTGGGATGTCTCTTGATGTACTGACCGAGGCCGTCGAAACGGCTATACCTGAATCCGATGAGGGTCTGGCTGAACCAATCCCCGAGGAAGTCGAGGGCGAGATTGAAGACGCCGAGTTGACGACAAAGCAAGGTGACTCCGATCTGAAAGTTCTAGAAAGTGCGACCAGCCGCCTTGAAAGCCTTGAGAATGGACATGCGCAGAGCGGGTCTTCAAGCCCTACTCAGATGCGGGTTGTTTCCGATAAGTTGGAAACCGTCAGCCAGGAGCTTTTCGACCTACGCATTCAGCACGAGAATACTGTCAATGATTACGAGACCCTTGAGGCCAAGTACGAGGAAGCCTTGAGAGCCATGGCAGAACTTCGCCAGGATGCTGCGGACGAGGCCCGCCACGCAAATACCCGAAATCACGTCCCGACCACAACTTCTCGCCCGGTTTCTTTTTTAGAGGATATCAAGGCACCCGCGTCAAAAACTGGAACACAACACTCGTTCTCGCAATCACTCTCATCGGAATTATCCTTGGCCGGGGAGCCTGTTACTTCGCAAGACTCATATAATGCGAACACGCCGCAAACCACTGTTGATTCACAAGACGGAACTGTGCCGAACGGAACCCACGACGATGACAATATGCGCAGACTTCTTTTGGATCACCAAGAGAGTGTCAACTTGATGAAACAGAAGTACACTGAGCTCCAGGCGGAACACGAAGATACCCTAAGCTTAATCGAATCCCTCAAGGCCGAGCTACAAAGATCGAAATCTACCTCCCCCCCGACAACACCCGGCTTCAATTCCGCCCTCCGTAGAAAGACCAGTCAAAGCATCATGTCGAATATTGACCGAGCTCACCGCTCATTCAGCGGCCTGCGCAGTCTCGCAACTGAGGAATTTTCCTCTCGCCCGGATACCATGCAAAACTTCGACCTCCATCTGGATGGTGCGATGCACGAGCTTCACGTCCGTATGGAGCGTATCCAGCAACTGGAAGCGGAGAACCAGAGCGTGAAGAAGGAGATGGAAATGAAATCCACCATCATTTCAGGTCTTACTCGGGAACGATCCAGTTTGCAGGGTGCTTCTCCGGTTGACAGGGGACTTGTGAACCAACTACGTGACCAGGTTGTGCAGCAAGAGAACACATTAAGCCAGATGAGGGAGGCCCACGACATGAGGGAGAAGGTCCTTCTGGAGGAGATCGAGGAACTGAAAGGCATCCTGAAGACCCAGGAGGAAGCGGCCAAAGCACAGGATGCGCATGTGGAAGAGCAGGAGAAGAAGATCACGAGCCTTGAAGGTGAGCTGACACAATGGCAAGGCAAGCACCAGAACGCCATCGAATCCCTGCAGTCGTCGGAGAAGCAACTCCAGTCTACCCTGGCCGAGCTCAATGGCGCTCTTGCTACAATCGACACTATGCGTTCTGAGAATGGCACTTCCCGTGAAGTGACCGATAAGGAAATGGCAGCAACGCAACTGGAAAGTGACCGCGCAGAGCAAACTGAGGTTGTGGAAGAGTTGAGGCGGAAGATCGAGGAGCATGAAAGCACGTCTGCCACTCACTTGGCGAAGATTGCTTCTCTTGAAAAGTTGCACGAGGCCCAAAAGGGAGCCACTGACTCTGCGTCGACTTCAACTGAAATGGATGTCCGCCAGACCCGTATCACCGAGCTAGAGCAAGAGATTGAGAGTCACAAATCCCTTGCCGATTCACACAAGAAGGAATTGGAGTCTTGGCAGGCGTCTCATAAGCAAGAGCTGGAGGAGCTGGAGACTCGAACCAAGGCCGCTGCCCAAGGTGAGCATGAATTGCGCATCGCAGAGCAGAATAGCCAGCACGAAGAGGCCATGATGGCCTTGCGAACTGAAATTTCTGAATCGCGCGACGAGCTGGCTAAGCTACTTGGCATGGTTTCCAACCTTATCCAGTCGGATGTCACATCAGACAACCTGGCGGATCAGATCCAAGACATTTTAACGCAGAAACAGCACTTTTCAGACAAGTACGCCGAACTTATGGGCACGAATGAGGATCTTCGTAAGCAGATCGAGGCCAGACAGGGCGATGACAGTCGTGTGGAAGAGCTCAACAAGGCTGTTTCGGACAAGGACGGCAAGGTCAATGAGCTTGCTTTGCTTGTGGCCACGTTGGAAGACACTCTCCTGCAGAGGGACGAACAGATCAAGAAGAAGGAAGCGCTCGCTGCGGAAGCCCTGGCCGAGAAGCAAAAGAGCGCGCGCCTCGTCGAAGAGCTCGAGGAACAGATCACCAACAGTTTCGACCAACACAACAACCGTCTTTCTGTCATTCAACAGGAGCGTGACCAGGCTTTGGAAGACGCCAAGGCCAAGATTGTCACTTATGAGAAGGATATCGAGACTTATCGTGTGCGCATTGAGCAGCTCGAGGTGAGTAGTCTCCGTACATTCGCTGGAATTTTTACTAACAAAGGTTAGCTTCAAATCAAGAACCAGGACAACTCCCACGACCGCAGCAGCTCTCTCACATCCAACCTCCGGAAGAGCTCTTCGGCGGCGTCTCTCCCTTCGCCCCCGCCGGCTATTCCCCTCCCACCGCTCCCCACTATTGCATCCGCCACCAACGGCACTTCATCTCCTCCAAGCTCTCGGCACACTAGCAAGGAACTGGTCGGCAGTCAGGTTGTCGAGGAACAGGAGGCCCGTATTCGTACTATCGAGAAGCATCTCAATGCTGAAAAGCAACTCACCGCCACTCTGGAGGAGGCTCTGGGCGATCTAGAAGCACAGAGCAACAAGGTCAAGTCTGACTGCGACGCCTGGAAGAAGAAGGCTTGGCAGTTGGAGGAAGAGCTAGGGACTCTGCGCAAGGAGCGCAGTTCTCAACGCCTCTCGCTTCAAGCTGTCGAGGAAGAGAGGAGCGCTCGCCGCGAGGCCGAAGCTGCTCGAGCCCAACTCGAGGAGCGTATGAACGCACTAAACAAAAAGAAGAAGAAGAGCACGCTCAACTGCTTCTAGACTCTCCTTTACTTTCCCCCACATACTACGCCTTTTCATTATCTTTTTCTTCATTTCTTGCCCATGTTGAAATGCGAATTTCAGATCGTCACTGCATCATGAACTAAACGTTGATTCCCCTGTATACCTTCAGTTGATACCTTTTCCTTCACATTTTGTCGATGTTTGAATTGTGTCTACGTTTGACTTGCTTCTAACCGGCCTGATCTTTCATGCGCATTGCCCATTTCCATTCAGTACCCCCTATTTATGACTTCTTCACGACCCTCTTTGCTGGAGGTGTGACTGTTTCAACCAGTCACCTGACGTTTGTACATTCTACCCATTACCCTGTAACTGATGTGCTTAAACTTTCTATCGCTTATTGTTTAGGAGCGGCCAGGCATTGCCATCGCTTATAGGATAGCGAATTGTCGTTTTTTGTCTCATTGGTGTCTTATCTCGACGCAGTAGAAGTTAAATATCCCGCTTTGCGCATGAATCTGTACAGATTGGGTGTGGGATATAAAAGTATTTCGTTCCCCCAATCTATAACTACCTTTGCCATATTATAATTCCAATCCACCTATGTCAAAAGTATATTTAAGTTTCCAACGAAGTTTAGATAGCTGACTCATCACATGACGTCGTTCCCGCCGCGTGTCTTTACTGACAGGAAAGTGAAGCTCCAGCTCAGCTTTAACTGACTCTCTAACGCCAGAAACCACAACCAACCCAAAAATCCTGCCAAAATGGCAGCAAAACAACGTCTGATCCCCGCGAAATCAAACATAACAATAATCCACCCTGACCTCGGCATTGGCGGCGCCGAACGCCTTATAATCGACGTCGCGCTCGCCCTCCAAAACACCGGACACAAAGTCACAATCTACACCTCGCACTGCGACAAGTCACACTGTTTCGAGGAGGCGCGGGACGGAACGCTCGATGTCCGTGTGCGCGGGGATAAATACCTCCCAGCCAATCTAGGTGGGCGGTTCGTTGTCCTCTTTGCGATTCTCCGCCAGGTCTGGTTGACGGTGGAGCTCTTGGGGGAGCTGGCTGCGCGAACAGATACAGGTACAGACGAGAAAACGGACGAGGTTTTTATTGTCGACCAGGTACCCGCCTGCGTGCCGTTACTGAAGACGTTCGGGCCGGGTCGGTCTTCGGCGAGACAGCGGATTCTGTTCTACTGTCATTTCCCGGACCAGTTGCTGGCGCGGCGGGATGAGGGGGGCTCGTTGCTTCTGAGTGCGTTGAAGGGTGTATACCGGTATCCGTTTGATTGGTTTGAGGGGTGGGCGATGGGGGCGGCGGATCGGGTTGTTGCGAACTCGAGGTTTACGAGGGGTGTTGTGGCAGGTGTGTTTGGGGGGAACAGGCTGGGGGATGTACGGGTTGTTTATCCTTGTGTTGATACGGAGAGTGCAGAGGTCATTGAGCGAAGTGAGGGAGAAGAGGAGCAGGCGTTATGGGGTGGAAAGAAGATATTGCTTAGTGTGAATCGGTTCGAGAGGAAGAAGGATCTTGCGCTTGCGATTCGTGCGTATCATGGGCTTGGGGAGAAGAGGCGAGGGACGAGGTTGGTTGTTGCTGGTGTGTATACCCTGTTTGTCCTTTTGGTTGAGAGACTCAGTGCTAATGAGAGATGGATGGCAGGCGGCTACGACCCTCGAATCGTCGAAAACGTCCAATACCACAAAGAACTCGATACCCTTGCGACGTCGCTCGGACTTCAGACGGCGACTTCTAAAACCGTCCCATCCGCTCTATCAATCCCTGACACTGTCGACGTGCTCTTCCTCCCCTCCACCCCCTCTGCATTCCGCGACACCCTCATCTCCCAATCCTCCCTCCTCCTCTACACCCCAATAAACGAGCACTTCGGGATCGTTCCAATCGAAGCGATGCGCGCGGGCATCCCCGTCCTTGCATCCAACACAGGCGGTCCGCTGGAAACAATCGTTGAAGGCGAAACGGGCTGGCTCCGCGACGCCACCGATGTCCCAGCGTGGACGGCTGTGATGGACAAGGTGCTCTACCAGATGAGCGAAAGCGAGCTAGAGCGGATATCAACGAAAGCGAAGGAGCGAGTGGAAGCGGAATTCTCGTTACGGGCGATGGGAGAGAAACTTGAAGTGGAGATTGGGGAGATGCTGGGCTCTGAGAGGCGGGCGTTTAATGGGCTGCAGCAGGTGTTGCTTTTGCTGGGGATAGTTGGGGTGGGAATTGCGGTTCTTGTTGCTTTGGCTTTGAGATTGGTTGGCTTTGTATAATACCCCTGTAGCACAACATATGCATCTACGCTTTAGTTCGACATCGCATTCGAGACTCCGAAAATACCAGCCTGGGCAATATTGAGCGCCAGTCAAGTCGCGACGTCAAGTTGTCTCGCCCCAAGGCAGTGGGCGCTTAATCAATGGCTGGCAGCCAGTCCTCGCCCACTCGAAACACCACACCTGCAAAGGGTCTGCGCCGCAGGAACCCGAAGAAAATATTTACTTTCTTTGGGCCTGACATTCCAACAGCGGCTATGCAGCGGCTCTCAATGGCCGTGCTCTGGTCCCTGAAACAACCCGCCAATTCAGCCTCGACTGTTATCATATAACCATGCATCGTCCGCGCCAGCGTCTATCCCCCCCGCTCTCCATCGTTCTCTTCTCTTCTCGAAGGAAACCGAAATCGTGGAAAGGGGCTTTTCACGGCCCAGATTATGAAGAAATGCTCAATGTTTTCCTTGCCCGTTTCTATCTGCGTCTGGGGTTTGCTTATGGTGGCTTTGTCTCATAGTGCGTCTGCAGCGGATTCAGACAGGACTTACTTCACAAATCCGCCCTCGTCGCAATCCGATGCAGATGGCATGCCGGTTTATGAACTGGGAAGTGTCCAGGAGATCTCATGGACGACAGACCTGGATATTTTCAATATCAGCATCTGGCAACGCGATCGGGGGAGTGGGAATAAAAACAGTGGAGGGAATATCTTCGGTTTGTCGACCAACAACTCACACAGCTCTCAGTCTCGAACTAATAGAAGAACAGCCAAAACAAGCCCTTCCGAAACAATAAACACCTTCTCCTGGGCTGTGCAAACCTACTCACTCGATCTCAGCGACTCCTCAATCTTCTTCCTCTCCATAGAAGCCGGTTCGCACAGTTCGACATCCGCAAACTTCAACATCACATCCTCCACCAAATCATATCCCTCCAGCTCCCCAATCGCAGACTCAGACTCAGAATCAGAATCAGAATCAGACCCAGACTCCCCCACAACAACCGACTCACCAACATCCCTAACCTCAACCGGCAAAATCGCCCTAGGCCTCGGCGCCGGCATCGGCGCACCACTAATCTCCCTCCTCGCCATCCTCGCCTACTTCCAGTACCGCAGTGCGCGAAGAGCATACGCACACACCCAAGCGCTTCAAAACCATCCCGATTATCATCATCATTCACATCCACAGTCCCAAGCACCACCACCGGCATGGCGCCACCCGTCCGCCTCGCCGGGTATGGACCAACTTACCGTCCCACCATCAATACTCCCGCCGAAGCAGGTCCCAGCGTCTGTCCCTTTGTATAGGAACCGGAGTTTGCCGCCGTCAGAACTTCCGCAGAAATTGGCCAGGCCGGTTTATGAGCCGCCGTGGGAGGTTCATTCGGATTCTGCTGTGGGACATGCACCCGTACCTGCACCTGCACCCGCACTGGTAGGGCTGGGAGTTGGTGTTGGTGTTGGAAATTGGAGTGGGAATGAACATACGAAGAGGACGGGCTATAGCAGAGGCCCAAGGCCTGAAACTAGGAATACGAGCGTGCGATCCTCAGCGGGACTGGGGATTCCAGAGTTACCTGGGGAGGGGTCTAATTTTATATAATTGCCCGTGTTACTTCCTGGCTTTAATAGAGTTTCTATGTATCTATTTACTACTTTATATATAACTACTGAGGAAAATGCATGGGGGCTTTTGTCTTGTCTGTATCAACTAATCCGTGTTCTATTAAGAGTCTCTAATAAACTACCTACTGGTTCTGAGTTTCTGGTCCAAAAATACGGTCGATGTCGTCTTCCAACACCTCAGACGTGATTATATCAAATTTGCTATAACGGTCGAGCTTCATTCCGTTCCGTTGCTTTTTTTTGGCGAACTTGCGGAGATCGTTCACCATGTCCATAACCATAGAATTTTCCTCCAAAACCTCCAGTCGGTGGGCCTTGAGGCGATCCAGCATATCTACAATTTTGGAAAGGAACACGATCTCCGTCACTAGCGGTACACAGGGAGACTGAGCGTTCACAGGCATGTTGCGCAAGGCTGACAGCTCTTGTACCGCTATCTCCACCTTATACCGGCTCCCGGAACGATGGGTTTCTTTCCACCGAGTTAAATGATCGCAGATCTTAGCGAGCTGGCTCTTCACCGTTGCAACGCAATTCCACCGCCGCTGGGAAACCGCTGTGGCCAAGGTAATGGTATTAATATCGAGATGCATTGAGAGAAAATCCGCTTTATGCGGATCACGGTGATCAAACTCCACGCTGAGGATGGCGAGGGCATCGTGGTAAAACAATCGAGACTTTGTGTCCTCTGCGATCTTAACATGGCTCCCACGAAACCTCGGATCTCGCATATCGAGCCAAAAGTCACTATCCACGATGTTGGGTAAGAGCCAATCGAGATATGCGCCCATCCACGAATGACAGGAAAACTGACTTCCTAGGCTATACAACTCCCTGATGTCTTTCAGCGACTGAAACGGCACGACGAGATTATATGCAGCCCGTAGCCACATCTCGAAGCATCCTATCTCACGTTGGGTTGGAGGGTCTAGTACCATTGAGATGGAGTTTGCTATGTCGGTGTCCACGATACCAAGATGTCTGCTGCCATCGGTAAAGTCCCACTTTGCAACGAACCGGAGGCGATGTAGAACTGGGTCCTGGGGATCGCGGGGGTTGGGAATATGCTGACTTAGATTTTGCACCAGGCCTGCTATTTGGGTAAAATGGACTACGTAGAAATAAGGGCCAGCAGCGATCAAAGTGTCTGGTGGGGATCCGTCAAGCGATACAAAAGATGTCGTGCTCTCGTCTGTGTGAGGTTCTGGTGGTGGAAGATACCACGGAGGAAGTTGGAACGCGACTGATGTTCCCATTGATGTAAATAAGGATTATAAATATAAGTTTAAACTGTTGAAGTCGAGTCGCAGTTTGAGACTGGATATCCATGGGATGGAAATGATCGTGTGCTGATTGCTCCTGCCATTCTCGCCTGCTATTGGATATAATTTAGGCAAGTGCGACTGAGTATCAGTCTACCTTACTACTTTATATTCAACAAGAGATATGCTAGTCTACACATAATATAGTCCGAATGTGTTCTATTGTTAAGGTGCAAGACGAAGAGTAAGTTAGGGCAGGCTCGGGGGGCGGAAGTTAAGATGTAAAAGCACACGGCAAGCATACCCGTAGAAGTCAAAAATACACTTTAAGTCCACTATAGACACTCCCACATCCTATTATCGAAGTAATTTTTTTGTTGTGAAAGTCACGCATTGGCCTATGGAAGGCTCCCAACAGTTCCTCATCGGCTACAGCGGCACAGCCTTACGAGAAGACCCAGTGGAACCAGCCTCTATTAACATAAAACACTGGCTATCTTCCGCAGGCAAACCAGAGTCCGATATTCTTGCAGGAAACGGCATCTTCTGCACTGAGTCGGCATATTCTGTCCCCATTGACATGGCCCTTTCTTATCTGATCTTATCTGATTGATCAACGGCGGCAGGCTCTGCGTTCATTGGTTGCTTGCCGGTGGAGGCTCCCCGCCAGGCTCCACTCTTCAATTTCTACTCTGGCCCACAATGATGGCACGGTGTTTCTTGTACTCACAGAAAGAACATAAATAGGCTCTTATTGACTCAATTGGAAAGTTGGCTACAACTCCATCAAGTTTCAATCGCCTCCATCTCCAAAATTACCATGCGATTCTCTACCTTCGGCATCCTCTTCTCCCTCCTGGTTCTCCCTGGCCTCGCAACCCCAGTCGAGGCCACAGACGCCTCGTCTCTGGTAGCCAGAGTTAACAAAGCCGATGTAAGTAGAGCACCGCCGTTTTAGTATCTTCATTACTTATAAACATACGATGCAAAGGCCGAATTCATTACTAAACGCTGCTGCATCAACTGCCACAACCCTTACGCCAGCTGCCTGAACAACGACAAGCGCGAGGCCGTTGCCACCGAGGAAGAGGCTCTCTTTGGTCCTCAGAAGCGCTGCTGTATTAACTGCGACAACCCGAATGCTAGATGTAAGCGCGACGAGATCCCGGCTAATTGGCCTTCTAAGCGTTGCTGCATCAACTGCGATAACCCCTATGCCTCCTGCCTGACGAATAATAAGCGTGAGGCTGTGGATTCTTTGGAGGAGGCTGTTGAGGGTGACAGTTAATTAAAAGTTTGAAAAATAGACGATTGAGATGATAGCGTTATTTTTCGACCTTTGAAATATCTCAGCTAACATTTGGCTCGTGTCTATTGCTCTGGTAGATAGTGCCTTTGAAGCAATTTCACTTGCGTATTACTTACGAATAATAGCATGGATAATATAATAATAATATGAATAGTATACAAGTCCAGCAGCACAGCCTGAGTAGCTGGCGTTGGACAAAAGTATATAGACCCATGAGATGTTCATTGTGAGTAAACGTCGCCGAACTGAGAGTAGAATATACCATTCAATAATAATACCTTTCAGACACTTTCCCCCAGAGATTGGCTAGTGAGGTTATATGAAAAAGTGACCCCAAACTATCCAAAATATACCAGAACAGCCATTACAAATCCTCTCTCGAGTCTCCAATAGTCAGAGGACCGTTTTTCACCATAATAGTGAGGACCTCATAAAGAACATCAGCAGCAGCCATAGTCGTCAACTCAGCATTCGTATCATAAGCAGGGGCAACCTCAACAATATCCGCACTGATCAAGTTCAGTCCATCGAGTCCGCGGATAATCGTGCGAATCTCACGAGTCGACCAGCCGCCAGTCTCAGGTGTGCCAGTTCCAGGCGCGAAGGCCGGGTCTATGGAATCGATGTCGATGGAAAGGTAGATCGGGTTGTCGGTTCCGACTCTGTCCCGGATCCTCTTGATGATGCCGTCAGTTCCGATTGTATCGATCTCGCGGGCTTCGACAATCTCGAAGCCGACGTAACCGTCGTTGTCGTAGTCTGAGGGGCCAGATAGTGTGGTGCGGATGCCGGCGTGGATGTTGGTGTCGTTCCTCAAGAGGCCTTCCATGGCGGCGTGGTAGAAGTAGGTTCCGTGATTGATGGATGCGACCTCGCTTGGTGAGCCACCGAACACTTTTGGCTTCCAGGTGTCCCTATATCGATGTCAGTATACATCTTTGTAAAAGTATTATTAACTAACAGATGGCTATCGAAGTGGATGACAGTGACTGGTCCGTAAGCCTTGTTGATACTGCGCAGCAACGGCAGTGTAATGGTGTGGTCACCTCCAAGCGTAATTATACGTGGGAGAGTCTTGCCTGCACGAGATGGGCCCACACCGTTGGAATCGGTATAGGGCTTGCGCATCAACAAGCTGTTATGGCCCTGCTCAATCTGCTGGATGGCCCAGGCATTGTCGTATCTGTAACGTGTCAGTTTCCGCAAAGCCCAACAACCCTATCTACCCACAGGTTCAACTTACGAAGTAACTGGGATATCACCACAGTCCAAAACCTTCAGCTCATTGCTGAACGGGTTTGCCTCCAGCGGCACATTGTAACCACCGCTGAAAGCCAATTTGCGTGAGCCTTGACACTGTAAGCAGAGCCCGAGAGAACATACTAGAGATTGAGGCGGCGAGAACCTTGCCTGATGCCGCTAGGTCCGAACCTAGCCCCCGGTCTGTAAGAAGTGCCAGTGTCGAACGGGGCACCTGCGGTAAGTTAGAATGGTCATAAGATGAACTACAGTCAACATTATAACATACCAATGAAGGCAATGTCGAACTTCTCTTCCTCACTGGCGAGGCAGGGAAAGTATGGAAGACGTCCGAAGGTGGAGATACCAGAGAAGACAGAGTCGGCCTGGCTTGTTAGTGTATGATAGTTCGTAGAGGGCGTATACTTACCTGAGTGCCGCCGTCGCCAGGAAGTGTGTTGTACCACAACTTCTGCAGTGGCCCTGTAAGAGGGGTCTGATGGTTGCCGTGGGCAGACGCCACTGCTGAAAAAGCAAAAAGGCTTGCGATTGAGAGAAGCATGACTTTATATGGAGAGAGAGACCACTAGGAGAGAGGGATGGAGTCTGAGGGTTGAACTGGGGGACGACTGTTTATGTATGTTGTCATCTGTCGCCGCTTGCACTTCTTCCCCTCAACACAATCCTCCCATCACTCGCCCTCTCCGACAGCTACTCGCAATATTCAAAAGTTTTAGGTAATTGAATTGGCACGTTTGATTCAAGATTCAGCGATATCCTAATTAGAGCCCGCAAATCAACAGTGCTAACATTACACAAGACAAACAGAGCGCCGATATTCGGATCCCTCATCTCCTCCCACCTTCTCGATCGAGGCGATATTTTGAGTTAATCTGAAGATGGGTATCTCGATGAATTTTGCGATGGGTATGATGCATTTGTGAGACAGCGCTCCCTTCAACTTCCAAATCAGAACAACGAGAGGAGAGCCAAGAGAGATCTATGCATGGATAAGCTTATACTGCATCCATTTTGATAAGGAATGACGGTGACTGATAAGAAGTCATATCCAATGATGCAACGAGATGCTGGCCACGCCAAACCGATGTCCAGAAAAGGAAGGCCGGGGGAGAAGGACAAGGCCGTCAGAGCGCGCGAACGAAGCTATCCCCAGTTTCCGCACAGCGGCCAACCAGCAACCAACAGCGACGAGGCTTCTTATCGCGCCAATGATATGAATGAGATGCTCTTTTATCTCAACTTCTCGGCCTTCCACTCATCTATGAAATCACCTTCTCCTTCTCATCTCCATCTTGGTGATTTTGCTAGTTATTCGAACCGCGGAGAAATACTGGCCTACGCGTTGTTTGATAACGGTTTGTTCATAGTTTCAATTTTCTCTATTCGCCTTCCTGTTAGAGTTGCTCGAGAGAGAGATCCAGAGCTGCATTGGTATATCTCCAAATACACATTGCTCGGCTCTACCTCACTATCCTAGACTGTAGTCGTGGCACCATTCATATTGTTTCCGGCTTCCATCCGCAGGAAAGCCTTACCGACCTCCTTATTCCAATTGCTAAGAGCCACAACCACCCACTCCAAGGCCCCCACCAAGTACAGCGCGATACACTGTCCAAGCCACAATCCCTTCAGTCCCCAACCGTGGAATGCAAGCCAGATACCTAAAGGCAACGCACCACAGTAGTAGCTGATAATATTCACCAACGCACCAATATGCTGCCGGCCCATCCCTCTCAGACTCCCGCCACAGCTCCCGTTCAGGCCGTCGGCGATCTGGAATAAAGCCACATACGGTAGCACCTCAGCCGTAAGACGAACGACGCGCTCATCAGAGTTGAAAATTTTGGCAAAATCATGCCGCGTCCCCATCAGCACGGCCAGGACCACCCCACCAAGAAGCATGCTAAGCCAGGCAGCGACGTTGGCTGCTCTTGCAGCACCGACTGCATTCCTTGATCCGAGGAGGTTTCCCACTCTCGCGGACGTGGCGACGCCTACTCCAAAGGGGATCGTGTTCAGGACTTGATCGGCGGTCATAATGACGCTCTGGGCAGCAAGTGGAATGGTTCCTAGGCGGCCTGCAGCAAGGGCTACGATTTCAAAGGCCCACCATTCGGTGCCGACATGGACGATGCCGAGAACTGCCAGGCGGGCAAAAGTGCGTAAGTTCTGGAGGGACTCTCGTGTCCATCCGCCCCAGCATTCAGAGCCGGCAATAAACCGGGCATACAGAACCAACAGGGCAAATGACAGCCAGTACGATATGCCGAGAGCGAATGGGGCACCCAACAGATCCATGTGAAAGGTGTAACAAAAAAGATAGTTGAGGAGCGCATTGAGCGGAGAGGTAATCAGAAGAACGTACGTCCCAGGGCGCATAATACCTGACAATCATCAGCCAATAGCAAGGGGAAGGCCGAGTCCAGCACGATATGACCTACCTTGGGCCTGCAGATACTTCTTCATGAGCTCGAAATAGATGTACCCCAGTCCACCAGGGATAAGGCAAGTCAGGAAACGGGCACTGTCCCTAGAGAGATGAGGGTCCTGCCCCAGGGCCAGAAATACCGGCTCCGCACACGCCCAGAGAACGGCAACTGGAAGATAGAACAAGCCGAGCACAAAGAACCCGCGCTGCAGTAAGATTCCAAGATCATGTTTATTCGCACTGCCCGTGAATGACGAAGATGCTAGGGTGTCGACCGCGGTCGTGCCTCCTAACGCAATCATCCACGCCGTGATCATGGCGAACATAAGGGAGGACGCACTGGTTGCAAGATGCTCAGGGGAGATTCGTCCGACAATCAAAACGGAGATCGTCTGAAGACTATTCTGAAGAGTGTAGGCCAAGATAACGGGGACAGAGCCTTTGAGCAGCCACCAGAGCTCAGAGAGAACGGCTCTCCTGTTCTCTTGTTTGCCATCGTATTGGGCTTCCTGGGGATCATCGGTGTCAGTCGGCCTGGGTAGCAGAGAAGTATACTCGCTGGGGCTGTCGCTGGGTAAGCTGCCGCGAGAAGTACGCAGAGATTCGTACATCCTGCAGAAATAAGAAGAATGGCGAAGAGAAAACAGAGGAAGATATTGTGCAGTTATATTCTGTCTCTACTCATAAGGTACTCATGTCATATATCACAGCCTGTAGCTCATACCTCCATCAAATAGCCGAAGCATCCACGTTGCAAAGCAGCAGAATTCCTTACACCCATCATCCACACCCTAATACCCCTGTGGACCCATCCAGCACACGCAGTAGCTCGCAGAGAAGAGGCCCCACCGATAGAACAAAGTTTATAAGACCAGGTATCAAGTCCCTCCGGAATCGCCGTTATCTCATAGCTTATCAGTTCTCAATCTATTTACCCAAACGGGCATAGAGGGTCCCGGGATGAAGTATGAAATGGCGCGTTTCGGGCTGGTGGTTATCGGGTCGCAATCATCGATTAAGATCATTATCATCTCGTGAATAATAGTAATTGAGATTATTAGTGTTGAGAGGAGGAGCTTTGCTATTGAGGTTTTAATGGTTGCGAGGAGGACGAGGAGGGTTGGGCTGATCATTGTGGGAGAGATAAAGGTCAGGGCAAGTTGCAGTGGTGATATGAGAGATGCTTAGTGGATTTATAGTCTTTAACGGATTATGTATGGGTAACCGTCTTATCGACTTTTTAGAATGGTTTATAGTATAATCATACATTATTTCAATTCCCAAACGGGGTGCGATAAGAGATATCTCTTTGCCTCGCCATTCGATCTCTATCAGCGTCATTGTATCATGTCCCATCATTCCACTCTCTCAAAATGGTGCCCTATATATCCAATTCCCATTTCTACACCCTTATTCTATTCCATGCGAAGCCATGTCTGAGTCCGAAAAGAGACTCGAAATGGATTCCGCCGTCCAAGAAAAAAATGCCTTGGATATCACCACAACTGTCGCCGTCGAGCACAATGGCATCAGAGTCCATCCCCAACCAACAGCAGACCCTCTTGATCCACTAAACTGGACTCGCCTACAGAAACACACTATCCTCGGCATTGTAATGTTCAAGTATGACTATTCTCTATCTTGCATAACCGCCCCAGCTAAAACCCATACAGATACTTCCTCTTCACCTACCTCACAACCACAACCGTGCCTTCATTCCCCGAAATCCAGACCCAGTTCGCCATCACATATTCCCAGGTAAACTGGACGGTTGCAGTCCCAGCACTGGGCCTGTCAGTAGGCCCGCTCTTCTGGTCTTCGCTCAGCGACATCTACGGCCGGCGCATCGTTGTTGTGACTGGTACATTCATTGCCCTCGTTTCCACAATCGGCGCTGCAGTCGCGAATCGGTATGGAGGGTATATGGTTGCGAGGTTCTTCCAGGGGTTTGGCGTGAGTCCAGCGTCGAGCGTTGGGATGGCTGTTGGTGTGTCCCCCAGTACCCTATACTAAGCCGTACTGTAACCCTAACTTGACAGTGAACGACCTCTTCTTCGACTACCAGCGCGGCGAGAAACTCGGCCTGTGGGTTCTTGCAATTGACGCAGGATTACTGGTTGGACCAACCTGTACGTTTCCATCTATTGGTCTATGCTCTACAGAATGACGCTAATACCAAATGCCGATGATAGTCGGCGGCTTGCTCAACCTCGTCAGCGCCGCATGGATAAACTGGTTCAACGCAATCCTCTTCGGCATTCTCTTCCTGCTCGAGCTCTTTCTCATGCCCGAGACGCTCTACCCACGTAGCATGATGCTCACTCTCATGCCAACAGCAGCAGCAGCAGCAACCCCCAACCTGGAAAATGGATATAAACAACCCACCCGCACCAAAACCCTCCCCTTCCTCAACATCTCCCCCGTCCCTGCCCTGCGCACCCCACGCCTCACAACAACCCTAACCCGGTTTCTATACACATTCACCCTCCCCACCATCTCCCTCGCGGTCCTGGGCTACGGCTTTCTATGGTACTGGTGGGTTCTCTCGGTGATCACCATGATCCCAGCTGCATATCCACAATACAGCCCGCTGATCCAGGGCCTGCTGTTCCTGGGACTGCTAGCCGGAACTGTAGTCTCCGAGGTGTGTTGCTCGGGGAGACTGAGTGACTACATTGTGAAACGCCTAGCGAGGCAGAATGGGGGTGTGAGGGTTGCCGAGATGAGGCTTTGGCTGGTTTATCCCGCTGCTTTGGTTACGGCTGGTACGTTTATACTTACACTTTTCTTTTCTTTTCTTTTTTTTTTTTTTTCCTGTTGTTGTATCGGTTTGATTTTAAAATGATTGGGATGGCTAACTTGCTGTGCCTTCCCGCTTAGTTGGCTTGGTTTTATTCGGGATCAGTATAGACAACGCCTACCACTGGATGGTTGGGCAGGTTGCGTTCTTCCTCTGTATGTTCCCTTAACACTCCTTTTTGCCCATGAATTCCTTCTAACGGTAATAACAGTCGCAGCTGGAATCCAAGTCGGCAACACCGTGGTCTCGAGCTATATCATCGACAGCTACCCACTGCAGTCGACGAGTGTGGTGATTTTCTACGCGGTGTTTCTGAACTTGAGCGCGTTTGTTAATCCTGTACTTTTCTCCAGCTTTCTTTATTTTTTTTTTACGTTTATATATATATATATTTACTCCATTTGGTAGAGCTGGACTAATGGCTGGCAGTTCTTTATATCGCCGTGGCAGGAATCCGTTGGGTGGACGTGGACGTTCACGACACAGGCGCTTGTCGTGGTTGTCCCTGGGACGATGCTCTTCGCGGGCTTGCAGCAGTATGGGCCAGCTTTGCGGGCAAAGGCACCGATGCCATCGTGGGTGAATCCGGAGTTTGACGCGAGCTAGGACGAAGCATGTATCCTGCGCAAAGATATGTGCATTGAGAACAGCAATGGACTATACTCTATATTTACAACCCTAAGAATAAGAATCAAAAGCCAAATCTGGGATATCTTGCATCGCCATCCAACGCCAAACTCCTCGCCACTCCCACGTAATGTAGATATACCGCGATCGGATTGTATCAAGCCTTAGCGGCGACGATGCCCGTGAGTGATGTTTGGCAACTCTTGTGGGCGACGCTGCGCTTACTCTGTTGACTTGATCAAACGACCAATAGTTGCTGGTCCGCTCGGCCTGACGAGCCCTGAGTGATAACAAAACCTTCTTTTCATTGTACTACATCTTCCCATGCATCTTTAGTCGGTAGATGCACGTCTCGTTCCCGCCCCAGTTTGAATTCACCCGGAAAACAACCTTGTCCACTCGAATCTCGTCCGAATCAATAACTGCAGTGACCGGGAACCTCTGGATGTTATTCGACTCGTTGATATCGTATCTCCATTTACTGATTCTGTAAAAGTCTTCGCCCAAGAGCTTGTCGTCGGAAAATGCCTCATCAGGCTCGCCACGCCACGCAATCCGAAGGGCCTCCATGACGGGTGCATGCAGTATTCTTCTGTCAGACGGCAGAGCATCCTGTCCTGCAATATTCTGGGGACTCCCTCGGAGGAAAGAAGAAACGGACCAACGGTAGGGCCTCGAACCTTTGCCGACATATCGATACCGCGCCCATAGCTCCATTTCTTGGGGAGCAACTCCTGGCCTAATCGTCGCTGCTTTCGGCAAGTGCTCGACAACCACGTCTTCTGGGATGATTCGCTGCCCCAGAAGAATTGCAAGCTGGGACATTCCTTTACGTGGCGCACTGCACCAGCACTCTCCAAAATCCTCCCACTGAGTCAAAGCTGCAAGAGGTGGTTGTGGTTGCATATGTTTATCGCCCGCAAGCCACATGTAGAAGCGTTGGAACGACGTCAGTTGACGCCCAACCGTGGGACTCGTCATATACGGGTCGATAATCACGCCATGGCCCATCGAGAGGAAGTTCGTCTTAGCCAATTCCTGGCGGCCACCGCTGGGATGCTGGAAGACGGTCGTTGGCGCGGGTATACTGCTAATCTCCGCCCTAACCGATCTCACGTCCCTTGATAGAGACGATACCTGCGATCCCAAATGCACCACTTGGTTGGATAGCGCGTCCAGATCAGTGTTATTGAAACGGATAGCACCGTTGGAGGGGGGGTATGGACGATTATATATCATGGAGCCGAAAATGTAGCACCCAAAAAATACAAATGCCACCATAGAAAATCGGAGGGTCCAATCCACAAAGCCGTCTTTCGGGCTAGGATCTTCCCAATTCGTTGGAGGCCTCCGAGGACTCCCATATTGATCTTCTTCAGGGTGCGACTCCACGTAGGAGTGATCCGGGATGATAGTTCTGGCCGGGGCCTCATGGACAGATTGCTCGGCTGACCCAGAACGCGAAGGGCCATGATCCGTAGGCTCGTCTTCCTCTTCAATAGGATTCTGTGCGAAAGCGAGTCCCGAGAATCGTCGCGGTGGTGCGGTGATATTTGACCGCGTCCTCCTAAGGTCGTCATCATGGACATCCCTCTCGACATTGTAAGATATGACTGAGGAATTGTCTCCGTGCATGTGAGAGTCGAAGGGAACCTCAACCTGGGTCGGCGAGGCTTCTCGCTGCATGATACGAGGATAGAGATGCGTGGCGACGACTTCACGAGGGGGACTCCCATCAGAGGAGAATGTGTGGCGAGTAGGAGTCGACGGTGCTGCTGACGAAGCCTCATCCAATGAAGCCTGCAATTGCACCTCATCAGGCGTCGGTTGTCGTCGAGGCCTCCGTGGGGGAGGGGTTCTCTCGGCACTGGATTTTCTGCGCGACCGCGTGCTCACACTGGGGCTGTTGCTGCTTATTTCTCGTTCTTTGGCGGTTTGAACGGCGTCTTCAATAGAGTCGGCCATTTCTTCCAGATTCTTATGCGGCTTTGCAGCTAGCGTATGCGGGAGAATCGGAGTCGAGGAGGAACCATAGGCGAAGGACTGCTTCGTAGGAATATTAGGTAAAGCAGAACCTCCCAGACCGGGACTCAACCTCGTAGAGCGGCGCGAAGGACTGCCAGAGGAGGCTACAGCCCCGGCACGCCTGTTAGCAGCTTTCTTGGGTGGCATTTAAATGCTTTCACCTTCGGACGAGAAGGATAATAGACAGATATATCCTTAATCTCAAATCAGCGCAATCCAAACTAGACATCAAGACAGAGATGGTTCCACATACAGTGTGAGGATGATCATCAACCGCTATCGAAGCAGGTTGTCGATAAGATTGGGAATGTAGGTGTAAAACTCGAAAATAAAACAAGTAGCTGTAGCAATCTGGAGCGAGAGCGCGAAATAAAATATCCAAATAATTATGCTCCAAAAGACGAGGTAACACTGCGACTTGAGTAACACCAATGTCGTTTGCGATGGGTGGAAAGGTGAAAGAACCGCCCGCCTGGTCCAGACAAGGCAGCCGCCACCACCCCAAGTTGCTTTGTTCTGTACTGGAAAGTAAAGACGACAAAAAGGAAGAAAGAAAATCAAAGCGTTATATCCAGGAAGGGCCAAGTCGCAGAACGCAATTGGCAGCGTCGTTGAAAGAACAGCCTGCCGACCGGTTTCTTAATGGACGGGATGGATAACACCGCGCGCGGGGCCTCGACGCGCCAGCCCGTGTAGACATACAATTAGCGACAATTATATATGGTAATGTATGCAATGCCTCATCGCGCAGCAATTGAGACGCGTTTAGATTAGATGCTGGCGTTGGGTGGTGCGCTGCCGGAGAAGATGATGTACGCAGACAGGAAGAAACGGAGGTGGAATGTATGGGGAAACACGTATACCCGATTGGGTAAAGCTTGATCCTGGGAAGCTCTCGATCAATGACGGTGACAATAAAGACACGACCAAAGTATTACCTGGTGGTTGGCTTTGTGCGCTTCGTGCTATTTTTACTCCAGGAACAGGTCTGTTCAAAATTTTGAATCTTTGTCATTCCGTTTTCAAGTGAAAATAATATTGACAACGAATTTACAATCCGACCGTAAGACAGCCATCCCATCCTCTTCTATCGTACTCCAAAAATAAAAAGTTAATATACAGGTGCCGATGTAAAGACAATCACCGACTAGGGACATAATAATGACGAGTACGTGGCCAGTTTTACTGCGTCCAACCGAGTCGTATACGCGTGACCTAACAAGTCCAGGCCGCAACGATTCCATCCTTGCGGCCTTCAATAAGGAATCCATCCTTGAGTCGGACACGCTCGACAGTTGCAGGGCCTGGTACCGATCCATCCGCACCAACTCCAGCACCGCAGTCCCAGTGGTGGCCATCGGCCTTGTCGTAGACCTTGACGACATCCTCCCCAGCGGCGGCTGCAATCCGCTTTGTGTCAAACATCATGCTGGTGATCGGCTTATCGTAACCATAGGCATCGTAGATAGATCCCATACGAAGGTCCCATATCTATACCGAGTTAGTATTCGGTTGCACAGAATAGAATAGAAAGACAGAAGACACATACTCTGATACTGCGATCCATGCTTCCTGTCACCAAGTGTACATCGTCGAACTGCAGGCACGTCACTGGGCCAGTGTGCCCTACGAGGCTTCGGTGGACTTGCCCGCTGCGCAAATCCCACAGCCTGACCATGCCATCAGCAGTACCACAAGCCAGAGCGGCATCAAAGCATTGCACGGCTCCCACAAAATCGGCAGAAGCATCCGGCAAACGTCCAGACGGGCGCCACTGCGATTCGCCTCCGATCGAAGATGCCTGAGCAGCGGCCCAAAGCACATCCAGTGTCTGCACGCAGCGGCCCTTCACCAGATCCCATTGCCGCAGCGTTTTGTCGGCAGATCCGGATACTAACGTATTTCCCTTGAAGTGCAGTGCCGTCACTTCACCCACATGTGCATCCAAGGAGTAAACATGACAATCCTCCAAAGAGGTCGTTTGGGAAACTACCATAGCATCGTCGGCATCATCTCCTTCGCCGCTACCGTTGACGCGGTTGTCTTTATGAGCGGTCCGGGCACGACTCAGGTCCCAGAGCTTCACAGAAGCATCCATGGAACCGGTCGCAACAACATTGTCCTCAATCTGAAGGCACCGGACAGAGGCATTGTGTCCTTCCAAGAATCCTGTACAGCGGCCGACGTTGAGGTCCCAAACCCGAACAGTGTCGTCCAATGCGGCCGTGATCATGGTGCCAAACGGATAGTCAAAATCGATAGCCGTGACGACGTCGTTATGTGCTTGCATTTCCTTTATTTCAGAGCCCGGCGCGAAATGCTCGTGTAGAACCGGCATGGATCGTTTCCCTATAATCAGTTAGCCGTAACTCCACGCCTAAGTATAACAGTCGCATACGTATTGATCGATGTTTTAGACTCCGCGGTGAAGGTATTTTCTGGTATATTGATTCCGACATGAACGACGCATCCATGGCCTGATCCTCCGAAGAAGCAGGTTCTTCATTGCCGTCAGACGCTGGTGTGGGAGCCTCGTTTTGTGCAGTCTGCGCAGACTCCTCTTCCATATCCTCCAATTTATTTTCGATTTCATTAACTGTGACCGAGTTAGCCAGACTACTCACGGCTGTTGGATATAGAACGCACCCTCGTGCTCAAGCTCTGCCTCCTCCATCTCCAACCCAGCCAAGCGATCCAAGACGATCTGACGCATTCGATGAAAGTTCGCAATCTTATTATCAATGTCAAGAATCTCAGAGCTGCACATGTTCTTTCGAACGCCCATTAGCTCCATCCGTCGATTCAGCATGTCCCGCTCTTTCTTCATGTCACTCGAAGTGGACGGAAGGGCCTGCGTGTCGCCCTCTTTATCTTTCAACAGCTTCTTCGACTTCGATCGCCCCCTGCGATGTGTCTTTCTATATTCTTGGTCATCCTGTGTGACCTGAAAGCCTTGGAAAAGCGAGTAGCTGCTAGAGTCGTCAGGAATGTTCTCAAGGAGATCATCAGGGAGAGACGAGAGGGCGCGAGATTGAATTTCGGCAGTCGATAATTTGGAGCGAACGAGGTCGGTTGGGGTCGTTTGTGCGAGGGCGAACACTTTGCGTTGTGTACCGGGGCGTCGCAACTCGCGCTGGATATCTACCATGGCGTTTTGAAGATGGGGGTTGGTGGTCGGATCGCCGGAGGGGCCCATCAAGTGCCCAGCAGTTGATGTGACCTTTCTCCCGAAGGCCTCAATATGCCGAGACTGTTCAAGCATTGTCCGTTAGCTATAGACTCGCGAAGTCTCAGTGGCGAGTAAAGAGGGGGGAGGTACGGTAATGCCGGTTCCTAGGAGCCCGTCACGCTCGACAATGTCTGATAGACCGGAGGGAGAGTCATCGCGGCGGTGCTTGTCCATCACACCGACGAGAGTATTTCTCTAAGGCCAAATCGACATACGGTTTTGGAAGCAAGTTTGGCGAAAGACACAAGCGCGTGGACAGATGTGGTCGCTTGAGGAAGTTCTAAAGGTGCACGCGACGTTTACCGCGGCGCCGGATCCCTACAATTCTGTGATTTTGCCGTTCCATACCGCAAACAACCGCCCAGCAGGTCATTTGCGCTTTTGCCCAACACTTATTTATTATTTTAAAATTCTTATCAGCTAGGATGTCCCTGTTTCATAATAGATAAATTAAGACCTGTGACTTGCCTCGATGTTATCGTCGTGGAGATGCAAGCCACGCAAATCGTCGGAGCTCATCGTTTGTACAGGTGGGATTCTATAGGTACTGCTGAAGCAGGAACTACGATCGGACATTGCTAGAGATATAGCACAGAGCCTCTTATAACCTAAACGCCAGACTCAAGACCACCACGGGCCGCGTCGTACAGAGCTGTGCGATTAATGCTCTTAATCGGACACTCTCCCATCTTCCGGGTTCCCGATCGCCAGCGGGAGCTCTTGACGAAGACCGACCATTTTTGATCCACAACTCATCCTTCGGTATTGACAACCCCCAAGAGACTGTCTCCAGCAGCCGTCGTGAGGGTCTCATAGACCGTGTTCTTCTCGGACGTACTCACCATAACCATGCGGGCTAGGTCAGCTGGCGTCTTGTTCCGGTGTACATTGTGCAGAATTGTAGCCCTCGGGTCACTTCCTGCCTCTAACAAATGCTTAACCACTTGTCCCTGGAGATTGTATGCGGCGTGATGCAGCGCAGTCCATCCGTTAGCACTGCTAGCATTCGGATCCGCTCCAGCCTTAAGCAATCTCTTGACCACAACCTCGCGTCCGGTTCGCACCGCAAGAATCAGGGGAGTGCTGTCGTTAACTGTCCTAGTGTCAACAACCGCTCCCTGGTCCAACAGGAGGTCAACGATGCTGAGGCTTCCGTACTCTGCAGCCCAGGAGAGTGCTGTCCGGCCATGCTGGTCCTGTGCCTCTACCGCAGCTCCATGATCGAGAAGTAGCCTGACGGTGTCGTCGTGGCCGTTCAAAGCGGCCAATAGCAACGGTGTCTTCCTATCCATGTCTTTTGCTTCACGGTCCGCGCCCCGCTCGAGTAATAACTTGGCTGCTTCCGTTTGTCCGTAGCATGCTGTTAATGCCAATGCAGTCCGATCATACTGGCCTTTTGTCTCGAGATCAAGCCCGTGGTCAACAACCGTGAGCAGCTGCTTCATAACACCCAAGTGTCCTCGCGTGGCAGCTATTATCAGCGGCGTGTCTCCAGTCATATCCGTCACTTCGGTATATGGCCCTGCCTTCAACGAGTTCGCAGCCGCGCCATCGATACCGCGCTGAGCGGCCCAGAACAACACTGAGCGGTTGCGGCGTTTCACGTCATATTGATAGAGGGACACATTGAAAGTATTATAAAGGTAGCGACAGGTGCGGACGAGGGCGTTTATTTCACGTTCAGATTCCTGATGATCTATTATCAGTTGCACTAGCTCGATCGGTAAGTTTAAGAGCTGTGTCATTTCGGCAAAAGGGCCAGCGAGTTGAAAGTGTTGGTCTTGACGAGCGTGAAGATGGCGGCGCGAGTCAGGCCTGATACTAGTAACTCGTAGCGCTTGGGCTAGGCGGTGCTTGCTGCCCTACAAGGGAATGGTCATTCGATCAAGGCTTCCTCTTGTTCAAGCCCCTCCCAGCCTAGATAAACTTGTGAAATATCTCGTCAATAATTCCGAAGACATCACGCTTGTTTTTGGAGAAAACTGGCGAGATTGAAAGAGCCAAACACCAGAGGACAAGGTCGGACAGAAATTCTGACATCCTCTTAATAATTATGCAGGTAGTTCAGAGATCCGCCCCCAGCACTAAACGGCTGAATACGCATGATGCATTCCATGTCGGGATGAACAAGACGGGATTTTAAGACAGCTCCCGGTGGCAGGTCCCTTCACAGACAACAAGCAGGAAAATCCGTGCATTATTGATTCATAATTGCCTCCACTCTCTTCTCGGACCAAAATTGTCGGTATTGCCTTCTCTGGTGTCACCCTCAAAGTGTCAGCCATTGGCGTCGGATTCGTCGTTCCTGGGAGAATAAAGTCAGACCCGCCCCGCAGCTCAACCAAAATGCCTTCCCCCCCAAATCTCGCTCCTCCCCGTCCTGCCAGCTTTGATATCTCCCCTTCAACCCAATAACTAGACGCTGCCTCCCACCATGGACACGGCAATTGATCTCTCGGATGCCTCCAAGGCCCTGGACCTCGCCAACATCCGCTTCCAGCTCATGTAAGACCGCAGCGACATCGGAGTCCCATACCCCGCAGAAATCCCCTCAATTCTCTACGGCCCAAAAAAGCAGCAAAAGACGAGTCTCGCAAAGCAAAGCATAGCTAAGCTAACGGTAAAAATTAAACATAGCCGCCTAGAAGACACAATAACCTTCCATCTCATTGAGCGTGTTCAATTCCCCCTAAACCCGACAATCTACGTCCCCGATGGCGTCTCAATCCCCAATGAACATATCAGCCTCATGGACTACCTCCTCCGCGAGCAGGAACGCCTTCAGTCCCGCGTCCGCCGCTTCGAGTCCCCCGACGAGTATCCTTTCTTCCCGTCCGCCCTCGAAAAGCCAATTCTCCAGCCCCTCTCTTACCCCAGGATCCTACACAACAACGACGTGAACGTGAACGAGGTAATCAAGCAGCGCTACGTCGAGGATATTCTCCCCGCGGTGTGCACAAGGTTTGGCGATCGCGGCGACCGCGGCGAAAAGCAGGAGAACTACGGGTCCGCGGCGACGTGCGATGTGAGCTGTTTGCAGGCGCTGTCGCGGCGTATTCACTTTGGGAAGTTTGTTGCGGAGTCGAAGTTCCAGAAGGAGACGGAGAAGTTTGTGGCGCTGATTAAGGCCGAGGACCGCAAGGGCATTGATGACGCGATTACGGATGCGAAGGTTGAGCAGAAGGTGCTCGAGAGGTTGGCGCTCAAAGCGAAAACTTATGGCACGGATCCTGGGTTCCCCGACCAGTCGGGGCCGAAGATTGATGTTAATGCCGTACAGGCTATGTACAAGGTAAGCACACATCGTTCTGTGTTCACTTTTGGAGAGTAAGCTAACAAGGATAGGAATATGTCATTCCTCTGACCAAGGTCGTGGAGGTAGAGTATTTGATGCAGCGCTTGAAGGGCACACAATGGGAGTAAAGTCTCCCCTACTTCGGCGTAGTCCGTTATGCAGTAACGACGCATGTAAACTAATTCTTAGTTCGGGCAAAAAGAAATAGAAAACTTTTGTCTTGCTCTATCATGGCCACATTAATCTATAAAATCATACCATAAATCAAACGTCAATTATACCGGCGGCTTATAGCACTCCGCCATATTCGTAACCGCGCCTGCCAGCTTCCCAGCCTCGAAAAGCATCAAACTACCCTTCGTCATAATGCCCAACTCCTGGAATGCACGTTTCGAATCCGAGTGTCCCTCATCATGCTTATGCGACCAGTCGTATCCACCCGTACACAGAGCGTGGCGCTCCAAGATCTCATCCTCAGGGTGGAAAAAGAACCGCTCTCCCTTCCCGGCAGCGGCCTTCTTCTTTTTCTTCTGCGGCCGCGACTCCTCCGCATCCAGCTTTGACTCGACCTCCTCGTAGTTCTTAGACACGATTAGGTAGTGCGAGAAGTTGCATGGCTTTTTCTCCTCAACCGAGTCGGCGATTTCCTCCTGCAGCATACTGTACATCGGCGGGACGACCTCGACCGGCATGTTGATGAGACGCTCCGTCAGGATGAGTCCGATCGGCGGGATGGGTGTTTTGGAGAGGAGTTCAGCGAGGGGGACTAGGGAGGGTGTGCTGCTGGCTTTTCGTTTCACATAGGCAGTTAGGTCTTTAACGCCGGGGTTTTCCTATTCAGTTCAGTCAGTTATCCTATCTAGGTAAAAAATAAAAAAAAATAAATAAATAAATAAAATGCAGGATTTGGATGCAAACATACACTATGCTCTTGCAGATTCAGCACCGTCAAAAATGCATACGGGTCCGACTCTTTCCCATCTGTTTTCACCGTTGAGCCAAGATGAGGCTGTGAGATAATGAGATCAGACAAGGCAGAGAGGTCGATGTCCTGAGAATCGACGTCGAAAAGCTGGCGGATGAGGTGCTTCAGGCCGTGGAAATCGATCTCTTGGAAGTCGAACCATTCGAAGTCAACGTTGACTATCTCCATGTCCTCGTCTGAGTCGCCGTCGACGTTGGGATCTGTGCCACCCATGGCGACGTCTCCATCCTTGATTTCCTTGCGCTTGCCCATCGTTATTGTGTTGTTTGCGGGGTTGGTGAGTGGTGTTGAAGGGTTGGACTTGGAAGTGAGGGGAATCGATAAAAAATTGTTGCTCCGGAATTGTCTTTCCTGATTGGGTGCAGATCCGTCAATCTTCCACTCTTCAATAAATAAAATAGTCTTAGTTGATTTCGCTTTCTTCCACAGCTTCTCAATTGGAAGAGGACCAATTTTTAAAATATGCATGGTTTCAACCTGGTGAGCTTTTACTCGTATTTTGAAATCATGACGACCGCTGGGTCCCGAAACGGCCGACAGCCATTGATCTACAGTGCTACTATACCACTCTCACCAGTCCATTTCTGAATCATTGAGCCAATGCTTATGGCACTAGGTACCTGTAAAGGCCATGGATAGTAGTCCCAAAGTACTGTCTTCCAGGTTTACCTTCCGTAGTTCAAATTTCAGCAAGACCAACATACTCTTCAAAGCTAGTCTTATATGCCGTTCTTGGACCGAAAGTGCTGCTATGGAACAAATGCAATTGACTTGGTAACCCATAGTAGTTGGCTTTAATGCAAACTCCTCTATATCACCATCTATACCTAACCCTCTATAACAGCCAGTCTACACATCCTTCTCCACCTCTTCAACAGAAGGAACCTTATCCAACTTGATCCCATAAAACTCCGCGACAGTCTTCACACACTCAGTTACAATCCTCACATCCTCAATGGGAACACCCAACCGCCTAGTCCCACGAATATGCCAATGCGTCTCATTCGGCAGATTCTGGCTCATAATCGCCGGGAGCACAACCATCTGCGTATCCAAGTCATCCAGGACCTGGCGATCACTCAAAAACAACCCATAGGTAATCTCCATGCTTAGCCACGAGAAGTCCTTGTGCGCCGCGAATAGATCCAGCGTCGCCCCGCTGTTGCGCGCATAAAGCTTGTTGAACCAGCCGACCCCGCGCTCGTGGTTCGCGGCGTCACAAGCCCAGTCCTCCCGCGTTGGTGCGGAGTAGTCCTTATCTTCTTCCTTTTCGACCTTGGCTAGGGATAGGATTGCTTCGATTGGCTTGCAGACGCCGACGATTATGACGGATTTAAAGAGCGCTTCGCGGAGGCGTCGGACTAGCTGCTTGCGTGCCTCGGAGGTGCTATAGGCGGGCTGCGAGGTCAGGTAAAGGTAGAGCTGGTCTGCGCGTTCGGGGTCTGGGCTTGCGGCGAGGGTGGCTGTTGCGAGGATGTGCCATTTTTCGGCGGGGATGGAAGTTGCCTGCGCGAAGCGGGATTCGAGAGTTTGGAAGAGAGTTTGGTAGCGGGGGTCTACTGAGGGGGTAGCCATTGTGGATAGATTCCGTGGGAAGAGCTGGCTCCGGCTTTTGTGAAGTTTGGAAGGCGTGTGTTGCAGTGGAGGATTCAGAGGCCTTTTGAAGGCGAGGGGTAGCGTGTCGGTGAGAAGGTGATGGAGTTGCAGATGGAAACGGGGCAGCGGCAGTCGGGCCATTCGGGTATTGATCTCGACTACTCTGACTGCTTTGGAGGAAGAGCTGTTTTGTCCGGCGAGATCCGGTGTAGCCTATCAGTTGGAGTAAATTGGAGTCGTGGTATGCAGCTGGAAGTGCCTAAGACAGCTGTAGGATGTCTCATCATTTCCAAATTCGGCAGCTGGATAGACCATGATGCTTAGCGTCAAATGGCAATAAAGGAACAAGCATCGTGTGGATAATTCTTAGATCGAATATTATAGAGTTTGTAGAGCTTTAGCCAGCTGCGTTGGATTTTAAGCTTATCGCTGAAATTCTCGTAAAAAAGACATGCGGGGTAGTACCGTATAGCTTCACTTAAATAGCGGGCAGAGGCATGGAACAACACAGCAACGGTACTTGCAATATCTCGGAGGATTTTTGAGCATCCGCCCTGCCAAGTACTTAATCATTTATCCAAGTCAACCCCAGCCAGCAAGCCTAGCTCCAGAGCACGCGACACCAAAAACGTCATAGAAACATAGCTCTGCCCTGACCGGCAGCTCCAAGAAGCCAATTTTAGGAAACGATCGGATTCCAGCACCATCGAGATCCATTGATGACATTCACGGCAGCAGCCAGAAAGCAACATTTGACAAGGAGTTCTCGCTCGCAGGCCCCACGTATGATCTCAGTGCTCCAGAACGTCAACTATGATATAATGACATCACCTCCTCAACGTAACCCTATATAGACGCTCTCCGGAAGCGTACCATAGCTCTTCATTCACTCACTCAACTTTCTCTATCCCATTTCCATCTGTATACCAATCTCAAAACCTACAGACATCAAAACTACAATCATGTCTCACTCAGCTGCCCAATCATCCGTCGGCAAGGGCGCCTTCTACGAAGCTGGCGACCAGCGCAACGTGCCCCAGTCCGAGATCAAGGAGCAGCAGAAATACGAGCAGGGCGAGAAGGGGAGCCACTCCACCCTTGACTCAAGTACGTTGTCACACGAGAACCAACTTTGAGACTGAAGAAAGCAAGAACTAACAGCTACTGTTCCATAGAGGACCAACGCTCCATTGCAAACCGACTCGGCGCCCAGAGCAACGAGTCTGACCCCTCACATCACCACAACCGCGATATCCAGCCAGAGGCGGAACTCAGCAAGCAGGATCCTGTGAAGCCGGTATGTTTGCCTTCAATCACCAGATATATTAGGGTTATGTGCGTGGCTAATAAATTATGCAGGCCAAGCTTCACGGAAACGAGCCATCAAAAGGAGCGAAGATTGATAGCGAGCTACAAGCAGATGATGAGCAGCGGTTGAAGGAGAAGGGGATTAAATAGATCGTTTAAAACGTGAACTGTATGATATGATATAATGAAGATTGGATTGCGACGCTAAGCTGTTGACCTCATGGTTGGGTTCGCTCTATTATATCCCAGGTTGTAATATACAAAAGTTAAAAAAGGGGGAAAGAAAGCCAAGTATTATGCGATATAGTACAGCTGATTTCAGCGGTCGTCGCTCGTAAATATATGTCGTAGAATCGTCAATTCTGCAAATGTAGTCTCACTCAAAGTCACGTACTCCATTGGAAGTCGTCCTCATGCGGTTCTGCAAAAACTTCTCCCCAATACTGCTCGACCTTGCGGCAAGTCTCAACTTTAGACACCCATGTCTGGAATTCAATTCCAGGGTCGCAGCTGATGAATTTGAGCTCCTCCCAGTATGCCTTCTCGGCATCATATCCAAACCGCTGAACGACATCTTCTGGGAAAATCCATGCCCGGCCCAGTGTCCCATCAGGCCGAACTGTCGGGGCGGTCTCAAACTCCGTTCCCCAGACATTCCCCCCGGGGTTGAATTTGGGATAATTGGCGTGGATGAAAAATATCCTTGGTGCCTCGGCCACGCTAGGGTCAACGACCCGTAGTAGTCCCTTGCTAACCAAGTCATGGTCTTGGATTGGATCAGACTGGGCCATGGCGGACCCAGACATCCCTCCCGGTGCGGGGTGGCCAACCGCCTGGACCCTCTCGCTGACAGCATAAAAGGGTTCGCCAAGGGCGGAGGCAGCTTGCAAGAAGGTTTCTTTGTCCCCCTCGCCCGGTGCACCTTGCGATAACAGCCGGAAATAGTGGGATGGGCCGTAGTAGTTATAGTAGGCAGAGAGCAACAGTGTCCGCAGATGAGACTTTTTGGAGATAACGAAAGCACCAGCCTCGGTTGCCTGCCGTGCGTTCATCGGGGGTTCTTCCTGTTTTGAGATTCGGAAGTAGAGAGGGGATACTGTTGTTTCCCAAAAATCAGGCCAGGTGATCAAGCCCGTCGATTTGAACGTCTCTGAATCAAGAAGCAGCTCAGGCTTCTGGAGGGGAAAGCAGTCCGCGTCCATCCAAACCACCTCCTCGAAGGAGGATAAAAGCACTGCGAAAACCTTGAGCTGGTAGTGCTCTATGAAGTCCTTCTTCATCACGTCCGCAAGTATAAGACACCGTGCGTCCAGCTTCGGGAGGACTTCCTCGCAGATACTCTTCTCATGCTCGCTGGCATCTTTCATATAAACTTCCACTGGAAGCTCCGATCCCGTACGTCGCAGCATCCGCAGGGTTGCCAGAAAGACAGGAAGGTACTGACCACCGGCAGTGGAGACTATACCGCGGGTGCCAGGAGCATGGACTGGACGAATCTTCTTCTTATCTGCTATATCGTCCAAGAAATGTGCATGTGCATCCTGCATCTCTACCACGTTGGGCTCGTCCATGAACGTCAAGTCAGGTCGGGCATCGGCGGTGGTCACATTAAAGTGAGCAGCTTCAACGTCTTGCTCATGTAGAGGAGACGGACAATTCGGTGAGTGGGCTTCGAGTATGGGCTTGAAGGCCTTCCAAAACACATTTTGGCGTTCGGGCAGAGGCACTTCAAAGGCAGTGTTGGGAACCACCACCGAGGCAGGCGCTGGGGTCCAATTGATCTTGAAGACAGTGACGACGAGGAACAGCGCAGCGACCGTGGACAGGACCGTCCTCAGCCGAATGCGGCGGATAACGGGCATGACTATGATGTTCGCGATGGAAGGTGTCGTCGCATAGTAACCGGGTCCGATTAGTGCAGCGGCAATCACGCTTCGACGTAGCAGCCAAGATACAAAATAAATTGGGCAGCTCTCGATCACGAGCCAGGACACGTTTCTTCGAAATAAAAAATCTCAATCTGCAGCAGCCAGAGTTCCACGAAGACGTCAAGGTGCACGCAATTTCCCAGCACTTTGTAACAGGAACCCCAATACAGCAGGCGGTGGCAAGCCCCTGAAACTTGGCGCACGCCCAGGAGCGGAAGGCACAATGCAGATCATGGCTGCATCCCGCTGAATAATCGACCACGTTGTGCATCGTGCACGAAGCACGCGGCCTGCCACCGCGTCGGTTCCTCGACAGTCGACAATCGAATGAAATAACTCAAGGCCCGGCAGATCATTGCCGCTGGTGATCCATCCCCAAATTCAAAGACAGACTGACAGATCGGCACACAGACTTTTGGTTTGTGCTGCAACTCCGAGTTTCCGATCGCCCGGGTTGAATAACTTGCCTCGGCGGTCTGACAGACTAACCGGGCTGGTCTGTGGTGGCGGAATCAACCGCCAACTAGTTCCCTTATCGCCATTCCTCCAGTCAAAGACACCGGCTTGCGGGTTTTTGGATGTGCTTAACAATCTCCCTGAGCGATACCGAAAAAAGCGCCGGAGAATTACGAACCTTATTATACCTGGCACCGCGGCGCTATTCTTCCAATCCTTCCCTTCGCCCTTCCCCTCTTCTTTCGGCTCATCTCACTGCCTCTAAGAACTTCTCCTTCGCCCTGTCCGGTTCTTTGCGAGTTTCTCTTTCCCATTCTCAATCCATGGACCCCCACAGCGCGGATCGCCTCCGCATCGTCTCCTATCCCCGATAATACTCGGCAATTAGCGCAGCACGGACTGCCGGTCAGACTTGGCTCCTCAGCGGCAGAGAATGGCGCAGGCTGTCCCAGCCAAAGTACAGAAACCTCCGCCCTCATCGGCACCTGTCCGTAAAAGGCGGAAGAGAACTGTCGTGAGTGGTGCGGCCGACGATTGCTTCACCTGCGCCCGCAGTGGCTCGTCGTGTGACCGCCGCCGCCCGTACTGCTCGCAATGCCTGGAATATGGGATCGAGTGCTTGGGATACAAGACCACGTTGACATGGGGGGTTGGAGTTGCAAGCCGCGGGAAATTTCGAGGATTGTCTCTGCCAGTAAGTGGCGCACAACCGGCGGCTGACGGGAAAGTCAAGCCTCCTCGTGGGCGAGGACGAGAAAATCAAGAGCCGCAACCGCCAAATAGTACAACAACCGTCCAGGACTTCCAGTCTTCTCCGGTCTCTAATGTGGCGCCTGAGTCTGTTCCCCCGACAAAAGTACTGCCCCCGCAATTTCAAGCGGTATTCTGGAGACAACCAAGCCCGGCGAATCATCCATCTCATCCCCCAACACAGACATTGACGGACTCATCAACAGATGTAGAATCGGTCTCTGCACCTGGGAGCTGGACGGGATCATGGTCCCCGTCGTTTCCCTCGCCACCAACAGCAGGGTGGTCATGCTCGTCCCCCGAAGACAAGGAAACGGACGAGGCGATTGCGGAGTTGAGGCGACGTAGCGCCAGCTACTATCCCGCTGCAAACCACTCGCCATCGTTATCTCAATTACTTCTCGCGCGGTCCGTTGGGCGAACCCCGCGCCTTCGATACCTAATTAGCTATTATGCAGAAGTCATTGCTCCGGTGATTGTGGCCTTCGATAGCCCAACAAATCCCTTCCGTACTTCTGTCTTGCGTATGGCACAGGATAGTACGTCTCTTCAAGAGGCGATTGCCACCTTGTCTACCAGCAACCTGCGACAGAGACGTGAACGGGGAACCTTCTCAACAGGGCGGACGGAGCCTGCGCGGATGTCTTGCCTAGCGCATCGAGCTTTAACTGATGCTTCGATGCAGGAAGGCTCTGACCCTTCCGTCCCGGACGGGTTTGCTTTGGAAGAGCAATACCACCGTGCTATGGCGGTCAAGGAACTGAACAGGGAGCTGGCTGACCCGCACAGGAGGCTCTCGGACTCCGTCCTGGCCACCTTGTTAATATTATGTTTGTTTCACGGTTGTGACACTGGAGTTGGTCAGTTCAAGACTCAGTTTGCTGGCGTGACCAAGCTGCTTGCGATCCGATTGCGCTCATCCCCTTATCCATCAGATGAACTGAGATGGTTCATCCGTATGTTTTCATGGTACGACACCATGACTGCGACCACCAACGACCGTGAGATTCAACTGCATAACAAGTATATTGACCTCACTGTCACCGCCGGCGATGAATGGGGCCTCGAGAACCTTGCTGGGTGTGATGCTGATTTGTTCAAAATCATCTCACACCTAGGCCGGCTGAATCTCCTCAGCCAGAGCCAGGAAAATAGCACGCAGCCTTCACCGCACGTCTTTATACCTACCTCAGTACCGCCACCGTCGATGGCGTACTACACTCCCGATGCACTCCTCTCGAGAGTCCCGACGCAAAGCGATCCTTTTGCTTTCCCTTTGCCGACGACTCTGCCGCGACCCGGCGACCAGACCACGCAGCCTCTGTCTCCAACCTTCTGGGCGGAGTGGTATTCCGTCAAACAGCAGTTAGAAGCGTGGCGGTTTCCACAAGATAGAGTCAACCCCGGGTCTGCAACCGGTTCTATTCCGCCGTCGATGCACGCATACATCTCGCCACCCTCCTCACCGCTCCGCCAGTCGGGTGTTGCTCCTCAAAACGTTGAGGACGTCTTCCACATATCTGAGACATTCCGGCACTCAGCCCTCCTCTACAGCGAGCGCCTTGCATACCCGGATCTACCCTCGTCGCACCCTCGTATCCAGCAGATTGTGCAGCGGTCGATATCACATATCCTAGCGGTCAAATCCGACGTCTACCTGCTGTGGCCTCTGTTCATCACCGGCTCAGAGTGCGTCTTCGAAGAACATCGCAGAATCATCCAAGAACGCTGCCAGGATATCTCCAAGGACTCGGGGTTCTGCAACAATCTTTCATGTCTAGAACTGCTGCAGAAGATTTGGGCAGACACTTCTACTGAGGAAATGCACGAGAACGGCGCTTACCTCGCATCGCCCGTATACTCACAGTGCCCAACTTCAAATCCGTCCCCAAAGGGACCAGGGTTTCGATGGCACCATTTGATGCAGGCTAAGCGAGCTGAAGGAGAATATATGGTGGTGTGAGAATTATCGAAGTTAATGCATAACGAAACTATAACTAAATTTAGAAATTGCCGTTCAGGCTAAGATATACCTCAGTTTAATGAAATACTTTAACTTTCACCAGAGTTATTCGTCGGAGTGACCCCAGATGTTGGGGTGAAGAGTCCAAGCAAGAAGTTTGATCGGGTACCAGGAATCGTCAAGTAAACTCGTGCACTAAACCCAGGCCCACAAGACTTCAACTACAGCTTAAGCACCTCGTGCGCCGTCCTCGCCAAGTCAGATCCTCGTTCATAACCTGGTAAACAATCAACACCAAAGCCCGTAAATAAATCTAGCGGTGTCGACTGTCGATTTACCGAAAAAAAAAAATTCAACCTTGAAACCGTGGCCGTAACGATATCTAGGTATTCCAATTTCCAAAGCAGTTGCGCCTGCAACACCCGCGAAGCAATACATAGCAATATTATGCTAAGTTATGCTAGGGATGAATGAACACAGCCAATTTATGGTTCTGCCTGTTGGCTCGTCTGTTTGTTTGTGTATGTCTCACCGTTGGAGTTTATTTAGGCTCTGAAGGGTATCACCAAGGTAATCGATTTACCAAGAGTCCAGACTCCAGAGCCCAGGCTCTAGGCTCGGTGTGTATATGATTACGCTTTGAGTGTACGCACTGTGATGCACTGCGCTGTACTGTAGTACTGCAGCTGCTCGATATCGGAAAGGAGCGGTATACAGTATACACTGTACAGATGCTATCTAGATACCTTACCGCTAGCTCCAGGGATGAAACAACTGCAGCGGGCTGGTGCGCTGCATGCGTGAGATGAAGACGTTATTGTTAAAAGTTAAAAGTTCTCGGCTGGTCTTTTCCTCCAGGGCCCGAACTGTAGGGAAGAGAGAGACCCCTTACATGGTGCATAAAGTATACGTCCGTCCAGGTTTCTTGAATCTTGAATCTTGTTACCCGGTAAGTACACCGGGAGCACTAAGTACTATCAGGTAAGGCTGTGCAGTCTATGCCTGTTTTATGCTTTATGCTTTATGCAAGATGCGATATGCAAGATACTATACTTTAGTGGTCGTGCACTTCGTCATCGACAATGCAATGCAAATGAATCCGGTAAATCAGGTAACTGAATCTACAATATTGCAGCTGTACTTGCTTTTACTCAGTTCCAATTGCAAAATTGAGGATTAGCTTTTTTTTCCCCCCCCTTTCTTCGTTCGTGGTTGAATGAACAACGCATACGTACTAGGTATTACTACCCCTCCACCCCTCCTGTCTGCCACCCCCCTCCACAGTCCACACCTCCACTCGTTGCTAGGGCACTGACGCTACTAGAGCCCTAGTCTCTACTTCACTAGTGGTGGTGTATGGAGCGGAAAAGGTCTCCAACAATTCTGCACACGAATACGATCAGCTGTCATTGTCATCAATCGTCATGCTCGTGGGGTCTCGACTCTCGAGTCATACGGAGAAGAGGCAGATGAATACGAGTTGGGCTGAAGGGATTCATCTATAGAATAGTAGAATACTAGAAGAAGACGGTGTAGACCGAAGCGGGGTCTTATCGAGAATAATTCATACAAAGATACCCAAAGAATGCCCTGCCATCTGCCATCATTATCATACTCTATTTTCTCACAAGAGCCATACTATCGAGTAATACCAGCAAACCGAGAAGAGCGGTCTCCTGGCCGTAACGCCCAGATAACAAAGAGAAGAGAGAGAAAAAAAAAATAATAACCCCCGCACTCGATACCGAGTTCGAGATCAACTCCAAGTCCAGCAGTTCAATTCATTATCCAACCCACCACCGCAGTCGTTCCTCGGCGTGTCAAGCGCTCATTTGCGGGGATATCGCCGACTCCACTCCGTTGGACAGCACTGCACATGTCGGGGCAGGCTAGTGGGAACTTACCTACTCTTAGTCTGAGGACAGCCGGAGCCGGTAGAACGATAGGGATTAGGGTCAGCCTTGCAGGTGCAACCACTGCCAGCAGCGCAGGCGCAGAAGGGCCGATTTTCTCGGGAGATACAGTCGCTAGCTGTTAGTGTGATGTGCTTGTGCTCGTGTGCATACAATGATACAACTCGACGACACCGTTGTTACGTGAGTACGGATACTAGTTAGCGCTGGATGACGCGACCGACCCAGTCTTTCAGTTACCAGGGTTTTGATGTTGAGTTGTTCGCTGGCTAGTGCGCTTGGTTTGCTGGTTGGATGTTATGTGGGATGGCTGATGGCATGCAAGGCCGAAGGAGGGAGTGTAAAAATATACCCCGTAGTGGTGGTGTAAGCCTCAAGCCTTGCATTTCATCATCCATTCCATTTGAGGGGCCGAATATTTGGATATCCAAAACCCGGATTACATCAGTTTGTCTTAATTTTACGGAGAGAACATGTTCGTGTGTCAGGCACTGTCCTGACCACTCAGTGGCAGCGCGCAACTAGGAAGATGGAGCAAGCATGGACAACGTGCCAGCAAAAGTCCCATGCATGCACTAACAGATAGCAGACTCCGGTGTTTGAGAGCCAGATAGGGCTCAGGGCAAGGGCTGGACGCGCACAAATCCTTCCAGCAGGTGAAACCAGGGATTTTCCTTGCTCCTGGTGCTCATTTCGTTCGGCCGCACGATCGGCGTGAGGCTGGTGGAAGCGAATCCTGCCAAACCAGGGGAAATTATTCTCAGACAGGCCGAGACGACGAGTCAAGGGCGAATCTTTGGAACTGAGATGGACGAGGGAAAGGGGATGGGAATGCACGAATCACACGACCAGACGTCTCCCGTCCAAGGTTGGAAGTCCAGAACAAAGGAGCCCAAGGGAAAGAGTAAAAAGTAAAGACGCGATGCAAGAGGTATGTGGGTGCAACAGTGAAGAGGCCAACCCACCCGAGATCACTTTGCCCCTTTGCGAATGAGACACGGCGTCCCGGTAAGTATCGATACAGTACGGTACAGTCAATAAATGAGACGGAATATAAATATCAGCAATATTAAAAGGCCGCCCATGATTGCGCAGGAAATTGAGCAATAAGCAGAGCAAGGGGCGTGAAAACTCTGCTTGTGGGCCGTGATCTGGCTCGTTCGTCTCAGTCGCACTCAGTTTCGAGCGCACTCACGAGTCTGTGCTTGTCGCTGCTCGCGAGTTGCGAATGTATTGGGCCTTTGCGACTCGCAGCTGCTGAACCGTTGGGTCGGAGTTATTCAGTCGGGCCCATTTCCCTGCGATCCGAAGTTCTAGCAGGCCTCTAGCTTTTTTCCATCGTCCTTCCTAATCTCATTGGCGCGGTGCTCCTCGCATCAGAACGCCATGTGCGCCATCAAAAGCCTCTTCTCAACCCAAGTGCGAAACACATGCTTGCTTTTCTGTGCCAGGGGTTACACTTTGCCTGAGAGCCGTGTTGATGGCGAGCCACACTGGTAGGCAGCAGTCGAGACCCTGCCTCCTGAATTCTTGGTCCAACTGGACGATTCAACTGAACGATCCAACCGAACCGGGAATCACTACAGACTCCCATCGTACTGTCGTATTTCCAACTTGCGGTGACTGTTGCCCTGTGTGATGGTGTGGTGGGTGCCCAGCAAGTCGGCGGTAAAGCCCATCGCATAGATGGTTGCCCAACAGGAGTTTTGCGTTTTTTACTTTTGCATCGCTGCAGTCGCAATTTAGCGAGTCGAGCTTATTTTGCTGGGTCGTTTGATCCACGGAATGCAGCGGATGCATCCGGTAGCCTTCCATGGGACAGACTGGTCGCTCTGGGGACATGACCTCACATCCAGACATCGTCCCTGACGCACATGCAGCCATGCGCCATATGGCCCGGGGTCGCCAGTGTGGTCAGTGGCCACTCTTCGGACGTCCTGGCTGGCCTTTTCTCGCTTGTGCAGGTCGCTCGCCAATTAAAAAAAAAGAAATAATAACTGGCTGTCTCCCGCCACAGCCACTGCTCCATACCAATAGGCAGCCGTCTGACGGCAGATCAGACACAAAGAAATCTTGACTCAAGATGAGATTTTATTTATACACTGCTCAGCCGCCATCTGGGGCGATGACGGCTCAGCCGATGACTCATTGCACGATCCATATACCCTCTCGTTCCCACCGGGAAGGCTCCTGTTTTCCGTGTCTAGCTGGATGCACCAGCGTAACTGGGGGGCAGTGGATGGGTGGCCCTGAGTCAAGTCGAGGCGAAGGCTATATCTTGACCCGTGCCTCGACGGCGAAACGTGCCCAACGTGACTCAGGCGGATAAGTAGGAAAGCAGGAGTATATAAACCTCTTCAGTACTCCGTAGACTCCACGGTGGACAGTCGACAGCACTGCATGAATTAAATGATAATTGATAAATCTAAAGTACCAACTGTCTGGAATAATACGGTAAAACAGGAGCGCTGAAATTTACGGCGCCAATACAGCCCCACTGGACCGCCCGCTTACCGCTGGGGCCCACCGGCTCCAAGACACTGACTGCACTTTCATTTTCATACAAAACCGGTTCGCCCTCGCTCGCTCGCTCTTAGTCTGAGTCCTCTCCCTTCGCCATCCAAACTGCACCATCGCCCATCTTGGGTTCACATCCAATCCCGCTCCTTTCGCCACTGTCGCCAGCTCTCCTGGGTTCACTCGGCTTCCCCAGGATTTGTCACTCGTCCCATCTGGTCTTCAGGAGTCGCCTAGAAGATCCTCGGTATTTCGCCGTCATTCTCTGCTGAGACTCAGCCTTTTTGCTCGATTTCATCTCAACGCTCGGGTGTCCGACATCGTTCAAATGCACCCTTCGCACATCACAAGCTTTCAATCCTCCTCTCCCCTCAAAGCCGTGCCACGGTGACGCCCCCGTCGTTGATATCTCGATTTCGTTGTCCTTTTGATCGGCGTCGATCGGGTTTTTCTGGACGATATCCTGTACAATATACTGGGTTGNGATTTTTGCCTGCTTTTTGTGCCTTTTTTGGTTTGTTAGCTTGTTTTGTTGTTTGGTTAATCGGTAATTGGGCTCTCAAAAGTTGTCGATTTCTTCGGTCTGCTTTGATATATTGCATTTTCGACTATCTCTCACACGCACACGCACACCCGTGACTCGGCTCTTATATTCATGCTCGACTCGCGATAATGTACCACTACTCTAGTCCACCTCCCTCTGGGTGGCCCTCCTTCGACTACATGAACTCTCCCCCAACCTCTCCTCACTACGCCTACTACGCGAACCAGTTCACCAATCCCTTTGTTTCGCCACGAGGTCCGACGAAGCGCCATGGCCGTAAGGCAAGCTACGCAGCGCCTCCCTCTGTATACACCCATGGTTTCTACGGCGCAATGCCCGAATTTGGCACCCCGTCCAAACACGAGAATGTAAGTGCCTTTTTTGGTGGCATTCCGTCCTCCTACTACCGTCGCAAAACCATGTCCGGTGCTCCCGCTGGCATCTATGACTACGGTGCTGTCCCCCTTCCGCGACAGCAGTCATCCCGGAAACGATCTATCTTTGTGGATGTGGTCGATGATGGATACGATGATATGCCTCGATACGCCTCCCGCGAGGAACCAAACAAGTCCCGCCGGCGCCCGTCAACGTCCCAACGGAAGCCAAAGCCACCAGCCACTGATCCTTTTTTTTCCTCTGCCCAGGTCCCTGTTTTTGACGACGTTGATGCCGCCAAGCGGTCGCGCGCCCGCCGCCAGTCAACCTCTACCCGGAACCCGTCCAAGCCGAAGCCCGCGACAGCGTCGAAACCCCCACCCAAGGCCACCGAGGAGGATGCCGAGCGCGCAGGAATCCCGCCGGGCTACTCAATAAAGAACTGGGACCCGACCGAAGCGCCGATTATCCTGCTCGGCAGTGTGTTCGACGCCAACTCGCTCGGCAAGTGGATCTACGACTGGACTGTTTTCCACCACGGCGCCTCAACTCCAATGGCCGATGTCGCAGGCGAACTCTGGCTATTGCTAATTAAACTTGCTGGTAAAGTAAAGAGGGCGGCGGAATGCGTGGACCGGATCAAGGACATCGATTCTCAAGAAACCGTGGAGGACTTTTTAGAAAGCGGGGAGCGGCTGTGGTCGCGCTTCAAGAAGCTGCTGAGGACGTGCGAGCAGTTTATGTGGAAGGCAGCCAAGCGAGAAGGTGGCAAGTCGGTATCGATGGGCCGCAACGCAGGCTGCGAATTTGTCGAGTCGATCTTTGGTCGCGACCGTGAGTTGGAGAATACGGAGAAGCTGATGAACAGTATCCGTGTATGGAATATGCGATTTGACGCAAACTGCGACGACATACTGCGAAAGCGAACCGCTTAGCTACAGAAAGAAAAAGAAAAAAGATATGCGCCTGATGGCGATGAGATATGTGTGCCATATGCCACATGATTCGATTCGAAGTTTCGAACGATTATTACTACTATTACACTGGTTGAAGTGTTTTTTTCTCCGGATAGCATTTGAGCGCGTTTGGATTGCGATTGCTCGTTGCGTTCTGATCTTTGCGATTACAAGCGATATCTGACGTTCAACGTTATCTGCTTGATTTAACTGAAGAGTCTTTCCTTTGTTTTTTCCTTTGTTGCAGTTTGCTCTTTATTTTTATCATTTTTATTTCCCTCTCTAGCATTGGGATGGGATTCTGCTTGATTCACTTGATTCGCTTGATTCGCTTTGGAGTGCATGCTCATGGGAGTCATTTGCATCTCTGCTTTTATGATACCATTCTGCGAGCTGTTCAAGTTCTTCAGTTCAGTTGGTTGGGTTGATTCCTTCTTTGCTAACCCACTACCTAATCAATATACTTTACTTTACCTTCAGTATTGCTTCGTTACCTCTAGTAAACGACAATGTACAGGAGTCAGTTGATGTCATTACAAGAACAGTTCATCAACCCATACTCAAACCGTAATAGCCGTAACCTTCAGCGATCACATCACATCTGCATGCAACGTTATTAGCAGTACCCCTCATTCGCCTGCAGCCTCGTCACTGCCCGGCGCCCGCAAGCGCCCCGCCAAGCCAAGCGCATTCACTCCTATCCAGTACTGGATGTTCAGAACTAGGTATTCAGTATTTGGGGCCGGAGTCCGATTTACAGTACAGAGTATCGAGTATCAAGTATTGACTGCATTCCTACCTGCTATTCTTATCGTCTGCATTTCTCGCGGTGTTGACTGTTGTTGATGTTTTGTTGATATCGATAGTATGCCCCCGCTTGTCTACGGTAGTTGGTGTGGCCCGGTTTTGCAGCATTCTTCGCGACACGTCCGAAGTTTCCATGCACCAATCAACCAACCAACCAACCAACCAACCAACCAACCAACAACAATAACAATACCACAAGCAGCAACTGAAATGCCTCTTTCCTAAAAGAAGACCGGATAATACCCATACCTGGTATTCTGGTACCTGGTACCTGGTATCTGGTATCTGGTATCTGGTATTCTAACCAGTCACTATTGTGGCTTAGGAGTACAGTAATAACTACCTACCTACCTTCCTACCTTGTATCTTGGGCTTGGAAGTTCTCCAATCAATCAATAATCCGTCCAATGGGCGAGCGTCGGGAGGATGCGCGTTCGTGTCCACGTGCGCCGTTAGTCGGGCCCCAAAATAGTCCGGGAGGGGTACAGCAGAGGCATGGCCTATCACTGACCACTCCCTTCTGGTCTTGGTTGGAGTGGAGGGGATTCTTCGTCAGTCCGTTTGGCAGGTTGCAGGCCAGGCAGGGCAGGACTGTATTGGTATCGGTATCGGTCTTGGTGTTGGTGGTATTACAGGTATACTGACATACTGACATACTTACCATTTACCAGTGATATTTGAATGGAAGGGGTGGAGGGGTGACTGGGTGTGGATGTGAATGAATTGGGGGAGGGTGGGAGGGAGGGGATGAGGCTCTTATTGAACTTCTCTCGGCCTGGCTGCCAATCTAGTCGGACGTGGTAAACAATAGTGTTGTACCAAGTCGGGTGTTGTGCAGGATGCAGATACGAGTTGGGTATTGTTGGTTGATCCGGGTATATGGGGTTGAGGTATATTCTGGATTATTTCTGGTTTTGTAGTAGTCGGGCGAAGGATTCAGGATGTGGCAGTATCGGCGGTACACTGGATTATGTACCTGTATACTTAATGTTGGGTAGCTATGCTTGGTCAGATATATCCAGGTGTTTGTATCTAACTATATCTTGGGAGTAGGCTTATGGGCAATATGGTTTGTATGTTAGGAGTACTACATACACTTCCAAGGTTCCAAGCAACGAAACGGAGTAGTCTTTCCACCAATTAATATCCAATATCCAATTCACCAAATTATATACTTGTGTGTAGTGAAAATATACAAAGATTATATTCAGGGTATCATATCATGTAAATCATCCAAACACACCCGTATATCCATCTAAGATCGCCCATCCAACTCATACCTCTCCCTCTCCCTCCTCCCCTCCCCCTCAAGCTCCGGTCTATCTCTCCCACCAGGAAGCTCAAAAACACGGCGTTCCGTGTTTTCAATCTCAGCTGGTGAAACTCCCGCCCCTTTATCCGTTTCAATATCAGAGCCGTGTCTCGTCCCTGAATCCTCTCCAACCTTTCCTCCTCCTCCTCTCCTCCGACGACGAAAGAAGAGAAACAGCGCCACGGCGATTAAAAGAATCACCGCACAAGCAACCCCAACTCCAATTCCCGCTTTAGCACCGGTCGACAAGCCCCCCGTGTTTGTATCCGAGTTTACATTATCGGTACTGGCACTGTCGGTACCCTCTCCTGCCGTTGGACTAGGCTGGTATACCGTAATCGTAACTGGCTCCGTTGGATCCGTCGAGGTCGAGGTCGAGGTCTCAAAGGAGTAGGTGACAGTGCTCGTCCTGGTCGAGCCAGTGACGGTGACGACAGTGGTAGTTGTGCCCGGGCTGGTCTCCTCTGTGCTACTGGTGGTTTCGGTGCTTCCTGTCGTCGTGTCCGTGGGAAAGTCCATAGTGCTATCGATCGCTACCGGCTCGGTGTCCCTGTCGCTGTCCCAGGCGCTGTCCATGTCGGTGTAGATGCTGGTGGCGGCTATCTAGGTATGTTAATGTTGGTTCCGGCGGCGGTTGACGGTTCGGATGAAAGAGGCGAAGCTCACGAAGAGAAGAAATGCGTCTAAAAGGATTTAATTTGATGTAGGTGGGTAGAAATTGAGCTTTCCGTTCGACTTGGTGAACCAGAGCCAGATCAGACAAGATCAGACCAGACAGACTGCCTGGACAGGTGCAGTCTTTGGCAAATGAAGCTTGAAGGTGGGAGGTGCGAATGGTGGACACGCTTGGCTTTGGTTTGGGAAAGGGGCGCTTTAACCTCATCCAACACTAGAAAGGCACTGTCGTTTCCCGGCTTGCCCCTCAAGGAAAACCGGGCTTCAATTGGACGCGATGCCTTGTGAACTGCATAGCTCGTTGCACGAGGAGTGGCAGGCGTGAAGTCGATTGGACCGTGTAGGAAAAGCAAGTTGGGACTAAGCAGCGTTCACGACCGTGAGATGAGATTGGCAGTTCGACGATTATGGCAAGATTCGGAGGACTCCGCACGGAGTAAATTGATTGTACAGCATTATATAGCCCTTGAGAGAAGAGGACTATTCTAGTATTCTAGCGCTATGCGAGGGTCACTCTATCAGGCCGAGGCCCAGGCCTCTATATCTATACCAAAACATCCAACTCCAACATCTACATTATCGACCCCCAACACCCAGATACAGGCCACTCACTCAGAAAACCACACCAGCCATCCAAAGGAGATAATCACCTTCAAACCCGCACTCAGCCACAACGCACTCTCCATCCCCCCACGACTCCTACTCAACCAACCCCCGACAATCGCCCCAATCAGCAAAGAAACCACACTCCCCACGCGCCGATTCCGCTTAACATTGCCCCGAACATCCTGGACAATCTTCGGATCACTCGCAACATCAAAGTAAACACTCGTCAACACCACCGTCGGAATCTCATTGAACCCCAGCCCACGCGCCGCAGTCATCGACCCCGCAGACTGGAACGCCAGCAGCGCAATAGGGATAAGTTCCAGAAACAGCTTTCCACCGGTCAAGGACTCCGCCTCGGCCTGCGTGTGCGGGATCAGGTCGCCCTCTATCAGCGCGACTGCGATGATGACCAGGATACCCTGGAACAGGAACGAGGTGAATAGGGTAACACGCTTCTTGGGCCCGATGCTGCGGCCGTAGAACGAGAAGAGAAGCGCGCCGATGAAGAAGGCGGCGATGGAGACGAGCGATTTGAGCCACCCCCATGGCTTGCCGGATGGTTGGTTTGAGGCGCCTAGGCCGAGGAAGATTGTGTTTCCTGGGTTTGTTGGTTAGCTGGTACACTGTAGTAGCCTGGGGTGTACGGTATTTTCCGGTTGCCGAGGTCGGACTTGGGAGGAGAGTTAATGGGACGGACCTGTTTGCATAGCCAGGAAACAAGACCAGGCATTGTAGGCGGCGGAGTCGCAGAGCCCAGTGATGAAGCAGAGGACGAGACAGAGGAGGTCGGCGTATCTGGCCGAGACGGACTGCGACCAGAGCGAGGTCGCTGTCGCTGTCGCCGGCTTTTTCTCACTGTCGGCCTCTGGTGGGTTCGCGGTCAGGGGACCATTGCCATTGGTATTACCGTTGGCAGCCTTGAGATCGCCATTATTGGCTTCGATGTCGGCCGGGGATGCCATTCCTGTGTCTATACCATGGAATGCTGGGAGAGGAGGGAGGTGAAGATGGAGGAAGCAAACTCTGCGGTGTCGGAGGCTGCTCCGACTGATGCGATCGGCGGGAACCGACAACCTTGTAGGGCTGAACGGAAATGTCGGTGCCTGGAGAACAAGCACGACGACGATGGCGCAATTTCCACTAAGAGTGTGCTATTTTCTAGGTTCATCCACTGGCAAGTTGGCAACTCATGCGACAGCATAAAGTACCTCGAGGTTGGACTTGTTTACACCACAATGCTGCAATGGTCTCGCTGAAGGATGATGAACAGTCGGAGTTAAATCAAAATCTACAAGGCTTGGCCAGCAGATTATTTATTCTTCCAGTAAGCTCCTCCATTAGTTATAGTTAAGTAAGAGTTCTTGGGTTTTTATTGTTGGCGAGTGTTAACTTGTAAGAGCGTGTGGGTTCTGCGGGCCTCAACCCGCGGTACAGTATCAACTATCAAGTTATCAATTTGTAATCATGTATAATCCAAGCCACCGTAGGTATAGAGTCAGACAGCAGGATGTTTGAGCGAGAGTGTGTGGAGAGTTGTGAGGATTCAATGTTAGTTGGCGTAGACTGCAGCGTCACCTTTCCCGCCAGGACACAACCCTTCCCACACACTTCAAACCACTATTTTGCTATTTCACTATCCACTTCCATCCTACTTCTTGATAAATAAAACCAACATTTGGTGCTTGGATACTAGCTATATCAGCCTATTTGCTGCCGTTTGCTACACCCCCAATTCTCTAAATCAACACAAACGACCAGCCATGCTGAAATCTTCCGCCGATATGCTATCCTCCTTACCAAGAGCTTCACTGCACATCTAAAATATCGATTAGACGAAGACCAACACTGCCTGGGCGACTTTGGACGGCCTCGACAAGAACTTATAAACCGGCGAGATCAGCTGGGTGGATAGTAACAGGGTCGTCGCTAAATACACCGTCCTGGATATGCAAGTCATATACATCGACGGCGCTGAGGCTGTCGTGCCTCTGCCTAAGCAGTCTGCAACTGCCAGTACCAGCAGCGCACCATCATAATCGCCATCATCATCATCCTGAGAAGGACTAGCCCTAATGGACACCGAAACGCCCCTCATCCTAGCCCCAAACAAATAAACCACAGAAGCCCTGTACTGCCAAATCTCCCCGCAGATCCAAATGATTGATGAAGCTGGCGCATTTGATGGCCCCTGCGACGTGCTCGACGAAATCGCGCGCACGCTTACATTCACCGTCGGTCTGAGCTAGTACCTCGGGCAGCCTGGAGTAGTTAAGATCAGGTGGTAGTTGAGGGAGGTTAGATGGGAAGGAATTGGAAGGGTGGTATCGTGATGGATGTTCTTAGGGCAGCCGGTCTTATGCCTACTTAGCTGACGGTTTATGGAAAAGCAAAACTGCTTGCCCTGGCAATTAGATTTCATTGGCTCGAGAACTAGTTATTCGAGTCTGATTGGTGTTGTGTAAAATCTACTGATCGATTAAGTTGTCGGATGCTGTCAGGATAAACCCCGGTCAATGCCGTTTGCTGCAGCCACAGGTGGACGACAAATATATATCTAACCAAAATTTGCATACCAGAAATGCGCAGTACTATTTAATTAACCCCGCTGTTATTACACTCGTCAGCATAGCAATTGACAGAGATGAATATTGTTGTTGCAATGTCAAAGTCGTCGTCGTTTTGATAAGTGTGGTTTAACCGGTGGCGATATCGCTCGGGGCAGCCATTCGTTGCCGCACTTTGACGATGTAATGCCCTTCCAACATTGGAAATCCAAACATGGGTTCCCCGCACTGGGGATTGAACCTAAAACAACGCCGAATAAAGCATTGAACCGAGTCTCGACGACTCAGAGAAGACCATGGCACAGCTAGATTGTCTGGACCATGGCCCAATGACCTCATACTCCCCATTGTGCAATCATAGCTTCCCCGGGGACGAGAATCGAATAGACGGCAGCTGACAGCTTCTCTGTGGAGGAACACCTGTCGTTGTAGAGTCTCCGCGTCATCATACATCATCAACGCCACCTGCTGCGATATAAGACGTGGACAGTGAGTGCTTCTTCCTTGACAGAAGAGAGCAATCCAACAGAGTATATGAAACAGCATCAATTGAGATATTGCAACGAGGTACGTCACCCTGGCATCGCAGTTGTCACATCTCTAGCCACACCTCTGGCATGACCTGACTTTTGAACTCGGTTAGTATCATGTCCTCAAAACCAACCAATACATTTAGTCCTGCTGGCGAGCAGGCCAAGCAGGCTGCGTCCAAAACACAACCGGGCGCAAGCACCTTGAAGTCTCAAAAAAAAGACCCTACCTCCGGCTGGAGTATCGAGGAGATGCTCGAGACCGGAATGGATAAAGACGGAAACATCATTTCGGATCCTTACTCCTATATCGACGGTGCGAAGTTGAGCAAAGGCGAGCACGGTCACCCTGAAGCGGACGAAGTGTCTGCCTCGCTCGACGACTTCGACTAAGCTGCGCAGAGTCCGTTCCCAGACTGATGTTCCCTACCAGACCGGGCACTTTCTGAAGTTGGCGGACGCTGTCGCTGCGAGTTGATGGATGTCGCTTCACGATGTCAACACGCTCATTTTGACATGTAGTTATCAGACAAACAGGTGGCAAAGTAAATAAACCAGTAAATAATTGAATGCATAAATGTTAAGACATGGATCGAACTGTGAACGATAGCTTCTACAACGATAGCTCGAGTTGGGGGCATTGCTATGGCAACCGCCCGCACTGAGATAGGCCTAGACCTGCCTCAGGCTCCACGCGATTCTCGATCCGGCAAAACCAAAACGAAGCCAGCTGTAACGCTTCAACTCACCGTTGTTGTTTCTTCTCGACTATTTTTCTCCCAGAAGACATGAGATGAGGGCGAGGAGCATTGCGGTTCCGTGATTAAAGTTGATTAACCGGATCGCCATCGCCTGTCCTGCGATAGAGCTTATCCTCACAGTCTCCCACTTCCCTTACTTCGGTTGCTGCATGTTTCGCTCTTTTACTTCACATCGCAGCGTCGCTTCACCTCGTCTGTCTATCGCGCTCCATCCAATAAAACAATTTAGTTAAACGTTGAGAATTCCGACTGAAAAGCGAATCCGCGTTTTATAAACACTCGTCGCCTCGAGCGGCAGCCACCGCCGTCGCACCTGCCTATCCGCTGTGTTTTGCCCCGAGTGGTACACCGGCCTGTATGTACCATCACCTTGTCCGTCGTCAACGGGATATCGTCGCTCAAATTGTACAGTTATTGAGTGATCATAGTGAAGAGATGGCGTTGGATCCGCGCTTTTACCACCACATCGCCCCAGGCATCGCCTCCGGCTCGCAGTCTTCGGCTTCGTTGTCTGGGTTTTCTTCGGCCACGGGAATCACGAGCCCGTCTATACAGTCGAGTGCAGTTTCTTCTGCCGCTCTTAGATCGACTGCTTCAAGCCCATCCCTGCGCTCAAGGGAGGGTGTTGCAGTGCAAAGAGGATCAGATGGCGTCTCCAGCCCTGCGCCTGGAGGAAACGTGCACGTCGTCGTACGAGTGCGGAAGTTCCTACAAAGAGGTACTATTTGAAGGCCCTGCCTTGGTGTTCTGGATAGGACAGCTAACGAGAACGTTTGATTCATAGAAATCGAGCGTCAGGCGCCATGCCTTATTTCGATGGACCCTCACACCCAGGCGACCAAGTTAAGAGCGCCGCAATCTCACACGTTTGACGAAACCAAACCGAAGTCGCAGGCTCGTGGGAAGGTGCTAGACGATAAGGAATTTATTTTCGATAACTCGTTCTGGTCGCATAATGAAGAAGACGATCATTATGCCCACCAAGAGGATATCTACAATTGTCTCGGCGAGGACTTTTTGGACCATAATTTCGAGGGCTACCACACGTGCATCTTCGCATACGGACAGACGGGCTCTGGAAAGAGTTACACCATGATGGGGAACGCTGAGCAACCGGGTCTCATTCCCCGAACCTGCGAGGATTTGTTCCAGCGTATAGAGAGTGCCGAGTCGCCGGATGTGAGCTTCAACGTTCGTGTTTCCTACTTTGAGGTGTACAATGAGCATGTCCGCGACTTGCTGGTACCCCGAACAGATCCACCTCACTATCTTCGCATTCGGGAATCGCCTTCTGAAGGGCCATACGTGAAAGACCTTACCGAAGTCACAGTGAGAAACTATGCCGAAATCATGAAGTACATGCGCAAAGGTGATGTTTCACGTACCACTGCTAGCACCAAAATGAACGATACATCCTCGCGATCACACGCTGTCTTTACGATTACCTTGAAGCAGATCCACCACGATCTCTCTACAGATGAGACTACAGAGCGTACCGCACGGATTCGACTTGTTGATCTTGCGGGGTCCGAACGAGCCAAGTCAACTGAAGCCACTGGCCAACGCCTTCGCGAGGGATCCAATATTAACAAATCCCTTACCACCTTGGGCAGAGTCATTGCAGCATTGGCCGACCCCAAAGCCGCACGCCCGGGTAAACGAAAGGGCAAGGAAGTAGTACCTTATCGCGACTCGATTCTCACCTGGTTGTTGAAAGACAGCCTTGGCGGCAATTCTAAGACGGCCATGATTGCCTGTATTTCGCCCACCGATTACGAAGAAACTCTTTCCACCCTGCGCTACGCGGACCAGGCCAAACATATTCGCACACGCGCAAAAGTTAATCAGGATCATCTCTCGGCCGCCGAGCGTGACCGACAGATTGAAGAAATGGCGGAGACAATCCGTACCTTGCAGCTCAGCGTCAGTCAATCCGCCCAAAACCGTCGAGAAACCGAAGTTCAGAACGAGCGTCTTGAGGAGTATCAGCAGAAGGTAGAGAAACTTCAACGACTTATGGAGGAGACCAAGATGGTTAGCGAGTGCAAGATCAGACAGTTGCAAACCGAGAATGAGGCATTGCGCAATCACCTGAAGCTGGCGCTGGATAGCCTGAAGAACCCAATTCCACCAGTCACAATTGAGAAAAGCCTCAGCGACGTTGATATTTTGGAACAGGAGGATGAGGAGGAGGAGCTGGTAGACGACAAGGAAAACCGACCTGGTTCTCCTACTTCAGAGATCGAGACGGAGCCGGATTTGATCTGGGAGGACGAAGACGACACCGTTCCGGCTGGTGGAAACCATCTTCAAGCCCGAGAGATGCAGGCAACTATGGAGGGTCTGTTAGGCGACCTCGATGTTTTCAAACGGAAGCTCGCCACGGACCACGAACGCTTCAGTTCCAACCGAAAGCATGAAGGCCGTAAACGACGGCGAGCACTTGGAGATATTTTAGGGAATTAGCCCACTCGTAGTTTAGCGATTATATCCTGGAACGGCGTTTCTGGGCGGTTTTTGTGAGCTTTGATTCTTGTACTAAGTTTTTGATTCCTTGAGGCCTTGCAATGATGAGACGAAGGTATGTCAGGATGACTACACGATGGACATTGGGTAATCAATTAAATCGATTATGATATGTGCTTCTACTCTTGTATCTTGTCCTCCGTACGAATAACGAGGTACGGTAGTTAAGTTCATAGTTCGAGTTGCTTGCGTTAGCCTCTCCTGCAACCTCCGTTTAGTAGCCGCTTATGGCATCATCGCCCGTTTCGGCGTGTGAGTCAAATCCACCGCGCTTCCCTCATCCCCACAACCGCCCGAAAAAAAGTCTCCAATGCCCCTCCTGATTGCCGCCATCGCATTCAACCCCGTGCTCTCAACATGGCGACTTCAGCCGACCCTACCTTAAACACCGTATCATCCCCTCCCGCCGCCCCTACCCCTGCGCCCGCTTCGGACCCGTCAGCCGCAAAGATGGAACAACAGCAACCCGCCTCTCAACCATCCCAATCGCAAGGCCAGAAGGCCCCGAAACCCGCAAAGCCCGCCAAGCAACAACAACAACAGCCCGCCAAAGACAAAGCCGGCTCCGCCGACGCAGCACCAGGAGCCGAAGGCCTCTCACCCGCGGAATTGAAGAAGAAGGCTAAGGCCGAAAAGGCCGCCCGTCGGGCCCGCGAAAAGACAGAGCGCGAGGGCGGCGGCGCATCAGGCGGACAAGGCCCCGGCACACCGGCTGGAAAGAAGGGTGGCGCTGATGCTGGAGGTGCGGCTGCGGGACAAGGTGCTAAAGGACAGAAGGGCTCTGCTCCTAGACGAGGGTCTGCGCCGAATGTGCCCCAGGGAGAGAGCAAGAAGAAGCAGGAGGATAAGAATGTTGCTGTTTTTGGTCATCTTTATGGACAACAACGGCGGACTACAGTTGCGGGTGCTGGGAAGGAAGTTCACCCCGCTGTGTTGGCGTTGGGGTTGCAGATGAGGGACTATGTGGTTTGTGGAAGCAGTGCGAGATGTGTTGCGACCTTGCTGGCTTTCAAGAGGGTATGTTTCGTCCTTCTTTATTTCACTTTTTTCCGCCCCAAAATCACAATTTACGCTTCAATTGCTGGAGTGTTGCTGACTTGACTAGGTAATTGAAGCGTATACGACACCTATGGGCACATCCCTTGCTCGCCACTTGACCACCCATCTATCTCATCAGATTACCTACCTCTCGACGTGTCGCCCCCTCTCCATTAGCCAGGGAAATGCTATTCGAGCGCTTAAGCTGGAAATTGCCTCCATCGACCCGTCAATTCCCGAAGCGCACGCCAAAACGACATTGTGCGAATTCATTGACAGTTTTATTCGCGAGAAGATCACTGTTGCGGACCAGGTCATTGCTGGCAGTGCAGCACAGAAGATTAAAGATGGTGATGTTGTCGTGACATTTGCAGGCAGTTCCATTGTGAAACAGACGCTTCTTACTGCGTTCAAGCAGGGCAAGAAATTCCGCGTCTCCATCATCGACTCCCGCCCGCTTTTCGAGGGTAAGAACTTGGCGAGAACACTGGCCAACGCCGGTCTGGAGGTGCAATATTCTCTCATTAGCGGCATCAGCCATGCAGTTAAGGACGCAACGAAAGTCTTCCTCGGCGCCCACGCCATGACCAGTAACGGACGGCTGTATTCGCGCGTCGGCACGGCGCTGGTCGCCATGTCGGCCAAGGAGCGTGCCGGTGGAGTCGAAATCCCCGTCATCGTATGCTGCGAGACGGTCAAATTCACAGACCGGGTCGCTCTGGACAGCATTGTTGTGAACGAAATTGCCGATGCCGATGAGCTAGTCCTGACACAACCACCCACCCAGTTGACGGACCTGCCAGACCCTGCTGCGGTTGCGCAGCCAGAGCCGAAGAAGGGAGGCAAGGCCGCTGCCTCCAACCCCAACCCATCTGAGTCTAGCCCCGCATCAAAAACTAACGCATCCCCTCTCGCGGACTGGAGAGACACGCCCAACCTGCAGCTTTTAAATCTTTTATACGACGCAACCCCCGCCGAATACGTTGACATGGTGGTGACCGAAATGGGCAGTTTGCCGCCGAGCGCTGTTCCCATCGTGCACCGCATGAGCACGAATATGTAGGTATATTTTTTTGACGTCTGTCCGTCGCATTGGGGTTTTCTTTCTCTTTTTTACTGTCTATACTGTATGGGTCTTTTCGTTTCGAGCATTGTCTCCAAACTTGTCATCCATTCTCGGGCATCGGAACGCAGGGGCTGCACTAGCGGAACTCGTCACCATGTTGTATTGACTATGATTATGCTGTATGGCTAGCGAAAATTAGAGCAAAAGTATTGGAAGTGATATCTGCTGGTTACCTATTTGCTTGCCCATGTAGTGAGGTAGGAAGCGCACTTTTTGAACATCCATTCCGTCAAACCCGTGCTTCATTTTAAAGCATGTAATAACTATTAGCCAAAACCAATCCAAATAACCAAACGAAAGCCCGCAAAGGAGCTGTAAATCAACGCCTATGGTAACCAAGGCCGCGGTCGATATCACGTGCACAAAACCCGTGACACCCAATCCAGAAGGCGGTAAGGAGCGTTAGCACGCGTGGCCGGCACGCGTTTCGCGTTCCCATTTATCAAAAGTGCCATATAATCAACGGAGATCCAAGCCGACACCAAAACTAAATCCAAGATCTCACATTCAGGTCCTTCGGCAACCCCAGTGCCAAATAATACAACAATGGGCTCCGTACAGGACCCAACCGCTACAGAAACATCCAATGGCGAACTAACCGAGCTCTTTGCGCCCTCCGCGCCGGACGGCCTCCCCGCAGACATCCTAGGGGAGCTGCAATCTATAATGCGGGTTCATGGGATCACCGCGCAAGAATTGTTTTACCGATGGGAATCGTACTGTCTGCGCATGGGCTCTGAGGAGACCAAACTTGATCTGGAGACTGTGAGGCTGTTTAAGCGGGATGTGCAGGATAATTTGGAGCGGCAGGCGAGGGGCCGGCAGCAGGTTGAGAAGCGCACTGGTGGTGTTGCGGCGACCCCGAGGGCGAGAGAAAGGGATATGGGGTTGGGTGCTGGGGCTGGTACTGGGGATGTTTTTGGGATGTGGGTTTTTATCCTGCGCTATATCGCCTTATGGATGGATTTGTTTGAGGGTATGCTGATGTGTGTGTGCTTTGGAATAGGTTGGATGGATTGACACCCGGGAGAACGCCCGGAAGTGCTGGTGGCTCGGCAAAGAGGAAAGCGGAATTTTCGTCGCCATCGGTTTCGAAGAAGGTTGATTCGCCGCTTAGTTCCAAGACGAGGGTTTCAACGAATGGTGCAGGGGATGGGGTACAGTACGTTTTGGCTGCTTCGTTGGTATATCGAATTGCCGTTGACTTGCTCTAGATCTGTCCCGTTCTCAGAGCGTCCGAATTCTGGCCAGACGATTGAAACGATCAATGAGCATTTGTCTCTGCCCGAGACACCCATGGCGCCGTTCTCAGAGCCTCGAATTCGTCCCGCCGCGAACACGGATCTCAAAAAATTTGGGTACAAACCTATGGCCATGCGATTGTCGGAATCGTCTGAGATTCTGGACGACCGGATCGATGAGTTTACGGATATATTCGAGAAGAAGTACGAGAGCGAAGACATCACGTTCGGTAGTGCTGCCGTGCAGAGCACGAGCGAGATTGTTGCGGTAGGGCGCATCGCCTCTGACAGTACAGAGGGGAAGCTCAATCCAGCGTCGCTCGTACTCGAGACGTCGAGGCGCTCGGGAGCCGGTAAAAGGGTGCCTCTAAATGTGGACTCGATTCCGTCAGTGAATTTCTTCCCTGGGCAAATTGTTGCCTTGCTGGGCATCAATGCGTCGGGAAATTACTTTTCAGTCAAAGAGGTTCTTCCACCACCTCTTCTGCCGCCTGCCGTGTCGTCCGTCCCTACTATTGAAACTACTAATGAGCGCGTATCGGAGTCCGGGTCCTCACCATTGAATGTTATGATTGCTTCAGGACCATATACGGCAGACGACAACTTAGATTTCGAGCCATTAAAGGAAATTTGCCAGAAAGCCGCAGAGAGCTATGCGGATGCGCTCATCCTCATGGGACCGTTCCTGGACACTGAGCACCCATTGCTGGCATCAGGCGATTTTGACCTTCCAGGATCTAACAACATTGACCCGGATACAGTTACCCTCACAACTGTCTTTAGGCACTTCATATCCACACCACTACAAAAGCTCGCAGCTGCCGTCCCGAGTATCACAATTGCTCTCGTTCCCTCTGTTCGGGATGCCGTGAGCAAACACGTTTCATGGCCACAAGAGCAGCTACCCAAGAAGGAGCTTGGACTGCCAAAACAAGCTCGCATGGTTTCTAACCCGGTGACATTTTCGCTTAATGAAACCGTTATCGGAATGTGCTCGCATGATGTGCTGTACGAACTGCGGCGTGAAGAAGCTCTCCACGGAAGACCCAAGGAGGCCAACATCCTAACACGTCTAGTGAAATACATGATTGAGCAGCGACACTTTATGCCTATATTCCCGCCATCATCTAGGGATGCCCTTCCAAGACCCGGAATTGATGGTGGGCTTGCAACGGGTGCTGCCCTGGATGTGCCCTATTCCAAGCTCGGTGAATGGTGGAATGTGCGGCCAGATATCCTGATTGTGCCAAGCATGCTCCCGCCCTTCGTCAAGGTATGATTATCCCGGTGGATGCCGATGATGGCTGGTGTGCTAACGATAAACAGGTGGTCGACAGCATCCTCACAATAAACCCAGGCACTATTTCCAGGCGACGAGCAGCAGGGACCTACGCGCAAATGGCCATCCACCCCCGCGTCGTCAGCGAGGAAGAGCAGGAACAGAAAAACGTAAGCCACAATCTATACGAAAGGGCACGGGTGGATATAGTCCGGATATAGGACGCCCTCCGGCTCCTGTAAATGTATAATGAGGCGTTTAGGTGTAACGATATTATAATGACCATTCCATTGGATTGTTGCATGCATCCGGGGTATCAATAAACGTCTAGAAGAAGAAAAAAAAAAAAAAAAAAAAAAAAAAGCCCCTCAACACCAACCACTACGGGGCATCAAACGAGGAAGTAAAATGTGTGAATCACCGCAAACAAACAACCCTCTTTCCACCCATCAATCTCCCCGCATCCTTAACCCTCACTTTCCCTCCCTTCGCTCCCCCCCTCGCACCAGCCCCACCACTCGCAACCAGCCCCTCAAGTCCCAAATCTCTCCAAACAGTTTCCCTGCGTCTCTCCATAGCCCTTGTGATCCCAAACGCTGCGTGCTGGTCAGGGACAACGTCGTCCTCGTCCTCCGGGTTCGGCGGTTGATACTGCGGTGCCACGTAGATGTCCTCGACGGGAAGAAAAGAGGGGATCAGTGCCGGCGACGAGGAGCCATATGTCACAGTGTGGTTATGGTATGTATGTGAGGACGAGGACGATGAAGCCAGCGATGCAGTGTGACTGGTATGTGGGCGCGTGAAGTCTTCAAAGTAGTCTGCGAGACGCGGATGGTGCATGTGGATGTGCGTCGGAGAGGAGTCTTTACTCTGGTAAAAGTTAGATTTTCACTGCGTCGAAATGCTTGGGAAAAAGCTTATACCATTTTGCCTAGACGTAAGGCGTGGGAACGTGTAGTTTATGGTTCAGTGTGTCTGTTGTTGGTGGTTGATGCTCTCGCCTCCATGCTGAAGCAAGGACGGCCGCGGACTCCGGGGGTGCACTATTAATCAGCATAATTGTGCAGCGATCATCATGCTGGGCAAGGCGCCTAGAATATCGTGTCGATCATCTCTTTTCATGACAGCGAGAGCGCCAATCACGCCTTATTCCAGCGGGTCGGAAGCTACGAAGGAAATATCGCATGAGAGCCGAATCTTTTCGTAGAATTGCTTTCTTCCCCGTCCCGATTATCGATCTAGCGAACTGCTGTTTTGTTGACGTTTTTCTTTGAACTCAATTGCAACCAACCGTCCACGGATACTTCGCCATGTCCACCGCTCCATCCGACGCACCAGCGACGACTGCTCCAGTCAACGGTGACGCCGCCGCAGCTGAAAAGCCCCAGGTCTCGGCAGAAACCGAAACTACACCTGAGACAAAACCTCTAGCTCAGGAACAGCCGGCCTCTGGACCTTCAGCCCCTCAGGAGACGATTGAGAGTCTCAATTTGCCATTATCTGCCGCAGACGGTGTCATCAACAAACCATTTCCCCGCCCCGTCGACACCGCTAAACCCGCTCAGCCCGCACAATTGACACCAGACCAACAAGCCAAATATGACAGCGTCCTCAAGTCCGTCTCCGAGTGGACCACAGTCCCAACGACGTCTGCTAAGAATGCCCCGACCGAAGCAATAACAGACGATGAGCGCATGTTCCTCACCCGCGAGTGCCTTCTCCGCTACTTGCGTGCCACGAAATGGAACGCACCCGAGGCTGTTGCGCGACTTCAGCGTACGCTTACCTGGCGCCGTGAGTACGGAGTTGAGAAATTGACGCCCGACTACATCTCCATCGAGAACGAGACAGGGAAGCAGGTGCTCCTAGGCTACGATATCCACGGCCGGCCGTGTTTGTATCTTCTGCCGTCGAACCAGAATACCGAGAAGAGCGATCGGCAGGTCCAGCATCTCGTCTTTATGCTGGAGCGGGCGATTGACCTGATGCCTCCGGACCAGGAGACGCTGGCGCTGATTGTGGACTACAGCGAGACGAAGTCTGGACAGAATGCTAGTATTGGACAGGCGAGGGACACGGTAAACTTCTTACAGAATCATTATCCGGAGAGATTGGGGCGGGCGTTGGTTATTAACCGTAAGCCATTTTTCCAAATTTGAGCTCGCGGTGGTCAGTTAGCTAACACCGGCCAGTGTCGTTCATCATCATTGGTTTCTTCAAGATCGTCACGCCGTTCCTTGACCCCATTACCAGGGAAAAGCTCAAGTTCAACGAGAAACTGGGCAACCATGTCCCACCCAGCCAGCTTATGAAATCTGTTGGCGGAGAGGTTGACTTCAAATACGAGCACTCGGCCTACTGGCCTGCGCTGAACAAGCTGGCCGAGGTAAAGCAGAAAGAGTACCGTGAGCGCTGGATCCAGGGTGGGAAACGTATTGGAGAATACGAACACTACCTTAAAACTGGCACCAGCCCGAGCGCCGCTCAGAAGGAAAGCGAAACCAATGGCGCCGATGCAACTGCCTAGGCTTCCTAGACTCGGAACCCTACGAAATAATAATGAATTAAATTTACGGAAGCTGCTTTGCTTTTGTTTGCAGGCGAAAAGATTTATGCTTTCGGTCACACTCCACTCTGAATATAGAGATATTCATTTCTTCGGTTGATATGTTATTGAGCCTGTCAATAGAATTATAACTCCCATTCTTTTCCTGTGCAACCTAGGTTTAGGAATCGACTTCCAAATTAGCTATTCGGGCATATTAGATGGCAACAGTCTGTCTTTCCTCCACAGCTTTCCCTTGCCAAACTAGAAATGGGTTCGCACAAAAAGGAAGACTCGACAGCCACCGTCTTCTCAAGACATTACCTAAGTGACTGTGCATAGCCATCAATATAACTTTAAGCTGCAACTCATCTGGGACACGTCGGCGTAGCAGTGGGTTCAACAGAGAAGAACCATGGAAACAGACATTCATGCATTACACACATGATTGGCCCGTTAAAATGGCTTTTGTTGGTTCTTGTGGAGGAAGGTTGAAACTAATGCAGGTTGCTTATGCTCCACTCTGCCTTACGCTATGGCCCTTTTCCACTTCGCACCTGGGACGTGGAAATACTTCCTACTTCTATAGCAATGGATTTTTTACATTAGACTTTGGAACCGTAAGCATGTTGCATAAGCCGATGAGAATATACAAAGTGGAGTAAACGGCATCTATATAAACAGGCTGCTGCATGCATTAAACTCCTAAGGGCAAACGATCCTGTCATTATTTTAGTTTCTCATCCTTCTTCCAATTACCAAAATGTCTCTCTTCCAACCCCCATCCAAACCTTCCAGCCCCCTAGCAAACCACCGTATCCTCTCCCCAACAGCCTCAGTCAAGGTCTCCCCCATCTGCCTCGGTGGCATCAGCTTCGGAAATGAATGGAGCGAGCTGTTCGGAGTCAGCGAAGAGCCCTTTAAGCTACTAGACGAATTCTTCGCGCTCGGCGGTAACTTCATCGACACCGCGAATGTCTACAATAATGGACAATCCGAGGCCCATATTGGCGCCTGGATGAAGGACCGGGGTGTCCGGGACCAAATGGTGATTGCGACCAAGTACTCTGCGCATTGTCGAGCTGGTAACCGTGAGAGTGAGCCTTTGCAGAGTAACTTTGTCGGGAATTCGGCGAAGAGTATGCTTGTTTCTGTGAGGGAGAGTTTGAAGAAGCTGGAGACGGATTATATTGATATTCTTTATGTTCATTGGTATGTTTTTCCTTGGAACCGATACATTGTGTTGGCGGTTCACTGGCTAACATTTAGCTCAATAGGTGGGATTTCGCTACATCTGTGGAAGAAGTCATGACCCATCTGCATTCCTACGTCATGTCGAAGCAAGTGTTGTATTTGGGTGTTTCTGATACTCCAGCATGGGTCGTTGTGAAGGCCAACGAGTGTACGTATACTTCGTCTTCTGCACGTACATTTGCTTCAGGATCAATACTAATCCTGGCGCCCAGTCGCTCGAAAAAACGGCCTCACCCCATTCTCCATATACCAGGGTCGTTGGAACGCCGCATACCGTGACATGGAAGCCGAGATTATCCCCATGTGTGAAGACCAGGGGATGGCAATCGTTCCCTGGGCTGCACTCGGGGGTGGTTTACTTCTGTCTTCTCAGCAGAGACGAGAACGGGAAGAAAAGCCAGCTGGGCAGAAGAGCTATTACGATCTGGACGCGCATGAGATCGCTGTATCAGATGCTTTGGAGAAGATTGCTGTTGCGAAGGAGACTACGGTCCAAGCTATTGTGGGTTACTACTCATCTTTCCGTTTTTGCTATAATGACGCTAAACAGGCGAATGCAACAGGCCCTGGCGTACCTTTTCCACCAGTCGACCTATGTGATACCCATTGCTGGCGTCCAGAGTGTCGATCACATTAAGGTCATGAACGATGCAATTACGACAAGGCTTTCGTTTGAAGAAATCCAGTCAATACAGGATGCTGCACCATTTGAGCCCCTATTCCCGATGAGCTTCTTGTTCGGTTGCAAGAATGGTAAGGGATATAGCACTCGGCTGACTCCTGCGGATAACCTGCAATATGGGATGTGGGCGCGTTTTGATGCGCCGGAGAAACGAACTGTACGTATTGCATTCCGTGCGAATAATATCAGTTTAAGCGTATATACTCACATCACAACCAGGCCTACAACTAGAAGTGTCCAGCATCCGATGGTTGGCTCTACGGTCAATAAACGTTGTGTTCTAAATCGAACAGTCTACAGATTTTCCGCCACAGACAATATCACAGTGGGCGGAATGAAGATAAAGTTCAACTTGGGTATCTGTTTGAATGGCATTTATCAATAGCGAGAAGTAAATACACGGTGTTGTGGTGTGTGCTTCTGGTTCTCCTGGACATCTGAGAACACAATTTGCAGTTTCGGCTTTTTCCGCTGATTCACGGCGTACATTGTACCGTTCTTCTGAGACTTTGACATCTGACTGAGGTCTGGCTGCAGCGATGGAATGGATGGAGTTGGATAGAGAGTCACTGTCGGGTCTGAGTGCCGTCGCACTGTCGGGTCACGTGCAGGAATGGCGGGGTTGCCGTTTGGTTGGAGAAGAGGAGGCCTGAGGCCGCAAATAAATTGACAGCTTTGATTGAGGAAGAGATAGAGCACCATCTCGGAAATAATATCGTTCGGTTGAAACAAGAATGAGGACGACAGATGGACAGGATATCCTGGACCTCAACAGGAACAGGAATGCAGTAGCAGGCTATTAATATTCTGGCAGAGGAACCCCTCCTTTCCCCTCCCGTCCGTATGCCTGTCGGGAGCTGCTTGGGCCTACGAGTCTTGGAAAGCGTCATTGGTGAACCGAAGGACTGTAGATAATGATGCTAATTGTCGCATTACACCGGTATTTTACGCCTGGCCATGGGCCCGTTAAATTCATCCTCCTCCTTCTTTCTGCCCCTCGAACGAAGCTCTTCGTATACGTATCCGAAGCTCCTGTATAGTTCGACTCGTTTGCTTCTTCAATCCCTGCAAAAAGCCCCCAGCCAGTTAGACGCGTAGCTACCCCTCCTTCGGTCAAGGTCGTATGCGGCTCTCTGTGTCCCGGTGCTGAGTCGAGATGGCGATCGTGTCTGACAGGAACTCGCATCGTCAACACCAGCAGCAGCATCGTGAGCGGGCAACCAGCACCAGCACCAGCAACCCCACGGGCAGAATCAGCGCTTCCGGGCTGCCGCCTCCGACCAACGACACCACCACCACCAACGCTCCTCCTCCTTTCACCACGTTTTTTCCCTCCTCCACGCCTCGTACTGTCGGCACCCGTACGCTCCCGTCCGCTCCCTTTTCCGACCCTCCCCTCCTTCCAATCTGCGGTCACGAGCGTGGTTTCGTCCAGCCCTCCTCCTACCTCCGATCACGACCCCCCTCACATCCAATGCCCCCATCCCAGCCGGACAGGGCGATCGACCGGGAGGAGCGTCAAGGCCTGGTGAGTTTATTTTTTACAATTTCCCTGCTTACATCCTTGTTGGCTCGCCCGGGACTTTTTGACTTCTTGAGGCTTGGTCTGTTTCGTTTCTTCCCCATGTCTCGTATACGTCAGAACTCTTTCCCTTGGCTGCGGAGGGTAGACATTTCGATCGATAATCACTGTGTCCCCGCATTTGCCATCGCTTACTATTTCCCAATGATGATTCGCATACTACCAGGCTAGTTGTCGAATATCAATGCTAATTGAGCTCCATTATTTCTGTTCTAGAGTGCCATTCGCAACTTCCTCAAGGTTCGCACTAGCTATGACGTCCTCCCGCTTAGTTTCCGGCTCATTGTCTTCGATACGGCGCTCTCAGTCAAAGAAAGTTTGAATATTCTTATCCAGAATGGTATGTATTTTTGCGCCTGCGACTTTGGGTGGCCACAATCTACGAGAAGAGCCAGTGTTGACTCCGCGCGCATAATAGGAATTGTTTCGGCACCATTATGGGATTCCAAGTCGTCCACCTTCGCCGGCCTTCTGACTACGTCGGATTACATCAATGTCATCCAATATTACTTCCAGAACCCCGCAGCTTTGGATCAGATCGACCAGTTCCGCTTGGATAACCTTCGAGGTCCGTGGAACCGGAATTCCCCTTCCCCGGCATGCGCTCTGAACTGACACGGCGACACAGAGGTGGAAAAGGCATTGGGCGTTGCGCCTCCCGAGACAATTTCCATTGATCCAGAGCGACCGCTGTATGAGGCCTGTCGGCGTATGCTCCAGTCCCGAGCTCGAAGGATTCCGCTCGTCACCAACGATAGCCAGACAGATCGACATCTCGTCCTCAGCGTCATCACGCAGTACCGCATTCTCAAATTTGTGGCAGTCAACCTTAGCGATACGCAGAAACTGAAGAAACCCCTAGGAGAAATCCAGCTAGGTTCCTACGATGATATTGCGACCGCGTCGATGGACACGCCGGTCATTGACGTGATTCATATCCTGGTCGAGCGGAGTATATCCAGTGTGCCAATTGTGAACTCGGAAGGTCTGGGCGTCTAAATGTGATGGTCTTCTTCTTTTGCTCACGTCTTCTAGGTGTTGTGTACAATGTTTTCGAATCAGTCGACGTAATCACATTGATTAAGGGCGGCGTGTATGACGATTTGAGCCTTACGGTTGGCGAAGCATTGAAAAAGCGGCCTTCGGTATGACTTGCTTTTAACCATATACCTCAATAACGAGTTTTGCTTGCTGATCCGTGGCCCACAGGATTTCCCTGGAATCTATACCTGCTCGCTAAACGATGGCCTAGACACCATTTTCGATACCATCCGCAAGTCCCGCGTGCACCGTCTGGTTGTAGTGGATGACAATTTCAGATTAAAAGGCGTTCTTACACTGAGCGACATCTTACAGTATATCCTGCTAGAAGGTGAAAATGACGAAGCTTTATGATTTAAGGACACGCCCAAATGTCTTCGCATGGCCTGCAATTTGCATTGGAACGGTGTTTTTGTTTTATCTACAGATCAGCCCTGAGACGACCACGATATGGCCCGTTGACGGACGAATGGCTGGCTCATTCTGAACGTTCCTATCTTTCTGGAACTGCTGTTCGACAAAAGGATGGTATATCATGGCTTTGGATTTATTCGGCGTGACTCCTGCGGGGGAGTACATAGCCAGCCAGCAGTCTAGAATCGGCGTTCGGCTTTACAACAATAGATTTCTGCCATTTGTACACAAATATGATGATTAACGCCCTTCTCTGTATGAATCTCTGATGTATTTCTTGTATTTTCTTATCCTGTCCTGTGTGAGATATGTCCCCGGCGGTGTATGATTTGTACGACTGAACAAAAACCAGAGCCCATTTTGAGCTCTCTTAAGGAACTCGACACTCGCCGATTCTTAATCACGAAAGCTCGGATCATGGATGCCGGCTATGGTCATACCTTCTTTCTCGGGATGACGCATGAGCCCACGAAAAAGGAAGGGACGATGGTTACAGCCGGCCAACATCAAATGGAAAGGACGATAGAAACGGGCTCGGCTCTGTTTCCACGCAATAAACAACCATCAAGGAAACAACTTGTTTCACGCCCGAGCGGGTTTTCTTGACACAGCCTTCACGGCTATCTTGCATAGCAGGATGGTTCGCCTCAACAGCATCTTTTCCTGGTCGTCAGGGAAAGGAAGCAACGCGTCCGACAATGGCCGTTCTTGGACTCTGAGCCGGCCACAGTCAATTATGAGCCAGTCACCGCAACGAATTAAAGTCCAATCGAACGAAGCACCATCGAATGAACCGGAGGAGCCGAAAGCAGTGTGTGCATCCAGCGGCGAATGCGCCACGGACCAGTTACAAGAGAACCGCCCACTACTTTCCAAACCAGAACATAGCACAAAGCTGGATGCTCCCAGTAGCAGTGCAGCAGAGCCATTGGAGTTTCCGCCTAACTCGGGATACTCTTCACGACGCTTCGCAGGTTTCAAGACTCTCTTTCGTACCCGCACACACAGACGGCAGAGACTCGATTTTGATATCCGCAAGGACGGAGACATAGACGATTGTGACCCCAAAATCTCCGCTTCTGAAGGAGCTGGCCATGTTGCGGCGAAGGGGGATCAGGCCGTAGTGCCCACTCAGCCCAGCGGTTTATCCAACGTCCCTCCGGGCGATGAAATTCGAAAGGTCAGCGATACGACTGAGAAGTCAGTGAATTCAAGCACCACCAACATCACTGTCTGTCATCGTCCGTCTAGACGGATGTCGATGCCCATTACGGTTGTAGATCCAGACCTAGTTCACCAGAGCCCATTCGACGATATCCACGAAGCTTCACGCTCTGTAACCAACGTTAGCAATCCATTCTCGGAACAAAAGAAGGGCGCCAAGTCTGCAGACCAGTCAAGTTCCGGATACAGTGGCTCGGACAATCCATTCTCATCGATGCATAGTGAAACCGGTGGAGTGAGTAACTCGTCACGTTCCAGCTGGTGCTGCCCCACGTTATCAGGGTTCAACGGCTGGCCGACGCCTGCAGATCGGCGTTTGGCTACGGACTCTTTTAATAGGCTAGCGTGCGATCTATATTTGGAGCCTTTGGGGGCCAACCCTGATGAGGCTAGTCAATATGATAAGGCTGGTGAGTGTTGTGATAACGAACCCAAAACCCCTAGACAGTCTCTAACGATCGTAGGGGATGGTATCTTTGCAGTACCCGGGGACAAGCTAGAGCGGAGACGAGACCGGCTCCTCGGTCGAATTCGAACTATGCGATCAACAATGCATATCAAAGCTGAGCCAGCTGTGCCCCGGGCAAGGAGTTTACGACGAATGAAAACGTTTACTACACTCTCCACGGGACCTTGTCTAATGACATCCCTACAGGGGAAATCGTTGGAAACACTAGCTAGGATCGGTGGTTTTGGCTTCTTAACACTCCCAGGTGATTTTGCACCGACAACACTTAACCTTCCGGTGTGCTTTGTAGCCACTATCAACTATCTGCGAAGTCATGGTCAGTTGCCAAGTCCTACTTTTGTCTAAGTTTATTGACAATCGCGTAGCTCCTGGAATGCAAGGCCTCTTTGTCGACCCTGGCGACGTCGAGACGGCCACGCAAACGTACCACTATTTTGCAGACCAGGTTCTATCCGTAGAAAAGGAAAGGATCAGGATCCATATGACGATGAGGAGCAGCAGAATGCCAAGTTTCCTGGAGGAAGCTTCCGAGCTAGACATGGATAATCAAACTTCGCGGGTTCTCGGCATCGCGTTCACTTTCAAGGCGCTATTAGCAGGGATTCCTGGTGGCATATTGGGGTCTATGCAGCTGTATCGGGTTCTCGTTAATATCTGCCACGGGCGGATCTCTTCACGGTCGGTGCAGCGAACTGGCAGCTGTCTCGCCGGGCTATCGGCCGAAGATTATGCCAAGGTGCGAGCCATGAGCCTTGGAATACTGGCACTTACCAGCTCGATGCAGCTCAATCTGATTTGTGCGGTGTTTGGACTGTGCTCGCTGCTGCTCCATGAAACGGAACGAATGGCCGAACTGGAGCAGCGTCAGCGCCGACGGTCGAATCGGCGTCCCATTGCAAGTAGCACAGACAAGCTAAGTTCTGACCGCCTTGCAGCGACTCTGGGCCCGCTCCTCATCGAGACCGGGCGAAGCGACAGTCCCGATACGTTCCATGCCATCCAGGAGGAGATCGAGAGCCAGCGGGTGGTTGCACTCCTGATTGGGAACTGGCGCAGCATTAGCCGGCAGCTGCGGATCTGGGAGCGGCGTGGCCTAGAGAATGTACCTGCAGGGCTGGGCCGCGCGACAAGTGGCGAGAGCAGAGAAGGATCAGGGGCAGTGAATTGAAGCTTTACAGCGACAAGTGTATATAAGTTATGTCGGACTAATGCGTCATTAACAATTTACCGGTATAATGCCAAGCTTGCGCACAGATCAATCTAGACCGGCCGCGGCCATGCGCCCGAACGGCGATCAGCATGCGCCACTAACGCTCACAGAAGCAGGGCATGCTTGTGAATCTCGAGAGCTATCGATCAATAATATAGATGAAGCAGCCGCGACCGAAGCCTCCAGAAGACCCAGGCCAGACCCAGGCCCGGGCGGGACGGGCGGGATGGGCTGCCGCAGAAAGAGGGGTGGGCGACCAAGAAACAGGACGTAGAACAAGTTTCGGGCAGTTATCAACAGGGTAGTCAGGTATAGCCCCACGTCCAGAGTCCACAGCCCAGCATTTATTTTCCAGGCTGGCTGGCAGGCCAGGCAAGCTCTGCTGATCCACCGCTGTTGATTGTCGGATGTCTCCCCCGGACAGAAGTAAAAAGAGACTCCAGCTGCCACGGAGAAACAGCCGCCAATCAGGCTCCTCCTTCACTGCCGGTGACGTTTCATCTCTGGTACACTCGCGCGAACATCCCTCTCGCTGCTCCAGCGTTCCTGGGCTTCCAGGACTTTCTGGACGGGTCAGTGATGATGTCAAGCGATCTGAGGAGATCCCGGGATTTGCTTGCCGCGAAATCTAATTGGCAGTGCCCTGGCTGCGCATAATTCATAGAGCCTTCCACCGTACTCGACACCATACAGTGAATGAGTGGTGGTGTATCCGATCCCTCCTTCTCTTTCTAAAAAGTTCCCCTCCCCTCCCCTCTCACCCCGATTCCAACCTTAACTCTCTTCCACTTCCTCTCTTCATTGCTACATCGTCAAACACCACCAATTACTACCGTACTACCGTTTGTACATCTTGACGTCTCCTGTAGTTTGTTCTTTGTTTGACTTCATGGGCTCTTGCTCCCAGTCAACCACGTCGTCGCCCTCTTCAGCTTGACTTATTCTCATGTCTCGCTCCAACTTCTTTCCTCAAGGAGCTCCTTTCGTCTCTCCCAGCATGTCAGGCACCATTTCTGCGTCGGAGATGCAGCGTTTGCAGTATCCGTCCGACATCCCTGACCTCGCGGGCAATCCATACAGTCTCTCCGCCGAGGAAGACATCGATATGTGGGCTGCTGACCCTACTATGCCTACTGTCAACCCTTCATGCATCGTCACGAGCGGTGTCAGCAACGTCCAGCCATTTGCCAACTTGGCTGGCACCAATGTCGCAAACAGTTTTAGTCTCAGCTTGAACAAACCGCAGTTTGGACAAATGCCGACCAACTCGACCAACCACCAGGTCCAACACGGCCAAATCACTCCCCCGTCTGACCGTTCTCCTGTTGAGACTCACAAGCCTGCAGAGCTCCATTCGAGCATTGAGCACTCGTCTGGGGCACCTGCAAGGCGCCGTCGAGGAAGCAGCGCTCGAGCCCGGGGTGGCAGTCGAGGTGCAAGTACTCGAGCTTCGAGCTCGGCAGAGCCTTCGTCTCCGGGTAACAACAAACAGGAGAAGACGAGGGCGCGTAATCGGCTTGCAGCCAGCAAATGCCGCCAGAAGAAAAAGGCGCAGAACACGCAGTTGGAGAGCAGGTACGAGTACGAAAGAATCAGACGTGAAGAACTCACCCGTACTGTAAATTCGCTGCGGGACGACATAGTGGCGGCGAAGAACCAGCTACTTGAACATTCTGAATGTGGTCACGAATCCATCAAGACCTATATACAAAGCATGGCCAAAAGGATTACCGTTCAAGACGACAAAGCTGGCTACCCAGCTGTCCCTGCACAGTATTACGGATGCGGCACATCGGACACGAAGCAAGAGCCATGTGCATTTGATTTTGGTGCTTGTCCGCCCACAGCTTGAAACATTGGATGTTATCGAGCCTTGTCATCGTTTTGACAGCGTATGACCTGTATTGTTGGCACCCTGGAGGGCCAATTGATGACTTACGAAGCTGTTTCAAAGCGATGTTGAGCGATGTTGATTTACTTGAGTTCGGCCGTTGTGGCTTTTAAAAAAGAAGGATATGATATGATAGCGTTGGGTCGGCTTCAGTGACATCTCGGTGGACTACTTATTTATTTAGGCGGGTTATGTTTCAGCAGGCGTGTACTATAATTCCGGGTACTTGTGGAGTTTGGAGTTGTAAGTTTGCGGTTACGGATGAGCCAATCTTATTCTTGCTCGAGAGCGCGAACACATTGCTCTCCTGTTCCTTTTTTTTGGTTCATATTTATTAGTCTAGTCTGGGCTCATAATATATGTTTAGTATGCAATACCTAACTAAGACAATATAGCAATATTGAATTGACTAGATGTACGGTGTATATACAAGTAGCTACACTTGTAAGTCATGACCGTCCAGCGGCATGCATACTAGCATCACTCTTCCTACCTTCCTCGCTATCCTCCTCGCCCTCAAAACTCCCCTCCCTAACAAGCCCTTCCGTCTCCTCCCCATTATCACATCCCTCATGACCAACGCCACGATCACCATCAAAAACCGCCTGCACGCCCTCAAGACTCAATCCTCTCGTCTCTGGCAGATAAACCCAAATCACCGCCGCAATCCCCAAATCCAGGACCCCAAAAAGCAAAAACGTCGCCCAGCCCAAGTCCCTTAGTATATAGGGTGTCGAGGACGACCAGACAAAGTTCGACGCCCACTGGCTTGCGACTGCCAGGGACACGCCCGGGGAGCGGAGACGCGTTGGGAAGAATTCGGCTGTGAGGGGCCAAGGGAGCGGGCCCCAGGAGAGATTGTAGATTGTTATTGCGGTGTATATGAGGAGGATTGTTATTATGCTTGTGGGGGATATTGATGATGATGATGATGATGCTGCTGTCGTTGATGTTGATTCAGCTGGTGGGGATATAGATTGGGATTTCAGCAAGATAGAAGTGGCAATCATGCAACCTGCCATCCCAAGGGCCCCGAGCCCAAGCAGGGGTTTTCGACCAAACCGGTCAGCCACGAAGATGAGGAAGAATAAGCAGCTGAGGACTTTGAGGGCGCCGAAGATCCCCGTTAGAAGGAGGGTGAGGGACTGTGTTGCTGCTTCCGCTTTAGACTGTTCCTCGCCGGTATCTGTGCCGGCATCAGGGGCGCCAACAAGGAGTCGAAAGAACTGAGGCCCGAAGTAGGCGAGTGCCGTTGCGCCCGTGGCCTGCTGCGCGACGAAGAGGAAGACGGCTAGGGCGACGCGGTGCAGGGTCGGGCGGAGGAGGAGCTCGCGCGGGTGGAAGTTTGCGGTTGCGGCGTTGTCGTCGTCGACGGCGCGTTTCATTTCGGCGAATTCTACTGCCACCGCTGATGGGGTGTTGCTGCCGCTGCCACTGCCACTATCGGCCTTGCCCTTGTTGTCTGCGCCGCGGATCCAGAGCAGGCTTGCCCATGCTGCACTGGTGTGGCCATTTGCGAGGAGCCAGCGCACGCTGTCGGTTAGGGAGAGCATGCCCAGCCCCATAAGTGCTCCGGGGACGAGCTGCAGCGCGAGCGGGATCTGCCACTGCGCCGGCGTGGGGTCCCGGAATTGCAGCGCATAATCAATCCAGTATGAGGCAAAGATTCCGATGGTGAAAGTGAATTGGTATCCGCTACCGAGACGGGCACGGAGATGTCTAGGACTCATCTCCGCGAGGTATATAGGGCTAACGGTAGCGGAGCCCCCAACGCCGAGTCCGCAGATGATGCGCCCGATATAGAAGACGAGTAGGGAGTGGGAGTTTATGATTTCGAAGAGGACGCCGATGCAAAAGATGGCGGAGCAAAGCATCATTGCGCGCCGGCGGCCGTGGCGGTTTGTGAGCGGCCAGATAAGCAGGCATCCTGCTAGGGCGCCGGCTTGCTGGATGCCGACGGCGATGGCACTAACTTGGGTTTGGTCGCGTGCGGAGTATTGGAAGTCGCGGAGGAAGGAGTCGAATGTGAGGACACCTCCTGGATTTAAATTATTAGCTCAGGTTGGGTGATTGGGTGTTTAGGGATTGGGTTCACAACCGATGACACCGGAGTCATATCCAAAGAGAAGCCCGCCGCAGCAGACGACAGCTCCGAGCCAGTAGATGCGGAGGGAGTCATGAGGGGGTGGGTTATTGTCGGGAGGGGTGACATCAGGATCAGGGAGGTCCTGGGGAATCTGCGCGTAGGAAGACATGATCATCCATCTGTGAGGTTTAGAAAGTGTGATCGGATGGAGATGATGTTGTTTGAGACAATGCTGTTGTTGTATATAAGTCGTCGGGGATGCCACGTGCCAGGAACCGTGTAGTTGTCCCCTGAGGAACACACTCACTAATATAGATAAAAAAATAAAAATTGTGATATTCGAAGGCAACGTGGCCGAGTGGTTAAGGCGCTGTGTTTAGGCCGCAGTTCGAAAGATCATCGGTTCGAATCCGGTCGTTGTCATATTATTTTTCTTTTTATTTCTTTTTGCTCCTTGCTGTTTCAATCAAAACAGTAATGCAGCCGACAGCCGACATTGCGTCAGATGGCACCATCTGCTCTGGCCGTAACGGCTTCCTTCACAAGTGACCGATGAGGGGGAGGGGTCGAGGACCCTCTAGAGCTCGTCGCAGCTCTGCCGACAGCCGATAGACGATTTCATCCAACTATATACAGCTGTGCTTCTGCTTCATCATGCAGAGCGTCCACCTCCAGCTCCGCCTCCCGCAACACCACAAACATGGGTAAGCGCCCCAACTTTCTCGTCATTGTCGCCGATGATCTGGGATTCTCCGACATTGGCTGCTTTGGCAGCGAGATTCGCACGCCCAACATCGACAAAATAGCCCAGCAGGGCGTGCGGTTCACGGACTTCCATGCCGCTGCTGCTTGTTCGTATGTTCCCCCGCATATACGCCATCCTGTAGGATATCAAGTAACAATGACAGACCCACCCGTGCCATGATCATGACAGGCACCGACCACCACATCGCCGGGCTCGGAAACCTGATCGAATGGACCAACATCTCTGGGCAGAACGGCCCCAAGGGCTCCAGTACAGACACCGCTCCCCAGCGCGGTATGCCCGGGTATGAGGGCTATCTCAATGAGAGGGTCGTTGCTCTCCCCGAGATTCTGCGCGACGCCGGCTACCACACCCTCATGTCTGGGAAATGGCATCTAGGTCTCACGCCGGAACGATCTCCATTCAAGCGCGGATTCGACCGCTCGCTCGCCCATCTGCCCGCGTGCTCAAACCACTACGCTTACGAACCGCAGCTTCAGGAGCCAGACGAGACCCCAACCTTCCTCGAGGCGAGCTATATCGCGCTGCACATGGAGGACGACAAGTACGTTGAGAAACTGCCCGAGGGGTGGTACTCGTCCGACGGCTACGGCGATAAACTGCGCGAGTATCTCAGCGACTGGCACAAGAACAAGAAAGAGGATGAGGATAAGCCTTTCTTCGCATACTTGCCCTTCACAGCTCCACACTGGCCTCTGCAAGCGCCCCGTGAATACATCGATCACTACTGCGGTGTCTACGACGACGGCCCCGACGCCCTGCGCCAAAAACGCCTCGAACGCCTCAAAGCCCTCGGCATGATCCGCCAGGACGTAGAACCCCACCCCGTCGTCGTCGACGAAGGCGAAGGCAAGCCCTGGGAAACCCTCACGGCAGAAGAAAAGAAACTCTCCTGCCGCGCAATGGAAGTCTTCGCAGGGATGGTCGAATGCATCGACGCCAACGTCGGCAAGATAACCGACTACCTGGCCTCAATCGACGAACTAGACAACACCTTCGTCTGCTTCATGTCCGACAATGGCGCTGAGGGTGCAGCCTACGAGGCCTACCCCCTCGTCCAATCTGGCGTTCTCCCGCACCTCCTCAAATACTATGACAACAGCTATGAGAACCTAGGCAACGGGGACTCCTTCATCTGGTACGGTCCGCGCTGGGCGCAGGCCGCCACTGCCCCGTCCCGCCTGTACAAGGCATACACGACAGAAGGTGGCGTGCGCGTGCCGTTCCTCGCGCGCTTCCCATCCTCCGTCGGAACAGCCGACGCAGCGCGCAACGGCGCAATCACCGACCAATTCGCAACAGTCATGGACTTAGCCCCCTCGATCCTCTCCATGGCTGGTATCTCACACCCCGCGCCTGAATACCAGGGCCGCGAGGTCGTTCCGATGCGCGGGAAGAGCTTCCACGCCTGGGCGAGGGGTAGCAGCCCGCGTATCCATGAGAAGGACTTTATCCAGGGTTGGGAGACATGTGGACGGGCCGCGCTGCGCTTTGCTGACTGGAAGATCGTGTATATACCCAAACCAAAGGGTCCAGAGCGGTGGCAGCTGTATAACCTGGTTGAAGATCCTGGGGAGGTGAATGACCTGGCAGAGAAGTATCCCGAGCGGTTGGAGAAGCTGCTTAAGCTTTGGGACCAGTATGTTATCGAGACTGGGGTTATCCCGTTGAACCCGGATCTGGGCGAGTTCCTTGAGGCGACGGAGGCACAAATGCCCGAGAATGCGTGGATGGAGTATGATTACTGGAGGGTCGGCGCGAGGGATGAACCCGAAAAGTTCATGCGGAAGCCGCCGAGGTTTCAAAGGACTGTTAAGCAGTTTTAGGTATAACAAGGTTACAAAATTAATATGTACATAACATGCTCTATATGAATGAATTGAATCATCTCAGATGTGTCTCGCCATGGAATATAGGTGGAAGTATATATACAGTTATATCATTACAAAGAAATCGGCAAACAGCTCTCGCCGCACACACCTCGAGTCCGCCCACGTCCTTGATACATCCTGGCGCCTCGTCATCTCCTCAAGCAGCACTAACGCCTTCCCTGCATTTGGGTGCCCCAGTCCCGGGCCCAGCGCCGCCATACGCTGCATCTCGGCGACGATCCACTCCCGCTGCTCAATTGAGCCTTCTAACGCCGCGATGAATAACGGCCATACAAACCCCATTGGCACGGATCCATATCCGGGGGTGTTGGTAGCTGTAGCTGTAGCTGTAGAGCACCGATGAGGACGACTACTTTCCTCCTTCGCAAGATGGATAATCTGGTCGACAGCTCGATAGACCCTATCCGTACGTGGGTAAATCGCGAACGCAACACGGTGGAGGTACACGAACAAGGCGAGGAAATTCGCAACGTACGTCCTGAAAGTGCGAATGATAACCGTTGCCAGAATCGGGGCAAGAGAGTCATAGAGGGATTCTTCGTCAGCCGGTGTTGAGGAGTAGAGGTCTAAAATTTTAGGGCGGCGGTTCCAGAGGGTCTCTAAGTCTGCGGAGACTGTGTGTGCAATTTGGAGGACTTCGAATTCGTCGGAGACGGTGCCGCGCGTGCGGTGGTGGAGGTCTATTATGACAATGCGCCGAGTGAGTTGTTGAGTGGCGAGAAAGAAGGTGAAGGCTGGGGAGGTGATCGAGTGGGTTATTAGGTAGGTTGGACATGTGAGTAGAGGGTCATCTAAGGTGTCATCGTTTTCTGAGGTAGGGTTGGATATGTCATTGGCCTCTGGAGGGGTGAGGTTTCCAAATTCGGCGAGGGGGTCCCCGTCACGGCCGGCAACGAGGGCTTTGATGTCGAGAAGAGTAACCCATGAGGCGATGAGATGGGCGAGTCCAGTCCAGGTCCGAGTACGACTGTAGAAGCGTTGGAGAATGAGGTAGGATGTGTGGAGGAACGGAGTTGCTGGACGCCAGTTCTCGTGGGATATGAGCTGTTCCTGTTAGTAGCTTCCCGTATATATGGTGGAGGGGGTCGCACCTCGGCCAACATAAGCAGCAAAATACTCTTATATACCTTCTTGAGCGACGATTCGCCCACCTCCCCCAGTAAGCAAGTCTGAATCTCCGAGCTCGCCTGCGCATGATACGTTGGACCCAGTTTCCACAGCCTCCCCGTAACCCACGCCGTGTGGATGTCCGAATAGCAATATATAGCTAGTAAAAGCGAACGGCAGTCCCCAGCCTGAGTAAGCATAGCATCCCTCACATGCTTCCATTCCAAGTCGACCGGTCCAAAGATCGTAGGCGGAGCCTCACTGCCCCGGAAATGTTCAAGCAGCTCCTCTTCATAGACCTCCCCAGCGCTCGATCTTCGAGGAGAGCTCTGCTCTGGTAGAATTCCAACATTATCTACCCCACCAGGACCCCAGGTCATCTGTCGCTCATCATGAAACAGATTACCATCGACCTCGGCTATAGCCGTTGAAGAGGAGGCGATGGCCCCCCCGTTTGTAAGATCGAGATGCTTCTGCTGGAAATCCGAAGTGATTTCCCCAATAAACCCTAGCATGTCGAAAGGGATAGAAAAGTCCGAAGAAGGCGGCCCATCAGGACTGGCAGACGGTAAAGCTGCGTGCTGTTGAGGTGCAACTTGCTGATGGCGTGCTTGCTCGTTCGGTCGGGCCACAGTACGGATGTCGCTGGCAGCAGAACCGGGCGACGCTTCCTCAGGCTCCTGCGTAGTACTGGAGGTTGATCGAGCACGAGATGACCGAGAATGGGGTATTCCTGAAATAATCACGTTTTTGTAGACACATTGCAGCCGGAGACGACTGCAGTTGGCGCAGTTTGGTTTCGCTTCGTCGCAGCGTACTTTGCGGGCTCGACAGGTGAGGCATCCGGTGCGGCGGCGGGGTCCTGAACGGCCTGGACCCCGGGCTTGGGGTGGTGTCTGAGCATGTTAGAAAGTTCTCAAAAGATTGTGTCCAAGCATACCTCCATTTGCATTCAGCAGTAGCGTGGGGAGGGAAAGGAGGTGGATGTCGGAGGCCTTGAGCTGTTGCGGGGAACAAATCCGTCCCCGCAGTAAATTTACGACGATCTATATTTATCTTGTATACAAACATCAAGCATGAGATGAATCACGAATTAATCTATTCACCTGTCTAGAGAATTGTCTATTTATAGCCGACTGTCGCCTATACACTTGGACGTGTGTAGCAAATGCCCTCTTTCTCTACGCACATATGCCGCAAAACACACCGCAGCAACCCCAATGGCCCCGTAACTGATGTACACCGGATACTTGAACTGATCAGGATCCTCAAAGACAATCGTCGTAGCAAACGAGACCATCTCGAACACGCTTTGCAGCGCCATTTCTGTCGCTGAAAAACGCGCTCGTTTACCAGAATCGATGTTCTGCATTCAGTTAGACAGCTGCCGTAGAGAGCCAGTTTTTCTTGGCTGTTACATACCTCCTGGACGAGAAACTGCACAGATAAATCAAACCCCCAGAGACCTAGCCTGCTCAGTGCTACACCAACTATAAGACTCACCGCAACTAGTTGGGGTGAGTCACTCGCGAAAGCAAAAGCAGCTACTGCCGCTGCCAGTGTGCTGAACTGCCAGTTCAGGAACCACAGTCCCGAGCGGATAGGCCCAATCCGGTCCATGAGGAATGGCGCAACCCAGGTCCCTGATATCTCCGCTAGGACTGCGCCGATTCTCATACCGCTGACTTGTAGGGAGCTGAATCCGGAGTGGAGCAAGAAGGTTACCATGGTCGGGCCGAACGATAATACAGTAAGGTAGAGGAGACTCAGGGCAAAAGAGGCCAAAAACACTGGTTGTCGCACATATTCCCGCCACGGTTCAATGGTTCCTTGGGCATATTGCGAAATGCGCCTGAGGAGAGAGCGTTCTTCTGCCTGCTCCTCTCCGACTTGATCTTCGTCGTCTTGCGTCTCCAAGCTTCGATCTAGCTCAGGAACTGAATAGTATACCTGCTCTTGTAAGAACGATACGTGCATCCAATGTCAAATGACATACCTGCGCAATTGCAAAATATTCGACCAGGACGACCGCGACATTAATTCCCAAGACCACCCAGATCGCAATCTTGGTGGATAGCAACCCATCCATGAAAGAGACCACCACGGGGGCGACGAGCTTACAAAAAAGATCAATCCGTCTCATGGTCGCATTCAGGTCTATAGGGTTATGTGAGCTATACCCTTGGAAATCAGGTTAAAGTATGTCGTACCTTTTCGCGACACGAGCAGCGCGTCTGATATCACTACAGCCTAGTATATGTTAGCTCTGGCGCTCCGATTATTTGAAGACAAACGCACCCAGTCCCTCTCAACTGCAACCGTGTTAGCAGTCGCAGCTAATTTTTCAACACCCGCAAGTAGAACTAGTGTGGTGAACAATATCCACGATAAGTGCGCGGGTGGCGATGTCAAGAGAATCCCCAAACAGACACAAGACACCGCAACGGGGATACGTTGCCATACTGGCTCTATATTAGCGAAATATCTCACAAATGATTAATCCCAATGAATACGCACTGATGGAATGTCTGATGGCAGGCAGCCGATTTAATCGATCCACCGTCGCCCCTAGCCATGACGACAAAATAACCGCGAAAAGAGAGCGTACCAACGCATAGACCGAGGCATAAAGCAAGGTACCGGGAAATATTGATGCAAGGAACACAACAGCGCCAAACTCAAACATGCGCGAGTTCCATGTCGACAGGAAGTGGGATGTGTAGAGTCGGAGCAGTACTCGGCTACTGGCGGGAGAACGTGAAGAGGTCGGAGCCCCATTGGAAATCAACGGCTCCGATTCCATGATGGAGTAGAGCGCGATCAATTAACGAGCGGAGAAATTGGGTATCTGCATATCGAACTGTGATTCTGTGATTTATAGGAGCAGGACGGCGAGTTCGAAGAAGTCGCCAGAGCAACCTTGGGGGAAAGTCAGACCACTCGGCACGAAGAATGCGGGGAGCGGGTTATTTTCTAAAAAGTCAATGGCGGAAGAATATATACCGTAACATCTTCAACCTTTAAATAAATAGTGTAAATATACATACAAGCAGTCTACAGGCAAAAAAAGACGCCATCTTCTATTACTAGTCATCTTACGCACTGTCGTCTCTCCACCGCAGGCCCTGGTCAGTCTTAACGGTCTGTCGCGACAAAACCTCGCCGACCTTCTCCTTGACACCCTCCTTGTTTTCCCAGGTCTTCACAAAGTGCTCAATGATATTGCCCCTTGTGTTCGGGTTGTTCTGCACGTACTGCTTGATCGCTTGCTCCGTAGGCAGTCCGTAGATCAAGTGCGGGTAGGATTTGTAGTCGCCCTTGCTCAGGAGCTCCATGCGCTGCTCGCCTTTAGGAATGTTGAAGAAGGCGTCGACCTGATCCTGGTTGACCTCGGCCAGAGTTGCAGGTTTCCAAGCAGCCTGGCGTGGAGGTTTCGACATCAGACGGGCCTTGACGCCCTCGACAAAGTCGGGGTGGCGCATGAACTGAGCAGCAACGTGAGCCTCACGCTGGAACGCCTCAGCGATGGACCACTTCTTGCCCAGGCGCAGCTGGCGCAGAGTCACCTTGAGAGAGGTAGGCGACCGAGATGAGATGGTCTCTAGCGTCTCCTGGGCCCACTTCTTGCACTCTGTCTCCTGTTCCAGTGCCAGCATAATTTCCTCCACTGTATCATGGCCAAAGCATCGGTCAATCGCGCGGCGCACATTCCCAGCCAGCTGAATTGGCTCCTCCTGAATGGAAGGAAGGCCGGTCGAGAATTCAGCCATTGTGCTGTTGACCAGACGCAAACGATCAGGGAGAGAAACGCGGTCATGGAAGGTTAGCTCTGATAGGCGGTTCGTCAGGTTGCCTAAAACACTGGAGTGGAGGTAGTGTGTGGCAACGCCGGCATACAGCGCCTGAACACCGCTCAGACGCGCCGATGTCAATGCCAGATATGTTCCAACCTCACCATCAAGGCGAGGGAGGAAAAATGAGCCGCCCACGTCAGGGAAGAAACCAATGGTCGTTTCGGGCATGGCGAAAAGGGTGCGCTCAGTAGCGATACGGAATGGCGCATGAACACTAAGTCCGACTCCTCCGCCCATTGTAATGCCGTCCATAACAGAGATGAAAGGTTTTGAGTAGTTTGCGATGACGTGGTCGAGCTTGTATTCGAGCTGGAAGAAGTCGGTGGACGCCTGTTGTCCCTTGGGGCCTGACTCGTTTTGTAGCGCAAGAGCAGCAACGTCGCCGCCGGCACATAGGGCCTTTGAGCCAGCTCCTGAGACCATCACGATGTTGGCGAGTTGAGATTTTTCCCATTCCTATATCGACACATTTCGTACTTAGCAATGGAGTTCCCAAATATGTCATCAATCCGGATTTCTAACCTTGAGTCGAGGAAGGATCTTGTTAACCATCGAGGCGTTCAACGAGTTGAGCTTCTTTGGCCTGTTGAGTTCCACCAGTCGCACTCCGTATAGAGAATTGAAAAGGACGTCGTCCTCTTCCGAGGGCTGTGAAGGGTTTGCACTTGAGTTGGTCGACATCTAGCCAGTATTTCGTTAGCTCATCATGCAGGAATATTGTTATAGATGTCAAATACCTTTGACGTCGCCGTGAAAGCTGGGTTGGTCACCTTGGCGCGAAGAGGCATGGTGCTTGCTGGGGATATCCGCGAGAACCAGCTCGACGGTGTTGAGGACCGGGGGAGGCTGTGTCGGAGTAACATGAGGCAGACTTACAGTCTGGGAAGAGGAAGAGNGAGGAAAAGAAGGAGGGGGATGAACCGAGGGAGCGAAGATATTAAGCCGGATAGTTGGGGTCGTGACGAAAGACGATCGGTTCGAACTCCGCAAGTTGGAGGATTTTCGACCTCGGAAGTTTTTTGCCTGCAGTTTTCCGCCGCCGACTGAAAGCGAAGATGGCCGAGGGAACGTTATGTTGTTAAGAACAACAGTTACATAAACATTACAATTCGTGATGTTTACTTTGAAGCTCTTAATTACAAAATAAAAATATAAGTGGTTAAACAAGTTTAAACGGGCTGTTTCTTACAAAAATACAATTCGTACCAATTGTTCAAACAGTGCATGTGCTTGATGTACTGACCCGGTAGAATATGCAAAGAACTCAAAGATTCATACAATACTGAAAATATCTATTTGTACATCCAGTCGAATTGACCAGTAAATGAACGTATCCCAAGCACCCGATGCTATACCTTGATTAATACGTAGCCTTCGCCGGCTGGCTCCTCAAATCCCGCGAGTGATGGTACAGAATGCGATCCAAAGCCGATTTCTCCACGATTAGTCGGCCAGTCTCCAGCAAATCCTTCACATCTACATCGTTACGGTCCAGGATCTTCGCGTGTGCGCTGACTTCGCCCACCGTATCGAATAGATGCTCGTGTACCTTGTCTGTGATCAAAGTTGACCGGCCAAACTCCCTCCCCCAGCGGTTGACCTTGAAGATCTCCTTGATCAAGTGCGGCGTAGCGTCTTCCGGGATTCCAATTTCATTGTCGATGATGATGAGCTGCCCTCGCCTGTACCGGTAGCTGAGTGCAATTCGCCAGGCCTGATCGTAAATCTTCTGCGGAAGCGAAGACGAAAAGTCTCGCGGGTGCGGACCAAAAGCGACACCACCACCTCGTCGGATTGGCGATTTCTTGTCACCAACACGCGCCCTTCCAGTTCCCTTCTGTGCGTACAGCTTCCGATTACTTCCGTGCACCTCGCCTCTCCATTTGGTGTTCGCAGAACCTTGTCGAGTCATGTCACCTTCATATACAACTGCGCGGTGTAGTATGTCTTTCCGTAGCGGCATCTGCAGGTGGTCTCGGGGGTATTCGACAAATTGGACGGGTTCCATCGTCGGGAAGGAGTAGGTTGTCGCCAGGACTGGCTTCGGAGCCCACTTGGCCTGGAGGGCTTCTCTCGAAAGATACTCGGTGGTGGCTGCCGGCGACTCCGTGGCCATCGATCGTGAAAGGCATCGCTGCTATTGAGCTGTCAATTCTTGGATTCTCTTCTAGTGGCCGATTGGAAATCATACCGTGGTGGCTTCAGCTCCAGAAAGGAGACCCCTTGAGCTGCGAGACAGCCATTTGAACGTGCTGAAAACGTTGTTCCCAGCCATTGCGATGAGAGTTGCGGCAAAAGGGTAATTGAATTGAATAAATGCCAAAACCCCAGGTGAACGGTCGGATTGAGAGCAGCCAAAAGTTCAGTCGGGGCGGTGGTTTGGCACTAGTGGTGAGGCTTGGCACAACCAGGAAAAAAAAGTTCCCGGTCAGAGTTCAGCATCAACCCGCCAGCGAGTCGACCGTCTCCGTCCACCTCCATTTCCACCCCGTCGCCTATTTTCCAGGAACAATGGCCCATTGCGAGCGGGCCTCCCGGCCTCTCATTCAATGTTTTCAGAGGTCCTCAATGAGAGGCCTCTCTGGCCTCCAGCTGCAGACGACGCGCGCCTTCCAGACTACCGCAGTCGCCCGGGAGGAAGCCCAGACCGAAGCCGCGAGCCAACCGTTTTATAAATCGCCCGATCCATCACTTGTGTCAAGTCCCCGGTTAGAGCGAAGATTGATACGACAGGGTATCTTGCCGGTCGGATCCCGTCGACGTCGTGCCGCGCTGCAAGGTGCGCCCAGCGTGCCTTTCGAACAGCTTCCCTACCAATGTTTTCAGGAAGCACGGAAGATTCTGCTTTCGGATCGAGAACAGAAGCTGGAGGAAATTACGGCTACTAGTGAGAAGATTGCGAAAATTCAGGCTCTGCCGGCAGAGGAGCGAGCGAAGAACTCTACCCACTCCCGGCTCCGCGCGCTGGAGATACATCTTGAGAAGCTCAAGGTTCTCGCTGATATCAACGATCCTTTGGTGAAGAAGAAGTTTGAAGATGGACAAGGTAATTAAACATACCCCAGATTCTTAATGGAGATGCTTACCACGAAGCAGGTGACATGAGCAAACCTATCTACCGCTACCTTGCCGATCAGAAATGGAGAGAGTACCGCCGCAAGATCATAATCCAACGAATTACGCAAATGAAAGTGATCCCTGACGTTCTTCCCCATTGCGACCCGGTTGTCGACACCAAGCTTTATTTCAACAGAAAGGCCGTGCAACCTGGAGAGTTTGTCAACTCTATGGTCAGCACCAGCGCCCCTAAACTCGACGTGCAAGTGTTCGACGGTGAAGAGAAACTGGTGACTATCGCCGTCGTCGATTCAGACGTTCCCAACGTCGAGGAGGACAGCTTCGATTACAAGATGCACTACCTTGCCGTCAATATCCCCATCTCGGCCATCAACAGCAAGGTCGACCTCTCCCAACTTTCGACAGAGTCGCAACTGGTCATGCCTTGGCTTCCTCCCGTTGCTCAGAAGGGTAGCCCCTACCATCGATTGTCGCTCTTCGTCTTGGAGCAGAAGGACAACAAGCCTTTGGACCTTGCGGCCGTCAAGGCGAAGGAGACCAGCCGCGACAACACCCTCCTCCGTACATTACAAGCGCGGTATCACCTCAAGCCCATTGGAGCGCACCTGTTCCGAACTCTCTGGGATGAGGACACAGCGGAAGTCATGAAGCAGATTGGCTTCCCCGAAGCCGAGATGGAGCTCCGACGCAAGCGAAGCGAGGCTCTGCCTTACAAGAGAAGAAACCCCTCTACCTTCCGGTAACCTCGGTCATCGTTCCAGCACTGTCTTTGTTCTATCACATTTCGTTCCTAGATGTATTGTACAACCATATGTATGAATATAGCCACCTTTTCACAAGTTCAAACCCAACTCCAAACTCCAGTCATGCATGCGTACTATACAAATTGGGGTCATTGTAACAAGCCTTTCACTCCATGGCCTCTTGAGCAGACTTCAACGAGTTCTCCACCCACTGTATCTTCGACAGCGGCCAAATCCTCGCAATAACCTTCCCGTTAATCAACCCCATCGGCAGCGGCCCATAATTCCTCGAATCCCTCGACCACGGCAGATTATCCCCACCTACGTAAACATGTCCTTCCGGCACCTAAACCACCATAATCATTAGCACAGCCCTTTGAAGGAAGTTCATGTTCATAACAGCATGCATACATACCCTTATCATCTCCCCATTCCCCCCAACCCCCGTACTAAGCACCTCATCCCGACAAACAAAATCCCCGGGCAACCCAATAACCCTTTTGGCGCCATTGACACCCAAAAAGCTCGGGTGGTAGAAGCGCACCACATCCCCGACTTCAATCCCGCGGCCGTACTTGTGCATCTTCGAGACGAGGAGGTAGTCGCCGCGCGGCGAGAAGGTCGGGTACATCGAGGGTCCCTCGGAGAGCTGGAACATCATCACATTCTCCCAGAATAGGGTTGCGGCTGTGCCGATGCCTGCCGTGTAGTAGGTTAAGCGGAGGATGGAGCGCGGAGTTGTGGTGCGGAGGAGATGGCGGAGGAGGGATTCCATTTTTGTTGGGTACTTTTCATTTCATTGCATTTGCGCGATTAGATATTAATTAATTGAAATGTCGAGCTGCTGCTGCGGCGGCGGCGGAATTGGCTGGTTAGGTTTCCGTATCTAGAGCTCAAAAGGTGGTGAACTGGTGAAGCTCCGAGTGGGTTCATATTGGCATCACGTGATGCACACTGGCCTTTAAAGAGATTTCTCTGTGGGCGGATCTCCTTCTCTTCTTCATCTACCCGCCATTCCCGGTGTTGACCAGGAATTTCAGCGACGCAGTCTCGTCAACTGGTGCAATTGGCAATTTTCCTGAATGGATCAATTGTTTGGATACATATTTGCGATGGGATCTGATAGATCTGACCGAACCAGGTGCTTAATGCTGCCCTGAGCGTCACTCGTCAATCCCCGACTACTGTGTCTGCCGAGACGATAATATCCTCCAATTTGTTTTGTTTTGCTGTTTTGTTTCTTTCCTGTTATGTAGAACAGCTTCTAAATTGCTAGAGCTCGCCGCTGCCGAAATTCAACACCAGAGCGAGTGAGTGTGGACACAGAAGCAAGATGAATTCTTTACAGCTCTGGTCTTTGGCCAGAGTCCCTGAACGATAGCCCGGCTTGGACCCCATTTAACTATGGGAATGGGAGGCTGGGTGGTAAGACGGGAAACAATCATATTACAGACGTAGTTTATACTTTATTTATATTTGAATGGCATTCATATTGTTTGGACTTGTTTTAACTTGACGAGTAGAGTTGGTCATTACATTGCGTTCTTCATCTCGCGCAGAGCAGCCATGACATCGACGGGGTTTGTCTTGCCTGTTTTCTTTTGGATTTCGGGGTCCTACGATGTTATTGTTAGCTTTGGATTATACTTGTTGAAGGCTTGACTTACGGTGACACGCATGAAGACATTATGAAGCTAGACAAATATTAGCCACGACTCACAGTATCAGGCGCTTTGCGAGTGACATACCTTCTCATCGCCAATCGTGAATTTGCCCTGTGTCTGCTTGTTCACATCCGCGAAGGCCTGCAATTTCTTGATGGGCTCGGACTGCGATACCGCAAGGCAGAACTTAACGTTGCCTTTGGTGTACTCGTGTCCCGGCTATACAAAGTTAATTTGTATCTCAGTGACATTTAGGCGTTTGCAACATACATAAACTCTCGTGTCATCCGGAAGAGCAGCCAGCGTCTCATTCAACGCCTTATGCATCTCAGGCGCAGTACCCTCGAAGAACCGGCCGCATCCTATACGATAAACAGCTTAGCAAAGAATGTCCGACTCCAACCATAAGGCAAAACTACTAGCTAGGCATACCGCCAATGAAAAGGGTATCACCCGTAAAAACAGCCTTGTCGTTCCCGTCCTGCATGAAGTAGCAAATGCTATCTTGCGTGTGGCACGGGGTGTACAGGGCCGTCACGGAAATGCGGTCTCCAATCTTGAAGACTTCCCCGTTGGCTGGGGTTCTCGTGACAGACTGGCAGTCTTTGCCGCCAATGATGGGGACTTTGAAGGTTTTGAGCACCTCGTTGTTGCCGCCTGAGTGGTCCCAGTGGCTGGCGTGTCTGTTAGTATACCGTGTATGTTAAATTCATCAGAGATTAAGCATACTGATGCGTGTTTATAATAGCCGTCAGATTGATCTTCCCGGTCTTGGTTTGGGCCTCTAGCTCCGGGACAACCCTGTACATCTTAATCGTAGTCCAGCATCTCATATAAGCCTAACAAAAGACTTACTCTGGTGGATTAGCAGGGTCAATAATAACCGACTGCTTAGTCGGTTCATCGGTTACCAGGTAGGCATAGTTATTGCCCTTCCCGGTCCCTGGGTAAACATTAGCCAGCGGCCACTAACTGATAAAGATCCCAAGGGGAGTATATACACATGGGAAGCGACTGGATATGCATGGCTCTAGAAGGCGGTCGCGGCAACGAAGGGTTTATGGAACGAACAAGGACCTTGTGGAATGGCCGAGTGGCGCGTGTGAAGCTCATGGGTGACCAAGACTGAATGATGAGGAGCTGTCTGCAGGTGCATTAATAATGCGGAGACTCGTACTAAATAAGTCCGCAGTGAGTGCGGGTGGTGAAATACACATTACCTCATAGGCTGGGCTGCACCAGCCACTGTGGCGGTGATCGTATATACGACCATCCGCCGACCCTCCGTCTCCGATTCTTCAAACATGGCTTTATGCGGTTGGTTTGCGTGACTTGGTGAATTTCCGTTGCGCCGGATGCTGATAACAATAATTCAAGAAAGTCGAGAATTGTTGTGGAGATTGGTGGACGTCTTTCTTGCTGCCGTTTTAAGTGTATATATCCTGGTGGTTGTATGAGATGTAACAGGAAGAAGATATACTGGGTTTTATGACTGTTCTCATTTAGATACTTAAAGATATCTATAGCGAAAGCTCCTTATTCAAGAGCCCTGATCAGTGATATATGTAAATCTCTATAATGAACGGTATGCAATTAATTGTTTGGAACTCCCGTATTCTCCTCCGCCAAAGTATCAGCTTTCAAAGCTGGTCTGTCTGCCTTTCCTGCAGTTGTCTTCAAGAGAAAGATCAGCTTGAACCCAATACGGATCGCTCGGAAGGGGACAACTTACACCACCATCCACCGGCATAATCAACCCTGTGATCCATTTAGCCTCTTTACTACAGAGGAAGACGATTGCTATACACGTCCCAGGGTCAGCAATGATAGCTTTTTCTTCATTAGAACGAAGCTGTCATACCATAGCCAACATCCCAAGCCGTCCCCTCCTGCTTCAGCAGATTCTGGTTGATCCGATCCTGCCGCATTTTATCCGTCATGCCTCTACCCCGTACCATAGGGGTAAAGACCATGCCGGGACAGACGCAGTTGACGCGAATGTTTTCAGGACCATGCTGCGCGGCCATGGCTCGGGTCATTTGAACGATTGCACCCTTGGTTGTGGGGTATAAGAGGCTGGGGTTTCCGCCGAGGACTATCCATGTTATACCATTGAAATGTTTATAGAAGAAGGATAGAAGGAAAAGTCGACTTACGACCGCTCACAGAGGACATGTTGACAATAGCTCCTCGACCATTTTTCCTCATCTCGGGGACGACATGTCTGCTCATCAACACCATACTCGTCACATTGATCTTGAAGTCGCGCTCCCAGGCCGCGAGGTCAAGCTTGGTGACATCTCCCATAGCACCACCGACTCCGACTGAATACTCATACGTTACCACTGTATATTTCTACATTCCGGAGTAGGATGGAGCTTACCGATATTAACAAGAATATGCACGGTCCCAAAAATCTCAACGGCCTTCGCAACAGCGTTCCGGCAGCTTTCTTCATCTGTCACATCGGCCTGCACAACCTCTGAGATTCCGCCATCCTCGTCAATCATACGTTTGGTCTCTTGTGCCCATTCGTCGTTGTAGTCAACAAGTGCTACCTTTGCGCCTTGCCTCGCGAGTAGGATAGCTGTTGCTCGGCCGTTGCCGATTTCGCCTGGCACTGTCAGTACACTCTTTTTTATACTACAACCACTGCTTCTTCGTACAGCAGAGCCTATACCGTGGCAACGAGGCACTTCAAAGCCAGATGGAACGTACCAGACATGCGTGAGCCAGCACCTGTGACAATAGCCACCTCGCCAGCGAAGTTGAAAGCCTTAGCAGATGCCATGATAATGGAAGTATCTGTTTGAGAAGTAGTTGAGATTTGGATTCGTAAACATGTAAGACGCGCCCTTATAAAAGTCCACTCAGTATTGCGGTTTACTAGTATCGGCCGTATTCCGAATTCGTAGATCCTGGGACTACTGCCCGGGCATCTGCCGGTTGTCTCGCCCCACGAACTACGATTCGCTTGGGAAGAGACCATTCGCTTCACCAGATTACGTAGAGTGCATATTAAATGATTGATCCTATTGTATGTATTTTGATATTAAAAAGGCCGATTTGCCCACACTTAGGGCTTGGGTGACCACTACGTATGAAGAGTTGAACAGCTCCAGTCTTCGATAGATTATTGGGGATACATATTTGATAATAACATCTAATATCATCACCGCGCATCTACACTACTGTGATAGCCAAAAATCAAACCATTTCACAATACCCTTCAAGCTTTGCTCCTTCACGTAGCCTAAGTATTAGGAAATATCAGCATCCAGGTCCAATTTCTCCCGTCAAGAGCTGGAGTAATAGAAGTGACTAACGTTCGTAAGGATTGTTCATGTTCCCTCTGAGGGCGAATCCGTGTGAAACACCGGAAAACAGTTGCAGATGGTATGTCTTGTTACCTGACTCCAGGATATCTAACGCGATTTGCCGAGCTTCTTGAGGGAATGTATGGTCCTCGCCGCTGCAGGACAGCAGTAGTGGTTCTAGAAAGAAATCCCCTTTTTAGCTATCTATCCAGTAAATTAATAAGATGCAAGGGAAACAAACTGGTAATTTTTTCAAAGTGCGAATCCTTCAAAAAGGCCGGGTGGGCGAATGCGCCAGCGGTGACGGTGCTCTTTGCGAGTTCATCGCAGACATACGGGGCGCCGAAGCAATACCTTGAAGTATGATACGAGTTAGATATAACCTTAAACTATCAAAGACAGAGTAGGTAGGGACAACATACCCAACGCAAGCGTACTTGGTCGACGACTGGCCATACGTTCTTTTCACTTCATCAACCCAGCGCGGAACAGCCTCATCCGCAAAAGCCATATGCTTTTGTTTCCATGCCTCGTAATCAAAATCTGGATTCGAATGGTCGTGGCGGTCACGGCGATGCTTCCAGACTGGATCCTATAATAACAGTCAGCAACGAGCTTTAAAGAAAGAGGGAAAGGAGGAAATTCGAAGACATACACCCCTAAAGTAGTCTAATCCTAGTACCAGGTATCCAGCATCAGCAAAAGCATCCATCACCAAAAGGCCGTTCGGGAACATCCCCCATACATCAGGGAAGTATAGCAGGATATGACCGTTTGGGCTGGCAGGGTCTGATATGTACGTTTCTATGCCAGCAATTGATACAAAGCGTCCTCGTGAATTTCCTTCATGGAGAGATCCCTTCAGACAGCAAGGTCCTGATGGCTGGGCAAGCCATGTGGTGTTGGTAAAAGCCGGCATTTGGGGACAGACTTGGAAGGTTGCGATAACAAAGATGAATATGTCATAAAATACTGTTCATTACAGACCGTATCCTCTTTGGCTTTTGACCAAATTAACAGTCGGGCAAATTCCCGGGCACTTGCCGAAGGGAGGACCATCAAGGCCAGCGGAGTTTGCCCGGCTGTGGGGGAATCTGCGGGGGCTGGGACCCCGTGGAGACAGAGGATGCATGGCGATCACAACCATATATCTTTCGGTGGTATCCAGAAATTGAGAGAGCTTGACTTATTGCAAGTCCCATTTATCTTTGAGAGCTATGACGCCAAAATATCGATCCGACAGTATGCACATTCAGGAGGCTGCGCGCCAGGGGTCTCTTCAGGATGATATCGAAGTCGCAAAAGAGAAAACGAGTTCAGCTCATGAGGTACACTCAATTCTTATTTTTCAGATTAGGCCTAGTTGCTTATTTCAATACTTGTTCAGGAAAATGCCGTGGGATACGAGGAATACCGGGAAGGGTTGCATATAAAGATAACAGCCAAGGAGGTGAGTGAGCAGCATTCATCTTTCTATTCTCTTCTTCAACTGGTCTAACAGGACTTAGAACTCCAAAATCAGGTGGAAGATTGACTTGGTTGTCCTCCCGATATTCCTCATCACCCAGGCGCTGCAATTCATGGATAAAACAGCCCTAAACTACGCAAACCTGTTTGGATACCAGGAGACTTTAGGGCTAAAAGGCCAAGAATTTAATTACCTTTCAGCAAGTATGCCACTTCAAATACCACTGACCTAGTGCTGGGAATCAGCCATTAACGGGCTTTTAGTGGTATACGCTGGCTACTTCTTCGGCCAGTATCCATGTGGATGGCTAGTTGGGAGGTATCCAGCTCAGCGCGTGCTAGGCGTGAGTTGCTTCATGTGGGGGTTAATGGTAATTATCATGACACAGTGTCATACGTTCTCCAGCGCATTAGGTGTCCGCTTTATCATGGGTGTTTTCGAGGCCGCCGTCACCCCAGGCCTGACCCTGATGACCGGTTTCTGGTATACCCGGCAGGAGATCCCACTCCGCCAATGCATCTGGTACTCGGCGCTTGGATTCGGTGGAATTGTAGGATCCTATATATCCTTTGGAATCTCTAAGCTGCCGGAGGATTTCAGCCCGGCGCGTTGGGAGCTGCTGTTTTATATCCTCGGGGTGGCCACCTGTCTCTGGGCATTTGTTATTTTTTTTATCCTGCCGGACTCGCCCACCAGTGCCTTCTTTTTGACAAAACCTGAGCGCATTCTTGCTGTGAAGCGTGTCGCCGGGAATGAAACAGGGATCAAAAATAAGGCTTTTAACAAGAAGCAAAGCCTGGTTGCATTCTACGATCCGAAAGCGATACTTCTTTTTATTTCTGTGTTTGCTGCTGCTATTCCAAACGGCGTTGTCAACTCCTTTTCGACGGTTATTATTCAAGACATGGGATTTACACAGACCAAGACGACGGAGTTGAAATCTGTGGGCGACGCGGTTGTTATTATATCGTTGGTTATCGGCGGCACTATCACCTTGAATGTGCCCAATTCTCGACTGCTGACCTCGACAGCTGCCAATATCCTGTGCACCGTTGCTGCTGGATGCATGGCATACTTGCCCCGGTCAATGAAGTGGTCGCGGCTGGTCTGTTTCTGGCTGGTGAATGCGCAGTCTGTGGGGTTTACTGTCTCGCTGGTGACGATCTCATCGAACATGGCCGGTTATACGCATCGGGCTATGGCTAACGCACTTACATTGTAAGGGCCATAAACATACATGTCCTTGAATTGATCGACTAATCTGCCACAGTACTGCATACTGCTGGGGTAACTTCGCTGGGCCATTCGTGGTGAAGCAATCCGAAGCGCCTGAATACAAAGGAGCCACAATTGGCCTTCTGGTCGGGTACGTGATCAAGGCTGCTTGCCATTTAACACTACTGGGTATGATTTTCTACATTATTGATATTAAACCCGTATTTCTGATTCTTGAGTGCTGATGATAATAGGCTATATGTTCACTGTCAACCGCCGCCGGGACTCTCTCTATGGACCGGCCGACAAGGCTACAAGTAATGAAGCTGGGATGCAGGATCAGACGGAGTTTGAAAATAAGGATTTCCGATATGTACTGTAGTCGATAGGAGTCTAGGCAGAAATAAGCATATATTATGGTGCTGTGTCAGTGAAACTAAGCATTTACCGATTTCAGCCTAGTAAGCCATTTGGAGTAGTCTCCTCGCTCTCCCCCGTCTCCATCGTTCCGCCAACTTCTCTCTTCCCCAACTTGAGAAATACATCATGCGAGATGGTGAGGCATCAAAAAATCGTCTGTTCGAATTGTCGCCGCCGGAAAAGCAAATGTGACGGCGCATCCCCCAGCTGCTCGGCCTGTATCGCCAGTGCTTCCAAGTGCCACTATGATAAATCGCCCTCGCTTGCCTACGTGCGCTCATTGCAGTCTCGCGTCCAGGAACTAGAACGCAGACTACATACCGGTGGTACTGGTAGTGGTGCTGATGCAGCTTCTCCTTCTAATTCGTCCTTTGTTAGTTCGGCTTTCAGCAATGGAGCCAGTGACCCAGTGAGCCTGGATGCCTTGGGAGATGTTAGCTATCACAACCAGACATCTGCCATCCATGAAGATCTCCCACAGACACCTGCTCGACCCTTGCATGTCAGTTCGCTTCCATCAACAGTGATGGATGAACATGCTGCAGATGTCAGGCAGCGTCTCGTCGCGAATGCTGCCGTCCAGAAAGACCTCGAAACCAGCAACCTGGATACATCCTTGTCGTTGGCAAATATATCCAAGAACCTCGCAAGCACCTTGTTGCAGCTCCACTGGTGTTGGTTGCATCCGAGCTTTCTTTTTGTGTACCGTCCAGCTTTTACGAGGGATATGCCTCGACTTGCCAGTGGAGAGCAATCGTTCACATATTGCTCCTCCACCCTCGTCAAGGTTCTCTACGCCCACAGCTGTCGGTTTATACGGTCGCCAGATTCAGTATGGAGCTCAAGTAGCTATGGCGAGACATTCCAGGAGCTTTCAGACCGTTTGATGACAGAGGCAAAGGCCTTGCTCGCTATGGAGACCCTCAACCCTCCTGCTATTCCGACGATCCAAGCATTACTCCAGCAGTCAGCCCGTGATGTCGCTTGTGGCCGGTCTTCCGCTGCATGGCTTTACTCTGGAATGGCCTTTCGGATGGCCATTGACCTGGGTCTGCACGTCTCTCCCGACAAGCTCCAGCAATACTCCACGTCGCTATCAGCAGAAGATATCGAGATACGAAAACGCCTCTTTTGGAGCTTATACTCGTGGGACAAGCATATCAGTCTGTACCTCGGGAGGATGCCGAATTTTGTAATGGGCGCTGAAAACGTCTCCCTGGAATTCCTCGACGATTTTACCGACCATGATCCTTGGGTGCCATTCTACGGCCCTGATACGAAGGCTTCAGATCTCCCCCCGTTTCCCCCAACCCCGGGCCGTATCATGTCCTGCTTCACAGAGCTGTGCAAACTCTGCAAGATACTTACGCGGGTGATGCTAGAACTCTATAGCTTGCAGTCTGCCGACCAAGCTGCTTCTTTTGTGGAGATAAAACAGGAGCTGCAGGACTGGTTCTCGTCCCTGCCGTCGTTCCTCCACATATCACCCAACAACATGCCTGAACTCAGCCCACCGCCGCATATCACATCACTCAACCTGATGTACCACAACACCCTGATCCTTCTTCATCGACCACATGTTGCAAGTGCCCGTAGTGAAGTCCCTCGCTCAGCCGCAATCCGACAGAGCTGGAAGATATGCCGATCAGCAACCACCGCAATATACGGTCTTCTCAAAATGTACGTCCATACATTCGGGTTCCACCACATCACATACATGAATAGCTATTGCACATACATGGCCGCAACGACCGCCGTGTACCGGCTGGAGACATCGGAGGACGGACTACAGCCGTCCCAGTCCCACCAAGCAGCTTGGACAGAATTGAGGTTCCTGCTTGATGTCCTCCAGCGTACTGCTACCGCCATGCCCGGTCTGAACCGGAGCATCGAGATTATCAAAGCTCGCATAAAGAGGATTCTTGACCGGCAGGCATCTAGACAGCTCGACTCGCTCTTTCCGGGGCGGGGCTCGAAAAGTCCTGAACGGAATACCTCGGGACCATCTCATCCGGGAAACAACGAGACCTCAAATACTTCGTCTGCTTATCCTTCAAACTGTCCCCCAGTTTATAACTGGGAAACTCACACCCACACAGGAATCGGCGCAGAGGAGGATCTGTGGCTCCCAGCATTCCCAGCGCAAGACATTTCCTACGGGCCAGAAGTGATGCTCGATGTCCAAGAAGCCCTCAGTCCGCAGACGCGGTCTGCGCTCATGGGTTCGAATCTCGATCCACAACTGCGACTGGATCTCTCGGTGCCTGATTCTACAATACCCGATTACAGCCTTTTCTCTAATACTTTGCTCGACGGAATGCCACAGAGTCCTGTCGAGGAAGAAGATGTACATGCGTCGTCGTACAGACAGAACAGTTGATTTTGTAAGCTACCCTCTATTCCCCGGAAAGAAGAAAGGAGGCTGCACCACGCACCACCAGGATAGAGATTACCAATGTTTTACCCAACTGTGCGGGGAAGCGCGCGAGGGTTCGAATTGTACCCCAGCGCCAACCTCGTCGGAACTATCCAAAACCATCGACGCATTCATCCTTACCCACGAGATTACTCGCTTTAAATGACATCTTCTCGTCATGTCGAACTTATCAGTTCTTTCTCCCAGATCGAATTTTTGGCATTGGAAGGACTGGATTGGTAGTCCGGTCAAGGAGGGTTTGCCCTCAGGTTACCTCTCAGGTGGAGCACAAGTAGTGACGAAGAAGGAAGCAGATATCGAATTGCCGCAGCACGAACAAGTCACCTATCAACGCTTAGGAAGCTGCGAAGGCGTTGTCCCTTTCCTTTGTTACTCAGAGACGGCCACTCCGCCTCATGGAAAGCGGTGATCTACGTGTCTAATTGAGCCAAAATAGGCCATCCAAGTCTCTTCAGCTGTCTTGGTTTCGCTCAATGGCTCGCTCGCTTTCACAAATTCATGACCCGCGTGGCATCTACCGCACTGCATTCTACGAAAAACGACCAGCCACTTGCTGACCTTAAGCTCAGCCCCAAGTGGTTCCATGAGGACCAGGAAGCCCCCTTTTCACTTCCATCTTCCACTTCAGGCTCGGATAAACAAAACTCAAAGAAAGAACATTCGCACTCGGCTATTCATACCAGCTCCGCAGCACACAGTCCATCTTCACTCCCGTAGTTCTATATGCAGTCGCAGTTGTGTATTATGGTCGGGGCTGTCGTCGAAAATTGGTAATATGGCTGAGTGTGACCGAGATAAGGATTAATATAATATATGGAGTTTGTTTCGCTGCTCCTCGAGATTTGCCTCCTAGTCATGTATTCCTTTCAGTTCAGACGCCGGTCAGTGTGTTACTATCACTTTCTATGTGGTTCACTGATTTCCCTTTTTTTTTTTCTTTTTTTTAATCTTTTCTCTCTTCCTTCAGTGTGGGTAATCTGCAGTAGCACTACAACACCCTGCTCTTCATCACTCACTTGTCTCCTCATTCTTCTTCCTCCCTTTCCTCTTGACACTCATTATCTACACTCGGCAATCCTTCCCAAATTCAATCAAAATACAGACTTCTGTTTTGAGAGTACGAGCTCATTTCCAGGAGACGCAGCTATGGCATCAGTGTTGGTCTACCCCACAACGCTAAAAAGTAAACTAATTTGACCCTCTTACGAACAGGAACGAGACCACCTCGGATGCTGCATCCAATTCCCCGCCACTGGAAACCGACGACCACTGCGCCGTGTGCAATAAATCTCCAGCTCAACAGTGTACGCAGTGCCGTAGCTGCAGTTACTGTTCTACAGAGTGCCAGAGAGTCAACTTTGCTTCTCACAATCTCCTCTGCAAACAGCTCGTCACCCGACCTCCTCGCCCAGCCCCAGCACAAACGAGCAATATTTTTCCCCGAAAGTGAGATAAACCCACGCATCGTATGGCTCAAATGCACCGCAGATTCTATGGGCGATGTTTACTACGAGTGGATTGACGTGTCTCCGTATCTCGGACACAAAAGGTCAGGAAAGTTCTACGCTCCTCGGAAGAATTATCATGTGTCTCTGATTGCCCGTGACGATTTCTTAAGCGATGGGTCATCCATCAACAAAAGTATCATAGCAACAGCAGGTCCCTCAATGGCACGTTCTTTGGCATTCCGCGGGCCCATGGTGGCAATCAGAGAAGTCGACTATGACACCTATTGCGATATCACCCTGGCCAATTTCTGGTGCCTCTCACAATACCTTCGATGTTATGGCGTAACTGCTTCTGCTAAGCCAGCTACAAGTCCATGTACATCAATTCACGCAGCCAAAGCCAGCCGAGGGGTCAAAATAAGACGTCAGGGAGGCGATATCCCGCAAAGATCCGACGTATTCGTCCCCGTCGATATCACCGCTAATACTATGCTAGCTTCCTTCGGCGAAGGTATTCTGTCGCCCGTCTCTGTGCGCCTCGGAATGCCCATCCGTATCTGGAAATACCCCAACGCTAAAGACTACGCTGGAGCTTTCAACCCGGATGCCCTTTCACTGTTGCGGGAGATAGACCCCATTCATCCTCTTTTTGGACATCCCCACCCCTATTGGGATTCTGGGATCGAAGATGTTTTGGCCGTGCGCGAGGACGGACAGGATCTGTCTGTTCAAGACGTGCGGGTTATGTGCGGCTTTGGGGCCATCTTATACTGTGATTTGGTTGTAAACGTTATGGCTGGTAACAATATGGCGGGTAAGCGGAGGATCTCAGAGTCTGTTACCTGCGAGAACATGGCCAAGCGTTGGAGGGAGGGTGATGATTGTATGTACGCGGAGTGATGCAACGGGGGTCTCGGGGCGTGCCATACACGTAGATGGAAATTCCTGCTATATATTCCAGCTATGACATCATCTACAAAGAGTTGGCCTCGACAATACAATCTTTTTTACTTCAAACGATGTATATAATACGTCCTATTCAGCGTACCCTGTCCCCTAGTATACTGCGCAGTGGAGCCCTAAAACGTCTCTCGCAACGGGACCGCCCGCTGCGGGTCGTGCACGGCCAAATATACCGGCACAGCGGTATCTCAGCCGGAAGAGGTGATAAAATACATCTCTTCCTTGCCAACCGATTAGCGGGGATTGGAGATGGGGGGAATAAAGTAAAATACGCACCAAGAACAATAACTTAGGCTCTGTACACATATTCATTTATACGTAGATATGTAACCCTAACTAGCTTAACTTAACATAGTTGCCCATCCCGGTTCGCTGACTAAGTGTAGACAACCCTCCGTAGTTAAATAAACCAACTAGTTACGTCAGGACTAACATCCCCGTACAATCATTCTCAGCTTCACCCAATTCAACCCCATCAAATCAACTATGACGGAATACATGAAGGCATGGCAGCAGGCCACACCCGGTCCCATCGAGGAGAACCTCAAACTCATCGACAACATGCCACGCCCCAATAATGCAACCCTCAAGCCAGACGAGATCCTCGTCCACGTTGCCAGCGCAGGTCTCAACCCCGCAGACTACAAAATCATAGAAATGGGACTCATGTCCCGCGCCATCGTCAGCTTCCCCAAAACAGTGGGCATGGATCTAAGCGGCACTGTTGTGGCTGTGGCTGAGGGTTCAAGTTCAAATTCAACGGACGTCAAGGTTGGCGATACCGTCCTCGGCCGCGTCGAGCCTTTCCAGACGTATGGCTCACTGGCCGAGTATGTGGTGCTTCCACGAGATGCATACGCCGTGCTACCCCCCGGGGGCGCCGTGAATCTCGATCAGGCTGCCGGAGTGCCCACGGCGGGGATGACAGCGTATCAGAGCATCAAGCCCTACATCAAACGCGGCGACCGCGTCTTTATTAATGGCGGTTCCGGAGGGACAGGGACCTTTGGCATCCAAATTGCAAAGGCGCTCGGATGTCACGTTACGACGTCCTGCTCAACAGCTAAAGTCGACCTCGTGAAGAACCTAGGCGCCGACGCGGTAATCGACTATCGAGTCGACGACATCGTGGCTGTGCTTGAAGCCGAGGGCCAAGTTTATGATCTAGTGGTGGATAATGTTGGTAGCTCGCCAAAGGACTTTTTCTCGACGACGCCCAGATTTCTCAAGCCGGACGGTCACTATATTAGCGTTGGGGGTTCTGTATCCCTCCAAACGGCCAGGAATTTCGCCCAGGGCTTGCTGAGGCCGACTTTTCTGGGTGGCACGCCGCGCAAGTTTGTACCGTGTGTCACTAAGAATGTACACGAGGACTACGAGCAGCTGGTGGGGTGGTTGGCGGATGGGACAATAACTACCGTCCTCGAGTCAACATTTGAATTTGAGCAGGCAATTGAGGCCTTAAAGTATCTAAAGAAGGGCTCGAGTGCGGGCAAAGTCATTGTGCACGTCTCGTCCAAGATATGAGTGTATTGAACTACGGAACAATCATCCCGATGAAATGCCCATCATAAGCCTACTCCTTAGGGCTTGGAACTTTGATGTCAGGGCGTAGGCGCTTGGGCCTAGACTGTGGAAGAATGAACGTGGTTTGTTTAAGGGGCCGGCCTTGGTCATTCTCTGCAATCACTAGAATCCCTGCTCGCTCCAAACACTCTCAGCCAGATACTCGAGCTTCTCCGTGTCGATTTCGATATCGCGTCCTCTGGGGACAGTTGGGGCTCTGAGGAAGAGCCTTTCAAAGTAAAGCACAAGAGGAGCCCCTGTGGTGATAATATTCTGATTTCCCCGCCTCGAAATGATAACCTGCTGTTGGCAGTTGCTACGACCATTGTCATTACTTTCCCATCTCTCGACAATAATACTGGGCTCGTTGCGGCTAACTCTCATGGTCAAGATGGTCTTCACCTCGCCCTCCGGTGCTCTCATCCACCAGCGTAAATCCGATTGCAGTTTCGAGCTGCTTTCGCTGTACGCCACTTCCAGGACAGCAGTAGGCCATTTATGCGATCGGTCAGGGGGTAGTCTCGCGGGTTTCCAGGCTTTGTCAGGCTGTTTTCTTCCAAAATCAGTGACATTCGCATGGTATGGGGTGCTTTCGTTGGATTTGAGACATCGGTGCATCCCTGTCGGAATGAGAGCTTCCTGAAGTATATTGCCAAATGTGCCTGCTGCAGTCTCGTGGCCAATAGAGTTCACCATTCTGACGAGAGCGAGTTCGAGTGTAGGGTCATATGCACACCAAAGTGAGAAGGGTGGCTCTTCGGCCTCAAGAAACTCAGTGGAGAAGGTCTCGGCATTGACTGAAGACACGATAAACCACTCGCTATCATCGCTAGTAGCTTCGTATGCGCGTTCGAAGTTATCTTCAAACTGGACCCGACCACGGTATGGGTAGCGTTGGAAGGCAGGAGCGCACAGATTGCCCAGGAAGCCGTGACCGGGGTCTTTGATTATTCTCCATGTTTCTGGATCTGACGCCAGGGCTGCATCGGTAGATGACATATTGATTGTTGCAGTGTTAAGCAGTGCTTAGCTTTGAATTGAAGTTGGCGGCCGTATAGATATACGGTCAGTAGCAATGTGACATCACCAAGCACAGGGGCACGTCAGAGGTGCTCGCTATAGTAGCCTTAGTGGGTGTATTTTAGGCTTTTAGCTCAGACTGAAGTATACTTTTGGCATGCCACCTCGCTGTATGCAAAGTAGGGTATATGTCAGTATTCCAGAAAGGTTATTGCTCAACTTAAATAGACTGCAGCGAGTGGGTGTATTAGGGTAGGGCTAATATCACCAAGGGAGGTTGGCAGTAGTCATCATCCCCTTTGGATCCTGTCGACATTGACGATCCCGGTGAAGGCGGAAACTTCACCGTTTGCACCTTCAAAGAAGCCTTCACCATAGAGTTACACAAGGAAAGCTCGCTTATTGCTAGCGTGTCAATGTAGAGGTATAAATAGGCCTTCCATAGCTGTGTCTAATCGAAAACCATGCACTTCTTTTCATATCGATTTAGTAGAGATTTTTCCCACAGATACGTAGACAATGCTGTCAAGAAATTTCAAATTATATGGCAAAATATGAAATATAGCGTACAAGACTTTCCTGGTCTATGACCAGTGTAGGTTCATAAAATACTGTGCATTGACCTTGAACCCCGGATATATACAGTTCCTGGAAATACCAGTTATAAAGACACGGTGCATAAAGTATTTACATTTTGCTCGGCATCCTCATCGCCCCGTCAATGCGTATAACAGTCCCGTTCAGCATCGAGTTTTCAATACTCGAGCGGACCATGTGTCCGAATTCCTCCGGCTTCCCCGCCCGGCGCGGAAACTCCATGACACGCTCAAGACTCGCGCGCGCCTTTTCAGGCAGGGCTTTGGTCATGTTGCTCTCAAACAGACTCGGGGCAATGGTGACCACACGAATGCCGTATCTAGCAACGTCGCGGGCCAGCGGGAGCGTCATGGAGGCAATCGCACCCTTGGACGCGGAATAGGCAACCTGGCCGGGCTGTCCATCGAAGGCGGCAGACGACGACACCAGGATGAGCACGCCTCGTTCTCCGTCGCTGGTGAAAGGTTCGTTTTGAACCAGGTGGGGGATGCAGAGACGGAGCAGATCAAGTGTTCCTCGGAGATTCACGTTCAGGACGAAGTCGATATTTGAGAGTTCCACTGGGGATTGTGATCGTGCATCGTAGATCTGAATATCGTATGATACGACGCAGTGAGTCTGAAGAGCTCTCGCCAGTCAACGAACGGGGGTCGTCGCGACGTCTTACCTTGGACGGCAACCCAACACCAGCAGCGGCGACGACTCCTCCAAACCGCTTCCCAGTCTGCTTGATCCAGTCTGCACCCGAAGCCACGGCAGCTTGGATGCTTGAGGTATCAGTGACATCCGTCTGCACGAATTTTGCTCTGTCGGCGCCGAATCGCTTGACCACGTCCTCATCAAGGCCTGGGTGCAAGTCCAGCAGCAGTACATTGGCCCCGGCGCGGTGGAGCTCACGGGCTGTTTCAAGCCCGAGTCCTGAGCACCCGCCGGATATGATGAAGGTGGCGTCTGCGGGCTTCATGGTAGGCGTACAGAGCACAGGAAGATGTAAAGAAGAAGTTGGGAAGTAAAGAGGGAAGCTTGTGACTTGAGCTCATCTGCAAGTGATTATATCGGTCGCGTGAAGTACCGAGGTAGTCAACGCAGCTCCACTTGTTGCTTCCAGCCAGTAGATGGAGCCAAGTCTAACTTGGAACGGTAAAGACCCATAAGTTGAGCTCCCCAGGTGGTCAATATGTAAGTGGATGAAATGTATTAATATATAAGGCTAATAAAACTCCTTGTTATATTCAAATCCCTATCATACCTATTAATTTTCTTTCCGCGATATAAACCAAGTCCGCAGCCATTAGCTATCCAGATGCGCTCTCAATTACTCCATAACGTAACAAACATAACATAGATGGATACCTCAAATAGATGCATGGCCCGAATTGTCGTACGGACAAACAACAAACAACAAACCCCAAAGAAAACTGGGTACAGGGCTGGTCGAAACTACTGCACAGCCTTCTGCCTCTGCCGCGTATTCCAATTCAGCGTCTTCGACAAACTATGCATCCAGTCATCACCACGACCTCCATGAGGCAGGACATTTGCAAATGGATATCTCGACGCAGAAACCGTCACGTAGTCGCCGGGGAGTAATTCGACTCTGTCGGGAGTGGCATTAGTGGTGCTCATCCAGTATAATCTAATACAGCTTGTACAGGTTGATGATTTGGGCGGGATACATACCTCTGTCGTCCGTCAAAGCTCGCCCAGGAGCTTGTCCTTGCGTCGTAAGGAACCCCAACCCGAAGCACGACGGTGTCGGGGAGGATAATCGGGCGGAAGGAAAGCGTGTGTGCGCAGATGGCGGTGATCAGGATAACCGGGTTATCGGGATGCGAGAGGGAGCCACCCGCGGCCATGTTGTAGGCTGTTGAGCCGGTTGGGGTGGCGATGCAGACGCCGTCAGCCTGCAAGGTTGTGAAGTGTTCGTCACCACCGAAGAGCTCGATTGAGGACATGGCTAGGGATGTTAGTATTGCTGCCACAAGATGTAGATAGATGTATACATGGTTGCGCAACTTACTAGGATTCGGCCCCCTGTCCACGACAATATCGTTTAGGATATGTACGACGCCATCCGGTCTATGACTGAGTGTGCCGTCTGGCGGTTCATCACCTATTAATTCATCGACGAGATCTCGATGCTTCTTGCTAGACGGGGTTTCTCTTTGGTGTGGGTTGCTCCGCATAATCGTGCACTCGAACCGCAGCCGCAGACTAACCATGACGCCGTCCTGGATCGCAGACCCAAGGATATTCTCGTAATCATTGAAATCAAACTTCGTCAAGAACCCGAGCGACCCGAGCGAAAAGGACAGCACAGGCGGCACAACATGCTGGAACAACCAGCTCGTATAGAGCACCGTCCCGTCACCACCAAGCGTGACGACAAAGTCAAACAGGTACGCCTGGTTGGTAGCCAGCTTCGTATCCCAAAACTTGAGCCGCTCTTCCACGGCTGGATTCTCCTTCAGCAGGCCCTCGTAATTGAACTCCGGGTCAACACGCAGCTTGTTCTCAATGTATACCACATACTCCACCCCGCGATCCTTAGACAATAGCCACTGCGTAACTTTCCTTGTCGCACCAACAACAGACTCATCACCGGCCTTGGTAACAAGGAAGATCGTCTTAACATTGAGCTTGAGCCGAATGCTATCGAGCTTCTTGGACAGGTTGCGCACATTCCACGCCATATCAGAGAGTTGTTTCTTCGTGAGATGTCGGGACTCGACCTCGTTCGTACTCGTCCGCGGCGACTTCGCTCGGCGATGGTTATCTGGTTTCAAATTCTCAATGTCCGCTTCTTCATCATCCTCTTCCGTGATGGCGACGTCATGCTGCGCCGCCGCCGCGGCGGAACTATCGACGATGTCCGCCTCCAACTTCGACTTGTCTTTTGATATCCGGAAGTTGGCGATTCGGGCGGGCGTGAGCCCTTCGCCTGCGATGAGAGAATGCACGAAGCATGCTGTCGCTTCGTCGGGGTCTGGGTGTCTGGGTTCGTCGGCCATTACAAGGGATGCCTTGCGGCGGTGGCTGCAGGTTCTAGGGGGGAGGAGGACCTATCCACGATTAACTGGAGTTAGTGGTTTATACAGAGGCAGTGATAAATGAAGGAAGAGCGATCACCTCGAACTGATTGGGATCGTTTTCTTGCTGCTCGTGTCCAACGCGGCCCTTGAAATAAGAGCGTCAGCGTGTTTGTTGTATAACTATTGCGAAAGGGACAGTACAGTATCTCGAGGGCTTGTGCTCCGTCCATCCATTGTGCTGGGTAGTTGGAGCTGGAGCTAGAGAACCGCGTGAGTGCGTCATTCGCCGTCTCTTTTGGAGTCTGTTTTATTGCCTTTGGTTGAGGTTCGATGGTGCTGTGTGGAGGAAGCGGTCTATGACGTCGGTCCGCTGCGGAGCTAGGGAGCCTTCCATACTGCAGAACTTGTTTTGGTCGTTCGCAGTGGGGGATACTATTGGGAGATGGGAGTTGTGTATTCGAGTGTAGGAGTAGACAAATACTTCAGGGGAAATTGTTCAATTCTATGAAGCGTATTTTTCCCATGTGTTGGGGGAGGGAATTTAGCGGCCAAGCTTCGCGGAGTCTGACACGAGAAATCGGTGGGTGCTCCATACGCCCACGACCAGACAGACCATTGCATGATATCAATCCAGAAGCATATTCTACAAGCGAATGCTGTGTGTCAGTTCTCACAATTCACTGCGCAACTACAGAGCTATCGCCGAGGATATTGTTAAGCCAGTCCGGTCCTCTTCTGGTACATTATGCTGACTGATACATCGATACAATGAACCCAGACAAAGAGAGCCATGACGAATATAGAACTGCCTCGGCCTGTCAGTGTCTCAAGTATAATTAGCAGCCCAGTCTTCGCCCTTGGGAGAACAACGGAGGAACGGTCTGGACCGCGGTGGAGAGCCACTGGGATCAAGGTGACGAATACTTCCAATCTGCGACCAAAGCGTCAAGTTGTCAGCGTCAACCTTTGCTCGTCTGAAGGCCAAATTTCGGGGCCATAGACTGCTAATTTGGCACAACAGTTGTGTTGTTTTGTCGGTGAGTGAAGTAAAACACGACTGGGAAGCCGAGACAAGAAAAATGGACTTGTCACCCCGCCGCGGTGACCCGATCAGCAAGGTGCAGTATCACGATGCCCCTCATTTCATCACCGCAGCCCCTCCAACCCTCAAAAGAGTGAGAGCCCGAGGTGCAAATCCCCTGAATCAGGTCAAATTTTGGACGGGACAAATAGTCAAGGAACAAAGGTCACGCCTGCAACGACCCGGCTGCCGTCCGACCGCAAATCCCAGCGTGCGTCCAATTGATTCTTGGCTTGTGGTTTCTGACCACAGAGCAGTCGAGAACGGGACCGGATTTAGGTTCACTAATCGACCCCCCAGGTAGTCACGATTTGCGCCGGATCCAGGTTCAGTGGAAACAAGAGGAAGCACTTGTAAGTGATGAAAGCGCATTTGTTGGAGTTGTTGTTGGGAGAAACTGCAACGTGCGAGATTATTGCCAGCCACCGCAAGCTCCAGCTCCACCTAACTCTTCGTTTTGGCCCCTCGTCTTGACATCGGAGGACTTCCCTTTCTGTGGAGAGTTTGGAGGTCCATGCAAAGTTCGACGAGTGTTAAGATGAGACGGCGAAGTCCGGATGAGGCACGGAAAGCGATAATCGTCGGCTCGTTGTTGGAGAGGCGGGTTGCTGCACAATACCACTCCTCCGCAGTCTGTGTCTACCCCGGCATTTTGGGTATTCTTGTCGAGCAGCCACAAAGCCATGAGTACGGATATGATGTGATGCTCTCTTTGTCCAGACGAGACCATGTGGCCTTTCAAACCTTGATCGTGCTTGGGCCACTCTTGGGTTCCCAATCAAAAACCATGGGAGAGTGAATTGGGCCCAGTTCCAACCAACCCGGCTCCTCCTTCGACCCAGACGGGACGACGCATGACGATACTTATAGACATGGACAATAGCAATAAATGAATAATAGACTGCTGCGCGTTGCCGGTTCCGATAACTGGGCGGAAGTTGATTCCAGGCGGATCGGTGGCTAACGAAACGGATCCTGAATCCTGGGTTATCGACCGACTGTTTTACCATTTTGCCTGTGGCCCACTGTTGAGGGGCAATCAGGATGGCCCATATTGCGGATTGCATCAAATGTATTTGATCTGTGCCGATGCAAGCGAGGGAAATGTCGACCGAGGTGCTTGGTTATGCAGGCAGCAAAGCCAAACACATACTCTGAAGCCATCCCTGCCTCTTTTCCCATGCGAGCCTCGGAATCGAGAACGCCTCGAGGATAACTAGTAATACGGGAGTCCTTGAATAAGCGGCGTGTGATAACTAACTTTCCTAGTTATAGTTATTTGCTTTTTGCCAGCTATCGCAGTGCTGAGTGTGCGCGCCAGTCCTGGAAATTGGTGATTGACTCGAGCCAACGGAGGGTCCCACTTGATCTGCCGTGGCCAATGCAGCCAGGATCGGGCCAGTTCTACGCTGAATTCTATTTGCCCGATTCTTCCTAATTCCTAACCTTGTTTCGCCAGCTACAAGAACCTGGCTTATATCACTCGTCAATGCGCCTGGCCTCCGGGCCGTTGACCGGAAGTTGTAACGAGTACTAGTCTTTGGCCGGTCTGACTTTGTCGTAATACGTACACAAGCGAGATGCTGTTGTCGTGCCTGATTCGTTAGCCTGCGCTAATCAAATGCCGCGCTGTAGCCTGTACCCCATACAAAAGTCACCTCAATTAAGGATGGAGTCGAAGTTGGGGTCATGCGGTTCTCCTACTGGCATATGGAGTTGAGCCTGCATTGGGCCCCTGTTACGGAGTAGAGGATGCCTCAAATTTGCCACTTCGTACTATCGCAATTACTCCGCGCGGGTCTTACCAGACTAGTTTGAGAATCAAGAGTCTTGAAGGTCTGCGCACGTGTGACGGAGGCTTGGCCTTTAATTGGGGGTACACTTTGGACACCGCCGCATAAAAGGCAGCAATAGACATAGCTGGGGGCGAGTCAGGCTCCTGATGGTGTGGATGATATGGGGCAACAGGTGCCTTGGTAATAGTAATACAAAATTAAATGCAACTCGGATTTCCTCGATATTGCGAAGAGAGCGATGTGAGAGCTTGTAAGCCCGGTGTAAGCCAAGTTATGGCGCAGTTTCATCCTTCGGATAGTCAATCGGACGTCCAAAAGCGGACCTTTAGCACTGTGTCTTGGCCGCGCCACAACGTCTGAGCTCGAGATCAAAGCATGAAGCATCTGATCGGTCAGGGAAATAATCATGGATGCAATGCGATGCAATGCCAGCCGCCCCGGTGACCTCCCCTCGCGGCCTGGCCCTCTTGGGCCGAGAGCTAAAGTTGAAGCGATGATACTTGGGATAGATTAACTGGAATCATAGGTGGCCTGCAGGAAGAGAAGGTTCAGGCTACAGAGGGGTATGTTCATTATTCTTTCCTTTCGTTGTCCATCCAGCCAGGTGATGGAGCGGTGATTGTTCAAAAAGGGTCAAGGGTGGGATGCATCTGCAGGCGAGCATGACTCAAATGGCATACATTGTATGCATGCAGGTATCCTGCATCAGAGCCAGCCTTGCACCCCGGAGGAGACGCTTCCGTTTGGTCCAATAAAAGACCCGAATCCTTCAGTAGGTCTCTCTGCGTGATATCGCCGGCGGCTACTCCATTGTAGGCTAAAGGCGCAAACCCAAGAATAAATATGCCTAGTCGTGTCACATTTGCCCTGTGCCCGGTCTTGAAGGGAAGGTGTCCTTGAAGGAATAAGTCTCCGCAAAAAACGAGGTGCTCGAGAAGCAATCAGCTGCGCGGAGCCTTCGTACAACATGTGATTTCTCGTCAGGAGCGCTTGGGCAACCCGCAAGCACGCCGCAGAGCCCAACAAGATCAGCTTCTCGTCGAATTCCGATGATCCATCCAGGGAAACCAAAATAGGGACTGACATGCCGCTAAGGTAAGCCAAATTGTTTAGCGTCAAAATGTTCCATTTTTCCCTTTTACCAGGTTGAATTTTTCCTTGAATTCAATTCCCCTTTTGAATTTTTTTTGACCTTTTATTTTTCCCTTTCATTTGCATCCTTGGCTGACGCTCGGGCCCGAACCACGGTTTGATAAGCACTGCAGCCGAAAATCCGTGGACGGCTGTGGAAGAAGAAGATTGAAGAAAAAGGAGTAAGGCGCCACTTTCCTCTGTCTCTCCCTTTCCCTCCGTTAGGTTTTGTGGGTGTTGCAGCTGAGGAGTCTCCAAGGGCGACTGTTGCCGAAGGAGGTTTGGTGTCGCGCTGTCTGGGACGGTGCGACCGCCGATTATTCTTAGCATGGCTAATTTTTGACCCCCGGCGAAACAAGAACAATCACCGCGCTGGCCATGTCTGAGTTGCTGGTGTAGTATTGGTATTATCATCACTATTATTACGATTTCGAAGTCTGAGTTTCAGGTGAAGCTCGCCTGAGTCGCACCCGCGCCCTCTCGGGTGCTTCTGAATCAGGCCGGAGGTGCAGAGCTGGTTGCGGTGGCTGCTGTAACTGACGTCTGTGGAAAATGGACAGATCTCTCCACTCCGAGGTTCCAGCCGCACAGTTCACAGCTTCGCAAGGAGCAGCGAATGAGACGGTCGCATACATTCCTTAAGGCTGTGCTGGAGGGCGCTGTTTCTCATTTGCGGGTTGCAGTCCTGATCAATGATCATCAATTCCTGGGTGACCTCTCAATTCACGGCACCTCCCAATAATATCCCTTAAGCGCCAGGCAACGCTGCTGACGACGGGTGATTATTGCTGGAGGTTGCATTCAGCCCGGCTGGTGATTCAAATAAAACGATCGGCGTTGTACTCCGTAGGGATCCAGCACAGGTCAGCAGCAGGAAACCTTGATCGTAGTGCCTTCATTATTGCTCCTCGCCTCCTCGCTGCTCCAGACCGCGGGCTCGGTTACAACTTACAAGGCAGGAGTTACTTCGAGGGGCACTCCTGGAATCGCCGCGGCATGCTGACAAGACGCCTAAACGTTCCGTCTGCGAGCGAAGACCGAGCTCCACTTGGCCGGGGGGGCTTGGGCTGCAGAAGTGTATCCGTCAAGCGATCGTGAGTCGTCGTCCGACTTGTTGTCTCTCGGGAGATGGCAACGGAGACCCACAGTGGTTGGCCCTTCCGCCCTTTCCCATTCCTGAGTCCTCGCTCTTGACCTCGATAGGGAAGTTCAAAGAAGATCTGAGTCTGACTAACCCGACCCCTGACCTTCTGGAATTTTGTTCTTCTCGCTCTTCCCCTCTCCGGTGGAGCTGAGCCCCGCACTTGCTTTCCCGGCGGTTCTCCTCCTGTAATCTCCGTCTCCTGATTTGTAGGACAGCCGGGCGATGATCTCAAGAGTTAAGACTCAAGGTCAATTGTCCGATAGGCGGTTGCTTAGTGTCGATTTTAAAGACTGATGGTTGCACGGGGCTTTGGGTTTTCTGTCTTTTTCTCGTTTATTTCTATTTTATTTTATTCTTTGGTCCACTTTGGCACGATGGCGAAGAGTGAATCTCTCGCCGTTTTGGCATCCTATAGAAAATCAAAACTTGGGTAATGGTCAAGTTATGCAAGTCCGTATTCATCCGGACCAAGTTGGTTGTTGGACGAGTTGTTGTCGGATGTGACAGAGGCAGCAGTGAGGATCTGATCACCGCCTGGCTCCGGTTTTGCTCCATCAGGCATTTGATATTCATATTCCTTTTGCTGGGCTGCTGACGTAGCAGAGCCCCTGGGGTCCTGGAGAGTTCAGCGGTACGAATAGAACTACCACCCTCGGCGGCAGAGGCACGCCCGAGGCATCGTGTGTTTCCTGTAAGCCAGCTCCATCAAGGAGCACTTGTGGTTCCATCAATTCCTCACACGCATGCACATCCCTTTAACAAGTTACCCGTCCTCCCTTTTGTTGGGAGCTGCGAATTAATTATCGGCAGGATGGAGAACATGTGCCGTCATCTCCTCGGGAGAGGTGGCTCACCGTGTCGTCGTCACTCCGCAGTGGCACACTTAATATATTCTACTAATCCGGTGACTCTATCGCCTTATACAAGTGCGCAGACTTGCCCATAAAGATGTTTGCACAAACTCCACTTGGGATGGCTTGGGATTCGGGAATGACCAAAACTCAACAGTGTGGCGCTTGGTATCGTGGCCGAACCTTCCGCCCATTCTTCCTTCACCGGTGTAGAACCTTCAAGAGGAAGGGATTTTTCATTATTTGCCCCAGTTTGAGTCTGGTATCATGGAGTCAGAAAGGGAAAAATTATTGGGACCGCCAGAAAAGCTCCACACAAACATGGCGAGCCGACAGCGCGTCCCGGAAGGTGATTCGCAGAAGGCGTCTGGTGGTGTGAAGGGCGCTAACGGTGGTTCCTCTCGTATCCTTGGTTGAATACTGGATACAGCGGTATCAAATGTGGGTATGCCAGGTTTATCAAAGAATGATCACATCATTGATCGTTTGTCTCGGCCATTTCCGGTTAGACCGACGATTAGATTAAACTAGACCCAGCTGCTGGCGCTGGAGAGAAACGGGTTCTGCAAAGGCAAATTGGTTCGTGTTATCCACAGAGGCAGAAGTCAAAACTACGACGGACTGGAAAGCCACTCATCTCGAAATCATGGTCCAGGCGACGCGCCCAGCGTGCCTGCCATGGACGCCCTTTTGTCTACTGGTCACAGCCACCATCATACTTCGGAGATGCGAGGCCAAGATGATCGGTTGTCCTTGCGTAACGGCGATTTGACAGGTTGGAAACGGTGAACTTGTGGGGACCAGCGAGGAATCCGGGCAGAACTTGCTTCAAGGGCCAGGATGGGGTACGTAATAATGAAATATCGAATATGGAAGAGCATGGTCACGCAGACACTCGCACAGCGGCAGGGTCGGCGATCAGGATTCAGGAAGTGCCACAGTTTGCCGGTTAGTGTTCTGGTTCAAACGGAATAAGGTACGTACGGAGACGGATGGGCTTTTTTGCACACTAGCCCGAAGCAGACTTGTATGAACTAGAACTTACCGTATTAGGAAGGTTAGCCCCCGGAAGCCGCTCTGTTTCTCTGAGACTTGGCGGATCATCCCCACCACATCATGGACCTCATTCTTAGTTCTGACTTCTTACGCGGAGGACCCTCTCCCAGAGGTTGCCTATCATCGCCGAGTCCAGACTGGACTGGCGATTGCCGCCTTCATACCGTGGTACTGGCATGGGCGCCTCTCAGGCTCCAGCCGGGCGATTATTCTGTTACTGTTACTGTCCATATTCACATCCTTCGCTCCTTCCTTCCTGAGCCGTGCCAGACTGCCAGCGCCTTGCTGCCCCCTGTCTGATCCACCCATTACCCATTACTCAGATGTCAGACACTCTAGCCCCCTTTGGTGTGTCAACGTCGTGTCATTCCCAACCAGCATGTGCTGCTCTGGCAATCAGCAATCACCCTGCGATCGTGGAGCTCCAGCGGATGGGAGATCAGGAATTTGGTGTCCATGCCATGCCCATGCTCGAGCTAGCCCACCCACAAGGCTCCTTGTGTTTCCACCTTTCCTTTCTTTTTAATTTAATTTTTTTTTCCAACTTTAGTTTGATTCCCACTGTCGATGATCTGGCCCAATAGTCCGTCCCTCTGAGTCGGCTCGTACTTAACCTGGCGCTGGCCTACATGCGACTTGTATGGTCCTGGCTTTCTCGTACCTTGCCTCACGCGCCTGCTGGTGACCACCCTGTGTCATCTTGACTGTGAAGTCTGAACCCCAGGTGAAGCTAAAGGTCCTTTGCATATTGCCGCAGCCATCCATGGGTCCACCCCATGTTTGATGCTACCTGTTCATATATACCTCCTTCCTGATCCGCCTCCCAACACATTCGGTAACTATGTCTGGTTATCAACACTACTTCAACTGAACCTCTTATTTCCCTTGCAACTTCTTTTTTTTTCTCTTCCTATCTCTCCTTCTACTCCGCGCCCCTTATCTGGCGCTTACTATTCCGCCTTACACCTCATGAACTACTACTCACAGCCTGGTGCCGCTTTTGCGGGCTCGCAATGGGCCCAGGATAACCGGCCATGTGTGCCTCCGACCACTCTTCAAGACTTCATTTATGCTTTCCCAAAGCCCAGGCTAAGCGGGCGTATCACCAAGCCCCGTAGTGCCGGGAATAGTCCTTCTTCTGCGGGCAGACGGAGGACGACCACAATGCACAGTTCGCCTATATATCGTCAACTTCCCAACCAGGATTACCAAGCTTCCCTGAATGCAGCTCTCCTCAAATCAGCTATCCAGCGTGGACGCCGTTCGCGACCTATGAGCTGGCACCCAGCATCAAGGCAGCCGGAATATCCAGCACCATCGCACTATGATCCCTCAACTATGACGATGAACACATTTAATTTCCCAGTTACGCAAGTCTGCCCTCAACCACAACAACCAATGAGTGGTGCCTTTAATGATGAAACTGCTATGTTGCAATCATTCGCCTCAACGGAGTTTCCAACTTCTCAGCAGATGACTTTACCCACGGCTGAAAGTCAACTCCCTTTCCTCCAAGACACGTCTTTCTTACAAGTTAACAACCCCCAAGCTGACGGCACTTTCTTCGACGGGTCGCACCCTGGATTATCCACCCTTGCACCACCAATATCAAACGACTGGCCCTTCGACATGGTATCGATCAACCAGAGCGTTCCGTCTGTAGAGGTTCCACCCTCAAACTATGGAAGTGTATCGTCCGGACGCCTGACTGAACCGGCCACGCCTGACTTTCTCCCCATTCAACAGTTCAGTGACGACGCTGATCCGCAGTCGATGCCCGCGTTGGAGAAGCCCGACTCGGAGGATGAGCTCGTAGGAATGGGTCTTTACAACAACCCGGACTCATTCATCGATGAACCTTTGCAGGGAAGGAATGGCAAGGGACTGAAATTGGAAGAAACATTCACACCGTCTTCAGATAACGAGGCGGATAATGAAGCAGATTATGACGATGACGACCAACAAGACTTGAACCAGGACTGCACAAGTCAAACTCAACAGCAGCAGCAGCAGAGCTCGCATCACAATGCGAGCAAACAACCGACTAAACCGGCTGAGAGTATGATGCAAAAATCCTTTTTCTTTGATGACGACTTTGGACAACCTTCTATGGGCGAGTACCGATCTTCCTTCAACTTTGCGGCTCCATCTTGCATCAATTACGGATATGGATGGATTTGAACAACATTAGATTATTTTCCCGCCCATTTTCGTTTTTCATTATCGCATAGCACGGAGTTTTGGTTTAGCTGGATGAACAGCATGGCATAGAATAGCATAAGCAAGGGCGGACACCCAGAACTGGACGGCGTTAATTTATGTATTAAACGAATGTCAGTATCAGATTATCACAATCATTCAAAAAATTGAGTTGGATTATTTATCCAGCATAAAGCACGGTGTAAAGAAAAGAAAACGGAGAACACATCCGTTCGAAACCCAATTGGAACCAGAGCCGGAAGGAAAAAGTATTCTCCGATCAAAAAATCACCACCGAGATATATAATGTATATATGCATTTTCCCTCCCCAAGATATCCTTCAAGGGAAAAGCTCAAAGATAAAAGATGTCAAAAGTAATATTCACACCATGGAAAACCCACTCCGACCTCCTCGCCGTGCGGAGCCAATTCTACCCGGCACCTGAATATACCGGGCCCGATATGCGCTCGAAGGCCTGCGCAACAGTACGTTTTAACATTCCCACCACACTATAGTATTTTTTTTTCCCCCTACAGTGTGAATCAACGATGCAGCGCTAATTGAATGCATACAGGTCTCCGCCTGGAAACTACGCGGCAACCTCCCGCACGCTGTGGAAGCCACAGCCCTTCTCACAGACGCCATTCTGCACGACGATGCGAGCAAGAACTCAGTTTTCTCGATCAGGGCAACCTACGCTGCGGCATTTTGTCGGTATGTGCTTACTCGCTTACCTCTGCGGCCCATTTTCACTAAGCTTGTATGTAATATATAGATTTGTAACCGGGCTAGTGGACAACAAGCTCCACGGCGCAAAGAAGAGTATGTTTTCTCGCGCGCTTGACCTCGGTCTTCCTGCCTCATTCGTGGAATTGCGACATGAGGCCACGCATCGCGAGCTGCCGAGTTTGACGGTGTTGAGGGATTCGACGGGCCGGTCGTTGGAGTGGTTGTGGGGGTTTTATTGGAGAGGGGTGGGTGTTGATTCGTTTTCTAGTGGTTCGGGGGGTGGCGAGCTGGAGGAGCTGGTAAGGGGCGTACTTGGGCAGGTTGTGGCGCTCGTTGATGCGACTGCAGACGGTAAGGGGGTCGGGTCTGGGGATGGACTATCGAGGAAGAAGAGGAGGGTGCAGATGGACGTGGCGAGTGTTGCGGCGAGGGTTGTAGGGATTCTGAAGGAGTCGAGAGGGGCAGAGAGCGCGCTGGTAAGGGTTATGCTGAGAGAGGGATGGTTTGTTCCGGCTGGACGACGGTGAGTGAAATATTCTTCTTCATCCTTTCCTTACAGAATGCTAACTCTAATTGATAGGGTTGGTGACTCCCTAACGGATACGATCAGTAAATGGGATCCGCTGCTCCAGATGATTACAGAGGGGTGCCCTTCGTTCCTCGTCACGTTGACTGAAATCATGGCGGACGAGCTGGCGTTTACATTTACAGACCCATCAAGCACAAGTACGAAAAACGACCCCTACTGCGAAGGTGTATATACGTGGCTGGACCATGTACTGCGCTCGACGCGATGGGAGTTGCACCGACGGCACATATCGGTTTCGTACGTGCTAGCGGTTTGCGAGGAGAGTTCGAATCACTGGACGGCGTTGTTGAAGAAGAGTATCGGAGAGGGTGATAGTCTGCCTACGGTCTCGCAACATCTGGGTTCTCAGCGTGAGTCTTCTGGTGAATCTGGGTTACCGGATGCAGATGATGATATGACGACGTTGCACAGATTTGGCTGGGATATGGCAGATACGTGGGATAGTCGGCCATTGGGGGTTATTTAGACCTGGATTTACTTCTCAGCACGAGAACATCCGAATAGGCCTTGGTTCAGGTTCTGTATTATACCCAAGCTTCTTTACTAGACGGACTACGCCGAGTATTTGTTATAAAAAGGCGCAAAGAGGGAAATCATTCAGAATATGAGAACTTTCTTTACACGGTAGGAAAGAAAGATGTATGACAAACTATAGGGGAAGGTGCGACCTAACTTACTACCCAAACCTATTGGAATTGCGAGCCAACTGCCTATAGCGGAAGTCACCATAATAAGCCCGAGTGACTTTGTTTGGGGAGAACGATTTCAGCGTCTCCGTCGTGCTTTTCTTGCGAGGAAATACCAGGCTGTGCATAGCAGAACTACGGCGCCAGTGGCGTGGTGGGTTACTCCTTGCTTGTGAAGCAGCACGTGTGAAAAAGATGAAGGTACAGTAGCATTGTATAATATCGGATATTTTAGCTCCTTGCTCAATGTATATACCATCTTGTGCGTAGTGAATCAGCCTGCATAGCACGAAGTATGTACCTTTCGAGGAATTGGGCTCGGCCTTTTCGATCGCAGAAGCTCATATCAACCTGGCCTCCGATCCGCCGGCCCAGAACTTCCATATAGCGGCGTCACGGAGTGCAACACTAACGGTGCTTGCTTGATATATCGGCGATCGTTGCTGTGGTCAGGATCCTGGTACGAAATCCACCGAGAGTATTGTCGGGCCGTCCGCCGGGTTTGCAGTCCACTCCATAGCTCCATCGCCAGGCTCGTGGTAAAGGTCCTCGGTCTCTGATCTAGATGGATGGAGCGTCTCACGAGGTATTGTGCCTTAGACCGTCGAACGCAAGTCGGTACTGGGTGCGTATTAGCCTCTTCTCTCCATATTCATTGGGGGGACATACAGTTTGGTCTCTTGAATTAAGGCTTCCATGAGTCTCCCAGTACGCCCATGAATGGACGTGCTGCTTTCCATCTAGTCAGCGGGTCTTGTTCGCGATTGCGCTGCTCTCGTTGACGCTGGCGACGAGCCTTGGCTCGTTTTTTCTGCTGCTTGCGGGCTTCGATCTCTTCGGGGGTCTTCCCGGTGAGTAGTCCGTACAGTCGATCCATCATCGTTTCGAGTATGTCTTGTGTATCTACTTTAGTCGTCGACAATCGGGGGGCTGACGGCCAATAAATAACACCCCTTTTGACTCTGGCATTCGGATCACGGCACGCCGAGCCATCGCAAGCGCTACTAATATTTGGCACCGCCCCAGTACCTACTAGCCTCAACATGCACCCAAGAGAGAGAGGGCGACCAGGATTCATTGGACGTAGATTGGTCGAGAGAGAATCAGCCCCAATTCGCGCAAGCTGCACTTGTGGTGCGCCGTAGAGTCTGTGGTGAGAGCGGAACTCCGCCACGACTCCGCCAACCCACTATCCCCGAGGCCTGCCATCTTGTTCCTGAGTCTCCTATCCAGCCTTGTGAATCCGACTAAGCCACCATGTTCTACGTATAGTTCGCCCAATTGAAACGAAACAATTCTGCTCGTCCCGTCCCGTCTGTCTCTTGGACCCCTCACTCCCGCCCTCGAGCTCGATACACGATGTCGCACCCCCCACGACATTCCTCCGTCGTGTCTATGAGCAGCAGTGTGCAGAGCGCTGCAACTGTTACTTCCCCCGAGAAGCAGCTCCCTCAGCAACCGCAGATCCAAACTCCGACACAGTTAACTCCTGGACTTCGCGTCCCATCAAACCGCAAAACCATCTACGATAGGCACCTAAACCGCAGCCGGAATGCGGAATCCAGCCGGGCGAGCTTCGCCTTTCTATTTGGAGAGATGGTTACGTACGCCCAGAGGAGGGTAACTGGTATACAAGACCTCGAGAGACGGTGGGCCTCCTAGATCTATCTACTTGACATACGGGGCTAACGTCAACACCAGGTTAAACGAACAAGGATACCCCCTCGGTCTACGTCTACTCGATCTCCTCTTCTACCGAACAATGTCTAGCTCTTCATCATCTGCTCTTTCAAACTCCTCAACCTCAGCATCACCTCCTAACAGACCCCTCCGAGTCCTGCCCCTATTACACCTTATCCACGGACCTCTCTGGCGACTCCTTTTCAACCGTCCAGCGGATGCTCTTGAACACTCTGTGTCACCGGACACGCCGAACGAATATATGATTACAGATAATGACCCACTTGTCAACACTTACATCAGTGTTCCCAAGGAAATGAACCAACTTAACTGCGCGGCCTTTGTGGCAGGTATAATCGAGGGAGTGTGTGATGGATGTGGCTTCGAGGCCAAAGTCACAGCCCACAATCAGCCTACGGAATTGTGGCCTAGTCGGACTATTTTCCTCTTACGGTTCGGTGAGAGTGTCATGGAGAGGGAGAAAGTGCTAGAACGGGCAGGTGTCAAATAATTGGCATAAGTGAAATATGGTGGGCTGAAGTGAAGTGGCAACGGGATGCCTAATATGGGTATGGCGTGGAAGGAGTTTGACCAACAAATATCGTATGTTGGCGAGGCTTATATGACCGCGACCGGTATGGGTCTGTCGAAGGCGCGATTGGGCCGGCATACAGCTCTTTCACGTCCAGAGTAACAGACCATATACAATCCCTATACACGGGAATGGATGGTAAAGAAAAAGACCTGCTGCCAGACGCTTTAATGCCCGTGGGCGAACTCGATCCACCACACTTTATAAGCAGAAGATACCCAGAAGCCCGTGAGGGCGTCTCTCATTGTTGAGAGTGGAAATATGAGTGAACATGATTGAAGGAAAAGAAAAAGGCCTTTTACATTTCATGCATCATAACCAAAGCTTCCCATGCCTTAATTTACACATCAACGCCCCATAGAAATTACATTTGAATGACTTAAGAAACGCTCCCCATTCGTCTCCGTTTGTCACGGTCCTCGTAAGGTGAAGGGCTCCGTTTCCTGCGACTGCTCGTATCAGGGCTATGCCTATCTGAAGAATGATCCCGGTCCCGTCTTGGGGATCGCGATCGCGATCTTGACCTGCGCCTCTCGCGCATCGCAGAAGCATTTGCACCCGTAGGGCCCTTAGGACGGTCATCTCCGCGATCAGGTAGGAATCGCTCATCTGTGATTCCGATGGGCGCATCTTGACGACGTCTGTTACTGAAGCCATCTCCGAAACGTCCAGTATCCTCGGATCGAAGATCCTTGTACCGCGTTCGACCCTTCTTTCCTAGTTTTGTCATATCACGAATTTGCATGTATTGCGGCAGTGTCTCCCGGGAGACATCGTCAACGAATCGAGCCCCCATAGCATTTCTCTGGTCGAGACCCTCCTTTTCCAGTTCCGGACGGAAGAACGCACCCTTGTGGAAGTATCGCTGCATGTACCCGGTCTGACCACGAGTGGCATCGCGCTCCTCTTTCTGCTTCGCGATGAACTCCTGGTCCTCCCGTTCACGCTCTTCGGCCGTCAAGTTCCTGCGGCGCTCGATCTCTTCGCGTTCCTTTTCTGCTTCCTCAATCGCCTCACGCTCGCGCTTAATGCGCTTAAGCTCGCGGAGCTTCCAAGCTGCGTATTCTGCCTCCGGATCCTTCCCGTCTGTGTCGTCGATAGCGGCCTCCTCGTTGGCCATTGTCTCGTCGTCATCCCAAGCCCTGTTTGCTGAGCTACGTGCGATGGCGTCTTTCTCGATCTGCTCGCGAACCAGCGCGTCTGCTTTCTCTTGCCGTTGGGCCGCCCGCGCCTCTGCTTCCGCTATGGAATCAGCGCCTGTGCCGACTCCACCTTGTGATTCTCCTGGGCCGTTGCTTCGTTTGTCCTTTTTGATGAATGTAGGTCTAAGAAGGACACGCCGGGGAGCTTCCTCTTCTGAGCTACTTTCTTCTTCTGAACTTTCCTCCTCTTCTGATTCTGATTCCTCCTCTTCATCCTTCTGAGGTTTTGAAACCTGCCTTACAGGCTCGGCTGATGGAGTCGGCGCGTCTCCCTTCGATTCCTCTTCCTCCTCCTCTTCCTCTTCTTCTTCCTCCGTCACAAACCCCTCCTCATCTTCCTCCTCTTGTTCAATCTTAACATCTTTAACCCCCTTCGTCACTGTCTTAGCCCCAGGAAACGAAGTCGCCTTCGGTGCGGTTTTCTGCTTCCGTTTTTGCTCTTCCAGTCTCTTCCGTTCCTGTTCGCGGAGCTCCTCTTCGTTGTCCTCTTCTTCCTCTTCCGAAGACGACGGTTCCTCGGCGACTGCCTTTCCGGGTCGGTATCGGCCAGGTCTGACAGGGTTCGCGGTCATACCGCGATGCGAGGTCGGAAATGGGGGCGGCATTGTGTCAGTGCTCTATTTCGCTTTGGCGTTCGGTCTCCAAAGGCGAATAGATAGCACGCGAGAATATTATGGAGGATGGGAAAATAGAGATTATCGGAGAAACCAATCCAACATGAATGTGAGATATTAGCTCCGAACTAAATAGTTAAAATTAAAAGTGAAGCTATAATCAAACGCTGGGCCGCAGCGCATAGATTGCTCGAAAACTTGCAGCTATCAGCTGCTAGCTATCTCAAATCTCGAAATCGATAACTCCGCCAGAGTCTTGGCAAATTAAATGGATCACGTGCCTTCGTGTCAGTCTCACGCGTTTCAATTTCCGATCCATCCCCGCCAATATACAACCAGAACTTCAACAACGAAAACACACACCTCCCCCCAATTATCAAAACCTGACGCCAAACAACACCATCGATTACTTTGCATATAAATTCCAGAACAAAAATACAAAATGTCTCTCCAAACTCCCCGCATTCTCCCGTCCCACCTCCACGCCTTCAACCCCGCCACCTCCAGCTCGCGCTCCGCACCACCAGTGCGCCTCCTCGGAACTGTTACTGCGCTGCGCGGCGACACGGCGACAATAACCTGCGGGTCCCATGGCGAGGTTACGCTTATCCTGAAGCCTGATTCACATTTGCAGATGGGAAAGCTTGTTGAGGTTGTTGGGAAGGTTGCGGAGGTGGAGGGTGGTCAGGTATGTACAGCCTAGCTACATCTATGGCATGAAACAGAGGCCGTTTGGATTATTTTCGGTTGCTAATGGGGTATATAATAATAGGGTCTCGGAATTCGGGTTCTTGCAACGACGGATTGGGGGAATCCTGCCTCTTGTGGTATGTTTTATCTCAGCGGGTTCTGGAACTCTGTTGTTTCTTTTACCATGCCCACTATGGTTTCCTTTTTTTTTTTTTTATCACGAGCGGATCAGTAACTAACATATCTCCCAAACGCTAGACTACAAAATCTACGAGAAAGTCGTCGATGTGACACACAAGCTGAAACCCATTTTTTACGATTCGGCCGAGTAGATTTATTCTTTCTAGCTTTGTGGAGATTTCGATGGCTTATTAAATCATAAGCACTATTTACTGAATCTGCGACAAACGAATTCTGCCTGCGACCTGCATGGCATTACGTGGCAGCTTTAATTTGTTGCCATCTCATATACCCTAGTTATGGACGGAAAGCCGGATTTGATGGCGAGGATCTTATATGCTTTGGACTGATGTAGACAGAAGTGAATCTAACTTAGCATTGACTGTTTGGCCGGGATAAAAAAACTTCATGATTTATTCCTCGTATTGCAAGCGACCAGTAGTGCAACATTACAACCCCAATACAACTACTAATAGTGGTTAAGAGTAAATCCAATGTGGTATGATAATGTATTTGGTAGTGTATACAGCTAATCTGCATCTGTATTATTTGCTTCGGATCTGGTACAAACCGTCCCCCAACTATTCCGAGGTATAATATGAAATAAAAGCGAATGCTGCCGTCACCCATGAATATCACGAAGCTCCATGCTTTTCGTGGTATGATGCGAGAAGAAAATGCCCCAAACGCCTTCGCTGGAAATATGACGGGATAAAAAGAAAGTACAAAATAACCAACTGTAAGAAACTGTAAGAAACTCGTAAAACATGATCCTAAACTTGTTCCGAACTGGCGGAGGTTTGATTTGCCGACGTATCGTTCTTGTCGTCAACCACCATTCTTTCAGCCTGAAGAGCATCGGAACTAAAGAAACCAGAGTCAAGGGCGCTCGGGTCGGGGTACTCAAGCATGCCCTTCTGAAGATCGGGATCGGACAGGAGCGCGTTTATAATGTCCGTCGAATTTTCGTTATTCTGATTCCCATCTGATCTGGATGGGGAAATGCAGTCTGATGGGAGCCAATCGTTCCAGTTGTTATGCGTCGAGTTCCTAGAGTCGAGCCCAAATAATGAGTCTGTGTGGAGTGCAGCATCATCCGAGAAAATGTCAACAATCATATCGTCCATCCCTTGGAATGCCGCAGCGCCAAAGATATCATCAGACAATACAGGAAGGTCGGGGAAATTGGAACGCGATCGCCCAGGCGTTCGATTCTGGCGAGACACAGATCCCGGGCTGCTCTGAACACGTTGGAGCCGACGTGCAGAGTGTCGAGTTGGAGTGGTATCCGGAGCCCCGTCTCTTCGAGACTTGGCAGCCGGTGAGATAGACGGAAGCGAGTGCCGTTTGTCCCCAATATTCAGGCGTTGGTTTCGACGCTTAGGAGTGGGACTAGCACACATGTCCAGGTCGAACGAGGGACTCTCGAAAAGCCGGTCCAGGCCAGTTGCAGCCTGGTTTTCTTTCTCGCCGGATTCTTTATTTGATTCCTGGGAGTTGGGAATTCGCGAGCTTCGCTTAGGGCTGTTTAATACTGACTGGCCTAATGCTTTCAAAGGACCCCCCTCGTTCTGTGAATTAGGAAACAAGACTCTCCTCACTGGCTTGGGAGTAAGATTGTTCTCACCCGGGGCTGAAGCATTGCGAACTGCAAGATTTCTAGCCGGGCTAGACTGAATAGCCCGTTGAAGCGCTTCCACTGCATCTTTTTCTTGCCAGCGGCTTCCTGCTGTATCAGATGACTTCCGGGGTTCCATGCTATTTGCGCGACGGCGCTTTGCTGGTCGCTCTTGAGCATCATCATTCTTGTCCTGATCGTCTTCGCCGGTTTTGTTGACGTCGTTATCGGGACAGGGGGTGGCGTCATCGTCAGCTGCTGGTGACGATGTGTCTGAAATTCCAGGTGACGATGCCTCCGGTTTGGATGACTCGCTTCGGTTGCGGTTGTCGGTCGAGAGTGGGCCACCTCCCCTCCGGTTTCTCGGGGGACGCTTCTTCTTGTTATAGCTAGTTTTGTTCCATTTGTGTTCAGGACGCATAAACCTAAACTTGTGAAGCCAAAGACCACAAGCTTTGGGAAAATCAGTGCCTGGTTATGAAGATTTATAGTGGGAGTTGTCACTTACGGTTGCAAAGCAGGACTTGAGCAAAATCCTTGTCTGCGTCCGCCAGGCTTTTCTTGTAAATCTTGAACTTGGTGACTTTTTCCTGTTCATCTTTATCGACTGTTCGCCAGAAAAACACCAACGGGTCCTTGGCGAGTTCATTCGCTTCATCTTCGGTCCCCTTGATTTCCTTGGAGTGCGCTCTACGCCACGTAGGTGTCTCGATGGCGCCACAATTCTCACAGTATGGCGGAACTTGTCCGTCCCGGATACACTTCTCGAGACGTGCCTGAACTTGCTTAACCTGCTTCATCCGTCTGGCTCCTGCCCCGCTGCGAGGCTTGCCATCTTCGCTAGTGAGCTGCGCACCTGGAGTCTCAGCGGTGCCAATATCACTGGAGGGTGCTGGCCATTGTCCAGTGATTGGGTCACTGGCGGGAATCGCACTAAGAAGTTGCTCCAGTTCACTCTGGGAGATGGGAGCTGGAGCTAGTGGCTTGTGTGTTTGCCGCACGCTAGCGCGCGAAGAAGGTCGCGAAGAAGGTCGTGAGGCTATTTGGGAAGCGCGAGGAGGCGCAACCGCAACTTCCGTGGCCTGCTGCTGCTGTTTCTGTTGTTCAGCAGGCATTTCATTCGCAGGAAAAATCTCGGCTTGGTTCTGTAGCTGAGACTGCCGGTCTGGAGCCGCCTCGCTGGCAGAATGATTCGCGGGCTGGGTATCAGGTATTTCAATGACGTTGGCAGGGGAGCTGGCTTGAGCGGCTGAGCGAACTGTTCGCTTTGATCGAGCTGTGTTTTTTGATGCTGGCCTTGTACTGCCGTCGATTGGAGGGCCGAGCTCATCATCCAATAGTTCATCAATACCACCACTCATGAATCCAGAATCCAGATCAGCCGCCATGGGTGGAAGAACTGGACTAGACCTGGTGGGAAACCCGTAATCCAAAACCGGTGGAGAAGACGGCATACTGAAGGATGGCTCAAAAAGACCCTGGTACCGGGACTCCGCGGGCGATGTTGCAGTCGGTTCTACCGAGGGATGGTCATCGCTCATGGGATACGGAGAGGTATATTGAGTGTTGCTCTGGATTGATGACTCCCGAAGGAGGCTTGGAAGGGGGCGTACACGGCGGGGTAAACTGTTCATGTCGGAAATGGGAGTAGGGGGCCGGATCGGCTCTTCGCCTGAATTCTGAGCCGCAGAAATGAGAGGGTTGATTGGTGTCGGGCGATGGATCCGAACAGAAGCTGCTGTGCTGGCAGCCACTCTCAAAGAGCTTGGCTGTCGTTCAATATTTAGATCTGCCTTTCCAGGAGCTTCAGCTCGGTACAGCTTTGCTCTTTTCCGTGGCTGTTGTTCGCCCGATTCGTCGCAGCTGCCATAACCCGACTGTATCGAATCCCTACGGCTAGACCTTGCAAAGGCATTAAAATCGGCATCACGCATGGAAGCACTAGACGAAGGACGGATAACATCGCTCTGGCTCCGTTCCAAATGTGATGGTCGTGATGGCGGCTGATCTTGCTGGTGCTGGAGCTGGAACTGACCCCCTGGGGTCTGGACTCTGCTTGCTGTGCTGAGATTGGATTGTGCGGGCGATGAGGGCCGAAATGGAGGGTTGGTGGGCATCGACATCACTTCCCTTGGCGTGGAGCCTGCACTGAGAATCTGATGAAATTTTTCAATCGCGGAATGGTCCATCGGAGATGGTGCTTGGGCTGCGGCCTGAGATGTCGGCGTCATCACGTCGGGATTTTGGCGTATGAAGTCCGTCCAGGTCTGGGCATCGAACTCGTGCGGAATAACGTTGCTTAGTTCTCGATATTTCTGCATGCTTTGCAGATACTCGCTTTGCATCGCCGTCGGTACAGGCACCAAGCGCAGTTTAACCTCCAGCGTTTCCTGAGCACCCTTCGAAAACAAGCCCAGCACGTTCTTGCAAACACGGCCTGTTACCATTGTCATTGACTGGTGTGCTGGTGCATTGGGCGTTGGGGACGATGACGCCAAAACCCATGATAGCATTCCCTGTCCGACGAGGGGCGTCTCATATTCGGAATAATCATAGGCGTAGACGGTATAATCCTGACCCAGCTGAGCGACCAGTTCCGGACTAATCAACACACAGTTAGCAGACAGCTCAAGCATCTGCGAAGCCGTAACACCCACCTAGCAGAAACAATGGCTTGAATGCAGGTTTTAAGCTCGATCACTCCAATCTGAGTTTTCTCGTCCAGGGCGGCGGTCTGTATGTCAAGAAGATGCGGCCATCGGGCCAAGCAGTTCGTTTTATTGTCGTTATCAAATGTATAAAGTACCTTAACTAGAGATTCCAGGCCCACTGGTTAGCACGTCCAACGAAGTAACGGTAAAGAGATCAAGCTTACGCCTCATGGGCCGGACGGAAATCCCGTCCTGAGAATCCATCCCACCAGATAGTAGACACTTTTCATAAGCAATGACCAGGCGTAGGATTAAACCAATAGATTAAGTGAAAGTTGTTCGTGTGTTAAAGGTCAGGTGGGCGTGGAAAATTCAATCTGAGGGACACGAGATGGGTAAGAATGCGTTCCACAACAGCCACAATTGAGCGAAAAAAAAGCCGAAGCAAGGTTGCCAGGTTCGAATCCCACAATGTCCTATCGATCGGCAAATCTGAACGAATTGGACGTCCGTCGACCGGGAGAGTGCAGCGGTATGCAACGAGGTCGTAGGAGCGATCTCCGGAATGTAAACGCGGGATGAGGTAGCAGCGAAAGGAGAAGGAAGCGGTGAAGAAGCTAGGAGGGAGGGGAGCCGGTCTTTCTTTTCTTCTTCATCCGACACGTCGAGGAGCTGCAGCTCGGGAAGCAGGGACGGCGGAGAGGTTGGGAGAAATGGATGAATGGGGGAAGATTGAAGAGACGCCCTTACATAAAAGACGTGAAGCTTTCCAGCAGATCGCGACTGGGCGACGCGCCGCCAAACTGAACGCCCGCGATTCGCGAATTACGGAAGCTTGCCCCACATACGCGGTTGTCACGTGATTTTAACAAACAAACACGGCAAACAGGGAAGCCGGCAAGCTTTAGCCTGAACGTGGGAGACCTCTGCAACTTCCAATGCCAGTTGAAGGTGGTTTGAAGTCGACAAGAGCAATCAGGTTCCCTCGCCCCTTCTTATACTGCCAGCGTCCGACGCAGACATCCAGATTTGAGGCTTACCCCTCTTTTGTATTAACCATGCGATATCAGATGACTCATATCTCTCCGGTTCCATGAGGCAATACCAACACTGACTTGCAACCTCATCGCAGTCCCTCCCATCCACCACACTTAGCAGCTGAAGCGCTAACTCACCTCATTTTGTGTCTAGTCTTCTTTTTGGCTCTTCCGCTTATTTGGTTTCTATCTGCGTCATCGCCACGCTTGTCCATCCATACCGCGGTCTCCGTGTATGATACTAGGTTCCATCTACTATATCCACCACCAAGTGTGGTTTCCATCCCAGGAAGACAATCCATTCATGCTCTTCCATCATTCGCGTCTCATTTCATCAGTGCGACTGGGCTTTTCATCATCGTAAGACGCCCATCTTTGGATCCAAGCATTACTCATCACTCACCTCCCGTTGAGCCGCGCAACACTCATATCCCACATGTCCACTATCAAACCTCCCGTGGAGGCGTAGCTTATCACAAGGTCGACGCGAAGGCAATGATCCTAACTCTCAGTGCCAACCTTGGCCTCATCGGGGAGCATCTATCAACGGACCCAGCACTCTGAACTAGTCCAGACATCTTGCCATCCAAGTCAGCCGAGCATTGCACCATGCACTCTCCTTTTGGCAATCATCGTAGATAACTTTGCAAACTGGCCGCTCTAATCACCCATTCAAGCTTGTCTTGTCTGCCTAGAGTTTTACATTCACGTGATATTACCTAGGCTGGCTGACTTCGAAGCTTTTTGGGCCCAGGGCCAATATGGCAGCCGCCTCTGCCGTAATTCCATCATCAACCGTAGTTCTAACTTGTATGTTCCATCATCACTATTGGCGGGAAACAAACGGATGCCGTATCTCAATAAGGCGAATCCACTTAACATTCCGAAATCCTGGGGAATGGCTCTAGCATCAAAGAACAAAGCTACTTACTTGGTTGTTAGGAAACAGCATCGGCACTCCCACACATCTACTTCTTGCTCTCAGTCGGCTAAATGACTCTAATCCAAACAAACAATACAAGCCAATAAAGCATTTTTATGGTTTCCAGCTGCACCAGACTATGTGTAAAACCACAACGTACCGACTATGTACTTGTTATCAGAAGCTTAGTACCGGGGACTCAACAGCAGTCAATCTCCATTTCTTCTTTTTGTCAATACTGGCGAGAGGTGAAATCTTAAAGAATGTCATTGAAATAACAGCTTTTTGGACTACAAATTCGGCCATACCATCCCTCACTCTTCGACTCTCGGTCTGATATTCCGACGTATACTTGAATTTTGGAATATCTAGGCCTCCTTTTTCTACCCGTCGTTTCTGATGACGATATCAGATTAGCCACGGGTCTTTGAGTGCAGACCATATCTTCATCATGGCCTTTCGGGTAGGGAGGGACGGTGGTGAAACGGGTCGATAACTGTAAGGTTTTGGGAAGTATGCCGAGGATGGATCATTGCTGAGCTTGATGCTACGAAAGGGAGAAAAGAGAGAATGGAGGGAAAATAGTATTAGGATAAACATGAGTAATACAATTGAACCTGGGGTTTATTCATTTGCTAATCCGCTCATGGCATCATCAAATTATGCTAAATAACAACCCACGAAAACGAAAAATTATTTATAAATATGTACTTAAGAAAGCGTCTCTCTGGCAGACCAAGCGGTTTTATTATTTGTTCATCCAAACCGAACAACCTCGCTCACAGAGCACTTGCAAGCCCGTTGAAGAACTCCATGAGACCGTAGGCGCCAGGGTCGGGAATCTTACCCACCCACTCCGACTCACCACCAACGTACACTGTACGCCCGAGCGAGGCTTTCATGTGCTTTGTGGCTTCGGTGGCTTCCTCCGCAGCCTTGGCGGCAGCACGCACGTCTCTCTTGTCCGCAAGCGTCTTAGCAAAGGGGACAAGTGCGTCGATCATGGTTCGATCGCCCGGTTGAGCAGGTGTGTATTTTCCGAGTGCTGTGATGGAATACTTCAGAGCGGAGCCCCAGACGTCGATGTCGGCAGCTGTTGAAGAGCCCTTGTCTTGCTCGCGTAGTCCGTGGAGGAGGGCGTTCAAGAATATAGCGTAGATGGCGCCAGAGGTACCATCCATGGTGTTCTCAACGACTGTTACGATGCGATTGATGGTGTGGATCACATCGTCATTGAAGTCGACGGAAGTATCATTGATGAGTGCGAGGACAGCTTCGGCGCCACGCTTGAGGCCAATGCCGCAGTCTCCATCTCCAACGATCGTGTCGTAGCGTGTGATTTGGGGCTCTGCTTTAATGACGCTGTTGAGGGCAGCATTAAGGACTTTGCGAATCTGGGCGATGTCCACTATTACTCATGTTAGCATGAACCCTAACAGGCCTGGTAGTCGGACGTTTGAATGGGAAAATTACGTACGCTTGACGTTGCTGGGCGGCTGCTCGGCAGCTTTGACCTTCTTCATTTCAACTCCGGGCTTGTTTCGGTACTCCCAGCTCTCGGGGCTGATGGGTGCGGCCCAGCCGATTGCCTCAGCGGGGGCATCGAGGAGCTCAAGGAAGGACTTGCCAGGGCCCAGCCCTGTGTCTGCCAGCTTGAGTAGTGAGATGCTGAAGCCCATCCCGTTAAGACTAGTGAGGAATGTGCCCTGGATGACTCGGGCTGGCTTGATCTTGTAGTCTTTGTTGAGCTGACGATAGACCTCATCGGTGATACCCGACAGCTCGAGGGTGCTGACACCTCCGAGGTTGTTGATCAGGAGCGCAAACTGGTCTTCCGGCTTACGAGTGATATAGGCTCTGTCAGGATCGTTGTGGTCGAGCAATTGAAGGAGCATTGTCGAAACCAATTCCACAAGCGTAGCCTTGATCCGGTGAGATCCTGGCTCATTATGAATACCCATGCCAACTTCAACCTCGCCGTGAGGAATGTAATCATCTGAGGGCTCTCTGCCAGGCACGTGGACGTGCTCCAGAGAGGAACCCACCGATACAATGTTGGCGTTTGCTAGCTGAGCAGTTTGATAGACTTGATCAAGCGAGGCACTAGACAATGTCAACAAAGTTGATCAGACACAAGTAGCAGGACGGCGGTAACTTACCCTGACTCTGCTAAAGCCCCGACGATCTTCAGGGTAAAGATACCACCTCCAATTCCGCGGCGGCCGACCTTGCCTCCCTTCAGCTTTCCAACGCCAACGTCATCATTCATGGCGAAGAATTCGGTTCTGATACCGGCAGCCCGGGACTTCTCTGTGGCCATACCAAAGTTCAGAACATCACCAGTGTAGTTCATGGGGATTATGAGCACTCCGTTCTCGTGGTTAACGCGTTCCATCGCGGCAATGCGAATCTGCTCTGCAGACGGAGAAGCAAAAATGGTCCCCGCCACGGAAGCATCGCAAAGACCCTGGCCGACATATCCTCCGAAAGCGGGTTCGTGGCCTGAGCCTCCACCGGTAACAATAGCCACCTTTCCCTTCTTTACGGCTTCTGGTCGGCGGAAAATGACCTTGTGCTCATGGTCGAGTGCGAGAGAAGGGTTTGTGAGTGTCAGGGAGTTTAGCGCAGTGTGCACCAGATGAGTGGGGTCGGAAAAGAAATGTTTTGCTGGGGAGCGTTAGCGCACAGTTCGGCCTCAGTTCTAGCATATTTTGTGGAGTAATCTGACTTCATGGTGATCATGGAGGGGGGAGCGATGTGGGGGTGGCAGGAAGTAAATGCCAACGAGAATTGGCCGGAATCATAAATGCGAGAAAGAGGAGACTTGGAAATAACGTACTCTGCGCCATGGCGAACAGTTGGGAGATCAGCGTCCGGGGAAACTGTTATGACGTCGGAGCTCGAGCGTGTGGTGGGGTAGGACGATAGTAGAGCCCGATTATAATTGCAATGCGCAACCAGAAGTTGGAAGACAGTCGTCCAAGAGGCCGGAACACCTTCCTTTATATGTTTGCGCACGCGCCTGTTCCTTGCAAGTCTGGGCAATAATACTCCAAGCGAAGATTCCGGCTATTGCGTGGTTTTTCCAGGGACACTGTCGCGGTGTTGGACAATAGATCAATGCTCAGCCCGGCTCCAGCGGGGGAAAAGTGGAGAACTTTGGCGTGTACTGCAAAGTTGATCTCTCCCCATCAGCCTCTGTTTCATGGTCTCGCCTCCGGCGGGCTTGAAATAGAACGTCTGCCCTTTTTCAATGGCAGGGTGGAAGCTTACCTCAAAATTTGGATCAAATGTGTCGAGGAGTGCGTGCGTGAAGGACGCAATTGCAGCGAGAACCGCAGTGCAAGTAAGGGTGGAGACGGGGGAAGGGGACGGATGGAAGGAGTCGAGTACGACAGGGAAGAAGCAAGAGGGGAAAGTATAGAGAGCCGAAGAGAGGGGGGGAGGGCGCGCTGGATAAATAGAGAAGATATAAGCACCTTCGACCAAATTCACAGGTGGCCGTTTGAAGATGGCGTAACCAAGCAGAGGCAAGGAGCTTCCGAGGTCAATTGCTGTCGTACCTTTTTTCGTGTTGTCCGTTTTTTTCACGCTCACATGAACAGGTTCGGGTGCATGACCCCATCCATACATCAGGAACTGGAACTGATCTCACAAATCCGGTAACGGATCGGAGACACAGCGACGTGCCAGCGCTTCGGATTACCTTCTGCGGAGATCCCGCCCAGCCCCGTAGTCAATCAAGAAACATTGAGTGGGAGTCTCTGGAAGAACTCTGCCTGGAGCTCAAGTCCCGGTGACCGGTGGTGAATCATCTCGTCACTCGTGTTTCTTTTTTCTATTTCGACTGGTGGCTTTGGGGAGGTGGCATAATACACCCCACATTTCGGTCTCAAGCTCCAGCTCCCACCATTCAGAAGCTGTGCCTATCACTCTTGCATTCAGTGCCCGGGAATTGGCGGCCGGACGCTGGCTCTCATGCAATAATGTTCAGATAATTACGTACGTCTGGTGCCGATTCCATGACCATCGCAGTGGTGTTTGGACACGTCACGGAGGGCTCATCATTGATAGCATTGCTGATGATTGTTGGGCAGGGTAATTGTCAGCACGATAATCTCGACCGTCGCAGGAGAGGTCATGCGACTGAGAAATTGCAGGGGATCTTCGCTGTGGTTGCTCCGCCGGGGGATTTTCGTGGGACTCCTGGATCAATGCTGTTTCCAGCTGCGAGCTCGGGGCTGTTCCAGAAGGTGGATCGAAAAGCTCAGACTCCCACGTGAGCCTCTTGCGGTCCAGACTGTCTCCATCCGCTTCTGGACTTTCCTCCCAGGGGCCCAGCACTGCGGTGTGCGGCATACCTACCACGGAACTCCAGACAACAAGGGGTCTGCCACTCACTTGACTTCGGCCCTCTGATTCTCGGCCGGGATCTTCAAGGGACGTACAAAGGTACTCTGTAGACTCCTCCGTTGGTTCCTGGCAATACTCACATGAGTTGCTGTGCTTCATAAGATCTGAATCCTGTCCTGTAAATACCACTGTGCACCGTATGCTCAATTACTGTCTACTAACTGGGTTTTTGGCTTGTCAGATTGGTTCTACACGGGGTAAAGATCCGAAAAAAAAAAAAAAAAAAAAAGAGAAGAGGTCCTGCCCGGGATCGAACCGGGATTACCAGATGTGACTCTAATTATGGTATCAGAGTCTGATGTCATAACCATTAGACCACAAGACCTGATTGGTTAGTATTCTGTTAAAAAGTTGACTACTTGAGTCTAAACAAAAGTCGCCCCTAATAGGGGCTTTTACCTGTCGATTCAGTATTCACAGCAACAATCGTCCAATTTGGGATGGCGAATCAATTTCAATGGGGACTTAAAATCTATTTTAACCCGTTTCTTCTCGGAGTCGTTATAATATCAGCTTTATTTTTCAATACCCCCAAGGCCCCAACTGACATACAAAATATGTACAACTCCCATTATATATAATTTCAACAACCCACAAGTTTCGAGGGCACATTCGCCAACCAAAAAACCAGACATAATTGGCACCCAAAGACACAGTCACCTCAAAAGTCTCGGTAAATCCTGTCCAGGCATCAGGTTCACCCGGCGACATTTACTAATCATGTCCCGAATGGTCAGTATATTACCCGCCAGCGAGATCTCACGTCGTTGAAGTTTTCCGAGGGTATATACACCTTACACGCCAATAAGGCCCCATCCCGGGGGAGGATCCCTGCAGGCGACGCACTGGCGTATCCTGGAAAGCGAAGCCGTCCGGAAAAGCAAGCACATGGCTTGTAGGAGCGCCGTGGCTTTTCCGAGCCCAATCGGCTCACCAGTCACCACGTCTTCGTTCTCCAGCTCGGAGAGGAGCGATGCCGCTTTTTACCCCAAATCTAACACCTTGCAGGGGTTTGACATTGGCGTTCCAGAGAATTGCCGATCACTTGAACGACGTCTTGCGGAGCGCGCGTCCCGGCCAAGAGGTGCCACGGCACGACTGAGGCGCTATAATTTGGAGATGGCACGGCGCCATTATTGCGCGAAAGATTGCATCGGCCGAGTAAAACGAGGAGCCAGCCTTCCTAACTCGACAGATACTAGGCATTTGGCGACAAACGCATGCCGGCTAATTACGTCTACCGGTGGCCCCATCGGCCCCATGAGAGATTGTTCCAGGTAGCCCGACAGCCTCCCCTACAACTTCCAGCCTCGTCTCGCACTCACTCCTTCAATGCTCCCTGCCTTCATCTGGCGCAGTACTATATCACCCGCAGAGACAACTTCCAGACTTGTACCTGTTCTCAAGATACGCAAACAACTACTATAGGTTATGACACGAAAGTCCATCAAACAAGCTGCAGTTGCACCAGCGACCATAACATTGGTTCTTGCGCAGCGGGCAAGATCTGTTAAGTACTAGTTAATGATTGCAGCGCACTTTGTTACCCTTGCAATGTACTCCTTTTTTCCAGACTTGTATGATGAGCTGCCTTCCAGGAACCTACTGGTAGGCCGCCTCGCAGATTGTTCTCGGTCCTAGGGACAACCGATCTACTTTGGAGCAGACGCGATTAAACTCATACCTCACTCACCACACCAAACGTCGCCATCATCCATCACCACGAACCAACAGCTCCAAAAGCCAGAAGCAAAAACAAAACAGAACAAAGCCATACGAGGTCGTACCCGGGATCGAACCGGGATTACCAGATATGTCTCTAAGTAATCAGAGTCTGATGTCATGACCATTAGACCATACGACCGGCAGATGTTTGGTCGCCGGGAGAAATTACACTGTTGAGATAGGGCTAAACCGCAGCCGAAAGGGGAAATTACGGGTCTTCCCGTCAGCCTCCCAGGTCCCGCTGGCCAGCTTGTGCCTGGCGCTTGCCTTGTGACTGTGTGTTCAGCGTGTGTAAGTAACCACGGAGTTGGAAAGGCTTTTATTTAAGCTGTATTTAATCTGAAACCAGTGTGTCGCATCCGATAAGGAAAAAAAAAAAAAAAAAAAAAAAAGGCTCTGGAGCATCGCAGGATAAATGCTTTTAAAAAAGCTCAAAAAAGGAGAGGTCCTGCCCGGGATCGAACCGGGATTACCAGATGTGACTCTAATATGTATCAGAGTCTGATGTCATAACCATTAGACCACAAGACCTTAGTTGTTGTGGTCGGGAATTTTACTTTGACTTATCAGTGGGACATTGAATCTAAGGTGTACAGAAACCCCAAGTTAGGGCAACGCAAAAATGGCTCGCCCCCATGGATAGTTAGTTATGTGCTACAATGTTTACGTAAAAAAAGGCACAGCCAGCTAATTGAGAAGGAGCGACCGACTCCGTCTCCTTTACCCGTAGCTGGCTGTAGCTGGAGCTGAAGGTAGGCAGCACCTTCCTGAATGGGGAGTGGGATTGACCTAGTAAAGGAAGGTAGGTCCCGGAAGGAGCGACTGCTAAGGTTCGGTATTTACGTGCCAGTTGGAGAAAGTGCGATGCACACATTTTGATTCGTGGAATGAGTCATTTATATTGTTCACTAATGTCACGGATGAGTCTCCCTTACCAAAAGTATGATAACACCACGGATTTCGGGAGAAAGCCAGAAGACACTATTCGTGATTGTTGATTATGCTCGGCGATAATACCTATAGAGTTGTGTAAATAGTGCAAAGGTTCTGAAATGTTTGAGGATGTTGCTGGGTAGATAGATCCAAGGTGCTTGAAGATAAAGACTATGTGTGTGTGATCTTAAGAGGCAATAGAAAAGATAAAGTGAACGCTAAAATTTAGGATTCAGCTTCTTCATCTACTGTCCGGAACTAGAAATCAGTAGTTTGGTGGTGATGGGCATTAGGTTTCAGGCAAGGTCGAACTCGCATTTAGCACTGAAGATTGCACCAGACAGTGCCCCTCGGGGTCATGGACAGAATATGTGTTAGCATGGCAATGTGTTGGTCTTTCTGCTACTGTAGATTGATGCCACGGCACCCTACAGGATGTAATTGCTATATATCAACGATCTTAGGGATAGCGGTCAGCAATATGGTATATATCACGCCTTTTCAATGTGCGAAATATCAGCGGCGATTCCGTTATCTTCAAAGGCAAGTACGATATTCTTCTCCTTATTTGCTCCCCGTCCTCATCAAATAGAGTAGCCGTCTCCTCCAATGTATGGCCCTTCGTCTCCGGATACCAGAACCATATAGTGACTGTGATAATCACCAAAATAACACAGTAGACGATATAATATTTCCACGCGATTGCATCAAGAACAATCGGGTTGACAAATGTGTTGAAGAACAATGCTACCCGGGTACTGTTCAACCCCAGTGCTAGACCCTTCGCGCGGAGATCGAATGGCCAGATCTCGCAGGTATAAGAGACGAGGAGGGGAGTGAACGCGATGTCATAGAAGCCGTAGTAGATGAAGAGGAACGGGATTACAGCGGTTCCCGTTGACGCAATGTTCGTTTGTGCGAAGGACCCTGAGAGAGCTGAGATGATAATGTATGAGCATAGCATGCCGACACTGGAAACGAGGAAGAGCGGACGGCGGCCGAAGCGGTCGACATTGAAGGCTGCACTGACGGAAAGGATGAGATTCCAGAGTTGGAGGAAGCCAGAAATCATGGTTTGGTTCGTTACGGATGTGACCCCGACGCTTTTAAGGACGGGGGCGAGGTAGTATGAGACAATACCGACGCCGTTCCATTGGGAGAAGATACCGAGTGTGACTGAGATGAAGGAGCGGTGGAGGTTTCCACGGCCCCGGAGCAAGTCCAGCCACGAGGAGGATTTGCGGTATTGTGCCTCAAGTGCTAGGGAGCTCACAATCTCTTGTAGTTCGAAGTTGGCGAGAGGTGAGTTTCCATCGCCGCCAGCGTGGTACTTGACGAGAAATGCGCGGGCTTCTTCTACACGCTCTTTTGATGCTAGCCATCGCGGGCTTTCAGGGGCCATGAGGAAGCCTGGGAAGGCGAGTATGGGAATGGCACACTGGAGTAGGGATGGGATGCGCCAGGACCAGTTGTCGGGAGTGTTGCGGACGCCAAATGTAACCCAGGCAGCAAGGAAGGAACCGACATGCCAGCCGCACATGAACATGGCCGTGATGATACCTCGATGAGTGGGATAGGCAGCTTCCGCCATGAGTATTGGAGCGGAACCTGAAGTAAACGAAGAAGAGCCGCCGATGAACAACCGCCCTAGAACGAACATTGTGGGGGTCTTAGCCGCTGTCTGTAGGGCCACGGCGAGAGCAAGCCACAGAAAGTTGATACCGAGAGTGGTCTTTCTCCCAAAGCGGTCACTACACCAGGCGACAATGGGATAGAGGACGAAGGACGAAAGGTTTTGTACAGCATTCACAAAGCCCAACCATGCGCCGGTTGGATTGTTCATAAACTCCTGCCAACGAGGAAGAGCCTGCAGACCATTCATCAGGGTGCCGTCGTAGCCATCGGATGCGGAGAGAAGAAAGAGGCTCAGGAGGGCAAAATTGAGACGGAGAAGGTGTCGCTTTCGATACCAGGGGATGTCGTCGTTGGGAAGCACCCTGGCCAGTTCAGGACCAACAGACCTGACTTGGATGTCCTTGTAGGCCATGATAGATGTGGAAAGGAATATTCGAGTTAAGCGCCGAAGATGGACAGCTGTGGGACGCGAGAAACCAGCCTTCTTAAGTCCTTAGACCAAGGCATCCATAGCAATTATTGAGATTGAGTCAGCCGAGACTTAAAGCCCCGTGGTGTCTGGAGGTGAACCGGGGCATGTTCGAGCGGCATCCCCGTGGGGGAATTAGCGACCTTGCGGTAAATGGGGATGGGCAATCACAGACCCAGGCCTGCATTGGAGGATCAAACCAGGGCATGATTCATGAATGGTTGAACGGTACAGTGTTCCGATGCCGTCTCTCCCCGAAGGATCAAGCTTGGATCAGGATCCTGGCCGCCTGGCCACGGGGAGAGTCGGCCTTTTCATGCATCCAGGCAAATGGGGCGATGCGCAGTGGCGATCTTGCTATGGTTTGGAATTTAGAACACAGTGGATTCGAGATCTCATTCGGTAGTTGAAGTTCTCAAAAAACACTCTATTGCCATTGAATCTTAAAAAGCTATAATTCATACACTTGGGAAAGCCGCTTGCAGCAGCATCCGCATCAGGTCGACATCCTGTCGTGCGTCCTCGATCGTTGTTTTAGGTTCATTTCCCTGCACGATAGACTCGTGCCATGCCTTTAGCTCCACTGTGTAGTTGTCCTCGTACGTGGCTCGTACGTTGCGCTCTTGGTAGCATTCCTCCCCACGCGGGCCTGTCGTTTTCTCACGCACCGTCATTGTCGTTGGCAGCCCTTTAACATATGGGGTATCATAGTTGATGCGCACAATCTTGTCTGACCCGTAGATCTCGATGTGAGCATCGAAAACAGGGACTTGATTGATCCCAGATTCATAGACAACTGGGAATGGCCCGTAATCAAAAGTTGCTGTCCAGATAGGAAGTTTCAACACTGCAGTTCTTACGCTTTTCGGCATCCCAATAGCCTCTCGCATGGCAGATAAATCATGTGTCCCCAGACCACGCAGTACCATCAACATCCGGCGTGTCTCGTCATTTGCGGGGACTCCAAAAGCAGCTAACGCCTCATCTGCAGTCGATCGATCCTTATCCCGTAGAGCCTGTGAATCTTCCAGGGCGTAATCGTCAAAACGCTTCGGGTATGTTCCTGACTGTCCAACGAATGCTGCATTCGGTCCGATAATATCGCGGATTCGAGCGTATAGGATCTGTGAGATTCCTCCAATCTCTGCGATGGCGTCAAGGAAGCTAGGCGCATAACGTCGCATGTATCCCACCATCAACCGGCCTTTGGAAGCATTCTCCACAGCCTGGAGCTTCTCGATGTCTTCGTACGAGCTTGTAAGAGGTTTCTCGACTAAGACTGACTTGTTGTTTTTTAGGGCAAGCAAAGCATGCTCGGTATGGTAGGTAGATGCATTGCAAACCAGAACTGCATCGACTTCGGGCGAACTACACAGTTCTTCAGCGGATCTTGTGACCTTGGGAGGATTTCCGGCTACCTTGCGCTTGCAGTGTTGTAGAGCGTTTGTGGAGATATCGCAGAGGTACGTGACTTGAAAGTAGTTGGACAGGAAGTTGAAGGTTGGAATATGTGATACCTATATGTCAATTAGAAAGATTGAGCTGAACTAAACGTTTGAAGCTGTCTTTCCTGAGCGATTTCACCACATCCGATCACACCAACTCTGACGATAGCTGAGCCCATTTTGGATATCAAGTGAAGTGTAGCAACAGAGAGTTAGCGGTGACATTGGCAGAGGTTTAGGGGGGATCTCAATTTAAAATTGGCCATTGAGTAGCCCCGCATTATCTTGTCATGGGAGAGCTGGGAGAGTGTGTTGCGATCAGTTGGAGTCCGTTGCTTTTTATTCTTTGCTTTCGAGCGGGGAAAGCCGGCAATCTTCCTACAACTCTCTCCATCCTCCTGCATACATTGACGTTGGTGTCACCTTATCGATTTGCTCTAGGTCGTGATTTGCTTTCTCTTGTTGAAGCCCACATTTCAAGTCTGCAGCAAATGAGTCCTCGCCGATGCGCCGACGACGCAGATGGTGCCGGAGATCCTCCGGCTGCAAAGAGGCCTCGAGCCAGCGCACCACGCAATACGTATCCTCGCAGACGGGCCGTGACGGCCTGCCAGCTCTGCCGCATGAGAAAGGTACTGCGAATACTGTACGTATCCGATACAGAATGGCTAATTAGGCGGCCAGTCCAAATGTGACAATCGGCGCCCTTCCTGTGGCACATGCACTTCACTGCAATTCCAATGCGTCTATCAGGATACCTCCACAGACTTCTCCTCGTAAGACCGCTGGCACGATCTTCATTAAGCTACCCTAACTATATTCTAGGTTCGACCCGGCGAGCCTTGCCATTCTGGATCGCGTAAACCATGCTATCCGACTCATAGAACAGCCCCCCAGCAGCCCACGCACTTCATTTCCCGACACTCCGCGTGTGAGAAACGCCTCTCAGGAGCACGGAGGAAGTGCCGGCTCTGCTTTGATGTTAACGACGTCTTCCGGCGAAACGATCTACAAGAGTACAGAATATACATTTTTGCTAGAAGCTCAGCAGCTCCAGGCAAAGTGCGCGAGCGGCCGTGTCCTGATATGGCCTTCGCTTGGTGGTCTTTGTGAACCGAAGGAAGTCGACAAGTTGTTCTTCAACCTGTCCCGCCCTGAAGAGACTGTGGATCAAGGAGTGTCATCTAGAGGTCGTGGAATCCGTGAGGAAGACGTTCCTTTGCTTGTCGAGAATTTCTTGGAAAACGTCCACACGAAGAATCCTATCCTGGATCCCCACGAGCTGAGAAACCTGTCTCGCCGCATCGAGGAAGATGGTTTCCGATGGGATGGACCCTCCTGCTTGATTCTTATCACATGTGCCTTAGGAACAGTCTCCAGGCCTTTCCGTCTTGATACTCCGGGGCCACGAGATAGGTCCCGCCTGGACGGCCGCGACTATGTTACTGCTGAATCATATTACAATGCGGCACGCAAGCGAATCGGATTACTAGATCCTTCGATTATCGCTATACAATGTGCATTCCTTGTCGGTGTTTACGAAATGTATACAATGCGACCCCTACGAGCCTCACTATCATTTAACCGAGCCTGTACCTATTTTCAAACGCATCTGCACTCCTCATCGTTCAATCAGCCTGTTGAACAGTCATCGGAGACTGTCAGATCCCGCCTTTACTGGTCCTGCCTGAAGTCAGACTGTGAAATGAGAGAGGAGATCGCGTTACCACCAACAGAGTTGGCCAAGGTAGAATATTCCGACGCCTTCCCTTCTCCCCCAAATAGTGTATTGTATCCAGATGATGGAACTCCAGTCGGACCAACCACAAGTTTGGCTACCAGCTCGGAACGCAGTTGGTATTATTACCTGTCAGAGGTCGCAGGCCGGCGAATATCAAACCGCATTACTGCCACTCTGTACCCTTTGAACCCGGAAGAATGGACAAAAATGCCTATTCAGCATCTTCAGCGCATCACTGAGGAGCTCGATGCTCAAACCGTTCAGTGGCTGGAGAACTTTCCTCCAATGTTCCAATTCAATGGCGTCGACACCACAGACGAACTATCATATTTCCTCCACGCACGGTACCTAGATCTCCGTGAGCGAATTTGGAGACCCTTCTTGTATTTGGCGGCACATTCCAGTCCCCAGGATCCGAATATGCCGATATATGCGCAGAATGCTAACCTATGCCTGGAAAATATTTTTAAACACATCCGAAATTGCTGTATTCGACACCGACATCATGGATCCTGGTTTGCAGGACGCAACCTTTTTACCAAAGGCCTCCTAGTGCTGGTAGCTGCGAGGAGTCAGAATATTGTGATGCCTCCAGATTGGACTGCAATGATGGACAACTGTATCGCGGGCATTAAATACTGGGAAGATGAAGCTCCAGACTTGCGCGCTGCAAGGCTTACTCTCCAGCATATTTACCAGTCGATTAACCCGCCCGCATCGGCATTTGGAAGCCCGATTCAGTAGATGTATGAACTAGCCCAAAGCATCTTGGTTCGCTTGGTTATACTTCGGCTCGCAGTTAGGCCCCACCTGGGCAAGAGGCTGTCGGGGAGAGACGGACTTAACCCCATCGTCTGCGGAGAGAGCAACCGCTTGTCCGTATGCAACTTGGCTGATGCTGAAGAACATCTTACTATGTTGTCTGAACTCCCTGACAGAACCTATGAAAAGTGGGGTGTTCATTGATACGCTGGTCATATATACCTGACCATAGCCCCGGCTTTAATATCGCTGGAAGCCCTCCTCCATATTTACTACATAGACTGAGTCCTTCAACCTCATTTTTATAAGCGAATTGACCCTAATAACTAAGTACAATGGGTTCTACAAACGCACCTATTCCGACCCTCCGTTGGGGCATAATTGGTGAGACTACTGCCCCGAAACCCTTATAAAAATACTAACAGCCCCCTAGGAACGGGACTCATCTCCTCCTGGTTCACAAAAGACATAACCCTTCCTCGCCGAACCCCCTCCGCAGCGCACACCATCCAGGCAATCGGCTCCTCCTCGCTCGAAAAAGGCAACGCATTCCTCACAAAGCACCTGTCAGCCCTTTCTCCTAGACCAACAGTCTACCCCAACTATAAGGGGGTCTATACCGACCCCGCTGTCGACATAATCTACATCGGTACCCCCCACGGCCTCCACAAACAGCACTGCCTCGACGCAATCGCCCACGGAAAACACATCCTTTGCGAGAAGGCATTCACCCTCAATGCCTCCGAAGCGCGCGAGGTCCTCGCCGCCGCAAAGGCCAAGGGCGTCTTCATCATGGAAGCCATGTGGACGCGATTCCACCCGCTAACGTCCAACCTGCGTCAAGCTCTCTATACCGACAAGGTAATCGGCGATGTCCGCCGCACATTCTGCGACTTTGGCCTCGACAAGGATATCGCTTCGTTACCTGCTGACTCGCGGCTGAAAGACCCGAGAATGGGCGCCGGGAGTTTGCTGGATATAGGCATCTATGCGCTGACTTGGGGGCTACTTACCCTTGATTCGGAGTTGAAGGAGAAACCGCGCGTTACTGCGACTCAGACACTTAGGGATGGGATTGATATTGCCTCGTCATTCATACTCCATTACCCATCCACAGGCCGCCAGGGTATCCTGACGTCCACAACGGAAGCTAGAACCCCGGAAGTCTTTATGAAGATTGAGGGGAGCGAGGGATATATAACCGTTGAGGGACCAGCGGCGTCAGCGCCGCGTGCTTTCACGGTTTATCCTAAGATTGGCAGTACCGGTACGAGTGCGGAGAAGGAACGGAAGAGGTATGAGTTTGAGCCGGAGGGAATGGGGTTCTATTTCGAAGCTGATGCGGTGGCGGGGAGTATTAGTCGGGGAGAGAAAGAGAATGAGATTATGAGCCATAGCGAGACGGTAAGAGTTTTGGAAATCCTTGATGAGATTAGGGCTCAGGGTGGGGCGAGGTTTCCCCAGGAGGTAGAGGCTTAGAGTTCAAGTAGTAGCGTGTTACTGTAGATGGATTATACAGGTAGACTGATAGAGAAAGGTGGAGTTCTGATTTACACTTGACCTTTCTAAAAGACCGCTAAAATGCTCCTGGCTCATACAACATGACATGTTCAAGGACAAAGTAGTAGTATCCAACTAGGCTACATATTGGTATCTGTTTCCATCGTCGCGCTCCATGTAATCTTTCTCGATCAACCTGTTTAATCCACGGTTAGCAATTTGACGCCTAAAAAAAAAAGAACGGTAGAGGAACTGACTTCTCAATATTCTTCTTGATATCCGATGGGTCAAGAACACCGCGGCTCCGCGTTGCCTTGATGACTTCCGCCACCAGTTCGGCGTGTGTGATGCTCTTGCGACTTTTCATTATCCGCACGATTGCTGCTTGAGTCTCGTAGTGGCGATCAGCGGCGACTCGTTCATGGGTCGTCTTGTTCTCCTCTTTCGTTTCCTTGAGCTGGATCTGGTTAATCTTGATCCGCATCTTCGGGTCGGTGAACGTTGGGTTGTAAGCGAACTCGTCGGTCTCATTAACATCCCGACCCTTAGGCTTCTTGCTGAGAACTCGGTATTTGGCGCATGCAAGAGACTGGAGCGTCCGCGTAAGCTCTTTGTCAGCTAGAAAATGTCAGTAAATGATGGCGTGAATGGCGAAATATTCAGGCAAGGTGACCTACATAGTGTGGTGGCCTCTTGAATCTGGCGATAGCTAAGTGTGCCCCCATCCGGGAGTTCATTGAACAGTAGAAGCACAACCGCCTGGAATGAACTGACGACGAGTTCCTTGTTTCCTTTGGGGAACCTTGCCCGGATCTGACAGTGTGCTAGCTGGTGCTTTCACGTGAGCTTCCGACCATTGTATTTGCTGTCGTAGAACCTCTCAAAGTCGCTGATGGCGGTTGCGATCTCCGGCGGTATCCGCACTGGGACATCCACGTATGTCGGCCATGCCGCTTGGGAAAGCACACTGACGTGCAAATCAACTGGAAGAGGAGTTTGTCGCTCTCGCTGAATGGAACTATAAGCACCCATTTCATCCCGAGCGACTTCCATATCTTTGAACATGGATTCGAGGTTGTGTGTGAAACTCGAGCCGCATTCTAGGACCTAATTAGTCTACAATAGAGAACGGGATATTGCACGCAAAACGAACCTATCTTGAGCCTTGACAACATGCTCTTCTCTGCATCATCGCTTGCGCTTCTGCCCATCAAGAGACGACGCGCAAGGTCATTCTTGTAGAAAGCCTCGAAGACAGCCTTCCCATGGACGAAGCGGAACAGATCTAACACCTGATCTAACTGCCGGTTGATCTCTGCATCTTCATCTGCTAGTGGCATGTCCTCTGCCTCTCGCGTAGGGGCTAGTCTCCATCCTCCCCGGAGAAGCCTGTCTACATATTTCGCAATCATCTCCCCCGTTTTTGGGTTGTCTGTGCCCCCCGTGGAGTCTGACTTTTTGCCCTTGTTCATGAAAGTCTCAAAGGCCTCGCGGAGAGTGTGGCCGAGATCTTCATTTCGACGGAATGATTCATTCCAGATATTGTCAAGTTGTTTCTTAAAGTCCAACAAACGGGCCACCATTTCCGCGTCTTTCTCTTCATCGAAAACGATGCTGGTCCCTTCCTCCACGATGTATGCGCTGAAGGCGCCTTTCAGTCTGGCGCCAAGATCCTTTCGCTCAAGGAGTGTGTAAAGTTGTGCTAGAGCAACTTTGTTCCCTACTCGCAGCAAACCGAGAACGTCTTTCTGATTCAACAAGACACTTTCCTGGTCTGTTACTAGAGTTTGGTCGAGTAGTTCAGAAAGTTTCTGTTTAGTGGTCTTGTTGAATGAGAATTGTTCACAACGATTCACCTCGTGCTCAATCAAGCGATGGGTATTTTCCACATATGACGCTAGATATCCGGATGCCTCTTGCTGAGCCCAAAGGGCAAAAAATTCCTTTGAATCCGCAATAAGCACAGGCTCCAAACCAGAAACATAAACATCAAGACTGTGGAATAGTTCAATAGCATTCCGAAGAAGTGAGGAGTCGGCAAGCATGCTGTGGTCCTCACTGCGATCCGCAGCGACGAGATTACAGGCACCGTGGAGTATCTTTTGCTGTAATGTGGGATCGGAGTATATGTGCTGTCGGAACTGTATTAAACCCATCTCCCGAATTACGGGATGTTCTTTGGAGTGAAGGAGAAACGACTGATCAAGGTAATAGAATATCCAGCGCACGGTAACCTATTGCATATATCAGTATAAAAATTTCCGCATCATGATAGAGAAGACCACCATACCAACATCGATTGCCATACTTTCCACCCCTCTACCACAGACCTTAATGTATCAATATTGGATCCCATTCGGGCCTTGTCGACCAGAGAATCGTGTAATTTTCCTGTAACATGCTCACGGCATCGCTCTTGAAGCCGCCTTGATAGCTCTGCAGCCCGGCCCTGACGACATACATTCTCAGCCCCCTTGTATAGCTCCTCGAGTGATATCTCCGGCTTTCCGCCACTAAAGATTGCCGATAAGGCCGCATCTAATTGACCCCACACTTTATCAAAGTATGAATCCCGATTTAAGCGGCCGCCTGTTTTCAAATTCTTCACAACCAGTCTCTTCGCTCCAGTATGCGGCGTGAAGTTGCTCTGATGAGATGGGGCATTGCCAGGGCGAGGTTGAAGGGCGGAATTCGACAAGACAGGTCCGCCGGTACTCGGACCACTCGATTTTGACCCTGCATTCGAAAAACTGTACATTTCGCCGGAGCTGGGCTGGTTCGGTGGTGGGGACGACAGAGATGCTCGCACTCGCTTGGTCGTCAGCGATGGAAGCTCGTCTTGCGCTTTGTTGCGGAGGAGTTCTGAAATGGTCGCTTGCTGATTTGGAGGTTGTTGGGGCGATTCCTCCTGATCGGTAAGCTTCCTCTTGCTAGGAACCTTGCGCTTACCGCTCCTCTGCTCGGGGGCGCCCCTCGAGTTCCGCTGCATCTACCCGGCTCTATCTAGTAGAGGGAGACGAGGGGAAACATTCAGAGCTAGAAAGATCCGAAAAGCATTCGGACGACGAAGACCATCGCAAGAAGCTTCCAGTTCTAAAAATTCCTCGATATTTTGCTGGTTGATGCGATGGTAAGCTGAAATATGCAGGAAGCTGGGAGTGCGGGACCTCCGCAGTTCAATTGACGTTGTAGCCGGAGATAAGATAATACATGATGACATAAGCCGTGAGGCCAGAGAGCTCGAAGCGCTCCTTGGTTTCACACTACTTGAAATGTACGTATCCGTACTTAGAAATGGCTTGGCAATTGAGGAGCTAATAAGTGTAGTTACTTTCGTTGATGTGCTATAAAAAATTCGTGAGTCGAATGTAGAGTAGAATCAATTCCCATATGCTTTATTCCATGAATACACCAGTCCTTCCATGCATCGAGACTTATGCAAAACCTGGTTTATGAAAATAGCTGCGGCCCAATATGTTTCTGGACTACGCTTTCTTCGACCTGCAACGAAAGTTAGACTTTGAGACGAGACGGTGAAATGATTGTACGTACCTCTAAAAAGTCTGTAGCAGCAACGAGGGCCGTGTATGACTTCGCAATGCTGGTAAGTGAGTCGTGGTGGTCGGGAGCGCCCGATCCGCCAATTTTGGCAAAACGCTTGAATATGCCCACCATGCTCTGTCTGTTCTCCGTGAGGAAGGTCCGGGTCTGCTCGACCATTCGTTCGTTGTGGAATCCCCGGGAAAATGCTGCCGTGACAATAACTCGGAGAACCGTGTCGAGGAGATCGTAGTATTTCCGAAGAGCATCGGCGTTATCGATGTCTGTCGTTGTTAGAATGAGGTGAGGAAACTGCTAAGAATGCATAAGGACTTACCGATACCGAGATCAGGGTCCGCAGCGAATAACTGTGAATCGTGCACAGCCTGGAATAAGCCAGCCTTTAACACGTGAGTTGCGCCAGGTTTCGTTTGGCAGAGCTGTTGCAGCAAGGATAGTAGGGATTCGTAATATGATAAGAGTATAGGCGTGTCTACAATTTTTGATTAGTGACCCGTGACTAACTGGCGAATGTGAAACACCTACCGTTGGTTTGGGCATTCTTAAGCTCGACCGGCAGCACTCGAATGCTATCGAGGAATAAACTCAGGTAATTGGACTGGGCTATTGATTCGGCTAAAATCGCATCCGCCTGCCTGTCTAGCGTTGCCAGAGCATTGAGTAGTAAAAGTGCTGAAACCCGGCACGTTTCCTGGCCGGTGTAGGCATCGTCGCAAATGGCCTCGATGAGAGCGCTACCCGACGATTTGACTACTTGCTGGCAGTGTTGTCTCATGCTGTCATTTCCAGTGCCAGGGGAGACGATGCGGGCAATGTAGAGCGCGCAGATGTTGTAGAAAGTCTCCTTTAGATGGACACTCCCAGTGGACAGGACGATACCTCGAGTACAGATTTGGAATAGTTGGTGGAGCTTCTCATCAACAATATCCCCATTACGCTTCGGAGGTGTTGATTTGTTTGGTGTTGGCTCCAAATATTCGACCAACGTCTCCGCTAATCGAGCCAGTTCAAGACCCTCAGGGAGATTCTCCTCAATAGCACCCTCAAGCTTCGGTAGCGTTAGTTGAATGGAATGTAGGATGAATGTTAATTTTCGTCCACCCTCAAGCTCACAGCAAGTGAGTATGGTGGTGAGTAACTCAGCCCAGGAGCGGAGTGCCATGCGCCGGTTGAAGTTGATTATTCGGGATTGGTTTGTTGCTCGCAAGAACACAGTTAAGTTTTCCCCTTCCGCGTCGAACAATTCAGCATCCTGCGGACGCAACTCATTGTCTGCTAATCGGTCTTCTTTCCTGGCTTGTATGAGTGCTTCCACTTGGGGAATGTCGTATAATGCAAAAGAGCCGTCTGCTTGCGGCTTTGCGCACATGTCAATATTAAGCCCCGCGAGAAATTCCACGTCTGGTGTCAGCGCATGGAACTGAATATCAAGGTCCGCGAAATCGAAAAGGTCGAACACAGTCGGGTTTGAAATGATTTCTCCATTATCTAAAGTGGAGCTTCCAAACAAAGTAGCCAGGATATTCTCTAGTAACGTGGGTGAGCCAATTTTTGCCGCAGAACGGATTTCCGTTGCAGCATAGTCGAATAGACAGCTCCTAAACAATAAAAATTCCGCGAGCGCAACTGTCGATTCGCATACCCAAAAGTGCTCTGCTGCAAGAGGTAAGCTGTCCCATTCCGTGTTTGGCCCGACTAGAGGCTGGCTCGCAAACAAGCTGATAAGGAAGCCACTGGCACGCATCTCCGCTAACGTATAATATGATGAAATTTTCGACGACCACAAATGTTTCAATACTTCAAAAGCTGTGCGTTTCGAGTGCAACATCCATGGCACAATGTTGTTGTCCAGCTCACCCGGGTAACTTTGCACGTAACCTAGAATGGCGTGCAGCAAGGACGTTCCGTTGGCAAACAAACCGTCAGCAGAAACATCGAGCAGGTTGCCCACACAGCCGAAACCAAGCAGCAAGTGAGCAACTGTAGGCCGATCCGAGATCATATCCAAACAACTATTGAGGAGTTGTAATAGGCTCTGACGTATAATATAACCTGAAGCTAGCGGACCAGAATCAAGCTCCCTCAGGTCGGGTTGCATATGGAGCACGAAAGGACGAGAGACACCGTCCACATCAACTTCTGTACTCAACACCTCAACGATCTTGTTCGATGACCGCCATCTGGATAGCTCCGGGGAAGAGAGCCTGTTCAGTCGCTCGGAACTCGATAGCTTTTCCAATAGTGCCATCGAAGAGACAGTAAGCTGCTGGTGGCCCGTGCTGCAATATAAACACAAATTGGGGATGATCTGTAAATTGTTCAAGACGCAGTCCTCGAACGCGGAGAGAGAAGAATTTGCAACGTTGGGTCTGCTTCCAGGTTGTGACCTTATGAAGGGTCGGACGATGTTGAAGTATGTTGATTGGAGATCCATAATCATATACATAACCTCAATGCTCTTAACCAAGGATGATACCAAAATAGAGTCTGACGGAGCTTTCGAAATCTCGGCAACCTTCTGGTCCGCTGTTGCAAAAATAGCCTTGATCACGTCTTCATTATACAGCCATTCGGCTACACGCGCGAACGGGTGAAGGCGAACATATGTGAGTAGTGTCGAAGTTTTAAGGCTGGGTTCTGGTGTAGCCGATGCCCCACTAAGCGCAGTAACAAGAGGCTCGTTGAAGGAATTCAGGCATGTCAAGACAAAATCCAAAGAGTTGTGAGTGAGTAGTCGAGATTGGCGCTCGTTGAGATCAGGAATCTTTCTTGAGAGTGCTTGACCCAAGATGAAGTCTATGTACGGTTCAATACCCGGCATACGATAGGACGAGCCAAGCGATTCGGGGAAGGGCAACCAGAGGTGATAATTAGTTGAATCGGTAGCCGGGGAAACAAGGGAAAGTATAAGAACGATGAACGCATTGGCCTGGTCGAAGCTTTCGCCAATTTTCTCGAATGCCTGCTGCTCATGCCAGATAAGCGGGTTTGAAACCAGAGGAACTTTGTTGTGAGCGGAGGCACTCATAGCTCCGCTAGAGATCCATTGATCAATTGAGAGCCACATTTCATTTCCGTTAAGAGCGCTCCTGTCAGTCATCAGACCCGCAAGGGCTTGGAACACCGTTGCTCGTAAGTGAGACGGTAATGGCCCACTGCAGAGGGTCAAAAGTGTGCTAACAATGTTAAACGATGGGTGATGTAGCATCCATTCTCGGACGGTGGCGCTCTGTCTGGAAAGATGCCCGAGGAGACGGAGGTAACATGAGAGCATGACAGGACTTTCCGGTTCACTCATATCAGCCGGCTCAAATTTCCTGGCGCGTTGAATGGTTTGGGCTGCTGTGGGTTTTTCTGTGACTCGTGTTGCGTATATTTGAAGTTCTGCGAACATTTGCGACCAATTCATGGATGTGGACCGCTTGAATTTTGAGGACATGAATTTATCTTCTTCCAAGAGGAACCTATGCGCAGACGCGGCATTGTCTTCTCCTCCAGAGATTGAACATAGTAGTTCGCAAAAGGCGCTAACCCTGGGTACGGTCTGTCGCTTGGAAGCCCACTGCAGAAAGCCGTATAGATTTCCATCGGGATCAGCCCAGAACTCCTGCGCTGCGTCTGGACGGCCTTCGAATGCGAAGGCCATGATTAGCAGAAACGATTCAAGATGTGTCCGGGCTTCCACTAAACTGCGATGTAGATTCGAAGTCAATCCATCCCTCAGCGCGGTAATTTGATCCAGTCTTTGAGAATCCTCCTCAGTTTTCAGTTTTCGAACAGCGTCTGGCATATTCGCCACACATGATTCCGCAAAGGCCTCAAAGTTTTCCATTAACAACATTTTCAAGTACGAAGAGCATGGGTCTGTTTCAGGCGTCGCCCAGCCACTTTCCCTCATTGAAGACGCACTTTCTCTCAACAGCATCGTCACCAATTCACTGCGGACTGGGTCGTTCCATTCCTCACCACTCACACCTGAGCAAATGGCAACTAGGAGATCCAGACCTCCGTCGTCTAGGGCCGACATGAACGTTTTTGTACGCTCCTCAGTTTCCTTTTCGAGATCTACACCTGGTGGAGCTGACGACGGCCCATCGTAGTCCCATCCACTGTAAACTGCGAGCCAAAGTGCGATAACCGCCGAGTGAAATGTCTGGTGTCTCCAGTTCTGGCCATCTTTAGTAGCGACAATCGCGGTATTTAGGCTCCTGGCGTCATTATAGTTACCCGATCGCTCGGGAGAGCCGTGTTGAACAAACGAAGAGATTATGGATGGAACGTAGTGGATAAGTATTCCATCAAAACGGTCGATCTTCCTGAGGTGGTTTAACAATATCCTTAGATCCTCAGAGCTTGTGTATGGCCCTTTGAAAAGGTAGCATATTATTGCGCCGAGCGATTCGTGTTGCTGGAACAATGTGGTGCGCTGGTGCTCTATAGCCTCCATGATATCCTGATCTTCTTCTCCAACAAGGGAAACCTTTTGGGTTTGTTCACCCAGAAGAGCCAGCCACCTCTCGATATCCTCCATGGATTTTAGACATTTGCGTGTGAATAATGATGCGTTCCGCAGTTGGCCGTCTTTGATCTCGACAACATGAGCCAACATTTCTTGCATCAACTCTTGCGTCGCCTCCCGCTCCACCTCGAAAGATTCCTGGAAGATGAGGCGCAATGATTCTAGCAAGAAGTGTCGGCGTTCGTGGAATTGTATGATTGCGACAATCACAGGAGGCCTATCCAGCATTGGAGCAGCTTCCTGCGCCCTAAGAAACAGCAGCGATGCAACCAATTCGTCGATATCGAGTGCGTCGGCGACCTGAAGTGCGCCTTGTTGGAATTCCTCGTTGACTGAATATTCCACATCGTTGATTGTGATTTTCCCTGTATTTGGTGTGGAGCAAGTCAGCGCAACAGCTTTTTCACCATTTAAATTATGGAGGTTGTAGCGTATGTTTTGGTCATACCAGATAGAACACTTTGTCGGCTTGCATTGCTCTTTGTGGGCTTGTCAAGTAGGGACCTAAAGGCATCGATGTGAGTCTCCAACTCGACGCGGAGTCGGTCTATGTTGACGAGTGACGAGTCAGACAGAGCGGAAAGATCCTGGTACAGGCCGCGAAGGCCATCCAGAGATTCTGCGCTATCCATGCTCAGAGCCGAACGGGTTGGTGCCTGAAGCGCAGCGGAGGAAATGCGATGCAAAGAAGCATCAGAATGTTTGTTCCAGCAACAAAAAAGGTCGGGAACGCGACAAAATTCCGGCGGTCTAGAAAGGCGGCGAGAGCTTTAGTGACCCACCACCAATCCCTCAGCTCAACACCAAAACAGCCTCAGAACTGGGGATCTTCAGGTGAATATAATATATTTAGTTATTTGCGAAAGGTCGGCTGTCGTCAGTCGAAGTATACTCACATTGCGACGCATATATCGCAGGGTTTTTTTGAATGATGGGGCATCTGAGCATTTCCAGATGAGCTACAGAGCTGCTCCCACTGTTTTCCAGCCCAGAACTAAAGCCAAGACGCCCCGACGATGAAGGGAGAGATTACTCTCGATGGAGCGATTGCGCTTCTATCGTCGGAGAAGATCAAGGACCGCACAGATGGCTTAGCCGGTTTGTCTTTCCAATATCGAACGCCTTTGTCCCCGTGTTCTGACGCTCGCTAGATTTGAAACATATTCTCCAGCAGAATAAGCGGAATTCGAAACTGTATGGGAGCTTCCTATGAATGGATCTCATCTGATTGAAATTCTTGTATATTGACGTATCTCCACTCTACAGGCGATCAATGAGCGACAAGGCTTGCCACAAGATTTTTGAGTCTCTATTCCGTCTTATTTCTACGGAGAAATCATTGTATAACAGAGCAAATTCCAAAGGAGCTGCCTCTTCGCGCCTATCTGCATGTGTCTCCGTTCTCCGTACAGCTGTTGACGCGTTGCTGTGCAACTTGCGGATCAAGTCAGTTCGAGCCGTTCTTGACCATATCACTGATGTCTTGGCCAATCCAGGGACAGCTCTTTTTGAGCTTCTCAGTGTGGACTATATAAAGTGTTTGAGTACAATCTTACATTACTCCCCACATGTTGAACATCTGGGCGTTGAAGAATGGGAGAGTGTCATGCACTTCTGTCTCAGAATCATAAATGTTTCAAACGATGAAGACAGCCAACGAAGCACATGGAGCCCTCGAACGTCTATTCTGGACGACTACCTCAGTGCTAGCGGCGGCCGATCGACACCGTCCAGGATGACACCCTCGCTAGCCCTTAGAGAGAAACCCAATGGGTCTGCTGGGGCAGTTGAAGAAGCCCTGGTATGTATCAGGATACTCTCGGGAGTCGCAAACGCGCCTATTCAAGAGAATGCGGAAAGCATACTTCCTGGGCTAGTAAAATATGTAAGGTCATCGCCTCTTGCTGGAAGTGGTCATCAAGCAGCCTTTTCTACCATTAATACAGTGGCGATGAGAATCATATTCGATAACTCAGAGCTCACTCGAAACACATTACTTGACCTAGTCCCATCCATTCGACAACATTGGGCCACGAAACTTGTAGGCCTGAGGGACGAATTGCTCGTCACTGCCATGCTTGTTGTGGCTATCTTGACTGATGAAATACGGAGAGCACCTGCGGCTGATCTAGAAATTACAATTGATGGGCTTATGAATACTTTACAGCACGAGTATTCCAAGCGTCCTGAGAAGGACATCCTTCAGGTGGATGAGCTGGTGTTCGACTCTAAAAGTTCAGCATCGCATGAAAAGTTTCACCTGTGGCCACGACTCGAGAGCGCTAGGTCTGAGCATAATTGGACAGTAGTCTGGGTTATCGCAAGATTAATACAGATGTCTGAAGAGCTGGTTACACGGTTTCCCCCCTCTGCTGAGGGCGAGGCTCCGAGTAAAAAGCAACGACTCGGGTCGAAGATTGACGATGTTTTTCGAGATTCTACCGCGTCTTTCAGCGCTAGAAGAGTGCCTGCCTTGCAGTTGATTCCTTTTCTACCCAATCACTATGCCACCATCGAGTCAAAAGTCTCCTTGCTGGAGCGATTAATCCCAAACATACACGACGACAATAGCGCCGTATCCTCTTGGACAATGATTGCAATTGCAAGGTACGTGCATATGAACAAGATGACCGGCAACCGAATAACTGACGTTCCGCCATAGTGTTGCAGCTAGCCCCGAGGCAGATGCGTCGATTCTCAAACGACATTGGCAACAAGTATGGGACTTAACGTCTCGTGCCTCTACATCACAGCTCACATCCAGGGCTGCCTGTAATCTCCAGAACAGTATTCTTAAGTTTGGCCTGTTGGACTACTCTGCTGTGGCAGAGACGACGGATTCAATGCTTTCATTTGTCAACTTGAATGGGCCATCCACCCTGTCCGATGCATCTCTTGAGTTATGGGCCAGTGTAATAAAAATGACAACCCAAATGAATCCAGGATCTGTTTCAAATGCATCTAGCCAAATTTGTGCGTGGTTGAGAGATGTGTGGAGCATTGGTATGTTGCGCCCTTGTCTGTGAATAACGCCAAACTTACAGTATCCATTAGGGACATCGATGGAAAGAACACAAACATCGCAGGTTGCTGCATTCGCACGCCCGCTTGAACTTCTGAGTTTAATCATGGCTTGTACGAACAGGCCCTTTCGCCAACCTAGGGTCTTGTTTAAAGGCCCAACAGGCATTATTGCGAAGTGTTGGTTTTTTTACCACACAAACAAAAGGATTTGGAGTTATCTTTTTGATATAGACAAGCTACTAGATGTATATGATATGTGGGACGCGGAAGAGACGGTTTCTATCCAGGAATTTTCACAACTTGACCCAAATGATTTGGGCATCATTGACCTGTTGCAAGCAAAATCGGAATATTTCCTTCATTCTTGGCAAGTATTATCCGGAGACAAATCACGGCACATCACATCGGATATTGTCCAGATTCTCACGTCTTTCTGCATAACTGTTGTTCTATACTGTTCCTGCCTACCGGAGCAGCCAGGATCTCGGCTACAGGCCTTGCACTCAAACACTCATCGTTTGTGGGAGAGTATCTGCTCATTCCTAGCTTCACGCGAGTCTACATTCATTCTACCTGCCTTACTATTATTCACGCCTTTTATTCCTCTGGATTCGTGCTTTTCCAAACCAGCCGCTGGTGCTCACAAGGCTCTCTATGGACTTGTAGCCCCTTTAAGCAGAGTTCTCGAAGGCTACAGGCAGATCCATAAAGAGCTATCTGCTCCCAAAGAGGAGGAGGGAGACATGGACTTAGACGATCCTTTTTTGGCGTCAACGGACCAAATCGAGGAGGTGTCAAACATCGTATCTGCCAATCGGACAGATCTACCCCTATTTCAAGATACTGCTAGCTTTCAGCGTTACATGACGATCCATCTTTCTCTTTTTCAGCGGATATCTGCCGAATTTGACCCCTCTCCGCTACTAGGTGGTGATGCGTTGGTTGAGTATTTGACCAGCCTTGATCAGGTTGACTTTCTGGCAGCACATGGACTTTTACCTTACGTTTATGAGTCATGTGCTGAGATGGATAGGGAATCCTTACTCGGGATACTTGAGGATTTAGGTGAAAAGTGCCTCCAGTCATATGAGTTGGAGCGCTGTGAAAACTCACATCTGATTTGCATTCGCATGATGGGCAGCGTTGTCAAATCATGGACCAGTGGGATTCAGGACAATCTTAGCGACTCGGCTGCAGACATTTATACTTGGTTCACCGAAGTTTTTCTAAAGAGGGGAAGGGCTTCTCCATCAGTCCTGGCTGCATTCGCCCACCTTCTAGGAGACGTCCTAAGTTTGAACCCCACGTACTTGAGTGGCCCGTCAAGCCCGTCACCTAGAACAACGCTCTTCAGTATTATCGGAGAGGGGGGCGTGCTGGTTAAGTTCAATGCGGGAAACCTGATCCCTCAACTGTTTGGGCAATTTCTTCTCAAGGATCATGATGCTATATTCGATGACGTCCTTGATTGTCTCCCGCGGGATCCTGATTGGCAAGAAGGCATCGCTGTTCGATTGTTCCTACTTGCCCAGCTTGCTTCTAAGTGGCACACACTACTTCGAAGGAGCATTTATCATATTTTCGAGACTCCGGCTCAAGTACATCACTCTCTATGGTACGCCGAAAAATGTCTACAGCAAGTCTCGGGCGCGTTGGGCCTTCCGGATGCGAAGGAGGTATTTCGACTTTTCTCATCTCAGATAATCTATACCTGGACTGAAACGCAGTCGGTAATGTCCATGCCCTTTAGCATATTTGGTTATGCTAGTCTCGAGGACATGCTAAGTGATGCTCAAGACGAGATTGTTGGTCAAATAATGATGCGTGCCAGTGAAAGTGATGCTGCAGAACTATCAAAGTTTATGCGTCGGCCATTCGTTGAGCTCCTGGCAGACTCTTTCTACAAGGCTGAGGCATATACTATAGCCCGTGACATAAGTACCCCTCCAGGGCAAGGAAGTCAGCCCAAGGGCGTGGAGAATCGACTAAAGAAGGTGCTAGGCGCTGACCAGTTCATGACGTTGATCGATGCACAATTCCCCCAAATTATAGCTACATTTTTCGGGGTCGTTGACCTTTACGAGCAGATTGAGAAAGCGTTTTCGAGACGGGAAAGCTTTCGAGGGGCGCTTAATACGTTTAAACATATCTCGGGCAAGAGCTCTGCGAGAACTGTGCTGCCTGCGAACCAACAACCGTCGTTCAGAGCACGGTTTCTGCTCGACGAACTTGAATTCCTATGCAAACGAAGTGGCTATGAACTTGAGACCATCTGGACTCCTTCTTTAGCATCGTATGTCTGTCGGACACTGTTGGAGTCAATTCATCCTGCTCTTGGCTCCTTACATGCTTGCTCTGTGATAAGGAAGATCAAGATCTTGGTATGTGTGGCTGGACCTGCCATGCTGAGTGACTATCCGTTTGAAATGATTACCCATGCTCTTCAACCTTTCCTTGTGGATATATTTTGCTCCGAGGATGCGCTGTCAATATTTTGGTATTTGCTGGAGGCCGGGAAGCCATATTTGCGGGACAACCCGGGTCTAATGGCTGGGATCGCAGTTTCTACGTCACTGTCCTTGAAAAGGTTCCTGGCATCACCTCCTATGAACCCGCGGCACGAACACCAATTGCGAATTGTTGTTGGTAACATCCACACGTTCTTGGGATGGTTGGAAGAATATCTCAATTCCTACACGTCGCCTGCCTTGGATGATTACTCTTCCGAACGTTTTCAGCGGTTCACTGGCTTTTTGCAAGCCACGGTGGGACAAGAACCCGGCTCAACCGGTGTTAGTGAAAGTGACCTACTACTGGAAGTGCTAAAGGACCGCGAATCCAAGAGCAGCCTCCTCAGCAAACCAATATCTGATCATGTTATCTCGCTGCTTTGTAATACTTCCGACGGGCCGGCTGGGTATCACCTCACAGCCATTGAGCAAGATGAAGATGCCATTGATAACGCTATCACCGTGTGCCAAACTCTCCGAGATTTCAATCCCGGTCCGGAATATCGGTCTTGGGCTGCGCGAGTGGTCGGAAAAGCTTTCGCGGCCACTGGCAAAATAAATGACGCTCTCCTAAGGGAGCAGGACCTTGCACTTTTTCGACCCCTCTCGCCGCAGTCTGATATTGATATCCTCTGCCGTTCCAAGGCAAACATTCTCCAACTTCTTTGCAGCATATTGCTAAATAGTAATCAAACGGGGCCTATTGAGCGTACCTTACAGCTCATTGTTACTAATCTTGCCAACTTTCCTGACTTTGAACTCTGTGCGGCCGATATTCCTCCTTCACTCATGAAGGCCCTCACATGGAGACCTTACCAGTGCCCTGGTTTAGCTTTAAGTGCCCTAGAGGTCAAAGAACGCGACCGTGTACGCGGATTGGATGTCGGTCTTTCACCTGCGTGCTGGGCACGCAATGTGGGCCTTCTTCTTTCAAAAACAGCATCAGCAGACCCAGTCCTTGGGCCGTTGAACAGTATTTTATACCTAATCCCTGATTTGGCAGCCCGGCTACTCCCCTACATTCTGCATGATGCTCTGCTGGCGGAGCTCCGAGGGGAGATTGACATACGGGAGAATATATCGCAAATCTTCAATGAGGTTTTGCAAAACGATGAAGATAAGACAGTTCCCCACTCACGACTTATCATCAACTGCATCCTTTACCTGCGCGATCAACCCCGACCGGACGAGCATACGATAGTCGAGCGGGAAGCTTGGCTGGACATCGACTACGCAGTAGCTTCCTCGGCTGCCAGTAGATGCCGAATGCCTAAAACAGCCCTCATGTTCCTCGAGATCCATGCATCACGCTCTGTGTCTAGCTCGCGCCGGTCTTCTGTTGCTAAATACGAACCACCAGCAGCACTTTTGCACGATATTTTCAAGAACATTGATGATCCAGACTTCTTCTACGGAATCCAGCAGACCTCCTCTCTAGATTCTGTCATGGAAACACTCGAGCACGAGAGTTCGGGATTCAAAAACCTCCTATTCCAAAGCGCGCAGTACGAGAGCCAGGTGCAGATGACTGGTTCTGGGAATACTTATGGTGTTCTCAAGGCACTAAATTCGACCAATCTCCAGGGAATTGCTAATTCTATGCTTAGTGCTCTTGGAAACTCAGGTGATGCTGCGATTCCGTTTAGCAGCATGCTTAAAGCTGCCACAAATCTGCGGCAATGGGACATACCTGTTTCCCCGCTGAATTCATCGCCCTCGGCGACAATTTTCAGAGTTTTCCAAAACTTGAATACTTATGGAACGCTGGCTGACATGCGTACATCTATCGATGAAAACTTGACAAACAGTCTGGCTTTGATAGATAGCGATAGTCGATCAGCTAAGTCCCTGCGAACAGCCATGAGAGTCCTCGGGATTCTGACTGAAATTGAGGAGGTTCTAGATTCTAAAACGGCGGATGAAGTCAGCCAGGCATGGCAGAGGGTCTCGGAAAGAACATACTGGCTGCAAACTACTGAGTATGTGAACTTCCTGCTAATTATAATTCAGCACTAATAAGTACACAGCGTCCACGAAGTTGGCGAGATTCTGAACTCACACGAGACGTTATTCTCATCTATAAAACAGAATGATTATCTCAAATCTGCGTTCAACTTGGGTGATCATGATGCGCAGTTGCTCGAGGTGAAAGTTATCCGGCAGTCCCTACATATTGCTAGAAATCATGGAATCGCGCAGGCTTCGCTCAAATCCGCTGTATACCTGTCAAAAATCTCAGATCAAAGTGCTTCACTAGGATTGAATGTCGAAGGCGTGGCAAAATTCGACTTAGCCAATGTGCTATGGGATCAAGGGGAAATGGCGCCGTCTATCCAAATCCTTCAGCAGCTCAAGGATAGAAATGACCTCCACAAACAAGCAATTCCCATGAGCCGGGCAGAGCTTCTTGTTACTCTAGGCCACCACATCGCGGAAGCTCGCTTGGAGAAGCCAGAGGCGATTATTCAAAATTATCTCACACCAGCGGTCAAGGAACTGAGAGGCCGCTCAGAGGCAGAAGACGCCGGACGAGTCTATCATGGGTTTGCCATGTTTTGTGACCAGCAATTACAGAATTCTGATGGATTGGAAGATTTTTCACGTGTTGAACAACTCCGCAATCGCAAGGAAAAGGAAGTCCTCGCCCTTGATGCGATGCTCAAAACTGCAGAAGGCAAAGCACGAGACAACCTCAAGTTTCACAGGGCCAAAACAAAGCAATGGTTTGACCTCGATGACCGCGAGTACCAGCGCCTGAAGCGAAGTCGAGAAGCCTTCCTTCAGCAATGTCTTGAAAACTATCTTATTTGCCTGAAGGAAAGCGAAGCATACAATAATGACGTTCTCCGCTTCTGTGCGTTGTGGCTTGACCAGTCTTACAGCGACATTGCCAACAGAGCAGTCTCGAAATATCTTGCAGATGTCCCTAGTCGAAAGTTCGCCCCTCTAATGAACCAACTAACATCGCGTCTCCTGGATGTATCCGACGATTTCCAGGGTCTGCTCTCTGCCCTTATTTTCCGAATTTGTTCCGAGCACCCATTCCACGGAATGTACCAAATATTTTCAAGCAGCAAATCCAAGGGCGGGAAAGATGAATCGGCATTATCACGCAATCGAGCCGCCACACATTTGGCTGACATCCTTAGGAGTGATAGGAAGATTGGGCCGTTGTGGGTGGCGATTCACAATGCAAATATCAACTATGTGCGATTTGCTGTCGAACGGTTGGACGACAAGGCTAAAAGCGGTGCAAAGGTGCAGCTCAAAAAATTGCAGACCGGCGTACGTCTTGAACAAGATGCCGTAACTCAACGGTTACCGCCCCCAACCATGAAGATCGAGATCCGCATCGACTGCGACTATAGTGATGTCCCTAAGCTTATCCGGTATTACCCCGAGTTTACGATTGCGTCTGGTGTTAGCGCGCCTAAAATTGTCACCGCAGTGGCCAGCAATGGTGTGCGGTATAAGCAACTTGTAAGAACTATGTTTTATATACTTCTATCATTTCTGCTAACAGTATCACAGTTCAAGGGAGGTAATGATGATTTGCGGCAGGACGCTATTATGGAGCAAGTTTTTGAGCAAGTCAGCAGTCTTCTCAGAGACCACCAGGCTACCCGGCAACGGAATCTGGGTATCAGGGCCTATAAAGTCCTTCCTCTGACCTCAAACGCGGGTATCATCGAATTTGTTCCCAATACAATACCGCTTAACGAATATTTGATGCCGGCACATCAAAGATACTATCCCAAAGACGTGAAACCCAGTGCCTGCCGAAAGCATATTGCCGATGTACAAACACGATCCTTTGAGCAGCGTGTCAGAACCTACCGGAACGTGACCGACCACTTCCATCCTGTTCTGCGGTACTTCTTCATGGAGAAGTTCAACAACCCAGATGATTGGTTTGGAAGGAGACTCTCGTACACCCAAAGCACGGCAGCGATATCAATGTTGGGCCACGTCCTTGGACTTGGGGACCGTCACGGGCATAATATCCTACTCGATGAGAGGACCGGCGAAGTGGTACATATTGATTTAGGTGTCGCTTTCGAGCAGGGACGCGTGCTGCCTGTCCCAGAAGTCGTTCCGTTCCGCTTAACGCGCGACCTGGTTGACGGAATGGGGATTGCTAAGACCGAAGGGGTTTTCCGGCGTTGCTGTGAATTTACCCTGGAAGCGCTTCGACAGGAATCTTACAGCATCATGACGATCCTTGACGTGCTTCGGTACGATCCGTTGTACAGCTGGACAGTATCACCATTACGAATGAAGAAAATCCAGGAGCAGGAACCAGGCGATGGGCCTCCAGTCCTACCGGGCTCGACTGTCGATCAACGACCCACGAATGAGCCAAGTGAAGCTGATAGGGCTTTGACTGTTGTTGCGAAGAAGTTGAGCAAGACTCTAAGCGTTACAGCGACTGTGAATGAATTGATCCAGCAAGCGACAGATGACAAAAATCTCGCTGTGCTGTACTGCGGTATGTTATCTATATACTGTCTTGGTTGTGCTATGAACTAATCGAAAATGCGATGTAGGCTGGGCCGCATATGCATGAGCGTGGGGTGTCTGCGATGGATGATGAACTTGGAGGGATAAATAGAAGCGCACTTATAAATACCTTGCATGAATATCTAGGTTTGAACTGATTAACCACCTAACTATGTAAATAGCCCATCTAGTTCTGTAAATCGAAGGCATAGCGTGGCCTTCCACAGGGGGCGTGACCAGCTGCCATTTTTGCCTCTTTTGTCATCCGCTCCTCACTTTCTCTACCTCCAAACTCGGTAAATCGCCCAGCCTGACAACTTGACATCCCATCTATTTTCATCTTTAATCCGGATTTCATCCAAGCCTTCTGTTTATTATTCAAAGACCATAGAACATCGACTGGACCTTGGATGTGGGGCGAGCTTTTAACTTCGTGGCCTTTTTGAACAGGTATCCCTACTTGTGGGGGAAAGATATATATCACCCTCACGCCCTTAAGACTTTTATCTTTATTTATCTTGGCTCTGTTTGGTTCACCTTGGGTTCGTTATTCCAGTCGCTCGACTATATTTTAACACACCAGCTACAAGTAGCCACGTTACTGGCTGGCCACAACTACTATGGCAGGCACGCCCTCTGCCCCAAACAGGGGCCTCGTGGTCTTCTCTGGAGGGAGTGCTGCCAATAACCTCGTGGATGTTTTCGATTCTGTTCGGCAAAGCAAGGATTGTTCCTTAAGCTATATCATCCCGATCAGTGACAATGGAGGCTCATCATCGGAGCTGATCCGAATCTTTGGCGGGCCTGGTATTGGTGATGTAAGGAGTGAGTATCTTGGATTCACAATTGTCCTTCACGGTTTGCTCGTTTCGCTATTAATACTTGCACAGGTAGATTAGTTCGACTGATTCCACCCTCGCCTCCTAATTCAGAGCGAGCAGCAATCAAGACATTATTCAACCATAGACTGCCAGCGGATGATTCCGCTCATAGTGAGTGGCTTGCTATCGTGGATGGTACATCAGCATTATGGACATCGATCACTCCAGCAAAGAAGGAGCTCATCAGGTCGTTCTTCAACCTTCTTAACCTGGAGATTCTCAAGCGTGCTCGACCGCCATCGTCAACCTTCGACTTTTCCTCTGCAAGTGTTGGCAACCTATTCCTCACAGGCGCACGGCTTTTCAGCGGGAGTTTTGAAAGCGCTATATATCTACTAAGCAACATCTGCGATGTCCCTTCAGACCTTATTCGCGTGATTCCTGCAATTAATTCGAACTTTTCCCACCACATTTCCGCCTCGCTGGCCAACGGAACCATCATAGTAGGCCAAAACAGCATTTCTCATCCCAGCTTTCCACCTCGGCCGGCATCACCACGACCAAACATCGCCCTGCAGGACGACGGAATTAACACATCTATCGATCAGGGAATTGACTATACTGAACCATCCGACGTGCTCGACACAGCCGTCTACGAAGACGACCAACCGCCAGGATTCCTCCCCCACCTCCGCAAGAAGAGCATTAACTTCTCCAAGTCCGAAAACGAGGACCTACCCGCCCGCATCACTAGAGTTTGGTATATAAACCCATACGGCCAGGAAATTAGACCACGTGCCAGCCCGCGCGTTCTCGAGTCGCTGCGCGATTCGCAGGCGATTATATACAGTATCGGCTCCCTATACACTTCTCTCATCCCTAGCTTAGTCCTCCAAGGCGTCGGGCAAGCCATCGTTTCTAGCCCGGCGCGCCACAAGATTCTAATCCTAAACGGCTCTCTAGATAGAGAGACCGGTCCGCCTTCAGACCCATTCTCGGCGATGGATTTCGTCGAAGCAATCACCCGTGCGGGCGAGGAGAGTCGCGGACGTATGAAGCTCGAACCCACGCCGACATCTACATCCGCTTCAGATATTGAAGCATTTCCGTCCTTAACTTTGAATGATAGAGGCCTTTCCCTCCCTTACACCTCGTATGTTACGCACGTCCTTCATCTCGAAGGGCCAGGGACACCGCACGTCGACAGAGACCGGCTTTCTGAGCTGGGTATTGAGACCCTTCGTCTTTACGGGCGGAAAATTGTATCGACTCAAGGCGAGACTGGGATTGAGATCCCCGTTGGGATGAGATATGACTCCACAGGCCTGGTTCAGGCGCTGGAGGTTGTATTGGGAAAGAAAGGGGATGGGATGTTGAGGGGCGCGGCCAGTAGGAGGAATACATTGGACACAGGGAGGAAAAGTGGTGTTTAGAGACCTGTTTCATGAGTAGTGTTGAGCTTAAGTTACAAGATGCGGGTTGGGGTATTTTCTTTTTTTTCTTTTTTTAGACAGAAAAAGAGACAAGACTCGTAGATAAAGTAGATCGAATTTATTATTTACATCTCACATTATGATCACCATATCATTAATCCAAAATATAGCTTCGTAGTTTGATTCCACACAACAGGCCACAGACGCCGCCCCCATGCTTCGTAAGTCATATAGTACATCTGTGAAGTATAATCAAGGATATAAAAAGTGCAATGCAAGATCTTGGCAGACCGTACAGAAAATGACATATACATACGAAATGAAAGGGGGAATTAAAGGAAGGAAATTGAAGATGATTATGCTCTCGCCGTCGGGCGTGATTTCCAAGTCTGACGGCCGAAATTGACCTGGGGAGGCCTGCTCCCCTGCGGGAAGTCTCGAAAGTCACCGCCGTAGAGCCCTGAACCGATATCCATGAGAATTGCTTTTTGGGGTTCAGCTGCTACTATGGAACCACTGGCTGATTTTGTGCGGGTATTCGACCGCGTCGTTGTTTGTTTGGTGGGAGTATTTGCCTGAGTGACCTCTCTTATAATCTCTCGAAGTTCCTTGTCATCCTTGGTGATTTGAGCTTTTATAAGAGCCGGATTATTGGAGGTTTGAAGTGCAGACATTACGGTTTCTCGAGGTGTGTAACTGAACTTTTCTGGCGTTGGTGGCGAAATTGGGGTGATTGATGGGTCTAGGCAGGCTTGGTCGTTTTTGTCGAGGAGTTGAAGAATGTCAAGACTTTCGCCGTGGGGAATTTTGTGTGAATGAGATGGGGTTACGCAGTCCATGTCAACCTCTTTTCGCAACACGTGGTCAATGTCGATTTGAGAGAAGTAGGCACAGGATTGTGGCAAATCATCGATACCAACCTGCTGCGAGAACATGGCGCGCGTCCACACATTTGCAACCTGCAAAGCCAAAGCAGAGCGATATTTGTCTTCCTCTTTGACAAGATATCTGATTTCGTCGTGGACAGTGATGGCCAAACGGGCCTGGATATTGAAGCGTCGGATGAGATAATCCATAGAGATAATCAGTAGGTGAAGGTAATCCACACCGGAAGATTGGATTGCCCAGTTGATACGCGAGGTCATGAAGCTACCTCTGTTGATAAAGCGCCGCATCAGAGCTTCAGTAATACCAGCACCTAGAACTGGAGTCCGTGGCCGTTCTTGATCGGCAAACTCTTCTAACTTGTTGAAGACAAAGGACTCTGTGCCACCCCGCCAGAAGGGGTTGTCGCTCAAAAGGCGGCGAGTAGTTTTGACACCCTTCGTCTCCTTGTAAAGCTTGGTTGCTACCTCCTGGGTTTGTCTCTCAGTCATGGATGGGTTGAACTGGCGTAGTAAAGTAGCCGCAAATTTGACACCGGCTCCATAAATACGGCCGTAATTGAATACCTTCGCATCATTGCGAGAAATGCCCAAAATCTTAGCAGTACGTGAATGCATATCAGTTCCAGCAGCCTTGGACCCTTCCAGGGTCATGAATCCAATTGCATTTCCGCCGTGAAGTTGGAATTGAGCATCGCCGATTAGACTTGCAATCCATAGCTCTTGAGAGTCGACGTCGGCGCCAACAAAGGCGTAGCCCGGCGGAGCCTTGATCATTGCCTTTAACTCAGAGCCCACACGATTTTCTTTGGCATTACTGGCTGTAAGCCACGTATTTTCAACGGCCCTTCGAGTGATAGTTCCCATTGGAATAATTTGAGGCAGAATGAATCCTAGTTTCTCATCCTTTTTCTTGCTCGGAGCACGAGACCGTACGTCATCCTCATAAACGACAAGTTGACCCATGATTCGGTCACGAGCGCTGATCCAATAAGAACAAGACGCATTCATTTCCAATGCCTCCTTGGCAAGGGCATACTGAGACGATAGCGTGCCGCGCTCAAAATATTGCAGGTAACCTTTGGCGAGCGGACTGACACAGCGCGCCTGAGGTCCATCTTTGTGAGGAAGTTTGAAGTAGATGTGCCTTCTATCATTTTGAAGTTCTGCATTTTTTTCCTCGGACATATCGCATGCAACAACAGGCTGATTCTCGTACTGGTGAGCCTTTTCGCGAGGAACTTTGAATGTCCAACCGTGCTTATCCGACCAAATCAACGGATGTGTATCCCATGAGAGCTTGAGAAGTATGGGCGCGATCCGCGTCCTTACCGTCAGGTTGATATCGGATGTGTTTGACGTAAACAAGTCTTTATACCATTGCGGCATGCCGGGCTTCTTCTGCCTAGCAGCTGGTCGGGGAGCGTCTCCTTTCTTCTTGCCTTTGACCATTTTGATCTCCTGGCCCGACCAGTCCAGCTGTCGCAACCAGGGGTCATTATTATAATTTTCGGGATCGTCCTTGACACTCAGCGCCTCATCGCATAGTTCCACAAGCCGCCGTTGAACATCGCCCAACCTCTGATGATATGTCGATTCGGCATTGTCGAGATATTCTTTCCAGCTCTGATTTACCGGGAGAATGACTGAGGAGAGATGCCTCAGAGCACCAAAGCTGACAGGATGCGGGCAAACCTCAAGGAAATTTGGGAAAACCCTCTTATATACGCGATGCGTGATAGCAACATCAGCAGCGCAGTAATCAAGTAGCTCATCCAATTTTTCCAATATCTGAGGCCTGCCAAGCTCCCCAAAGTAGTCCCTTTGGGACTTGTCGATCGTAACATCGCAGTGGAATTTAGCCACATCTCGGAGTGAATTGACCGAACTTCTTCCAACCCAGAGTTCTTCTTCTTCGTCCCGCAGCATTTTATTTTCGATTAAAGCTGCGAGCTCAACAGAGTTGTTGTCACTTGCAATCTTTTCCCTTAGATCTTTATTCTTCTTATGACGCATCCACGTAGGCCGTTGCTGAGAGCACATTCCGTTGACAGCAACATGGAGAGACATTGTGTCAAGGAAAAAATTGTGAGTCTGCTTCAAATCATACTCTTCGAATACGCGCGCACGATCGTAGCCGATGTTGTGTCCGACAATGATACGAGGTTGGGTTGGATCACCCAAGGGAACGAGCTGGATTTCGTTCTCCGACTCCCCCAATAACCAGGGGGATATCCAAGCATACCAAGCCGAAGGGCTAACAGCGCATGCCATTACAGCAAATGGGTGTTCTTTGTACATCACTTCAGTGTCAAAAGTGAGCATTGACTCGTTCGGTGCCTCCACGGCCTCCCACGTGCCATCCTTGTTATATTTAGTCCACCCACTGCGCTTGATCCATTTTCGCGGTAGTTCCGGTGAATTTACTACCGCATATTGCTTGGAGTAAGTGAGATATGGCTCCGACGAGTCCATTCCTAGCTTGAAGAAATGCTCATCCAAAGTTTGCCCCTGGAGAGCCGGCAGGTCAAAGGCGACCGGATCCGCATGCTCCTGTGCTTTCCCAAGTAGATCATGGCGCGCAAGATGGTCTTTTGATAGGGCGACTAGACTCGGATCAGGCGCATTCGACCTATTGAAGAATATCTGCGAGTATACATGGTCGCTGAGTTGTTGGACACCGATCTCGTTGAACCTCGCCGCAGCAGGGACTGAAAAGTTAGCGTCAAAGAGTTGGCCGCACATTCACAATTGTAACATACCTGCCAGCTGTGTCTGTTGGGTCTCGTTTCTGCCATCTTGCGAACTGTAGCGTCTTACTGATAGTGGCGAGGCATGCGACTGCACAAGGGGATGAACGCGAAGTCTCTGAGCGTAAAAACGAGTCAGGCCCCTCGAACAGGGTGTGCAGTGACTCCTAAGCATATTACGATTGAAAGAAAGCCAATCGTATGAGCTCCATGATAAACTAAGTGAAATGTTGCCGGGTTGAGCGTTGGAAATCGAGGCAACATGAGACACGGAGTGGAAGTGAGCACCAAAGCTCTTTCCTATCGTGGAAACAAGAGTCCCGACCCGGCAGGTTGGTACGGAAGAATAATATTCCTCAGAATAATCACACCGCCTGCCAATACCGTTGGGACCTTATCATTCAGGTGATAAGCTGGGCAGAATCCGGGATTGTCAAACAATGAAGTGGCGGACATTCCTCCGTCTTTATGCAATTCTCTAGACAGTTGTCTCGCAATTCCAATCGACGTTTATCGCTGAGAGGAGAATTATTCTCTAAACAGGTCTTGAACGAAGATAACCTCAGATTTTCCACCATATAACCATGGATAACCAGGCTTCTTCCTCTCAGAGACGCCGCATCTCAACAGTTGAGATACCATCCTCATCACCCCCTCGTTCTCGACGACCTTCTACTCAAGCGGGCCCTTCAGGTTCTCGTAAACGCCGCCGACTTACAAACCAGAGTGTTTCCTCAACAGCGTCCCAACCTGAAAACGAACCCATCGAGTCTATTGATCTTACCGATGTCGATGGAAATTCAGCTATTGCCAAGGTACTGGCGAGGCAACGAGAAGATGCAGTCGCCGCCCAGCACACAGACGATAGCGCAAATTCACGCTCGCGGTTCACTGGTTATAAGTGTCCTGTGTGCATAGACACTCCTGTAGATGCTACAACTACAGTTTGCGGTAGGTACATTCACTGTGGAGCTGTACGCATTTTCTGATTCGAATAAGGTCATTTATTCTGTCATAAGTGCATCATCGAGACACTGAAATTTAGTGAAGAGCAGCGAGCAGACCACACAGGGAAAACCCCACGGGGTTCATGCCCCGTATGTCGAAAACCTCTCGCAAGAGCAGATGCACCCGGAAACAAGAGAAATCTTGTACCCTTACAAATAAAGCTTGTTACCAAAAAGCGAACGGAGCATAGGGGTACATCTTGAATATCTATCTTGAATATCCGGAAACCATTTTACTATTGACTTCGTACCTTAGTCCATGAGGTACAACCCCGCATATCATATCGGCCTCGTGGAACACCTTGGAAAAAGAGGCTCATTTGGGATATCCCCCTTATTACATACCCATCTGAACCTATAGGGTATGGTGCTATGGCGAATGCCGCTATTACATGAAGCGCCACCATCACCCCCGCGGAGACATGTCATTGCATACAATTGCGGCACGGTCGCGATATGCTTGCAGCTATACATGTGGCAGACCTGCAACGGCCGGGGTCTAGACCGTGGTTTAGAGCTTCGTTAAGCATAAAAGGAGAAATATACCTTATTTACAACAGTTCAAGAAATTAAATTTCCTGTAACCGTATAGAGTTGAAGTAAAAGACATCCGCTCGGCATTTGGATGGGTAAAATAATTGCGGCAGGGACGACGGGATATGTATAAGTCCCAAATCGGATAAGAGCGCCAAGACGTCAGGGTCCAGCTGTGACATCAAGGCCCGAGTCAAACATCAAGGTTGGAATGGAACGTGCCCTGGTATGTTCGGGACGTTCTTTCGGGATCTCGATTTGGTTGTCTCCATTACTATTGCCTAGACTTCTTTCATCGCTGGGCCCTCCATCTTTTGGTGTAACCCCTATGGAATTGTTCCTCCCCTGAAACGTCATCTCTGACAACAGAAGATCCGAATGGGAGATAGAGAAGCCGCGACAACAACTGGAAAGCACACATCAAATTTCACTCGATGTTCCTGAATTATATCCTCCCGTTCATTGGCTCTGATAGGGACCTTGTGTATTGGGCAATATGAGCGTTCATTCCCATGACCATGCCGCATTTGCGAGCACCCCGTCCCCACGGTCTGGATCAGTGCCTGATGTTGAAGCCCATCCACGTTCACCGCAGGAACAGCCTTTCCCCAGCACCTGGGAGCCTGCGTCACCAGAGACGCGAACTATTCCTGCAAGGCCGAGCTCTCAGGAGACAGTCAGGCACCGTGCGCGACGCGCAAATACTGCCCGCTCATACCGTCCGGACACTGTTGCGCACGACCCAAACTGGCAGCCGGGGACCGAACCTGGTATTGATCCTACCAGACCTCTCCCGGCTTATAATGCAGAATGGATGACCTCAATATCAACGAGCTTACATCGTCGGTGCGATATCACTGTAGTGGACTTCTCACAGAATGAAATGCGCCAATATGCACTCGACAACGACACGATAGAGCAATTTCTGGCCCGAGAGCGGGAGCCCTGGGTACAGTGCAGGTGGATCAACGTCAATGGTCTGAGCTGGGATGTTATTAGGGTGCTGGGTAACCAAAAAGGATTGCACAGGCTTGCGCTGGAAGACCTGATCAACGAAACTAATCGCACCAAAGTGGATTGGTATTCTGATCATGCGTATATGGTCCTTACGTTACAAAAGCTGATCACTCTTCGACAAGACTCGAGCGACTCAGAAGAGGAGGATCTCGATGATAATGAGTCCTTCAGGCCAAATCGAAGAGACTCCGGGATGAGTAGTAGCAGATCGGTATCTGTGAAGAAGCCCACCCGGCGACGTGTTATTCTAGCTGCCCTGAAAGATATCTTTTGGCCAAAATCGCGAAAAAATGAAGCATCAAATAGGAATACCGATGGAGCTGGCTCTCGGTCTGCTATGAATGGATCCTCGAAGAACCCCAGATTTGGTGATATCGCCGGTTTTCCAGGTGCTGCGCGTAGTATTCAGCGGTACCGAGGTGGTCCGAATGAAGATCGGATTGCTTTCATGGAGCGCCATGCTGTACTAGCACCGAAGGGCCTGGGTGTGACACTTGAACAAGTTTCAATATTTCTCAACGCCGATAATAGCGTCATTTCATTTTTTGAAGCAAGTGCAGAGGAGATTGAGGCGCCTATTGCGAGGCGCCTTACCCAACCAGAGACGATTTTACGCCAGTCATGCGATGCCAGCATGCTCGTGCAGGCCATATTGGATGCCATTATTGACCTGGCGATACCAGTGACCACAGCCTACCAAGACGCAATCGGTGATCTTGAGCTCGACGTTTTGACAGACCCAGATGTTGACCAATCCAAGAGTCTCTATATCCTAACCTCCGAAATCGCAATCCTTCGCAGCGTTATGCAACCGATTGCGACCATTATTAATGCTCTTCGAGACCATCGTTCTGAGCCCATCAGCACGCCTGGCCTTGCAACACTCCGTCCTCCAGGGTCTGCGACACCTTCCTCCGCTGCGGGACACATCGGGATCAGCACTCCAAATCTTATGAGTATAGGTGGCACGAGTGTGTCAATAAGTCCCATGTGTCATACATACTTGGGCGACGCACTAGATCACTGTATTACCATCGTTGAGGGATACGACCAAATGCGAAGGGCCGCAGACAACATGATTGATCTGATCTTCAACACAATTGGTGAGTGCCTCATCAATTAGTCCTTGGCTGCTCTATTCACACATGCTAGGTGCATACCAGAATGAGAGTATGAAGCAGTTGACTCTTGTGACGTGCTTGTATCTCCCCCTTACCTTTTTGACGGTTGGTTTTCTACTCATCAAGTATAAGGATTCTATGCTTACTCTCAAACAGGGCTATTTTGGTATGAATTTTGACAGATTCTCCGGAGTTACCGACCATAGCGACTCGTAAGTATCAGAATGGCATGGCCAGGCAAACCTAAGCTGATCTGGTCGACTAGGTATTTCTGGATAATTGCACCGCCTTTCGTCTTTGCAACCACGCTTATTTTGATGTGAGACGCTCCCCCCACCCAACACATTTTCGTGACCGTGCTAACCCATCTTGCCAGGCGGGATAAAATCCAGCGGTATGCTGTATTGCTGGCGCAAAGACGCCTCATTACCAGCTCGAGACGACAGAGGAGGCAAAAAGTATCCAAGCGAGACTGATCTTGGTATTTATCTGGATTGGTTCTCGGCGACAAGACCATGTCCGATGACAATTACTGTTAGGCTATGAGCGGTGACTTTATATTGTACATTCAGTTCTTTTCGGTATTGTACATTCTACAATAGAGATATTTTAGAAAGACTTTCGTCGAAATGCCATGTAAGCCTTCCACGGAAGCTTCCAATCAGACCGAAGAAGCTCGGGTCTAAAGATATCAAAGTCCACGCTCTCAAGCTTGTCCAGCCAGAGTCGCGTTGCAACAGCAGGCATGAAAACGCCAAAGGCCCGGTTTACCTCATCGAGCGGCGACTCATGCTGTGAACCATCTCCAACAGCATACTGATGATCCTCCTCCCCTTCATGCTCAAAATCATGGCCGACGTCACTCCCAGCCCGCAGGTTGCTCAGCATCTGCTGCACTGTAATCAAATGATCACTTGCCCTCGTCGCAACCGTGAATACTGCGTCACGTAGACCCTCTGCCTCCGCTCCCCGCCTGAATACCTCTTCCTCTTTCACTCCGGTCTGCGCCATTACATCCAACGGCAGCATCACAGCGCCCTGCCTGGACCCTCCCTGCCCAGCCCCCTGCGCCTGCTGTACCTGTTGCGGGAACGCTACAATTGGCAATCCCCGCAATACAGCCGCTATTCCTGCAGCTTTCCCAATATGACTCGCAACATGATCCGCCGTAACACTAGCCATCGGCATAGTCGACAACGTCAAATAAAGCAATGTACTATACGTATTCTCTGCATAGCTCTCCACCGCCTCGAGATTAGGATACGGATCGTTTGTAAGCGTTTGCTCCCGCGCATTGACCATGCGATTCAGCCAGTTCTTGCTCAGTTTTGCTTTTCCGCCGCTTCGGCGGTGCAAGTCATCGATTGCTGAGGCGAGGAGGATAGCGATGGGTTCTTTCGGTGGTGTGCCTGCGAGGGTCTTTGCGATGGCTTCGCGCCAGAATTGTAGGCGCATTAAGCCGATTGTGTGCGAAGAGGTTGTGTCGGGGATGAGGGAGAGAGTGGAGTTGAGTGCGCGGAGGGCGATGTAGGTTGGTTGCGTTTGGCGGGGGATGAAGGTGCTTAAAGTGTAGGAGGGACGGTCATATTTTCTGCATAGTAAATATGGTTAGCATCGAACTGAATATTGTCGTATAGCTGGTGTGAGCGATTGCGTACTCGAGAAGAGTAAGGCAGTATCTCTGTGCGGCTTGGACTTCTTCTTCCGCTGCGCCGGTTATTGTAGGAGTTGTGCTGAGCTCGCGCATTTGATGGAATGACTTTTTTGGGACGATATAGAGTCTGTGCAATTGGAGGCTCGAGCGGCATGGCCGCATTGCGTCCTTAAATAATGACATGTTTTTGCGACTGCTCTGAGGGTAGATTTGATATCCGGCTTTTTGTTGGATGGATTGCGCAGAATCGTAAGCCCGGTCGAAGTAGCAAGACAAAATTTAGATCAACGGCAATTCATCTACGCCTGAACCCCAGATCTGCGAGAAAAGATGGGAGTTTAACAGTTTGAGCAATATACTGATGTTGGCGTTGGTGTTGGGAGGAACGTACTTTTTTCTCCGCCGAAATCCTCAAATGACGTCGGCCCGAATATTAATTAACGGACTTTCGCGCGTCGGCGCGTCTCCCGAGACACGATCGCCAGCATAATTCAATCAACTCCATGTTTGATTCTCTCACATCACCCCCTCCATGTTTTCAACGACATATAGTTCCGGCACACGATGGACTTCGACGCTGCTAATGATCGCCCTTTTAAGAAAAGACGCTTCTTCGTTGATGATCCACACGACACGCCGCAATCCGCTCTCGAACCTGGGGCCCCTACATCGAGCCTAGACGCGTCCCTAGACGCGTCGACACCATCACCTTCGCGCGCAGAACAGGATAATGGCTTCAATGGCTTCCGTACTTTCCCTCTAGCGTCGCGAGACCATATGCCTGGAAATGGTGGGCCAGCACCACAAGCGATATCACTCCCTACCTCCCTGCAAACCCCCGAATCACCAGATCAAAAAGGTATAGGCGGGTTCGATGCAGCGACTTTCATCAGCATCGTGGGTGAAGAGGTTTCCCAGGAAACGTTACAAAAGATTCGAAAAGTATCCGGTGGTAACCTCGAGAAAGCAATAAATATATACTATGATGGATCCTGGAAGACATCTGGAAGGGCTGGATCAAGTCAAACGACATTATTACCCCGTGGACCAGCCCCCGCACAGCCAGACCCATCGAATTTATCAATAGCAAACCGTATATATTCAGCGCAGAATGACACGGAAGTTTTTGAGCCAGCGGATCCGCGACGGAGTTTGAAATCCCAACCTCCGCTAAGATACGTCGGGGCATTCGGTGTAGGAGCGTGGGCCACTAGAAGCGGGCTGGGTTTTATCCAACATGGCGACGAAGTTAGAATTGAGCGTGCAAGGTCCCAACCTCTCTCAACTCGTGGTCGTACCGGAAAATTAAGGGTCAACCAGAAAGGGGATGTGCTCACACGCTTCACGAACATCGCCGGCCAAGAGGTTGGAAGGCTTCCCCGGGAGACAGCCGAATGGGTGTCCACCTTGATTGATCAGAAGATCTGTGAGTTTCGAGGATCATGTGTTTTCGCCCCGGATCGACTTAGAGTGAACGACACTATTTATCTGCAGCTTCGGTGTTACATGCGAGTAGAAGCGTTCCAGCCAAAGATACTACATCAATCAATGGATGACAATAGGGCGACAACAATTTTTGAGCAGGAAGAAAACACCGAGGAGAAACAGCTGCGTCTTCGCCAGGTCGCCCTTGTGAATCTGTTCGACGAGATCGGTCTCCAAGCTACATCGCAGGACGACGCGGCCAAAAAGCAGAAAAAGGAAGGATTGCTTCGCGCGGCGGAAATGGCAGATCAAGAAGCCAAAAAAGCCACCAAGCCCGGATATAATGGCTCTGAAGAAGACGAACCCGCAGAGCTCGAGGAAGATCAACTTGATGCACTCTATCAGAAAGCACAGTCCTTCGATTTTAACATGCCTGAAGCTCAGCCCCCGCCGTCATTTGCCTTGGATCTCCGAAAATATCAGAGGCAGGCACTACACTGGATGCTTTCAAAGGAAAATGACAAGGGATCCGGTAGACAGGATTCGATGCATCCGCTTTGGGAGGAATATAAGTGGCCGTTGAAAGACGTCGATGACCAGGAAGTGCCGACTATCGAAGGAATAGAACATTTTTACGTTAATCCCTACTCTGGAGAGCTGAGTCTCGATTTTCCCGCCCAAGAACAACATTGTCTCGGTGGCATCCTAGCTGATGAGATGGGTTTGGGGAAGACGATCGAGATGCTTAGCTTGGTCCATTCCCATAGGAATGTTCCCCCAAGCCAAAACACCGGCAATTTGACCAGACTGCCCACGTCCGGTGTAGTACCGGCACCATATACTACCCTAGTTGTTGCGCCAACTTCTTTACTCGCACAGTGGGAGAATGAAGCTGTGAAAGCCTCCAATGATGGCTCAATGAAGGTATTAATGTATTATGGAAATGAGAAGGCTGTGAACTTACGGGAGCTGTGCTCTACCGACAATGCAGCGGCCCCGAACGTGGTTGTCACAAGTTATGGTGTGGTTCTTGCGGAGCATCGGACTCAAGCGATGTCCGCAGGCGCCTCCTGGACACCAGGAAACCTATTCTCGGTAGACTTCTTCCGAGTCATTCTCGACGAAGCCCATATTATCAAAAATCGGCGGTCAAAGACAGCAAGGGCTTGCTATGATATTAACGCAACACACCGATGGGTCCTCACCGGCACACCTATTGTCAACCGCTTGGAGGATTTGTTCAGCTTGGTGAGGTTCCTCAAGGTGGAGCCGTGGAATAACTTTTCCTTCTGGAAAACCTTCATCACTACACCATTCGAATCAAAGGAATTCGTACGCGCACTCAGTGTTGTACAGACGGTCCTTGAGCCACTGGTCCTTCGGCGTACCAAGACGATGAAGACTCCCGAAGGCGAGCCATTGGTGCCATTGCCCAAGCGGACGGTACAAATTGAGGAAGTTGACCTTATAGAGCAGGAAAGGGAAATCTATAATCACATTTTCACTCGGGCAAAGCAAACATTCAACAGCAATGTGGAAGCCGGAACACTGCTCAAGTCGTACTCGACAATATTTGCACAGCTCCTCCGTCTCCGTCAGACATGTTGTCACCCAATCCTTACGCGTAACAAGGCAATCGTTGCAGATGAGGAAGATGCCGCAGCTGCTGCCGACCAGGCGAACGAGCTCAAAGATGACATGGATCTCCAAGAACTCATTAGCCGGTTCACGGCAACGACTCAAAACGCCAATTCCAACGAACCGCAAGACCCATCGATGACATTTACTGCTCATGCACTACGCCAAATCCAAACAGAGTCAAGTGGAGAATGTCCCATCTGCTCAGAGGAGCCCATGATCGACCCAGCCGTTACATCTTGTTGGCACAGCGCTTGCAAGAAGTGCCTGGAGGACTATATCCAACACCAAACAGACAAGGGCGTCCAGCCTCGCTGCTTCTCCTGCCGCGCATCCCTAACGGCGCAAGACATTTTCGAAGTCATCCGTCACTCGCCAAACTCCACACCCGCCGAACCCGCCGAACCAACCTCCTCTATAGATAGCAACGACCTATATGGTAGCTCTCAACCAACAACTCGGATCTCACTGCGAAGAATCAACCCTCTTTCTCCATCCGCCCATACGTCAGCTAAAATCCACGCCCTTCTCTCACACCTCTCTCGTGTCCCATCCGGCACAAAATCCGTCGTTTTCTCTCAATTCACCTCCTTTCTGGACCTCATTGCCCCCCAGCTATCTAAGGCCGGGATCTCACACGTCCGCCTTGATGGCACAATGCCACAAAAGGCCCGCGCCGAAGTCCTAGCTCAATTCAGTAAATCCGATACCTTCACCCAGGAGGAGCTCGATCAAGCTGAATCCACGCCTACAAGCACTACGCCCGCACCGCGCACACCGGGCATGCCAAACCCTCCTACGGCCCCAAACAATAATCGAGGCGGGAGCCCTTCTTCCCCATCCGTCCTCTTGATTAGTCTTCGCGCAGGTGGTGTCGGTCTCAACCTTACTGCGGCCTCGAATGTATTCATGATGGATCCCTGGTGGTCCTTTGCAATTGAAGCGCAGGCTATCGACCGTGTACATAGGATGGGTCAACTACGCGATGTAAACGTTATTCGGTTCATTGTGAAGGACTCGATCGAGGGAAGGATGTTAAAAGTCCAGGAGCGGAAGATGAATATAGCGGGGTCGCTAGGGTTGATGGGGGGTGATGGGAATGAGGATGAAAAGAGGAAGGAGAGGATTGAGGAATTAAGGTTGTTGTTTGAGTGATATTGCGCTACATCTGACATATATACGCATAGACGGGATTGTTACAGCTACAGTGGTAGTAGGGTAATGGGTAAGTCTTGTATATACGTATATTCGTATGATTCATAATACATATCGATTATTATAATACAAATAATAAAAGCTGCGGCCTAATTAACACGAAAGAGAGTTCGCATATTTAAACAGCCATGCTCTGCCTTACTCGCGTAGCGGCTGCATTGCCCATAAAAGGAAGGCTTAGTGGTGATGAAGCATGTCGCTAATTTTCTCCTTCACACCCCTATGGTGGTGCACACCGCTATCCTTCCCATTGCTGGCATTCTTGGTATCGCTGGCATTCTGGCCGCTTTCAGCAGACTTGCCTTCTATAATGGAACACTCGTTAGCAACATTCTCAACCCAGAGCATAAGATACTAGATGATAGTACGAGGCAGTGGCGATTATTACTAACCAGGCTTGGATGACTTGGGCTGATCGGTCGATTCGCCCTCTTTCAACCCTGCAGTACTGAACTTCTTCTGCTTTTCGTACGATTCCCGGGGCGCCGAGACCTTAGGGCCCCTGAGGGTCTCCTCGCTGACACCCTTCTTTTTCGCCATAGCGGCAACATCGTCAGCGTTCTGGGCGCCGGCGCCTTCCTTGTCACCTTGTGAAGCTGATGTTCCAGTAGTGCTAGACTCGCCGGCTCCTTCCTTGCCCTGAGTCTGGGCCTGTGAGGCTGAGGTACCGGTAGTGCTAGGCCCGCTAGCGCCTTCTGTGCCCTGAACCTCGGGCTGTGAGGTTGAAGCACCAGTAGTACTGGAGCCACCGACTGTTTTCTGGTGCTGGGCCTGGGATTGTGAGGTTGAAGGCTGGCTTCGTTGTTCGGACAGACCTCCAGCAGCGGTAGATCCAGTTGTGGATCCTGCCGCAGCCGTTGCAGCAGGTGTTGAGGCGGAGGGTTTAGAGGTAGTCATAGTAGGTTGAGGCTCATCAGCCGTAGAGCGAGACCCGCTGAGACCCTCATCTCTGTGAGTGCTCTTTGCACCAAGACCAGAGGCATGCTCCGTGCCCGAAACAGGGGCAGGATGTCCGACGGTAGGGTTTGTAGAACCAATACCCGAGGTTACGAGTGTTGCCTTGTCACTGCCTCTCCGGTACTTGTCCTGAAAAGTGCCGGTGCCAGTACCGCTACTAGCGCCAGCGCCAGTACCCGTGCCGGGAGTGATGGAAGAAAGAGGCTCTGTGGTGGCAGCGGTAGGTTCTTTGGATATGGGGGCTTCCGGTTGTTCTAAGCAGGTTGGGTCAGCTTCCCAATTGGCCTCAATGGAACAAGGCATGCTTACCATCTCGGTTGCCTGCATCGTATGGATCGCTTATGGTTCCTTTGCCCTGGACGCCAGCAATGGGCTCCTCTGTATATGACTGCGGAACGCGCTGCTCGGTAGTTTGGGCTGCCTGCTGCTCGCCTCGGAGCGCATCAACCTCGTTCCAGAAGGCCCGAGATGCATTGTGAACAGCTTGAGTAGCCATTGTAGAATAGAAGCAATGCCAAGTGAGATGTGGAGAATGGTAATCGGATTAAGAGTTAAGGCTGATCTGTTTTGTTGTGCTTCGAGTGAATGTCTTGCCACTTTTCTTGGGCCAAGGGCTTGGTAGAGGGGCTCGTTATATAGTTCATAGCACTTGGTGTAGGACATTATACGTCAGTGAGGGTCGAAACCAAACCGGGTTCTAGACGTCATCGTCCTCGTTGTCCATGGGTTCGATGATGTTGATTCATGCTTCCCATGTTGTCAGACCGCAAATCAGAGCGCCCGGTGACGTCAGAAACGGGTCACGTGGGCGATGTGTTCATCGAAGAGACACAAGAATTCCAATGGAAGAACGGGAAAGAAGAAAATGTGCTATGACGATTGGATATCTATTCTATTTATCCTTTTTCTTCGGTCCTATCAGGATAGCCAGCTGCCCTGTGTTCCTCCCAACCTCGCCGGGTATCTTGTTCCGGCATGCTTAGCATTAGTCTGCTAATAATGCAATGATATGTGGACATCCACTTAGCGAATGGGCAGTGTGGTCTTGTTCAACTTCTTTTGAACCTCTTCGACTAGATTCTCCCTCGAGACCAAATATCCGTCCTTTTCTGGGTGACCTTCTGGCAAACCAAGTTCCTTTAGCTTGACCTTGCCAGCTGCTAATTCGTCCTCTCCGAGAATTACAGCAAGTGGGATGCCGCCTGCTTCAGCCAGTTTAAATTGCTGCGGTAGCTTAGGCTTGACTGATTGGGCAAATTCGGTCTTGATGCCTGCCTTCCACAGCTGATTGGCAACAGACATGCGCTCAACGAGCATGCCACTGAAACCCTTTCCACCGAAAGCCATGACGAAGACATCGGATTCGCTGGCGCGAACAGTGGAATTTCCTTCCTTGGCATCCTGCTCAAGCCGTTGCTTCATGATTGTGAAAATTCGGTCGACACCAAATGAGATGCCGACACAAGGGATCTGACGCTTCTTGCTGAACATGTTGACCAGGTCATCGTAGCGTCCACCTGCAGCAATACTGCCCACACCGACATTAGGATCATCGCCGTTTGACTTGGAGGACTTCTTCTGGGACTTGGCGAATCCTTCTGGAGAGGAAAGAGGTGTAACAACTTCGTAAATCAGACCAGTGTAGTAATCCAAGCCTCGCGCAAGGGATAGATCAAAAGAGACCTTGTCTAGTACGTCGAAAGCCTCGAGATACTTGAATAGAAGCTCCATCTCCTCGGCGCCCTTTTTAACGTTCTCATTTGCGGAAAGAAGCTCGTCGGCTTTGATGGCGTCCAAAATCTCACGGCCACCGCTCAGCTTCACGTATTCTCCAACCTTATCCGCAACTTCAGATGCCAGTCCTTTCTCCTCCATCTCAAGTTTGACTTGGTCCCATGGAAGCTAATCCAGTCAGCAAGGTTCCCAAGCAATGGGAATATTGACGTACCTTGTCAAGTTTGTCAACTGCCGAACTTATTGAACGAATCTTATCTTCGGGAACTCCACAAGCCCCAAATAATCCGTCCAGGATCTTACGGTGGTTAAGTTTAATCGTGATATAGTCCTGCATCCCTAGCGCTTCAAAGACCTCCACCACTATTCTCAGAATTTCGGCATCGGGAATCATAGCATCGTAAGAACCGGCGATATCGAAGTCACACTGGTAGAACTCGCGCATCCGCCCCTTTGCAACTGCCTATACAACCCAATGCATTAGTCTGTGACCAGCAGGTCTGCCAACTTGTCGAGATGAGTAACTCACCGGTTGATCTCGTCGATACACCTTGGCAATCTGATAACGTTTGATGTGCTGCACTGAAGAGTTCATTGCGAGCCACCGCGCAAGCGGCACCGTCAAATCATATCTAAGCGCACTGTCCTCTCCACCTTGGTCGGCAAGATCATAGATCAGGCGAGAGTCCTCGCCATACTTGCCCGCCAGAATCTCCTTGAGCTCGAAAACCGGTGTATCGAGTTGGGTACCGCCGTGACGTTTAAACACTTCGCTAATGGCGCTGAAGATCGATTCACTGTTGGGTACAGCGTAAGTAAATGAGACGCACGCGATGGGAAGCACTCGTAATCGGATGGTTACCGTAGGATCATGTCAACGCCAATCCCTGTGCAGGCGGAAGTCAGTAATGGAATCCAATTTGATCAGGGCCAGGAGTGTTTACAATCCCTCGTGCCCTTGGGCGTCTTGAGCTGGAAGCTCAGCTTATTTGACTTCCCCTCCTTCGTTGCCATGTCTATTGATCCGCCTTGTGAAGGCTGAGAAGTGAAAGAACGAAAGTGTCGGTAGGGAACGCTGGTAGCCCGGATGTCCCAATGAGTGCGTATGAGAGGTCTCCAAAGGGCACACGGGGAAAGATCGCGGAAGGCCTTGACTGAAGAGGCTAAAAAACGCATGAATAACGACTGGCGACCCGCGAAAATGAGGGGCACTAATGGGAAAGATTTCTCGCGTTTTCCAGAATGAGTCAGGTGTGGCGGGGTGTGGCGCAAATTTTACGCCACATGTCTGCTGCCTTGATGCCTTGACGAGGCTGCTCAGCTGGTCCACCTGTCACCGACTCACCAGCTCTCCCCAACTTCTCCTACACGGCAACTGACGGCCTGACGTTCGTTTTTCGCCTAACCACTCTTGCGTTTGTCGCGACCAGACAAGCCACGACTTTCTCGCCAGCGCTGTGTACCCAATAACTGTACGCTTCAGGGTTGGCGCTTCGCCAAGCACCTTTCCTTGAAGCTGCACGACTGCCTACGTCAACAACTTGCTTTCACCCCCGACCTTCAAAACAACATTCGGCCACAGTAGGCCGTCTTGAAATGTCATCGCACGCTCTACAGTATGACAGAAACAAAAATGCAGCTGGAGGACTGTAAGTTTGGTTATTCTGCGATATGCCCCTCCCTTCGCGCCGAACCAGCTCACTAATAGCGATTGCGAACAGGGCTAGATGACTTGTGCGTCCGCTTTATTATAAACCTGCCTCGTGAAGAATTGGAATCAGTTGAGCGTATATGCTTCCAAGTCGAGGAGGCACAATGGTTTTACGAAGATTTCATTCGGCCGTTGGATCCGGCCCTTCCTTCGTTATCGCTGAAGGCTTTTGCTCTGCGGATTTTCCAGCATTGCCCGCTCATGGCCAGCTGGTCCCGATACCACCATATGACCGCGTTTTCTGAGTTCCTTGCCTACAAGACTCGAGTTCCTGTTCGTGGTGCCATTATGTTGAACCAAGAAATGGATGAGGTCGTCCTGGTCAAGGGCTGGAAGAAGGGTGCGAATTGGAGTTTTCCCCGAGGAAAAATCAATAAAGACGAGAAGGACCTCGATTGTGCTATTCGTGAAGTATATGAGGAAACTGGCTACGACGTTCGGAAAGCAGAACTGGTCCCTGACGATGAGAACGTTAAGTTCATTGAGATCACCATGCGTGAACAGCACATGAGGCTATATGTTTTCCGCGGCGTGCCGCATGACGCTTACTTTGAGCCCCGGACAAGGAAGGAAATCAGTAAGATTGAATGGTGGAAGTTGTCGGATCTACCGACTTTGAAGAAGAGCAAGCAATACGACCAGGGGCAGGCAGCTGCCAATGCGAACAAATTCTACATGGTTGCGCCTTTCCTACATCCGCTCAAGAAATGGATTGCGCAGCAGAAGAAGCTCGATCCGAAAACGCATCTGGATGCAGGCCAAGCTCTTAATGATGGCGAGTTTTCAATGGACGAGGGTCTCCAGGCCACCAATGTCGGTTACCTGCCGAACAAAGTGCCTCTGGAAGTAGCCGTTCCTAGTGACTTGCCTGAAGTGGCAGCATCTCAAGACGCATCTGCGCACCTTAAGCGCGTCCTCAACATCAACGCTGGTCTTCCTGCGCCAGCGCCAGACCAAGAATTATTCAATGCCGATCAGAGTTCGTCCAAATCGCATGCTCTTCTAGAATTACTGCGGAACGGTTCTTCAGGTAATCCTCTCACACAACCGCATGTGGATGGACGTGGACCGCACCCGCCGTCGGGGTTATTTCCCGGTTTCCCTCAGCAATATGTCGGACCCCTGGGAGATGTGCCTCGTTTTCCACCTCCATACCATGATCCTTCTCAAGCCCCGTTCTCCTCGGCAACTCAACATCCACCGCAAATTCCGCCAGCGTTCTCAGCAGCTCCTCCACCAGGAACCCTATCAGGCTACTCAGGCGCGTTCGATTCAGCTCAACACCGTCCCGCTCCGCCAAGGCCGCCGCTACCACCAGGATTCCATCCTGTTCCTGGACAGGCTCCTGCTCCAGCCCCGTACCAGCGGACGGGAGATCCTCAATTCTCCCATCCAGCGCAACCTCCTCAAATTCAGGGTGCAGCTATTCCACCTGCTAGCAATCTACCTCCGCCGAAGCTTACAAGTCATTCTTTGGCGTTATTGAACGTGTTTAGAGACGAGAAGAAACTGCCCCCGCAAGGCGCTACTGCGAACTTGGGAGCGCAAATTGAGGTGCCTCAAAAGAATGAGCGCAAAGCTTCCCACCATCAAGATCAGCTGCTTAGCTTGTTGAAGGGATCTCCAGGGCCAGCTACTTCGCGACCCGCTGAGTTATCAGCTCAACCTGCGTCCCCGGGTAGGAAACAGATCCTCCAGCGTCGGAACGTGGATTCAAACACTAATCAACAAGCAACCAAAGGTGCTTGGACATCCGCTACGGTATCGGGCCCACTCAATACGCCACAATTCGAGGCAATTCCTAAATCGTCGACTAGGAAGAAGAACGACTCGAACCGTCAAGGTAGCCGAGACCGGCAGGCACAGCCTCTGGCTTCACCCATTACCATCTTGCCCAGGCCACAAAGTGCCAAGAGGGAGCAAGCTCCTAGCCCAAGACAGATGCCCCCTGTTCAGACGTCTCGTACTCGGCCTGTGAAGGCAAAGTCTCCAGAGCCAGCGAAGACGTTCCAGCCGCAGATACTGCGTCGTTCTGATAAAGCGGCTATGGAGGAGGACATACTACCTATCCGGACTAGGGATACGGAAGAGCCCAAGGCAACCGCCGATCTTTCTGGGTCTCCTCATGTTACTATTCCGCAACCAGATACTTACCGACGACCAAGCCAAACACCCGCCCAAAGAGAGGCCCTGCTCTCCCTCTTCGGCAAATCTGCTCCCTCCCCGAAAGGCCCACCTGCGGAGCAGCTGAACTTGCAGACCTCTGTTTCCCAACATCCTACTACACCTTCTGTTGTGAGCCCTCTCACACCGCATCACCCCACAACTAGCAATGGGGTGCCCAGTGACCAAGGATCCAGCATTGACCGAGTTGCGTCTCCCGCTAACAAAGCATTTTTACTTGGATTCTTGGAGGGAGTCGCTAAAGGAAGTAAATAAACTGTCAGTTATTGATGTTCTTTAGCATTGCATATGTCTGTTTGTATTCTAGGCTTGGTTTCTTTCTTTTTTTTTTTTTTCCTCCTGATAATTATATGTTAACAAGGAAACCCACGATATCGGGTTCAAGCCCGAGGTCCCAAGAATTATTACGTATGAGTAGAGTACTGCCGCTTGTAGTCACCGCTTACCTATAAAAGGGTCCAATGTCATAACTATCCCCGATTGATTTGTAAAGTCTCCAAGCTTCGTCAACGCTGGCAAAGAGAGGTTCTAGTCAGTATGATGCGCCGCACGACACTCCCGCAGTCAATATGTACCCGTCGCTCAATCCAACGGCGATCGCTTTCCACTCAGCAGTCCCGGGCTCCGCCATCTCCGCCGCAAGCCGGATATGCTCGCCTCACGAACAGAGGGTTAATCTCCATCACGGGCGTCGATAGTACGACGTTTCTGCAGGGCCTGGTCACACAAAATATGTTCATTGCGAATGATCCAAACCGCAGGGTACGACACACAGGAACCTACTCTGCGTTCCTGAACTCGCACGGCCGAATTCTAAACGACGCTTTCGTTTACCCGCTGCCCCCGACGGAGGTCGCTTCCCCGGATGAACCGGCGTGGCTAGTGGAAGTGGACAAGGAAGCCATACCGAAACTCTTGAAGCACCTGAAGAAACACAAACTGCGAGCTAAGCTAAAGCTGCGCGCTCTGGATGAGGGCGAGCGGACAGTCTGGGCGTCTTGGAAGAATCATACTGAGCCGCGCTGGGCGGCGTATAATCTGGAGTCGCCTACGTCCTCACCGTTCCCATCGGAGGCTTCGATTGTTGGATGTGTGGATACTCGGGCACCAGGGTTCGGATCCCGTTTAATCATCCCCGGTGCGGAGGACCTGCGAGCGCACTTCCATGATGAGACGCAGGTTGCGGGTTCGGAAGTGGGTTTAGATGGGTATACCGTCCGTCGGATTCTTCATGGTGTTGCGGAAGGCCAGGCTGAAGTTGTGGGCGAGTCGGCGCTGCCATTGGAGTACAATATGGATATGATGAAGGGCGTTGATTTCCGCAAGGGCTGCTATGTCGGTCAAGAGCTCACAATCCGGACACACCATAGAGGTGTTGTGCGGAAGCGGGTTCTACCTGTCCAATTGTACGAAGGTGATATAGGCGCTGTTTCATCTTCAGATGTGCCCGTTTATGATCCCTCCGTTGAGCTCCCTCTGCCTCCTCCAGGAACGAATATCTCCAAGGTCGGCCCGCGTAAGGGCCGCAGTGCAGGGAAGTTCCTGGGAGGTATTGGTAATATCGGACTTGCTCTGTGTCGCTTGGAGATGATGACGGATATCGCACTTAGTGGCGAGGCGACCCAATTCAGTCCTGACCAGGAGTTTAAAATCTCGTGGGATGGTTCGGAAACACCAGATGCCGCGGAAAGCGGAGAGGTGAAGATTAAGCCGATTGTGCCCCCGTGGACCAGCGATTTCATCGAGGGTGGCGGCGCTAAAGCCAACGACACTAATCGCGAAGGCCACCGCGCGAAAGATTATGTAGAGCAGTTGGAGGAAGAAGAAGAAGCTCAACGATGAAATGATCCAATGGTCGTTATTGTATACTACTGTACAGTTATTCTAGACTTGTATAACGCCATAATGCAAGATAAGTGCGACTCCAGGAGAATTATGCAAGGGTATCCTTTAAGCAAATCATGTAGAAATCATAGAACGCCTTTGTCCTTGTGTATGTAGACGATTAGCTTCTGGCAGCGGCATCTTCAGCTGCATCTGCAGCTTCGTCTTCTTTCCTCAGTTGCTCCTCCAGCGCTTTTCGCTCCTTTTCACGTTGCGCGTTCTTCAATCGCATCAGCGTGACTTCTTCCAAACTGGGCGTTTTTACGCCATTCGCCGGCTCAGGAGGGGGCGCTGCTTTGGCGCCACCAGCTGCTGATGCGAAAGAACCAAAAGAAGGCGCTTTCGCTGACTGCCCGCTAGATCCTGCAGCCTTGAGCCCAGCGAAACTGAAAGCGGGTTTGGGAGCTGAGGCCGGTGCACTCTGCTCCTTTGGTGAAGGAGCGGCCTGTCCCTGACTTGGCGGAGACGCAGAGCCCGTATCTCGCCCTGCTAGGTCCGGTTGTTCTCCAGTGGCCCAAAAGACAGAGTCGATCACGTTCCAGTCACTGGCCGTCCGAGAGAGGCTCTCGTGCATGAATTTCTCGCTGTCCAGCACGGCAGTATGCGCGCTAACAATGGAAGCAAAGACAATGACGCCTGTCGCAACAGTCTTCTTCTCCTTCTTATCCCCGAGACGTTGCCTTCTATCCTTCAGGACAAGAACACTCTCAATTGCACCAAATGGCGCAAACAACGCTGTCAAACGATCCTTATCGATATCCAAGCCCCGTCCCTCCCTAGCCCAGCGCACCTTCACCGCGCGCTCCTGCTCAGGAACATTCTTCCCGCCCTCATTTGATCGATCAACCCGCTTCGAACTCCGATCTTTAGCCCGCTGCTTCTCCTCTTCCTCGTCGCGCAACCTCTTCTCATCTTCTTCAACCTCCTTCCTCAACTTCTCCTCCGCCTCCCTACGCCTTCTCCTCCCGTCCTCCGCAATCCTCTCAATCTCCCGCGCTAGCTTCTCCTCCGCATCGTCATCGCCCATAGCGCCCCAAGCCCTCTTCACCCCACGTTGCGCACCAACACCTCCAGCAGCAGTAGCAGCAGCCCCAGCTCTCTCCCTAGCCTCTAAATCCTCTTTCATCTTCCTTTTCGCTGCGTCCATCATATCATGCTCGCGCTTCTTGCGCTCCCGCGCCTCCCGTGCATTATCATACAGCTGGCGCACCGTCGGGTCGGAAAGAACATCATTCGCGATTTGGAGGAGGTGGAACTTGTCGATGTCTGCCTGTGTCGGGTTCGTAATCTTATCCGGATGGTATTTAAGGGCAGTGCGTCGGTATGCGCGTCGGATTTCTGTGGAGGCTGCTGCGGGTGAGATATCGAGGAGGGCGTAGAAGTCGTGGGCGCCAGACGTGGCATGCGATTTTAGATCGTCGGTGGACATTTTGGCGGTTTAGTCTTAATACCAAGTAAAGAATGGCTGTGTGATTTGAAATGAAAGGGGTGAGTAGTGTAGAGGTGAGTGAGCTGCCTGAAGCTCTTACTCGGAGGTGGTTGTTGTAGAGGTTGAAAGTTGCTGCGGTGGTTGGCGGTGGCGGACTGTTTTTCGTCTGCGGGAGCAACACTTGGGCTTCCAATGCTTCTATCACCTTTGATATTCTATCACCTTTGATATTCTTTTTTGGTTTTGTATTTTTACTTATCGTAAATTAAGAAAAATAATTCTTCATTTACGTCGGGTTGAGTCTATCTGGATCTGTTTCCAACAACCTGAATATCTTCATATACAGGTGGTTGCAGAAACTGTACATATATTTTACTCTTCGGTGTTGACTCCCGCCCACCAACATTACAGGATTAAAATCGCGAACTCCTTTTCTGAGTTCAGCCTATTGATCCTGAATACCTAAAGGCGCAGAGAACATGGATGACAAGATTTGGAGTATGGGGCCTGACGATTTGGAGAAGGCTGCCTAGTATGCGCCTCGGTTATATGCACCAAGTAACCGACATGCCCTTCTGGACGGTCTCCGCTTGAATTACCGACAACGATAGACGTCGGATTCTCTATAAATCGACCTTATTCCCTGGTAGTATCAAGCTGCTTGGCCACGTCTAGCTTTCACAGGTCACATGTCCAGATTCAAGATGTTCGCCAGGTTATCAAGACCAAGTCCCCGCTGTCTATCGCAGCCAGCAATAGCCGGAAGCGTACGATGCTTCTCACTATCGGCCACACGCAGGTCCAATGGCAATAGCCAAGGTCCTCTAGCTGGAATCACAGTTGTCAGCTTAGAACAAGCGATCGCAGCCCCATTTTGTACAAGACAATTAGCGGACATGGGAGCGCGGGTGATCAAAGTGGAACGACCGGGGGTGGGCGACTTTGCGCGGAACTACGACACGCGGGTGAACGGGTTAGCGTCGCATTTCGTCTGGACGAATCGGTCGAAAGAGAGTCTTGCGCTGGACGTGAAGAAGCCCGAGGACCACGAGGTCTTGATGCGCCTACTCGGCAAGGCAGATGTGCTTGTGCAGAACCTCGCACCGGGTGCGAGTGCCCGACTGGGCCTTTCGTTTCAGGCTTTGAAGGAAACTCACCCATCTTTGATTGTCTGCGATATCTCCGGCTATGGACAGGACGGTCCGTACCGAGACAAGAAGGCGTATGACCTCCTTGTCCAAAGCGAAGCCGGCATGCTCTCTGTTACCGGCACAGGCAAAGAACCAGCGAAAGTCGGGATATCTATTGCGGACATCGCCTCTGGCATGTACGCCTACAGCAACATTCTAGCGGCTATCCTGCAGCGCTCGAAAAGCGGGCGTGGGAGCCACATCGACATTTCAATGCTGGAGAGCATGGTCGAGTGGATGGGATTCCCGATGTACTACGCTTTCAACGGCGCCCCTGGCCCTGTGCCTGCCGGTGCATCCCACGCCTCGATCTACCCGTACGGCCCCTTCGAGACGGGCGACGGGTCGGTGATGCTGGGTATTCAGAACGAGCGCGAATGGGCCAACTTCTGTACCATTGTTCTCTCGCAGCCGGAACTTGCTACGGATGCGCGCTTCTGTAACAACTCGCTGCGTGACAAGAACCGCGGCGCGCTAAAGGATATCATCTGCAAGTCCTTCGCCGATATCACTTCGCAGGAAGCCACTCGCCGGCTCGATAAGGCTTCTATCGCGAACGCCAACGTGAATGATATGCAGGGAGTCTGGGAACATGCACAACTCCGCGCACGAGGTCGATGGACGGAGGTGCAGACGCCTGAAGGTACTGTGCCAGCTCTTCTCCCCCCTGGGTTCAGTCCTGAGCAGGGAGGGTTCCCTGCTCGGATGGATGCTATCCCGAAAGTAGGCGAGCACAATGAGTCGATTTTGGCGGAGCTGGGCATTTCGCGGTAGGGGTAGTAGAGAGAGTAGTTAGGTCGCATGACTTGGAGATTTCTTTAAAATTAAACAATGAAGCTTTTAAGATGACTTGTCATAAACACGTAATGCATTGGTGAATATATTGTGTCTAATCTAACACTCCACTTATTTCATGAATCGACACCGCTTATATGTGCATACAATTGATCAGTTTTGGGTTTCGGTTTCAGTAGCCTCAGGCTTTGGGCGCTCAGGAAGGGTTTGTTCCTTGTTGGCCCCAGGGTGGCGAGTACCCTTGCTCTTGACCTTCTTCTGCTTCTTCTCCACGACGGGTGGTGGGTAGGCCTGTTCGGTAATCTGCTGCCACTCGGGCGAGGCCTGGTAGGCCTCCGTAATAGGTGCCATCAAGCTCGTCAACGCGGCTGTGACAGCGGGCTTTAGTTGTTGTGGAGTCAAAACGTCGTTTTGGTAGTCCTCCTTCAGCTTGGAAATATCGCTGTAGACCAAGGGCTCTGCGTCTCGGCGTTCCACTACGAATTCTTTCTTGCCCTTCAGACCGGCTGCGGGAAGAAGGACAAATTCAACCATGGCGATAACACCGTTATCTTCGATGACCTTCGGGGCTGCCTCTGCCTTGCGAATCTTCTTCGAGATAACATCTGGGGGGTCGAGAAGATCGATTTTGCTGTCTGTATAGGGTACTAAGTTAATCTCTTGCGATAGTAATGTAATAGCTGGAGAACATACCGTGGACACTGGAGCTCATCTTGCCTCCGCTGAGACCAGCAACCATTGGTGTGACCAAATGCGCACGCTACGATGCGTTAGTTATGAACTCGCTCTATGTCGGATTATTAGGGCTATCTCACCTTTCTATATCCAATCTTGGGCAGCCATTCCACAGCCGCAGCAAAAAGCTTTCTCTGGTCCATGCCTATTATATTCAGTATAACCCGGGGAATGGAGTCGCAAACAGCTTACCTCCTAGCTGAGCATCAACCTTCAAATGCTCCTCATCAAGCACCTGTAGAATAGAGTAGAGAAGACCACTCAATGGCGCATTCGCTGACTGTTTCACAATCTCCGCACCTGCCTTCTTGGCATCATGTTCACTCACCAAGGATGACAGCTTGTAGACATCCATTGTGTATTCAGGAGACTTCTGGTAGGAGCTACCAAGGACGAACTCAAGCTTTTCAGTCGGCACGCCAACAGACTCGAGAATGGCCGTGATGACCTTGGAATAGTATTTCGCGCGGTTCTCGACAAGCTCGAGAGGAGCCTTCAAGTTGTCCAGGAAGGCATGGACATCGGCCAGAAGCACAACGACCTCACATCCTGCAGCGAGCAACTGAGCAATTTTGATCGCCGCAACGAAGTAACCGGTGTGAGGGCGCCCTGTTGTAGCGGTTCCCCAGTAGATACGCGGGTTTCGGCCTTCGGCGAGAATGCTTTCAATGATCTCAGGGTTGAGGGTTTCCGCCAAGTTCTCGGTGATGAGGTCAAGGCGGGCCTTTGCCGCGGCGTCCATGGTGGCCATCGAGTCGTCCTGGAAAATTTGTGTGGGCGCGTGAAGAGAGGGGCACGGATAGTGGGATGAAATCGATACACTTTTTGACTCATGATCTTCACCCCGCCTCAAATTTACTGCCACTTTGATCTCAGGCGGCGAAAAGGCGGTCGGAACTCGGGACGGTCCTGACAGCCACCCTGACTCAGCATTTGGCTACACTGGCGTTGAATCAGGCCGTCAGGCATCCAGGAACAAGGCTGTCAACCGTGTCTCGGAAGCATACAGAGTACTTCAACTGGATGTAGCTTGGATATCCTCCGCCCTTTCGTGACTTCTTTTGTGTGCCAGTTCGACTAATCATAACGCGCCTTTCAACACTGATCAAGTGCGGTGTTACTTTGGTGGTGTTTAGTATATGGCTCAGCACTGTTGAGCAAATCGGAAACACCGTTTCTATGTCGTACTCTACTATAGTAAGCTTATACCGCGAAAGAACTATAAGCACAGCAAGTAATGCCAAGCATGCCAACTAACGATGCAAATCCAATATGAGGGAAATTTTGCACGTAAAGACTAGACCTGAGTCTCAAACAAGATGTAATAGCTCAGTGCCATAATCCGGAACGACGGTGAAGTGTAATGAAAGGCATGACTGCTCAAGACAGAGTATTGTTGTAAGAGTGACCTGGATGTGGCGTAGATTCCAAATATAGCCGCACCCGAAACATGTTTTGTCTGAATGATATTTATAGAAGCTAATGCTGGATGGATGCCGATTACTACCGACACTTCGAATAATGTTTTGAGACGGCAACGTGATATCAAGAGACAGCAGGAGCTGAACGAGCCGGACTGCCTCCCGGCCCGTGAGCCGTGTACTCCGTACGACGCTGGCTTCGACCGGGGAGGAGAGGCAAGATGTGCACCGCCATGGAATTCTCGGAACCGGGCCGGGTTCCCTTGCGTGCTGCCAAGATATCCAGGAAGGTGTCATGAGAGGCAGATATGATTGGTCATGAAGCCCGGGTTTGATGGACATCAGTCGACAAGCCTCAAACAAGTAAGGCAGGCGATTGCGCGTTTTCCTTCCGAGCTTGGACCACTCGAAGATTCTGGCCAGGAACCCCTCCATGCGTTGAATGTGATGGGAAATTGAAAGCCGCCGCACTAGCAGGGTTTCCCGCGGGAAGGCCAATAGGAGTTTGATATCGCCATCCGGTGCCTGGCTCTGCAATCGTCACGGGCGGTTTTGATACTCACCGTATCCCATAATCCATCTGGCACAATCCGTACGGAACCGCTAAGCTCTAACACCGAGTTGATGCTCCATTGTCGAGCATGTTGAGCGCCCCGGCGACGGCTTGCTTCGCATACCGTCGGGAAACTGCAGGGCAAACAAATGTCAACAGACGACCGAAAAGCCCTATTAATCGTAGTCCCCCGAGAAAACTCGGCTCAGCTCCATAGAGCGCGGTCCACTGTGGGTTATTTCAGATTGGTTCCGAAGAATTAAGAGTGCCCGTGATCCATCATCTCCATCCTCGGTAGAGTGGACCAGTCAGAATTGATGTTGGAGAATCGTGGACATGGCACAAGGGAGGAAAGTAGGCGGACGGCGAAAGCCGCCTCCAAGGTCCAGGTGAAAGTCGGACATCGGTCCGATATCGTTCTGTATTTTTTACTGCCTCAGGCGTCAGACCGTATACTCCGGTCTTGCATCGGCGTCTGATCGCGATGGACGACGCATCACTCCGTCCAGCCGGCCAGCGCATCCGGAAGCCAAGATGAAGCAAAGTACAAACAGTCAGACAATATGGCGCCTTGTCATGCTAATCCCCCGCCGGAAAAGACACAGAAGAAGAGACGATGCTTAGGTGGCATGATGTTCTTTGATGCCGATGTTGAGGATGCCAGGGACGAGAGCTGAAATCGGCAGAGTCCCGACCGAAACGGCCAAGACGCATTCATGGGCTGAGAATTAAAGTGAAAGTTCTGACGGGAACCAGAACCACGCACTGGGCATTTGGGCAAGTTGCATCGACGACGAATCTGTTAGGTAATGGGCTCGCCGCTGGGGGTCCTCATTCGTCAGGAATTTCCAAAAATGTCGAAAAAAAAGAGACCACGACCGCGTTGACAGCGGCTGTCTAGAACACTCCCTTCTATCTGATCTGATACTCCGATCTGGCTGTAGACTGTAGAGCGTCCCCCCCTTCGCAGTCATCCATCTGTCCCTCGATTGTTTGCTTTTCCAGCAGATGGTCGCGGCGTGACTGTCCAGCGCAAGCGATTATGCAACGCCCCCGCAACCGGCTAAATTTCCTGCATTGCGGGGAATTGCATGGGCGCCGGGGACGACGAGTAGCTACAGCGCCCGCAGTTAATTGAGGTCTCTTGACTTCGGAGGGCTAGCCGAACAAGGCAGGTTGGCGGAGAATGGGACACCACCATCAATAGCCATGATCTAAAACCAACGGAACGGACTCCGACTTCCTTGGGAAGGAAACACGCTGGAACAAAAACCTTATGGAATTGTCTTTCATGAAGGGAGCAACAGCCGCTATTGCCTTGTGCAAGTGGAGCCGTGACGACCAGGACAACCCTGAGAATGATCCATAACATGGGTTACGTGATGCTGGGCCAGGAAAATTCCGAACTTCCCCCTTCTTCATGCCCCTCCTGGCTCGCAGTTGGAAAAGGATCTCCAACTAGTGCGGATTTTTAGGCTGTACTGTACGGTACGCTCCTGTAACGGTGCCGGTCACCGATCAAACAGGCGAAGAATACGCCAGACCGCCGACGGAGGCGTCAATGCTTCTGACTCTGGAGAGCCTTCAGGGACCTCCTGTCGCCACGTGATGGTTCAATGACGGATTCACGGATTCGCGGCAGCTGACCTGGCATCCAGACCAGCACTTGCAGCAATCGTCTGCCTGGTCAGGCGCTGAGAGACAGCCACGTTTTGGCACGAAACTCTGGATCGTCAATTCGCCTCGCCTCTACTGCCTGAATGAACGGTAGTCCATTCAGAAGTAGGTATTGTCCCGCGGTATCAGCCGTCGAGAGTTGTATAGAACCATCCCGCAAATCGTCCCGAGCAAGTACTTCCAGCGGAATTGGTATCAGCCCGCGCCGCTCCTTTCCATCCCTTAGTGCACTAATTATTGCAAGCATATGACACCATTGAAGATCATCCAGCACGGACTTTATCAAGGCACATTTGTCAGACTTCATCGCCGGGCTCGATCTCGGGAGCCATGTTGCGCAAACTGAGCCAGCAACTAAGCAATCTCCATGTCGACATTGATCACGCAATATTAGGAGACTACGACTGAGATCGAGAATAATTCCAGCAGTTTACTGCGTACCGAGTCGACTCCGTACACCCGGAGTACCCCAAGATGGAGACGGGCCCCATCTTCCGTGAGTCATCGCGCACGGGGCTTGGGATCCGTTGGATGCGCTTTCTGAGAACATGCATCCATGATTGTGTCTGGAATCTCTGGAATGGTCGACACCTCTGAATTAGCTCAAGCGCCTCCAAGGTCCTGCTCGCCTAAACGCGTAGGATGTACGTACATGGACGTAATCCCGAGTTCTCATCCCAGGCGGTTGGACCACCACTGGACATGTTAGTTGGGATTGGCCGGGTGAGGGCAGCGCATCGACCTCATTGTTGTGGTGATAGCTGATCCTCGCATACATCTACTATATGCAAAGCAGCTGGGGGCTGTCCGAGAGCTCATATCGATCCTCTGAGTCTCCTCGGAGCGGCCATGCCAAGACCAGATCACGTATTGTCATGTATAGAAACGATGCCGTCACAGCCAGTAATCCCCACTATGACGCCTTTTCCCTACATGAGCCCCACCAGCAACTACTTTTATTGTCCGCTTTAAGGTGGCCAGACCAAGAAAAATTTGTCCCCGTTACATGTGGGAACTGACGAGAATCTACGGCGTGGCTCAGAAACTTTCAGTTGTAGTCAATCAGAACTAGTCTAGAAGAGTCAGTAGACAAATCCAGAAGTCATTCAAAGGCAGCGTTTCGCCCGCTTTTTGGTTCATCCAAAACGCGTTTTCTCTTGCCCCCTCCATACAACTTGTATGCTCCGCTATACTACTCTCTGCGCTCCCACACCCCGCGTCTGCCATTAGCACGCTGCTAGCTACAAGTCTTATTACCTAGTCACATCAGGGGACTATGCGCGAAGCCGCCTACCACATCACACAGCCTGAGCAACACTGCATCGAGTCCTGAACCACTTCAGATAATCATCTACTACTACCCCTGCCTTGGCTGTCTAGCCTACACCAAGGGAGCTTTATAGAATTCCAAGGCCCAATTCATTGCTGAAACATTTGTTCCTTTGTCTCATACCTATTTCCGTCACCACCTTCACTCGGCCCAGTTTCGCTTTGCAAGGGTTTCGGCTCTACTCTCTTCACAATGCCGGGCCGTCTTCTTTCCAACCTCGTCCGCCCCTCCCTCTCCCACCACTCGATCTTCCCTCACTCCAACTCCTCCTCAACCTCGTCCGTCAACGAGGTCTCACGCACCTCCACGCCGAGGACTCCTAGGAGCACGAATTCCTCTCGGCCGAACTCACCAGAGCGACGTCTATCCTTCTCAATGGACCACTTTATCCACACCTACCGCGACCACCACAAAGACAAACGCCGCCTCCCTGGACGCGCAGGACGCTCGAAGGAGCGTACCAGCTTTGATGATGCTGCAGCTTCAGCTAAGCTTGATGTCGTCGTCGAGTCTCCGCCTCTCGTTTGTTATGGAACCCCAGCTAACTCTACCGGAGCCCTGTTTTCTGGCCGTCTCAAAATCAATGTTTCTGAGGTTGCGGGCATCACGCTGGACAAGTTCGATATGCGCCTCATGATCAAGAAGACAACAAAGAAGCCTGTTTCAAGAGATTGTCCTAACTGCGCTTCTAAGACCGAGGAAATGACAAGCTGGGACTTCCTGACAGAACCCCTTCTTCTCAAGAGCGGTGATCACGACTTCCCCTTCAGCTACCTGTTCCCAGGTGATGTTCCAGCGTCATGCAATAGTTCTTTGGGCCAAATTGAATACTTTCTACAAGCACACGGACGCAACATCAACGGTGAAGAGTACCACTTCAAGATGCCGCTACACGTTAGGCGCGCAATCCTTCCCGGCAACGACAAATCCTCAATTCGAATCTTCCCGCCCACCAACCTGACCGGCCGCATTGTGCTTCCATCCGTCGTTCATCCCATTGGAACCTTCCCCGTCCAGATGACCCTGAGCGGAGTCCTGGACAAGGGAGATGAGACCCAGACACGTTGGCGGCTACGTAAGATGATGTGGCGAATCGAGGAGCACCAGAAGATCGTCTCCACAGCCTGCGCTAAACACACCCATAAGATTGGTGGCGAGGGGAAGGGCGTTCTGCACCAGGAAACTAGGATCATTGGCCACAACGAGGAGAAGGATGGATGGAAGTCAGACTTCGACACTGCTGGAGGCGAGATCAGCATGGAATTTGAGGCTAGCATCAACCCTACATCCAACCCAGTGTGTGACCTTGAGGCTCAAGGTGGACTCGAGGCGAGGCACAATCTGGTCATCGAATTGATTGTTGCGGAGGAGTTCTGCCCCAACCGCAACACCAGACTCATCACACCTACAGGAGCAGCACGCGTCCTTCGCATGCAGTTCAACCTACACGTCACCGAAAGAAGCGGTCTCGGTATTAGCTGGGACGAAGAAATGCCACCAGTATACGAGGATGTTCCTGCCAGTCCTCCTGGCTACACCATGCTCGATGGGAGCAGTGTCATGGAGGATTACCATGGCTCACCTCTGGCGACTCCGGATTATGAAGAGTTGGACCGGATGGAATCCCTTCGACTGGATACCTCTTCCACCAATTCTTCCTGTCGTGGACGAGGCCGACTGACGACCGACGATTTAATCACTGAACCGCTGGAGATCGGTAGTCGAAACCGGGCTCCGTCTGTGGGCTCTCAACAATCTTAAACATCAGCGATATACGCATCTAATCACTCTCCATCTCTCGAGAACATCGGGCCGGTACGAACTTATGAATCTTACGAATGCGATGACCACAAATTGAAAATAAAGACTATCCTTGTTCGCCTCACCTTTACCCCAAGTGATTATTATCTTTTTCTTTGCTTCCTTTTGTTCGGAACTATCTTATGTCGCCACTTCCACCGCGCGACACCTAATATCGACTTGACAAGAAAAAAAAGTTTTGCGATGTCTTTGGGCGTTTTCAAGGTCTCTTCTCTTACAATGTGCATTGGGGTGGATATATCGTTTTGCATGATACCCATCGTACCATACTATCGTCTTGTTCTACTTCCTGTTTCGGCCCATACAGAGGGCGTCGGATTACGACTCACGATATACTTGACCAAGTATTACTTCTTTAATAATGATAATATCATACAAGTCCGTACAATCGAGCTATTCCAAATTGTAGATTATATTCATCAAGCTAAATAACCATTCCGTTCGTAATCGCAACCTCGGCCTCTGCCCGTCGAGGATCACGATGCGCAGCATTATTCCCAATCGGTAAGTGATTCGCTATGCCCTGCACGCGCCAACCTCGTCCCCTGCAGGACAAAGTCCGAGCACAATGCACTGCGGCGCAGAGAATTTCATGCGGGGAGCTTCACACAAAGGACAGAGGACACTATTAAGTTCCCACGGCCAGTCGGTGGGGGGCCTAAGTCTTGCCCCCTCGCCATCATATACCGTACGTATTGCATGTATCATATTGCGAGGCCCAATTCCCAAACCCCTCACTCACTGCCTCACACCGCACCATCTGCACAACACACCCTCAAATCTTCTTTTTAAAAAACAACACTTTTTTCATCGCTTGGAATCATCAAGGTCATATATATTCCACGCCAATAAAATTCAAAATCATATATTTCATAGTATCCATCATGAATCAAAAATCGGTCCATACGCCGGTATCCCCATTGACTCAAGCTCGAAGACCACCTTCTTCGTCACAAACGGGTTACTGACGACACAGATCGCCTCGGCGGCATGCTCGTGCGCAATCTGCCGAATAACGGGAATCATGTCGAGGCGACCCGATGAATTCGTATCTATAATCACAGGGTTCGGATCCATCTTTGCCACCAGATTCAGCACTCCCTTACCGTATGTCCGCTTGGGCGCTCTTGTCTGCCAGATGACGCGGAGGCTGGGACGGTTCTCGTCACCGAGGAAGGAAAGGCAAGGGCCCATGCCGGATCCGGTTGTCACGACTACCACGCGCTTGTATACCCTCATTGCGTATGCGAAGCCGTACATGAGCACGCCGCGCTTCCAGAGGGCGGTTGGTTGCTCTTTTATACATGCGGAGGTCCAGTCGCCGGCTTTGGAGACGACGCTGGAGAAGCTCTTGCCGTCTAGGTCGGCGTCTGGGAACGTTGCGAAGGAGTGCCAGTCGCGGAGTGGGTGTTTAGAGAGCTGGATGCCCTTGCCGAAGGTGGTTTTTGTGTGGTGGAAGTGGAGGCGGATGGCGTGTGGGGAGAGGTATTCGGGCGTGACCTTGACTTTGCGGAGGAGTAGCCAGGGCTGCATGATTGCCGCAACGACAACCATGAGAAACCAGAAGGCGGGGAGCTCGATCAGGAAGCGGCCCATGGGTGTGCCTTCGGCAGCGGAGAACTCATGGACGAAGACCATGAGGAGGACGATGAAGAGGGCTATGACTAGCCAGCCGGAGAAGCGGTGGGTGAGTTCGAAGTAGTCGTGCCGCTTGAATCGGAAGCCTGGGTAGGCGACGATTATGATTGCGAGGAGCAGGGCCATAATAATGTATGTGAGGATGATTGGCGCCACCGAGAATGGAGTTGTGATGCCTTGGCCGGGAGAGAAGTACTCTCGAGAAAACTGGCCAACGAATCCCAGATACCAGACGAGGGAGGCAACACCGCATCCGCTATGTACGCCGCCATAATGGTACACCTTGGATGCTATACGACGCATCCACAGAGGTGCGGATCTTGGTATCGAGCATACCGTGAAGAAGATGGTGTTCACGACCAGAGGCTGTCTCGCAAGACCACATGCAAGGAGATTGGCTGCCGCAGCATTGATAAGTGCAAGAAGTTTCCGACGTGCAATCAGCACATAGATGAAGACCCCGATGTTGGCGAGGAAGACGAGAGTGAAGAGCCGACGGTAGATGTTGAGGAATGTATACCGAATCGGTGCAATCACTTTCCTCTTGGTACTTTGTGCCTCAAGGTCATAGCAGTACTCATCCTTGATCATCAACTCGGAAACATCTTTGATGATGCAGTGCTCGATGTTTACGAAGCTGGCTTCGCTTGGGCTCTCTGGGGCACATACGGCTGTTGGAGGTCTCGAGACGATGACCTCCTTGACCTCCTCAACTTGAGACATGACGCTTCAATTGCTGTGCTGAATGCTGATGCAGAAGGCCAAAATTGAGGGGGAGAAGTATAAGAGATCTATAATGTCACGGGGCGTAGTGATGGAGAGGAAATCAAGGCAAGTAATCAAAAGAAGCCACAAGTGGCGGCATGCGCTCATACACAGGAATATAGAATCAGGTCGATCATGGAGGCGTGTCTCCACGACGCAGGGTGCGCGCTTCTTTTGAATTCCTTCGCATGACACCTTCCGGTTTACGTGATGAGATATTTCCGAGAGTGTCAACCTGCGTCGGGCCTTTCAGCCGTGTCCTACTAAGTAGGTAGGTCCATCGTTCTCTCAACAACTCGGGATCCACATGGTCGGTCCACGATGGCACCACTCTTATCCCAGAGAGAACTTTTCCCTTTTACCCTATGAAGCCAAGGAAAAGTAATCAGTCTTCGATTTTTGGTCCGAAGTTCGAGTTCCGGCAGTCACCATGTGTCCGATGTTTGCGGGAATGGGTCTCTGCCACGGATTGTTACCCGATAAGGTAGGCTCTACATGATGTGCCCCAATGAGCATGGAACACACATTATACTACGGCACTGCCTCGGTTTCTCTTTGTATTGAATCTCGATAAGGGATACTGGAGAGCCAATCGATGATGACGGCAAAGTGGGAAAGCCGAAGGATCCCGACCCGCTTCTGGGGTGGTGGTGTTTGCTCGTGAAGACGCGGCCTGATCGAGAGGTCCTTTCAACCGGTTGATGCAGGTGCAGTCCAGGCCGCTGGGTAAGCCGGCGGGGACTCAAGACAAGATCGACATGTATAAAGACAGCACGAGGAAACCAAGGCGTTCGCCAGAAGCGCCACAAACCAGCGGTGTTCGTCCGCGTTGCCCCACAGAAATGCCGTCAAAAGCACAAAATCGAGAAGACGATCGGATACGCCGAACTCCAGCGAGCACACTGGAGCAGTTCTAAACTAGACTGAATGGCTGAGGGGTCCCAAGGGCCTAAACTCGTGGAGTCTGAGTTGCACTTTGCTGAAAGATTTTAACGAAGTTCTCCATCTGGCATCTGCGCTCTGCACTCTGCAGGCGCCTGACGGACTTCGTGGATCCAAGTGCCCACAAATTTCTTGCTTTTGCCTTCAGCAAAGGCTGGCAATTGGCGGGGCAACTGGCGAGACCTTCTGTCTGGACTTTGCTATCCTGATAAATTAGGTTAGTGGGGTGGATGACAGCCAGATGGATGGCGTCGAGTGCTGAGATCAACTGCGGATCAATGCAATTGTCACCCGTCTTATCCTGGTCGATTTTTCAGGAGCGGGGTACTATGACAAGTCGGTACTCCAGCGCTGCGCCGAATTCTGCCGCGCATGTGTTGTTGACTGTCGAGTGTTGACTGTTGATTCCTGGGGATTTTTCGAGCCAAACAACGCAGCAGTCTGCGGTGTTGCGCCCTCGCATGCGTCCGCAGCGGGACGCGATTGCATGTGCATCATGAAAGATCGGGTAAGTGCGGACACAGGGTACCCTACATGACACCTGGGCAGCGTTGAATATTGGAGAATTAACTTTCTGCTCGGTTACCTGTCAGCGGAGCAGCTCTCTTTCCCAGAAACTCATTGCTCCGAAGTTCAGCTCGACACCGAAGGGAGGTGGATTTCTGGAGGAGCGGGACAAGAGAGAGAACTGAGCGGCAGATCGAAGCCAGATCAGCCAGCCAATAGGGTGATCCCGAAGTCTCGGTAGAAGCGTCCTCTGCCCAAAGCGCTGGATTCTGTCTTTCGAATCGAGAGACGGACCGCATGGCTGGGGTGGACCGTGGGACGGGGAACATGTTCGCACCTTCGCTGGGGTTCGCTGATCGCTCGTCCACTTGTCGTCCAGGATTTAGGTCCTCTTAGCGACTCCACCAGCCCTGATCTCAAGTTCTCAACCGAAGCGGTGACCGACTTTCGATTCGGCGAGTTAGACGCAAGCCTCGTCTGTGGACCAAGACCAGGATCAGCAACCCAATCTGAGCGGCGGATGGGTTTGGTCTGAGCGAACGAGCTCCGAAGGGATTATTGTACGGAGTTCGCGCGACTCGGCGAATTGGGACGTGCGGCGCAGGCCCCAAGCAAATTACGCAGGAGATTCCAAATTCCAAATCAGATCCCAGCAAACTGGAATTATTGTCATCAAAGGAGACGTCTATAGGCTACGTGACATGATTTCTAAAACTGCAGTATGCAAAGTTATTTATCACCCCGATGTCCCATCGCTCGAGCAGCATCCCCTGTTTCTCATCTTCGACGTGTTCCCTCTCCCCAGTCTCTCCTCCATACTCCAAACCCTAACCGTCGGTCCATCACAACGACCTTTCGAACCAACACCCTAACCCTGACTAATACCTCAACAACCTCATGATAATGGGTCTTGGGGAATCGTCCTTGGCACGATCCCAATATGGCAATGCCAACGATGTATACACCGACTTATTGACCTTCTGCTTTGACGACCCTGCCCCCTTTGACCAAGAACGGCCAGTATACGTTGACGCAGAAAACCCCTCCCGCTCTTTCAATGCCCGACAATTCAGAACTCTTGTGCGGACCCTGATTGCTGGGTTGAAGGCCCATCATGTACAGAGGGGCGACTGTGTTTTGGTCCACTTGGGAAATAGTGTAAGTTGGAGCCAAGCTTCTGCATTTCTGCAAGTTGTCCGTGATGTCCGCCTGAAGAATTAAATCCCGCGTTGACTCGACATGTTCCGCTTTTCCGTCGTTTACATGTACACTTGCTTTTTTTTGCTTTTTCTTTTTCTTTTCTTTTTTTCTTCGTCCTCCTTCCGTTTACAGTATACTAAACATGTTGATTTTTCACCCTGGTGCAGATCGTATACCCCGCACTGTTCTTCAGTGTTATCGGCGCCGGCGGTGTGTTCATGGGATCGAACGCACGCAGTCAACCTCAGGAGCTGGAACACATCCTTTCGCTAAGTGAGCCGAAGCTGATCATCACAAACCGCGATGCACTCCCGAACGTCCTCGATGTCTCCACCAACAAGGGTATGCTCCCCAGCCAGGTTTTTGTCCTTGACGAGTCCGCAGCAGAGCAAATCGCACAGCTTGTCGGATCCGGTCCAGTGCCGTACCTTGAGAGTGGAGATGACAACTGTATGAATTTGGCGCATCTTCTTGGATACGGCGAGAACGACTGGATTAGGTTCGACGATGAGATGATCGCAAAATCGACGCCGGCTGCATTGTTCTCCACCAGCGGCACTGGAGGCCTACCAAAGGCAGCGGTCTTGTCGCACCACGCGATAGTATCGCAGCATCTAACACTTGCGTATGATGTACCCTACGAAGTCAGGCGATTAATGTCATTGCCTATGTTCCATCTATTTGGAGCACTTTGGTCACACATTTTCCCGATTCGCTATGGGCAGCCGCTATACATCCTGCCCCGTTTTGAGATCACCCAATATCTCACCTGCATGTACCAGTACCAGATTACGGAAACGTATATGGTCCCCGCAATGATCCATTCCTTCAATCGCTGCAAATTACCAGTCAGCAATTATTTCTCATTCCTCCGATATGTTGCCGTCGCTGGTGCGCCAATTGACGGGGCGTCAGTGCAGCAGTTCCGCGAACATCTTGCACTCGACGCCTATGCGGCCCAGCTTTGGGGAATGACCGAAGTAGGCGTCGTTTTCCAGAGCCGCTACAATGAGGTGACAAACGCAGCCAGTATTGGCCGACTCCTCCCAGGGTACGAAGTCCGCCTTGTCGGCGCCGACGGGAATCTTGTTGCAGGCGACAACAAACCAGGAGAGCTATACGTGCGCGGCTCGGGGTTGCTCACATGCTACAAGAACCGAGAAGAGTCCAAAGATGCGCAGGGCTGGTTCCGCACTGGAGACGTCGCATACGTAAATAATGGGCTCTACTACATCGTCGGACGAACTAAAGAGCTGATCAAAGTTCGAGGGTGAGCTCAGTCCCTCAACTCCACTTCCCAGATTAGTTTCAGGAACTAACACATGGCCAACTACAGATGGCAAGTGGCGCCCGCAGAAGTCGAATCGGTTCTCCTCAAACACCCAGGCATCGACGATGCAGCGGTCACCGGCGTGACCTCCAAGGACGGCAGTACCGAAGTTCCCCGTGCCTTTGTCGTGCGATCCAAGACATTCTCCGGCACGCGCCTTACCGCTGAGGAAGTCTATCTCTTCTGCCGTCGCCAATTGGCCTCCTACAAAGCGCTAGACGGGGGCATTATCTTTGTCGAGGAAATCCCGCGCACGGCCAGCGGGAAGATCCAACGATTCAAGCTCACCCAGATGAACACGTATCGGGAGATCGTCAGCTCCCTGCTAGCAAGGTTTCGTGGTGCTAGCATGCAGAGTGTTGGAATCATGCATGGTGGCAGAATTTCAGTTTGATACGACATCTCACCACCTTTGATTTCCCTCGCTTGTTTCCAACTCCGTGACTATTTATTGATGAATTTTTACGATTGACTGACTGAACATGCACTGGTTATTCAATTGTTGAACTTCGGGAGTTCAGTTCATTCGCTCCTTGGCTGCAATGCATGGCGTTTTCGAGTTTTTGTTCTCTGATCTGTGATCTGTGATTTATTTTTGCTTTTTATTTTCTGTCATAGTTCAGCTGGCGTTGTTTGGTCAAAGCTCGCATTGGGGTTTAAAGTTTCGGGCGGGTATGCGGCATATTTTGCTTTTTGCCTTTTTTTCTTTTTCTGCTTTGCTTTGATTTTGCCCTCCTCTCTGACGGGATTGTTGTGCTTTTTTCCTCATCTCACTCATTTTTTAGCCTGCACTTGACTATTAAGCATTTAGCATTGTGGTCGATTTCACACTCACTTGACACCAGAATACCCATAACGTTATGATTCCGCATCACATCGCATCACATCCTACTGCAGTAAGACTACCGAAAATAGTAGTATACAGATCATCAATAAGACAGCATGCTCCGAAAAGCGTAGGAGCCATCCACGAGCAATTACAACTTTAAATGTGACACCATCCCTAGGGATCCCCCACCAGATAAGTGGCCCTTTCCCTGGATCACATCATTAAGGTACAGCTGTGATGCAGGACAAGGCATGAAAGTCCTCAGTTGCTCGCCCGTCCAAATTATAGAGCTCGGTTTCAAACTCGATGGGCTCAAGTAATGCACCTGACAACCCCCAGCTTGCTCTTGTCTTAATCTGTAACACGCGCTTTGAGAACATCGCTGCAGAGTCATCCTCGCTTAGGTATGAGGGATATGAGCTCCGTCATGTTCTCAATATGAATACGTACCGTCAGACCCATTTAGGCATGTCGTGATTTGCATTGCATATGGAACACGCAGCCAAGGACCTCCACTCCGCCACAGGGACGGGAAAAATCGAGGTGCTTCTCCGACCCGCACACTTTTGAATTGGATTTGGAGGAACCTGGTCCGGCCCACCACTGGATATGCCACAGTGCCACTGCCTGCCTCGGCCTTCAACTCTGTAAAAGACGAAGCCAAAAAAAGCAAGCATGCGATCAGCGCTGGCTGAGTCAGTCCGGGAGACAATTCTTATCTGGTTTATGCTAGCCTCGTCTAGCGCGGGTCTTACTTCCACATTCCGGTATACAGTAGGGTAAAGCACGGATTCAAGTTTTCGAAAGAGTTACTGGGGCTAGAAACTGGATCTTGCGGTCCATCTCTCCACTAACTAGCTTAAAAGAGCGTGGGTTTAGAGATTTGTAGAGAAGGAAGAGGTCTGTGCAAAGTATTGGATTTGGCAGCCGTCATGACGCCGATCAGTCGATCCGGTCCGCACATATGTCCACGTTTTTGTTTTCCTGCCCGTTGCAAACTTGCATCAGGATTCAAGACACCGGAGCAGGCCGGGAATTCAATAGTTACGGTGTCTATTGGGTCCGGAGTTGCGACGAGTAATTGGTCTAAATTTTAGTGCTCAATAGTCGGATCGGTTGATTGGAGATTCTCCACACCCCAGTACTACTTGGAGAACGACTTGGCCGAAGGAATGAACCTTGAAACCTGCGATATTGACTCGCCCTGGGTCATTCAACGTCATGCCTTCGTAGAGTGCTACCGATCGACACGTATTTCTTTCCTTGTCAAAGCTCCACCCGAAATCGGCTGTCATGCCACTGAAAGCCAGGATCGGAATCAGGATCAGGATCAGATCGACCAAAGTGGAGGCCGGGCTGAAGTTGCGATACACCGACAGCTGGGTGTAATCAACGCCACGACGGTGTCTGTTCCGGGATTTCTCGTCTCGATAATTACTCAAGTAATCGATCGACGATGGCAAAGTCCCATTGTCAATAGCCGGACGGTCCAAGCGTCACAGGTAACAGGGCGCCACCCCCCCCTCCCCCCGGTCGATACAGGAAAACACACAAAGGAAAACGCTCCGTGATGATCTCATGAACTGAGCGAGGAGGACGTCAATCCGTCGTATACACTGTGAAAGTACAGCTGGACGTCGGGTGACGTGAGACTTTGAACTAGACTCCAAGATCGACATGTTGAACGGTTCGCAGAATACGTCGCTAGCTATCCTTCCTGAAAGCTCGGGATTGTTGAGCGGTTGGTAGAGATGGGCCTTCCGAGTCGATATCAGAAGTGATGTGATTTTGCCCGGAAAGCTGCAAGGTGCAGGACTGAGTCTCAATGTCGTACGCAAGGTTTGCTGCACATGTAAAAGTTAGTGGGAGACAGTTACTTCCGTAGCATCACGAGGATTAGATATTAGTGCCGTTGAGTCACTGCCATGGCACATGTTGACCTCGATGGTAACCCCTGCTATTTTATTCCAAATACTGCCCACAGCAAACATAACTGCATCTGCGGATTTGAAATACAGTACTTTGAACCCCGAATTCAACATAAACATAGCGGTAACCTCCCACGAGGTCGACTGTCGGCAAATACTCGATGATCATGTATGATTTCTTCCACATCGCTTCCTTTCCAGAATATCCTTGCTCAGATGCACAGAGGACGAAAATGAACCTGGTAGGTTGAATATACCATCGGTGAATGAGATGGTGGTAAGCTTCGTGGTTCCTTGAAGTGGCAGTGTGATGAAATCCGGTCCTGCGCCTGCTGGTTGGCAAACACTTCCCCTCGGCAAAGTGCAATAACAAATAAACAGCCCGGCGTCCAATCAACAGAAGCTACTCACATGAAGTCTCCATACCAATGACCAATACCCGGTCGTCTGAGATTTGTGAAGAAATATGAAGCTGCGCGGAAGGCCTGCGTGGCCCAATATGAGGCGGATACCAGAGTGCCTGTCGAATTCCAAAATTGAGACACTTAGAGAATGCCGTACCCTTTGAACCATACACCGTATGCCAATGGGCCCAGTGCTCCGAGAAAAGCGGCTCCCACAGGAATCTCTAGAATACACCACACCCATAATGTCCCAATAGCCGGTGCTTGACTCATGACCGCGTAGTAAGTGTCCTCGTTGGTTATTCCCATGAGCTTATTCCCGAAAATGACTGCTCCAGACAGAAAGACGACTGTCTTTAGCGACGGTGGGAAGAGCAGCTTGCGCAGAAATGAGAAAGAGAGCTTCTCTGGATGCCACGGGAAGAGCGAAACGGTTTCAGATTCTCCTTGACCCCGGCGAAAAGTAATGATATGTCCGTGAGCAAGGTGGATGAGGAGAGTCAACGTTGGGAACGCGACAAAGCCTGAATTGCGGAAAAGGACGTCGAGTTCAATGCTCTGTGCGTACTGATGGGCCGCCAGATACCCCAATGTCAAATGCAGTACGGTCAGAGGTATGGAGAGCAGCACGGTGTCGATAAAAGGTGAAATGGGGTCGTAGTCATCTATTCCTTCCTCATCGTGTGCAACTTCCTCCGACAGCCGGCCTTTCTTCCCAGTGCCCGGCACATTTGACTGATCGAAAGGGGAAATCTCGCCCGTGTCGGGGTCGATGGCCACATACTTCGTCTCGATACCCTTCTGCGAACCCGAGGAGCCAAGCGTCCCCTCAAGCTGGCCCTGTCTTTCTGCAATCATATCTACCAACGTTCTCCCATTTTTCTGAGTTTTCGAAGGATCATTTTGTGGAGGATGGGCAAGGGGAATCGAGGAAGGATCGAAGGAATCGGATTGCAAAGCGGTAGCTGCAGCCCGGCGCTGCTTTCGGTTTCGTGGAGGGTCCATCTTTATAAAGCTTGGGTCAAATCGTGGTAGATTAAAATTTGTTGATGCGATGGGAGTAAAGATGTTTGTTGATGGTCGTGTTGAGATTCGGACAGAAACCCAGATCGGACATAAGCGGAATTATCCCGCCGGCGCGCCTTGTAGTTCAGGCCTCCTATTAAACCCAAGGCTCAGTCCAAAATATTTAATTCACCGAGGCCGTGCATAGCTATCCAATTCGGTGTTATAAGCGCCATTCTCGGTTGTCATGCCTTATCTACAGGGACATAATGGGAACCGCTGGAGGCCGGACAAACGCTTTGTCATGGGAGATGATGCCATCAGATAAACCCCGCAAGAACAGCGAGCACGTCTCCAATTCCCGCCACTCTTCTACTCTTGTTCCATTATCGCTCGAACAATCCCAATCCAACTCCCATCGACTCAATATGTCTCATCTCGAAGCCGCAAATCTGTATAACGTCAAGGGCCTGGTAACAGTCATAACCGGCGGCGGAAGCGGTACTGGACTTCTCTCCCACCACCTACGCCTACCTACATACATAAAGACTGACAGTATCCATAGGTCTCGGCCGTACAATGGCGCTGACCCTCGCGACAAATGGTGCTTCCAAGGTATTCATCATCGGCCGACGCGAAGACAGTCTACGGGAAACAGTTTCCCTCGGCCCAGCCAACGCGAAAGACACCATAATTCCGGTCCCTGGCGATGTTTCCTCGCAAGAATCTCTCCAGTCCGCGTATGAAACAATCGCGGCCCAAGTGGGACATGTTGACCTCCTAGTCGTCAATTCTGGCATTCTCGGTCCTCCCGCAAGGATCAAGCCCAACGCTGATGGGTCAAATCCCTCTATCCCCGAACTGAAAGACTACCTATGGAGTATACCGATGGCGGAATTTACGAGAGTGTTTGAAGTGAACACAACAGGGGCATATTATACGGCTGTCGCGTTCTTGCCGCTGTTGGAAGCTGCGAATAAGCGACGCCCGGCGCCAGAGAAAAACAGGATCTCTGCGCCATTGTCCCAGATTATCATGACCTCGAGTATTGCTGGCTATTCGAGACGTGTTCCATTTGACTTCGCGTACAATCTTTCCAAGGGGGCTGTAAATCACCTGGTGAAAATTCTCTCGACAATGTTATCGGAATACAGTATCCGGGTCAATGGGATTGCGCCGGGGCTGTACTACTCTGAAATGTCAGCAGACGAAAACTTCAGTGGTAATGACAAGGGGGTATCGGACGGGTCATTCCCACCAACTAAGATTCCGATGACGAGAGCTGGCGGAGAGGAAGATATTGCTGGCTTGATACTTTGGATGGCTGGGGCTTCGGGAGGCTATCTTAATGGGAATATTACGGTGACTGATGGGGGTCGGTTAAGCGTTTTACAATCTTCTTATTAAACTTGCTATAGGATAGATTGGTATAGATAGAAAGATATATATATAGTCATAGATTGATAGGTTATATACGCTTGGAATAACAATTAACGCTGAGGACGCGGGGAAACCATGCTAGGATGTACACATATGCGTGGATAAGTAGTCCAGAATGAGGTGAAATAACCCAACTGTTAGTACGTCGCAGAGAGGCGTTGCACCAGGTATTCCCCAGCGGTAATGCCTGGGTACTTAGCCTTGTTAATATCCGCCCCTTCTCCGTATGTACCGGGGATGGCTTCAATAAACATATCCATATTAGGATTGCAGAAGTATGCGATGCTATATCGCTCCGGATACATCTCGGAGCCATCATCATCCTCGCCATGTACCTTCGGTGGTTCAATGACCCGGTGCTTTGTGCTCTTTATAGTATCATTGGACCATCGGGCCAACAGATCACCTGCATTGACAACCACTGTATCGGTGAACGGAGTGACATCGACAAAAGTCCCCTCCGGGCTACGCGCCTGGAGTCCGCCGCGTTGGTCTTGGAAAAGTAGAGTTATAGAACCGTAGTCGCTGTGTTCCGCCGCGCGGACTTGGCCCGGGTTCATCTTAAAGACGTCCTTGTGGACAGCCGGGTAATGTAAAAGACGCAGGTTGTTATCACCTCGGTCCACATACTCGTCAAAAAAATGAACCGGTAAATTCATTCCCAGCGCAATGGCCTGCATCACCTGGATATGCAGCTCCTTGCACATGGCGAAGAATGAGAGCATCACTTCTTTAAAACCCTTCCCCTCATCGTCTAGATGGTCTGGCCAGCGATTCGGAAGGCCCTCGACGCCCTCGCGCCCGATTTCCATGCTTTCTTTCATATCTGGGATCGCGCGACGATCTGCCGGGTCGGAACGATCGTCGACCGTGCTGAGCTTCTCTCGGCCAGTCCTAACGTAACCACGGTTCGCCTGCGGGGTCGTCCAACCCAGCTTATCCTTCTGCTCCTGGGGTCGGGCGAAGAATGTCGCAGATGACTTGAATACTCGGGTTGTCACGGAGGGCGGAATGCCATGGTCTTTCAGGTAAAGGAAACCTGATGTTTTGAATGCGTCCACGACCGACATGGCAACGGCATGCTTATCAGCTGGGGTTCCGTTTAAGAAGGGTGCGAAGTCGATAATTTGCCATCTTATAAGTTCCCTGATTTGTGACGCATGCAACTAAAAGACACAGTTAGACAATGGATAAACCTACCGGAATCACCAGACCATCCTTCGATACCGTCTCAGAGACGGGTTGGCAGGCCTGGGCGGGCATATTACCTTCCATAATGTACCGAGCAGAATATATTAGTGGATTTGTAGTCACCAATGGATAAAGTTATCAAGATTATGAAGCAAAAAAAGAAAACCCAAAAAGATAAATGTGCTGTGAGAAGAGGAAATGGAGGAGCGGGGAAGAGTCAATAGATCCTAGTTATATCACCACCTGCGAGGCCGGGGCCAGGGATCGCAATGGTTTGAGGCCTAGTCCCTGAAAGTGGCCAGTCGCAGGGAAGATAAAGTAAACGGGGGCGATTGCTATTAGAGGAATAGGATACGTTATCTCTGATAAAAAGAGCAGGCTGGAGATACCGGGAAATGGGACGATGTCACGATGCATGAGGGACTGCATCACAGGAACCCCGCAAAACACTCACTGCATGACCACCCCTCTCCATCTCTTTCTCTTCATTCTCGTCTTACCTCCCATCTGCTTGAACAGTTTTCGAAGATCCAATTCCAATTGTCAACATGCCTCTCGTCATTGATATCCATACCCACGTCTATCCCCCGGCATATATGGAAATGCTCCGGGCACGCAAAACAGTCCCATACGTTCACGACCCATCCAACAATAAAGACCCACGACTGGTCATCCTCTCATCGGACGATGATCCCTCTATACCTATAGACCAACGCGGTCGCCCAGTCGACTCTTCCTACTGGGACATCGAGGTCAAGCTAGCATTCATGCGCCAGCACGGAATCAACTGCAGCGTGATATCCCTCGCAAATCCCTGGCTCGACTTTATCGAACCGAACGAAGCCCAGATGTGGGCGGAGAGAATTAACAATAACCTCGAGGAGACCTGCGCGGGGGTGAACAAGGCCGCTGATATCGGGAATACCCTAACTCTTGATCAGAAGGAGACGCTATTTGCAATGGGTGCTTTACCTCTTAGTGCTCCCAGCTCTGATATTGTCGTCAATGAGATAAAACGGCTCAAGACGCTTCCACATTTGCGAGGCGTGATTATGGGTACGTCCGGGCTAGGTAAAGGGCTGGACGATGCGACACTTGATCCCGTTTGGCAGGCGCTCCAAGATACGGACACGCTGATGTTTCTACACCCGCACTACGGCTTGCCAGATGAAGCCTTTGGGGGCCCCGATGCGACGAGTCGATATGGCCATGTGTTTCCCTTGGCGTTAGGGTTTCCGCTCGAGACAACGATTGCTGTTACGCGGATGCTTCTCTCGTGTGTGTTTGACCGCTTTCCACGGTTGAAGATTCTCCTGGCGCATTCTGGTGGTACTCTTCCTTTCCTTGCGGGGCGTATCGATAGCTGTATCCATCATGAGCGCAAATTTATTTCTGGGGGAGGTGACGTCCAGGGGCCCCAAAGGAGTGTATGGGATGTGCTCAAAACAAATATATATCTGGATGCTGTGGTTTATGGAAAACCTGGCTTAGAGGCGGCGATGGCCGCGTCGGGATCTGATCGTCTTTTCTTCGGTATATCCAACTCTTTGTGTTTGAAATTCGATTTGCTGATCAAAGCATAGGAACCGACCATCCCTTCTTCCCTCCACTCGACTCTAAAGAGGGTGACTGGCCGAGTGTGACGACCAACTACAAGGCGATCCATGCCACGTTTGACACAAATTCTGAGATGGTGGCAGAGGTTTTAGGTGGAAATGCCGCACGCATTCTAGATTTGAAATGATGAATTGCTGAGTATTATTTGGTCTAGCTAATGCAATACATTAAGACAACAACATAAGGAGATAACAGGTGGCATTGCATGCATATAGATATAGCATTACCAGAAGAGAATAACACAGGCCTCATCGTATTATAGGCTATATGCTGCCAGTGCATGAATAATTGTTTTTAATCAGTATATCATCGCATCCCAGGAGCTCCCAGACCTGTTGTATATACCATTCGGGAATTGGCGAGTCGGTAATCTGGTTATCTGGAAGGGATCTCTCTAGTTCAAAATTTCCAGGAGGCTCAGGGCGCTGTAAAGACTGTTCTGATTTCAAGCCTTCACCAAAAACCGCTTGAAAGAGAGTGTTCTGTAGCCTTGCTCTGATGCTGGATTGGACTTGTCCAGAAGGATTTCCTGGTGATACGGAGCTCCGCAAAGCCGGGAAAGTATCAACGGCAGCTAGAGTCCTTTTCAATAGCCAAATTAGGTACTTGGCTTCTGTCTCGGTACCCCCTAATGACTTGCCATCGAATTCGGCATCTATCAGACCGGCAGGGAGTGGCAGTTTGTGAAGGTCAGCTCGAAGATCGGGCTGCAGTTCTAAGTCTTGAAAGACGAATACACATAGAACTTTTCCAGCACGGCTTAACAATACGTACAGTAATCCCTCCAGTAGCCGTTGATGCCTAGGGCAAGTTAGGTCGAGAGATGCGATTATTCGGCCCAGTAATGAAGTCAACATTAGCGCCCCTTCATCCGCTGCGCTCACTTTTGTTCGATTCGACGTCTTTGCTCGTGTCTGGATAGGATACTCTGTTCTAGCTGTAGCGTCCGGCGTTGGTATCGTCTTGCAGTATCTCTTTAGCGTGTTGATGGCTGCTTCGTATAAGCAAACTATATGGTAAATGAGCAGTGCCTCCTCCTGCCTCAAGTCTCCAATATTGGGAAGCTTGGTGAGAGCCAGTATGAGAAGTGTAATAGCAGACTCAATGGTTCGCAGACTCAGACAGAAATGTGACGATTTAGTTTGTGCCAGGGTTTGGTTCTTAGACCTGTCTCTTGGGGTTTCTTGGGGAACTACGCTGACGAGCTCATTCTCACAAGACTTGCATAAAGCAACAGCAGTTCGGATGACGCTCGCAGTATTCCGCTTCTGTAGAGCCTTTTGAAGAAGGTAGAACTGTCTTACAAAAGGACCCGTAGCTTGACGATAAGTTCATTGTCAGTATAAATGATAGCCGATGATGATGTCTACTTACACCCGGAATCGTCCGATCGAGTGGTTAAACCATTATCAAATGCGTCGACTTCTGCAGCAAGTGAGTGTTTCATAGAATGCCGCTGTTTCTTGGGCTGTTTGTCTGTAGGCTGCTTATTGGTGCCCTTGCGCTTCAGCGGCAACTTCACTGCCGATTTCGTCGGAATCTCTTCCCGAGCATGAAATTTTGCGGTAAGTACCTCATTTTGCTCTTCGAGCTCAAAAATGCGGTCTAATAACTTGCTCTGCTCTGCCTCTGATCTCTCGTACGCTTGCCTCCAGAATGAAACGCTGTCAAAGAACTTATCAGGCGAGTGGAATACCTCCGCGGTTTTTGAAGTTTTGATCAACTTTCGGCCCTGCAATATGTAATCTGATGAATTGATCAACTACAAGTCTTGCCAGAGAATTCGAAGACTGGATGCGGCACCTTTGATGTCCACCCCCACTGGTTTCAACTTGACAATAGCCAGAGCGAGGGCTATTTGTTCGGGAGACGGCGAGGAGACGCACTCCATTGCCCTGGATGGATACACTTGGCTCTGAATCAGGCTGAAGAGGGTATTTATGCGGCGGAGCTAAATGAAGAACTGCTTGACGAACCCGAACCTAGGCACCGGAGAGCACGTGGGCACCACAATACACCTCGCCCGACGTCAAGGAATTCGTAAGGCTGGACAGCCAATAGCCCTAAAAATCGTCAAGCAGAACCAGTAGTACCAAACGAAGGACTCTAGTCCATGTTCTGCATCCAATACCTAGTCAATGGTAGGGGAACAGGGCCATCGGGTTCTTTTGCCGTTTGTTGTGGAGGAAGCAATTTGAAATCGAAAAGGAAGGAGCACACCTGGGTGCCGTCCCGATTCAAGCAGCCCATCCAGGTCACTGCTACCATCAGAGAGTTGGGACGTTTATAGGTATCCTAAACGGAGTAAAGTCTTCACGTATGGAGTGCTTCCATAGTAGACATTTGCGTCGTCTCATATACCCTTCATTTGTCTCTAACAGGGTCGATTTTATACTATGTTTATATTGGGCGGGAACAATACTTTTCCTACTGCCCATACCAGAAAAAAAGGGGTGAATCTGCCAACAGTTAGCTCAACGACGCTTCTGGTAGTAAGAATCGTCCTTTTTCGCTATGAGTAGTTTACCGTCATACAAGCGATGCATTAGTAATTGCACTCATCGCATGGGCATGTTTCAAGCGAGAGAATACTGTAGCTTAGGCATAAGCTGCCGAATCCTCCCCCCACAAGATCCACCATCCAGTCCGTGCATGCGATCCACTTCGCGCGCATCTCCAACGTCACCTCTTTCTTCTCTGTTGTGCTCTCGCAGAAACAATGCACGACATGAACCCGCAAACCCTCGTCTCACTCGGCTTTGCAATTGCCGCTATTTTCCTCTTCTGGACTTTATCCTCCACCACCACGTCGCCTTTCGCCCGCACATTCCCGCTGCTGTATAACAAGCGAATATGCTTGTTGATCGCGCACCCCGACGATGAAGCCATGTTCTTTTCGCCGACTCTACTCGCCCTGACGAAGCCAGAACTTGGAAACCACATCAAAATTCTCTGCCTTAGCAGCGGTGCGCAATAATCCCACCAACCCCCTCCTTCTCCCCTCCACCTAGGTGCCCGGAGACTAACGAGGAATCTTTTGTAAAACAGGAGACGCAGACGGCCTCGGGCATATCCGCAGAGACGAACTAACAAAAAGCGCTAAACGCCTCGGGATCCGAAACGATTCAGACGTCCTTGTTCTCGATGACCCGCGGTTCCAGGATAGCATGTCAATTGAGTGGACGAAAGCCGACGTCGCGTCTTTACTTACCGCAACTTTCGCACCAAACAGCACCGCCGGCAGCACAAAGGCCACGCGCAAGAAGAACAAGGACAACCAGTCCGCTCCAACCGCAACGATCGATATTCTTCTCACATTCGATGCAGACGGTATAAGCAATCATTTGAACCACCGCTCGCTGTATCACGGCGCGCGACACTTCCTGGCCACACTCATGAAAGACGCGCCAGGTTATTCATGCCCCGTAACGATGTACACGCTTACAACGACAAATCTACTGCGGAAGTATATAGGGGTATTCGATGCGCCATTTACGATGGCGAAGGGGGTGTTGGATGGGCTTTTTTCGTTCTTCTCTGGGAGGAAGGGCTCAGGGAAGAAGGAGAATTCGCCGTCAAGGATGCTTTTTGTTAGCTCGGTGGGGGAGTGGATGACTGCGCAGTCGGCTATGGTCAAGGCACATAAGAGTCAGATGGTTTGGTTTCGGTGGGGTTGGATTGGGATTGGGAGGTATATGGTTGTTAATGATTTGAGGAGGGAGGGGGTGTGACGGTCTCTTCCTCTCTTGCTGTGGAGGTGGTGACCTACGGTATACCTACGTTGGATGACGTACAGTACATAGATTTACAAAAACATGTGGAACGCGGTTGTATATTTATAATACTCAACAAGTTCATTCTTCTTTACTAGAATGTTCTAAAATTCGCCGCAAACGAATGGGGTCTAGCGAACCGTACAGACTTTGCGAGTTAGGTTTCGCCTAGAATGAAATTGGAGACGTCGGGATTGTGATACAGGTTATGGGGGCTTCTGAATTTGGACCGGGGTATTTTGGTGTACGTCAAACAAAAAGCCACGCAGCGCATCATCAGATGATCAGACACGGACCCTGAGGAGACAATATTACGCCGTATATATCGCATCAGCTCCGCGCAAATAGACAAGTCAAAAGTGTAAAAGAAAAGAAAAGTTCAAAGAATCAGTTGGATTAAATAACAAACTTAGAGAGTGTCGCGTTCGCTTCATCCGGCTCATAGCATTCGTCGTCCTCCTTCTTTGCTTCAGGGCAGGGCCCAAATGTCGCCTTAAGCATTTCATCCTTCTTCTCGCGTGAAATAGACGCCATGTGAGCCCATTGCCACGGCGAGGGTGCTCGGACGTATCCACTCTCAATATCACCATGCATTTTCTCATTGAAATGCTCATCAGGATAGATACCTTCGTCATAATCCAGCGAGTTGGGGTTGGAATCACGATACTGCAGGGGAACGGGCTGGAAAAGCCGCTTGAGCAAAGGAGTTTGGAGATCTTCGGGGCTTATGCTTCTGCGCAATGAAGCCCATATGATATCGTCCTCCAGCTCATTATCATTATCTGGGTCCGGGGTGAAATCGTCGTTGATTGAGGGTCTGCGAACTTGTATAGTTTGTTGGGAGGTCACGCGGGCATTGCCGAAGTCGGTGAGGCCATGGAACTGTATTCTGCCTGTATGTGTCCAGCAGCGCCACGAATCTGGGATAAAGTCTCTCCATTCCTCGATAAACCGTGGTAATAATTGCCGTTCATAAGCTCTCCAGTTGGGTTCAATCCAATCTTGTTTGAAGATAAGGCGACGTACGAGACGCTCGATCATGCTTGTCTGCTGCATGACTTGAAGCCGAAGAACATCGTAGGTGTGAACGGCATCCGCAAATGCTCGTGAGCGTAGAACCCGAGGATCGATATGTTTGCCATCGATGCGGGGGTGTCGTAAGTGCGACTCGACCATTTTCCGCGCAGTTATCTTCTTCCGTCTTGTCTCATCCATGATCTTGTATGCAGCACGCATATGGATTAAAAAAGGTTTCACATGACAAAATAACCATGCAGGTACCGCGAGCTTTGTATGCGTTTCCACTGTTGGTTTCACATTGTGCTCCTTCGTCATCTTATCGAACAAATCTAAGAGGACTCGAGTGTGAAGTGGACCTCCTTGTAGGTACTTCTCGTTGCTTTTGGTATGACGGGATAAAACAAAAGCCCATTCAAACAATTCGGCCCAGACTGAGTCTGGAACTTCTATGTCATAAGACTTGGAAAGATGCTCGACGAGCCGTAGTGCACTGAATATATCATTGTTTGAACCATACGCATGGACTACCGCATAGAGAAGGCGACCCGATGGATATAAAGGCGAGGTGCGTTCGTACTTGGTAACTTCGCTGGGGTAATGTGTCGTGAGTAAGTCAACGTCGACGTTCCAGATGGTTTTCAAAAGATCTCTTAACGCGGTCTTGTGCCCGACACGAGCCGATGCCAGAAGGAGATTTACCATGGTCGTTTCAGTACCTTCGATGCCTGCCTCTGACATCTCGTCAAATATTTCATTCACCTCTTTTCGTACACTCCGTTCTCCAGTTCCAAAGCCCTCAAAACCGCGGTCTCCAAACCTTCGCTTCCTATACGAGTAAGGTAATACACGGAGACGGTATTTCTCTTTACCAGTATAAGCTGAATTCCAAATTTTGGCTTCCATATAGTGGTTGTAACAGTGGATGTCAGGGAGGATGTGGTCCCGCTTCATGGAATGCCAGATGTGATCTGCCATCACCGCGTCGCCCAGAGACCGAGCGCAGTCGAGAAGATGAGAGTATTCAGCAAGGCCTAGAGTAAAACCTGCCGATCGCCGTACTCGAACAATAGACGACAAATTTCTAACAAAATCATTGAAGATCGCGTCCTGGGACTTGAAATTTTTTAGCTCGACGGTGTACGGGTGTAGCGGTCGGTGAATCGCTTTGAAGGGCTCAACAAAATATGCAGGAGAAAGGGAGAGGAATGCTTCCGTAAAGACGCTTTGTGGCATCGTAGCAACTATCTCAGCGTAGCCATAGTTAAGTAGAGCAGCCATTATCTGGTCAGGTTGGCCGCTTTCCAACGTTGAATAGAGTTCCCTTTCCAGGGCTGCCCGGTCAAGGTTGTCCGAACCGGGCGCTTCATGGTCTGGAAGCTTATTGGGAGGTATATTGATTTCCGGCTGAAGATTGCTAACATTGGCCTTTGGAAGGAATCCGGTGCTCCAGGCAGCCAGAGATCCGCCGGTGTTGAACCATCGTGCCAACTGAGGGGCAGACGCTGCAAGAGGACGCAGGCTATGGGGGTGATGACGGATGGAAGGGCGACACGAGGGAAAGAGGAGGTGAGAGGTCAGACCCTCGCAGCGGCCAGCAATCACCCGCATTGAGAACGACTAATAATGCCTAGTAGCAGTACGGGAGCGAAGAAGAGAAGGCAGTTGGGAGAGAGGATAGGAGAAGGCATGGCCAGGGGAGAAGTGAGGAGACGCACCCCCCTGTTCATTATTAGAGCTAATATTATGATTACAGCTGGGCGGGAAATGTAACAGCGCCTTGGGCTCCTCCCTGTCAAGTGCAAGTGTCATGTCATTCATGTCAAAGCGGCCGCTGGGAGTCTGGGGAAACTGAGGGGGCGGTCGCACTAACGCCCTAGGGGTCTTGGCGGGACTAACCTTAGAAAAGTTAGAAGGCCTGCTGCTTTCTTATCCGATTGTTCTGGCGGAATCTTGCTTGTGCAGCCTTTCACCACTCTCCCTTCTTTTAACATCTCCCTCTGCGATAAAATGGCCGACACCGAGGGTGCTGGCACCTCTTCCGTCTCCGAACCGCTGGACCTGGTCCGTCTCTCTCTCGACGAGATTGTGTTCGTCAAGCTGCGGGGTGATCGCGAACTCAAGGGTCGTCTACACGTGGGTCTATTGTCGCGTCCAACCAACTTCAAGCCACCTGTTAATACTCAATTCACTTCTAGGCATATGACAGTCACTGCAATCTGGTCCTGGGCGAGGTTGAGGAGACAATATACGTGGTCGAGGAGGACGAGAACGAGCAGGAGCACATTCGCGTACGTTGATATCCCGCCCTGCTCACTGCGTTTGTCGCGACACTGTGACGAGTACATATTTGTCTAACGTTTATTTTCACTTTTAGACAATAAAAAAGCAAGAAGAAATGCTGTTCGTTCGAGGTGCGTTGCCACCCCCTGTGGCCTTCTGTGGTGTCAACTAATTCAACCAGGTGACTCGGTTGTCTTAATCTCTCCCCAAGCCTGATCAATTCAGTGTTGAGACACAATGGATACAATGAGTCTAGAGTGACAGGCACCAGCTGCGAGTCACGAACCGCAACGAGTCCCCGACTTGACGAGTCATGAGGATGGGGCAACGAATCTGGCGATGGTCCAGGCAAAGTTAGAAGATAATCGGACATGGTCTTCACAGTGTTGATGACTCCCACGCAAGGTTCACCTGAATTTGTGGTGCTCTGGGAGCATAAATCATGTGAACCATAAGGTCTATGGCGATATGTTTCCTTCGGAGGTTAATTATTAGATTATTAGTGAATAAATCACAAAATCTGAAGGCCAAATTGTAGCAACTCACACTCTCGGGCTTTCAGCGGGCAAAATCCTTTGATTGAGTCAGTTTCAGCCACCTTTGCCAGTTGATGTGCGCGTTGTTGTGCCCCAAAGGGCTGGACTTGGTAGGTTATGACTCAAAGACACCGTGACTCGCGGGTGCTATCGATAAAGCTTCCCCATCCTTCCCTGTGTTATTTAACTTGCCTTGTACCTCCGTCTTCTCTACATTCTACAATTACATCCAACCTAAATCAATAAATCATCCACACGTTTTATATTCTGCTTTTAGCTCCTATTCGCGGAGAATGATCGTACGAATACGTGTTTGAATACGCCGTGGGCGACTTTTTATTTCCGACCGTCTTAGTTCAGCACCTATATACACTTCACGCACGAACCATTCCTATACTATCGTACCTATACCTATTTACGGCCCCATTAAATTTTTGCACTAAATACGGATCATGCGATCGGACGCCCTGAAACCGTCTCTCGAGGACCGGCGAAGAGGCGAGCTCGTAAGTTGACTATTTTCCTACTACCCCTCATTCTCGCCCCCGCTGTTAACAATCCACCCTGCGCCAGGCGCTCAGCGAGTTCGCGGAATACGCGGACAAGCAACAGTCACTTCGCGCCACCCAAACAGCACCTCTAGACAATGATATTATCGACAAGCCTGTCGGGCATGAGGATCATGCCGAATTGGAGATACTTGACCAGCTTGGCCTATCCGATGACCCAAAGACAGTCAAGTTGAAGGACCTTCTCCTTAGCCCGGACGATAAGTCCGAGGAGAGCATCAAGGTTCTTGCTGAGATCTTGCAGGACCGCATTGATGAGGGCCATGGGGAGACAATTTTCGACCTCGGAGTTGAAGATGGCGGAGAGTCTATGTCACTCACTCTTGACCAGTGGAACTCGGCGCTACAGCGGCTGCGAGAAGCGGCAACAACCCTTGCTGCACACTGCCGTATCCTTCTAACCTACAACGTTGGCGGACCCGAAGAGACGCGTACTGCGAACGACCGAATAAAAGGTGCATGCGGCAAGGTGCTCATTCGGCAGCCCGCGCAAACGCTAGAGGAAATGGCAGAGATCCGCATGGCAGTCGTGGGCAATGTGGACGCTGGTAAGAGTACCATGCTTGGGGTGCTTGTGAAGGGAGGTCTCGATGATGGGCGAGGTAAAGCTCGAGTGAATCTCTTCCGCCACAAGCATGAAATCGAGAGCGGCCGGACCAGCTCCGTGGGCTTGGAGATCATGGGATTTGATGGCCATGGAGAGATAGTGAGCAGTTCACAGGGACGCAAGCTTTCTTGGGAGGAGGTGGGGAAGCGATCTGCTAAGGTTATCTCGTTCTCTGATCTGGCGGGTCACGAGCGCTACCTACGAACGACCGTCTTCGGCATGCTGAGCAGCAATCCTAACTACTGTCTCCTAATGGTTGCAGCTAATAACGGCCTTATCGGGATGAGCAAAGAGCACCTGGGGATTGCCTTGGCTCTCAATGTGCCCGTCATGGTTATTATCACCAAGATTGATATATGCCCTCCACATATCTTGCAGGAGACTATTTCCCAGTTGACCAAGATCCTCAAGTCTCCTGGTGCTAGGAAGATTCCAATATTTGTCAAGAATATGGAAGAGACCATCAATACTGCAGGGCAATTTGTTTCTCAACGGATATGTCCCATCTTTCAAGTCTCTAATGTCACTGGAGAGAACTTGGAACTTGTCCGGACATTCCTGAATATTCTTCCCTACCGCGGGCATTACAATCCCGATGCGCCTTTCGAGTTTTTGATTAACGACACATTCTCTGTTCCTCATGTCGGCACAGTCGTGTCTGGGGTAGCAAAATCAGGAGTGATTCATGCAGGTGATACCGTGCTTGTTGGCCCTGACTCTCTCGGCCAATTCACAACAACTACGATCAAGTCTATTGAACGGAAACGTATCCAAGTAAATGCTTGTTTTGCCGGACAATCTGGATCATTTGCACTGAAGCGTGTCCGGCGGAAGGAAGTCCGGAAAGGCATGGTTGTGCTGAAGAAATTGGACCAACCCCCCAAAGTTTTCCGGGAGTTCGTTGCAGAAGGTTTGCTCATTTATGACTACTGTTAGATCTTTACTGACTTGGGAATAGTCCTTATTCTGTCGCATGCAACGACTATCAAGCCTCGGTATCAAGCCATGCTTCATGTCGGGGCAGTGAGCCAAACCTGCTCTGTCATTGATATTGATCGTCCTTTCATCCGGACCGGTGACCGTGCCCTGGTTGCGTTCCGCTTCATGCAGCGACCTGAGTTTCTCGCCACTGGAGATCGAGTGCTGTTCCGAGAGGGAAAGACCAAGGGATTAGGCATTGTTAAAAGCGTCGGCTATGATCCAAGCAATCCATTGAACGCCGAGGTGAGGAAGGAGTATGAGCGGAAAGAAAAGCGTTGATTACGGTTGAGCCATTTTCATCTAGACTTTCTTTACAGTTCGGCTTCTACACACTTTGCTCTCTGATCCAGATCTCCCTCTACGTCCTTGTTTGCGAGTAGATTTATTTTGATCGTTTTCGTTTATTGCCCGAAATTTTGCTTTCCATGCATTCAGGCTGGCCTGCGTTTGGTGTACGATCCTGTCCCTGAGCGAATCAGTTATTTAAAGCTATCTTCATGTCAAACATTACTAGAATATCAATGCACGTGGATAATAGAACCTCAATAGAGACAATGTGTTGCTTCTTTTCCATATATTATAGGTCAGGAGCTTTGTATAGAAGCTGATACCCAACTTCCAAACACAAGACAATTACGAACAATTTTTACTATTCATAGACATCCCCGACTTGTCTATCAGATGAAACAGACAACCTGCCCAACAAGACAACTGATACGTACACCTTGGCCAGCGATTGGAAGTTGTTGGGGATATCGGTAACAAACCAACATGCACCGCCACTTTTATGATGTAATAAATGTGGCGTCAGGTGTGGCTGGTGTATTCCACCGTTCGAAAGAACAAGCATGTGCTGGCGCTGGGCTGGTATGACGTCTCTGCAAGGGCTGATCTTCAGGGTTGAGAACTTGAGACATTTATTTATTACCGCTGTCCCGTCCAATTTTTGTGTCTGCTCTATTTCAGATAAATATCAGGTTTACTGTACATATTAATACATACAGGGAGAGCATATTGCTTTTTTTATTTTCTAATAATTGTGATACGCATTTCCGGGTTGAGTTGATCGCGACAACATGTCCGCTCTTTTCTCCTTCGTCGGGAAAAAGATTCTTGCAGAGTCTGCGAGGAATCATTTTGGGTCAGAGGTGAATTTACCACGGCACTGTTTTGTTTGCATTGTAACTAACAGGATTTGCTTTCTAGGATCCCTACTTCGAAGAAGTCCCGGCATCGCGTTTAGGCCGAGCATTTGGCAAGAAAACGCAGAAAAGACGCAAGGCGATTCCGCCCGGTCTCTCTGAGAATGATAGCAAAGTCCTTACGCGCGTTAAGCGACGAGCATATAGACTGGACCTCTGCCTTTTCAGTCTTTGCGGTATTAGATTCGGATGGGGAAGTGTTATTGGTATATTCCCTTTGTAAGCGCACATTCCAGAACCTTGCAAGATTTACTCTGACCACATTCTAGCATTGGAGACGCAGCCGATGCCATGTTGGCGTTGATGGTGTTGAAAACCTGCGAGGGTATCGATGGAGGGCTTCCGGGTCGACTTCGAATGCAGATGATGATCAATATTATTATTGACTTCATCGTCGGACTTGTGCCGTTCGTTGGAGATATAGCAGACGCTGCATACAAGTGCAACACGCGAAATGCCGTTGTTCTTGAGAAATATTTGCGGGAAAAGGGTGCCCGTAAAGTCGCAAGGCAAGAACGGCAGCATGGAACCGACGTTGATCCAAGCTTGCCAAGCGAATTTGACCGATACGATTCTGAGGCTGGTGATGGTTCGCGGAACACGAAGCGTGGGAACGACTCAGTTCGCCGGCAAAAGTCAAAGTCTCGCAAGGGCCGTGGCGACAGGTCTGCGGTTCCGGAAGCAGATCTTGAGAGCGGAAACCTGGACAACCCTCCAGCCCGGGGATGATTCCCCTGGTTCGGGCTATATTCGCCATGCACCTAGGTGGGACTTTCAGCATATAATGAATGTAATTTTGGTAGTTCTGTATTTTTCAACATTGAGCACAAAAATTTAGTGCCGAATCAGCTTAGTTCTGGACGAGAGCGTTCGCAAGCATAACAGAAATTATTCGATGAATGTTCCTCGGAAAGAATGAATTGAGATTGATTGGTCGACCCTTCAGGATTGCAAATAACAGTGTCACATAGTACACATCTTGATCCATCAGTGGGCATTCGCGACGCCTGAAGCTTATTCGCTGTCCTCGTTACGTTGGACATGACACCGGGATACTTGGCACCCTGGGACGAAACGTAGCGCATCATTAATTGGTCAATGGACAGGTTCTTCGTGAGAATGTTATCCGAGAGAGGGGCGTCCGGGATTATTAGTCCAGCGAGTTCCGGAAAAAAATTGGCATAGTTCTGCAATTCTGCGGTAAACAAGTCCCGCAACGGAAAGTTGAATTCGATCCCGAATGGGGACGGTCCGTCAGACACCTGCCACGTTAAGGACGAGCCGCGCCCTTTGGAGACATTAGCTAGTGTCTTGGCAGCCAGTCGGTCATCCGAGTCTCCCCATATAATTCCAACGCAGTTTATATCCTTCGCAAAGGCGATGATAAGTCTATTGAGTAGGATGGAATCGACATCAGCGATGGAAGTAGGTGAAGTAATAGATGCACGAAACGCATCAAGGCGTTCTTTCGGAGGTCGCGAGGTATCATCTGCGAAACTTTGCCCAGCATATTCAACTAAAATGCGGTCCAAGCCTGGTACATATTCGAAAACACTATGGAGAGGAAGACAGGTGAACGAGGCCAAAGGGAAACGGCGCTGGAGCAACTCAAAGGCTTCATCTTGCAGCACACTGGACGAGGAAATACTGGACGGTTCAACAATGAGAACATGGAGTCCAAATGCCTGAGGACCGCGTGGCTTCGAAAGCTGTTCTTCGACTTGTGCATGAACCATGTTCAATAGGACCGACGAAGAGAGACCACAAGACAGAGGCAGAAGCACTGGGCATGGCCCGGTCCTCGGTAAGTCCTTCCGGAGACGATACTTCTCCATCCGCCTAAAGGCCTTGTATCCCACGAATTGTATATAGCAGTCCCTAGTGGGGAGCAATATGATTAGAAAGGCGTAAAAATCGCGTTTGAAAGAATGGGAAACCAACCTGCAAAGCGAGCGGCGCCGAATAGTTAGAACGGCGTCCGCATCCTTACAGTCCATGCAAGGATCCGACAACTGTTTTCCGGGCATTTTGCGATCTTCACTGAATTGTGAATAAATGTTGCAGAAGTGATGGTGGGGGAGATTTTCCCCGAGGCAGAATTTAACTGACGGCGACACTGAAACAGCAGAAATAGAAGGCGGTCGGAGTTTGAGCTCGATGATCGTTATTATGCTGGGCGGGCTCTCAAGGTGCGGCCTGTCAACCTTACACGCGGCATCTCCGGACTACTGTCACAGCTCCATCCCTCGGCGAGTGCTGCGTAACTTTGAATAAGTCTTTGAGTTCCCTGAAACTTCGTTCTTGCATGGTTCATTCCTGCAATTTTCTATGACCATACGCCTCAACTAGACTTTCTTTTGCTCTTCAGGAGCTCGGTATTGTAGCTCCAACTGTGAGGTCGAGATGAGAAGCTGGATTCGGGCGCTTGGGCTATCTGCCTTATTGGCAGGACTAACCCTTGCAAATGAAGCGGAATTGGTACGTCAATTGGATCCCTATCTATGTGCCCGGCGCTCAGTTTTAACGTGTCGGTCGCAGACGCAAGACGCCTCCAAACGGTTACAATGCTCGGGCATGTATAGTCGCAAGGCTTGGGGCGGAAATACCGACCCATTCATCCTGACCAAGTTCGCAAAACTACCAACCGATGGCGATTTTGATCCTATTGTTAGTCTTTTGATTTTCGAATGGAGTGACGAACCTTTGATTGGAAGACGTATATCCGACGATCCCGAGGTATGCGACACATTTTCCCAGCTGCTGAGAAAGGCTATTTGACTCATCTTTATATTTCAGGACTACAAATCGATTTGCGACCAAGGCAGCGTGCAAGAGGGATTATGTACCTCCGGCCAACTTGGTTCCTTCCTTCTCGCCCCGAATGCCAGCGATGCCTCTCAATTCCATATACTCTCGCAAGGAGTACATCTTAAAAACCCCGAAGCCATCAACTATCCCATAAAGAAGACAGGATACTATTGTGTGAGCACATATGGCTATTCCGGTGACGATTATAGGGGCGTGGTGGAGTTCAGGAATGCGTACGGCGAGCTTCCAGCCGCGCAGATCCCGAAACTACCATTCTATGGGGGCCTGACAATCGTTTACGCCGTGGTTGGCTTGTCAGTTTCATCCCACGTCTTCATCTGTTCAGGACTAGACTAACCGTTCACAGGTACTGGGCCTTCCTATACGTTCAAAACCGCCATGATATCTGTATGTTTCCCGATACGACCGACACGCATTCGCTAACGAACTTTTAGTACCCGTGCAAAACTACATCACTGCTATCTTGGTGTTCTTGATTCTAGAGCAGTTGATGACTTGGGGCTTCTACGGTACGTCGGACCTTTGCATATCCTTGGCACGCGCACTCCTAACGTCCGCCAGACTATCAAAACCGACACGGATTAAATGTTGGAGCAAAAGTACTGATGGTTATTGTTTCTGTCCTCAACGCGATTCGCACCTCCTTTTCGTTTTTCCTGCTTCTTATTGTCTGTATGGGCTATGGTGTGGTCAAGCCTTCATTGGGTCGAACAATGGTATATGTTCGCATTCTCGCCATCACGCACTTTGTATTCGCCATGGTTTATGCTATCGCCAGCTTATCCATTACGCCTGAAGCTGCGGGCATCCTCATTCTATTTATTGAACTCCCTCTTGCCGCAACATTGACTGCATTCTACGTGTGGACTTTGAGTTCACTGAATGCAACTATGAAAGACCTGATCGACAGAAAGCAGAAGACCAAGGCGATGATGTATAAGAAGCTATGGTGGTGCCTCCTTGGGAGCATTATCGTGCTATTTGGCTTCATTTTCATCAATGCTCTTGCATTCGCTAGCCGTAGCGAGGCCGATTTCTTGCCCGAGCACTGGAAGAGTCGTTGGTTTGTATTGGATGGATGGCTCAGCATTGTCTATTTTGTCGATCTGGCATTCATTGCCTATTTGTGGCGTCCCACTGCCAACAACCGGCGATTTGCGATGAGTGACGAGGTAAGTCGTACATGAAACTACGCCAGTGATTCGGTATTGATGCTAACACGATATGCAGCTCGCTCAAGATGATGATGGCTTCGAGATTCGATCTTTCAATGGAGCTTTGGATGAAGAGGACGCCCTTGGTGGCTTGGATGAAAATTCTCCTCATGAACAGCGTCGTGACCTATCACCAGTACCTCCCAAGCCTGTTCCTTCCGCCGCACGAACTCGGGAATCCCTGGACGCAATGGATTCTGAGACGATCTTCGCCGTTGGTGACGATCCCGATAAATGGACCGATGACGAGGACTCGCCGCGTAACTCTACCGAAAGGAAGGCACTCACAAAAGATGTGGATTAAACAATGCCGTATTCTTCCTTTCTGGGGACAACTGTCCCAACGAACCGTGGCTGCCAGTCGCACCTTTTTTGTGTATTGATAACAAGCTCCGAAGGGTTCACTTTTCGGGTCACCCACTGAGGACAATCGGAGAACAGGTTCTTGGATCTTAACTGTATTCGACTTTTGGAAGGCATATGGCGGCGTTATGAATCGGATGTTTACAGCTTTTATTTTTCTATTTTCTAACGTGCTATTTAATATGTTAAGTCTGATTTGGCGACGAGGGATGAACACCTTTACGTTGTACAATCCACACAATATTTCCTTGTCAGCACTAATGGCATATGAGAAAAAGTTGTATACAAAATGAAGAAAAAATATGGTATATAACGGTTTGTATTTCAAATGTTAGCGGGCGTGTTTAGTTGCCTGGTAGGGCTACAGTCGTCGGCCAGCCTACGCCCATGAGTTTCCGCCCGCCAAAAAATCTCCCCGCATTCACCAAAACACTACAAAGTGGCACGACACACCATGCGGGGCAACCCTCCCACCATAGAAGAGCCGCAGGGGACAGTGGTGTCAAGCTACGACCCAAATCCTCCAAACCAGGACCCAGAATCCCCCTCCAGCGGGAAAAGTCTCGCGCAATCCCTCGTCACGCGATGCCGCACTCTTCTCGCCGAACTCGATGCCTTCAGGGCCCTCCTGGCAGAGACGCAACGGAACCCACAAACCGTTGAAGTCCGGTCCCTGCGCTCTAATGCTCTTTCAGAACTGAGGACCCTCGAGAAACTGTCTATTCAGCTTGATTATGCGAGTGCGCGCATTGCAAGCCAAGATGATGAGTCACAGGAGGCTATAGATGCGCAGGAGGCAGGATTGAGGGCTGTTCATGCATTGAAGTCATCGAATTTACCATTCTACGAGGCCATTTGGACGATTGCGAAGAACACCTGTACAGGATTGGTTGCGTTCGGGAAAAGGTTCTACTGGGAGGAGAAAGCGGGGAATAAAAATTTGGATAAACGGAAGAGTGTGCTTGTGGATATTGTCGCGGATGATGGTGAGGAATGGGTGAAGGTTTCTACAATCTCGGAGACGAGGCTGTTGTTTGAGATGGCTAAGAAGGGTTGGGAGGGGGGTTCGGACAATGATGACGATGGGGAGGAACGAACGGTTCTACAGAATCACGGCCGTGAGGATGATAGTGATTACGATGATGATGATGATGATGACGACGAGATTGAGTTGCTCAAGCTGGCGAGTGACATGAGGAAAGCTGCAAACCTGGTCAGGGTGAATTATAGGCGACCTCGGCTACGGTTTATGATTCCGAAGATTGTGGAAGGGCAGGTTCCTGAGATTGATGATCTTCTAAAAGCTATCCGGAGTCATGGCGTGGTAGTCGTTTGTGGAGAGGATGTGTCTTCCATGCAAACTTTTAATGAAAGCGAACACCGTCCGGCAGAATCTGTTTCTGTTCAGGATGAGGTTCGAAATCTTCTTCCCAATCGATTCAAAAGGTTCACGCCCACGCTCAACGTTGATTGCACCATATTACTGGCCATAATCTCGGATTTATCTCATTCCATGGAAATAGCACCCTCCCAACAGCATCACAGGGCGATCAACCGGCAGATTGAAATTGAACGTGAACGACCATTGCTAACAACAGAGCTTTGGCCGGCGATGGAGTCTCACGAGCTGGTATGCACAGGTGAAGCGGCTCAAAGAATGCGCGAGATTGTGGAGACAATCGGTACCGAAACAGAGAAGCAACGGATGACAATCGTAATGGGTGATCAGCCCCTCGCTGGCGCAACATCAGCATCAATAGTCGAAGAACTTCAAAAAATGTCGGACTACCAAGTACCTTCTCAATTGGGCCTTCCCATCAGGATAGTCGATGCCGATGCAGCTTTTGCTTCTGGAAACAAGCAGGCAAAGTTACCTCCAATTGCTCAAAAAGTGGAGGAAATATTGTCTGACATAAATACCAGCGTATTCATGTACGGCTGGGTCTCAGAAATTATGACCATAACGAGCAACAGGACGGTGGTCAAGCAAATCGAGAATTTGATCGAGATGCATAGAGATGAGGAAGACCTGATAGGGCCATTGGTTTGGGTGTGTGACACGGCGAGGAGTCTGATAGGGAAAGAAAAGGGCCGAAAAGATTAAAAATCTGCCTGTAGAACCGAAATCGAATACACACTTCAGCCCATATGCCCCTGAAATTATGAAACCCTTTGCTGTTGCCCTTTCAAAGCGCTATATTGCCGATAGTATTCTTGCTGTGCCGTGTAGTTCTAAATGACCGGTTTGACATTTTAGGCAGCCTTTGAAGTGTCTTCTGGAAGCCAGAAGAAAATTTCTTTGTCCGCAGAAGCGATCATGTTGAATCTCGGATTGTACTCAACGACAGCAGTTCGACTGCGATGCGGCAATTTGGTCATCGGCTGCAAAACGAAATTTGCGTCCGGGGTCTGCTGCAAATCCCACACTAGCATATCCTGGTGATCTCCAGATCCTCCAATAACGTACCGACCTTCTGGTGTGAAGCATGCGTCTCCTTGTCCGAGGGGCTTTCCCGTGGTTGAAACAGGGGCGGCTCTACCCGGTGAGCCATTCTTACCCACCAAGAAGGCCTTGAGATTTCCTTCGAAGGCGTCGAGAATGAAGTGGCCATGATAGTCTGTCCCAACAAGCAGATACTTTCCATCATTCGAGAATTCAAGTCGAGTCCACGCTCGTCCACGAGTCGACGGTGTATATCTTTCTTCATACTGGGCAAGGTCGAATGTTGAGAATGGGGATTTGTCGTAATTTCGGAAATCATAGAGAAGGACAGATGAAGTCGACTGGGAAGCGATCGCGATCACAGATCCGGAGGGGTCGAAAGCCACGAGATACGGGGTCGAAAGTTTGAGTTTTCCTTGTGCATGTCTGGAGCCCAGATCCCAGATCGCAACTGTGTCATCCTTTGAACATGAAATGACTGAATCGCTCCCCGGGGAAAGGGCCAAGCACGTCACTTTATCCGTATGTCCCGAGAAGTAGCGTATATACCCTTCACTGTGCAAGTCGAGCAATCGCAAGGAATCTAGTTCCACCGAGTTAGCAGACGACCATTGCGGCTCGATAATAGCCGACATACCATCGACTTTTGTACTCGCGTGAAGGACTTGGCGGGAATGATGGGTAAACCTAGCCAGGTGCGCGCCGTATTTCTTGCTAGGAACCGACTTTGTCATTGTACCACCCTTGACATCAAAAATTTGAATAATGTCATCATCGCCAGCAGTGGCAACAAACTCGCCCTGGTCATCAAAATCAAGTGAGGTTACGAAGCTCTCTTGCTTTGTCGGCTTGAACACCTGGGTAAATAATTCAATTAGACATGAAGATAGAGCGGAAAAGATGTCAATCCAACCTTCGCAGGCCGATAGCTACGGATGATATCCGACACCTTCTGGGTCTGCTGGGCTGCTTGTTGCTGCAACTGCAGCTGTTGTGGCGTGGACTGGCCGCCGTCCGCCATTTCTGGTGGCTAATTGAGTATGGTTCCTGTAGGTCTCTGGAAGGCCGAAGATGGGAATAGCTAGTCAGGTACCAGCTTGAGCTCTGGCGTGTCAATGTTGTTCCTCTCCGGCGGCTACTGGCGGCGACAAAATGGCCTAGTCTAGCCGAGGTCGGACCAGGCACCGTCTGTCGGACCAATCACACCAGGCCCATCTCCATCACCGACATCGCGATATCGCGGCTGCGCTCTGACATTTATAATTCCAAAGGCTTAATTCACCACCCTGTCGATTCGGCGCGCCAACCTTTGCTTTATCCGCTCTATATACAAGTCCCCTGGGGTCTTTCGCCGCTTTATGCCATAAGGGACTTCACATTTATTTGCCCATCTTCCCCATATCGCTTGATCGTCACCACCGAAAACCTTGACCGATCCGCCTCCGCTTACGGCGGTCATATCTCGAATATCATGTCTACAACGACTGGGTATGCCGCGCCCTCGCACAATATAGCATTTTAGAAAATGATCTGGCACTGATAACAAACGAACGAATTTATAGCGCGTTTATTGCCGGAGGTATCGCAGCATGCGGCGCAGTCACCGTTACACACAGCTTTGAGACAGTAAAGATTCGGTATGCCACCCACCACCGCCACTCGGCCGCCGCCTTGGTCACAAACCTAATCGCCATACTTCGTTTAGTCTACAATTACAAGGAGAGTTGCAGGCGAGGTCTGAGGCGGCCAAGAAATATAAGGGTGTTTTCCATGGCGTGAAGGTCATTTTGCAGAACGAGGGCCCTCGAGGTCTGTTCCGGGGAATTGGCTCGGCGGTATGTCCCCCATGACGCTGGAAATAGTGCCATATTAACTGACAGCAAATGTAGTACATCTATCAAGTTCTCCTCAACGGTTGCCGTCTCGGTTTCTACGAGCCTATTCGTGGTGGGCTCACGACCGCTATCTATAAAGATCCGCAAGTCCAATCCCTCGGTGTCAATGTCTTTGCGGGTGCCTCGTCGGGAATTATTGGAGCTGCCGCCGGCTCACCGTTTTTCCTTGTCAAAACCCGCCTTCAATCATTCTCACCTTTCCTTCCCGTCGGCACACAACATCAGTACCGGAACTCGTTTGACGGCCTGCGGAAGATCTACACTTCAGAAGGCGTTGGTGGGCTATACCGTGGAGTAGGGGCAGCCATGGTGCGAACCGGGTTCGGTAGCTCTGTCCAACTACCTACATACTTCTTTGCGAAGAGACGCTTGATTAAGCACCTAGGCATGGAAGATGGCCCAGCACTTCACTTGGCCAGTAGCACAGCATCCGGTTTCGTCGTTTGCTGTGTTATGCATCCCCCTGGTATGTTAAGACACCTAGGTTCCCATCCAGTCGCACCCATCTAACTTGTCTCAGATACAATTATGTCCAGAATGTACAACCAAACCGGTAACCTGTACCAAGGCGTGTTTGACTGTTTGTCGAAGACGATTAGAACGGAGGGAATCCTTGCTATTTACAAGGGTTACTTCGCTCATCTGGCCCGTATCCTGCCTCACACTGTAAGTACCCTCAAAAATTTGCAAACAAAAAACTAACACGTTCCAGATCTTGACTCTCAGTCTGGCCGAGCAAACCAATAAGCTCATGCGCAGGGCCGAGGACAGGTTCCTCTCAGACTCACTCAAGGCCCGTCTTTAGGAGCTGGAAAAATTGATTCAAGTTGATTCATCATACCCTCAGACAGTGGAAAGCACGGAGTAGACAACCCGGCATTTGCAATTGGTGCATGGAATGTATATAAACGGCGTTATTTTTAAGTTCTTGCCGTCCTATAGATCAAGGTGGTAGAAGTCAGTGTATTAGGTTAGTTAATGCATCCAGGGATACATTTCAATACCAATGTAGTTTCACCTGGAGAGAGGTCAAGCAGGCCGGGGAAAAGTTCAAGCCCGCGTGGCCGCGTCTTGGGAACATTCACAACAATGATCCTGATTGATATTCCCGGGCAAGCTGAAACCGCTCCACTTTCATTCCAGCATGCGGCCAAAAAACTGGGTCATTGTTGATCTACCTTACTATGACAAGTAACAACTAAAATTTTGACCGAAGTCTTAGACAGGCGCGTCGTCCATCGACCATGGGCAAGATGATGAAATCAAACAAAACATTGGATCAAGAATGTTGCGGCAATCCTATGTATGGTCGAGCTGATTGTAGGCCCACTTACTTGAGATTTGATCAGATTATGATTGCAGCTTGCCAAATGCCAACTATCTAGATTTCCACGCGAGAAATAATTACCTTAAAATTTACTCTTCTGGTTAAAGCAATAAACTGTGTTCCCAAGTGATACACAGAGGCTCCGGCCATTGTGGAAGCAATGGAAGAGCCAACATAGCCATGGGTGCGATACCCTTCACGAAAAGGCGGTTTTGTGAAAAGTCTGGCCTATTGATTAGCTTAAGGATGAATGATCTGACATGAGCAGAGCCTTGACGAGAGAGCTGTCTAGCCCTAACCCGGCCACGGCCCAGTCCGCTGAGAAGATCCGCAACCAAATAGGTGCATGGCCGCAATATCCCCTTTGTTGTATAGAGCTCTTTTTTTTTATATACCCATCACAAAGAACACGAGAGCGATTTATGTACCGAGAGTTCGGGTTATAATATAGTAGGGTATGGTTGCGAGTACTGCGGTGAGGCGTTGCCTTGTAAAGGCAACAAGTACAGACATCGAAGGAAGAGCCCCCAATGATACTATAGTGGCAGTAAAAGTGCAAACACTGTGGCAATGGGATGGAGGGCCACGCAAGCGGTTTGACCAGGAGAGAAATGTGCAATGAAGCCCAGTTACAACGCGGCGATCACACTTGCAAATAGTACTCAAATCTGGCTGTCCGTACACGATGGATTATCCACTGAAAGTACTTAGCCACGCATTTACCGATGTCGGTGTGGAGATGAGACTTGGCTGGAGGCTGGGATTCGAACAGGTCGCCAGATTGAGACTTGGGAAAGGGTTTGGATTTTGAAATCATGCAAACACGTTCATGCTGTTTAATGTTTACGGTGGACGCGAAAAAATGCGCGTATGGGTTCTCTACTTCCTTGGTCTTCCCGAGTTTCAATCCGGTCCCACTCAATTAAGACGCCACTAGGCTCCAGCATGCATTGCGGTCAAAAAAACTGGGGTCATTTTCCCTCCTATGACAACAGGATGCTTGGCCCTTTTCCGTATATCCGCCATCCATAGCTAAGGTGGGCTAGCTCGACAAATGAGGTCCCAGGATGAGAACCGCGACTCAGCAGCAAGGAGCGTATAAACATTAAACAAGGACCGTTCCTTTGGGCTGATCTTTCAGCTTACTCGATGATTCATAAGAATTGGATTTTCAGCTGTTTGGGGTTTAGTGGGTATTGGGCAATTCTTTGTCGGCAAGGAGGCAGTGGCGGGGGAATCGCGCGACAAGCGGGCAATGCACACACTACTGCTATTGGTGCCAGCTTACGAGTAAGGTATTGACGCGCGATTTGTGCTATAGTAATGCTATTCTGCCTTGCAGAAATGGAAGTCCAAGCAGGACAGAATCTGGTTTCAATATACGGCGCGCGGTGGTCGAGGGTTGGAGATCTCATTATCTGATCTGATAAGATTAACACCTGCGTAGCTAGCAACTCGGCGTACATATCATTTTATTTAGAGCCAATAGTGGACAAGCGGCGCCGCAGGTCCAGTGGAGATTGCGAAACCGGATCAAATCAACGGGGAGGTGGTCTGACAAGAGCGCGTCGTGAAGTTCCCTCACGCGTCGGGGTGCATCATAGCAAAATCCGTGACGGTCACGTGCTCAGGCGTACGACAACCCGCGGACGCGACCTCTTCCTTCCTATTTAAATTCAGATCTCCCAGCTTTCTACTCCCGATCTGCTTTTCCCTTCACCCCATCATTAGCTTCATCTGGCTCTGCTGTCTCTCAGTTCTCTTCTCTTTATCTTATTCCTCAAGAACTGGAGCTCTTTTTTCTTTTACAATGTCTGCGCAGCTCACTCCCTCCAAGCAGGTATGTCGGCCATTCGGTCGCGTTGACGCGTCTCTGGGAAAGAAAGCAGCTAACAATTGATTTGAATAGGCTGCTACCTCCCTCGAGAACCTCAAGATGAACGACTCTCCTGTCAAGAAGCTCAACTTCGAAGCCGCAGGCAAGGAGAACGCGCCCGTGTCCGACACTGTCGTCGACGCCACCACTATGCCCGTTGCAGAGAAGCCTGCTGAGCCTTCGAAGGCTCAGCTCAAAATTAGAGAAATTGAGGCCAACGAGCCTCTGCTTCAAGAGAACCCCCACCGATTTGTCTTGTTCCCTATCAAGTACCATGAGGTGAGCGCGCCCTGCCACGCGTCACGCGTAAAGTGGAATTTTTTCCCCTACCGCCTTACGAATGTTGCCCACTAACACGACGCGTCGCGATATATAGATCTGGCAAATGTACAAGAAGGCCGAAGCCTCCTTCTGGACCGCTGAGGAAATCGACCTCTCGAAGGACCTCCACGACTGGAACAACCGCCTGACTGATGACGAGCGCTTCTTCATCTCGCGTGTTCTGGCTTTCTTTGCCGCTTCCGATGGCATTGTCAACGAGAACCTGCTGGAACGATTCAGTGGAGAAGTGCAGATTCCCGAGGCCCGCTGCTTCTACGGTTTCCAGATCATGATCGAGAACATTCATGCCGAGACGTACTCTCTCTTGATTGACACTTATATCAAGGAGCCCAAGCAGCGCACCTACCTCTTTGATGCCATTGATACTAGTGTGTTCCCAAATACGCCCTTGATGTTGACTGCGCTGACATGTAAAAGTTCCTTGCATTCGCAAGAAGGCCGACTGGGCTATTAAGTGGATCCAGGATCAGGAATCTACATTCGCCCAACGTCTGGTTGCATTTGCTGCCGTTGAGGGTATCTTCTTCTCCGGCTCGTTTGCCTCTATCTTTTGGCTGAAGAAGCGTGGCTTGATGCCCGGTCTCACGTTCTCTAACGAGCTCATCTCGCGTGACGAGGGTCTCCACACCGACTTTGCCTGCTTGCTCTTCTCTCACCTGAACTGGCGTCCCTCCAACCAGGTCGTCGAGGACATCATCGTTGAGGCGGTTTCTATCGAGAAGGAGTTCCTCACGGATGCTCTTCCCTGCGCGCTCCTGGGAATGAACGCCAACCTCATGTGTCAGTACATTGAGTTTGTTGCTGACCGCCTTCTTGTCGCTCTTGGTAACAAGAAGTACTTCAACGCCACTAACCCCTTCGACTTCATGGAGACCATCTCTCTGGCTGGTAAGACCAACTTCTTCGAGAAGCGTGTCGGTGACTACCAGAAGGCAGGTGTCATGGCAAGCACCAAGAAGGATCCCAAGCAGGAGGAGGCCAAGGCCGCCACTGGTAACGGCCTGTCCTTTGACGAGGACTTCTAAACAGCGCAACATTATACCCCTCTCTCCCTGCTACGCTTTTTTGGGTCTGCTTGTTTCATTGATTGATGATTATTGAAGGATACGCATGGGTTCGGCGTTTGTATAGGCGGATTTCTTATGTTTTAATGTATAAATTGTCTCGTCCCAGACTATGGGATGCGGCATGTATTTAGTACAAAGAATAGTATATCAAGTGTACATTGGATATCTAAAGTCTGAGCCTGTGTAAAGTACACCTAAACTGGCGCTGTCACCAGCGTGAAGCACTTTCAACGCTTAATCGGCCCTGGACTTGGCTGGACTCCAGTAGTCATTACGACTTCTCTCAGGCCAAGTGCGCAAAACGCATTACCACTGGACGGCCTTGCGCGATAGTCACTGGAATCCATTGCAGTATGATACGTAATCTCCATGCCACACTTCCTTTTCGACTTCCAGTCACATTCATTTCTTGCCCTTCCCCTTCTTCTTCGACTTCCCTTTCCCAACCGCACCCGCCCCAGCTCCCGCACTTGTCGTAGTCGTGCCCGTAGCAGTCAAACCCTCCTCAACACCACCCATCTCAACATCCCCGCCTGCCCCGGTCACATTCGCAACGCCCGTATCCAACGTCGCAAGGTCCGCCCCGCCAGCTAGTAATCCCAGCGCCGTAATCAGCCGTCCGACCTCTGCGGCTTTATTCGTGCGGTATTTTAGACATATCCCGGATTCGGGGTTGTATGTTTTTAGAACGAGGGTTGCGACCGGTGCCTTTTCTTGTGTTGACGTTTGTTGAGATTGCGACTTGTTGGAGTTGGAGGACGGGGTGGTCTTGGGAAAGGTGTATTTGGTAGTTATCCGCGTCTGGGAGCAGCTGGTTAGATTTTGTTCACTTTTGTTTTTTTGTTTTGTTTTTTTCTTTCAAAGATCGGTCTGAGTTATTTCTACTCAATTAGAACGTACTGAGTCTGGGTATGCTTGTAGGAGGAGGGAGGATTCTTTGAGGTAGTCCGCGGAGGTTGGGAGGTAGGGACCTGAAGGCATTTTTCTGTGGCTTCTTCTGGACTGTTCAAAAGCTGGGATATGAAATTGTCCCCGGTGAGGTATAATTGTCAATTTATTGAGCTGAGGTGGAGAAGGTCAAAGTCGTTTATCTGGTAGTTGTAGTGATGGTGGTGAATTGATAATGTACCTGTGGAGTGATCTTTGTGAGTTTGGCGGGCTTGGCGGTGGTGCTGCCTTAACTGTGTTAGCAGACACCAGCGAAAGTAGACCCATAGAATAACACCGTTAGAAAAACATCACTCGCTCGCGACGGTCAAATTACCAATGTTCCGAAATACTGCTCCTTGAAGCTGAGATTTTGGAGGGAATAATGTCAAGAACAGCACACTAACGAGGATTCAATTCAACAGAATTGTACGTTGACATACCGATATGCTCCGTTTCTCTTAACATCAACACCTAGCTAGTTTATGCCTCCTTGCCATGTTATCCTTTCTTTTTTTTTACGAAAATCTCTATCTACTTTATGCACGTTGGAGTGCATTTTCCTATCTAAGACGCCCTCTTAGGCTTTGTTTAAGAGACCCTCACCGCAAACCTGGTGGTTGATTGTGGGATTTGCAATGGAAAATGATATCCAGATAGTCTAAATTTGCCATTCTTCTGAATACTCGAGTTATTGTTAGCCTTATTATCAACTCCTCACAAATTGGCCAGAATTGACTGCATCTAGTTTTGACGTTAGAAAGCACCCTCTGCACCAAAATGCCCGGTATCCGCCGGGCATCAAATTTCTCACCTGTCGGTTTAATATTTCTTAAATTGGCAAGCCCAGCACTACAACCCCTACAGTGGAAGTGAGGGTGGACTGATTTCTCCGTGCAACTTATGTCGTGGCACTTCCATTCGCCCAAGCCTGAGAACTGCCAACCCAACTGGAACCCCTGCGCTCCTCCCCAAACCAGTGCCAATGCGGCTGTGGAGTTGGTGAATTAGGCAGCAGTCAATTTCATAAATAATAAACGTTCATTGTCTTCTCTCATCCATGTTCGTTACTACTATACAATGTCAAATACAGTCGTGATGTGCTCAAAAAGTCCAAATTATGTCCAAAATGCTACATTTGACGCCAATGTATCGTCATGAACCAACCCCAATATTTGCTGATATCCAAGGGAAGCCAAAAATAAAACAGGAAAAGAAAAACCGTGAGAATGAGGTACCACAGTACTACCCATCAAGGGATGTGGGCAGTGGTCGAGAACACCGCACACATATCAAGCGTTGCTTGCCGTTTCGACCCCTAGTTGCTTTGAAGTTCGTCCCCCAGCAGCCCTCGCATCTGAGAACTTCGTTTTCGTTCTCGTTGTCGGAGAGGTTGGACGACGCATATTCGCTGCTTAGTACGCTCCCTCGAGTGGACCTTCGCTCTCCATTGGGCCTTGGACTTGGGTCCAAGAGACCAGGCGAGTTCCGGTGTACCGCCAGCGCGTCTTGAGTGATCTTGTTATAGAAGGAATAACTCTGGTCACCTTGTAGCCAGAGCGGATTATCCGTATTGTTTCCCTTGTCGATAATTGCGGCCGCTGACTGTGGGATAGAGCGTCGACGAGGGTCGTCCTGTTCCGGTTTCTCCCCGTTGCGCTTACGCCTCTCGGTAAAACTCGCTCGCGGGCTGTCAAACGATGACTTATATGCTGATGGTGGCGGGGATGTGGTAAAAGCCGAGCGTGATTCGCCTCGAGCGCCCGATGACCCCCGTCCTGGGCTAGAAGTTCGTGACAAGCCTTGTGCAGGCTTCTGTGGTGATGTGCTTCGGGTTCTGGGTGATCGGTGGCCTTTATTATTTGTGTTGTCATGTCCGATGACAGAATTGCGCCATGAAATGATACGTTCCGAAGGCGTCTTGTGCGAAGACTCCTTGCCGATAGATGAGGCAATGCTCTGTCGCGCGGAGTTGGTCCGGCGTAGGAGCCGGCGGGAGATCGTCGAGTGGGTGTCCCAGCTATCATATCTGCGTTTGTTATGCGCACAGTCCTGCCGGAAGATTTTGATCTTTCCCGAATAATCGGCCGCGATGATGATATTTCCGTCGGGATGCGTTGAGCGCGAAAGAAAGCCTGGTGATTCTTGGGCCAGCTTACTGGCCGTCGAGATGCGACTTTGTCGTCCATTTGCCTTATTGTCTTTGCTCTCAAGTGTTACCGGTGGCGGGTTGCAAAGATCGTATATTGGGTCCTCTGAAAATCCCAGAACCTGCTTCGTCGAGTTCGGGGCCATTATTGCCGCTGTCACCATTGCTGACTGGGTATCTAGGACTTCAAAGGCTCGCTTATCGGCATCCTTTTCAACAGGTCCCGTAGGCCAAACATAGGCTCTACGATCCTCACTTCCACAAATTACATGCTTCCCATCGTCACTAAAAGTGGCCCGGATCTGACTGCATGTGTTCTCGTTGCCACGGAATTTGGCTTCCAAACTCCGGTCACGGAAGTCATACAGACGAATCCGAGAATCGTTACTCGTTATGAGAAGCTTCACCGCACCTTCCGGGTCATCGCGTGGTAAAGCCATCGAATCGATTCCGGTGATCTTACTGCCCTTGGCGTTGCGGCCCCGTGCCGAGCGAACGTGGATGTTTCCCGTAGGTTTTAATCCATCAGTTTCGTATATATTTAACAGCCCGTTCAGACATCCTGCCATCGAGTACCGTCCATCCGGTGTAAATGAGACTGACGTGATCATGTCGGACACAGTCACAGTAAAAGCTACACTCTTGTCCGGGATACTCCACAGACGAAGCTTCATATCTAGAGATCCTGCAAGGAAGAAGCGGTCATCGCGTGGATGAAATTGGATTGACGTCACGAAATCGCTGTGTTTGAAGCAACACAGACATTCCGGCCGGGATACATGCCACAACCGGACAGTTTTGTCCATAGACGAGGAGAGTAGGAAGTTGTTCTAATATCAGTCAGTTTGGTGCTGGAAGATGACTCGGGTCGACATACCTTGCTCCAGCTCAAATCCAGAATACTACCGGAATGGCTATCGTACGCCTGGATCGGCGTCTGCTTGAAAACTGGTGCGCTTAACCGCCGCGGTTCCTCATCCTCGCCTTCGGATTCACTCGATTCTCTGTCTTCTGGCGAGGCGATAACTGCCCAGACCCGAACTTTCCGGTCCTGTCCCGCAGCTGCGAGATATTTGCCATCCTTCGAGAACATCAAAGCCCATATAGCTTTCCCAGTAGTTCTGCTGCTTTGTGTGCCCGCAGTTCCGGGGCGCCCATCTTCGTCTACTGGAGCGGGGCTATCAAGGCCTTCTAATTCCTGGGCTTGGAACAGCCGGTTGAACGTCCTTTCCTTTTTATAATGCGCTTTAACTCGAGCATACTTTGGGGGTGGTGGAAACCGGGGAACGAAGCCTATCGGTTGCGCAGTGGCAGAAACATCGGTGCGGGCATTACCCATTTCGGATACATTATCCTCTTCATCGGAGAATGTCTCTTTCTTTTTGCCAGGGATGATACGGCTCAAAAAGGAAACGCCTTTTCTATAGCGCAGTCAGCTCGGTCCTGCCAATGCAATATGACAAAGGGAAACAAGGTAGAAAAGAGCGTAAACAAAGACTAGGTAAGGATGGATCAAGGAATAAATGGGCACTTCGGAAATGGGCATTCATGGCTCCGCTCTTTCAGCAGCAGACTGAACGTACTTCTTTTCTTTAACGGGCTTTTGGGGCCCTTGATCACCGCGGTTCGGACCCTGGTCGACTGGGCTTTGCTTGTCCAGCCCGCCAGCTTCAGCCTCGTAAGATGCCCTTCCCAATAGCTTGAGAGGGATGGATTTTTGAGTATTGGTGCGCTTGATAATGTGCTGTATTTGGTTTCAAGATAACACAATCAGCCACTAGTGTTTACAGATTGCAGAAAAGTTCGGGGATGCCCTTACTTGGGACAATGGGTCAATCGCGCTGGAGTCGGCGCTCTCGAAGACGGTTGGGGAGGATGTAGAATCCCGGCCAGCAAGATTGGAGCCAGAGCCATACGCTGGCGCTGGGCGCGAATTTCTCTTCGCATCATGCAGATTCCCACTCGAACCAGAAGCAAAATCGGATGCTGCGGACCCTAGTACAGAAGAAAAAGTAAGCAACTATCAGCGAATGATCGTCTTTGCGCAAAATCACCGGGACTTTCGGAGAGTTCGGGACACGAGATGAGGTGTTGGACATGTCAGATAGGCGCGTCTCGTGACAAGCACATACCAATTGGAAAGGACCGAGAGGATCGCGGGAGTCCAGACTGCACGGGGGTGAGTGGACTTGACTCGTCGACGAAGTTGTGATCGTTGGTGGTTGAACCCGAGGGGTCACTGGTGACGATCGCCGGGAGCGAAGATCCTGGACCGTCTCCTCTTCCTCTCAGAGCCTCCGCCTGCGCCATAATTTGTATTCATCGCATATATGCGATGGGCAGGAGGGTGAAATGCGACGGTATGGGAAGAGGAAGGGTGGAGGGAAGAGAGGAAATTGAAGGAGCGCGGATCGAGCGCAGAGCGATTAGTTATTAGTTTGGTGGTACTTGACTTAGTAGGGGTACTATCTCAGTCCGGGCCCGGCGAACAGGTTTTTTTATTTCATTAATGGAGACAATACTAGGAGATACGCTGTCATATCTCATTAGGCCCTCGGTCTTGCCGGCTCTTGTCTCATTTTAGTGGAAAACGCGACGTGCTTTGCCGACTGAAGGCAGTGAAAGTCTGGACCTGCGGCGGATAGAACGGGTATGATTTCATCGCCACAACATCTACATACAGTACAATACAAGCATGTTAAGCACACATGCCCCAGTGCATACAATACTCGCTGTTCATGAACCTACTCCAACCCCGTCCAGTCAAGAATTTAAGTTAGAATTTGCTTTTCTGCCTTTCAGGGGCGGGCACTTAGCCCCGTTGGCTGTCAGATTCGTGGAAGTTTGTCAGCTCAACTCCGGCGGCTCGCTCCCGTCCAAGCGTCCTTGTCAGGGTCTGCTGCTCTACTATGCCAGCTGCCCAGCCCGGCTTTTGGCGATATCACACATGGCCTGCCACGAGATAAGAATGTCTCCACGCCGTCTGGGAAAGCTATATTTAAATGACTCACCTGGATGACCTCCTCCGTCTCTTTCTCAAAATCACCCCGATCAATCCTCTGGCGCATTTCCTCCATAATCACATCCCTACTTCGATTATTCACAAACGTCCTGTTTCCATGTAGTAGAACAATTAGCAACCCAGTAATAAAAAGCCCATATAATAGTACCAATAACACATACACAAACCGCAGCCCGGGGAACTTCTTTTCATATTCGGCATTCAGCGCGCGCAATTTCTCCGCCTGTTCCGCCGCGCCCGTATTCAAATTCGCCTGCTCCTTCTTGCTCAGTTCGCTCAGATGTTCTGCGCTGCCGCCAGCAGCGGCTGTCTTCGGCTGTCCCAAGCGTGGATGCGACCCGAGAATCCCTACAAGAATCTCTCTGTCGGTCGGCGAATTTGCGGCCGAGAGCGCCGACATCCGACCCCCGACTGCGTCGATTAAGCTTGTGTAGGATGAGAAAGTTTGGCTGGCGAGAACTGGGGCCATGAGGGTGTGAAGCTCTGGTGAGGATTCGAAGAGGGTGTCCAGAGTTTGGAATTGTTGCTCTTGTGGCAGCTCCTTCAGAGAGGAGGCGGGCGGGAGTGTGGGTGACATTGTTCTTTACGGTTGTAGTAGTGGATTGATTATTCTCTGAAGCTGAAGGTTGGCAGGTTGTCTACGGTGTAGATGCATTGTAGATATAATGAATAGATCTTGAGGCCACTGCCCCCGCATCGGGGCTCTCCGCGTCTTTTGGCGGGGCGGAGTCGAGCGATTATCGATGATTGCGATCGAGTCTCCAGACAGTTTACCGATACGGCACTCTGCAGTCTACATACTTGTACTTGCGTAGACTGTAAGCATCCAATCGGGTTAGCACTCAAGCAGGCTTCTAGAATGATGCCAATCGTGCAACGGGTGACAGACCAGACACTAGACAGTGTGTCTAGCATAAATAGCTCGGACCAAGCGCCGCCCATCATCATTTCAGTTCGCGGAAGACGGCGCCGCAATGCTACATATGAAACGTTAGTGTGAGCACTGGGCTGATAATTATGGCCCCAAAGTGTCACATCGATTTCGAAGGATCGAGATGAGATGGAGATGTAAAGCCTCGGCTGGGAGATGCCCAATAGAGACGATCAATAGCATTGTTGTTTAGAGCCAGGTTGCGGTGAATTGGATAATAGGAACTCCTTCCAACCCTATCAACAAAATAATAAGACAATAACGATGCTGCCTCAGCAATTCCCCGACCGTCTTGAGAATCTTCATCGACTCGCATGAGCTTTTGTAATCCGTCCGTGTGGCCCCATTATTCGAGTCTCCGATCCAAGATTGAGATTTGCGAAGAGCCAGTCAGGATTGAGATTCCATGCGTTTCAGAATTGGGCAGCTCAGGATCCAGGAACCACCGGGACTAGACTACACGTTCAGTCCGCATTCGCCCAAAGTGGAGGCTGCGAACCGGCCACTAACAAGCCCCTGAACTCCTGAGGTTTGGGGGTTCGTGACTGTCACGGTCGCCCTGGCTCCTCAAGGTTTCTATCCAGAAGCCATCCTGGACTTCATTGCAAATTCCTAACTCAGGGTGGAATATCTCTCTTTACTGTCTTCTTTTCATTTTGTCGCTCGTTTTCCCTTGTGCCTGTTCCTGTTCCTGACTCTTTCCCTGTCTCCTCCCAAAAGCCAAGTCCCCTCCCCCTCTTTTCCCTTGTACAACGAAAGCACCCGTCCAGGTGTCACAATCGAGGTCTCCTTCAGCCTAATGCGGCTCCCGCCATGTCTCTCAATGGCTTAGACAGTTCTCCAGTCATTGAAGCCTACCAGATTGCTCTCACTGAAGCAGGAGGATGGTACGTGTTTTACTGAAACCTTCAGTCCTTCATCAGAGACTTTCTAACGCATATCATTTCTTGTTAGGTTTCTTCTTCGCTATGTATCAAGGGATGAAGTAGCCCTTCATGAGCGGGGGACAGGAGGCGTGCCTGATGTGCGAAACGCGATCGAAAACTACGAGGAATGTTCTCCGCTCTATGGCTTTCTACAATATCGTCGGAGGAAGGTCATACTCAGCTATCTACCCGAAGACCTATCTCGACTCGTACGAGGTTTGCTTGGCCCCTTTCTAGCTACGTCTTGACACTGCTAACACGTCTTTTTTGCAACCTGTAGCCCGAACCACCGTCCAGTTCCAATCGGTCTTGGACAAATTTTCACCTCATGATACGGTCTTTTCACTATCGCAACCCACCGAGTTGACGGAAAGCGCCCTTTCCTCTGCATGTCTGCTACACACCGCCTCAGGTTCTATCACCTCCTCTTCGAGTTCCCTTCGTCGTCGGAGACTGATGGAAATTGCGGAAGACGCAGAAGAACCTCCAACCAAAGATACGACGGCACAAACCCAGGTCAGGTCCCAGGATTCCCGGCAGAGATCCTTCAGTCAAGTGTCAGAAGCCACGGTTGTACCCCCTTCAGTAGCTTCAGCTGTGCCAGAAGCACCGAATGACGATATATCCACGCCAACGAGCCCCGATTCTGCCCGAATCAACGGATCTTCAAACCCTGTGTCTCCGGATTATTACTCGGAACGGCCGACTTCTTCGAGGGATCTTCGTGATGATTTATCCCTCGCGCCTTCCGAATCCCGTCAGTCAACGCAATCGGCCAGGCCATCCTTACGGGAACTCGAACGCGCCGCAGGATTTAAGCCCAAGGTAAAGCTAGGACCGCGGCCTTCAGTGGATGGGAGTGGACGCCCCCGTACAGCGGGAACGGCCGCTCGTAGCGTTGAACAACGTCCTGTCGCTTCCATGCCGTCCGGCATTCGGGCTTCTCCATTTCGCAAATCGAATCCTCCCCTCACGCGTCCCCGTTCTCAGGGGAATCCTGTCGTAACCACACCCGCAAGCACCGCTAGGGTACCACCGGTGCCCCCTCTTTTGGTTCCCCCATCATCTATGCCAATCACAAGGCCTCAACTTTCGCCTGGTGCCAAGTCACTTAGTGCCCTTTCCACGTCCACGACTTCTAACGAGAAGGAGCGACTGATGAAGGCACTGCAGCTCCGCAAGTCACAAATGCAGAAGAGGGCACAAGAAGCGAAGCGGACAAAGGACACTAATAACGAAACGAGCCGTACAACACGAGACTTGAACGACGATAAAGAGAATTTTGGATTACACTCCGAGAAACCGGCGTGCGACAAGGGACGTCAAAGGTTATCTAGCATTTCGGAACATGACAGCAAGGGCCCTCCACCCAACATGCAACCTGAAACTAAGCACCCTGTCACCATTGAACATGACCCCGTCGGGCCTACTCAAGTCCAAGATGATGAAAAGGCCCCTTCGGAAACTTCCAAGGAAGAGCCAGTCGTAGAAACCGTCAATGATCAGTCTGATTACACACTGCCAAGCACTACCTACTCACCGGCGGACTCTCAACCAGCCAACCTCGACGAGAATCCAGAAACTGAAACCCCTCTTTCCGAGCCTGAAACGGTCCCTGTTCAAGAAGACTCGACTGGGTCCACTGGAAATGAAATTAAGTGCGGCCCCGGTTCGCCTAGCGCCCTTGTTGACGTCCCACATGAAGACAATCCTGAAAAGGCTCGAGAAGGAGAAGAAATTACTGCAACTACCCCGCCAGCCGAGAAAGAGACCATTGCTGCAAACGAAAGCGAACTAGACACTGGCGCCGAAGCACCTGAACCTGTCAAATTCCCGTCACTCATTTCCTCACATTCCCCGGAGTCCGAGGCGCGGTCGGAAGCCGTCACCGACACTTCGACGGTAACCCCATCGAACCTCGCCGAGCTGCAGGATGCACCATCGCCTGAACCTGTAAACGAGGAACAACAGAACTCAACAACGCGTAAGGACAAACCTAAACCTGTCCTAGAGCCCATACAAGTTCCGACACCGGATTACTCGGATGACGACAACCTTCTCTCCGATGATTCCTTCATGGAAGAACTGAAAAGTGCTACGGTGGAGGAGGCAAAGCCCATCTCGGTGGGAAAATCTCCTCTTTCTCCAGGCTACTCAAATGGTGGGAGCGATCAAGTTGGATCTGATGCGTGGCGAACTTCGCGTGCGGTTTCAAACCCAAGTGCTATTGGGCCTCAGTATGCCAATGCGCCTGCCTTTGCTACCGCCAGGTCAGTTTCGAGCCCGTTCTCACAGGCCGAGGACCCGACAAGCCCTGTTTTGGTGGCTAAGAAGATCAATGTTTCTTCTGGTATCTCTAAGCGCATCAAAGCGTTGGAGCAGTTTTCAAGCAACCGCGAGGGTGCGGCAACTCCCCCGAATTTAGCTACCCCGACCGCAGCCTCCTTTGGAGCTGTTCGCAAGCGAGCGTCCGTATCATATGGGACCGGTAACTCGGAGGCGTCGTTATCTCGGCATTCATCCTATGCACCGGAGCCCTTCTCTCGAACTGCCAGTCTGAGACGTCCCGACTCGAGGGCTAGCACCAGTGCCGAACGTCCCACAAATTCTGTGTCTGTCACTGCACGCATAATCCGCGACCCAAGCGCTCCCGCGAACGACTTGAATGCGGGCGCCGAACCGCGCGCCCTCAATCTGCAAGCTAGCCCGTTAACTGTTGAGCATGGTACACAAGATAAGCCTGCGTCACGGGATCCGACGCCAGAGGCTACTCCGAACCAGACTGAACCGCGTAGCATGTCTATCTCTTCTACGAGCTCAGCCAAACCACCCGCAGGTGCAATGCCTCGTTCAGAGAGCAGGTTATCCGTGTCGTCTAGGAATGACGGATATTTCCTCTCAAGGTCCCCAAGTGAGACATCAGCGTCTTCACCCGAAGAGAAGAAGGAATCCCGTGCTTCCAGACTTATTCGCCGTATGTCTTCGATAACCTCACCCTCACGGAGAAGCACCGTCGGTTCAAAAAGCCCGGCGCTCAAGGAGGAGGACAATATGCCGTCTGCAGATGATCGCTGCAAAACCACTGTTGAGCTTCCCGCCCCTGTCGACATCGGCGAGCTCAATGTCCAATTCCCTGACACGCTGCTCTGGAAACGACGGTTCATCCGAATTGACAGTCAGGGCTACCTCATTTTGACACCGGGAAACATGGACTCGAGTAACCGCAACATGGTCAAGCGATACCACTTGACTGAATTTAAAACACCCTGCATACCTGACGAGGAACGGGAAGAACTTGCCAACAGTATCTTGCTGGACTTCCTCGACGGAAGCACTCTTCAATGCGCTTGCGAGTCGAGGCAAGGGCAGGCGTTTGTTCTCCAAAGTAAGTTACTATATGAAATGATCCAACGCTATACCGGCGGAATAGAACTAACTAGAAACAGCTCTTGTCGATGCCCATAGTACCCATCAACAACTCGTGTCAAAATAGCTCCTTTCACCATCATAGCATTCATTTACATTTCCTTCGACCTAAAATTCATCCTTTTATGTATCTATTTCACTCACTTCACCATCCAAATGCCCCCGGGTCGTCTTGATTTCTCTCCCTGTTATCATGCATGTTTTCCAGCGGTATACCCTATCAAAACGATTTTCCTTTTGTCCATTCGACCGACTATCTTCATTCCTGATACTGCATCTGGAGCGTCAGTTACCTTCCAATCTTCAGATTTTTTTTTCTCTTTTTCTTCGTCATTTCTTTGGCCAGATGTATGGGCCTCGAGCCTGACTCGCTTCATAGAAATCTATTTTAGACCATCTCTCACGTATTCTCGCACTGATGGTTGATCACAACCAGATCTTCTCCATCCCTGTTTATAAGCGGTCTTCCCGCTTTTGTACGCTGTATTGTTTAACGTGCATTGGACAGGTACTGCTGATTTACCTATCTATATCTAGTATTACATGCATGCTTTAACTTATGTTTGTGGTTTATATGCTTTCAGATGATAGAAAGCATGTAGCAAATGAATACTGTCTTCCTTCATTATTACGAGGATGAAGCGTCTATGGGAAGTCGTGCGAATTTCCGTATAATTACAACTCTTAATTGGAGCCTTCTTCGGCAGCTCTCTTTTGTTCCCACTCATCCAGGAACCTCTTAACTTTTGGACCCCAAACCTCCTCCCCGGCATCAAGATCCTTATACTCAAGTATCCTCTCCGGCTCCAAGTTAAAGTCTGCTTGGCGGGAACGCACAAGCGCGCTCATAAGGCCACAGCTACCCAGAGCCTTGCCAAGATCGTGTGCTAAAGAGCGGACGTAAAAGCCGGAAGTGACGGTCATGGTAATCTTCACCGCAGGTGGCTGTGGTCGAGCCTTCGATGGCTCTGAAGTTTCAGGTTGTGTTTCTGTCGACGCTTCTGTGGGCTTTTCCTCCGTTGCTTCTGGCGCATTAGTTCTCTCGGACGCGGCTGGTGCGGCGTCGCCCTCATCGGATACCTTCTGTTTCTTCGTAGACTCGGTTTCGGGTTCTTTGGGGCTTTCTGCTGGAGGCGACTTGCGTTTCGACGAGGCATGAGCATCGTCCGCTGCTGGAGCAATAGGCAAAGAATCGTCCTTCTCCAGCAATTTCTCCGCAACGGCTTTCTCATCTGCAGCGGCCTCTTCCTCGGGCCATTGATACTCATGCGTTCCAGGCTCATACCATTCGAGAACTCTCATATCAAGCACCTCCACGGGCCTAGACTGGATTTCAATCGGCGGTACCTTCCCCTCGCGCGCATACTCGTATAACTTCTTACCCTGAACCTTGAGCGCCGAGAAAATAGGCGGGCGCTGCATAATCTTGCCCCGGAATTGCTCGAGCGCCTTTTCCACAGCCTCACGAGTAATATGCTCATACGCGCCCCGGCGTACAATTTTTCCCAATTGGTCATATGAATCCGTCTCTGCGCCAAAGAGAACGACCGTCTCGTACGTCTTTGTGCATCCTAGAAAGTCATTGAGGAATTTCGTTCCTTTGCCAACGCCCGTAACGAGGACTCCGGTTGCGAGAGGGTCGAGGGTTCCTCCGTGTCCAATCTTAACATCAAGTCGCTGGCTACGACGGCGTTTCCGCTGGAAGTTGCTTTCGCGATTGCGTCGCGCGCGCTCAGTTTCAAGCCAGGGTTTGAAGACGTCGGAGGGGTTGAAGTGGTGCTGTAGTTTGCGGATTACGTCGGCGGATGTGACGCCTTGCGGCTTGTGGACGGCTAGTTTGTTTGTTAGTTACTCGTTGAGTGTAGAAGGGGTTCGCTATACGGTGAACGTACCGAAGACGCCCTCGTAGATCTTTTCTCTGGACATGGTGGTGCGAAACAGCTTCAATCCTTGACGGAGGCCCATCGGCTGCGGGAGAAATGCTTTTTTTTGGGTGAATAACGAGGCCGATGACGAAAGCGCTCAAAAAGTTTTACAGCGCCGATGTCATGAAGATAATTTTCGAGCTCCCCCTCAAAACTTCAACCCTGAGCTGGAAGAAAAGATAAAATAGTCGAGGCTCCAAGCAAGTATCGTGGTGGTATCAAAGCTCCGTAAATTACACAGGAGGAGCTGAACTCCGCGTAAATTATCGATCCTTACCACCCTGTTACCAAGATTCCCGAGATATACGATGGACCCCATCGCCATCAACTCATTCACCCTCACACTGCCCGCACTCAACTCCCCCTCATCCGCTCCACCTCCCACTGCATCACTCTTCCCTGCGCCTCCAGGTCGTCCCTGGTCAATCCCTGTTAGCAATCAAGGCGTCATGCAACCTCCCGAGACATGACATCCCGAGAAGATAGCGTCTTGGCCGCCAGAGACCCGTCTCTCGTCGACGAGAACGACTGGGAAGAATTCAGCTTGTCCGAGGTCAGAATCTTGGTCCCCGGCAAGTCGCGTTATGCCAATCTTCTCACGGCCACACCAGAGAACCCCGTCCAGGTGACGGGATGTCTGGACGAGGTAGAGGAGGAGCAGGAGTCCCTAGGTTTGTATTACATTTACGCACTATAACCGAGCTTCGCTCGCTCGCGATCTATGAAGACAAACAGCTAACATATCTCTTTTCTACCTATAGTTCTCGATCCGGACTACCTAACGAAGCGCATCGTAATAGATAACGTGAGCCACTTCGCCTACGGGCAGCATAATGATGGGGAAGTCGGAATCTGGGTTGCCGGGCAGGCTGGCTGGTTCTCCATCTCCCCCGCAAAGGGGTACCGGGCGGTGTTCAACGACGTCGTCGAGGCAATCGATCTACTATATTTCCTGACCGATCGGAATAAGCCGAAGAGAAGGAGTGCGAGAAGGAAGAAGAAGTGGAATTACCCGAGTCTTGAGGACTTGTGTGATGAGTATGTGCTCCACACGCATGGGATTTGCGAGGACGGCGACGACTCCGCCGAAGTTTTCTACAAGCATCATAATTTTCTGCTCTCGCGTATGATTAATGGCGAGGAGGAGGTTAATTGGCCTGAGACGAGTATTTTTCCGCACCTTTGTGAAAAGTTTCCGGTATGTGGTCTATTATATGTTCACCCGGGGTGTTGAGTGTCGGTTCTAAAGTTGGTTTCTAGGAGGACTTCGAAGAGCTTCGCGCCCAAAAAGAAGCAAAGGAGGCTGAGACAGAAGAAGAAGATAATGATGAGGATGAAGGTGGGGATGAAGATGAAGAAATGGAAGACAGGGCACCGACGCCGGACCCGACAGCCATCTCAAAGGCCCAGGCAGATGCCATTTATAAGGTGATCCTTGATCTTAAAGAAGCAGGATACCTCGCGAAACGTCAGTTAAACCTTGAGCTTGTCGCATCAACTCTGATGGACCGCTTCGAGATTGACGGTCTCGAGTATGCACAAAACCTCTTGTTATCAACTGCTACTGGCATTCTTGAATCCATGAACGAAGCCAAGACGAACGTATTCGACTGGTCAAAGAAGGCCATCTATAAAGAATTGAAAGCCGCATCCAAAAAGAATAAATTGGAAGCTGTGGCATTCACTCCGTTGCGGCCTCGTCTATCTGATGATGGAGGCTCTTCCGACGAAGACAGTGACGACGACGACCCAAGACCCCGCCACCGCAAGTCTGTGCTACGACCAAAAAGCCAGATTGCCTCAAAGAGGAATGGCAAGCGGACTCGGAGCACAGCAGCCGATTATGAACTCTCCGATGACAATCAGGATGTCATGGATGAGTTCGAGACACCCAGTAAGGTCCGCGGTCACGATTTAGTTCGGGACCCCTTGTCTACTAGGGCAAAACGACGGACTCGATCTATTCTATCGGACTCTGAGTCGACTCCTTTTGTCGAAAGAACACCACTGCAAGAAACTCTCCGGAGCCGAAATACTTCAGTCTCAGCTGCCGAGCTGTTCCCAGATTCGGGGACTTCTCATGACGCCAATTCCCCAGGGGATACGTGGGTATGTCAAGTACCCGGCTGCGATAAAGTAATCGCCAAATGTACTTCGAAGCGCGGCAAGGAGATGGTCCAAGATCACTCTTTAGCACATGCGGATGATACGAAGGCAAAAGTCGACCTAGTTGTTGCAGAACAAAGGCTAAATATCAATCTTCGCGTCGATAACCTCCTCAATCGCATTCGAGGAATGGGCGCTTTCGATGGTGCGCTGGCAGCGCTAAACGGTGAGATGAACGGCACGCATAATGAGATTGGAGCCTAAGGCTGGTTGCAACGCATACCTTTCCAGCATGTTATTGAACACACCTGGCAGTCCAGTATGTCATTTGCCCAGTATGATTGGATCGGGTGGCACGGTCTGGGTCTGCTTGACCACGAACACCTCAGTCTGTCCCTTCTGAGGAGCAGAGGGGCGTTGTGCCTCGTTCTCTGATAAAGGTGTTCGCGAGACCTGAGCAAGTGGAATAGTGCTACTTCACGCGAGCTATTTTACTCCTACATAATTCCTGCAACATAACGAGCTTTCCTCCGGTTTACCGACTGTTTTTCAATTCGTTAAGGGTCCAAATCCAACGATGAAAAACAATATTTGTACGATGTTAACGGTCTTTTTTTTTTTTTTTTGGCATACTCACGTCGGTGTATTTGATAATATCTAGGTGTCACTCGCCTTTTGGAGGCGTTATTCGGCCAGAAATATTGGCATTGAAGCGGCCGTGAAAGTATGGCACGCACGGCGCGATTTTATAGCGATTTTATAGATATCTCAATTCCACAGCTACAGCTCTAGCTCAGCTACTTCATGGAACCAAATGCTTTTCGAAACCTTAACCCAAACGCGCACAAGACAGACTTACTACCGGTATCCTCATTGGAACAAACAGAAGACATGATAGATAACTGTACAGTAGTAGTAGGATTTCCCGCATATAAAATGCCTTCATGCAATGGGATTAAACCAATCAAGAGCGTCCCCTCGCAGCAGCCCGCTTACTCTTCCCTGGGCGCTTAGGGCCACCTGCACCACCCTTCATCTTCTTAACTGAATAGCCACGCAGATCTCCGCTAGACATAGCATCACCGCTCTTGGCATGTCGCTTTTTACCACCGAAGCCGAATTTCTCGTTCTTCTTTTGGCGCTTCAGCGAGGGTCCGCCGGTCTCGTTGCGCCCGCGCTTACGGGGATTCTCTTGGACTGCGTCTTCAACGGCGACATCGAATAGCTCGTCTCCCTCGCCGCCGGCACCGGATGTGTCTGTCTTTCGCTCTGTGGAGAGGTAGTTAGTAACTAAACGTCCGGCTCCATAAGATGCGATAGGAAATACGTACTCTTCTTCAAAGAATTGACCTTTTCAATTGCTTCCTTCTTCTCCTTGGCCCGCTGTTGCAGCTTAGCAACTTGCACCTGCTTGCCAAACTTCTTCAAATCTCTCTGCTTCCTTGCGTCGGCAGCGGCCTTCTTGCCAGCGGCTTCATCATAGAGCTTCTTCTTAATCTTGCCCATGTGTTCGTCCGTCTTGACCATCTCCGCAAAATAATCACCAGGCCGTGTAAACGAAATACCCTCCTTCTTGAGTAACTTCCTCGCAAGTAGAGCGGCGGATTGCGCGGTCTTGTAGAATGCAAGTTCACGGTTCAAGTCGTCGTTGGCGTCCGGAACCTCGTTATTTTCCTTTGAAACAATAGAGTTGTGTTCGGAAAAAGGCGTTAGNTGGGAGATGAAGGAGATGCGCTTTGTGGATGCTGTGAGAGCGGAGCTGTTGTTAATCGTGAGGCGTTGGTGGGGGATAACGTCTTCGCGTTCGTCTTCGGAGAGGTCAGAGAGCGGGATATCTTCTTCCTCTTCCTCCTCTTCCTCCTCTTCTTCCTCATCACCATCTTTGTCTGAGCCGCCGCTTTCTGAGTTCTCTTCGGCGTCGTCTATGCTTTCGTCCTTTTCATCTTCCTCCTCCTCCTCTTCTTCTTCAGGCTTCTTATTTTTCGCCGGTTCCTCCTTTAGATATTCAATCAGCATTGAGCGTTAAACTCGACCAAACAAGAGTGGAAAACAAACCTCTTCGCCTGTCACACCCTTTCTCTTCTTCGCAGCCTTGAGCAACTTTTTCTGCTTTTCGGCTTCATAGTCCCTCCCCTTGTGCTCATCAAGAGCCTGGAGCAGCTTGCTTCTCTTAGGCATATTGGCTCAAAAGTTATAAAAGTCGAGGTCTATACAGAGAGTTACTCTTGCAACGGGAGTCGGGGCCGCATTAATCTACGGGATTTTTTTTGAGCTGCGAATCGGACTAGTATCGATATGGTTAGCTTGTAAGATAAGGAAGACCTAGTGCTGAAGGGGTTAGTGTGTTTCGGGCGCGGAATATTGTTGCTCCATGTCCTGGTGGCTGGCCTTATCGATACGATACGGAGCTTCCATTCTTTAGGTACAGGTCCCCAGTCTTGGAATTAAACTATTTGTCTCCGAGCGTATATTGTGTCTCTGCGAGCTCTCATATAACGACCTTTCACGCTTATCAACACGGTCCTAGAAGGAAATTCAATGCTGGCTGTCCGGTTACTCCCGTGATATAATACAGACCGTACAATGTCCACCAACGACGCATCCGCCGCGGAGACAAGCAACCTCTCGCCTTCCGCCCCTGCAACAAACAAGACACAGGTTCGGAATCCTGCCGCTTCGTCAACATAATCCATTGGTTTCTTTTACATATACAGAGACTAACAATGCTCTCTGAGTAACTAGAGCACAGATGCCCAGGGCCAATTCACCGAAGCTGTGGATGATCTGATCGACCAGCTGCAGCATAAATTCGATACCGTGTCTAGGGAGATGTTTGGGAAGTGTGAGTGATTTCTTCCTTTTCCTTCTTATTTTGCTTTTTAGTCCAGATAATCCCATTTGTCTATATCAAGGGCGAACACTGACGCTGTTTCAATGTGTACCAGTCGATGATATGGCTAGACGACTAGATGACTTGGAGGCTTCGTTGAGTGTTGCGGCGGATGTGGGGACAACGTCGACCCCGACCCCGGCAAAATAAGATATACATCTGTTGACTCTGCTCGTGGAGGAAGCGTCCTTTATAGCCTTTTTAAGATACCCTACGAATATCCGTACTGCAGCAATTCCGCACCTTGATAGAAAAAACAAACATCATATCATATTTCATTCTATGCGTCCGTAAGCCAATATATAGTAGTAGCTTTTCCTAAATACTGCGGTTTGCAGTATGACATACATTCTTCATACAACGAGGGCAATCCCGGATCTCATTTACAGCTCGTCCTTCACGTTCTCCTTCTCCTCCTGACCCAAAAATCTACGCAGGATGTTGCTGCGCGAGATCAGGTCATCAATCTTCTCCGGGGCGGAGCCACCTTTAGACAGCACCTTTTTCAGGCGGTTGAATTCCTTAACCGCATACTCGGAGTTCTGCGAAAGCTTCTCGGCAACTTTAACGTAGTACTCGGAGTACTTGTCCTGGACGCCCTTGGCAGCCTTCTTGATTTCGGAACCCAGCTCGTTGAAGTTCTGTGAAGAGGTGTACTTCGCAACTAGCTCATCAAGAGCGGGGACGGTGCCGGCCTTGTCATCCAAGCCACCGCCAGGAGCACGGTGCGTGCCAGCCTTCTTGTTCAGGAACTCAACAAAGGCCTCCTCGGAGCGACCACCCTGGTAAATCTCGCCCTCGGTCGAGCCCTTGGGGAAGAACTTAATGGTGGGGTATCCGGTCACACCCTGTTCTCTAGAGGTAGCCTTTGCGTTTTCGGCTTCGGCGTCGACTTTGCCGACAACAACGGAGGGTTCAAGGGCGAAGTCATTAGCGAGGGTTTCCCAGGTTGGGGCGAGTTTCTTGCAGTCTATTCCGGTCCCGTTAGTACATCAATTCCAGTATTAAGCAGCTTCCTAGGAAGCAGAGGAAAAGGGATGGAGGGGCAGAAAAACATACGACCACACCAAGGCGCAGTAAACGCAACAAGCACATCCTTATCGCCACCAATCGTGCTCTTGAATGTCGTATCAGTCAACATCTCCACATTGCTAGGCTCCTTCTTGGGTCCCTTAGCCTTAATGCCAGTCTTCTCAGTGATGAAGGCAGTCAGGCTCTCAAGGTCGCGACCACCAGTGTAGTCCACGGGCGTCTCACTCTTTCCATCAAACCATTTCAACGTCGGGAATCCCTGGATCCCGAATCGCTTGCCGAGATCGCGGTTTGCATCAGCGTCGACCTTCGCAACGCTGACTTTGTCTTCGGCGTGGGCGAAAGCTTGGCCGAGCTCTTCATAGACGGGGGCGAGGGTCTTGCAGTGGCCGCACCAGGGTGCGAAGAATTCGACTAGCGCGGGCTTGCCGGAGTTCAGGACGACTTTGTCGAAGTTCTTGGGGATGAGATCGAGCACAGCGGAGCCGGCGGTGGCCAGAGTGACCAGGCAGCTCAGCAGAAGGATGCTGAGGCGAGCCATTTTTGGGGGGATGAAGCTGTGATAAGGTGTGTTAATGGGGTATTTTGACAGATCAACTGTCGATGGACTGCGGAAGGGAAAGAGGTTCAGTCCGGTAGCTGAGGTGGACCGATCGTATTTAAGCAACCGGACGCATTAATAATAAATGAAGCTTTGGCGCGGATCTGCGGCTCGGAAGAGGACACTTGTACCAAGAGTTGGAAAGCCAAGCCATCACTGCAAAGGTTTAGTATAACTAGCTAATTCATGATATGCCATGTTTTACCCCGTGATTTATCACATTTTTGGCCTATTTCATCATTGTTTTTCAATTTTGACTATGAAGAGGTTACGCTTTTCGGGACATGCCAACTCCTACTAATGCATGAGATGTAGATATATCATAGGAGATTGTTGAGAGCATAGCTGGTCCCGCGAGAGCGGACTTTTTACTACCAGGTATAGCCATCCATAACATTTTTTATTTTTAGATCACCGTCTCTCAGATAACCATTTGTTCGCGTCTGCCCAAGTCTTTCCATCCTTAAACTCTTTGCCCGCGCTCTGCGAACCTTTGTAGACCTGAAGGAGCGTAAGCGACGATTCGAAGATAAGAAAATGGATCTACATACCGCATCCCATAGCTTGAACGCCCTGGCCAAGTTTCCTGTGAAACTGTCGCTGTGTTGGAACCATTCCTTGCCCTTGGACTTAACTTCTTCTCTCGAGTCTGGCGAGGTTGGCTCGGCCTGCAGGGGCAGATCGTCGAGGTATGTCCGGACAGCAATACCTAGACCACAGTCGTTGTCATCAATGAAAGGAAGGCTAAATATGTCAGCTTCAGCTATTTACTTACAATGGTGGATCACACTTACCTGATACCTAGTTCAGTCCAGTCACTGCGGTCGCGGGTTGCGTCACCGCTGAGAAGCAGCCCAACAAGCACAATCTCGATGAGGTTTCGTAGTGTCGTACGAACTTCCGTTATGAGAGACCGGTATGAGAGTAATTGTCTACTGAGTGGTCCAGAGTAACCAATGTTCTTGTGCCGCAGCTTGCCAATGCAGGCAACGCGCGAAATCAACATGTTAAAAGACTTGTCCTCGTCTGAAAAGATTATCAGTCCGCGGTTACTTTGGCATGAATCTGTATTGTCTTACCTGTTCCTCTCATTGGGCCTCCAGAGACATGTGAGAACCATTGCTTAGCGTTGAGGACTCCGAACCTCATTAGCTCAATGGCCACGAAGGTGGCTTCCTCTAGAGAGTCTTCCGGATTGAGAACCGAGAGGGCTTGTTCCAGGCAGACACCCCAGGGTGTGAGCTGGTGCTTTTCATTGATATAACCGCGAAGTTGTAGGAACCGCCAGTAAACATTGGCAAGTAGTTCGTCTTTCGATGAAAGTGGCTAACAACAATTAGTTCTTGAACAGCAGTTGATCAACAAAAGGTATGTCTCACCAAAGAGTCTTTAGAGGCAAATGTTTTCGACACGAAATCCGAATCTTTCAGACTATGAACAGCAAACTTGAATGGTCCAGTAGATCCCTGCAGCTTCTTAATTCCAGCTGTGTAGCGATCACTGGGGACCTTCCACTGGCGAATGGAATGTATAACCGGAGGAGGTGTTCTAAGCGTGACAGTGGAATCGGCGTTCTCGTCGTACCATGTCCGAACTTTGATGGTCTTGCTCTGGTAGAAACGATGGAGGGTATTCGACAGTAAAAACATTGACTGCTCTCTGAGTGGGGCAAGATTCTCTCCCGTGACTTGACGATATATCTTGGAATCCTCAATACCCAAAGGTAATGAAATCAAAACCTCGCCAGAGGTCAAATAGTTTGGCACATCAGGGCCAAGGATGCCCTTAGAGATATAAAAGTAAAGCTCCTCTGGAAGACGTTGGCCGATAACCTCGTGCATGTCGGTGGGGCTGTTATCGGCATCCATTGGGCCAACTCTTCCTTCCAGGTCCATAACCACATGGTGCTTGACATTCATATAGGCACGTTTGTAGAGGTCTGTGTACTGGATGTCCTGCATGCGGCGCTCCTCTTCGTACTGTGCGCATAGAGCAAGAGCACTCCGCCCGGCCGCGTTGAACATGGGCAACGCATCACGAACAGAAGCACCCTTGGCTGGGAACGCAGGGTTCTCGAAGAATGGGAAGGTTTGGAGAAATGACGACCCTAGGAGAAGCGCAAATTCGAGGAATTGGTCATTTGACAGTCTTCCTAGCTCCTCTTGACAGGTTTGCTTGGCGATCCAGGAGAACTGGGCCGGGTCTATATCGATCTTTGTGATGAGTTTCTCGACGTCGAAAAGTAGAACGTCCGATGGTCCCCAGATGGCGTCGATTACGGAATTTGGGCCGTGGCTGAGGTGGGCGAGCTATGCGATAGCAAACAGGGGTCAGACCATATGCATTTAACCGCCGCATAGCGGGGAGAACCTGGCATGGTGCTTACCTGTGCAGCAGCACTATAGGGTGCTACCATAAAGTCGATACTATTCTGAGCAAGGATGCGCTGCAAGAAGCGGTAGAGGGATTCTGGTCGAGGAGTACCTAGGTGACAAAGATACGTCAGCAGGTTCCGATGGGTTGAGAACCAGAGGCCATACCAACGCTGCTGAAGGCATCGACAACTTGGTCAGCCTGCTGCTGATCGTACAGCTCCCAGGCATGCTCGAAGGCTCGGACAGTCTCGTGGTGCACCTGAGGTCGTTGATTCTTCTTTCCAAAGTCCAGACCGTTGAAGACAAAGATACAGGCCACCCCCAGGTCCTTGAAAATCTGCAGCTCCTTTTCGATATTGCTTCTCAGGGCGAAAGGGAATCCTCCAAGAGCAACGAGAAGCGGCTCGCGGGTAGAGGGGTGGTTGAGGTGCTGAGAGATGTAGTGCGTCGCATCGATACCGACAACTGCCCCTTTGAGGGCGGAGAGGGGAAGCGATGAGGTGCGGGCAGAGATGCCGGAGATCCAATCGTCCAATGGGCGGACTATCGAGCACAGACTGTATAAGCATGGTTCCACTGACGAAGCTGGGAAGCTTCGCGGGGGGGCTTACTCGGCATTCTTTAAGCTGGAGCTAAAGCTGGAGCTGAATCAGGTACAGGTCACGATGCGGGTGCCGATAACAGGCATGGACAGCCTAGCGGGCGGATATATGAGAGCACCCAGCTGGAGGTGGGAGGGAGGAGAGAGAAAGGGAGAAGAGAATATTTAGAGGATTAAGTTCAGTGGCAGACGCCGAGTAGCCAAAGTCGCAGAGCTCAATGCACGAAGATGAACGATGCGACAACGCAGCGGGAGGTTCCAAATTGACAGCCCGCTCCAATCACGGGATCCACCAGCCTCGACTTGCCCACTGCCTGCGATTCAATCTTTCTCGCTGTAATAATGCCCGATTTACTAACAATCTACTGGATTCCAATCCACGGAGCTAAAGTCATGAGCAACCTAAGGCCTGAGTCCCAAATGGTGGGGCCACCAAGATAACCTTTTCCATCCCAAAAGTAGTGCCTCCAACATATGTAATTCGGAGCTCCCCGCATCAACTCTATATAGACCACCCACCTGAGCATCTGGTCTACCGTCAAACCCAGAACTGTAAAAATGGCCGAATCTACCCCAGTCGGAGCCCCAATCGAGCTTCCCATTCTCGACATCTCCAACCCCGTTGACCCGGCCGTGGGCAAGGCCATGCTCGAGGCCGCGACCAAGTACGGCTTTCTCTATGTGGACAGCAAGGGAACCGACTTTGAGGCCGACGACGTGCGAAAGGCGTTTGAAAGGGTATGCATGTGTCTTTTGGATAGTCGATTATCAGAGCGCTGAGCCTTCAATACAGTCAAAGAGCTTCTTTGCATCACCTGTAGAGGAGAAAGAACCTTGCCGGATCCAGTCCAATGTTCGTATTGATCTCCCACCACATTGACTTGTTTAACTCTCATCTAGAACCGCGGCTGGTCTGGAATGCACTCCGAGACTCTAGATCCTGAGAATCAACGGGTTAGTATCGAGGCCTTTCCAACACATCTCAGTATAAGTCACAACTAACCTTGAATAGATGGGCGACTTCAAAGAGTGAGAACCTCACAAACACACTGTGAACAGAAAAGAAAAAATTAACCAGATAAACCTGGCAGAGCATTCAACTTCGGCGAATTTAACACCCAAGGCAAAGCCCAACAACCCCTCCCGCCATCCCTCGCCCCCCACGAAGCAGAGATCGGGTACTTCGCATCTCTCTGCACAAAGACCTGCAACCGCATCCTCAGCCTCCTCGCTCTGGGACTTAAGATCTCCCCGGATTTCTTCATTACCCGTCACGATCCAACCCAGGGCCCGACAGGCTGTATCCTGCGCTACTTGTACTACCCATCCGTCTCGGCACCGCAAACAGCAGACTACGACCACGCCGTGGACGTCCGCGCCGGCGCACACTCTGACTACGGGAGCATCACACTTCTATTCCAAAGGCCAGGACAGCCGGGACTTGAGATCCTAACCCCCGAAGGAACGTGGGCTCCTGTCCCAGTTGAGCCGAGAAGGCATCAAAGCCAAAGCCAGAGCCAGAGCCAGGATGACGGATACGCATTTCCGCCTATCCTCGTTAATATTGGCGACCTGCTAAGCTACTGGACCGACGGACTGTTGAAGTCCACCGTGCACCGTGTTGTTTTTCCTGCGTCTGAGAGGACCGGGAACAGCTCGCAGGATCGGTATAGTATTGTTTTCTTTTGCCATCCGCTTGATCGTACGGAGCTTGTCCCCATGCCGAGCGAAGTTGTTAGGTCTTACCGAGAAGAGAAGGGTGCAGGAACGCAGGAAGAGAAGGTGGGATTTGGAGGAGGAGCAGGAGACCTTGGCCCTGGGAAGCGGGCGCTTACGGCTGAAGAGCATCTTGCGCTGCGGTTAAACGCGACGTATGATTTTAGACAGGCAAGGGATTCAAATGCTTCATAGAGTGGATGTGCCTGCTTACTGTGCATCTATTACTGTCTACGTTCGAAGGCCTCTAGATGGGACCCGGATAGTTTTAAGAGAGTCACAGAATATATGTGATTGGTAGTGCTGAACTATGTATGCACACTGGCCACTGAATGCAATAGACAAAATCTCCCTTTCGACAGGACGAGTGGTTTCAAGAAAAGACAAAAAGAAAACCAACAGGTATAGCCAATAGAAGAATATCAAAAAGAGTACAAGAAAACCAGCCAAAAAAAAAAAAAAAAAGAAAATTGGGAATAAAGAAAAAAAGACTACCGGGGAGCCCCGGCCCGATTGATGTTGGAGCTGATGAGAAATGCTCAGACACTGACAAAGGAGAATCGTGGCCAACGGTGGATTAGGAACAAGGTACTGGTAACAGTGAGCCAGGAGGGTAACAAAAAGGAGAAGAGAAGGCAGGTAAGACAAATGTTGAGAATGACATCGCAAGTTCATGACCGCTAGGGGTGATTCGTATGAGTAAGACGGGCTGAAGAACTCAGCATAAATGGAAACAGCGCCCTGGAATGGGTATTCGAAGCTGCAGGGCGAAGAGCGTTTGCAGAAGATGACACAAAAAGGTATCTCTCGGATAAATAGGAACACCGCCAGGTTCCGAATGCCATGCACGGGTTAAATATGAAACCTCTGAAAAGAAAAAAAAAAAAGGCATAAAATGAGTAAAATAAGAGCGACAATAGGCGATGCTATGCAAACCGGTATGCATTGGGGGAATCAGACAAGATATCATCCGGTCATGGCGTGGCGCACCAGTGTCGGTGATATAGCCACGCTGCTTTCTGGCAGTCCTTGCTGCAATACTTGGTGCGACGACAACGACGGCATTTCGCGAATTGCCGTGTAAATTCTTCCCATTTGCCGCACTTGTAGTACGCACACTGGCGGATACCACCCCTGGATTCGTCCTTCCGACAGAGGTTTCGCATCACGACGCAAGCCCAGTACGACATGTCTTTTGAATGATGGCGAGCAGTGAACTTCTCTACCAAGGGGAAGATGTTTACATCGTCGGGGAGTAGGTATTCGTCTTCTTCCTCCAGAGGCTCAATCGGTGAAGTTCCCTCGTCCAACATCTGAAGTTCTCGGTCGACTTTGAGCTTGGGCACAAGATGTGAGTTCTGGAAGTAGGAGCGGAGGTTGCAATACTTGGAAACGTAAGCCAGAAGTTGAAGCGACATCAAGACGTCCTCTTCGCGCGGCATTGTGTTCAGGAAATTTTGCGAGGCAGTATTTGGTCGGTCGCGGAAGTACAGAGAGTATGGGCTGGGCACAATAGGGGGGGAGTTGGCGTTGTTGACAGCCTGAGCATTGTCATTGTTGATGATACTCCCGTCAACGGTGGAACGATGGGTGATGTTGAAGGTTTCCGCATCCTGACCTTCTGAAGTGTCCGTTACCGTCAAATCGTGTGAGTCAGAAACACTATCGATCATGGTCCGTCTATCACCATCGTCGTCAATATCCATACCACTCTGGACGCCGACAATTGGCTCAGAAGCGTCTCCCGATGTAGTATCATCTCCCATTACAGCGTCTTCGCCAGTAGCATCATCCGACTCTCCCGAGGTCGACTGATTCTGGCGAAGGGTTGGGCGCTGGGTGGTCGATGCGTTGTTTCGGATGTGTCTATGGTCGTTAGGAGTGGTCGGGGAATCTGGTTGGGATGCAAGTCCGTTGAATATGGCGGGGAGCATGCTGGGTAACCTTTCAGCGTCACGAACAGGGCGTAGTCCAAAACCATCAGCAGTATCCATCGAGGGGATGGCTGTGGCCAAGGGCTGAATCGCTCTGTGACGGTGGTTGGCATGGGATCTGTGAGCATGTGCGTCTTGACCGAAGGTACTCCTCTCGGGGGGAGATGTCACTGGTACCCGGGGAGAAGAAGTGACATCCATGGCGTTCGAGTCCACCGCACGATTGTCGTGGTAGAACGGAGGGATTTCGATGTGGGTGGGAGGGGCTTGACGGCGAGAAGTGCGTTGTTCAGTATTGGAGATATCGGGAGGTGAGGGACGACCTGCGCCATCGCTCGTGGATGGAGAAGTCTTGTGTGGGTAGTGCTGGTGCTTGTGTCGTTGAGCCTCCGAATCCGAACGTGCACGCACTTTGTCGATTACTTTAATATAATTATCCAAAATAGTCGCAATGACAGGTACCATATCTGCCTCAACCACTCTGGTCCTGACATTTTCCGAGCCCCGTACTCCAATGTTGACAACACATTGGAAGGCGAGGCTCCACTTCCACATCTCCATCAGGTTGTTGCTCCGACCCTCCTTGAGGATGCAGACCAATCGCTCAATGCCGCCATCGACGGTGAGAATATCACGGATCCGAGCAGATGAGGTTGTTAAGTAGGCTAGATGGTTGAGCGAGTTGATTAGAGGCAGTGTCGATGTACAGTCTAACGCCCGTCGATCGTAGAGGGTGGTGGTGATATTGACGGATGCCTTGTTGACATTCGGAATGCTGAAGTTGACCTCCCGCATGATGGGCGAGGGAACGCAGCTAGCGCCGGATTGTGGTCGAGTTGGGATAGAAGTGAAGGGTGATAAAGCTCGTGGTTGGGGTGTTTGATGCGCTATCAGCCCCTAAAGTGAGACCGAAAACTCGTCGCTGCAGAGGCGGGAAAGAGAGGGTGTTAAGGGGGAGGAAAGAGGGATGGCGGGAAACAGAAAGTGTTTAGCTCAGAGACATGGAGTGTTCGGCAGGGAAATGAGATGGCCGCAGAAGGTCCTCGAGCGATAGTCGACAAGCTTGGGATGGAAAGAAGAGTCGAATGATGGATGAGGAGGCGTGAAAGGGAGGTCTGTCGCTGCCAAGACAAGTCCGTGACAGTCAGGCGGTGGCCGGGATGGGGAACAAGAGCAGCAAATGAGGGTACCTTGAAGACGGTGGAAATGGAAGGCGAATTAATGAGGGAATCGTGAGATCGCAAGAACTATCCGATGGCAAATCCAGAGTCCACGCCCGGAACAGTGGTCGATGACTCTACGGTGTTGTTGCTTTCAGCGACCCATGGGATGAATAATCCGCGATGGGGGGGCAAAACCAAGGAGGCAACCTTGGAGGCGGAGTTGTCAGGCGGGCCTCAGGCTCCAACATCTTCACCTCCCGCCACCAGAAAATGCATTTCGCCGCTCAGCCGCCATACTTGGTACTCTGTGCCCTGACCCATATTTCATCATCTCATCCAATCTCTCTCTAATCGGCATTCCCAGGCCTGGCCCATTCTTCATACCATACGTTCTATAGAGTGCGGTGTACTGCAGTGTGCCCATCCCACGAGGACCCCTCATCACACGCAGAATTAGCGATCTCCAAACAACGTCACTTCCTCACTAAACCCCTCAAATAAAAGCAGCACCAAACCAAACACAATGAAAGACCCGTGCTTCTCTCGCACAGACGGCAGGAGTACACCACCAACAAGGAAAGCCAGGCTAGGCCAGTGCTATGATTAGAAACCACAGGCGGCAACCGATCTTAGCCGCCCTCGTACCAACTCCACGACCCTCCCGCCGTGTTTTGGTAGACGCCTGGATTCGACATGCAGTCAGCCTTGTGGACTCTATTCGAGAACTCATTCGTCGCTGGATTGTAAAAACTGGGGGTTCTTCCAACGTGTTTCATGTTCTCTCTTTGTTTGATCGATCGTCCGGGATGCCTAAAAATAGAGTTGTATAGGCGCCGACTGTTCGTCTTGCTAATGAACCCTCGGGGTCTAGAAGGCTAAAAGTTGACTTTAGTAGATCGTGGTTTGTTCACCAAGTGCTAACTATATTTACTTGTTTCAGGTGTCATGTCCTTTCGCAACTGTGCCCGGCTGTCTAGGCTGGGAACTAAAGTACCCATTTGCATGCAGACGTCAGACATGATTGGGCTGCTTTCACAGTAACCTGGGTGACTTGCAGATTGGGCAATGCTCCAGGAGATCCTGAACTTTGGAAAGGTTAGACGACTATCACTAGGGACAAGTATGAACTGCGGAGAGATTTAGAGAATTATATATATATATATATAGAATACAATTATATGGAGGCAGTCCCGTTCAAGAACTATATATCACGAGTGACCTGGGCAAGGCCCACCGTGTCTCTGAACGAGCTGGTGCTGCGAGGTATGAACAGAGGAAGGTCATTATCATTTCTCAAATACAATTCTATCAATGGTCGAAAATCCAGTATCCCATAATGTCTCATCATGCGAGCCTTATGTTGGCTTCCCTTTTTCCTCTCCAGCGTCATCATTCTCCCGTTGAAATCTTACAAGTTGGCGTACACTGTGTTGATACCGCCAGTGACAATCATCTTGATGCTGATATAGTCTTCGATACCGTACTTGCTGCCCTCACGGCCCATACCAGAATGTTTGACACCTCCGAATCTACTAGAAGTTAGTAAAACGCACTTATCAGAGCCAGGGTAGAAGGAGACTCACGGAGCAGCAGAGTCAGAAATGACACCGGTGTTAATAGCAACCATACCGAACTCCAATCGTTCAGAGACACGGTGGGCCTTGCCCAGGTCACTCGTGATAAGGTACGACGCCAGGCCGACCTCGACGCTGTTCGCCCGGCGAACAACCTCATCCTCCGTCTTGAACTTGGACAGCGCAGCAAGAGGGCCAAAGGTCTCCTCACTGGCGACCTTCATGGAATCGTTCACATCACCCAGGATAGTAAGTTCATGGAAGTTCTTGCCGACAGATGGCAGCTTGTTGCCGCCAAGCAGCACGGTGGCCTTCTTGCTGACAGCATCCTGGATGTGCTCTTGCGTCTTGTCAACGCCGTTGGTCAAAGGACCGTGCGTGACGCCAGCGCTGGAACCATTGCCAACCTGGCACTTCTTCACCTCCTCGACGAGGCGCTTGCTGAACTTATCGTAGATGCCCTCCTGGACGAAGAAGCGGTTCGCGCACACACAGGTCTGACCAGTAACCTTGAACTTGCTAGCAATAGCGGCCGTGACAGCGGTCTCGATATCTGCGTCGTCAAAGACAATGAACGGCGCATTACCTCCAAGCTCCAAGCTCAGCTTCTTCAGCGTGTTGCTAGACTGCGACATGAGCAGCTTACCCACGCGCGTCGAACCAGTAAACGAGATCTTCTTCACAGTGTCGGACTCGCAAAGCGCAAGCCCAAGAGCAGGCGTGTTCTCGAGCGCAGTCACAACGTTGATCACACCCTTGGGCACGCCCGCGCGCTCAGCAAGAACAGCCAGGACATTCGACGAGAACGGCGTCAGGCCATCGGACTTCATGACAACGGTGCATCCGGCAGCCAGGGCGGCCGCGACCTTGCGCGCACCCATGGCCATGGGGAAGTTCCAGGGCGTAATGAGACCGCAAACACCAATGGGCTCCTTGATCACTTGCGTCCGGTGGGTAGGGTTGCTGTGCGGGATAACATCTCCGTAGATGCGGGGTGCCTCCTCGGAGAACCACTCGAAGAACGAGGACGAGAAGAGCGCCTCGCCCTCGGCATCGCCCTTTGCCTTTCCGTTCTCAGCTGTGATGATCTTGCCAATGTCCTCCTTATTCGCGATGATCTGGTCGAAGAAGGAGCGCAGGATGCGCCCGCGCTGGCGACCGGACTGGGCGCGCCATGTGGGGAAGGCCCTCGCGGCAGCTTGGATGGCGGCGTTGACGTCTTCTGTGTTTGATTCCGGGGCGGTGCCAATGAGCTCTTCGGTGGCGGGGTTGTAGACGTTGAAGGTCTTGCCTGATTTCGCGGCCACCCACTGACCGTCGATGAAGGACTTCTCGACGAAGAGGCTGGGGTCTTTTAGGTTGGATGCAAATGAGGGGGCCATGGCGAAGGGGAGATGTTTTATTTCGTCAGGTAGAGGGCAGATACTAGGTAAGGAACGAAAGGTGAGGAGGCTAGGGAGATTGGTGATAATAGTATAGCTTAAATTGAACAATTCCAGCGGTGGACCCCTCCATTCTGCAAGCTTATAAGTGTTTCCGACATCACACCTCAAGCAATGACGCCGCATTCACTATCCGAGCCCCTCAGTGTTGGAGGCGTTGGATCGGGTTCGTCACACTTTGGGAACCCGAGGGCAGTGGGACTTCTCGGGCCCTGACCCGAGGGGCGCTCTCCCCACTAAACAGTAGTTATTACATATCAAATGAGCACCTGGGTCTAGATTTGACCCCAATATTATTGTGGATCTGGAGTACGGGTGCTGTGGTGATAATTTGTGTTGGAAAATTGTAACAGCGACTGAGCTTGCTCCAGAGCAGAAAGTGTTGAAGGCTCTCACACGACGTAGGCGATCTTAAGCCTGGTGAGCTTTGAAAAAACCTACGCGACTTGTGTTCTACGGTAATGCCAGTCTTATGATAATGCAAAGTCGTTCATATATCCGTATAACATTCTCTATGTCTAAGCATGTCATTCATAGTCTAAGTTTTGTTCTTCGGGCGTCTAACAACAATATTTTTGTGGCACCAATATTCCACCATTCAACAAGATTGTTCAACATGTGAGCAAAAACTATACCATTTCAGTATTCTTACCAGCGTCCTTCGTCAAGCCGTTCATAAAAGGACTGCGAGCACGGACTTCCTTGCCGTAGAAAAACATCAACGTCGGAACAAGAGCAAGAAACAGGGAAATCAAAGCCAGCAANGTGCTCGCCCATTGAAATCCGAGGTTGGTGTACATGCTCATAGTTGCCAGGGGTAGGAAGGCAGAGAAGATGTTCTCCCCTGTCGCAACGGCGCCAATTCCGCTACCGGCGTATTGGCTGTATGCATCGACCACATAGTCTGATACCCCGGCCACGACTAGCACACTACCGGCTCCGACCATGCCTAGGCTGATCGTCGGGGCGATCCACGGGATGAAAGTGTATGAAGTCCAGGCGTAGGTGAACATCCCGCCGGCAATGCCAAACACGCCACCAAAGACAGCCATATAAAGTCTGGCCTCTGGAATCGGAGTTCCCGGTGCTTCGGTATTCCGAGAAGCGGATGCGAAGTAGAGCTTCCTCGATACGAAGCATAACAAAAATCCTATGCATTCGCCAATGACTATCGAGGCCTGGACAAACCCGGTTTGCGAGACGCTGTAATCGTACAGCTCCATGAAGACCTGCTCGACTGATTGTGTGAAAAGAAACAAGGTCCCTACTGTGAAAGCAGACCACAATGTGGACACAAAAAGAACAGGTTCGGTGCAAAAAAGAACCACCGGTCTTGTGGAGCTAACGATAAGGTGCTGCAAACTCAAATGATGCGATGGAGATCCAGCCGCTTGCCCTGCATAATCACCCTTGCCATTTTTGCGCAGGGCCCGGGCTCGGCTTGCAAGGATTGCGTCACTGCGTGTCTCATGGAAAAGGAAGTAATAGATCGGAAACAGCGCGCCGAAATAGATGAGCTGCATGTAGCTGATCCACCTCCATGACAAGGACTGGTAGATTGCAGCTCCCATCACGGGCCCCATACTGCTACCGCCCATGTAGCCAAGGATATAAAGGCTGACAGGAATTGACCTAGACCACTCGGTATTCCAAACATTTCCGGCGACTGCAGCAGCCGTATTGGCAAGGATGGCAACACAGCAGCCGGCAAAGAAACGTGTAACTACCAAGGTGGCAAAGTTCTGGGCCAAAGCCTGGGGAATGAGAAAGCAGAGGAACAAAAGATATGTAATAAGAAAAACAGGCCGGGTTCCGAAGTCCTCTGTCAATGGGAGAATAAACAGGGCAGAGCATGCGCCGCCGGAAGCCCATGTCGTCACAGGCCAGTAAGAGTGTGGAAAGGCGGCGTCGCTAACGTTGAAGAGTTCGGTGATCTCGAAGTGTGCAACCGTAATTATAGTTCCATTCATCATAGAGAGTAACGTCGCGAAGGCAGCAAGGCCTGTCAGTGTCCATTTCCGTGACAGCGGCCAGTTGTAAGGATTTTCGGGGTCCCCATTGTCGTCCCAAGAGAGTGTGGCCGTGTCACTCCCAGAGGACTCGAAAATGCCAGAGGATGCAGCTTGATTCCGGTCTTGCATTGGCTTTTCTTCGTAGTTTGTCATTTCGAAGTTGCCAATTCTCGGCGCTGCGGTGCTATAATTGCTTGTCGTGGAGCAGCGCCCAATATATATTCTATGACGAAGTATCTAGGGCCACACAAATGCAGGCGAGGTCTTGGATTCCATAATTCTGAACTTCGGGCTCTCTAGATGGCTATACCATCGCGGAGGGCTCCATTTCTCAAGATATTGCCCTTTTTGGGAGTAGTATGATGGTAAATTGGTATAATGTGGCGGATTCCAGGGCACTGATCGGCGTGATTGGCAGCTGGAAACGTGATCACGATTGAAAATCGAAAACTCAACCTAACCCGTCACCAGAATTTTCACCTCGGGCACGTTCAACGGAAGGAAGCCGATAGAGGGACCTGGCGAGCTGCAGGGGTCGAGAATCAAACAAGCATGCCAAGATTTCAGACACAGACCTGATCCGCGAGCTTGAAAGGTGAGCGAGCAGAGAAGCCGACGCTTGGCAAGACTCTTAGAGTCTTGGTAGTGGCGGCGGAATGGGAAACCCTCGGATTGAGAAGCCGACGTCACTCGAACATAATCGGCCCAGTCCGACTCCGGAGAGCACGTGGCAGGAGTCAAGATGAACTTTGGTTAAGACTTTGTTTCATGAGATGCCACCGCCGGGATCGGGTTTCTCGGCCATGTATCCCCAGAGCTCCATATCTCGCCTCAGCCCTCATTGACAGGCTCTCAGCACTAACAGATGGCGGGGGAATCGGGTTGCGGGTGGACAGCCTGTGGAGTGACTGGAGTCATTGCAACCCGACTTGCCCGCGCCATCTGACCTCACTTGGACCGCCGCTCGCTTGAACGCTTCCAGTCCTCGAATTGATACTACGGATTGGAAGCGAAGGGTGTGATGATCTCGGAGGGAACCCGAGCCTCGCGTCGGATGCGGGGAAAGCACTCCTTTTTGAGGCAATTCACACGAGAGCTATATAGTTACTCGGTCGTGTTTGCCGAGTCCTCGTGGTGCGCAACTTCAGGTCCTCAGCTGTCAGCACTACCCGGAGTATTTCGGGTAAATTTCAACAACATCTCTCCTCAACTGGGAAGCAGGAGAAGAGCCCGACACAAATATTGTTTTGCGCAACTGCCCATGGCCCGTCTTTGGCGTCTAGGAATGTACAGTAACACTGCTACCTTGTCCCCGATGGCCCCCGAGAAATTTCAGTCGTAGACAAAAAAGCTTAACGATCCTGCCAAGGTTCCAATAATACCGATCTTTGAGATTTTGCCTTCTGAAGTAGTGGGGAAGTGTTTTAATGGATTTGGGGTAATATCATGAACCGGCGGTTGTGGGAAAATTGTGCGGGGAGTTGGCGTTGGGTCTGCCTTTACCACCACGCTGAAGTCTCGATATAATAATAATAATAATAATCGCCCATAATCATCCCGCGGCTTTTCACCTCCCCCCACGATACTACCGCTGCGATTTTGTTGATGTGCCAGAACACGAGCATATCCCCTGACGCACTCTGGCCCAATGGCAGAACAGGCGCAGGCTGAACCGTATAAGCCAAAACGGACTTCGAACGCGTGAGGAATTTGCCATTTCAGAAATATATCCACAGCTGACATCGTAGCAGGTGCATCGCTTGCCGGCAGAGCAAGATAAAATGTTCTGGCGCTGATCCATGTGCCAACTGTCAGCGACGCGGTATTGAATGCCACTATACAGATGCCAACAAGGTTATGGTTGATGAGAGGTTTGTGGATTTGCTTTTTACAGTCTATGAGGAACTTGGGCTAACAACCTGCGCAGATATCTTCAGAAATTAATCGAGCAAGCGAAAGGGCATCAAACTCCACAGCAGCGACAGGAGCCCTCACCGGGATCCAAACGATCTGCTGATGTCGCTTTTGGGTCCTTGGCCGAAGTGGATACCACATGTTCTGGTAAGAGAGATGTAGCAGAGGTGACAGAAGGTCTCTGAACTGACTGAGAATAGTGAGTATAGGGCCTCAGCAGGAGGAGCTACCTGCATATCACACCGTCAACCCGGAGCACAACGTTTGGACCAACCCATTCACTCTACCCTCGAGAACAGTTAATGGTCTTTACAAGGGCAAAAGCGGCTGGAGTAAGTATCTTAATGAGCTTAAAGGGACTGCCGTTAACATCTATACCTAGTATGGCTGGCGCCGACATCGCTATGGTCTTTGACTACCCGACTGTCTCTCATGATAGCCGAAAACCTACATCTGGAATCTCCATACAAAGTCCCAAGCTCCTTAGATAAAGAAGTCTACCCGTTACATTGGCGACCGGCGCCGGCTGAGGATCCTCCTGATATCAGCGGACTACCTTCGATCGATGACGCGCTTTACCTTTTCAACACGGTCAAACACCATCTCGACCAGCACTATCGGTTCTTCGATGAAGAATCATTTACAGCTCGCTTACATGAGTTCTATTCCGGCAACTCTCTCCAAAAGGCCACCGAAAACCGCCTCTGGTTCGTACACTTTCTTCTAGTCCTTGCGTTCGGCAACGCATTCCTCCTCCGATCTCGAAACACCAAGGACCCCCCTGGGTCCAAATTTTTCCTACGCGCCATGTCTCTCATGCCCGATTATACAAATCTCTGGACCGATGGCCTCCTAGCTGTTGAAGTCCTCGCTCTGACCGGACTGTACCTTTATTCTGTTGACCACCGGGAATCAGCGCACGTCTACGTGAGGTCCTTTTTCAGCACTTTTATTGCCGCTCGAATGGCTAACAAAACCCAGATTGGACAAGCTATTCGAATAGCCCAACTCGACGGGCTGCACACAGAACTGCCGGAAAACGAACTGGGCGTCGATACTGTGGATCGCTGCCGCAACCTCTGGTGGACGCTCTATGTGATGGACCGACATGTTTCATCCTCACTGGGCCTGCCGATGACTACCCAAGATAGCGATATCACCACCGTACTGAAACCTGCGAATACAGGATCAAGGCGAGACGCTACCCTAAGCCTACACGTGAAATTGTCATACTTATTTTCATCCATCTTGACATGTAAGGGTGGCTCCGTGCCTTGCGTTGTTGTACCGTGAAAAAAGTAGAAAAAAAAAAAAAAGCTAACACTGTTTCGGTTTCGCGATGAAGCAATTTACAAAAACGAAAAAACCGAGCTGGGAGCGTTCCTTGACAAAACAAGAACAATTCTCCAGACTATGACTGTCTACGCCCGGGAGATCGAAGAAATCGTCCATCCCAAGACCTCAAACTCAGTCGAGACGATGCCGAAAGGCACCCGCTATATCACCCTTCTATACCACCAAGTAAGCTCATATGAGCCCAACCCGTCAATTAACGCTGATCTAATTATATGCGCAGTGCGTCTTCGTCGCAACACGGCCCCTCCTCCTGTCCGTCCTCAAAGAGCGTTTAGAAAGATCAACCCACGGAGTAGAGGAGTGGCAGAGCTTTCTCGCCCCAACCAAAGCCCTAATCTCGACGGGGATAAAGTCTGCCCTTAAAACATTGCAGATCTTAACTGACGAAAACAGCCTTCTTGGTAAACCCTAGCCAAATCAACGCCGAAAGAAAGCTAGAACCACCCGAGCTAATGACTCCTATAGAAGTATTTCTTCCCTTCGAAATGGAAGTAACCTACGGCGCCGCCCTACATCTAATGATAGCGAACACGCTCTTCCCGCACTCCACCGACAGCACGCCAGGCTACAGCTGGAGCCAGGAAGCACACTCAATCCTCGACGAAATGGTCTCGAAGGGAAACATGCTCGCCGCAGCGCGGAAGACAGAACTTTCGCATCTGGAAAGTCTATTCAATGAGCTGGCGGCGAGGATTGAGCGCGCTGGGTTGCAGGCTTTGACCCTTGCCACTCCTGAGGGGTATATGAATGGCGGAGCCGGAGCCGGAGCCGTAGGGGCGATGGCTGAGAATGTGAATGTGGATGTGAATGTACATGGAAATGTCATGGCTGGTACGGGGGATATACATCCTGTTGATGCGGCACAGGGTCATATCCATGCTCATGGCCACGGTCGTCACCACCAGCAGCAGCAGCAGCAGCAGCTCCAACATCCGCTTCCGCCTCCGCATATGCATGACCCCACGGGGGTTATCGATCCGGCATTAGGGATGGATGCACATACACACGCACATGCACACGCACACGCCCACGCCCACGCCCATGGCCCATACGGCGACCTGCACTCCTCGCCCTCATCGTCCCTGCCCCATCTAGCGAATAGCGCCGAACTTCTCAGCGAGTTCGGGATATCGTCGTACGAGTTCCTGTCGATTATCGAGCAGATTGGAGGGTCGGAGAGCAGCAGTGTGTTGGATCCGAGCCCGTCGTGGAAGGGGTGATATGATATGATATGATATGGTATGAGTATCAGTCGATTAATTGGTATGAAAACGGCTCCTGGATGAGCTTTATGAATAAGGAGATAGATAGATAGACTTTTGCTTGGGCTTGGAAATTGAATACCCTTTGTTTTGCCGGATGTCTGGTCGTGACTAGTAGGTTCGGATGCAGGTAGTAGTTTACCTAGGTAATGCAATGACTACGGCTACGCCTGCAGCTTTAACTCAAGTGGCATTCGGCTCGAGGTCGGCTCCGTTCCGAGCTACACGTACCGGTACACTGTACCTTATAACGATAAGTATGAATCATGGACCGTGGGTAAATACTGCATACTAAGCCCGGCCGCGTTGAAGATTATTACTACCTTTCACCACTGGCCATCAGGTAGAACAGTTTCAGCTTCCAGGGTAGGTACTTGATACGTGTGCTATACTCAGGTATGTAGTGATCGGTGTAGTCGGCAGTACTGTAGTATATGCGTCAGCACTCCGCAATCCAAGCTATAACTCATTAAGTAGTTGAATCCCTCCCGGGTTCGGCCCTAGGCCGAGATCGCTGCATAAGCCTCAAAGCCGAGCATATTAGTGGACTGGCAGGATGGATGTTATTAGAGTGAAACTGGGTAGGGCGAATCCTTCCGGTAGTCTCCGATGTCAGGTACTAGTGTACGCAGGTCGGGTAGGCAGGCCGACTGAGGTGGTATTCCCTGCTTTGGTGCTGGATGCGAGGCCTGGACGCCTCGCCTGGTTTCCCGAAGACATGTCCCAAACGACTAAGAGAACTCTGTGAATTTGAAAGTTGTGAGAATTTCCTGTCTATGTCCGTAGTACTATAAACTTGCTATACAAGAGATCTATATCCCTCTTGCTGAGAGTGTCTATCATCTATCATCTATCATCTGCCTTCCATCCTTTTCCCTCAATTTAACCCTATCTGTCCCAAGCTTGGTACCTCGGATCTTGTTAAGAGTTGAAGACACTACACCGAATTCGAGTTGTCCTTACAAGAAAAGGCACTCGATCCTTCACTCTCATTGTAAGCATCCATAATACCCTTGATAGACCCATAGGTACCAGCAACCATCAGGAAAGTACCTATGACAATAAGGAACACGCTCCACCCCACCAAAAACACCCAGCGCTTGCTTTTCTTCGGCTCGTTCTTTCCCTTGGCCCAGTTGTCGTACAGCCACATGCAGCCCATGGGTTGGATGCACATGACGGGGCCGAGAAGGGCGCCGATGAGCGAGACGAGCGCGTCAAAGACGGGAATCGTGCTGGCAATGATGTACGCAATGAGCGTTATCCCGAAGGTGCAGCCGAGCCAGACCGCCCAGTGGATTGGGGAGTTGGAGTTTAGGTGTCGGGAGCCTCGGAGAATGTGGACGAAAATGAATTTTGAGGGAATCTAGGGTCGAGGGAACGTTTGTTAGCGATAGCTTCAATTTCTCTGATTAGTTGGATTCTCACATGTGTGACGATGGTCATGGTTGCGAGAAGACCCGGTATGGCAAAGGCGTAACTGATGATCTTGATAAGGGCACCGGCTGAACTGAGAGCTGGTGACGAGACGTATGAACCGCAGTAGTAGTAAACCACGCAGCCGATGACGAGGTAAACGGCCGTAACACCGGACTGGCAGATTACCATGGCCGCCGGATACTTGCTGGGGTCGCGCATCTCGGAGACGATCGAGAAGAACCCTAAGACCGAGGATTAGTTGGGCTGTCGTATCCTGCAGCGATGGGTCCTACTCACCAGGCGTTCCAGAAAAGGCAAACAAGAGGTTTGAAACAGCCGCAATGCCCTCTGCAAAGGTAGGATTGGCTGCAACCTTCCAGTCAGAAACCCAGGGGCCGTCTGTTCTTGGTGCAGCATCGGGGCGGTCCTGCACACCAACTGCAATGGTGACCATGATAACTAAAAACACGTTAATGTATGGAGTATCTAGCTAAGAGTAAATGAGCACAACATACTTGCAATAAGGATGCATGGCAGGCCGACCCATGCAAGCCAAGTGATTCGGCCTAGGGTCCGGATACTAGAAAAGGCAAATCCAGCGATAGCGGAAACGGCGACAAAAACAGCGGTGCAAGTAGCATGCGTCGAGACAGCGTTGAGGCCGATCGAGAGACTGAGAATAGCGGAGCCGCTATTGAAAATGTAGTCTATGTAGTGTTAGCAATAGTTCATTAACATCGCCTTGGAACAGGCTTAAGTGAGGAACATACAAAGGCAGAATCCAGCCGAGAGGATAATTCGGCCTGGCAGGCCAAACATTATCTGACCAGCGTCGTCGATACTGTACACTTCACGGTGCTGAAGCTTGAATGCGCCGATAATATAGCCGGACCAGGTGGTGATACATGCAACGATAACTAGACAGATAATGCCCGGGATCATACCCAGGACGTCCAGGGCAGATGGGATGGCCAGAACACCCATGCCAATCTGAGTCTTCATCATGAGAATAACGGTTCCCACGAACCCGACCTGGTGAGTGAGAGCGATTAGCGTTCCATTGACTCATGGGATTCAGCGCAGGACGCAATGAGAGGTAAGTATGCACATTGCGGTAGTTGGGGCCCTCGTCCGTGATCTCTCCAAAGACATCGTCGTGGGTGGTATGCTCGATTTGCATAGGCTCTTCATCTTTCAGGTTGGGGGTCGCCATTTTGAGAGAAAACAAGGCTGTGCGAATTGCACCTGGCGGAGCGCAGGTGCGAGGGCTGACGGCGTCAACCTTTTATACCGGACACAGTACATGGCAGGCCAATGACAGGGAGTCGGATTCGAGGAAACAGTCGGATTCTGGGGTCCCCCACAGCGTGCCTCTCGTATCTCGGTGGAGACTGGAGACTGGAGACTGGAGACTGGAGATTTGGTTGAGTTGGTTGAGGTGGCTTGGTTCTCTTCGGAGCGCGGGGCTCGGCTCCATTGAGAGAGTCGCCCCTCGGCCAGCTCCCGAGCCCTTTCTCTGTGTCAGCCCGTCCTATCGGCCTGTTCCTATTACGGAGTACACTGAGTGAGCAATCTGAAAGTATATCCGGGAGCCGTTTCGATTACAACCGGTCTGCTGCGAGACGACGTAATGATAGCCCGTATCCTACTCTTCTGGGATCGGGTGCTGCACTCTTGATGGCGATGATGTCGTTTTCTTGCTAGTCTCGTTAGCCTTTCACCGGCGCCTCTTCGGGCGTTTCTTAACCCGCAGTGCTAGCAAAATCATTTTATATTTTATGTATTATTATATATAATATACCTCATCTACTGACATCAGCAGAGATCACGCCAATGACCTGAACGGTCCCGGCGATTGCGGCCTTGGGGTTGGAAAATCACACGATTCGGATTCTCAAGTAGCCCTTCTCACACCAGCTTTGCGTATGTCCCGTGGCAGTCGAAGTTGACCAGCACCATACGCAAGATACCACGCATATGCACAGTCGGTCTAGGGTTGCAGGCCTGCAGTCTAATGTTTATGCACGTCTATACCCTCCATCACAGTGCCGGCGTTAGCATCTAGAGACCAAGCGGTGTGGATTCTACATGCAGTTGTCTCCCTGCCTTGCTTGTGCATACTGACATGGGACAGGAGTATGTGGCAGTCAGATTTTGCTTGGAAGTTGAAAGCCGAATCCCCCTCATAGCGCGCCAATGTGCGTCGCATCTCCTCTTATGGTGGGACGGCGGCGCGGCATCGACACCCAGAACCATGGGATCTGTACAACCTGCTTCATGCATTATGAACAACCAGTTCCACAGTATCGGTTTATCTAGGATTGGATATTCCAGCAACTTGACTCATGTTCTTCGAGTAAGGTAAGTTCTTTGCTTGTACTTGCATGAGGTCGTCCACGTCGTCCACGTAGCTCTCTTTCATGAATTCCAATGTGGCGATTAACGCCTGACCGCAGCCATGGGCAAGGGGAGGGGTGTGTTGTGTTGTTGGCAGGTAAACCGCATCATGACATTGCCACTGCCACTGTGTAGCCTCCTCGTCGCTTCCACATTATTTGGGCAGGACAACTCTGCATGGTGATTATGCAAAGTTCGGGCTGCGCTTGGTTGTAAGGTGGCATTTGTCGTGCCTTGCGTCAGCAATACTCCGAGCGTGCTCCGGCGACCGATTGCATTCTCCTTATGCCTCGCAAGTATACCTAAGATCATAGTATTTTTAGAGAAAGTTTGTAATGAAAAGACCTCAGAGTCTATTCTTCATGGGATATCAATATTGAAGACCTGATAAATGATGCTGGTTGGCAACAGGTGGTTGTTGAAGACAGAATTTTGATGAAGCAGGCAAGTTATCATGACTGTTGCGGAAGAAACGAAGGGCCTACTAATCTATCTACTTTACTAGAATTCCGGAGTAAGATACTGACGGTATTTAAGTGTTATTTTTCTTAAAACATTCAAGTAACGACAGAATCAATTTTCGAGACCATAAACCAGTAATAAAGACAAAAGAAAATTCATTAATCCGTACACTACACTACCACCAAATTAGGTATCTATTCAATCCAGGTCCTGAATCTCAGTCAACATCGACTCAATAAACTGCTTCTGGTGTGTGAGCCAGCGTTTCGTGCCAGCAATGTCATATGGCCGCTTGGCAATTCCGCGCTCGCGCTCCTTCCTCAGCTTGTCGCGAATACGCTCCTCCAGGATTTCCAGTCGGTATTCGGTGTATTGGGTGTAGAGCTCAGAGATCTCGCTGATACCGCGCACGCCAACGAGGACAGTCTCATCCTTGACCAGGGGTGACTTTGGTCGGAAGCAGGTGACCATGCTGATGCGCTCACGGCCACCGAGGGCCTTGAGGGCCTGGTGCTCGATGTATCGTCCTTGGAGGACAACAGCAGTTCCCTGTGGAGAACTCGTGTTAGTTACTTAATCTGTCCCGGGCGAGGAGGAATATATCTAGAGTGAAGTTTACCATAGCGGGGCCGCGGACTTTCATAACATCACCACTGGGGGTTCTTAAGGCAGTCTCTCCACCGACCATGTCTGTGCAGTCCGAGAGCATTGTCACGCAGACGAATGGGAAGCTGTCGTAGTGCCAGGCGACGGCGGGAAGTTCTTGGTCAGACACGAGGTCTACACTTTGCTGCACTTTCGAGTTCTCATCCCGAATGGAGATGTTGATGTTCGCAATTTCAAAGTCAATGGAGGTAACAAGGTCGATGCCTGCAACTGCTGAGATCTTCTCTAGAACCTCTGGGGACTTCCAGGCGTCGTATGTGAAGGGAGCGCGGCTGGTATGATTAGAGAACATGATTTCATGTCATGGTGAAGCATTTATTGGACTTACGCTGGACCCATGCCGCGGACCATGTGCTTGTTGAATGAGGAAGAATACTGGCACTCAGCGAGCACCTGCTCGGAGAAGATCTCTGCCCTCATCTGGGCAATGGCCTCCTGGGTGAAGAGCGGGAAGGGCTCGGAGCCGGCGTGAGGCGAAATGCCCCGTCCCTGAAGTCCAATCTGCTCCATTGTATAGATGGTCTTTGGGTACTGGAAGTTCAGGTGCTTGGAAGGATCAAAGTCCTCCTTCTTTGTGGCCCTTGCCGCCTGGATCAGGGACTGGGGCAGCTCACTAGAAGGTCTAGTGGCCTTCTTTGTGGTAGGGCCGATAACGATTGGGGGCTCGGCATCGTCGATGAAGGATGCTGAAGGTGCCATTGTTGGTGATCTGTGCTTTGTGTGTGTATGGGAGTCTTCCCGAGGTCTGAAGAATGAAGTGTGGGTTGTTTGGTCTCACACTCCACGGGAAGTTTATATAACCTGAACAGTTGGAACCCCACGTCTACCAGCTCCAGGCCGCCGCATGATATCTCACGGTATCTAGAAGCATCGTGACCCAGTATCTTCGCATGATGCCCGAGGTCGGCTCTCTCCGAGGTGTATAGATAGGTTGATAGGGAGCTTCCCTGGGGGAATCTAGGGCTGACCTGATATAAGATAGGATCCAACCCGCGCGGGGATCGGTGGGAACCCGATCTTTGATATATACTAAAAGAATCCAGACTCCTCACGACCATGCGCAGGGGATGTTTGGGAGGGTCGGGTTCGGATTTGATCTGGGTCACTTTCGGGTTCGATATGCGTCTATCTCGGCTTCTTCGGCTTCCTTTCCGACGGTTCCAGCTGCAACGCACCGGCTTCCCTGGCAATGATCGGATTGGTATCTAGATTGGAGAAGCTTGAAGCTCCAAATTTTGTGTTCCCCGAGGGTAAAATTGTTTGATAGCAGATCTCGCAATCACGTAGGCTAGATATACTATAAGTATTTGAACCCGCTGATACATAGTAAACAAGCCGTCTATCAACAACTTGCCTTATCCCTCCTCTCTACTTTACACCCTCTCTTTCCTTCATAAAAAAAAAATGTCCAGCTTTGATCCAAATGACGTCGCTGGGGTTCTGCGCAAAGCCCGCGCCGAAGCAAAGCCCATCGACCCGCCCTCAAAGACGTGGCCGGCACTCGATGCCGAGAGTGCATTCAAAGTCCAGCAGGTCAACTCAGAATATGCCATCAAGAACGGCGACCGATTAGTCGGATACAAGCTGGGCAACATCGCCAAAGTAATGCAAACCGCCTTCGGTGTTGACCACCCAGACTACGGCTTCCTGCACGCAAGCTCGTTCATATACGAAGGCACGCCTCTGCACCGTGAGAAGTTCATCCAGCCATTTGTCGAGCTCGAGCCCGCGTTCGTGCTGAGCAAGGATCTCAAGGGCCCTCACGTCACAGTCGCCGATGTGATCAACGCCGTTGACTATGCCGTCCCGGCAATTGAGATTATCGACTCGCGGGTCAAGAACTGGAACATTGGGCTTGCGGATACGTTGGCGGACAATGGATCCACGGGCGCCATCATCCTCGGTGGTTCACCGCGCAAGATCACGGATCTTGCGCTCAATGATATTCAGGGCATTTTGGAGTTCAATGGCACGGAGGTTATGAGGGGGAACACAAGGAATGTTCTTGGGAATCCGTTGGGTGCTGTTGCTTGGCTGGCGAACAGACTTGTTGGATATGGCATTGAGTTCAAGGCTGGCCAGGTGATCATGCCCGGCAGTTGCTTGCAGGCTGTACCCATGGAGAAAGAGGGAAGGTGGACTTGTACGTTCGAGGGATGGGGGACCATTGAGTTTGATGTTGTGTGCCCAACCAAATCCAAAATATAGAGTTCAGTTAGTGTGTTATTATGAAGCCATCAAGTTCAAGTTCCAAAGTCCAAGCTTCTGTTGGTGTTGTCGGACAGTCGACGGCAAGTAGTTAGACCCTCAACATTTGTCAGGGTACGTAGATACGTGTTCGAAACAGGTTCTTTGGCCGGGAAAGCTTGTGACCTCAGTGAAGGACCATGGACGAAACGCGGATTTTCTGACTCGCGGGCAAAAGCAGTGGAGCAGCGGTCTGCAGCATCATAGCATGGGAAATGAGAAAGGCGAACGCATGAATAATTCTTAATTTAGCCGGACCATCCAGAGTGCCATCTGGTGAATGCACCTGGAGAAAATCCCCACTGATGATGATCGCGAAGTTGTGCCTGGCCTAGCCGTCCATCGGGACCCACTGCAAGCCTCGAGCAATTTCTAAGCCGGCATATTAACTTCAATCAGACAAGAGTCCAATTACGGGCGTGAATGCCATTGTGCGGTGCAGGGGTTCTGCTGAGGTGCCCAGGCGGAGAGTTTCTCCTCCCTCGAGCATCTCTCTGAGTTGTTCTTCACTTCTTTGTTCTCTCTGGTCTTGGACAGGATCTGCTTTGGCCGGAAATCACCACGAGGCGGGTAAACTCAAAGCTCTGACGATACTGCAGACCACGATTCCAAAGAAACTTTCCAAACACCCAAAAGTACCCTACCGAGACCCGGGCGAAATTAGCGCACATCGCTGCTCTTTAAGGTTGGCGATGCCCGCAAGTTATATCATTGTTATGGTCTCGGGAATAATGCTCAACTCCTGAATATTCGGTATACGCATATCAACTTTAACTGGTGTGGTGTTGACACTGCCACCCCAAGTAAGCTTGCCATGCAGCATTCGGCGGTTCTTCGAGAAATTAAATGGAGGGTTGGAGACGGGGCTACCATGGACTGCATTCTTAATGTGGTTTAACGTCTTTAATAGTTCTCAAGTGCTAACGGGGCTGCTCCATCTCTGGCCTTGAGAGATCCACGAGCGCCCTGGCAGACTCCTCTGGTGGTCCCCTTTTGACTCAACCGTTAAATTATCGATGCTATTTTTTTCCCTCTCGAAGTACTGCCCCAGTATTGTAGAGGCTCCAAATCCGTAGACCTTGGTAATAATGTGGGATCCTTTCCTCTGACAGGTGGTTGGCTCCATTGTCCGAGGCTGGGGGCTCACACTCGGGTCTGCAATAGCCTGCAAGCTGCGGTGCAGGGCGGGAGATCATGACAATTCCTTAGCAGTACGGAAAGCACTTGCAGCAGCTTTAGCTGTATTATTATTATTATTAAGAATCAGGTACGGAGTACCGCTGTATTATTGTTGTCATCATTAGTGGATGAGACGGAGAAACTCCCTAAATCCCTATTCAAGATTACTTACAGTACACTTTGCAAGGCCTCTCCCTGTGCTGGCATCTTTGCGTTTTACCCTCCGCGCTCACTCATCCGGCCTCCCCCTGACTCTCGCAGTTTCGTCCCTAATTTTCTTCTCTTCTTCTTCTCCTCGCATTCTTCGCACATTCCCATCGCCTCTAAACCCTGACCAGTGCGCTGGGTCGAATCCTGGATCTGTTTCGCTCGGTCGCATCCGCCTTTTGAACTCGCTCCACACCCAATCGGCCGTCAACCTCAGGCTCGCCCCCTCACTCCGAGCCCCTTCAACTAACTCTCATTCTCCCCTTCCACCTCTCACTGCTCCCGACAACGACATCCCAACCTCGCCATTCTCTCTTGATTTCCCTCCCACCGCCCTCTTCTTCTCCCCACGCCGGTCTACTGCATCTCTCGACGCGCCTCTACCCGCTCAATTCCCTCACCCGTTCCCACTGTCACCCACCCCAATTGCCGCCTTCCGTTTCCCAGGGGTCCCGTATTATGGCAGCCGATATGAGCGGCGAACAGATGCAGGCTAAGATTACCGCCGCCAGGCGCGAAGCTGAAGGGCTGAAGGATAAGATCAGACGCCGGAAGGATGATCTTGCTGACACAAACTGTATGAGCTCTCCCCTTTTGCCTCTCCTGGAACGTGTGTTTGATGTGGCCGGATGCCCATGGGGAACCCGCCCACTCCCTTATCGCATTGGCCGTTTTCCTACTTCTGCAGATTTGCTGACGATGACAAAATTGAACAGTGCGTGATGTCGCGCAGAATCAAACCGACCCCTTGCCTCGCATTGGAATGAAGCCTCGGCGAACGCTCAAAGGTCATTTGGCCAAGATTTATGCCATGCACTGGTCAACCGACCGTCGCCATCTCGTTTCCGCCTCGCAAGATGGAAAGCTCATCATCTGGGATGCATACACCACGAACAAGGTACACGCTATTCCGTTGAGATCATCATGGGTTATGACCTGCGCCTATGCCCCCAGTGGAAACTATGTTGCTTGCGGTGGTCTGGACAACATTTGCTCTATTTACAACCTTTCATCTCGAGAGGGCCCAACTCGTGTCGCGCGCGAACTCTCCGGGCATTCGGGCTATCTTTCCTGCTGCCGTTTCATTAACGATCGTCGCATCATCACCTCTTCCGGCGATATGACTTGCATGCTCTGGGATATCGAGTCTGGCTCCAAGGTCACCGAATTTGCGGATCACCTCGGTGACGTTATGTCTATCAGCATCAACCCCACTAACCAGAACATCTTCGTTTCGGGTGCCTGTGATGCTTTTGCCAAGCTTTGGGATATCCGTACCGGAAAGGCCGTCCAGACTTTCGCTGGCCACGAATCCGATATCAACGCTATCCAATTCTTCCCAGACGGCAACGCGTTCGGTACGGGCTCTGACGATACCTCTTGCCGCCTTTTCGACATTCGCGCAGACAGGTCGCTCAACATCTACCAGGTGAGAACAACTGACTTGTATAATTGAGGATGAGCAATGCTAATTATATCTTGACACAGAGTGATCAAATATTGTGCGGTATTACGTCAGTTGGCTTCTCAGTTTCGGGAAGACTGCTTTTTGCTGGTTATGATGACTTTGAATGCAAGGTATGTTGCTATTTTCTTTTACCACCATAGTGATAGACGGCTAATTGTGTCCGATAGGTTTGGGATGTTCTCCGTGGAGACAAGGTTGGGTCTTTAAGTGGCCACGAGAACCGTGTCAGCTGTCTTGGTGTCAGCAATGATGGTATCAGTCTCTGCACAGGGTCCTGGGACTCACTGGTAGGTCATGGATTTTTTTTTTTGGTTTCTGCAAACACCTCGTACTAATCATTGATTCGCAACAACAGCTCAAGGTCTGGGCCTGGTAAACTGCTGAAAATATGAAAAAATAATACCACGACACAAAAGATACCCTGTCTCAGTCTTCTGCGACTCTCCTAGTTTGAAATTTTTTTTCTCCCGCCCACCGATAGGCTGGATGTCCGCATTGTACGATAATCTTGTTTGTCGAGAAGCCACTTTATTGCCGTCTTTCGTGGCTCAACTGCAGTGAGTGCGGATTGAATCACCATGAAGCGGTGGCTGAAGAGGATGTGATTCAGTCGTCTCGTGCCTGAAATTGATTGATTACGAAAACCGGAGGAATCGAAAAAGAAAACACAGTCTTATGCACCGGTTTGTACTAATGTTGTCTTCTCTAAGGATGGTTGCAGGGGCTCCGGCTCGGTGTCTAAAATGACGCGGACTCTTTTGGAGTTCATTTGATTGAGCTTCACAATGAGTCCTCAAGACTATTTTCCTTTGTTCATCTCATATGAGTTTCCTTTTCTTTTACTCCCTTTCTTTTTCCTTTTTGAACTGAGTACCCTTCGTTATACCTTTGGTTGGATTGTCTCTTTTTTCTACGCATTGATCCTGGATGTACCCTTGGCGGTAAAGACGAGGAAGGAATGTTTCGGATAGGCCATGACGTTTTCCTTTGAGTGCATCTTGATTTTTTATCTTCTAATAATCAGCTTACATTGGAGAGTTTGAGTGTTTTGAAGCGAGCCCTGCTTGACGTGTTTGAGCTTGCTGCATTCCCAGTTAAATTTCCTACCATCATTGTTTCATTACCTTAAAGTTGCAAGCCGTGTGAGTAGTAGAGAGTGGGATGAGTCAAATCAAGTCTATGAATCCTTTCGAGGGAAGAATTGCGGTCAAGGACGAGAGAGCATGCCATCGTGGATTCAGCTGGTGGTCCGAGCAGCAAAGATGAAACAGATGCCCCCAACCGTAAGCCGGCTGCGATCTTCATTTGAGGCAGTGACGAAGTCCAGTGGACTGCATCATAGCCGCACTCCACGTGGATGAAAGAAAAACGCCCGAAAGAGTCAGAGGTGAAGATTCTTGGTGGCTTCTAGCTCCCCCGATGAAGGCAGCGGCCGAGTCGGGTCAAAACTTGAGACAGACGACGACAGGCAACAGACGCTCCAAACTTCCCCGCCCGGCCGTTTAGAAATATTGAAACAGACTTGCTGAGCTGTCGTCCGGCGATCGGCTGCAAAATTGCGGTTCCTGCAGCTTGCAAGTCCCATCACAAGCTCACACGATCGTTATTGTTGACTGTTGTCGTGACGGCTGAGGGGCTGCTGCGTTTCACTTGCCGCCGCTCTCCCTCTCCCGGCTCCGCTCTCCTTCCCTCCCTCTGCGACGCTGAAACACCACGCATTCTCGAGTCAGAGCCGTGCCAGTCTATTTCACTTTGTTTTTGCTTTTCCTATTCCGAGACGAACTTTGTCTAAAAAAAGACCTGTCAGGCTTCTATAAAACTGTTTCAATCCCCTCGGCTGCCTCCGGTTTTCTTCTCTTCTCAATATGTCCTCCGCCCAAGACGAATTCAATCAACTCTTCAGCAATCGCGAGAAATCATCCTCTCATCCTGAAGACCGCAACAATCCCTCGGACCGCGACTCCTCTCCCGACCCGGAGGACCTCGACAACGTCCACCTTTCCGACGACGACGAAGCCATGGCAGCCATGACCTCTCGCTCCGGTTCCTACACTGTCCCCAACACCAGATTCGACGCTAACACAGGCCCCAAGGGCGTCATCGCTGATGCCCAGGCCTTCGAGCGTGCGCGCAGAAACAACTTCCGCAAGTCATTCGTCTCTAGTACCTCGGCGGCCGACCGCTCACACAACTACTCTTCCTCCAAGTCCTCCACTGATGCCACTCTCCTCCACAACTCTCCGCCGCCTGATGGCTCGGCGAGCGACCCCGACGAAGCAGACGAGGACAAGTTCATGCGCCGGTGGCGCCAATCACGTATGCAGCAGTTGCAGAGCCAAAAGCCCCGACGGCCTAGCCCCTGGCGGAAATACTATGGGACCGTGGACACGGTCGATGCGGTGGGCTATTTGGATGCAATTGAGAAGGTGCCGTCTGACCAGGTTGTGGTGGTTTGTCTGTATGATCCCGAGGTAGGTCGCACCCCCCGCCTTCGCAGTCGAAACTCGTTTCAGAAGTGCATAGTATACGCAAGGGGGTAAGATCGAACAACTTGCTAACCGATCAATTCCAAATAGTCAAACACCAGTGCCCTGGTCGAAGACTGCCTGCACACAATTGCTTCTCGTCAGCCAAAGATTCGATTTGTTAAGCTGCATCACGAAATTGCAGAAATGGACCACATCGAACCTCCTGCGCTACTGGCGTACCGAGACGGGGATGTCTTTGCAACAATTGTTGACATTCTGCAGCAGATCCCGAAGGGTCGAAGCTGCAGCGCCGATAGTCTAGAGGATGTTCTCAAGTCGTGAGTTCACCGATATTATTCTTTGTTCTCGTGTTTTGTCTTTTTTGTCTTTTTTTTTGCTTTTTCTTCTGCCCGACCAACGGCCATTGCCTAACCTAAGATTCGCTGAGTGGAACTAACCCATTTCCCAGACACCGGGTGCTATAGATTTCTTTGGTTAATGCTCTGCTCTGATTTCCGGGGCATGGAGGACGAACTCTGTTTCTTTAAGCGGCGACTTTGTGAAAGTGAGACGTCCTCTTCGCACGACCTCGCAGGGACGCATTTGTCCTCTATACTCCTACGGCTATCTCGTCTATTTACTTTTTTTTCCCCCTCAGGAGGCTTTGTCCAGGCGTCCATTTAATAGATCCCGCCTTGTCCTTTTTGGGTTTCTTATTATCCCCTTTTTACCTTTAACCAGCGCATGCATTGCTGCCCTGTTTCTGTTCTGTCTCAATCTGTTCGGTGTTCAGGAGAGGCCCGGCTGGTCCAAATTTTACATCCACTGTTTCCTTTCGTTCTATTGCATATTTTCTTTGTTTCATGCATGCATGTTTTCCATCTTCCCTACCTAGTCTTTTTGACCCACTATTAAGATATCCGCCTCGATTTGCGAAGTTTCGTTTGGCTCTTGGATGACATTCGTCTTGTCTTGCCTCTATGTAGTTGACTATGTTTTATCTAGGTAGTATAGGTTGGTACTTAACTACCTAAGTTGTCATACTTCTGTATATTAATCGCTCCGCAATCTTATATAATACCGTAGGTGCTTTATACCAAGTTTGTTTACAGAGTTCGATCTATGCTGCTCACCAGGGAAGCCTGGGAAGCACTCAGGTCTTCCGGTCCTTCAGGTCTCCAGGGTTCAATTCAGCTTTGTTTATTTCCTCATTTTATTCTTCATAAACAACGTTCACTAAACTAAATTCCGTTCGTTATCAAGCAAGCGCCTCTTCCCTGAAACTTGTATTTCGCGTGTGGTTAAGAGGATAATAGATGGGACCCGAGAAACAAAAACGACAAGAAGAACAAGGTAGTAAAAAATTCGACGAATGAAACAGCCTCGGCCCTAGTTGAAAAGGTTGGAAATGTTTGTCTTTTCATTCGTGGACCATCCATAACCAACAGACAGGCGCCAGTGCCCTTCCTTCCCGCTAAAGAATACGGTTCAGATCCAGAGAGACTCGGACCAACATGTGTAGTTAATGCTGTAAATTGGAAGATTGGACGTATGGGACCTTCGGACGCAGAAAAGATACAAAAAACGGTTAAATGACGCAGGATACGGTCACGTCAACATGAGATGGAAATGGAAAAATTGAATTAGGCACAAAATCCAGAATCGGTAATCACAGGGCTCCTTTTTCCTGTGTGAACTCCCATAACATTTTGATTAGAGAGTCCGGGAGGGTATAGAGATCGACGTGGAACTCTCCCTCTGGTAAAGATGTTAATGAATTGCTTATTCTCTCTGATTTGGGAACGGAGGGACTTACGCTCGACATCGTTCTTAGTGTAGGAGTCGGGGGCCTTGTTATCGTGAACCATTTGTACCACTTGGAGGAGATCGTCTTCACCGAGTCGCTGAAGGCCATCGGCTAGCTTGTCCATGTCGACCTGTGGAGGAATCATTAAACTTCGTCTCTTCTACTATTAACGTAAAGGCAACAACTCACGCTCTTATCTGTTCGCTTTTTCTTCTTAGATCCTTCCTCTCCTCCTGCGGAGCGCTTCGACTTCAATCCGTTCTCATCGCCAGGGACAGGTCCAGATTCGCGAAGCGCCGCTAACAGGGCTGGTTTGGGGTTCTTGAAGGTCTATAACGAATGTGAGCGCAGTGTCCTGATGAGCGTAAAATCCTAAGCGAGGTTGAGACATACAATGACGTGCTTGGACTCGTAGCGCGTTTGCGCAAAGTTAAGGTCGTGCGCGATAACGTGGTCTTTGTCTGCGGCAGTAAGGCTGATTTGCATATCAAACTCACCCCATCCTTCTTCCTGGATTCTGAAAGGGGGGTTCTTGATAACTATTATCTCTAGGTTAGCCGCCACTGTTCAACCCGCATTCGCCGCTCCACGCATTCGCTGTCCTATAGTACGGACAAATACAGAACAATAACAGATCGGGGGGAAGAAACTCAGAATCGGAGAAAAATAACGGACCTTGGTTTGCTCTGTTCCCGAAACTCGGATGTAAATTGTAGGTCACCTTGTCAAAAACATTGGCTGCCACCTGCTCACCATGGTCGTTGATGATATACACCTCAATTGACCATGCTCGGAGTGGAAAGCCTTCAACACCAGAATCCTTGTTTCTGTAACACGCAAAATAAACCCATCAGCAAATGTTTGTTATATCGACACGAATTATCCCTAGTATCGGCGGCGACACCGGCGACGCGACTATTTATTGTCTCATGCGAATGTGTGCGGTAGTCAAGAACATTTGTCTATAAGCATGCACAAGCACGAGCTAATACGACACAGGAACAGGCGACAGAATACCGAGGGAAGATGGATGGTATACGGATTTGGGACCATCTCTGATGCGGAGCTAAGGAGACAAGGCCGGGGTGGAAACATACATGACCTGCTGCTCTGTTATGAGCTTAATGTTTCTCTTAACCTGTATGTGATCAAACGCGTTCGTTAGCAAGCTGCGCAAAAGGTAATGTCAAGCTACTGGGAGAGCATCCACGTCAGGCGGGTGTGTAGCGATGTGGACCAACCAGGAGCTACAAGGTCGGAAGACTCACGTCGGGCATGTTGGTGATAGGATCACGATGACGCGCGCTGCGGACTCGATAGCAAGAAAGGATACGAGGTGCTGCTGCTAGTTGTCCTTGAGGGGGGAAGCTTCGTGGGAATGTAGCTTTCGGGGCCGAAGTATCGCAGGCGGAGTGAAAAGCTGGCGGCCGAAAGTTCCAGCAACCCCGCAGACTCAGGAGACGAGGAGGACGCGGGTCGAAGTTGACAGGCGGATGACGGAGACGAGCGAAATAAAAATTGACGATTGAGTGTCTAGCAGAGGTGCTTACGTCGTTGTGGGCGCGCGAGGGGAGGCAGAGAGTCGTAGAGCCGATTCAAAGAATGGGCGGCGAGAGGAGCCCGAGAGGCAGGCGGGGAACTACAGCTGCCCTCCTACACACACAGGCCCTCCAGCGGCAGCCACAACTGCTTCAGCCGCACTTTGAATTCTAGACTATTAGAGGCATGCACATATTTTCATTGTATATTCGATGGATAGTGAGTCTATCTACTGCCAAATTGCTGAACACAACCGCCTCCACTAGCGACAAGGACCGTCATACGGTATTGCCTCGCAACAAGTCAGGGTCATGCCAGTGTCAATATCGGCTCGGTGGGGAAACCATTAGCAGAACCATCATTCTGCGTTTTCATTCATGCGTACATAAGGCGTGGGCAGGGTAGGGTGAAGGGATGATGGGTCAGGAATCGACTGGGAATCGTGTCAGGGGAGAAAAATAAAATGCCGTGTTGATGAGAATCGCATCAACCTCATTGTGATAAAAGGGTAGAATGGTAGGAAGTATGCATTAAGAATATTCCTCCAAATGCTCGATAATTCGGCGAAGCCGGTCTGGAAAGAAATCTACTGCTTGAGAAGCTTCGCGTTCTCCTCCCTGGCCGACTCGAAAGCGTCCTTGAAGAGGTTGGCATCTGCATCGAGTTAGAAAAAAAGTCGGTTTCAAGTGGATAGCAATTTGGTAACATACTCTCACTGTTGGCAAACCGAATGGCCAGAGTGCAAGCCTCAGGCTCACCCTCACTGACGTCTGCAGCAGCGTTCCAAACCCAACTGCGGTCGCTACCGACATTGGGGCTGAGCTTCATATCCGGGACAACTAAACTCGCATTAGAATTTCGGGATTAAAGATGGCTCTGCGTATCGGGAACTTACTGTAGTGGTTAGCGCAGACCTTCAGGGTCTTGTCTCTGCGCATCACCAGACGGCTCTTGCCGTTCTCCTTGTGCTTCAGCAGTCTAACGTCACCAGTACCACGTTCCTTCCACTCCTTGCTATCACGGTCGAATCTGAAGAGCTTGGCGCGCATCTTGAAGGTCTGTTCTTCGAGCTCTTCGTTGGTCTTGGTCTCAACAGTCTCCGTAAGACGAATGACGGGCTCGAAATGAACCTCGGGGGACTCGGGAGCCTCTTCCTATAGGTACGTAATGCATGTTAGCCATTGCTCCAAGTTCGAAAATATATCTTCAAATTTCTGCCCCTGAAGACACGCGACTTCACAAACAAAAAAGTCCAGAGCAAAACAGAACCAGAAAGATAACCAAAATAAAGAAAGAACGAACGAGTGTGCACTTACTTCATCCTCACCCTTCTGGGCCTTGGAAGAACCAGAGGGCTCATTTACTTCCTCATCCTCCTTCTTCTCCTTCTTAGGGCCGCCACCGAACATGGAGAAGACGCTGTCAGACGTCTTGGCAGCTGCATCCTTCGCGGTTTCAGTAGCAGACTCAGCGGCCGACTCGGCTGAGGCCTTAACTTCCTCCACCTTGGAAGCTTCAGTGCCAGTGGTGGCCTCCTCGGCCTTCTTTGTCGTCTCCTCAGGAGCGTTGGTGGTGGGGTCGGGCTTAGTCTCAGCGGCGTCAGACATGGTGAAGGTTCGTTTTGGTTTCTGCGGATTCGGATAAAGTTAGGACGGCTCTAGTTAAATAAGGCGGTTGCGATTTACCTGAAGATGGGAAATATAAAGAAAAGGGCTCTATGGGGTGGATATCACTGGGGAGGGAGAGGAGGAGGGGAAAATTATGGGCGGCGGGTTGTTTTTGGTTGCAAGTGGGTAGGTTCATGGCCTGAGGCCGCCAACACTAGTGTGCCACCGCTTGAGCCTTTGCCTATTCAAGAAACAAACAACACTACATATATCTCCATATATATTTCGTTTGGGAATTGAGTGAACATTACGGAGAAGAAATGTTTCATTATCCATTATTACATAAGACGGAATGTCTCTCAGAAAATCTGTTGTTCTTCACGCATACTATTCGTGTGAAACCAACCCAACCCAAACTTGATAAGGAAATAATAGACCTGAGTGAAACAATAACGCACGCAGAATGAACATATGAATAAAAGAGAGGGCATGTAGAACCAAGCGCTGGATAGGACTAGTTTTCCGAAACGCAGCCCTGTCCAAACATCTACAATCCCTATCAGGCACCTCCTTTCATCAAGCGTCTTGCTCTCTTGTGCGCTTTGTCGAGGGTCTTCGACTTCCGCACGTTTTGGACGTGTTCGCCGATTTTCGGGCTTAAATGTTGCGCACAAGCGTTGATCCTTTCCCACGTACTGCTCATGATCTGTTTCGCTTCATCATTAACCTTTTTGGTTTGGTACTGCAGCACAGAGGAGGCGGATAGAAAGGGCTGCACAGCAGTGCGTTGAAAGACTTCGGAAAGTTGCTTGGACGTCGGTAAAACGGTATCTTGCGTATTGAAAGATACCGAGAGAGAATTCCGGCGCAGGAGGCTCGCTTTCTGTCGAAGGAAATGTGTCCGTTTGACTATGTCTCCAACGAGTACTTGGAGTTCATTAGAGGCTCGGCCATAAACTTCTGATAATCCCATTTGTGCAGTGCCCACGTCCCGCACAAGCTCCGATGTAATGGCCTGAGCTGCACGCTTCCAGCTCTCAACTTTTAGCCAAGGTGTTCCCAAATCTACTGCCACGATTTGGTTAACTGGTGGCTTTGAGTCGGTGGTTATGGTGACGTTGACATGACCATACGCCTCTCTTCGGTCCAATTTGAGCGAGTAAACACCATCAAAGAGTCTAGAAAGCTCGTACTGAAGCCTCTGGTTGCGTCGGCTGACTTGGACATTGAATTTTGGCGATTTTCTTGAACCCGGTGACTTATTTGGGGGTTTGATGACAAGATGACAGTCGCCGACTACTTGGATTTCATAATTCTCGGACGGCTGTGATACATCGATGCTCGATGGGGCCCCGCGTATCAAATGGTGAAGCTGGGATAAGCCGTTAGGCTGGTGCCCCAAAACTTGAACGTTGCGAGTCGTTGACGAAAGTGCTGACAAAGACGTTTGTTCCACATCCGCCATTGGAAGGATATTGGTAGAATGGATGCTAGAATTGGGGGAGATCTGGCTGGTGGTTACTGACCGAGCGAAGAGGCTTGAAATGAAGAACGCAGCGGCCTTCAAGGCTAAATGGCCTAGGGCAAGTGTTCCGGTGGATAAGGCGGCAATCATCAAGACACGCAAAACAAAGGCCAGCTGAGTATCATCACTCAAGTACGGCAGAGGTAGTATTTTTCGAGTGAGGCTTTTGACATCCAGAGCCGAGTCCTTTTGAACAACACCCGGGCAAGACTTAGGCTGTTTCCTGGGGTAAATGTTTGCTAATGACGCCAAGTTTTTGTTTAGCTGCCCGGGTGTTATGCTCTCAAAAGTGCTTAGATCGATAGGATACCGCTTCAGAACTGTGGTCTTTCCAGTGGGTATATGGCGAGATTCCAGACACATGTGGAGGCAGTGGTGATTCACGGGGATTGATTCCCTTGACATTTTCCAGAGAGGCTTCTCTGAAATAATCATTGCTGGTACACCATGCCGTTCCATGAACATTCGGGCAGACTTCTGGGTAGTCATAGCAGCCGTGGTGTCTTGCGAAGACAGGAAAATGATGGCCATATCTGGGAGTGCCCATTCAGTGGATGATGAGATACCATATCCGTTCCTTGCCCATAGGGATGTACAGGCAGATCGATTCTTAAAATTCAAGTTAATTGTCCTAGGCCTGTTATCATGTAGCTCAGAAGTAGCCTCGAGACATTCGTCAACAATTAGCTGGAAGTGGATGGGAAGAAGCTCCGCAAAATTAGGAACAGCGCCTGCGCCGAACGAAGTGGGAACCACATGATATCTTGAAGACTCAGTTGAGCTGCTTTCGAATCCACTGGACGTGCTCGACACCAGGACATCACCAAGCTTGTCAAGTATGATGCCGCGGAATTCCGAACTTCCGACATACACTACGCGGAATGGTTTATCGGTGTCGATGCTTTTCCTTGTTATCGTTTGTTGGAGAGTGGCCATCAAAGTCGAGTCCTGCAAATGGGTGGAGATATTATCTCCTAGCTCAGCAATCTCGGGGCCATCTATCAACCGGATGGTGTGCTTGAGCTGCACCCTCTCAGCATCAGGCCACTGGTCAGGCTCGATAAATTCGATAGACTCGGTGGATTGGCGAAAGGCAGTCTGAGCCGTGAGAGAGCTATCGTCGATGGAGCATCCGATCTGAGGAAACATGGGCTGCAGTTCTTGAGACTCGGAAACGTCACTCCTGGATTCGTAGTCTTCGTTATCTAGGCCCTCCTCGTAGTTCCCATCCATATCATCGTTACTGCTATACCGCTCGTCTAGGCTCGCCACATCATCAGGGCCACTTGGATCGATTAACGATCCTGCATCGGTCTGTTCAGACGGAGCTCCATCCTCGGAGTGTATATCTGATAAACTCAGTGTTGCCCAGCTCTCACTTAACGATTGTCGCGGATGGTCTGCCGGAGGCGTTGACGTCATATTGATAGGCCTCGAGCGGGATAACCACTCCTCAACCGAGCCACTGAGTGGAGGTAAAGTCGGATATTGTAAATGCGAAATGCTCGAGGCAGTATGTGGACGCCTGGAATGAGGCTTTGAAGAGTCAGCCATATCGTGGGAGAGTAAATGCCATGGAACGGATATCAGATCAATAGCGGGTCAAATGGAGTAAAGCGGAGCGGAGGAGCTTCAGGTCGAAAGAGACGCTCGACAGCTTAACTCCCTTGAATGAAACAAAAATTAAGCGGAGAAGTATGCGTTAACTCGATGAGGACAAAGTTGTCTCTTAGGATATCTAACCGTGAGCTTCTCTGAACAGGCTCAGCCGAATAGGCAGATGCCCGATGACAAGCTAGGCGGCCGTTGATGTGGGGGAGGGGGAAGGGTGCCAACTTGTTGGGCGGAAAAGAAGTCAGGTGAGTTACGGAGTACAAATAGAAAGAAAGCTCACCTCGTCTGTTAGTAAGAAGTCTTTGGCTTTTAGTGAGCGGGTCAGTAATATTTCTAACTTTATGAGAGACACTGGCGTTGATGAAGGAAGAAAGAAGATAGAAGAACCTTAGTAGTAGTGACAGATGCAGGTGCAAGGCGTAACAAGGTCAGATAAGCAGTCAGCTGATGACGACGGAGCTGTGGTCGGTGCAAAGTTACGGGAACTGTGAAGGCTGGACTATGGTCAGTCGACTCTTGTCCTCCAGTAAAGTAAACTGGATCTTTACAAGGACCATTCGTCTGAACTTGAGTGCTTATCAGTCCACAGGTATTAGCATGTCAAGGCATGGATATGGATATATTGGTCTATACTCCTCCAGTTGATTCCTTCCGCCAATCATAGGTATAGTCCTAGTTACCATAGTAGTACGGAGTAAATCGGAATCCCTACTGTACCTAATAGTCACAGCTTCGCAGGTAGGTAATGTGCTTTCTACTATACTCATGGCCGAGGACCCGTCAGAACATCCACCATACCTAACCTAACCCATTACTAGTAGTATTATTTAGACGCTTCCATTTTAGAGAAGATGGGGTAAGTTAGATCATTGCATGGTGGCTGTCAGAAACAAGCGCCTTCCGGTTTATGATAATAATCAAAGCAGACGTCCTACGCACCCCACTGCGTCTTTTCCGTTTGATCCGTACAGCTACCAATTTCGAATACTAGCCAATTTCGAACCCCACGAGCCCTTATGTCCAGCAGAGTCGGGAACAATAGAAATGAATCTCCTCACCCCAAGAGATAAATGAAGTCTCCAAGTGAAATACACAAAACACGCTAGATGATTTGTCGATATTGATGATAATGGCCACGCCATCTTCTAGAGAAGAAGTCGTCATATCCGTGAAAAAGAGGAAAACGCCGCCCACAACCCCACAGCCAACGTGACAGGTAGGCTCAAACAAAAACAATAACTCCACCGACGACCCGAGTAATGCTCATAGCCGAACAAGTAGATACGGAAATGACGGCGTGAAGATTATACAATGAATATTATAGCAGGTCGTGTCTATGGGGATGCCCACCCTCCAGCAACGTCCACCCATTCCGCGAGACAGCTGCCTTGCTTGCCTTCAACATCCACAATGTCTGTATCGCACCTGCATCTGCAGCCAACACCATTCTCCTTAACAGGATCAGGGTTGGCCCAATACTCGTCCTCTTCTATACGCGCCTTCTCATCTTCGGTGGTCTCTTCTAGATATGGGATACGCGGCAGTTGTCGTGCGGGGGCGTTTGCAGGGCAATGCTGGATTGTGGTGTGGCGGTAGCCGAAATCACGGAAATAGTGAATATCACTGGGTGACAGGAGGATGCCAGCGGCAAGTGAATGTATTGGTGCATCACCCCACTGGAGCAGTATCGTTAGTCAACAGGGTGGTAAAAGCGCCTAACAGGATCACTCACTCTCTCCATCCAGAAGCCACCACTCCGGTCCATCATCTCGAAGAAGTCTTCATACTCTTTGCTCCGGAAGAAGTCCAAGCGTGCAATTTCGAAGTTACTCCAGAAATGGCACATGTTATAGCTCTCTCCTTCCATGGTTTCAGGGTCGACTTCGTTGGTCTCGCCGGGCTCGGTAATGAGGATTTCCTCAGGGAGGGTCTCTGGTTGTTGGTCTTCGAGTTTCGGTTCCTCAACGGGCTCGAGAAACATTTCCCATAACCCTTGCGATTTAATGTTGTTCTTCCGCTTGTACGCGGAGGCATAACGGAAGATATTCGGCACGGTCTCGCGAAGTTCCTTGACAGCAATGGTGAATCCGTATGTTTTATTGGCCTCGGCCATCTTGATGAAGGGATCACTGATCCATCCGTCAGTAACAGCAAACTGCGAACACTGGAGAAGATATCCTCACTAAGTGATGTCACAGAAGTATGTGATCTCGGGCTCCAGCCGCCAATACCATTCATACTTCAAGAGTAGAGGGTGCCTGTAGAAGAATCTAAGGCGAGATTAGCATTTCAAACAACATGCAGTAAGTGTAATGGCTTACCCAGAATAGAACCGACACATGTGGTGATAGCTTTCCATACCACCATACATGATTGCGGCATCTCCTTGTTTCCGGATACCTTCTTTGGCAACCTCGTGGTCAACCCAGCTGGGGTAACCCCACATTGACTCGTCAATCTTCCCGAACTCTACGGGGGCATCTGTATAATTCTTGACAGTGTTGATGAAGTTATCGTCGAATTCGGCGTCGTTTAAAAAGACATAAGGATAGCGGTACCAGCGGTTGAAGTGCCGTTCGATGGACTTCATTGACTGGATAACGCCATCTACTTCCTTGTTTCTGGCCAGCACAACGAAGGCCGCATTCGCACGGGGACCATCTGTCTTCTCAACCGGAAGACAACCCGTCGCAAAGACTTTATCGTATTTCTCGCTTATTTTTCTGTAAGGACAGGTTGTTAGCAACGTAATAAACATTGAAATTAATGCCGTATGACAGCGCACGAACCTTATAGATGGCGGCGTGCCCGCTGGTATTAGAATGCCCCCTGGGGAGGCCGGATGTCGGACGAAAAGTAGCAAAATCAGGACTATTACAATGCATGGAAATAATAAAACAAAACCCAGGGGTACAGAAATAGATGAGTTGCCCTTCAACCGTATCCTGCGCCTGAAAAATGCAAATCTTGAAGATTTGTGGCCTTTTTCATAGGACGAGTCATCCAAAGGAAGACTCGGTGTTGAGGGCAACCATTTTTGAACTCGTTGAACGAGGCCCATGGGTGCAAGTGTGCCCAGGTTGGGTCGACCCGCAAAGCGATATCAAATTCCAATCAACACGGTTGGGCGACTGCCCGAAGTTGTGTGAGTTTGGAAGGCAAACCGCAAATATTCGAATAATTCCCTCTCAAGTTATATCTGCCGCGCACGAGTAACGACTTTGAACGGATCGAATCGGCGGCGAGCTGGTTGTCAATGTGGACAATGACAGGGGCACGATGATTAATATTAACAGACGAAGGGAGATGAAATAAATCTGTACGAAAAGTAGAAATGAACGAGTGGCCGGAGGCAAGCCTCCTTTCTCTGCACTTTTCTTTAGTTGACCGAGCAGAGGACTGGAAGGGCGTTGAAATCAACGCAAGCGACAATGGCCCTGGACACAGAGGTCGATAATTTGGGGGGCGGCGACCGGGACATCAATCGGGATGGGGAAACGGTGAGGCCAGGTCAAAGACCGAGAAGCTGCGGAAGACGTCCGATGGAGTTGAAGGCTCGAAGGAATGATTTTGGGGACGGGGATGGTCGAAGTTTTGCCAAGCGTAGGGAGGCGTCAGCAGCCATGGGCGTGATTACAGGTGGTAATTTTGGTAATTTTGGTAAGTTAATCTCCCAGCCCGGAAAGGCGGCTCCCCTGAGAAATTGTTACTGGTAAGGTACGGTATCTTATGGTTACTGTATGATGTGTCCTTGCACGAGACGCTGAACTGTTACTTGTAAGTGTAGAAGGATAAACATCAAAGATCGACTTCTTTGTTCTTTGGTTGAGCCCAGAAATATTAATTAAACTCATCTGTCAAGGGTGCAGCGTCTGAGGGCTAAGATTTTTGTTCAAAGCCCTCCTGCTGCTGGAGATTTCGGCGACCAGGTACTGAGACCCTGACGCTTAGTCCGCCTATAAGAGTAACACGTTGTCATTAAGCTAAGGAACCCTTGAGCTTCCCAAAGCCTCCCCTGACCCGCCTCTGCCAATTGGATTACTGGTGGACGCATCTGATTCCAGGGCTGCCGACTGACTCGCGCAGTCGCATTTATGAGTTGGCGAAACATTGAGGACAGCTTATCGCTTCCATCATGGTCCTTTTCTGTTTGCGATATGGGTCAACAGGGGCACCAAATACTTGGTAGCGAAGTCCAAAGCCCTTGAGGTTATATAGTATTTACTCACTGCGCGTATCACGCATAATGATGCCATTGAGACGGGAGGTCCGGCCCATTCCGCATTAAATCTCCAGGGCCCCAACAGCGGGGGATTGTAACAAAATGCCTGAGTAGCCTTAGCCGCGAGGTTCATGGTCGCGCAAGGTCTAAGTCGCGATTGAATTGGGTAGATATGAGTCAAAAGTCTCGACTCTGCAGTTTAATCATGATTATCTTATTTTCCTCACAGGCGTTGGGTGTCTCAATGCTCAGTAGTCAGTACAAGCACGCCTGATGTATCTGACTAACTAGTCGACTACAACAATTTATGCTTTATCATATCCGTGATAGACTTCGTTGCTCGTCAATGCCATGCAAGATAATGGACTTCCCAATGCCTAGAGGCGGAATGTTGTTTATTCCCTTACTGTTGAGCCTGGACCGAGTCCAGAACAAGAACAGGCACCGTCAGTGGGGTGTAAGGTATCGTATATAATTATTTGTGGTAAAATTGATACTAGCGGTAAGCACCGGCCAGCGGCGCGGCGGCAGCGCAGAACCCTGAAACCAAGAACAAATGCCACGTGACTTACGCTTTCGGATTTTCGGATATGTGGCCTCTCAGTCTCAGTTATGTATAAGACTCCCATACTCCAAATGCAGTCATTCTTTATCATAATTCTCCTCATCTTGGGATTGCATGCGAGACTAAAACACCGAAATCCACAAAGAGGAGCATTCGCGCTTACACTACCGAAACTTGATCTCGGGTGTTAAGGCCACTTGGTCCACAAAGTAATTGTTACAGGATTTGCCCTGGTGGACCATTGGCCTCGAAACGACAGATGCTTCGAGAGCCGTGAATCACCAGCCGAGAAAAAAAAAAGGTCAAAAAAAAAAAAAAAAAAAAAAAAGGTTTGTCCGGTATGTTTGTTGATGCCTGCTTGATTCCTAATCAAAGACAATCAACATTTCGGTCCAGTAAACGAAAAAAGAATAAATATTATACGGGTCATGGTTCTCGTTCACCTCATTACGTTGCATTTGCGCCTACCAAGGACTAAGTACGTAGTTCACCCACCTTGCAGACATTGGCGCACAGGCCCGTTCATTACTAGACTGGCAAAGCCATGCTTGCTGCGTCTATATCTAGTCAGGTAGCTTCGTTTCAATTACTCATGGCTAGAACTGGAGGAGAGCACAATGTCGTTAGCGCCATAGACCATGTGCGAAAGAAGGACAGCTCGGCAAGAACCGCACATTGTTCCCATGGATCGTCCATCCCCTTGCATTTGCTATTGTAACCTTGAGCAAAGACGACAAACCCCTTGGGTGCGCCCGGCTTTTGAATACGTTAGAAACAGTCTGATTGATATACCTCGACTTACGGGACGCTGTCCATAGTGCGCTTATATGACCATACGCAGTAGGGAGCTCTGGGAGCATGAATGGTCTTGGTCGGAACGCACCTAACATGGAACTTGATGCTTTTATTGACGGAGGGAATGGCCGACCAATACAGCCTGGAGATATTTCCCTCTGGCCTCCAGCTGTTCATGACAGTAGCTACCGGCCGTTGTATTCGGCTGCTCCAGTACCTACACACGAGAGGTCAAGATACAAAGCTCAGGCAGAACGCGGACGACAGACTTGAAGAGAAGCCCACAGGTATCATCTCATTGAGGTCTGACATCAGGGATACGTACGTTTAACCCATTTCAAATCGTATATCTCGATGTAGTTATGCAGGACTCAGGGTCCTTTGGTGGACGGGAAGGAGCAGGCTAGTCCAGGCCGAGTCTAGAAGCGGGAACTAGTCTGCGCTAGTCCTGACCGGGATTCGGGGATGAATCGGTGGTTGAGTAAAGAGCTTGCTTTTGAGTCGAGACTGTGGGTGCCTTTAGGGGCCAGGGGACGTTGCGCAGCGCCTGTATAGAGCATACAATAATAGTATCTGACTCGGCGACCTAATTTTTTTGATCCGATTGGAATAAATGGATTGGCTGCAATTTCGCCTCGCCCATGGTTTCCTATTGCTCCTGGCCGTGGAGTTGAACTTCAAACGTGCGATCAACGATCGACACCTGCAAAAGAAGGCGCCGAGTCCGCAGCCTCTGGACTCTGGGCTCAGGAGTGCCCACCATTTCGTCCCTTTCGACACAGCCTCTTGCGTCAAGTCTGTTTTGCGCTGGTGCCCTCCATACTTGGTTCTCGTCAGCCAGAAACATTCTGGCTGACTTTTGCTTGCCGCCTTCCTCTGTCTTTAGGCCTCCGTATACTATTTATGGAGGCCTGATCCCATCGCCGCCCCGTTGGCCTAGATGCGCGCCTGTGCAGTGCGTGCTCTCTGTGTTCTATCAGCGCCAGCTTTCTCAAACCACGCCCTCGGCATTAAACATTTCATTCGATAAGACAAATATCATATAAGACACAGGTCGGCGACGTCATGGGGCAAAAGCGCGCGGCGCCCGGCCCGCTGGTTTTCGAGGGGCCCAATACCCCCGCGATTCACCTCCCTGATGGCACTGTGCAACAGTCCTTCCTCTCGCCGATTCAACCATCCGCTGTCCACCGTAACGGCCACATGAATTTAGATACTTTTTCTCCGGTCAACGAAAATGGAAGCTTTGAATTTGATCGGGTCCTCAAGTCAAAGAAAGTGAATCGCCGGGTGAAGCCAAAGCATGTAAGTCTGCCTGGTCGTTAAAGTTTGCGCATAATTGGAAACGAGACATACTGATCAGCTCGGTGTAGGTGTTTAGAGCATTTTGGAAACCTGCGTATCTTGTTCTCCGGCCGAATTTGTTATCGGTCTACAAGGATGAGGAGGCGACCCGGCTGCGAGCGTCCATATCACTTTCCGAGCTGACTGCTGTCGCACCTATCAAATCTCACCGTTCGTCCCGACAGTTCGTTTTCGCTATATTCACTTCATCGAAGAACTATCGTTTCCAGGCCTTGTCGGAACAGGATATGGAGGATTGGATTACGCGGATACGTACCGAAAGCCGTTTAAATGAAGACGAGGATGCTCTTTTTGCTTTATCAAAAAAGAATGCGCAGAAGGATGCGGCGGATCTTAACAAACAGCGCATCTATGACACCACCGATCATTCGGATACTGAATACCGGGAGAGGGCAAGCTCCCCTGAATTTGGTCGTGATCTGCCTTCTAGTCATCGAAAGAGATTTGCTAGTCCCGTGGACTATTCAGCAAATGATATTACCTCATACTCCGAATGGTCAGACGGGCCTGGGAGTAACACGAGTGTCCACTCGAAGTCCAAGCCATCAGTTCATGATTTCTCTTCGTCCGCGCCAACCATTCCGCAGTCCGCACTTTCTCGCGAAGCCGCTAAAAACCACGAGACTGGGACTCTGCGCGACCCAGAAAGGGTTGTCTGCAGCGGCTACCTGAAGTGTCTCAAGATAAAAGGGGGCGTGCGACATTGGAAACGTCTGTGGGTTGTACTACGAGCAAAAAGCCTGGCGTTTTATAAAGACGAACAAGTACGTTTCCCTAATTTTCACCTTGTATTTGCTCTATGAGTCTTTGCTTTTTCTTCCGCCCTTAAAAGTGAGTATGCTATTTATGAAGAGTAACCTAACCATTGGGCAGGAGTACTCCGCCGTCAAAATCATCCCAATGACGCAAATATTCGACGCCGCAGAGGTCGACCCCATTTCTCGCTCCAAAAACTTCTGTCTGCAGATAATCGCAGAGGAGAAAATATACAGACTCTCGACGCCCGACGAAGAATCTCTCGCGCAGTGGCTAGGCGCCCTGAAAAGCATAATTGTTGCGCGAAAGAAACAGGGCAACCAACCAGCAGCGCCATAGTATGTAATTTATAAAGCATAACATGCACACAGACGACTAACCTCCCTTTTGTTCGTTTTCCACTCCCTACACACTCTCTCTTATCTCATCATCTGCATCTCGACATCTCGATAAGCCCTACCTCGCTTATCACGCTCGTTGACAATCTCTTTTTCTTTTCTTTTCTTTTTTCTCTCCCCCTTTGATTATTCGAATATATTACATACCCCGGGTCTATTTACTATATTGGCTCGTTTTGGTTTCTCTGTCACTGCTACCTTTTGAAATGGTTACTGGTAACCACTAATGATTTCCACGCAACCCAGGGCGTGTATACTATTTTGAGCTTGCCTTCTATTATATTGGCTATTATATTGGCGTCAAGGGCGTGTGAGCGTTGGCCCTGAGATACCTTTTTTTTTCCCTTTTTGTTCCCTTTGCTCCTTTTCATTATTGCCTTAAATCGCATCCTATATTCCCCAAGATTGCGTCTTGTGACTTGGATTGGCTCTTTCCCGGTTTCAGATTGTATCTCTATGCGACATTAATTATATACTATATTCTGCTATCGTGCTCTCGTGTCGCGATTAAAACGCAATTGAACAATCCATGTATGGCCCATCCATCCATGACCTCGAACTCTCTAGAACCCGAAATCTATGAAAGAACCGAAAATGCGACATGCCTCGGAGCTAACTAGTTCATATACCTCCGGCACTTTAATCCTCCCTTTCTTCCCCAGGAACGATGTCATAACTTGCCTGTGCAGTGTTTTGACTTTCATGATTGACGACTAGGAATGAAAGAAATACAACCGTGGCCCCCGCCCAGTATAACGGCGTGGCGTACTCGCCCTGGAGGAAAATCTGGCCCACCAGGGATAGCGGTATCGTCAGGCTGAGACCCACCGTTACGACCAGCGGTGAGGTTAAGAGCATCGCATATGCCCAGCAAATGTCTGACAGGAGAGAGGAGAGGGCATTTACCTATGTGGTTGATTGGTCAGTATAATAGTAACGCTTAGTGGTTATTAGTAGGGGTGGAAGTGTAAGCGTACGAGTATGATAGTCCAAACTTTACTGGTATCAGGCAGAGCAAAAGGTTCAGCGCCGGTCATATGGAGGACTATGAAGCCTGGCCAAAGCAGGAACATGTTAAAGAAGCCGACGAGGCCGAAAAAGAGTTGCATGTTGACGCGGGACTCGTCGCCGACTTGTCGTTTAAGGACGATTGTGTAGACGCCGTACATTACTGCGCTGAACGCTGCCATTGCATCACCCAGCGCAATCTCCCCGGCAGACTTGGGAGGAAATCTGCTGCCGCCGTTGTCAGCATCTCCTGGGTTGCTCTCGGTGCCAGAGAGGTCGACGCGGGATATGAGAATTATGCCGATCAGGGATGCGATGACACCGGCGAGTTTGCGGATTGTGAATCTTTCGATACCAAAAATGGCCCCAAAGATGAGGGTCCATACACCTAGAACAGAGTGAGCTATCTGTTTTGTGCTTTGAACTCTTCCAAGGTATCGTACCACTGGTAGACGTCAAGATAGTTGTGCTTCCAACAGTCGTGAATTGCAGACACGCCATAGAGAAATAGTTTGCCTACGGCATTTATCAATACAGCTCTTCCAGCATTCCCCGTCTATACCTAGATCACTCACAGTGAACTAATTTCATGTTAGCAAATCTGGACAAGGTCATAGATCAGGAGGCAGATCTATGTTTAGACTACTCACCCACAACAAGCAAAAATGAAAGCTCAATTTTGCAGTCGCCTTCAGGCCCAGCTTCTCGTTGCCATGGCCTTTCCCGGCATCGTCGGCCCTAGAGGCGTTCCACGCTCCGGGATTATGGTTTTCTGCACCAGAGCCTGTGTCATTTTCGAGTATGCGCNCTGGTTCAGCATTCGAGTAGTGCGAGTCGAGTTGCTGCAGCAAGTTCTCAATGGATTGGACCTGGTATAATTTCCCCGCGCGGAAGAGTCCCCAGAGCCGGCTGGCGACAATCGCGAAGAGTGGGAGAATGAAGGTCGAGGTGTTTAGATAGGTAACGAAGAACGGTTTGGAGTATGTATCATCGGCGAGAATAGTCTGATGCGAAAAGTACTGTTAGAGTAAACCGTCGTAAGAATAGTGGAGTTGTTCGGCACTCACACTGGCCAAAAAGTTCGACGCTGTCCATAATGTCACCACGACCAGGAGCAGACAGATCCCCAGTGTTCTCCTGGCCGTATCGGCCATTCCGGCACGCCTTGCACTCAATGATGGCTCCATGGGGGCGCCGATATTCCACCAGCGTTGTTAATGTGGATTCGGAGGGGTGCGGAGGTGTTGGGGGATGTGCGCGTGATGGCGTTATCAGTCGCAGTCAAGGAGTTGACTGGTGACCTGAGAGTGAGAAGAATCGCAACGCATCAAAGCTTTTTAGGCGAGCGTCTGCGATGCCCAAAATCAATTAATGGCATGTTCAAATGCTGATTGTAGATAGTATTTACTGATTAAGGTTCCAGATCAGGGCGGCCGTGGCGTTTAAGCAGTAAATGCCCGCCCGGGCCAGATCCACCTACAGCCTGCCTCGTCCGCTTGCGGAACGTAGACTCGCCAGTCAAACAGTAAAATGATCCTATTTCAGACTCCTAGAAAATCATAACTATACCCTGGAATAAAGCAAAGCATCAAGAGCAATAAACAGCCAAAACAAAAAGATATCTTGATGCGAACCAGCACGGGAAGAAAGACGCGGAAGTGTTACACAAGGAACGCCCAGGTTGGATATACAGGATAGACGCTCATGAATGGGGATTGCATCCCTCCAAGCTTTCCGGTGATGCGGAATAATAGTTCTCTACGAGCGCAGCAGAAGATGAGCAAGTCTTGGCCATCAGGTAAGAATCAATGACATGTAGTGTAGCATCGGGGTATCAACAGGCGCATCCGTCGCGCTCGGTATTATCGTGGATGTTGATCGGATCAGTGTAGTCTCCGCCGTATTCTTCTGCTTCTTCCTGGGCTAGAGCGCTTCGAGCGATGACTAGTTGTTGTCAGCTAGGGTTATTAAATATGACATCGCTAGTAGAGATATTACCTTCGAACGCCTGCTCGACATTTACAGCTTCCTTTGCACTTGTTTCGAAGTATGGAATGTTCCCCTTCGACTGGCAAAACGTCATGGCTCGTTTCGAAGAGATCATTCGCTTGCTTTCTTCCATATCGATCTTGTTTCCGATAACAACCTATTGCAAAATAATTAGTTTAGGGTGTAGCGGACAGACACACATAACTGCTTTTCAACTTACAAACGGGAAACTCTCAGGGTCACGCGGGCTGGCCTGGATTAGGAACTCATCACGCCAGCTGTCAAGTGCCTCGAAGCTCTTCGAGTTATTCACATCGTAGACAAGGACACAGCAGTCAGCACCTCGATAGAATGCGACGCCTAATGACTGGAAACGTTCTTGGCCAGCGGTATCCCAAATCTATCCATCATAGGTTAGTTCGAGTTCCCGAGTGTCGTCATATAGGATACATGCCTGCATTGTTACTAGTCGGTCATCAACCAAGACTTCTTTTGTCAGGAAATCAGCGCCGATGGTAGCCTTGTAGCTTCCACTGAATTTCTTGTTGACCTAGTTCCAAGTCCGGTGTCAGCGAGTCATGAACCAAGGCATTAGTTTGAGGATATAGGGCAACCGACATATTGGTTCATCAAACTTGTTTTACCGACACCGCTGTCCCCGAGGATTATCACCTAACACAACATACTACATTAGTGACTAGACGAAACTGGGGAGGACGTAAAGCGTACCTTCAGCATAACCTTCTTCCGTGACGCCATTGCGCGGACAAGGTGCGCAGAGTCAAAGTAGAGAAAGGATTAGTAGAGTAAAGAGATAAATCAGAGAATCCTGAATATAAGCTCCCTAGGGCGGCGGGGACTAAAATACAAGGGACTTTGGTAAACTGCTAAAGCGCCTGAAGCAAGAGGATGAGGAGTGAGGAGTAGTTGTTGGGCTTGCTCCGCAGCGGCTTGATGATGCATGACCGAAGCGGGCGGTGGAACAGGCGGTGTGGGGGGAGCCTCCCTATCGGCGGCGCCAGAGAGGGGCTTGGCTACACTTAGTCTTATCAGCTCATCACTCGGGCAGTTCAAACAGTTATGCGCTGTCACAGCTGATCCTCTCATCAGATGCAGCTTTGGTTTTTTAGTATCTAGCTTCGTTACGAAATATGCCTATGAAAACATCTTTTATCTCATGACTCGTCTATCTTGATAAGCTGCCCTCACATGGCCCACTGGAGGGGCGAGTACGCTGCCGCTTTGGCAGCTCGAGATCGCCATGAGAAGGCCAATGTCACAACATACAATGCTTGTATGGATCGCCCTTCCTTTTGGTTCTTGTGCATACCGATTCCGTGGTATATTTTAACCTTCAATATTCACAATTGCTTTAGATACCAAGCTTGCCGATCGAACAGCCTCGTCGGCGGTAGGAACTCCGGATACTCCAGGCACCGCTGCCCAGCAATCTATAGCCCCTGCGCCAGTCGCCGATCCCAGACAGCAGGCACCTCTAGTACAAAGAACTTCGCCGCAGGATATTCTATCCACGACGAGAGTAGATCTAGCGGAAGCGCAACGATCCCGCACCGAGCTTCATGAACGACTTGCTCGTGCAACCACAGAGCTGGAGAGGCTGCGGAAAAGAAACAACCATGACGCCAAACGAATTAACTCGATGGAGGCAGAAATAGCCAACCTGCAACTTCGATTAAGGGATAGAGATGAGGAATTAAAGGGGAAAGCAAAGCTGTTGGAAGTATGTTTGGTCATTCGTTGAACTAATGATCCTTTGGAATCGTCTAACACCTGTTGACTTCAGGAATTTCAAGACGAGCTAGCTGCATTGAACCTTCAAATTAACATGGCCGAGCAGCGGGCGGAGCGTCTACAACAGGAAAACCATCATCTGGTTGAGCGATGGATGGCCAGAGTGGGGAAGGAGGCAGATGCCATGAATGATGCTTCCCAGTTCTCGTGATACCCATTGGCCGTACCTTTTATTTGCAATGCTCCTCCGCTATATAGAGTATTCCACTACGTAGACAGCATACTGCTCTTCATTTTGGAATTTTAACGCATGCCTTTAACTTCGAAATAGACGATTTGCCCCTGGCGACCTGGCGAACTGTAAACTTCTGTAATTGTTATGATGAAGGTGAAAAATGGTATCTATTCTGTATTGGCAATAATAATGGCATCCTATTTACTTCGTCAAAATACAACATCTTTCGTGTACCAAAAGAACTCAAATTTATACAAGGAGCGTTTGTCCAAATAGAGTTCTGTGGTGCCATGGTAACGGAAATAGTCTATGCCAAACTATCCGAGAAAGCCTTGAGCCGAGAACTATCTTTCGCGGCGATGAAGTATGAGCCACCAACATCGGTCCAACTGACGCTATTAGACCAATAATGTCTTTGTTTGACTGTCAAAAGGTTGATAGGTGAATTAAGATTCCGGGACTGAATCTTATGGCCAACGGGGACGAAAGACTTGAGGGAGACGATTTGGCATCCCTCCTTCATATCCAAAAAATGGTTTATCAATTCGTTATTAAGTTGCGGGGTAAAGGCTTGGTTGTTTATCAAGACAACATCGGCTCTTTTTAGAACATCGATAATGCTTTGCTCCTTGAGGAAATCGCCTCGCACTAGGTGCGTCTTTCCTGGTGCAATGCCCCACAGGCGACATCGCGCCTTAAACTCTGACTGTTGAAGTTCTGCCAGGTCGCATGCGTTTTGCATCATTTCGCAACCCCAACTTTCGCAACCTATTTCCAAAGCTGCCTGCAGAACTACATTTCCCACTCCGGACCCAAGGTCGACGAATACATGATTCGATTTAAGCCCGGTTTCTTTGAAGATGGAGCTGATGAATCGAGGAAGAAGTTCTCCATATACATTGTCGGTTCCATTCTCATATTGTCGAAGAGATTCAACTCGTGGTGAAACCGTCCGAGAATAGATCTGTGTCAGGATTCGTTCAATGTGAGGCAAACCAAGCCGGTGAGTGGTGTCCAGCTTTTTCGCGATACTTCCGCTTTCTCGTAGACGTTCAATAGCCTGGTTATAGTCCGTGACCGATTGGCGAAACTCGGATTCGTCTCCGCGTGCGAGGCCGCGCCGTAATCTTCGCTTAATACCAGTTGACTCGTTGTTGAATTCGTCCACTTCGTCTTCAGGTATGTACGCCTGGGTTATAGTTTCGATAACCTGGACAATATCATCGAGGGGTTTAAACTCGTCATCATCGCGGGGAACCACCACTTCGTATCTAAAGTGCGGAAAATACCGTTAGCTAACATTAAAATGTCGCGAATAAACTGAATGAGCACCCATACCTTTCTTTCGGCGTCGCACTAGGATACTGCAGGAGTATTTCCGAGGTTTGATCTGCATTCCCAAAGGCTGGCTTGAACTTTCCCGGCTTCTGCACAGAGGTGATCTCCGCCGCGTGTACGATGGGAAGAGACTTAGCGTCGTCCCCAGAAAACGCCTTCACTGATCGCAGCCGTCTCCCATAATCTGGCTCTGCGCTGTCGCCTGTCCTTGCGCGTTTGCGTACTTCGAGGGAGGTATCCGTGTCGCTTCCTTCATCGTCATCGTCACTGGACAACCGCTGTTCGGGAGTCGGGCGCTTTCGGTTCCGTAACGGCGTCAGTCGCCGCTTTGATGGTGGGAGGTCTCTATCCCCCGAGGCTGACCGGCTGGCGGATTCTCGAGTCTTCTTCCGAGGTTCGGCGGAGAGATTTCGCGACGAAGGCTTATTTGCGACTTGGGATGACGGCCGTGAGGGAGGAGCAGGGCGCGACTGTACCACCTGACGAATCTGCGGCTTCTTCGGCTGAAGCGAAAAGCCTCCTCTTTGGAGGTGATCAAAGAATCCCATCGAGTAGTAGTGGCGGTCGGGCGGGCTGGGATATAGTACGAAAAAGCGAAGAGAAAAATCAAACTCAGAAGAAAGAGAGGGGGCAATATGGACAAAGAAATATTTATACTGGCAGTAACATATGTACGACAAACTGCAGAGTAACGAGAGAAAAGGGTAAAAGAGCGCGTGAAGCAAATGCGAAAATCCAGCCCCGGCCCGCGTGAGATCGATGCCAGGTGAAGAAAGGCAGCACTCGGTGACGGTCAATAAAGTTGCCACTCTTAGTCATATCCACTCCCATGGCTCTGGGTCTTCTACATTGAATCAGTGATTTTATGTTCTGTCGGCTGGTTTACGGGTATCAGATCTGTCTCGACTTGTCTATGTATTATGTACAGACATGGGAATCTATTTTTGCTTCTTCTTTGCCAGTCGCTTCTGAGCCCGCACGTCCTTCTTCATTCTAGAATCCACGATCTTGTATTTACCCTTCACTCCCTTGGGCCGACCAGAGATACCCCTGTTGCTTCCCTTGGCAACAACCAACTTCGCCTGTTGCTTGGGTTTCTTCTTGGTCGCCCTGCTCATCATTCGTGCGATAGCCTGGGCCTTGTCCCTCTCGCTCAGGGTGTCATCATCCGCCAGTAGCGCGGACTTCTTGCGAAGTTTTTCTATCCGCTGGGCTGCCTTGAATTTCTTGCGGCCCTTGGCTTCCATCACCTTCTTGATAGGTCGAGCATTGATAGCGCGCATCTTCTCTTGAATTGCTGCTGCTGCTGCTTTGGTGATTGGGCGGACTGGTTTACTGTGCTTGCCCTCGTCGTCAATGAACCATTCTGGGAGACCGTCGACATCCCGGAAGGCGTATCGGTTGAATCCGTCATCGAATACATCATGCGACTTCTTTTCTCCAGTAGCCATCTGCTGAGCCAGCGCCATAGCTTCTGCTGTAATAATATCAATGTCTAGAAATGTAGTTAGCAACGATTGCCTTAACCCATATTATGCTCTTTGGTGTTACTTACCAAGCTGGCCATTCTTCTTCCGCGGTTCTTCGGCCTCTTCGAACTCGTCATCTGAAGAGTCTTCGGATGGCTTACTGTCCGTGGTACCGGTGGCCTTCTTCCGTTTCTCAGATACGGCTTTGCTTTGCGGTCGCTTTTCTTCCACTGCCTCTTCGTCCTTATCCTCCTCGTCTTCATCTTCTTCACCTTCTTCGTCCTCTTCGTCCTCTTCATCTCCAACACTTTCCAAACCCTGGAAGATGTCCTGGTCAAAGAATAGCGCGGCGTTATTAGAGAGAGCTCCATTTGAAGGGGCGGCACGAGCTTCTGTCTCTGCATCCTCTTCCTCTTCGTCATCACTTCCTTTGTCTGATCCAGAGAACCCCTCCCACTCCTCAGCTTCGTACTGCTTGCGAGCTTTCTTTGCTCGCAGTTTCGAATCCTTATCTTCTTTGCGGCCTTGATACTGCTCGTATAGCGAGTCGAGTTCCCTCTCTAGACGGTCCTCTTCGTCGTCGCTTCCGGTGTATTCCGACTCGGATTCGGATTCTTCGCTCTCACTCTCAACTGTGATTTCTTTCCCTGACGCCATGGCATCCTTTGCTCCAGCCTTCTCGGCACGTTTAAGTGAGAATGTGGCGTCATCTCCCCCGGGCCCTAACTGCTCCATTCCGATATCCATGGGAGTTGTCATGTGCATCTGCATTCGAACGATTTCTTTGCGCTTCTTTTCGTTCTCTTTGCGTCTTTCCTTCTTGCTCCTCGTGCTCTCCTTTTCTTTCAGGCGATGGAGTTCTTCTTGAATGGCAAGCTCATCGTCCATGGGAGCAATCTCAGCCACTTCTTCGGTTTCATCAGTCTTAGCTGGTCCCTTTTTCACTACCAGCCCAAACTTCTCGCGAACCTTGAGACGCCACCGGAGAAGGTTTCTAAACTCCTTTTTACCCAGGACTTTCAAATCCTCACAGCAATTGCGGATCTCCTCTGTGGTTTCTGGTAGCCGATCCAACGTAGCCAACGCAAGGTCTCCCCCGGGCAGTTGTTGGAAACTCAGCTTGTTGGCCGAACCGAGAATTGCAATTGGATCTGTGGTGTTGATGAAGTCCGTTACTGGAACCTCCTTGAACTGGGTCCAATCGCCTTCCTCATAACCCTCTCTCTTTCGCTTCTTCTTTTCGGGGTTGAACACCTTAGCTTCGTTATTGGGCGTAGGGTCTGCAAGTTCCGCAAAGACATGCTTCGGGTCAAGGAACTTGGGGTCCATGCGCTTTGGTGCTTTGTAACCACGGCAGACAACGAAAATTTCGGCGGAGACATTCCGGGAGGATGGAGGCTTGGTCGCCTCCACGGACGAGAACAACTGCTTAAAAACCCACAGTAAAGGGTTGTAATCCTTTGATCGGAAAACCTTGGTGACGAATGTACCACCCTCAGCCAGAAAATCCGTAGCAAGCCTAAGAGATTCAAGCACCAACTCCGCCTGAGAGAACGCATCCTGAACCCACGCCGCGCCAACATTCGGCGCACCATCGTGCAGAACTGTATCCGCCTTCCAGTGCTTAAGATGTGATCGGATCGTAGCGCGACATTTGTCAGTCGTGATATCGCTCTGGAAGGTAATGACTCGGGGGATGGGTTTGATGGGGGCCAAATCAACACCAACGATTAAGCTCTGAGCAGGCATGCATTCCGCAGCAACTTGACACCATGACTTATCTAGTTGTTAGTATAATCCAAAGGATCTAAAGCATCTAGGGAACTCACTCCAGGTGCCGCGCAAAGATCCAGCACAACCTTGCTCTTTTCCAAGAAGCCATATTTCTTGTTCAGTTGAACCAATTTGAACGCAGCTCTTGCTCTGTAACCCTTTTCCTTCGCAAGGCGATACCACTTATCCAAACGACCCTTGCCGTGCTATAAGAAGGTCAGCATTTAGTGAACTTCTAGTGAAAATATTTTCACTGAACCAAATCAAGGTACCTTTTTCTGAATCGCCATTGTGCAATGCCGGTGGTCGAGATAGTCTCGGCAGCAACCCGGGGCGACAAGATTAACCTGATGGAAAGGCCTGCTCTTTTTGAGAATCCGAGTTTATCCAAAAGAAAAAAAGTTATCGGCCTGGATCTAGCCCCACAATTTCCCCTTCTTAGTCACATGTGGCAGTGACGGGCACCAGCCACCGTTTTATGCCTGAGGCAAAAAGTTAAAGGCGGTGACGCCCGCTGATAGCATGCATGTGACGTGTGTTACCAATGGTTGGGTGGGAAAGTGTCGGAACAATAACCTTGCCATAATCAATAATTCAGCTCTAATTTTAGACCGTTGTCTTTAACAGCGACTGCCTTTGTACGAATTTTAGCACCTCGCGTACCCCAGCTTGTATTTAGTTTCGGTGATGTTCTTATTGCAGCTTCCATGGCGTCCTCGGGTCCTCGCAAGAGAGTAAAGCCTAGCCCCCAATCGCCTGAGATCTCCCCGAACGGCGAACGGTCCAATTCGAGAGGGAGCCTAGTAAGTTTGGTCTCTTCCCAGTGTGATCTACTTCTTTTTCCAAGTGAAAGTTGTCTGGAAATCGATAGTTCTGTAGCTGATTTGTATGAAAGTGGTATTCAAGCGTCTGGCCGTCAAAAGCGGCCCCTGTTACCGAGGTTGCCCGTGAGAGCATTTCGATGGCCAAACCCAACTCATCCATCGCCGCGTCTGTATCTACACCACAACTTGACTCTCCAAAACAACAACGGCATCCTTCTCTCCAGCTAACCAAACGAGTGTGCGGATCAACAAGATCCCTCCCCGCCAACGCTACAACGACCCGCATCAACATTGCTTCAGATGGTTCCACATCGGCCCCCGCAGAGGATCTCGAATCGGACCGTGCTTCGCCAGGGAGAACGACTGATAAGGAGGCATCAAATGACAACAGCGGAGTAGTCGCGGGTGATTCAGAGGAACCCCAGTCGGACGCAACTGAAGAGCCTGCGAACTCGGGCAACGCGGTCACGGCTGTAAGTCAACCTAGTGGATGGCTTTCTTGGGTATACGCACCGTTCGCAAACGATAAGCCTACGTCGAGTGAACCGACAGCAAAACCGACTCCAAAACAGCTGCCAGAACCTGGATCGTCAGCTTTGGACCAGTCTTTGCAAGAAGCAACACGAGACCCTAGCCCAAAAGACCTAAATAATCCGCCAGAGGTTACGGAAGTCGCGCCCGCGTCGCAAAAGCGCTCTTGGCTTCAGATGTGGTACGGATCATCCTCATCTAAAGGGCCTGAGGAGCCTAAGGATGAGCCATCCGGGAACGCAGATGAGCAGAATCCTCCTACTCCAACCGCATCAGCCGGTCCACACGAAGAACAAGATACTACAAAAACAGACAGTGGCTCAGCTACTCCAACTAGTACGAGCAACAGGGCGTCTGCCTGGTCTTTCTTCTTCAGAGATTCTGCCAAAGACACTATACCGGGGAAACCGCAAGAGGCCCAAGCAGCCGAAGCCACTATAAGTCGGGATGTGCCTCAAGACCAAGTGGCGAGTGGCCCGGAGACTAAAACCGGACAAAAGCCACAAATAATTAACAAAGGAAGCGTTAAATTCAAAGCCTCCGCCAGTAGTCAGTCCAGGCCAGACACTGCTGTATCACAATTACCGAATGCTCCAGAGGGCCCCGCCCTGGCCCCGGCCCCGACTGCTCCTGAGGCCTCTAAACAACTGCAGAAGATCATACCAAACCAAGTTCTCCCGCATTTCAAGGATACATTTGCTTTCCAAGACAGGCCAACACTGCTCCAATCGATCGGTCGATTCCTCCACTATAACAAGGAGGCCAATAACCAACATGTCTATAAGGTCCCTCATCCCCCGCGCATTAAAAGGGCACTCGCAATAGGAATCCATGGTTACTTTCCTGCTCCTTTGATACGAAGTGTCCTTGGTCAGCCGACTGGAACATCTCTCAGGTTTTCCAATATGGCCGCGGAAGCTATTCGCAAATATACAGAAGACAACGGATATAAATGTGAGATTGAGAAAATAGCTCTAGAAGGCGAAGGACGTATCGCCGAACGAGTTGATCTACTTTGGAAACTACTTCTCAATTGGATGGAGGAAATCAGACGCGCTGATTTTATTCTGGTTGCGTGTCACAGTCAGGGTGTTCCAGTTGGAATCATGCTGGTTGCTAAGCTCATAGCATTTGGCTGCGTTAACGCCAATCGGGTTGGAATCTGTGCAATGGCTGGCGTAAATCTTGGACCGTTTACGGATTACAGATCCCGATGGATCAGCGGCTCTGCTGGAGAACTATTCGAGTTTGCTTTGCCGTACAGCCAGGTCTCCAAAGGTTACGAGTCCGCTTTAAGAACCTGTATAGACTTCGGCGTACGAATTTCCTATGTTGGGAGTATCGATGATCAACTCGTCTCGCTAGAGGTAACTGGCCCCATAACCCGCCAGTAATAGCCAACAATCCGAGGACTAACATAAAATAGTCATCCCTATTCTCCCCCGTGTCTCACCCATACATATACCGAGCCGTCTTCGTCGACGGTAGGGTTCATGCCCCAAGTTTGTATGTTTTACCTTCTCCGCACAAGCCAGTGCCGACATCTAAATGCTAACTTCTCCATAGCGTTTCACACTTGGTCGGATTCGCTCTCAAACTCCGCAACCTCGGTATCTCAGACCACGGTCTCATCCGCGAACTTAGCTCTCCTTTAGCAGGCAGCCTTTACACGGGAGAAGGCCACTCCCGACTCTACGACGACGACGCCGTATATCGGTATGTCACCTATTACTCCCATTTTTCTTCCTCCCAAAAAGAAGAATTCTCGCTAACAAGCACCCCAGACTCGCAATTGAATTCGCCCTCGAAACATCTCCTGTCTCAAACGCACCCCTTAACATCAAACGGAGTCATCCACCCCCCACAACAAACCCATATATTCTCCCATTTGCCATGCGTGGTCTCCTCGAAGAGGAATATGTGCGACACGAATTATACAACGAAACCATGGAACTCTTGAAGCAGTTTGATGACTGGAAGCCCACAAGCAAAGTCCTCAAAGATGTCAAGTTCCGCTTAGAAGGCATACGCTCTAAACTTTAATTACACTGATATACCTTGGGAAGTTTGCGTCTTGCTGTGTTGTATCGAGCCTTTTATCATTAATACATAAAGTAATAGAGTGAGAAATATACTATCTTTTAGGGCGAGGGAGCGGAACTTTGAAGATCAACAGTCTAAGTAAGAACTAATGGATAGGCCTACACATGATATGCTTATATACACTCCGGATGGATGGAAATCAACATAAATCAATTCAGTAGTGGGGTATATGTCAAACCAAGAAAATAGGTATTAATATATATAATAGCTTCGATCATTACTATCCTAACCCCATACACGAGGTCGCAATTTTGTTTTTCGCAGGGTCCAATATGCAAAATGCAGCTGAGGTACTATCTACCCCTGTAAGAACGCCGTGTTGTATGCACCTTGAATGTCATCTGAGTTCGCTGTCAGCTTGATTCGCCGTGCCATCAAATCGTTACTCACCTTTCATTCCATTTAATGCCTCATAAGAAATCGTATAGTTCGATGTGGCGTTAATAATCCGTTCAAGTCCTTGGCGGAGTTCTTCTGTGAACCTATCAGACGGGGTGTTGCCTTGGTTGTTCCCGAATTCTGTCGGCACCTGATTTGCTAAATTCGTTTGATAGAATATCATCAGAAGGGCATAGCTGCCTTGCATTAGACAACACGCAAATGACGGCATAGTTCTCGGATATTGGTTGAGAGGTAGCGATTGCAGTGCTTGGTGCGGGCTATTGCAGCCAGTGAGCGGTTGAGGCACAGGTAGACTTTGAAACATGTGGGATATTAATAGGGCCGCCCTCAAGCAAACCCTTGCGGAGTGTTGGCTGGTATAAGGAAATTCGTCAATGAACGAGTACTGAGGTAGGGTTTGGAACTCGGACGATGTGGACGATGTAGATGACGGTGCGTACTCGCTCGAGGATGAATGTTTGAACTGATCCAACCTAGTACATGAGCAGCCAATATTCGAAATCTCACCCGAAGGCTTTAAGCTCTTATTGGCGCATTCCGAGGTCGGCTCAGATGAATTAGCCGCGGTTAGATCACAATGCCTTTTGAGAAATATCGGGATGTCCGAGAATGCTCTGAAGCGATGAATCTTGATCTGAGAACTGAATCGAGTGTCAACATATGATATAATTTTACTTGCCATTCAGTCAGCAGTTACCTTGACAGCTTTATCCTTGATATCGCACGGATACTCCGCGCCGTTGTATGCTCTGGTAGATTACCATCAACAGACCGAGATACCAATGCCGGTAGGTTCGATTGCGACAATATTGCGTTGGACCAGGTGTCGAGTCGCTGCATGCTCTCAGAAATGTATGGCATATTGGTCCTCGTAGGAATGCATTTCTTAAGATCGATGACGAATTGAGTTGCCGTTACCAGTATTTGCTGAGATTGGATCAAGATAGACCAGCCCTGTGGATAACGTTGAACGGGATATTGCTTATGGGTCAGGGATTACAGTTACTTACATCAGGATCGGTAGCAAACCTAGGATAAGGCGTAACAAACTGCGGGTCATTCGCGTCGATGGAAAGAGGCTAGTGTTACAGGCGTTAGAACAACGTTGAGGGAAGATTGACCAGGTGAACTCACTGTCGTACTAACAATCGAGCCTTGAAGGACACAGTAATACTGTTTGAAGAATGTGAAAGTCAGCGGCTGAAGTAGGATATAGAATAAGGATAGGTTTACCGTCATCCACCATGCCCTCCTTCGGGCTTCCGCAAATCCATCATACTCTTCGCCAAGAGAATGCAAGGACATATCCAGTGCTATTGCCAATGCTTGGCCAGCACGGTACCTCATCTTTAGGAGATTCCCACGCTGGGTATACTCGTACACAGAGAGGATTAATAAGGCAAAAATGCTCTCAAGCTCTACAGGAGTTTGAGGATGAAAGGGTTCTCGATCGATTAAATGGCGATCACTGCCCGGAGACTCAAAGGGGTTTGATGGGGAAGCATGAAGTTCACAATCGGATTCGATGCTAGCATTAGCCATTTGCGCGAAGGCATGCGCAAATGTCCGGCGTCGGATGACTGAGTTAGGAGATGACGGCTCCGAGTCATTTGAGTGAGGTACTAGTGCTAGAACGGCAGATATTGCCAGACTGAGTGGAGAGCGAGGTTGATAAACGATAGCTGGTTCCTCGGTGGGAGATTCTAAGTAGGAACCGACGCCGTCCAAGGGACTGTCAACGGAGGCGGGCGCTACTCTCGGTGGCAGTATTGGAAAATAGTTATGAATGAAATCATAATAGGCATTTAATCTGGTTTCATGATTAGTATAGCCCAATGCCATGCAGGGAGTAACCTACATTTCGTGTTCACTGCCGTATGTCCTTACTACGGATGGTGAGGATGTGCTTGATGAGGACGGGGTGGGTTCCATTTGAACCTGAGTGTTACCGCCATCATTCGGAGCGAATAAACCTGCAAACAGTGATTGAACATCCGATGGGAAGTCTAAGTTTCTGAGTCCAGCACCAGGGCTGGAAAGCACATCGATCTGGCCGAATAGGGCTGCTGCTGTTTATTAGCCTGATTTCAGGATCTGCCGGGGTTTGGTTAGATGGACATACCGTCCTCAAAATCCGGGGTCACTGGTGTGAGAATACGGTTCACAACATCACCTTGTTTTTGCTGAACAACGCCTTCTGGTGGAATGGGTGTTTTCTTTTTCTTCCTTGGCCCCCCACGCTTACTCGGCAGATAGGAACATTTTCTCTTCTTGCTAAGACACTGAACAGCGAGACGATTTGTCTCAGCATCAGCCAGCCAAACCTCAATTATAACAGGGCTAGGGAGAGAACCCAAAAGACAACAGAGAGAAGACCTACGTTGGCGCAAGGATCCTGCCCATCACAACGAGTCCTCGAAGCACGACTGTAATCAGGCAGTCAGTTGATATACATAAAATAGTGTTTGCAGGTAGGTTTGAATCGAAAGACAAGCTTTGCTCCAGACAGAAAGGGGGAAGAATCAGGGTCCACAGGGACAGAATTAAGCCATGGCGTTCCTTACCAAGCTAAACAGGCTACCTTGACTGGAGGCTTTGCGAATTTCTTGCGGACAACAGTGGGCCTCGACGCGATAGACTGTGTAACTGTTGAGATACCATTAAGATTCCCGTGGTGTTCAACTTGGTCCAAAACCATGATGGATTCCGAGAAATTCGTCGGTCAACGTACGGGCGTTGAGAGTACGTTGGCGAGGCCCGAATCTTCGTTGGCGAGGCCCGAATCTTCGTCGGCCTGGTTCATGCAGCCTTTTGGAGGAGAGCGTACTACCATCACCCGCAAACTAGGTAAGACTGTCGGGATGCGCATCGCTCCGTGAGGCGGAACAGTGCAATCGTCAAGTTTCCCCCTTGTCTCATCAACCACGGGGAAAGCCGATATCAAATGCAGTCAGGGCCCGAGAGAGTGGTCTGATATAATATAGAGCGTGGATCGCCCGTTAGTCGCAAAGGGACCAGGCGGGCTTAATCAGCCATTGTTGGCTGACGACCAAATCCCGAACGCCCACTGTTCGGGATTTGGTCATGACAGGAGCGGCTTAATGTGGCGTGGTCGGGCTTCACATAACAATAATAGTCACTGCGAAGATCATGCAGGCCCTGGGGAAGGCCAACATTGGAAATCACTCAATTGGACGAAGAATTTGAAGAATGGGGCTATCGCAGCCCTGAGATCGAGCACATCATCTGAATGATCGGATCGCGGCCTCCAGTGCGCCTTCCGTTTTCTCGGGTTTTCCTCGCTCTTGCCATTTTTGGTCCTCTGAGATCACGTGTCACGGGCTTCACTCGGCCCTGCTGTCTTTCCAGGTCCGGTCAAGCCTTCCTCCGGCTCGATCCGAAGTTTACGGTGGAGAGGAGCTTTGGTTGGCATCAATTTCGTATCTGATATGTGATAATAGTTACTTACATATTGAACCTCTACATGGCTTTCCAACTCATACTAGTATAGCAGTATCTAAAGCTTGGTATAATGCATTATAGAGAGATGCCCGGTACCCGCGTGACGCTGGCCCACACACTGTCAGGAACGACTACCGGAAGCTTATGCCCTCGCAGTTGCTGATCAATTAGCCATGTTCCCACGACAAACTCCGCGCGCGTCAACAGACCAATCTTCTGTTCGTCCACGAGGTCCCAGACTCGCTCTAGGACGTGGTCCGGTAGGCGGCTTCTCGACCAGATATCTTGAACCACAAGATTCACAACCATCTCTAGAGCAGCTGGGGGATACATGCCCGGCGGGATTCCATGCTCCGTGGCTTTCTTGTCTGCCACTTGATCAGGAGGTATGAGTAGTCCTTTATTTGCAGCCCAGACGCCCTCATATCTCTTGCGCTCTTTCTCCGTGATTTCACTTCTCCATCGTTTTCGATCACCTTCCTGATGCTTATGAGGATGCTTACGGATGAGGTGATTTCGGTGTTGGCGGCGATTCCGCTCGTCTTCGTCGTCTGATTTGGGTTGCGTTCGGAGCGTCCCCCGAAGCCCTCCTGGGCTGGGATCGGCTGTGCGGTCCCTTTTATGCTGATGGTGGAGGCCCAATATGGACCGAGATCGGGATCTTCGTCTGCGTGATGGTGGTGGAGGCGGTGGCGATGGCCTCCTTGTTTGTAGTGCCCGGTTTGATGCGAGTGACGAAGCTGCGACTGCATCCGAGGTTCCATCTCTACTCACATCCGTAAGATTGTTAAGAATGCTTGTACTGCTGTGGTTCTGCGACTGGCTGTATAATGACATGGCACTCGGGGTGGATGGAAACGCTGGGGACCTATCGCGCCCCAAGTTAACGTGAGGTTCGTTTGCGTCGTTGGTCGCCACGGTTGCGGCTCGTCGCGGTGGAAGTGCAGGGGGGCGTTCCTCGGGCAGGGTGGATGCAGAAGTCTTGGAGCGAAGAGGAATAGGGCCGCTCGGAGACTCGAAACGGTTTCGATTTTCATGGCGGCGATCGAAAGACAGAGGTTCACTAAAGGCGGGTGAGGGTTTTCGGGGTACAGGTGGTGGGACAGGGCGCGGCTTCGTTATCGGTGGTCGGGGAGATGTCGAAGGTTTGGGCGAGACGGACCTCTGGCCAACGTACGGCTTTGGGGGTGAATGTTCTTGATGATCATCAAAGTACGGGTCCAGTATCCGCGAGCTTGCTACTGGCTTTCGAACGGGGATAGGCGACGGCAGTGCCTTTCCAATCCGTTGTAACTGGGCCCTTTGCGCATCCACGCCTGTAGTCTTGCTATTTGGTCCATTCGAGCTTCCCGCAGCGATCTCAGCCGCAAGCAATTGGGGAGTTTTCTGGCGCGTAATGTCTGGTACACTTCCGGCCGCACTTTTGGGTCTGTTGTTCGGCTCAAGCGTAGCTGGAGGTGAGCTAAAGAGGGCGATTCTATCTTTGATGGTACCAGGTCCCGGCAGTTCCGGCAAGGGATCGGGGTCGGAATCGAGGAGCGAAACGGGCGGGCGGCCTGCCATGTTCAATGGAGAATGTGATCTGGGGGGTGTGGCATGGTTGAAAGCTAGCAGAGCTCCCTGTAAAGCAGCCCGATTCGGAGAGGTGTTCGCGTTCACATTATTGCGGGGAGGCAGTCGGCGGTCCCGCGAAGGGGTCGAACCTGGTTTGGCCATTCGTGGGACGAGCCTAAGTCTGGACCATGGTCGAGCTGCAGGTGGAAGAATGCTCGGGTTTGGTATTGATATCGAGGTCGGTCTGTGGGAAACGGGTTGGAACTTGAAAATAGGGGTGACTGGGCTTGCATTGAGATGAGGCTCCTGCGTCAGCCCGTTGTCTCAGCCGAAAGTCCTCATAATGAGCACATGCGGAGTTTCAAACGTCAACAGCGTTGCTGTGTCTCCGCTTGAATATTCTATTTTTTATTCGCCATCATTTAACCGAGCAGCAAAGGCGACATGACGGATAACTGCCGGGCCCATAAACGCATTCGCAAATCGCAGCAGCGACAGCCCTGGCTCGCAGCATCTCGGACTTCCCCGCTTCCTCCCCCAGTCTTAAATCTGGCTTAATATCAACCGACTTCTTCAGAGGCTCGAAATGTGTGATCGGCCCACTTTCACACGACTAGCTCTGCTTCGAGAAACTGCGTCTCTTTCGCGATGCGCCGGAGCTATCTGCTCCTCTCCTATGTCTCCCTGCCCTGATGCATTCCGCTACAATGCCATTTTCTTGTCGACTTTGACTCAGTCGTCCATGAGGCAGCATGACCCCGGAAAAGAGCGATACCAGCCAAGGTACTTGCAGTCCTCTCCGTAACCCACCCCCAAATCTCCAAACCTTCATCTCCGCTCCCCCGCAATCCAGCCACTTTGGAGTTTGGAGGCAATCATGAAATAACAATCCACCACAGAAGCTTCAGACCCGCAGGAAGCTGAAGCAACAGCTAGACCTGGCGGTGCCAACAATGGTCGTGAAATTGAAGAGAGCTCGTCTGTTAGCGGCCAAACAAAGTGCTCGATCTGCCAGAGCACGTTCAGGAGACCCGAGCACTTGAAGCGCCATTTTCGCAGCCATACCAAGGAGAAGCCCTTCGAGTGCACTCAATGCGGCCGTCATTTCTCCAGAACGTACGTTAGAGCACCCCTTTTCCCATTCACCGCCGCCCTGGCAGCATCTGTTGCTGAGTATTTTGCCGCCTCGTCTAACTATCACCAGTGACACGCTTCATCGCCATGAATTGAGTCATCACACCATAGGCACTGACGGAGGGAAAGACCGCACACATAGAATTACTGTCAAAACGTTTCGTGCTTGTTACAAATGTGCGCTTGCGAGGGTGCGTTGTAGCGGTGGTATTCCGTGTACTCGTTGCGAAAACAGGTCTCTCGAATGCCAGTATCCGACCGAGCGACGATCCAAAGCCAAGGTTCAGAAGGCCACGACCCAAACGATATCGCTCGGTGGGAAAGGCGCGCTCTCCGGATCAACCTCACATCCCTTCTCTGCGCATGGTCCCGAGGCCTCTCAGAACAAAGAAAGTGGACACCTCGTCGGTCGACCCGGATATCAAATGGGACAGTTTCAACTGCACGTGCCGGAGTCCCATAACGTTTCTACGTCCCGTTCAGATGGTATGCTGGCGCCCAATGTCCATGCGCACTTGGAACATGACAGAGATTCGCCTTCCTTAATTCGAGCGGACGTTGCTGCAGTCTCGGAATCGTTCCCCCCGTACGGGAGTGTAAACCAACAATTATATCCCCAGGCACCGTCAACTCAGGTCCAACCCCCTCTAGCGGTTGACCAAAAGCGACTCAGCTATCCATTAGACGGGCAACATAATGAAGTTCCTCCGCCTGGTAACTTTGTTGCCGGGATTCCGGGCTCGGACAACGCACATGTACAATTAGGCTTCCCGCAACCGCTTCTAGGTCAATCCGCAGTCCCTACAATAAATTGGCTGTCAAGTGACTTTTTGCTCGAATCGGCGCCTGATCAAGGTTTAACACCTGGGCCCCAGCACCCTTTTCAAGCGGGCGTGTTCGATGGTTCGTTAAGCCAGACAACATGGCTACCTCCGGTTATTAATACGGAGCCTCAGGGCTCTTCTTTGTCCGGGAGTATCTCTCAAACACCATCTGGAACTACCTCGCTTGGCGATGTAGAAAGCCCCGGTCATTTCGCTCGGGGTGTGCGTCAGCAATCACAATCAGGGCCATCCAAACGACCCACGGACCATACTATTGATGAGCCAAGTGAACGACTTCCAAAGCACAGGCGAACTCAGTCATCGTGGCCGACGCAAAATGCCGATTCTCTCGATATATTCCTGAAATTTCAAAATAGCAAACCTCAGTTTGCATTCCCGCCAACTCAGGAGCTACAAACGGATTCCGTGCCTGACACCCCGGTTGGTTGCAACCTTGAACCTACAACGTACGACGAAATACACCACGCATTTTTGCGTCTGTGTTGTACAGAGAACTTTCTGTATTCCAAGTTCGAATCGAGCAATTTTCCAGACACACAAACACTATCGAATTTTCTTCATCATTATTTTCACTTCTTCCACCCCATATACCCAATTTTCCATACTCCAACATTTAATCCAAACAAATGCCACTGGATAGTCACGCTTGCGCTAGCCACAATAGGCAGCCACTCTGCAAGCTTCTGTGAGCAAAACGGGACGGCTACGGCTTTCCACGAGTTTCTCCGTCGAGCAGTCTGCGTTGAGGTGAGTAGTACTAATTTCTGTGCATGCTGGCGACCTCTTCTTGGTAGCTAATTGAGAGTTTCAATCTAGAAAGAGAAGAGCCAATCTCAACCCCTCCCACTCTGGCTCTTTCAAGCAATGTTACTTGATTGCATTGGGAGACTCCACGGAGGCAGTGAAAATGGCAAGATTTCCGCACTTGGCGACTTCGGTGATCTCATCAACCTTGCAACGCGTGAAAAGTTCCTGTCGCGCTCAGACAATCCGACTACTGAATCAGATCAACCGCCCGATGAGCAACAATGGACGCTATGGGTTGAAGAAGAATCTCGAAGACGTACTGGATATCTGATATGGGTATGAGACACCGTGATTCCCTTATTGAAGTGACATGCTAATTGACACCAGCTTGTGGATTGTACGACTTCCTACCAGTTTGACACGAAACCACATTTTTCTTTAGACGACGGCCAAGCACCCCTTCCCTGTAATGAGAAGATCTGGCACGCAGCCTCGTCTCGTATATGGAAAGGTCTTCGTGAGGGAAACTCAGGTATGCCTATTTCACGTATGTTGTCCCCTAATTCAAGGCTGACATTTACGTTGCAGAGCAGGAAAAGATTTCCCTTTACGACGCGGTACTGACTTTGTACATCGAAAAGAGACTTATACCCGAAATAGGCGAGCTCAGTCACGTTCTGCTAATACATGCGCTATATCATCGAATGTGGGAAGTTGGAGAGTACTTCCGCCGTCCACTCTCATTTTGGAATCCAACGGCAAAAAGGCAGTCCCGAAAGCTAGCCATTCCATCAGGATCTGTTTGGCTACCAGGAATCCCTTCGTATTCGAAATGGCGCAACAGTGCGTGTGATTGCTTGGATATCCTCCACTGGACTGCGAATGGCACCATAGCCAAAGCAAACGGACATGAACACCCCACAATCTTGCATCTCCACACAGCCCGTATCATACTTCTCGCGCCGTTCCGGGAAATTCGGCATCTAGTAAACCTGCTAGCAACTCAGAAGGTCAACTGGGAAGACCGCCAGCAGGTTATTGAGTGGCATTATGTGTTGCGCTGGATCAAGCACGATCAATATAAAGCCCGTTTAGCGGTCATTCATGCCGGATCGGTGCTATACCATGTCCGCAAGTACTCCACCAAGGCGTTCCACGAACCAGTAGCCACCTATCTTGCAATACTCACGCTATGGGCGTACGGACTGTGCTATAAGCAAGCTTTTCCCGACCTCGCGACTTCCCGACGCGACGCAGCAATCGGACCTAGCGTTATCAACCTCGACCAGCCGTGCTCTGACGAGCTGGTCCAATCCTTCGTTAGGGAGGGTCAGATGATGAAAGGGATGTTGACGAATGTAGGAGATATCTGCGCGCCCCATGGGCCGGACCAAATTTTGCGAGTTGGCTGCGAAACACTCTCTGGTCTTCACTCCTGGGGCTTGGCGAAAGCATTTATGGTAACTTTGATGAGGCTTATTGATTTGGTATGATATATATATATTTTCCCTTGTTATTCGTTATGACGGGAACCACAAGTGGCTGGACCATCAAACCCCCATTCGTTAATGTTATGATGTTGCTAGTTGGTGAGGTTCCCGCACATTAAGATCTTGATACCTTGTATTAGAAATATAGTATCGATTATTCTCTCACGATTTGCCCATAATTCTTATAAATAAAGCATTGTAGGTCTACTTTCGCTGTTTTTGTCCTAGGGTGTATTTGGGGTTCATACGGTCAACACGTTACCTGTTGTATAAAGCTCTGAACTACGTATAAGTTACTTACATTGAGAAATCCCAACTCGGCAGAGTGAACAACCACCCGACTCAATAACTTAGAACTCAATGCAGACCTTCCCAATATGCTGCCCACTAACCAGATACTCGAAAGCACTGACAACTCCCTCCCGCGTAAACCCAAACGTCTTCTCAACAGGAACATCCAAATCCCTATTCCCAATAAACCTAACGACCTCCTCAAGCAACTGCTTCGACCCAATCATAATCCCACGCACAATCGCACCCTTGCTCAGCGCCAGCCCTGCAACATCAGGCATCTCCTCCTGGCTCGCGGACGCAAGGAATCCAATCACTGAAATCACGCCGCCAAATGCAAGGGCATTAATCGATTGCTTGATTGTGCCTGATCCGCCGTTCTCGAAGATGTAGTCTACTCCTTGCCCATTTGTGATGCGCTGCGCCTCGGTGGCCCAGTCGGGGTTGGCCTTGTAGTTGATGGTGTGGTCGACGCCGTACTTTTCTTTGACGTATTGAAGCTTCGCGTCTGAGGATGACGTTATGATTGTTGTTGCACCGGCGGCTTTGGCGAGAACGAGGCCGGTTATGGAGACGCCGCCAGTTCCTGAGTAGACGAAGTGTTAGTATGCAATATCTGCGTATTTCATGGTATAGATTGGGGAACGCGAGTAAGGTTTAGAATGAGCACTTACCCTGGAAAAGGACCGTTTGTCCAGGGCGGATAGGAATAGCACCGTACAACGAGTTCCAAGCTGTAACACCTGTACAAACAACACTAGCCCACTGCGCATAGCTCAGAGTCGACGTAGAAGGGATCTTGACAACAGCATTGTACGGAACAGCAATGTACTCCCTGAGAACACCGTCGACAGGCCCGCCCAGTCCTCCACCCCAGGACTTAATAGGACCGTATAGAGAGGAAGGATCAAAAGCGATGACGGCCTTGTCACCAATTTCAAAGCCCGAGACACCCTCGCCGACTTTGACGACGTCTCCGGCTGCATCGGAGCCAGGTACGACATTGTCTTTCACGGGGAAAGGGTATTGGCTTGTTGCGATTGCGATATCGCGGAAGTTTAGGGCAACACTGCGGATTTTGATGAGAACTTCGTGTTTGGAGGCTTGGGGACGGGGCTCGGTGGTTGAGGTGAGTCTGGACCAGCTATCACGCTGCGGAAGACGGAGAACTGTTTGGTTGGACATGGTGGTTGTGAGTTATGATGATCGAAATGTGTGGTTGCTGCATATGCTTGGGATATACATTGTCAACGGGCGGCTGTTATATATGCTGCTGTTATTTCTTCTCCAATTCATCGAATGCGATGTAATTGGAGATTACCCCCAAATTCGAAATAGCAGCTTGATTTGTGATCACATTAATCGTCCACAATTACTGTGAAACTTTGAATTACTCGTTGAAAAAGATGCGGATTGTATTTTTTTAACAATCATGGTAGAGGCGAGTTGGGGTTGGAAATCAGCCATGGCGAAAGCATTTGTAAGCTTGAGCAGGATGGAAAACAAACAAGACTATTGATATAGTAAAGAATAAATAAATAATATAAATACAAACATCACTTTTAGAAGGCCGCTGAATGGGGAGAGAACGATGGAATGGACAGACCTGCTACAAAAGGTCAACGAGAGCTCGCAACATTCGCGATGGACATACTAACCCTTTTTAATTCTAGTATTTGACCAGAAACACTGCGTTGAAGATACTTAAGATGCACGTCTTTGGATTTTCTACTACATAGACTTGTTCTCTTACAGAAAAAATGGCGGAAAGATATGACAAAATGAACGCCAGCTGCCAGTAAACTAATCGCGACTTATCTCAAGGCTTTCGTGGATACATATAATCCAACCCATTATGGCTCGATCAATAATTAAGGAACGGGTCCACTGTCCGCTGAGCTTCCCGGTACTTATTCCACCACCACTGGTTGGCATCGTGCGGAATCACGCCCCAATGAGACATGGCCTTCTCCTGGGCTCCGTCCATACCAAGCCTTGCATAAGCTTGAATCCGGGTCAAGGTGGGCAAGCCGTCGTCGACCTCAAGCCGCAACTTAGACCCAACGGCTTCACGGTTGGCCCCGGCATTGGTTGTGGTAAGATATGTGCCCAAGAGAAGAACTAAAAGCGAAAATATTTGGATCAGGAAGCTGCTCATGCCGAGTGCAAGTGCGTGCACGCCAAGGGCAGCCCAGGAAGCAGCTCTCAGACGGTAAGTGCATTGTTGGCGAGTGCCGGTAAGCATACACTTGATGATGAGTATACGAGGACCGAGGATCGTAACAATTTTCGAATTTGGTAGGACCAGGAGCACCTTGACAACTTCGCTACCCGAACCCTCCTGGGTGATGCTGGACGCTGCGTCATTCAACAAAGAACGCATGTTATTGACCAGTAGCTGCCGCACGAGCACAGAGATTATCATGGCGAGAACATTGATCATACCCCATGCATCACCGATGATGATTGCAAATGCTAGGAGCGGCGCCATTGCCATGAAACCAAGAACCATGGCCGGGGCAGTGCTGCGCCAGGTAGTCGAGTTTTCCTCAAGTCTAACTCGGATCACAGTTGCGCTGTGTGTCGAGAGGAACGAATTGCGCCAGCGAGTGAACCAAGAGGCAATGTTCGGGGTTGTCGCTACTTCGGTAATATTGTGCGCAACGAATCCAAGCTCCGACTGCGCGATCTGGTTGTCCGCGACAACGAATGACCCGAAGGTGGGCAGCCAATCTGCCTGGGAATGGATAAGGTTGCCTATGGATATCCCAATAGACTTCTCACCGAGAATAGTCAAGAGGCCTAGCCCGGTGAGTTCAACAGGCGCCCATTCGGCTAGGCGAGGGAGAGGCGGGAAAGGAATTGCGAGTGTATTATGTTATACTTCCTGTTCAATATAAGAGGCAGGTCCGGGTAGCAAGAGATTCTGATCGTATGGGAAAGAGTGTATTCGTAGGGGCTGAGGGGAAAGGGACGATGGTGGGAGAGGAAGCGATAATTAAGCCACAAAGTCACAGGCAAGCAAACGAAGCATGCCCGTAGTCTTATTGTCCTCAGCCGAGCTTTATCAAACGCCTCATCTGCCTTTCCGGGGACTTGTCACAGAACCCTGCTGCATCCAGTTGATGGATGATGGCAGGATGTGTTTGATGAAAGAAAATATGAAGACTGAATAACTCTCAAAGACGTGTTTGTCATGTCGACGGCTCTTCTCCAATCATGTATAATATATGTCTGGTATATATGACTTGTTTGTTAAGTGCCCGGGAGCTGCGATTCTAGAGTGCTAGCAAGCACAGAAAGAGATCTCCCTATTCGGTGTACAATATCAAACGCATGAATACCGCTAGAGATCTCCGCCCAAAGTCGACTGATTGCCGCGGCAAGGCGGTTGATTCTGGCCACAGGGTCGCCCTCTTGATCTACCGTTTCTCGTAGATGGGTTTCTTGAACCAAACTCTGCGACATAGAAAGCAGTTGCTGCTCATCTCCGCGCAGTGACTTCACTCCGTCCACTCGAACAGTCTCCGCAATCTCCTGCAACCACATAGCGAGAAGCAAAGCACATTCAAGATGGCATATTGAGTGCTGAATACCCCAGTGTAATGCCTGCGTGTGTGCGACGTATGCAATACCCACTCGCACGGGAATACTGAGCGCATGGATGCATTGTAGGACTGTGCGATCTAGGGAAGGAGATCGTGTGAGCTGGATTTTGCGAACTTGAGTAAGGACCTTTTGACACTATCAGGGTCATCAAAGATCATTTCATGACACAGTGCGATGCGGGAATTAAGCCGAATATAGGCCAGCCGCAGTAGAGCTGTTGCATTGAATCCCAGCGGCCCTTTAGGCGAGCATGGGTCTAGTGTTGACTCCCACGTAGCTTCCCAGGAGCACTGCCAGGACCTAAGAGCTGTTTCTATGGTTTTTCGGAGTTCAGACTTTGTCAATGACATTTCCTGCCCAGAAAATATTGCATCTTGGACTTCAAGATAAATTTTTTGAACGAGCCCATGAATTAGCACATAGTTGGAAAATGATGAGATAGCACCTTCCTCACATATACTTTCCCCATTTGTTAGTCGATTCATAGTTTCTGGAAATCCAGGTTTGTGCAGAGCAGATAGCGCGCGATAGCGTTCCCATGGGGCTGAAGAAGCAGCATTCCATTCAGCTTCGCAGGATGGCAGGTAAAGGGAGACTTCGCGTGTCAAGATCATAGGGGGCACACTGAAAGCGATGCTGTGCGTGTTGAAAATAGTATAGGCCTCGAAAAATGTGCGCCGTCGCTGTTCGTGGGCCACCCACTCGAGCCATCTGAGATCTCGATCGTTGGTATTGTCTGATTCGTGCATTCGATATCGCGTACCATAAAGGCAAGCTGGCTCCACGTTGCTATGCTATCTTGTACTAAAGATTTCTGGCCCCATGAACTCACAACCATCGGGATAATTAGCGCTTGTACGGTGTGGATGTCCGAAATGGGTGAATCTGGCCCTCGCGTCCGAGACCTGGAGTCACCGTTCTCGTTGGTATTTGAGAGGAGACCAGAAGAGTGGCTTGGACAGCTTCCAGTAGCAAGAGAAGCCTGGGGTTTCTGGGTGAGCTGCCCGACTATATTTCTACGGTGCCTCAGGAGACGATAATCCAGAACAGACCGCGCAGCTCCATGAAAATGATGGCCGGTGGGATATTCAAATCGGTACATGGCTCCTATCGCAGCCATGGACAGGAGCAGCTCAATCCTGATATTACCTGCATCAAAGGTTGGTGGATGAAGGAAAGGAAGGTGACTCTGAAACCCCTTGAAATAACCCTCAAGGTAGCGGACCATGGCACATCTTGATGGCGGCGAAAAATTAGTTAGTGCATCCTGATACTGTGTGATCTCGCGCAAAATTATTTTGTAGGTTTCTGATGACACAGCCCACGGGCATCTCACTGCATCTGACCCAGCGTCTAGCCTGGTATTCTGTAGTTGGTCCCCTACAGATGGGAATTTGGGTGGACGCTCCGTGATGGGGTTCGTCCCCAGATCAGCACGAAATGTCGCTTCTGACTCAGGATTGTTTTGGGTTGGGAGTATCTCTGGTGGGCCTTGAAAGGGTGCTTGGGACGCAGAGTCCCTCGGGGAAGAGGGTTGATGAAAAAGATCGTATAGAGAGACGTCAGTGTCCAGGAACTGTGACGGTACAAAATTTGGGAATGAGAATGCATCATTTCCCCAGAACGGATCAGGGATTTGCAGTTCTTCCTGAGACACGCCCACTTGAGGGTACAAATCCCCAGGGGTAAAATAGGATGAAACATTAGGTATTGGAGCAACTGTTTCTGTAATATGGGAGAAGTCCAAGCCCAGGTCCGGCGCGGTGCTAAAACTGTCTAGGTTTGAATGTGGTGTCAGGCCTGTGCCTGGGTTTGATTGAAGGAGCCTGGTGTGTGTGGAGGACGTTGAACACCTGCATCAACCTTTGGTCTAAAACCTCCATCAGAATGATACAGCCGTTCATGGCGTGCCAAAAGATCCCTGGGGGGAAGTTCAGGTACCGAATCTCACAATGTGCACAGGGCATATACTTACTGCCGTCCGAAAGAGCGACCACAATGACAAGACAATGGTTTCTCGTGGGTGTCTATGCTCAACCAGTCAGTTGGAAATGCATATGGAATAAGTTACAAATACTTTCAGCTGGGAATTGAGGATAGGTAACGCAAACAGGATCGGGGAAGAGAGTCACGGACGCGTTCGCTCATGGCGTTGTAAATGCTCCAGTCGCTTGAATTGCTTCTGCAATACCGACATGGAGCAAGTTCAGACCTAGGCCTTCCTCTGGGCATCTGGAAACGCAGTTTAGTTAAGCAAGGAAGGCTGGCAAGGTTCGAAGTAGATGATGTCTGATTTCTTTCTCCGACTCAGATTTGGGGAAGAAAAAGAGCTGATAAGATAAGAAGATCGGGGCAGATGTTGCTCGGTCACGCCAATGATCAGAGGTGAATGCAGCTTTAGGGAACCTTTACCAGGAATCTATATTATTGATTTCAACAATCCACCAGTAGCCAAATTATTCCAGGGCCGTTGTATGGTGATTCCGCAAGGGACGAGAGAGCTTCCTGGCTTGTGATGTCACCTCTCGTGCATCCTTATCGATAGCTGCTGGAGCCTAGAGCTGCCTATGATCTGCGTCTCCGCCTCCCCAATCTCAACATGAACATGGTTAATTCAAATTCTCAAGGTGTTCCCGGTCCACGAGAAGCATAAATATCTCTTGTTATTATACAGAATCTTTGAATACGACCCCCTCCCCCCAATCACAATGGATCGCGATGAAAACATGCGCGAAGCGATGGAGGACGAAGAGACCGATCTTGATGAAAAGTAAACAAGCTCACAGTTTATCCTCTTCTCTCCACTTTCTCTCCGACGCCACAATTGAGCTGACATTGCGATTGAACATAGGTATCCGAATCGTCCCCGAAATACTGCTCCCACCTTGCCGTTCCACGATCTCTTCGAGACTCTCTTCCGCCCTCTTAGTGAAATAAAAAAGAAGCCCGCTGGGCCACCAGGAGGTCACAGAAAAACCGGCCCTCATGGCCAGTCAGCCACAAATCTTAATCCGTTTGAGAGACGGCGTGATGTAATAGATCGCTTCATTTCAAGATGGCGGAAAGAGGTGGGCGACGACATATACCCCGCATTCCGATTAATCCTTCCAGACAAGGACCGAGACCGGGCAATGTATGGGATGAAGGAGAAGATGATTGGGAAGATGCTTGTAAAAATCATGAAGATCGATAAGAACTCCGAAGATGGGTTTAACCTTTTGAACTGGAAGCTTCCTGGGCAAGCGGCTACCTCCAGCATGGCAGGCGATTTTGCTGGAAGGTGCTACGATGTCGTCTCGAAACGACCAATGCGCACAGAAGTAGGGCATATGCTGATCGAGGAAGTTAATGAGAAGCTCGACCAGCTATCCACTGCATCCAAGGAAGAGCAGCAGTTGCCCATTCTCGCGGAGTTCTACCGTCGCATGAATCCGGAGGAGCTCATGTGGTTGATCCGGATTATACTTCGGCAGATGAAAGTGGGAGCGACAGAGCGCACCTTTTTTGATGTGTGGCATCCTGATGCGGAAAACCTCTACAGTATATCAAGTAGCCTTCGCCGCGTTTGCTGGGAGCTCCACGACCCTAATATCCGGCTTGATGCAGAAGATCGAGGCGTTTCATTGATGCAATGTTTCCAGCCCCAGCTCGCACAGTTTCAAATGCAGTCATTGGATCGCATGATTGGACGCATGAGACCAACGGAGGATGACCCTGTGTTCTGGATTGAGGAAAAGCTTGATGGAGAACGTATGCAGGTTCATATGGTGTCTGATGTCTCTGTACCCGGAGGCAAAAGGTTCAAATTTTGGTCACGCAAAGCCAAAGACTACACCTATCTTTACGGCAATGGCATATATGACGAGGCCGGTTCCTTGACCCGACACCTCAAAGACGCCTTCGCAGATGGGGTTGATAACCTGATTTTGGATGGCGAAATGATTACCTGGAACACTGAACAAGATGCCCCTGAACCCTTTGGTACACTCAAGACAGCTGCTCTGTCTGAACAGAGGAATCCGTTCCAACAAGGCATACACCCGCTACTCCGCATTTTCGATATTCTCTATCTCAACGGTCGAGACTTGACAAGGTATACACTACGTGATCGTCGAAATGCTCTACAGAAGGTCATAAAGCCTATACACCGACGATTTGAAATACATTCATTCGAAGAGGCTACGACAAAGGCCGAGGTTGAAGCTTCGCTTAGGAGAGCAGTTGCGGAAGCATCTGAAGGTTTAGTTCTAAAGAATCCTAGGTCCCCATACCGCTTGAATGAGCGACACGATGACTGGATGAAAGTGAAGCCCGAATATATGACTGAGTTTGGGGAATCCCTTGACCTGGTTGTTATCGGAGGCTACTATGGATCTGGTCATCGAGGCGGCAACCTTTCTAGCTTCTTGTGCGGGTTGAGGGTTGATGAGGGGCAGTCTTCTCAAGGGTCGAACCCCACCAAGTGCTACTCTTTCTGCAAAGTAGGCGGAGGGTTCACGGCCGCCGACTATGCGAACATTCGACATCACACCGACGGCAAGTGGACGGAGTGGAACCCTAAAAGGCCGCCCACGGCATACATCGAGCTTGCAGGGGGCGACGCTCAGCACGAACGACCGGATATGTGGATTAAACCCGAGAATTCGGTAGTTCTCTGCGTGAAAGCGGCCTCCGTGTCGATTAGTGATCAGTTTCGAATCGGCTTGACGCTTCGGTTTCCGCGGTTCAAGCGGCTGCGCATGGATAAGGACTGGGGTAGTGCACTGTCTGTGCAGGAATTCCTAGATCTGAAGTCCAACGTCGAACAAGAACAAAAAGAGAAGGAGTTCAATGTTGAGAACTTCCGCAAGAAACGGGTAAAGACGGCGGCTAAGAAGCCGCTTACCGTAGCGGGATATAGCGAAGATGCAGAGGTTCGATATTTTGGCCCGTCAGGACATATATTCGATGGGCTCAACTTCTGTAAGATACTACTCCCTGGTACTTTTTTTATCGCCGGTAACTAACCAGTCATAGATATCCTGACCGATACAAATACGCCAGTCAAGAAGTCAAAGGCGGAACTGGAGAGTCTGGTGAAAGCCAATGGAGGCAAATATTATCAAACGAATAGCGCCGCTTCCGATACAATTTGTATCGCAGACAGGAGTAAGTCACACTCGAAGATCCTTTATGAACCCTTTGAATGATTAACACATGAATAGGAACAGTGAAAGCAGCGTCGTTGCAGAAAAGTGGCGATGTCGACATCATCCGACCATCTTGGATACTTGACTGTATCCGCCAGAGTGAGATTGACGCTGGTCTTCCGGATTTACTTCTTCCTCTTGAGCCTAGGTATGGGGGATCCGTTGTAAACGGCCGGGAATGAAATATTCACTGATTGTATGCAGACATATGTTTTTCACCACAAAAGATAAACAAGAATCGGTGTCAGCGAGCATAGATCAATTCAACGACAGTTATGCTCGCGATACCACAGTCGAAGAACTGCGGGCTGTAAGTGTCGCCCACGAGTCCATGATATCGTTGCTTGCTGACATCGACAAGCTTCTAGAGCAAATGGGCAAAGAACGAGAGGGCCATGAAACCTGCAGTCCTGAGGTCATTGAAAGGGTTACAGAGAGTATCCAGGAAAAGGTGGATTCTGGTTGGACAATGCCTTCTGCGTGGCTATTCAAGGGGTTGACCGTATATTTCCCCGAAGACGACGAGGATGAATACTGTCCTCAACCAAAACAGTCACATAAAACCCACCTAGCCAGGAACACCGTCAGGTTCGCCGGTGCAAGCGTGGCAAACTCACCGAAGGAGCCATCCATTACACATATTGTCGTGGGCTCAGAGACCCCAGCATCCGAAGTATCTACCCTTCGCAAAACGCTGTCAAAGCGAAAGAAGATTCCGCACATTGTCAAGGTCGATTGGATCGAGGAAAGCTGGAAAGAACGGACACTCTTGGATGAAGAGCGTGAGTCCTAATTCACCCCCAGCCGAAGTTTAGGTAAACAGACTAATTCGATTCGACTCATTTAGGCTTCCAACCATCCTACAAATCATGAGAACATTCACCAGCATATCCCAAATTCCAGTGAATGAACGGTAAAGCCTATTATACAAATTTCCCAATTCAGATACCCCTTGTTCTAAACAAATATGCAAATACATACGCGTGATCACCATAGCGGTAATAAACACCTAGCTCCACAATATAGTACCCAAATGAGCATGACTTCATTGTTTCCTCTTCCTGCCACCGGCAGTATCAGCCAAGTCACCGGCACAGCCAGATGACCATTAAGTATGCGCATGCCCTCAACGCCAATGTCCAATCCCAATTCCGTCCGTGCACCGCATCCATCCACCCATAGCGGCCCTGTCGAGTGTCGACAAAGAAAACGCGGGGGAACCCCTCTATTGGACCAAAGGAAGGAAGCAGGAAAGCTGCAAGATGGGCCCGGCTGGACGCTAGTCCTCGATTGGGTAGAGATAAGGGTTTACTGGGCACCCGGAAGTCAGGCTGCCAGGCAGCGCAGGATATTTGGCACCCATGCAGTTGAAGTTGACCATTACTTGCTGCACGTAACGGTGCGTCGAATGGACTATGAGCAAACCGTTCAGGTAAGGGGCTAGTAGTTAGGTAGCTCCCACCCCATATAGTACCGAGAATGGATCGAGTAGTGATGTGCCAGTCTCGCTCTGGGCTTCCCTCGCTCTGCGAGGAAATGTGCACCATTCAAGAGTTGGATACTACTCTAACTGGGAATTTTCTAGTCCAAACACTAGTGTTTGGTGGCATCCATGGAACGTCACTGTGCATGAGATCCTATATGATTGCAGATAATTGGTTCAGAGTAGATACTTCGGATGTTGTGCACGCTGCAGACCATTCGGATGTCTCGATACAGAGTACATGTTGTGTTTCTAAATATCGAAATTTATCATAATAATAGCAGTTCTAATTTTAGATGTAATCTTCGCTATATTGAGGCGACAGCCATTTTGGATATGAAAAGACAGGGGAAAATGGTATCGAGCACCCAAACACCTTGTTCGCTGCGCTGTTGAAACGATCACCAAAGTAGTTTCGAAATACCAACCAAAAATGCAGGTACAGTGTGGATACGAGAATCGAACCAAATGAAAACGCCCGGCGCCGTGCATAACGAAAGAGGCATATGAACGAAATTGACAAAGGAAAACGAATGTGGGGGTTCAGAATGATTCAATGGAGATTCCAATCCATCGAGACGGAATAGGAGGTTCTAGTTCATCTTCCTCATATTCGAATGGAATGACTGTAGTTTGACCGGTCTTACGAGGGGGTAGCCATACCCGAGCTCGAGTGGGGATATCATCTCGTAGTTTTCCTCGGCGTCTCATATTCGTCTCTAGAACAACCATGCGAAGGAAGTCACTATTCTCTCGAGGCTCTCGCTGACGTGATATTGGAGGAGTCTCGGGATCAAAAGGCGAAGACTGTCGGCTACGGTTCTTAGAGCTGGAGAACTGGAAGCGCCCCCTTCGGGACCCAGTCTTTCCTGAATGATGATATGTTTGCATCTGGACTGAGATTGGGCAAGCCCGCGAGTCAAGCGATTCATGCGGTTGGTCCTGGAAGCTATACATCTCCGCTGGCGAGAACATGATTGGGTTAAGATACCGACGCAAGGCCGGGGACGGTGTTTCATTCATCGGAGGAGGTCTCCGGTCATCCGTCATCTTCGGGGTGATGGTGAAAAACGAGCGGGTGAGAAAATCATCAGGCTGAACTGATGGTGATGCCAAAGTTGAAACAGTTTGCGCTGCTGATTTGATCGCTCGTAGCGAGGCCGTTAGGTTCGATTTGAGTGACCCCAGGCGCGGGAAGGACCGTGACGCGGCTAAAGGTTTGGGAGGTTCCGAGTCCAACGGACATGACTTATGACTGTTGGCTGTCTGCTCATCTTCCGACTCCGGTTCCTCCCTGTCTAGAAGTGGGTGATCGGAGGCACAATTCTCGCAGTTGGATGGGCGCCGGCGCCGTGAACTCTTCTCAGAAGGGCTCCGTTGACTAGAAGGGGTAAATGGAGTGGAGAGACTTGAAGGGGTTTCCAAGTCTGCATCTAGAGACGGCACAGAGTCGGCAGAGATAGATGGCGCGGAATATGAAAGCGATTCGCTTTCACCATCACTCGAGACGAAAGATTTCTCATTATCTTCCGGAGGACTAAGCAGAACGTCTAGTGCGGAATTTCCCGTACCACAGAATTCTGGGTCATCCAGTCCGTCCATTAGTAATTTGCTGAAATCCTGCACATGGTTCCCACGAGGCAACTTGCGAGATTCCCGAGCAGCCCAACTTCGCCGTGGGACAGGGATTGCAGTAGCTTCCAATATAGATGCGATAGATGTGGGTACCGGCCGGTCACCCAGGGCCATCGACGATGTCTGGCGAGTAACCCGGGTCTTTTTTGGGGTCCTTGGGTCTTGCCTTACTGTGCCAGTGTGTGCAGAAGTCGTTCGGTGACCGCGCCTGGGAGGGATGACGACCGGATTAGTGTACACGCTCTGCAAGCTGGACTCGATTGGTAACTGAAGAGCCGAGTCATCCTTTTGCGGCATCATGTCGATCGAAGACACTGCAACTGGGGGCCGCTGTTTGACGTTTCGTTCAAGCGGCTTTGGCGAAGGTATTGAGCTAAAGAGAAAGCCCCTAGGGACCATCATATTTACTGCTTGAGGTCACAGCGGTTATCGAAGGAAAGTACCAAGCCTGATGAGGCGCTCTGGTCGAGAGTTTGCACGAGATACATGGATGTAATAGGAAAGGAGGGAGAGTGAAGAGTGGGAGGTGTCCAGTAGTAAGCGGACGCTCTGACTCGAAAGGAAGTACTCGGGGAGAGAGAGAGAGAGAGAAAGTATTTCGGCGATGATAAATAATAGGCCCACTACCGTGAACGGTTGCTGTGTTGGCAGGCCACAGGACGTTAAAGCGTGGAGGCCCAATGCGGGAGGCCGCACCAAAGATGCAGGCACGCGACTTGCAGCTGTATGACTGGTCAAGAGGCAGAATGACGGTCACCAGCAGAGGCACCCTTGACGATCAAGAAGATGCCTAGGGATGGACCAGCAGTGGGCGGGAGGACGGAGAAGACAAGAGAGGATTCTTGGGGAGATATAGGTAAAGTAGGTGTAGTTGGAGCAGTAAAAGAGCGGCGGATAACCATGATCTCAATCACAATCAAAGCCAAAGATAAGGAAAAAGGGCGGGTGTGACGGCATCCGGCAGGTGGACCGTTGCTCCGGGTCGTTATTTACAACTCGTCTGTGTATCGTATTTGTATTTGAGTTATCATTACTGATGGCCTATTATAAATATAGCCTAGTTATTGGCTCGAATTTGCGCATGGCCCCCGTTTCCGTGCGTTTGATGCTGCCGAAACGACCATTATGACAGTACAGTACCGCGATCTGGTAAGTTTCTCTTCTTCAGCCAGTGTTTTGTGAGAGCGAGGATGGAGAAAAGGAGAACCAAGCAACAAATAACAACAAAGCCAACTTGGAGCATCCCCACGCAAGAACATTCGATTGCTCTTGTCTTCTTCTAGCCGACCGCTTATTTGAACAGGCATGAGCAGTCTATTACCTAACTCGATTAGGGCTAGCTAATTAATTTGATGCCTTGCAATGCCTCCGTAACGGCCCAACCTCTCTGAACAAGTTGGAGCAACACGGTCGACAAGTGACAACGATTTCGATTTCGACGACTCCAAAGTAACGAAGTAATTTACGAGTCGGCAATGGCTTACTAATGTAGGTTCAAGAGAAGGGCGTTGCTGACACTCACGCGATCTTGGTTGGGCGCGCCAGAGTCATCTGATTTGCTGCTTGAGACAAGACAAAACCTTACCCTGTACCGGGACATTATCATCTAAAGCAACCAGTGACTGACATCAAGCACTCGCTTCGGAGTTGTCGAAGGAAGTGTCCTCCGGAAGAGCCAGGTTGTCGTACAATGGACCCCTCTCGAGTCGGACATAGGCTTGGCGGGTCTGGAAATGCGTATAAATCATAGCGCCTCCGATCTGAGGCTCAAATATATTTCCATACTTGCACAGGCGTAGTTACTGTAATAGAAGCCGTTCTTATATAAGTATAATGATATGAGTGGTGTCCCACTGTTAAGGCCTGCGAGAGGACCACGAAAGGCCCTTGGTATCACACTCTCCTTTTGGAGAAACGGCGACGACTTAGTCAGCAGTGCTTATCGGGACCCTTCAGCCAACCGCAGGAATGTCGAGGCATATCATGCTGCTTGACGGAGACCTCGGACTATCAGGATTCCAGCTGCTATCGTGCACAGAGTTTGTCACCCAATAATCGTTCAAGGATCTTTCCACCCCGGCTCCTCGTTGCCGCATAACGACAACTGAAACCACTGGCCCTGCTCGCGATCGCCATTTGACTCCGATTAACGATTCCCCTCCGAAAACCCCGAACGCTGCCCGCCTCCACTTGCGGGTCATGGATGACAACCCCGGGGTCATCATTCGATCCTGCTGAAGAAAGCTGTAAGTATATGGACTCAATATTCGAACTAGAGCATGGCCAAACGATATTGTGCATATCAGTGCGCCATGCTCTGCTACCAATTGTCCCGTTTAAACTCCCTACTTTGTACGCGCCGACCTAACGCATACCCGGATCCCGGAGTAGATCGCGTCGCCGTCAAACATCGGTAGCCATTTCGATGGTGTGTCCATTGTCTCGAGTCTCGAGTCTGCCAAAGCCGTTTCGCGTTTCCTCTCTGTATCCTGTTCGCGGTCGTCCTCGGGAAGACACACCCAGTGCTCTCTTCTGTTAAGCATGCGCTCTCCTTGTCCAACGCTGTCACACATATCTGTCTGGGCTTGAGTATGATGGAGGAAAAGCTCAACCCGGAACCCGCTGCCGACGGTTCTCGAACAAAGCCGCCGTCAAAGGCTCAAGGGACGAACGCGGACAATGCCACTTCGTCTAAACGGCGTTGTGTCAGCACAGCATGTATCGCATGCCGTAGGCGGAAGTCCAAGGTAACGAGTGCCGATGCCTGGGTACACAAGTCTCACAAGTCTGACCCTTTGTTAGTGCGATGGAAACCTTCCTAGCTGCGCCGCCTGTTCCTCCGTCTATCATACAGCTTGTATTTTGCCCTACCTTAACAAAACCATGGGGTTGGGGATGAGGTCGGCTGACATATTTTTTAGGCGTTTATGATCCCAATTCCGATCATCGTCGAAAAGGAGTTTACAAGAAGGATACCGATACATTGAGAACCAAAAACTCAACCTTGTTAACTCTAATTCAGGCCATACTCAATTATGAGGAAGAAGACGCCTTTGATCTGGTTCGGCAGATCAGGTCGTGCGAGAACCTGGAAGATGTGGCCCAGTCTCTTTTAAGTCAAGAGAAAAAATCCCTGGCTACACCAGCAGACCGTGAAGATGAGAACCTCAATCAGGTGGATCAATTTGAGTCTGAATTAGCCGGAAAGATGAGCAATCTCGTCCTCGACGGATCTCGCAAATTCATCGGGGGAACATCTAATCTCATCTTCCTACCTCCTGGGTCAGAACTCAATGAGTTCAGCACCGGCTTGGATAGCGGCGGGGATTCCGAGGGTTCTGTCACGCAGTGGACGAGGGTTACTGATGATGGTCGGCTCATTAATCACTTAATGACCATGTACTTCACGTGGCATTACCCATTTTTCACCACCTTTTCGAAGGAGCTTTTCTACCGTGACTACATCCGTGGGGTATCGAGTCAATATTGCTCGTCACTACTGGTTAACACCATGTTGGCTTTAGGATGCCATTTCAGCTCCTGGCCAGGAGCTCGTGAGGATCCCGATAACTCTGCCACAGTCGGAAACCATTTCTTCAAGGAGGCGAAAAGATTGGTCCATGAAAATGACGAACTTGCCAATTCAAAGCTATGCACGGTTCAGGCCCTAGCTCTTATGTCCGTACGAGAGGCTGGGTGCGGTCGTGAAGGAAAAGGTTGGGTTTATAGCGGAATGAGTTTCCGCATGGCGCTCGACTTGGGCTTGAACCTTGAATCTTCAAGTCTCGTGACACGCGACCTCAACGAGGAAGAGACCGATGCGCGACGCATTACCTTTTGGGGCTGTTTTCTTGTTGACAAGTATGGCATTTTCATCCAAATTGGTCTGATGGATATGCTAACTCAACGTGTTTCTAGATGCTGGTCTAATTATCTTGGCCGCCAACCTCAATTCACAACATCTAACACGAGTGCCGCGAATCTATATATCATTCCCAATGAAGAATCAACGTTATGGTCTCCTTACACCGATACGGGCGCTAGTCGTGAATACGCACAGCCTTCGCGAACAAGAGCAGTTGCTGTTCAAATCTCCGAGCTGTGTAGGATTAGTGGGGATCTATTAGTGTCTTTCTATGATCTCACTCCCATAGAAAAGCCGACGTCCAAGCAAATGGAGCTGAAAAAGCTGAGCGAGATTCATACGCGTTTAGAAGCTTGGAAGAAAGGGTTACCGAAGGAGCTTGAACCACGGGAAGGCCAGCTACCACAAGCGCTACTCATGCAGTAAGTTGACAACTACCACTTTGGTCCTCACCATTTACTAACATTACCGTAGCATGTTTTTCCAGCTCCTCCTCATTCACCTTTACCGGCCCTTCCTCAAATACAGCAAATCGACATCACCGCTTCCTCAACATGTTTCTCCTCGGAAGCTTTGCACGCAGGCTGCTGCGGCCATCTCGAAACTGCTTCGTCTTTATAAACGTACATATGGGCTCAAACAAATTTGCAACATTGCAGTTTATATAGCGCACACAGCCGTAACAATCCACCTTCTTAATATACCTGAGAAGAATGCCCAGAGAGATGTCATACACGGCTTAAAGCATCTCGAGGAAATGGGAGAGTTTTGGCTCTGTGCTCGGCGAACACTGCGAATCCTGGACATATCCGCCAATAAATGGCAGATCCAACTGCCCAGAGAGGCTGTTATCATTTTCGAACAAACGCATGCGCGATGGGGTTCGTGGGGCTCTTGGGACCAAGCAGCGTCCCCCTCAACCTCCGAGGGGTCACCGCCAGTTGTCGATACCCAACCTCTAATTTCGACCGCCAATCTTTCCCCAAACCCTGTACAGACCGGAGGCAATCATGTTGCCAATCCCATCATCCAGCCATCACCCATTATAGCAGGGCCTGTCGGTTCTCAATTCCCACCGACACACTCAGCTCCCCTCTCGGTATCGGACATGCGTTCAGCCCAACGATCGTTTAGTGCCCAGCTCGCAAGAAACGAAACTCGCCAACCCGAACCCACCTATCTTCGACCAGTTTCGACCAACTATAACGCCGCCCAGTCTGGTCAAATCGCGCCACAAGAAGCGTGGTACAATCCAAATGAAGCGCATTTACGTTCCTTCGCTGCCGCCAATAATATATCTGCCGCCTCTGCCGCCTCCCCATTAAGTACGTTTGATGCGTCAGAGAACCTGGTCGAAGAAAGTCAGGATTGGTGGTCTCGCGACGTAAATTCGCTACACCTGGGAGCCGATGACTGGACCCAGGGTTGGAATAACAGTATGCCAACTACATCGCCGGACTGGCGCTGCGAGGACAATATGCAAAATATCCCATCTACGACGGCGCTTGGTGCTAATTTCAGGCCTCCACAGCCGGCGGGGATCCTAGCCACAATGCCTCCTAACATGGCAAGACCGAATCAGAATCCGAACGCTCCTGACGCTAACAATCACCAAAACAATATTGTCTTTCCCGGAAATTTTCAGCAATAGAAGCAGGTCTATTATCTGTGATCGCTTCGAATGAATACCCTCTGCGATTTTGGTTTTGNTAGATTAATACGTATGTCCTTTACGATGTGATAACATACATATATTACCACTTACTGCTCTCCTCCCTGTTGGCTCTTTATGTGCTTTCAGAATACTTGTACCATGTTCCCTTTGTAACCCGCTTCTCCCACACAGGAATTCCTTAACCTGGAGGCATTGGAACTTGTGCTGTTTGTTCGTGATATATATACCTATATATATTTTTGTTTCATTCTTATTCCCCCTCTCGACTAGGATATTTGGGCGTATACGTTGAATTGATAAGCCCAACGGATCATATTCAAACAAGAATTCATTATAACAAAGTGCAAAACCTAGGAAGGAGCTAGTCCATATTACGGAGCGATGTCTGTTGTGCAAATAATGGTATATCGTCCGATTAGAGTACCTGCAGCAACAGCATTTGTCCGGCATATATTAATACAAAGGACACCCTACGTACACAATGAAGATGGACCTAAGCTCGTATGTGGCAATGCAAAATAAAAAATCTCTCATTTCGTTTCCTTAAAACAAATGCTTAGAAAAGGTTACATATCTAATGTCGTCATCAATTCAAGTCGGTTCAGTGGGCCGAGGAGATATGGTAGGAAAATGTGCCGGGGGAGGAGATCCGTAATGGACAATAAGAAAATGATAGAAGATGTAGAGAAGAAGCAAACATATATAGTAAGGGGGGTATGAGAAGTTGACTTTGGGAGTGAAGCCAAAAGGGAACAGAAGTATGGTGGTGTGGTATCACTGTAGTGGCTGCGGTCAGCGCGTGGGTTTGGAAAAAGGAACAAGGAGAGAGTCTCACCAGAAAATAATCGGCAACTGGCTTCTTCGCAGGCATGCCTCTTGTATCCTGCGCAGCTGCTTCGAAAACACGGTATCTCCTTCCAGGGCTACGTAGAGCTGGCTTGTCCATAGCACTGGTTAAGATACCGTTGCTTCTTCCGTAATCTCCGTTACTTCGAGTAACCGTACCTCCGTTGCTGGTATCCTCGCCTAGCTCCAGGATGGCGGCGACATTTCCGCACCGGTAACAATAATTGGGGGCTGACCAGACAGTGACGATCCCGCCGTCAAACATTTCTTTGTAGCCTTCCATGACAAGCTGATGAGCACGAGCAATGAGCGAAAGGTCATTTTTGTAGTTAAATTGTTTCACAATATCAGCACCGAATAAGAAGCCGGCACCGCGAGGGCTTAGACCCCAACCGTCGATTTCGTCGGGATCTGACCAAAGGAGGTCGCACATGGCGCCTTCGTGGGGCACTTCTTGTTTCCTGTCAATAAGACGTATCTTATCGACAGTATCGATGAGCGGCGAAAGTCCGCCATGGACACAGAGCACCGCCCCCGTTCTGCTGCCATGACTGCCTGCCCCACTGCCAGACGCGCCTGTTCCAGGAGGGCCGGACCTCATGGGCGTCTGATCTTTCGTTGGTGTTGTGTGGCCATTGTCTAACGAGGTTCTCTGTCTTGGTCTATAAGTGCTCATGGTGACGTCGCCCTTGGAGTTCAGCACCTCAGTCTCAAGTTCGCTATCGTCGGGGGCCGACATGGTCGATTGAGTAGTGTCGTTATAAACTGGCCCTGATGGCTCCAACTCCGAACTAGCCCCAAGAACCAAGGCTCCCAGTGCTAGATAATCGAACACCTCACAACAATATCTCCATACGTTGGCACTTCCGTACTTGCGAATACACTCGTCGTAAAACCCGTAGACTGTTGTGATCTGTCTGGATTCATGATTCCCACGAATCAAGGTGATGCGATCTGGATAACGGACTTTCAGACATAGTAGGAGAAGAAATGACTCAAGCGAGTAGAAACCGCGGTCGACAAAGTCGCCCATAAATAGGTAGTTTGTGTCAGGAACATCTCCGCCCACGCGGAAAAGCTCCATCAGATCGTGGAATTGGCCATGGATATCTCCGCATATCGTAACTGGTGCGTCAACGCAAACAACATTCCCTTCTTCTATTAGAAGTTCTCGCGCCTTGTAGCAGAGCTCACGGACTTGGGCCTCGGGGATTAAGCGACAGGCGCGCAGTTGGGCGATCGCCCTGGAGGAGGCAGGCGTTAGCTTGGTTTCATAATCGGACGGGTGGCTATCGCAGGATACCTATCAAGATCACTCATATTAACACAGCGCGAGCGAGGCACTGAAGTGATTCTACGAGGACAACCGGGCTTAAGGGAACGTTTATCTGTGGGTCCTGAGCTCTGGAGGAGAGGTCGGCGGGGGAGATAGTGTTTGGAGCTCCGGATAGAAAAGAATGGTCCACTATGAGTGTGGGAACGAGACAATCATTTTCTTCTCATCGAAGAGCCTCTGTGCAGTAAATCCAGGAAGAACGAGAGCGAAAAGCAGGGAGGTTACCTACAAAGAGGCGACGAAGATTCTGCTGATGAGGAGTTGGCTGCGTTGCGCGCCTCAGGTTTCCGGGCAGAGTGTGTCGCGTTCTGCTGGGCGGAAGACGTTTTGACCAATAACAATCTATACAGATAAGATTAGATCTGATCGCCAAGACTAGGCCGAATTCTCCCTTCCTTCCGCCGGCTCCAACATGCGGCTTCATCCGGTCACGTCCTGGAGCTACACCCCCCTCCGCATTGCCATTAGTCAGGGGATGTCTGTCTAAGGCATGGTATAGCTTAATTACAATCGACATTTTTTTGTCCGCCTTGATCTGTATGTTTACCTCCTTTTTCCCTTCTACCAAAGCCGTTGTTAACGGATCAGCCCACACCACAGAATCAACGCATCCAATGTCGCCCTGATCAATTGCAAGATCATAATAACGACAGTTGATCGTCTTCACAATCCGGACAAATATGCCTCCCCATCTACATCCGCGGTCCCGGTCAACAACCGGCCTTTTTGCCGGCACCCTACTTGCATCCCTTTTGGTTGTCGGTATTCCACACGTATTCCCTTGTCCTTCCCCGCGGCGCACATTTGCCGACTCCGAAATGATTATCACGCCCGATGGACAACAAATTCAAAGGATACGACGAAGGAGGCGGAAGGATGTTGAAGCGATCCAGGAAGCGAACACTCTTCCCCAACCCTCATCGCCAGTGGCCGACGAGGAAGTCTCGACGTTTCTACAACTGGAAGAGGAGGCCAAGCGATTTTCCGCACCCGGAAGAGAATGCCCAGTACCAAAACCCACTGGGTTTATAGGCGACCTACTAGGCTTTTCGAACCCGACGACTACGCAGACAGGCCCGGGGGAGGGCCAACAAGCAGATGTTGGAAGGTAACGGAACCGGTAACCTAGGGAGAGGGATGTTAGAATATGTCGAATTGGAAGGAGTTATGAATAAAGCCAACGACGGCGTCGTTGACCCAATTGTGCCTTTATTATGGGCATGCGGGCAACCCATCAGAGGGGTCAACCCAGAGATATACCCTTGTACATATACCACTACTGGACCGTTGCCTGTTCGTTGACGGTTATATCTATACCTCGAGAGATCTTATATGTAACAACTACGATGATTATTGTGAAAATAGACAAGATACTTTGATGATATTCCGCTCAATGTCTCGTCGAAAAATCTTTGCCATGTCAAGGTTAGCCGCTAATCCGAAAAAGGACAGCTATCATTGGTTCTCCAACCGTCCTGGCGTCAGGCCAGGGACGACGACGATCGCGACTTTGAAAATCATCATCAACATCAACAATGGGCTTGATGCAATTAGTGGGCGAGCTGTGCTTAAATCCAAAGCATACGAGATGGATCGCGCCCCTCCTTAATATCGGCGATGGCCTGCTCTGCGCTCTTATAATATGGAAGGTGCCTTGTGAGTTGGACGGTCTTGCTTTGCTTTCAGTTGACCAGACCTAACAAATAGCCTGCAACAGATACTGAAATCGACTGGACGACGTATATGCAGCAGATACAACTATATCTCTCAGGAGAGCGCGACTACACCTTAATTAAGGGTTCCACGGGGCCCCTTGTCTACCCTGCCGCCCATGTCTACAGCTACGCATTATTTCACAACTTAACTGATGAAGGACGGGATATCGCCTTTGGCCAGATTATATTCGCTTTCCTATATTTGACCACGCTTACGGTAGTTATGGCTTGTTATCGGCGAGTTGGGGCACCGCCGTACTTGTTCCCTTTGCTAGTTTTGTCCAAACGACTGCATAGTGTGTATATGCTGCGACTTTTCAACGATGGGCTTGCGGCGATGGTCATGTGGGGCGCTATTTGGTTCTTCTTAAATCGAAAATGGACTCCCGCGGTTATACTTTGGTCCCTTGGGCTGGGCGTTAAGATGACCTTGATCCTCTTGGTCCCGGCGGTTATTGTGGTGCTTGCGTTGAGCTTAAGTATGGGGCCATGCATCGGGCTGGCTATTCTAGCCTTGGGTATTCAGGTTTGTGACTACCTCTCCATTGGAACTTTCCTTGATGCTCCCATGGATCGCCAACTGACACAGGGATAGATCGTGCTTGCAATACCATTCCTACAGGCGAATCCCATCGGCTACTTTGAACGCGCTTTCGAGTTTGGAAGGCAATTCATGTTTAAGTGGACGGTGAACTGGAGATTCGTACCAGAGGAAATATTTCTGTCCAAGGGGTTCTGGTTAATCCTGGTAGCTTTGCATTTGCTCATACTGTTTGTTTTTGGGGTCACAAGCTTCTTGAAACCGTCCGGTACCAACTTGCCCAACTTCGTGAGCAACTTCTTGACAGGACGACATCACGGCGTTGTCCTCCATCCATCGTTTATTATGACCGTCTTTTTGACGACCCTTGCCATCGGTCTGTTGTGTGCAAGGTCTATACACTACCAATTTTTCGCCTATCTCTCCTGGGCCACTCCCTTCCTCCTCTGGCGGGCTGGCTATCATCCAGTTCTCATTTATGCACTTTGGGTGCTGCAAGAGTGGGCTTGGAATGTGTATCCAAGCACCAATGTCAGCTCCACCGTCGTTGTCCTCCTGCTTTGCACCCAAGTGTTTGGTGTCCTGAAGAACAGGGATACCGCATTTCCCACTTCACCTCCAAGGCCCAGAGCGAAAGAACACATTCAGTGAGCAGTTGTATCGATATTTATTAGGACCTTGACAAATCGGTCGGTGGTTCATCCTCAACGAAATTGTATGGAGTACAAGTTGTCTGCTCTTTGCTTCAGAGGATGAACTGCGCGGGAGTATATTCGGCCGTCGGTACTGGCCAATTCGTCGTCGCGTTATGCGTCTGATTCGTCGGAGGAGGGCATCTTTCCGACGTTTGATTCTTCCTCGTCGTCAGATACCACGACAGGCTGTTTCACAAACTGTTTCGGCCTTTCCCAATGGTNAGATATGTTACCCACGGTTACATTCGCCCACTCACCAAAACGGAGTTTTGCGCCAGGCCTTCTCATCCCGGACAATGTTAACGATTTCTCCCCCAAGCTTGTTGTCACGGGTATCAAGAGCGTTTGTGTCCACTACCACAAAGGAACCGCGCTTCATCCAGATGGTGGACCTGAATTTAGCCGGAAGTTCCACGAGAGCCGTCTCTTTTGAGGGAAATTCGACCGAGTAGATATTGTTTCCGGTGGCTTTAATAACTCGCGCAATCTCTTGCCCCGGTGAAAGTTCATCAGGCGGGAACAAGGTTTCTTCAGCTGTCGCAAGCACCTTGCGTCTCGGAGGAGGCATTGTAGATATTCTGGGTATGGGTGCGGGTGTCAAGAATCAATACTCGAAGCTTGACTCCGCGAGCTATATGTCCACCGCACTGGGAATTAAGAATCAATAGACGCTTCGTATCATAGGGTTTTTTGCCCCGCGATGTCGAGATATTTCGATGTCACGTGAACGCTAAACTAGATATGGATATCGAAGCCACTAACTGATAAAACGGCCAGGCAAAGCCCCGGCAGTAAACTACACACCAAGTAGACAAGCTCTCTATAGTTGGGGTTGTGCAGCATGCGGGCTAAATGAGTAAAACAATATACCTTCGGCTATGGCCGTTGACTATCCCTGGATAAACAGGCTTGCAACGCCGCACATGACTCCCGAAATACATTTGCAAATTCCTCTACAGTAAGGGGCAGCACGAGTGACAAGGTGTACTCGTGAACTACGGAGAGTAAGAGTTCAGCATGGCCTGGATTTTGGGTTCCATAACGTGAGCATTATTTGCTTCTTTTTGCCTGAAGAGGCTGCAGTCAGGGATGTTCGAGGCCTAATGAGGGGTTCTTTGGCGGTCTTGGTTGGAAGTAGGCTCCGGAAATCCCTGCTGGCCGAACATACGGTTTACGTTGACGAATTTTTCCCGGCTTCAAGTCCAGGCAGGAATCTAGCTCATGCACATAATTGTGTCCTTCTCCGTGTTCGAATAACTGTTTGTTGCGGCAAAGATCCAGTAGCCAGCGGGCGAATTCCTGCCTCATTCCTGACCCATCGTAGACGCGTGAGGCCGTACTCCGTAAGCCGCTCGCTGCCATAGTAAACCAAGGTCTCGAGGAGAAAGTACGGCAGACAAATCTCAGTCTGACATCCATTCATTCCCTCATTGACGCTGCGAGTCTGGAACCTCTCTGGGGCATATCGTAAGGCTCACACCGTGACCTACCCTTGGCTGGATTTCCCAATTGTCTGTCCCGCACAGCCCCTTACAATAAATTCTGTGAATTGTGGATATTTCATCGATCTTGCCACGGGAATCTGAGAAAATCGGCCTCATTTCGTCATCGACTGATACGGTTGTCTCACATGTGTCAAGAGTTCGAAAAGATCTGCTGAGGTTTTCTTGAGGGTTGCAGGATCCATCGTTGGCGACCCCCCCCCCCTCTCTGTCCTGTCACTGTCAACAAAAGCCCCGCGACAGCTTCCACTTCTTCTCTCGCTCTCCCAACTCCACACTCCAAACCTCCCCTCCCCAAATCCCGCCCAATCTGTTGGCTGCCTACCCTCCCGGCTTCGCCTAGTCTGTCCTTTCCTTCGACGGAGCTTTGCCATTTCCCGTCTTCTCTCCTTTTCTCTACCCCTCTTCAACTGGTCCCTTCGCTGCACCATCGCCGAGTCCGCTCCCCGACCATTGCCATCCCCCTAGGTTAGGCATCATTCACCATGGACGGGGACGAGCTCATCGCCTCGGTCCTCCGCAAGATCGAGCGGGAAAAGGCCCTCATCGCCGCCGCAACAAACATGCGACAGTCGACTGACAACCCTATGGTGCAACAAAGAGTCGATGGGAACATTCGTGATGGTCGGAAGAATATCGCCTACTTGGAAGAGAAGATGAAGGAGCTGCAACTGCGTCAAGCAGAGCGAGAATCCGGTTCGCCTACCGACAAACGCTTACCACCGAACCCTGATGATGGTCCGGCCCCTCCGCCGAAAGATTACGGTTCAGGTTACGGTGATTCTGCACATTATGCGCAGCCAGGTGGGGGAAACATGCCGTCAGGCGCTCCTTTCAAGGACCCCCGACCTTTTGCGCCTGTGCCAAAGGCTCGCCCGAATTATACCAAACTCGGTATGTTGGAAACTGATGGCTCTTTTGCTAGTAGCGCACCGCTGTCTCGGAGTTCTATACTAATACATCTCCTTATCCACTAGACTTGATCAAATATGATACCCAATATCTTGGCCCGAAGATCCAGCTCATGTTGTCTCAGCTCGAATTCAAACTTAGTGTCGAAAAACAATACAAAGCAGGCATTGAAAAGATGGTTCGCCTGTACCAAGACGAAGGTGATAGAAAGAGTCGCGCGGACGCCGAGGGCCGACGGGTTGAAAGTAACCAGAAGATTCAGCTTTTGAAGCAGGCTCTTAAACGATATGAAGACTTGCATGTTGATATTGAGTCGACTGATACTGCTGATGATGGTACGGGATCATTCGTTTCGTTTAAACTAGGGTTCTATTCAGCTAACGTTGATCTCTACAGATGAAAGTTTAAGTGCCCCGAACTTGCGCAAGCCTCTAACCGGTCTTTTGACAATGCGTATTCAAGCCGTCCAAGACGTCGATCATGCGGCTAGCTCGAGGTTTTCCAGGGGTCCCGAGACATTCGTTGTTGTAAAGGTTGAAGATACTATAAAAGCCAGGACAAAGGCAACCAGGTCCGACCGATGGCAGGACGAGACGTTCAATCTCGACATCGATAAGGCAAATGAGGTTGAGTTGACTGTGTACGATAAGTCTGGCGAGAGACCCACCCCGATTGGTATGCTTTGGTTGCGCATTTCAGACATCGCGGAAGAGATGCGTCGGAAGAAGATTGAAACCGAGATAAACGCCTCGGGATGGGTTTCTGCGGATAGGATGGAGCCGGGCGCTGGTCCTGGGCGACCGGATACCGCTGGAGGGCCGGGTAGTTCGCCGCAATACCCTGGTCCCGGAGGCCATGGCAACCCTGGGCCCCAAGGCCAAATGGGCTCCGTCGGTGCTCCGCTGATGATTGACTCATGGTTTGCCTTGGAACCTGTGGGCAGAATCCATATATCAATGAGCTTCGGTAATGATCTTTTCCATGCTAGCCTAAGTCGTTTTCCGCGCTAACATGCTTTCTAGCCAAACAACTGAAGGATCGAAGACCGTTCGACATCGGTCTCAACCGTCAAGGTGCAGTCCGACAGAGAAAGGAAGAAGTCCACGAAAAGCAGGGTCACAAGTTCATTACGCAGCAATTCTACAACATCATGCGTTGTGCTCTTTGCGGCGATTTCTTGAAATATGCGGCTGGCATGCAATGCGCCGACTGCAAATACACTTGCCACCGAAAGTGCTACCCGAAGGTCGTCACGAAGTGTATCAGCAAAGCCAACTACGAGACAGACCCTGACGAGGAGAAAATCAATCACCGCATTCCGCATCGTTGGGATGGGTTCTCCAATATCTCTGCCAATTGGTGTTGTCATTGCGGGTACCTATTACCTTTTGGACGGAAGAATGCCAAGCGCTGTTCAGGTAAATATTCTTCATATCCCCATGCACATCGCAGAAACTCCTCTCTAATACTTGTAACTTTTGACAGAGTGTGGTCTAACTTGCCATTCGCACTGTACACACCTGGTTCCCGATTTCTGCGGTATGTCCATGGAGGCAGCCAACCAGATTTTAGAGACTCTTATCCGCCACAAGCATCACAACAAGTCTCCGTCTGTCAGCTCTGGTCTGAGTGGTAAGACGCTTCGGCCTGCAGGGGCATCTCAAGATTCCGCGCATGCCTACCCGAAGCCTGCGGATAGCCCGTTGTCCTATGGGGCGTCTCAACGGCCGCCCTCCTCCGAAGCAGTGAGTGCTGCGGCAACTTCTTATATACCTCCGCAATCGCCTACTTCTCAGCGCCAGCCACTGCCCCCACGAACCTCTTCGTCAAGCCCTGCTGCCGCTGCGGCAGCCATGGCAACAGGCCTACGTACTCAGCAGGCACCTGCGGACGCGGGTCGACCTATCCAGCCCCCTGCCCATGCTCATTATGACCCTGCTGCATACGCATCCTACCAGCAACAGAGCCCTGCCATGCAGCAGCAAAACTACCAGGCAGCCCAAGCAATGCAGAAGGTCAATGCACCAGCCCCTTACGGTATGCCACCCCCCCAGCAGCCGCAGCAGCAACAAGCTATGCAAGCCATGCAGCAGCAAGTGGCTGCGAAAGAAGAAATTCCTCAGGCACCGAAGATTAGGATTGGCCTCGACCACTTCAACTTCCTGGCTGTTCTCGGAAAGGGTAACTTCGGTAAAGTCATGTTGGCAGAGACCAAGTCTACCAAAAAGTTATATGCCATCAAGGTGTTGAAGAAGGAATTCATCATTGAGAATGATGAAGTCGAAAGCACCAAATCCGAAAAGCGAGTCTTCCTAATTGCCAATAAAGAGCGCCACCCATTCCTTCTCAACCTGCACGCCTGTTTCCAAACGGAAACTCGTGTTTACTTCGTTATGGAGTATATCAGTGGTGGTGATCTTATGCTGCACATCCAGCGAGGTCAATTCGGCCTGAAGAGAGCACAGTATGTATTGCCTTGCTGCGCGATCGACCTATAATAGTAACTAACATACGTCCAGATTCTATGCGGCAGAAGTATTGCTAGCTCTTAAATACTTCCACGAGAACGGCGTCATTTATCGTGACTTGAAGCTTGATAATATCCTATTAACTCTTGATGGACATATCAAGATTGGTGATTATGGTCTCTGCAAGGAGAACATGTGGTACGGATCTACCACGAGCACCTTCTGTGGTACGCCAGAATTTATGGCCCCTGAAGTATGATTCCTCATCTCCCATCATATCTATATAGAACCGCATACTAATAAGTGTCACAGATTCTCCTTGATAAGAAGTACGGCCGTGCGGTTGATTGGTGGGCTTTCGGTGTGCTTATCTACCAGATGCTTCTGCAACAATCTCCGTTCCGTGGAGAAGATGAAGACGAGATTTACGATGCTATCCTTGCAGACGAGCCTCTCTACCCAATTCACATGCCCCGCGATTCGGTTTCTATTCTGCAGAAGCTGCTGACCCGCGAGCCCGAACTGCGACTGGGATCTGGCCCCACGGATGCCCAGGAGGTTATGTCTCACGCTTTCTTCCGCAACATCAACTGGGACGACATCTACCATAAGCGAGTTCCGCCACCATTCATGCCTACCATCAGCAGCGCAACGGATACTAGCAACTTCGACCAAGAATTCACCAGTGTCACTCCTGTGCTAACCCCAGTGCAATCAGGTAAGGCCCTACCTGCTTTGATCCTTTCAACGCAAATTCTAATTTCCTTCTCTTCTAGTTCTTTCCCAAGCCATGCAGGAAGAATTCCGTGGATTCTCTTACACTGCGGATTTTGCTTAGTCCGGACTTTTCGTTCAGCGAAATGTCCAAGTTTGGATTTATGTCGCATTTGAGATTCTTGGCCCTGTTGATTACCACCCGCCTTTTGCACCGAAATGATAGTCATTACACATACATACCCATAAGAGTTTTGAGAGCAGGTCTTGAGTGGTCTTCTAGGGGGCGCAAATTGAGAAAATTTGGGGTGTGTTCTGGGGAAGGTTTCCTGTTATTCAACGCGTGTCTGTGCCTTGTAATGGATTGTTAATTTCGCCATTCAAGGAATGTAATTGTGCTTCCCGTCGTTATACTAAACCCTACTATTTAATAATGCTGTATGACTTAATGGAAGGGGGACTGTTTTGTTCCTATCGCCAGGGCAAGAATTCTAAATTCCATATTCCATGTATTACTACTAATAAGCAGCGCCGGTTTGCCGAATCCTCAAATCCCAGTTTATTCCGCAGCACTGCATTCATGGTTCAGCCCTGTTGTCTTTGTTTCCGGCTTCACGATGTCAATTCCAGTGTTACGCCCAAATCTCACAAAGGAACCACTGCCCCCAGCTGGAGGCCTGGCTCTTTCCAGAAACCACCAGGTATGTGTCTTTGTCCCCAGAAGTCCGTCCTGATCACTACAAAGGGAAAACCACCAATGGCATGACAATCTGTATACGAAAATAGCATCTTTTATTTTCCCGCAGCACAAAGATCCGATAGCAATCATAGCCGACATCTATCCAGTGCCCGCTGCACATCATCCCCCAAATTAACATTTCTCCCTCCATCCACTTCGAAGTTCCTGTCCACAACTTGAATAGTGCGGGCTCTCTACCTACTGAATACGCTAGCGATCGCTTGATCTTGCAAAACCATGTCCTCTGCTGCCATATCCTCCGCTGCCATATCCTCTAGCGAGGACGAACTGCGTGTCATACATGACAATGAGAAACAGCAGCCTTCCACGCCTCGACCGAAGACCAAGAAGAAACCGCTCCAGGACCCGACTTATATTCTACAGGAAGATGAGCCAGAGCCTGGCACGCGGAAAAGGAAGTCGCAAACAGAAGACGACGAAGTTTCTCTGCTTGAATATAACGGCTCGCCTCCATCCAAGAAACCGAATACTAGTAAGACCCAGTTCTGTTCCTCGTGCGTTCATAAAGCTAAAACGTATACAGAAATGCCTAGCATCTCGGTCGCAAGCGAAGCCACATCTGCTGGGACTACAGAAAATCACGCAAACAGGAACAACTATGTACAGCCATACGTAGAGTCGTCCGGCGCCTCCAGCATAGCCAGCGAGCCGAGCTTATTTCTCAGATCTAGCCATCCAACACGAAGAAGGTCTGCGTTATATGAAGAAGACACCAATTATGTAGCTGAAAGTGATGACGAGGAGGACAAAGAGGCGGATGAGTACGCTATTCCTGACAACGAGAAAGCAACAGTCCTCTTTGACTTCGACCGGGAACGGGAGAAGCGCCTGGCCAGTGTAATCGACATTCCTGAGGGCCTGTACACCGAGAAGGAGAAATCCCTCTTCTTAAAACTGGCGATGCGCGGATTCGAGCCGCTGGCCCCAAAGGATTGGCAGTTTGATTTCCCTACCTTGCCTGATTCGCTGTTTCCTGAGTCTGGGAAACAGCAATCAGACCCAATTATCAAAATATCAAGAAGCACCGCATTCTATGGTAAGTACTATTATTAAAATGCCTTGGTCAGCCTATATTTGTGTTCATTCGCTCATTTGTCGCTTAGCCATCAAATCTCTTGCAAACCTCTTCTCCCTCAGTGGGCGTGTGAGAGACTGCAGCATTGTGGAGAAGAGGCCCGAAGCGTTGATCAAACAGACGATTCGAAAGTATATACGCTGGGCATTATATGATGTCAACCTCGAAATTAGTCCTGAATCAATACCAATACATGCTATACACGCACAAAGAGAGAAAGAAACTGTTCGCCAAGCGCTGGAACGCCTCAATAAACGTTTGAAAAAGCTCGCCGTTCGACACCGAACCGCGCTAGAAGCAGCAAGCGAGGAGCAGTGTATCACGACGGAAATGAAGCAAATCGAGGCACCCTTGCTGATAGGGTTCCTCATATGTGGACCAGTTGTCGCTCTAATGACATACGACTTGGATCTTGCCAAGGACGATGAGGACGTCGACGGCAAATTCTTCTCACAGTTTGACTTCGCAGAAAGAGGGCAGGATTTATGGAACTCTCTGTCAATCGCTATAGTCGTCATGCATATCCGTAACACGATGGTTCGACTTACGGAAAACAGCTATGGGGGATTCGTAAAATCTCCAAGGAGTAGTGCGGTAAGTGAAGATCTCTAGGCGGCAGGCGACATGTGCCTTGGGCCGTGGATAATCCAATTTTGCTTGTATATATTCTTGCCACCATTATACTCAGAAATATGTCTTTTACTTCTTACTTTTTGATATGATCCCCATTCCTTTTTGGCCCAACCATTTTATAGATCAAGATGCATCACGTGATGACGCGGTGGTACCCTGAGATCGACCAGATCCCCGCCATTTCTACTTGTGACCTTTCTCCGATGAGGGCCTAACTCCATCATGGATGCAGCTGATGCCCGAGAAGTGAAGCTTCAGCGTGCTTCTGGGGATCTTGTCGAAGAATTTTCGGCCAAACTGCCGTCTTTGCTCTGGAAGCCACAATCTACCAAAAAAGGCGTCAGAATCCCACGGAGATGGACTTTGGCTTCGAAAACAGAAAGGCTGGTCAACCTTGTAAGTCATGAAGATCTGGTTTCCTCACTACATGATCGGGATATATTCCTAGTCTTTATGGCTCTGCTAACTAATTGTCGTCAGTTGGAACCCTTCCAAGAATGGCCGCAGTTGCTGGATCAACACCTGCAATCACTTTTGCCTCCTTTAGTTGATGCTCTGTTGTCATATCTGCTAACGCATAAAAAACAATATGCCGTAAGATCGGCTGGTAACCAGTCAAGAGCTTTGTATCCTCTGCCAAGGGCTATTTGCAGGCTCCTTTACACCTTTTGTAAGGTACGAGGGGTCAAGGTTATCAGTAGGTTCTTGAATAATGAACCAAAATACCTTGACCCTTTGCTACGAGCCTTCATTCAGTGGGATTCGGCTCAATCAGAGGACCCTCATGCTCTTTCTGAAGATATCCCACGCCGACTAGTGTGGGAGGAGCGCTATGTGCTGCTTATATGGCTCTCGCACTTATTGCTTGCACCTTTTGACCTGTCTTCGATGTCATCCGACGATATACCAAACCCATACCAAGTAACTGGACCGACTGAACGATTGCCGCCGCAAACACCGGCGGTGGCCACCTCTCTTCTTTCTGTTGCGTTGGCTTATATCAATGTAGCAGGGAAGGAGCGTGAAGCCGCAACAATGCTACTTGCACGCCTCGTCCTGCGCCGAGATATGCAAGCGCTTGGGATGTTGACAAATCTCACCGATTGGGCGCTCAATGTAATCCATCCTGCCAGCGGTTCTGATCCCTCTGTTGTCTACGCATACATCGGCGTGCTATCGTTTCTTGCGCGTTTGGCTGGATCCGGCCAAGCCGAGGACCTCGCGCCTCTCATCGTCCCTGTTTTTAGACAGACAATGAGTATTGTACAAGGCAATGGCGAAGTATCTCAGGCAATTTTGGCGTCTGCTCTAGCCCGAAAGATCATCATCAAAATCCTTCGGTCTATAACCGTCATGGCTCTTTTACTTGCTGAGAAAAGCAGCAGTCTAGTATCTGATGACCAGGTTTCTTCTATCCTAGAAGATGCGATTGATCATTTCTTGACAGCTCTCGCGGACAAGGATACTCCTGTAAGGTTTTCTGCGAGCAAGGCGCTCAGTATTGTGACCCTGAAGTTGGACCCGGACATGGCGACTGAAGTCATTGAGGCTGTCACTGGCTCCTTGGGAGAGAATATCCTGTATGAGAAAAGCGACGCTACTATAATAACGCCTGCTGAGGCAAGGCGAATTGGAACAAGCACTTTGAAACGCAATCTAAGTGCTGTCGACGCTCAAAGATGGCAAGGCCTAATCCTCACATTAGGCCATTTATTATTCCGCCATGCACCTCCAACCCATCAACTTCCTAATGTGTTGCAACCCCTTGTATCTGGATTAGATTTCGAACAGAGGTCGTCCACTGGAACTTCCGTCGGGACTGGCGTTCGGGATGCCGCGTGCTTTGGTATATGGGCAATATCCCGCAAATACACAACGCAGGAACTCCTTGCAATTAACAGGCAAGCAATATACTCCTCCACCGCCCAAGCGGGGGTCAACGTTCTCCAAATGCTTGCCATCGAACTTGTTTGTGCCGCTTGCGTGGACCCGTCTGGCAATATCCGAAGAGGTGCTTCTGCTGCCCTGCAAGAACTCATCGGCCGCCATCCCAATACAATTGTGGAAGGGATCCCTATTGTCCAGGTAGTGGACTATCACGCCGTGGCCCGGCGCTCAAGAGCGATGATTGAGGTTGCGAAAGAGACCGTTTCTCTTAGCTCCCAGTATTGGAGCCCGCTTCTCGAATCGTTGATGCAGTGGAGAGGCATTGGCTCAGCCGATGCTGAATCTAGAAGACACGCAGCAAAGGCTATTGGAGAATTAAGCACACAGGAAGCCAGCAAGTCTGTGCGCGTCGTCCTTCAGAAACTACTAGATAGGCTTTACAGTATTCCCCGCAGCGATGTTGAGACACGCCATGGGTGCTTTCTTGCCATTTCTTCAGTGATCGATGCTTTCAATTCTTTTGAGGCGTCTACAATCAAGTCTGATGAAGGTTCACAATACGCTGCTAGACAGATATCTACATTCTGGGAAATCTTTGGCTCGCCGATCGGGCCCACTAAAGACGACTTAACTCTCCAGATTTCTCGTCCAGAGCTCACTGCTGAAGCGTCTTCATGTCTAATATCATCACTTTCTAAATCATCCTCTCACCTCAAAGAGCACCAAAGCTACGAGCCTTCGCCCGCTCTTCTCGAGGAAACCTGCAAGGTGCTTATGCTCTGCCTCTCTAGGAATGACGATATTTCTATAGAAACTTCGTCAAGAGCGATTTCGCAATTGTGGTACCTTATAACACCATTGAAACAGGACGAATTAATGCAAGGGTGGGTTTCGCACATCCGCACAACTCGGAACTTGCCTACTGGTAGAGGTCATATCTCCATTCTTGGTTCCCTATTCAGCGAGCTTAACCCAACGGATGCCACCCGGCAAGTTGTGATTGAGGAGCTCATTCGGTGTGCCGAAAAGGAGGAGTTAATTGAGAAACGAGTGGTAGCCGTTAAGAGCTTCGCCTTCGGAGTTATGCCGCATATAGGTATGCAGCTCCTCGGAAACCGCAGGAAAGTGGTATTAACTAAAGCACAGATGTGACCGAAAGTATCGCAAATAGCCTTGTCGGGTTCCTAAACGACTACACGACTGATAGACGAGGTGATATTGGCTCTTTGGTTAGGCTGGAAGGTATCCAGGCCGCCAAAATCGCTCTTCAAAGGAAGAGTAGCATTACCAACCAGTCGCACGTCCAAGACATCGTCGGCTGCCTTTGCCGTCTTGCAGCAGAGAAGTTGGACAAAGTCCGTCTTGAAGCTTGGCTCTGCCTCCAGGCCTTCTGGGAGACGGCTAGTGCCTTTCCACCATTGCTGAGGTATGGACCTGCAATGCATCTATGTATATGTGCAGATGCTGGGCTAGGCGCAATGAATATGCTAACTGAAGCAGGCGTTATGAGCACTTCAGTCAAGTGTCGTCAACCGACTACTTTGTACAACTGCTAGAGCTGCAAGCAATCGACTGGCTACGGATTCCACTATTCCAGGGCTTTGCGACGTCCGCGGTTGCCGGAGCCGAGGGACTCATTCGCTCCACGCGCTCGGCTTTAATACAGAAAATCAATAATTACCCAGCTGAAGAACACCCCGAAAGAGTAACGGCTATTATCCAGGATTTGCTCACTATCCTGAATGAGAAACTTCCAGATGATCGTTACGCAATACCAATTTTGGAAACATCAGCGTTCTTATTAGATGGTTATGTAGCGTCCGCGCCTCAGTTCCGGGACCCAAGGTCAGTTAGCTTGCCCTCATTGGCGAGACATGCGAAAAGTACTGACACTACCTAGCTTGAGGAAATTGTTCGTCCTTGTTCAGAAAGCCCATTTCAAGACGCAGAGCATTGTCAGGCTCGAAGCTGCAATCCGCGCATATGCACCTCTCTCAAGACTAGAACAGGTGCGAGTTGACGTGTTGAAAAAACTCACAGGGATGCTACTTCATCCATTTCCAAGGGTACGCACTGCTAGTATCAAACACGGGGCTCTTCTAACAGGCATTAGGTTCGGACCACGGCGGCGGAATACCTGTTCATGGAAACTAACCTTGACTTGGTGAAGCTGGAAGATTGGGCGAGTCACCCAACGAAGCTAAAGAGTAGGGTGGAGGAGGTGAGAGAACTTTTGACATGTAAATAAAATTTCATAGCATTATGGGTAAATAATATGTCCCAGAGGCCTAAAAAAAGGGGGGTCGGATCCCAGAAACACAAGACCAAAAAGAATTCAATGTGCATCATCCGTGAATCGAACACGGGCCTCATCGATGGCAACGATGAATTCTACCACTAGACCAATGATGCTGACTGATATTTCGTTTCTAAATTTGCATTTATAGACCAAAAGCCCACTCCAGATCCATATTCCCTATTCCAGCTAGCCGGGTCACATGACTTTTTGCTAAAGCGGCAAGCAAATCAAGCTGCATGAGGCTGCGAGAGCGACAGGCTACATACGAAAGAAAACACCCATTGAAGCACGGAAATTCGGCCTGCGACGATCCATCTACCGTGTCGCAAAGATGGCCACTGTCCCGGTTCCCAGCAGTATCCCTCCCAACCCCACGTAAGTTCCTATCACATCCATTGGAAACCTCCCTTCCATACCGGGAACCTTTCCAGTGATTACCGAGCCCAGCTAATAGCTCTCCGCAGAGTCTACGTACGTCGAGTGTCGAGCCAACCTTCTCCGGGGCCCCTCAATACCCTATTTAAATCTTCGTTCTTTTCCCCAACACATCGGTTAACACTCTGCAGGTTCGCAATCTCGAAGAACGCATAAAGCCCGAGGAACTGAAAGAAGCGCTGTCCGAACTCTTCTCCGAATACGGGACGATCCTCGAAATCATCGCAAAGAAAAATCTCAAGGCCAAGGGACAAGCCTTCATCGTATTTGACAATGTCGACTCCGCAACCCGTGCCATTGACGAAATCAATGGCTTCGATTTATTCGATAAACCAATGGTCCTGGATTACGCGAAGACAAGGAGCGATGCGACTGTGTTAAGAGAGGGAGGGGATGATGAGTTAGAATCTCACAAGCGGAGGAGGCTAGCAGAGAAGGGTATTCCTTTCATCTTATCCCATATACACTTGGGTATCCCTAACGTATGATGTTGTGCAATATACTGACATTAGACTCCAGAGCGCCGACAAGCGCACGAAGCCCTAGAGGCGCAGAAGAAACTAAAACGCCCACCAGTCGGTGCGCCAGAGGCCACGGGTCGCCCTGCCAAGACAGCAAAGGGTGCTGGTCTCAAGCCCACGTCCGGCGCTGCGGCGGCCGTTATCCCCGACGAATATCTACCTCCGAACAAGATTCTATTCTTGCGGGATCTTCCCGATACAGCGGACCAGGAGACTCTCATGAGTGTATTTGGAAGGTTCGAAGGGTTCCAGGAAGTGAGACTGGTACCGGGGAGAAAGGGAATTGCATTTGTGGAGTACGAGAGCGAATCTGGCGCTATCAGTGCGAAGGAGGCTACATCGGGGATGCCGATGGGCCCGGAGGCGAAGTCCATTCGGGTTACATTCCAGAGACAATGAGCTGCTTATTGTTGTCTTATTTCTTTTTTATGGGCGTTGGTGGCTGGGTTTATGGTTTTGAGCTACCTAATCGCAACTATGGAGTATGCGAAATTCTAACATGCATGCATGTATGGTATGGCTTTTTCTTTAGGCCGAAGAATCTAAAACAACAGCAAACGGCAAGAATCATTTAAATGCCAACAGGGAATAGACTACATACAAGTAAATGGGAATCAACATGCTAGAAAATAACATCTGTGTCTTCTTGCTCCCCTAGAACGTCAGGCGCCTCTGGCTCTTCAGTGGCAGCACCCAATTGTTGCTGGGCCTCCTTCTCGCGCGCGGCTTTAATTTCAGCATCAGCTGCTGCAACATCCCTCTGCTTCTTGCCCGACACCTTCTTGAGGCGGTAGAACTCTTCTCTGTCGAGCTCGTCGAGTTCGGAATTGATGTCTATGGCGGTTAGTATGTGTGAAGACGACGGTGAAGGCAAGGAGGGTTAAAGTCTGACATTTGATGGTGTTTTCTGTTCGTGGAATGATAACATGTTCACTGCGCCAACTGTGTTAACTGTTGAATTCATGGAAACTATAGTAGTGGGGTAGCCCTCACATAGCATTTACTAGAATTGAGTTAGTATAGGTACCGTCATTTGAATAGAAGTGAAGGCTTACCTCTTCGGTTAACAACCTTGATCACTTCGTCAAGGATAACGAACGCAGTCTATACCAATTAGCCAGCTGTCGGTATACTACTATATGCCTCCATACCTGTAGACTCGCAAGTTCGACCAAGGTTTCTACCGCGCGAGCATAAGTCTCGCGACAGCGCTGTACCTGTTGTCCACCTTTTCCAAGACCAGTCAAGCCAAAGTCGTTGATGGAGTCTTCCGTGTAGCTTTCAAAATGAGGTAACAGAACACCAGAAACGTTATCCTGCTTCGCCCGTACTCGGAATCGGGCCTGTTTGGCGGACTCTTGAACCTGGTAGCCGATATCACCACCAACAGCGTAGCTCACTTCCGCCAGGGAAAATGCAGCAACCTGCATGACCCGTCCCATCTTCTGTTTGGCTTCATCGATTCGTCGGGTTATCTCTGGATATCCGTATTAGCGTGGGTGATGCGGAGAGGTCGATGGATGAGTATGCATACCGCGGAAACGCCTATAAAACGTGTTGGTATCAGATAGATGATTATTTATATAGCAAGAACTTACTTTGTTAAAGCTTCACTTTTCCTCTTCAGCAAACTGTGGCCAGTCTCCGCGCCCTTTAGTTTACTCTTCATCAACCCAAGCGACTGACGGGTCGGGAAGACCGCCTCACGGCCCTATATAGAAACCAGCATATCAATAAGAGCTCCCAAAATAATCTGGGTAGTACAGCAACAAGCGACTCACCACTGCTCCGGACATTTTTCTGGTATCCGGGAACGGAATTCAACGAGAGGCGCAAGCAATGATAGCGGTCCAAAGGCGGAGGGGGACATGTCGATAACATCACCGGAATGAGAAGAAGCTTGGGCCAGCTCGTGGCCTGAGGCCCGCATGACAGCCGTCACGTGATACCGCTCCCAACTTCGTCGGCGAAGCGCTTGTCGGTTTCCTCACGACGCGACGAGAAGGCCTTCCCGTTCATGCCACCACTTTTTATTGCGAATACGTGTTGACCGTGTGAGTCGGTCCCGCTCGATTGAGTGGCGCAATGCCAGGGACGCTTTTGCCCCCGAGATCCCACCGGCAACACGCAGAGATGGATCGATCTTCGGCCTCCCGGCCAGATTTGTACCTGATTGTAAGTAAAAGGGCACCGCGGTGAATGGGAAATAACTGCTAACATGATAATTAATATATTAGGCCGATAATGACAACGTGTATGAGCAGGATCTCCTTCGGAATCCCGGCAGCATCAAGCCATGGCTTGCGTACATCGATTACAAACAGCAAAATGGGACGCTTTATGAGCAGGCCTTCGTGAGTGACACTCTCATGCTCACTGCTTTCTTTTTTCGCAACGTACTAAACGTTTGACAGGTTTTAGAGCGTGCTTGTAAACAGCTCCCGAGGTCCTATAAGCTTTGGAAGATGGTATTTAAAATTCTGATGCCGCGAGGAATATGCTAACGGATTTTTATAGTACTTGGAATTTCGAACGAGACATCTTAAGAACCGCAATGCAACCAAATATCGGGCCGAGTTTCAGAAGGTCAACGCACTGTTTGAGCGTGCGTTGATCCTGCTCAACAAAATGCCTCGGATATGGGAGATGTACCTCTCCTTCATGCTTCAACAACCGCTCGTTACACAAACTAGGAGAACTTTCGATCGTGCTCTGCGAGCGTTGCCGGTAACTCAGCACAACCGGGTCTGGAAATTATACAAGGCTTTCGCACGCTCTGCTTCCGGTCAAACTGCAGTGAAGATTTGGGCTCGATACATGCAAATCCACCCAGAAAATGCAGAGGAATACATCCACATCCTTGTGGAGATGGGCCAGTATACCGATGCCGTGAAGCGCTACATGGGGATTCTTAACGACCCAAGGTTTCAGTCGCGGGACGGAAAGAGTAACTTCCAGCTGTTCACTGAAATGGTGGATTTGCTAGTCTCAAAAGCGAAGAAAATCGAGACAGGGCCTCAGTCTGGAATTGATGTGAACGCGATTCTCCGCAGCGGCATTGATCGATTTCCAGACCAAAAAGGTAAACTTTGGGCCGGACTGGCAACTTACTGGATCACGAAAGGCAACTTCGAGAAGGCACGCGATGTCTTTGAGGAGGGCATAACGACAGTCATGACAGTTCGCGATTTCACCCTTGTATTTGATTCTTATGTCGAATTCGAAGAATCCATCATAGGCAACCTGATGGAAGCTGCCGCCGTTCGGACTGATAATAACCAAGCTGATGAGGAAGCCGATTTCGATCTTGATCTTCGGATGCTCAGATTTGAACAGCTTATGGATCGACGGCCGTTTTTGGTCAATGACGTGCTACTAAGGCAAAATCCTAACAATGTCATTGAATGGGAAAAGAGGGTGGCTCTTTGGGGTGACAACAACGTGGAAATTGTCCAAACATACACCGCTGCAATAGCAGCCATCAACCCCAAAAAAGCTGTTGGCAAGTTTTCGGAGCTCTGGGTCAACTACGCGAAATTCTACGAGCGCGGTGAAGACTTGGGCCCTGCACGGGTTATCTTTGAGAAAGCCGTGAAAGTTCCTTTCAAATCAGTTGCGGAACTCGCAGAAACATGGTGCGAGTGGGCAGAGATGGAGCTACGTAGCGAAAACTTCGATAAAGCGGTTGAGATCATGGGCAAGGCAACGCAAGCGCCCAAGAAATCGACCGTTGACTACTTCGACGAGACGCTCTCCCCTCAGCAACGCGTTCACAAGAGCTGGAAGCTATGGAGTTTCTATGTCGACCTTGTGGAGAGTGTCTCATCGATAGAGGAGACGAAGAAGGTGTATGAAAGGATCTTCGAGTTGCGAATTGCCACTCCGCAGACCGTTGTCAACTACGCCAACCTTCTTGAGGAACACAAATATTTCGAGGATTCGTTTAAAGTATATGAACGAGGCCTGGACCTCTTCACCTATCCAGTTGCGTTCGAACTTTGGAATCTTTATCTTACCAAAGCTGTTGATCGAAAGATTGGTATCGAGCGTTTGCGAGATCTATTTGAGCAGGCGCTCGATGGCTGCCCTCCCAAGTTTGCCAAACCGCTCTATTTGATGTACGGAAACCTGGAAGAGGAGCGGGGATTGGCTCGACACGCGATGCGAATCTACGAACGTGCCACACGGGCTGTCTCTGATGAAGACCGCCTTGAAATGTTCGAGTTCTACATCACCAAGTCCGCCTCCAACTTCGGATTGCCGTCTACGCGGCCGATCTACGAGCGAGGTATTGCCGCTTTGCCTGATCAAGAGGCCAAGGAAATGTGCCTCAAGTTCGCCGAGATGGAAAGGAGATTGGGCGAAATCGATCGCGCACGTGCTATTTATGGCCATGCGTCTCAATTCTGCGATCCGCGCACCAATGCGCCATTCTGGCAGAAATGGGAAGCTTTCGAAGTCCAGCACGGGAACGAAGACACCTTCAAGGAAATGCTTCGTATCAAGCGAAGTGTCCAAGCGCAATACAAGTATGTAACCCCAGTCCCAATCCTTGCTCTACTGTTATCGCACCATACTAACCAATCCGATACAGCACCGACGTCAGCTTCATTGCGTCCCAGGCCATCGCCCGCGGTCAACAAAAGGGTGAAGGGGAAGCTGAACCGGACACTGGAGGGGAAGAAATGGACGCAACCACAGCAGATGCCATGGCGGCGTTGGAACGCCAAGCCCGTGCACCTGTCGGCTTCGTTGCAGCCAGTACCGGACCTGAAGGTGGCAATCGCCCTCCTGTCAACCAAGCACCTGCGGCCGCTGCTCCAGCGAATCCCGACGCCATCGATCTCGATGACGAAGACATGGATGCGGAGTAGAGATCTTCTCTTGTCTCTCGATCACGCTGCCACTGCGAGCAGAGTCAATCCCTTTGTTTCGTTCACTTTCGGTACCACTTACCACGCCAAAACAAACATAATCACGCGCCAACGATTGTCTAAACCTTCTACCTATCTATCTACTACCATAACCACTACCTAACTGTCCACAGCGGCTGTACTCAATAGATCAATATATCATCTCGAACACCTAGACAAGGGTGTGCTTTGTGTTTGTCTTTCTGTACCCTATATTGATCTCCTATGTTTTATCTCCTGATCCTTTCAATCTTGTCTTATTGTGCAAGTCAAGTCATTCTTTTGATGAATCTGCGATACCTATCTTCTTCAACGCAATGGCGTTCTGTGTATAGATGAAATGATTATTGAGGATTTCTGATGTTTAACTGGAGTCGTTAAAGCATTATGCTTCTTGTAGTCTGTAGAAGGATTTCCGTTCTCATCTATGTTATTTTAGAAGGGTTTGAATTGCTTACATATTGCATATACTAGAAGTATGAATGCGACACTAGGTTGGAACGAAAACAACCTACCCAAATCAAGTCGATTACTTATATATATCATAGTATTCTATGGGCATAAACACTACAACAACAAAGATACAGTATATTTACACGTCTCGATCTGAATAGATCTAAGTAAAAACATGGCTGTCCACGCTATAAATGCCCAAGGTATTTAAATGAACAAAGTGACTCATATGCATAGGTATTCGTTCAAATATTAACTCCACCGCCCTTCCTAGGTCAAAGTATTAAGACTGTTCAGATTCGGTCTTCTCATCTTCAGCCTTCGGGGCTTCAAAGACTGCCTGGTTGTCCTTTCCGTTTTCGTTTTCGTTCTCAGGTTGGGCTTCATGTTCATTCTCCTTTTCCTTATCGCCTGGCGTGTTTTCCGAAGGCTGTTCAGCGGGGGTGGTGGGTAGAGGGGAAGCAGGTTTTGAGACTGGCGGTGTTTCCTTAGGTGCGTCGGGAAAGATTTCCTTGAAAAGATCAGGCAAGAACCGCTCTAGGCGTTTCTTTGTTTCGGTCCAGATACTTTCCTTGCTGGCATTTTGGGATGGCGGGACAAGGTGGCCCTGGTCTGCCATGACTAGGATTATGTTCTTGATGCTTTCCGGAATGGCCTCCTCCTGTGCGGGGGTTAGATATCGTGTAATACCGGTTAAGTCCAAGGAGAAGAGGGAACTTACGAGACTATCTCCCTGACCGCTGTTCATCATTCGGTCAAGAATATCGAGGATCTTGAGCCACAATTCTGGCATGCCCTCCGCGTTCGGAAGTTGATCGAGATAACGCAAGAAGATCTTGCACACCAAGGTCGCCGTTTGAACGCGGGTTTCACCCATCCCACGTGGGTCTGAATGGAATATTTCGGGCTTCAGTAGCCGTAAGATCAAAGGGAAAAGGACTTGATCAAAAATCGCTGTCCATTCCTTATCGGCTCCAATGTCAACAGATAGAAGTGACCTTTGTAAAGTCGATATAGCGTGGTGCCGGATATCTCGACAAGGGTTGGTACACTGGGAAGTCAGAGAGTGGAAAATTGGTGACCAGTATGCTGACCAAGCTGGATTTTTATAATTAGCCCACGGTCACTCATGAATATTTATTGTATGATGACGGAATACAAACCTTCGCCATCCTCTAAATGTGATTGTTTGATCAGAGTTGGAGCTCGGCCGGTAAGATGGTATATGAGGCCAATAGCGGTCACACCGCGCGAAACGACTTCATTTTCACTGTAGAGGCGGGTTAGCATGGAAATGAATTGGGTAAGAAGCAGGTGGAGTGAGGGTAGCTTAATGGCGAACCTTTGCTTTGGTTGCTTGACACCTTTGGAGCGTCGTGCAAGAGTGTCCCTGTGTCTTTCTTCAATATAGCCTACGCTGCCCGCACTTATAAACTCATTTGCAAGGGCGACAGCAGACTCGTAGTTGTCAGCCGTCACGATAGGAGGGTTTGAATCGACAATGGCCTTCAGGAGACTAAACACCAAGGGCGCCGCGTCCTTGTGCTGATGCAAGCGTTGTAGGATGGACCAGAAGTCCGGCGATACAGTTATTTCATTCCGCAGAAGGTTGCCGTCAAAGACGCAGCGCGAGAGTCCCTTGACGATAGGTACGGCGACACGCTCTAGCGTGTCTTGGTCGAAGCTAGAAATGCCATGAAGAATGACAGGAACACGGGTGAAAGGCTGATCCTGGTGAGCAGTTAGCACGTAAGCGACCCGATTAATGAGTTAAGGGTTCATACATGGCTTAACCGAAGCAAGTTCAGTAGATAAGTCACCACTCGTGATAATGCCAAAGGGTGGAGATTCCTAGCATCGCGAATGAAACCTTGTAAAGAAGCAAGAAGGCCTTCACCGAGGCTTTCAATTGTTTGTCGGTCTCGAAGCGTAAGAATTGCGGTCAATTCTAGCAGGTACATCATTCCAGGTTCATATTGACCTTGACTTGAGTCTGGCCCGGTATTTGCTCTCGTAGACGGAAGTGGTCGTTCCGGTTTAACGACAATGACCGCTGGGGCACTCTCTTCGGGCAACTGAGCTTGTAGCGACTCCACTATCTTCGTCACAGCGTCCAAGGGGAGAGACCTAACAAGAAAAGAAAACCGTAAGTATAGGCATTCAGGCCTAGAAGTTCGATGCGTCTCACCTGATATTCGAGAGAAGCTCGTCGATTGAGCATGCGCTTACGCAGTCTACAGTACAAAGTGTGTTATCAAGCTCTTCATCTGATGGCTCCGGAGGATCATCGGCTGCGTAGCTGGATAGATAAGATGTAAAGGCGGATAGCAGTCCTGTATCGTTGCCTCGCCCGTCACGATCTACAACCTGCGATGGCGGCTGCAGAGGGATCGGGGCAATGTCGAGGTTGGCATTCAGTGTAGAATCAAAGGGCGGAATGAGAGAGTTGATGAATAGGTTTCGGAGTATCTGGATAACATGAGACCAACTTTGCTGGACTGAACCCTCATTATTTGTTAGAATTCGAAAGAGCACAACGGTGGCTAACTGTGCCCTAAAATCTCGACCAAATTTCACGGCCAGCTCGCTGACCATGACACTCCTCTTGCCAGCCTGTACCTCGGTGTTGAGAGCGGTACTAGGTGGGCTACTCGTGGCAAGCGTGCTGATTGAAGCAAGAGAAAAGACGATCCGGTCAAGTGCATCAGTCAACCCATAGCGTGCAGCTATTTGAGCGCACTGGTCAAAACCCATGACCACGCGAGAATACACAGCATCATCAGAGGCGGACATGAAGACATATGATAGAGTCGCGACTACAGGTTTCCAGGTAGCCGCAAACATGTCTGCATCGTAGATGTTGGTTTGACCGGTGACAAGTTCTCCAGCAGTACTTGACTTCGTCAGCAATTCCCTCCATGCATAGTCGAATGCGTGCTTGTTATCGTGTTCATCAGGTAAGATGATTTCGTTTTGCTTAATAGAATCGTAGATCTCCTCCAGGAATTCCGGGGCAAAGTTTTGACCTGCATTCAGGCCCCGTAAGTTCTTGGAGAAGTCTTCACAAGACATGCGGCTCTGAGCCTTCATGTTAGGATTGTAGAGAGTAGTGTTTAACATGATAATGGCGTAAGTCAGGACAAAGAGGGAATCCTTGTCAGCAACCTCTGAGGGCTGGGCCTTTTCAATGTATTTTTCACTGAAAGTGGTGACAATTCGTTCAATCAAGGCAGATTCGCCAGGCAATCGGAACGCACCAAGCAAGTCTCGAAGCCCATCAACCACAGACTTGCCAGAAAACTCCAGTAGATCGACAAAGGAATTGAGAAGGCTCTCGTTGGATCGCTTCGAGATGTATTCACCGAGCATTTTCTTTGATAGCCGGGTAGTACCTCTCAAAAACCGCGCGACCTGATCGGGATCATCCGGATTTTCAATTATACCATGAGACGCCAAATAGGCAATCCCACCTTTGGGATCTTCGTTGAATTTTTGAGCTCCATGCACAATAATCCGCTTTGTGTTTCGTCGTTTTCTCAATTGTTCGTTAGATGGGAATCCCTCAGTTAAAGCTGGTTCATCAAGTCTATCGTAAATGGATTGTACATAACTCAGAAGTGCGTCCAGACACAGTGGTGGCACATTAGTGGTGCTCCACGTCGCTGAATCAGGGAATGCGCTCCGAGAAAGTAACCCGATCATGTCCTCGCAGAGGTCGGCTCGATCAACTTCACAATCATAATTCACGAAGAGCTCGACCATAAAGCTTGGAATCCGTGCCAGTACGCCAATGCTTTCAACCATTGCTTCCCTCGTCTCGGGTTTTCTGGAACCCCCTTCTAGACCAAGCTTTTGTCGATCCTTCACTGCGACGGGCGTGGATCGTCCGCTAGTAGTCTGCGAAGGAGGTTGTTTCACGACCTTAGGCGCCTGGGGGACTCCCTCATACAAAGCAGGGTTGATGCCCGGTTCCCTTGGTATTTCTACCCGCGGGTGAAGGCATGCAACTAGGTATGATAGATAGAGCTCCTGTTGAAGTTTCAAGACAGGACGGCATGTCAGAATCAAAGTGCCAGCAACTCTGAGAGAGCTAGTGAGAATTGCTAGGCTTTCGGATCGGACGAGTTGGAACAGGTGACGACAGAGGTCGTTTTGTGCCAAGGATGCCAGACTAGGGTGCCTGGCAATCGAGGGCCCTGCAACTTCTAAAGCAACATCAATTATTCTCAGCGCCATAACTCTCATCGGGTCAGTATGTTGCCGGTTGTCTGGGTCCAAAAGATCGATGAGTACGCGAAAGAGTTCTCGAATGGAAGCCAAGGAATAGGGCTTGACTTCGGGGCCCGAGTCATCCTCCGGGTTTGGTGGAGCAGCAACTGCAACCCCGTTCAGTGCTTGATCAGAGGGACCGTCAGAGCTGGCGTGCTCGCGATCCGTGACAGCTGTGTCAGAGCCCATGGCAGAGGGATGCTGAGAAGCGACGGTGTTTCCGTCGACGGAGGGGTCCATCTTGAAGTTTGTTCGTTCAACCTCATTCGAATGCGCCGGTTGCCGAATATCAAGGTCGAGCGGTTCTGAATTAGAGTCCAATACGGACAGTCGCATAAATATAACCTGGCACATATTGACCATAGCTATTTCGGCAGACCTCCGGAGAACCTCCGAAAGGCGGACTTGACAACACATGCTCAAACCTGTCTCCATCATCTCACATACACTCTCATCTCCCAGAAGTTCGCCCTCCGGTCCGGACAACATGCCCTCCATCAATTTCAGGATCCTCAGCAAAACGATCTCATCGGCGGAGGAATCACTAGCTTCGAACCGGCAGTGGGTGATCGCTGCGGACAGCAGTTGCATGGCCATGGAGATTCTGGGGGAGTTGCGATCGATGATCTTATAGGAGAAGAACTTGGTCAAGGCGAGCAAGGCAAGGGAGGTGATAGCAGCGGAGGTCGAAGAGGAGCGGACGACCTGAAGGAACGGATGTAGCAAGGCGGGGGCGTCGAAAGTCTTGACATCTTTGCAATCTTTGAGGTCACTTCGTAGTCGAGTGAAGGCAGATATTAGAGGGTTATCCTGTATGCTTTTGCCTTTCTTTCCCCTCAGTCCCCACCGATTGGCGAGGACGTGATCATCGTCTGCGGAGGAGAGCCTCGACCTCGGTCGAGTAGGTGTGTTCCCACCACGGGGGCTGGAGGGAGCAGATGCCTCGCGGTCATAGACACGGGAGACCGTGCCGCTGCCCAGAATGGCGGCGACAGAGGAGTGAGCCCATCGGGCATGTTTTCGCATGGCCGAGGTGACCGTGATGCATTCTGTTGTCACCAGCGCGACCGGGTCAACAGCGATGGGTAAAGACGAGGACGACATAACGGGCAGAAGCGAGCGGCGGAGATTAGGGGGTGCCCGGCAGAAGAACAAACCTAAATCATGGCCCTTGTAATTGGAGTTGTATACAACCAGGGCCGATGTGGACACAATTCAAGAGTTGGTTCCAGCAGCTGCAAAAAGGCGGAGAGGGCTTCTTTCCCGATCGGGTCTAGCGTGTAAATACCCATTTGGGTTTAGTCTGTCTCTATCTTCCAGCCGCTGAATAATACGTCCACCTGCAGCCAACAGACGGGCCGGTGATCGAGTATCTAAATATAAGGCTCGAGGAGATGCTTGAATGGCAAACAATCTAAGTGAGACTGCCGGCATCTTGGCCTGCCGTTCTGTTTGAGGTTCGGGATTGTCCCACTGATCCATGGTCGAGCGGCGGTGTGGTTGTGATGCTTGGATGCTGAGCTTCGGTTCTCCACCCAAACTCTCCGATAAACAAACCGCGAGGGCCAAAGTCTCTCTCTCTCCTTGCATCGGATAACGATGCGAATTATGATAGTTAGGCAGGGCCGGGGTGCGTGCACCGTCTTCTCGAGTATTTTCTGTATTTAGCTCTTTCAGGATTTTCCCTTCTCTTATTTTCTTTTTCCCAGATGCATCCGTTGACGGGGGCGACCACCAGCAGCAGCAGTACACGTGTTGGAGTGGATGATTTTCTGGACTCGAATGGAATTGGGCCAGGATGGATTCACGTTAGACTAGATCTCAACAGAGTAAATTAAATAGATCTACTTAAAGCCAGTGCTTGCTTCGGGTGTCCCCTCTCTTGTCCTCCACTGCATCAGCTAATGCTGGGTGGGCGCAAATCATCTGCTGCTGCAGCTCGACCACAACAAATCACCGGCACAACAACAACAACCTTTTTACCAACTCCATCCCCAGCGCCCTCGATTAACTCAGAGTCTTAGGGTCTCCCCAGTGTTCTGTTTCGGCAGAGGAGCCTGTGCTGTGCGACTGATCCCTTGTTTTCTCGCTCTTTCTCCGTCTCCTCATTCTCGTTGCCACCGTTCTAGTCAGCCTCCATGGAGGGGCTCTCTTTCGGCTGCCATCGCATGAGGACGTTTCACTCTCTCAATTGACACTTCTCCTTCTTGTCAGGCCTATTGGTCATAATAACAACTACTCGTCCTTCTCTATCATGTTCCCCATCCTTTTTTCTATGTTTTTCTTTCTCTAACCTTGGATGGGTACTCTCCTGTCGCTCTCTCTCCACAGCTGACCTTTGGGCTGCTACCTCCAAGGTAGTTCCCTGGTCTCTTCAGTTCTTTCCCTCACTTTTCTCTGTTCGCCCTTACATCTACTAATCTAATAACGACCTTTTCTGAATCCTTCGCTCTTTCCCTCCCGCTCGAGCGCCTCATCATCGTTGTGCGCGCGCCGCGCCGCTTTGACCTTCCCCATCGGCCACCATGGCGACCCCCTCGTGTGCCCCGTCGGACCTGCCTTTGGACCAGCTCAGCCTATACCATGTCTCGGACCCTTCGTTATCGTCTGTATTTGTCTTCTACGGGCCAGTGTCCACCGCAAATGCAACCGTGAGCAGTTCGCGCATCCAGGCGCATATATTGACACCCGCCGGTTTCCAAAGCTACCCGCGTATCACCGTATCCCCCGCAGCGCCTCTGTATGCCGCTGTCAATCATCTCCCTAGAGATAAACAAGGCGACGAGGTATGTCGCGCTCTGGCCGTCAGCATGCTGAAATACTTCGCCGAGCTGTCTGATCCGGCAAAGGAGTGCTTGCAAGCTCTAGCTCGCGCGGGGAAGCCGGGGGGACAAATCCCTAAGATGTTCGATGAAATGCACGCAGCCGACCTAGCAAATCGCATGGTAAAGGTGGAGAATACAGCCGATATTGTGCGGGATATCCGTGGCGCGTTTCAGGAACGCAAGATCCCATGGGTCGATGTCGATGTAGTGCTTCCTGCGGGGACCATCCAATCTCCCGATCAAGCAGAACAAGATGCCCACGCCGATGGAGAGTCTCCGGACACGGAAGATACCGTTGATGTTAATTATGGAAAATATTCGCCTCTCATACGGGCTTTGGGGGCACCCATGTTCTTGCCGACCTCTAGGCTGAAACGGGCCCCGTCACAACCCACCAATGTCAGCCGGTCCAAGGTCTTCTCTCAGAACCAGAAGCAGTCGCTCCGTCTGACCATGTGCGAGGTAGTAGATACCGAGGAGAGATATGTCAGCAAGCTGTATAGTCTTGTATGTGAAGTGGCCGAGGAGTTCCGCGCGAGAGCACAAGGGAAATCGGCATCGAGTACTAGTCCTAACGAGTCCGACTTGGCTACGCTGTTTCCCCCATGTTTGAATGAGATTTACAATGTGAATATGGGCTTCTTGGACGTCATTCGCAATGTGTTGGAGGATACGGAAAGGGATGCTATTGCAGACATTACCGAGGACACCGAGTTACCGGCATCCACTTCCCACCGGTCACTCGAAGACGAACAAGATGCAATTGGCGCTGTTGCATTTGCAAATGCACTTCTCGAGTGGGTTCCAAAGTTTTCCCAGCCCTACGGAGATTATATGCGCGCCCATAACGCCTTCACCCAAACATTGAACTCGTTCATGAGAGACAAGAACTCTAGTTTTTCCAGGCGCGTATACGAGACTGGGGAACAGAAACTGCGATCGTTATTGATGGAACCTGTTCAACGACTCCCGCGATACAGCCTATTGATCGACACGATGACAAGCAGCCTTCCTTTGGTACACCCCGCTGTCCGCCCACTATTAAAAGCGCGGGACGTAATCAAGGACATCTGCTCACTTGATGATCCTTCTTCTACTAATCACGACCAAGGCTTTCGACGACTAAAGGAGTTGGTGGATGGATGGCCGTCCACTATTTTACCCACCGGCCGATTGATTACCGCTGTCGATTTCAACGGGCTGTCGTCACCATATCATTTGGATCCTCCAGAGGCTGACTCGGATGCGGGGATCATGCTGCTATACAAGAATTGTCTTGTGCTTTTATCGAAAGCCCCAGAGAGTCGCATGACGGCACGTGGCTTGATGGCCGAACTAGATAACGCGTCTTCCACGGCCCAAGGTGTTGCAGGTCCGCTTGCGGCTTCAGCAGAGATTCGGGTTGTACAAGTTTATGATCTTCACACCGTACGCTGCATGCAATCCACGTGCGGCCGGATCCTCTTTCTTGCTCCTGCATCCGTTGCGTCGAAGCCTAATCAAAACACCTCTGTGGACCTATTGGCTTTAGAACCAGTCTCTATGTATGGGGGTCGTGCGAGTCGAATTGTTGAGGAGATCATTAAAGCAAAGATCGAGGGAAGATTCTCCGAAAAAGAAAGAGAGAGTGGAAAGTGGTCGCTCCGAAGTCCAACCGGTACCGTTGGCAACCTTAGTATCCTCGCGAGTGTGTTTGAAGACGAACAAGGTGTGGAGACGAGTCGGCCCGCGCCGTCAAAAATCAAAGTCGTCTTTGATACACCAAGGGCGCTCTGCAGCCAGGCATTGGGGAATTCAGATTTGGAAGTGATCATATCGGTCTCTCTGGTGGGCGAAGATCAATATAGGGTTAATGTGGACTCGATAGTAGGTGCAGGCTCATCGGACATCGTTACGGTGGAAGGCTTCGTTCCAGTACTTTCAAAACGCTGTGAGTATCCCCCCTGGCTGAATTCTCGGCTCGAAGTTTCATTTGCTAATTGGAAAAGTGCTGAATATCCTTCAACCCTTGCATGACACCCGTAACAGGCACATGACGGAGTCCCTAGTACATTCCAATTTTGCTATAATCAAATACCTCGCTGGACACCTTATAGGGCAGTTTAAGACCCCGCGTGGCTTCCGCCCCCCTTCGCCAACGAAACTGATTGCAAATCTCCTGGGTGGAGGGCATTCGCGAGACAGTAGCACCTCAAGTTCCAAAGCTCCTGGGTCGGCCTCTTTACAGGGTGAATTTCCCAAAATGCCGCCTCCTCGAGCTAACATTTCACGGTCCAATACTTTGCCATCTTCATTCCCAGGAAAAGAGGAGACTCCGGTCAAAAATTCCGTCGCAGGCACGACGTCCTCCAAGGTATCGGATAGTCCTTTTACAGTTTTAGAACAGGCATTTGCTGCCTATGTTTTGGCGCTGCAATCTCGGAGTGGGAACATTGTTGGGCGTACCCTTCGAACAAGGGACAATGTGGACCGGTCATCAGTTAACGAGCTATACAACGTGCTGCTGGAGGATCCAGCAAGGCTCCAGGCGGCAGCTGAGGTAGCGGTTGACACACTGTTTGTGGCTTTTGAGACATTTATGGCAAACGCATGGAAAGAGCACATGGGACCGGTTATAGATCCCCCCAGCTTGCGAATACTCCAGAGCCAATTTGACGCCATGTTTCCTAGAGAATTTGAGGAATGTTTTCGGAAATTTGTTGCGGATATGAGCCCTCAGAACCGTCGCGCTCTCGCTTCACTTATCCGCCTTCTTGCGGATCTTCTCGATGCTTCTGGAAGTGATGGCGACCGAGGCGCCTTGACGGCCGCGTTTGCGGAGATTTTAACGATCGAGGGTGATCCAATGCAACATGTGTCTCTGCTAGATAGATTAGTGGATGACTTTGACCACCTTTTTGATGAGTTCGTCCCAAGCGGCTCGTCACTGGATGGAATCCTGACTGGTGACCTGACCAAACCTACCACCCAAAGCTCAGGCTCCGTTGGTTCCAACGCATCGTCTTTCCGCAAGCGCTTTGGCTTCGGCATGCACCGAGAAAACTCTGGGGAAGGCAAGGTTGCCTCAATTCTCAGAACTCTCAGCAAAAACAAAGGCCCCAACGATTCAGAACCGGGGACACCGAGGGGCTCATTGTTAGTACGCTCAAAGTCAATAGACCTTGATACAAGTTTAAGCTCTCTTTTACGCCCCGGCTCTCGCGATCGCTCTGGTGCTTCTATATCACAAGAGCATATTCGGCGACCTGAAAGTGCACAAGAAGACCCGCCACCCTCAATAAAGAGTACATCGGGAAGCGGTGTAGTGAGGGTGCGTCGAAAGCGAAGGAGCTCGCTATCCGACTTGCGACCAGGGACGGCATCAACAGACGTTTCTAACCCGTCGCCGAGTCAAGCCGCCCGTCCCACAACTCCTGGGTCGTCTTCGACTAATCTACAAACCGATCTTCTAACTCCTTCAAAGACTGCTCGACCTCAGACTAGCCATGGTTCAGGGTCCACCAACCGTAGCACGTCACCTTTAAAGGGTAGCCCACCCCCAAGGCAGGGCTCACCTAGCCGGCGATCACCTGTCCGTCCAGTCACACCAAGCCGTAAAGAAAATGTCGATCCAAAGTACTCCACAATTGACAGGTCCCCGAGGAAGAGGATTGAAGAATCCGTATCCCCTAATCTGGAACCAAAACGCAGCTCTGCACTTCCCAGCTCCAAGGCCCCTGTGATGAAAGAGCGACCGGGGCACATCAATGGGTCGGAGACAACCCGTCCGCTATCTTCATCGTCTTTAACCAAATCGCAGAGGTTGCGGCTACAAAGTCCTCAGAAGGTACGTTTTTAGATACCAATCCGTAAACGTTCCCCACGTTGCTAATCCGTATACAGCTCCGGGACCGCCTTCAAGGCGAGAAAAAGGCACAATCTATCGCTCAGCTAGGCTTAAAGGATGAGCTGGAGCTTATTGGTCAGGAACTTCGAGGATTTCGGCCATCGCCGACTCGACAACAGACAGATTCAACAATTCAAGGCACTTCCGATGACACAAGCGCGGCAGCCCTATCGGGCCGGATGCGGAATCTAGAACTAGCGTTCGAAACCCTATCAGGCGATCTCCACAACCGAACCTCTGCCATGGAGAAGGACCTGGAGTCGTCCCTTGTTGTTAGCGAGAAGCGCGCCAAAAAGCTGGATGAGTTGTATCGCGAGGCTAGTGCTGAGAACGAAGCACTCTATGGTCGATTCAATTCGGAACTGAGCAAACTCGCCAAAGAGGTCCGCACTGGGGATGGTGAGCATGCGTTGAAGACTCAGCTGTCATCCGCAATGGACGAGATTGGGAGGTTAAAGAAAGAGAACTTTAGACTGAAACGCGAAGTTGGCGGCCTTCGAGCCCAGCAAGCAGCAGTGGCTTTGCTCAAGGCGAGCGCTGAATGATTTCGTCGAGTAACACAACTTAGTACTAAACAGGACCGAGTTCGCAGAATATGGTCTGTTATGTCCTTCGCGCCATGAGGGAAATTTGGGTGTCAGGTACGAGCATATGAGCGTTTCTTGTATTTCCTTTTAAAGACTTGGTACTTACGGCGTCTGGATTTGGATACACTTAGGAGACCGGCGAGTACGGGTCTCCATGCTTTGAAGGATGTCATTTTCTTTGTATGTAAACAAGTGGCTGAAATGCATGTATCATACCTCGGCCTGTTGACAATGCTGAGGCGAGGGATCAACCGCCGATGCCTGATTACTTTCTCTCATTATCATGGTGGATCTATTTTCATTTTTCCATTTGTGGATTAGCGTGCATAGCTTATACTGACCCCATCAACTTTAATGATTCAAGGTCAATCATCTTATACTTCCACTCCCAGGTTATCGCCCAACCCCTAGACTCCGACCTCGGAAACATTAGATCGATTGTTGGCAAGGCTAACGGCACATCAACTGCTCCCACAACACCATCGACTCCACCCTCCACAATAGCAAGGACGGGAACAGTAAACCGTGATTGCCCCGGAGCTTCCCGATCTAGTTTCGCAACAAATGCAGCTACAGCAGAGCTGTCCTTATTTTCGTTCTCACCCCCACATACATAATTGGTCTTTTGGTCTTTTGTTTTTGGCCTTTTGGTATGCAGTCGACGGAGAGTGGATAGATCTGATTGGCGGAGAGGGCGAATGACAAGTTGGATTCGGCCTTCTTTGGAACGTTTCTCGTTGTTTTCGGATGGTGTCCGAGTAGGTAAGGGAGTAGAGGAGGAAGTAGAAGTTTGATCTTCGTCTCCATGTTGAAATTGGGGATTTGAGGTGCATTGAGGTATTAAATAATGTTGTCCAGGGACGACCGAAGCACGGATCCAAAAGCGGTTATCCCACAGTGTCCAAGGTATATGTGACTCCTGTTCTGGACTGTTCGGAAAGGTTGGGTTTGGTAAACTGAAGTGAAGGATTGGATCGCGACGACGCATGTATGGTTGGCGAGTTAGAAGCCAGTTCGTGTCGCCCTTTCCAGCACCATCATCGTCACTGGCTGCTGTTGTCGTCGTCGTCGTCGTGGTAGACGGGTTGGTATTCGAGGGCTTCAGGGGGTGGAAGAGCACGCCGCCTAATGTAAATGGCTTTTGCTTCTTCCATATTTTCTCTTCCCCAGCTGCTTGTTCTGTGGTGGCGGGAGAACGGAAGACACGACCGGTGAACCCTTCAAAACTATTGAGTGCGAAATGATTGTCCGGAAATGGGGAGACCAGTTCCGTTATCCGACGAAGAGTGAAGGCCTGGAGTTCGTGGAGGCGCTGAGGTGGTATCACTTGCGGTTGATCCTCCGTAGATGAACACGGTGGAGATTTAAACTGGACCGCGATAGAGCCCGAAGCGAGCCTGAGATTAAGTACCCTGCATTGGGATCCAAGAATACTATCTGAGAAACGGTGCGAGTCATGAATTAAGCCCCGGCTGTGGTCGACTAAAGATAGGATAGACGGGTTCTGTAGAGCACGTGGTAGAGAATTAGACGACAGAAGCGAGCGGATCGCATTCCGAGGCGTAAGGGTCGGGTCGAAATTTGTTGGGTCCGAGACGAAAGGGATGTTATTCTCGTGGCATGTTGCGACGAGATTCGCTTTAGGGAAGGAGAGAAGTGGTCGACAAATGAGGATTCCGCCTGTTGATACCCGCGCACTGCTCCGCTGGTTTGGAGTTGGGGTTTGGTGCTGGGATTGGACAAACCCATCAGCATCCACTGTGACGGTCTCCCCACTCCCCGACACTCCATGAAGACCATGACACTCTGGAATCCTTGCAAGGGGAGAGATGCCCGCTAGTCCTGCACCGCGGGCACCAGAGCAAAGTCTCCAGATCGTAGTCTCGACGTTGTCATCCTGGTGATGACCCATAAGTAGTGCTTCGATGCCCCGGTTCCTACACGCTTTTCCCAGCGCCTGGAATCTCAAGCGACGCGCCTGCGTTTCGAATGCAGAAGGTCTGACGCCCGTCCAGTCTAGCGGAAGGATTTGGGTCGCGATACCTGGATTTCTTAGCTAGGCTCACCTACTACCTCCTACTACGCTTCGAGGGAGCGGACGGGTTGAAACACGCACCTAGTTCTCCAAGCCAGTTCGCAACGGTATGTGCTTCCCGTGTACTTTCCTCTCGAGCCTTATGATCGACGACAAAAGCCGTGACGCTCGCTTCATCGCCATCATTGCCATTAACATTGACGCCGCGGGCTTGGGCTTGTTTCTGTCTCTCCCACTGCCTGCATAGATATGCCAAGGCCATCGAATCTGCTCCCCCACTGACAGCAAGACCTACGAAGTCATTAAATTTGTATTCATAGCATAGTCAATCAGAGATAACTAACCTAATCTACGGGGCACGCCTGATGTCGTCCCCGGGCGAAAACGATACGAGTCGAGCCATGTTCGATTTAGCGCATCGGTGAATTGCGGGACGGTAATTGCGCCAGCGATTTTTGACCTCGTAAGACATGACGCTGCCATGTATGGTCCATGTATTGTGCGTGTTGGGGATGTAAATTGGTTCGGTTGATATAGAGAATGAGAGGTTGAAATGGATGTCTTGCCGCTTTACGGTATCGCGGCAGGGCTGCGCACGTGATCTAATGACCACGAGGTATATACTCTGTACTACATGGAGGATCTAATTCCTTGACTACGCAGACCGAATTTTGTGCTTAAATAGCTAATATATACATATTTATGCCGTATGCACACAGAGGGGGCCAACTTGATAATCGCTAAAAAAAAAGAGAACAGAGGTATCGCGCAGCACCGTAAAACAACGAAGCCATCATGGGCCTTACCTGGTGCGCGGCAAACGAAAAAGAGACGGCCAGGCGGGAATGTGCTAAGATATCTATGCTTAAGCGCATAATACAGCGCTAAATCAACTGTTGCTTACAGAAACAGACCCTGAAGCCGTGCTGCCCTGAGAAGCTCCGGCATCCTCGACATGGGCAGCTCCAGCTCCGCCTGACTCAGACTGGGGTTGTTGGTTGGATTGGGGCTCCTCAATTCCTGGATTTTCATTGGCATTGTTGCTTTTGTCAGACCCTATCAGTCGGATCGCCTTCTTGTCAGTAGCCTTGTAATGGAGAACCATATCGGTGCTGTTACGCCAGTGGAGCGCTCTTATGGTGGCAAGAGTCATGTTGGGAGTGATGAGCTATTTGTTGTTAACTAACTTCCGGGACGTGATGTGAGCTATGCTGAGGGACACTTACAATGTTTTGACAGTACAGTTCAAGGTATTCCTCGGGTTTCATTGCATCTTGCACCGGGTCGTTGGTCGGTTCTTCAATGCGCTCCGATACGTATGCTAGTATCTTCTTGGCCCGAAGCATTCTGTTGGCGTTCAGCCGGGAGTTGTTTGCGTTGCCATTAAAGCTAGGTCTGTGTTTCTGTCAGTACTACCCAAGAGGTCCACGGCGCTCAGGACTTACGGTTCTGGTTTGACGACAGGCGGTAGGGAGTCGTCGTATGGTTTCAGTGTAAATGCAACTTTGACCGGCTCCTTGAATGGCATTTGGTTCTGACTAGGTTAGAAAAAAAGAAATGGGCCACGATATGCAATTATTCACTTACCCTGAGTAGCAAATCAGCTAGCCACAACGGCATGGTCTTCTCCAGTTTCTCCCTATCCTGGCTGATATTCTCAACAGTACCTCTGTAGATATCCGTAGCGACAACCGAATCACCCGATTCTTCTTGGATGAAAACCACAGTGCGATTCGGTATCTCCAGAAAGGGTGTCTCGCTCTTGTCGCTGGGAGCAAACGCCGACGCCAGGTCCTGGCTCGGGTTGCCAGAAAGATATTCCTCATAATCGTGATGTACTCGCTCAATAAAGCCGCTGAGGTTGTTTTCGAAAACCTTCTCCTCCTTCACGGATGTCATCTCAGGCTCCTCCACCTTTTCTTCTTGTATCTGCGGCTTGGCTTCAGACGAGGTACGTCCCAGCTTCTTGGGGAAGTCCATTCGGAACTTCTTTCCAAAGCGCGAGCTGCTCTTCTTGCGTTCATCTTTATCCGGCTCACTGGCCGAAGTAGCAGTTGGTGTCTGTTCTCCTCCTGGTGTGGCCAGGGGCTTATCGGGTTCTGCGGATGTTGTTTGAGCTTTGGGAGACGAGAAGTAGTCGCTCGACCTATCCGACATGGAGCTTCTCGCCACATCGGCACTTTGATGTGACATTAAATAATCAGAAGACTCTCCTGGGGACGTCCCCATATTGTTGGGGTTGTTATTTCCGGGGTTCAGAACCGACGCCGTCAATGAGCCAGGGCTCGTGGCAAAGCCTATTCCAAAACCAGGGGTTGTAGGACTGCCGAATGAATCATAGCCCGAGCGTCCAGGAGCGGAAGATGGATCCAACGGTATCGGGACGCTTAACTTGCCTGGAATATCCACTGGCGCGGTCTGACTATGTGACTTAGCCATTTCCTCCGCTTTAACTTTCGCTTCGATACGGTATTCAGCATCACGCTTGACCTGTTCATCTACCAACGGAGCGAATAGCCAACGTAGGACCCACTTTCCCAGGTTCACTATACCAGGTCAGCAAGACGAAGTCTAATGTAAGGAAAGGTGTGCGCACATCTTTGGTCTTCCCGTATTTGAGAATAGTCTGCAAGCTGGGCCTCATCCGCGTATATTTCCGCGTCGAAGCACCTTCCTGGCTCGAGTATCACAGACAGCCTTCCCGTTCGAATATCAATCGTGCACCAGTGTGCGACACTCTCAGTAGTATTGACCTCTAATTCCACATCATCCATATGACGTTTGCCGAATGACTTGATAGGTACACACTAGACATCGTTAGCATGGCACCATCTCACTTGGGGAAGCAGGTGGTGGTTACCCTAAGCAGGTCCCATAAAATGACTTCGCCAGCAGAATCTTGTGTTAATGTGCGTTTTCGGTCATTCAACAAGCAATATTTTATTAAACCATGCTGACCCTCTACCGTTTCTTCGGGCAGAGAAAAAACAGGAACTGCGATGCCTAGTTCCTCCTCGATGTCCGGTTGTGGTGAGGATGGCTGACCATTTGCAACCGGGTTGGATGCTTGGGGTATCCGTGAGCTGGGCAGAATAGAGGTGTTGGAAAGAAGCAAAAGTGACTCGTAGGGTATCGTTGTTGGTTTTTCCTTGGGCGGCGACTTGTCTGACTCTTTGTCGTTTGTGTCTGAAGGGTCAGCCAGTACTTTGGGGGCGTCAATTTCTGCAGTTGTATCAATGTCACTCCAGCGATTGATGCTTGACGTTGGTGTTGCAGTCCAGATGTGATCGCCAGCTGCTACGGCCTTGACCACGCCCTCCTGCTCCTGTACTGCAGCCACACAAATACCCTGTTCAATATCGGATGCATTCCTCGTATCAGTTTTGGCAACCAGACCCGATCGGTCGCTAGAGTAAAAGACGGAAAGCCTGGGATGGTTCGAATAAAGTGACCAAACGCTGTCGTTGTGCATAGTCAGCGTATGCATACATCGACCTGCCGTCAGAGACCAGATCTTGACAGTTTGGTCCGAAGACGCAGACATAATCGTATCGCCATCACTGTTGATTAGAATATCTCGAATGTTGTCCGTATGCCCAACGAACGTCGTAATTAATTTTCCGGACTTGGGATCCCACACCCTCACCAGCTTTTCAGGCCCACCGCTAGCCAGGACCGAAGAAACAGCGCCCAAAGCGTAAACTGAACCCTTCGCACCTTCATCCGTACCAGCAGCACCTATGCTAAGGGTCTGCCCTTTGCCATTGAGGTCCCACAAGTTAACTTTGTGATCCAAACCGCCGGACGCAACCCATGTTGACTGGGATCCTGGGCTCGCAAGCGACTTAACATAGTCGGTGTGTTTACCGATGGGCTCCGGGACGTCGGTAGTCTCGGAGTGAGGCCGCCATAGCCTAACCGTGGTGTCCGACGAGGCACTAACGAGGGCAGAATTGTTCTGTGTTAGGACGATGTCGTTAATCCAGTGCGTGTGCGCCTGAACCTGATTATGAAACTTGGTCGGACCGGGTTTCAAGGCCGAGGACGAGGGAAGTGAGGGAAGGTCGACGTCCCACGAGCATATCACTCCGTCGCGACCAGCCGAGTAGCTAGAGCAAGAGAGTTTGGTCAGAATCGGGGCAACACCGACGACTGCGACTTGCAGTGTTTCTTAAACAGAGAGCGTCAGACGGCGGTTCGGGCACTCACAGAGTCGATCTCTCCGGGTCTATCGCTAAGCTATTGACACCCAGCCGATGACCACCGGGTGCATCGGCAGGAGGGAGCACTGGACAAACAATGATACTTTGGTCAGCTGCAAATCCAGACATCGGAGCTATCGGAGGGCGTGCGAGCGGGCTTTGGAGTGTGGGAGAACGAGATAAAACAAAAATACAAAAAGGTCATCGCAGTGCAAAACACTTACCATATGTGACCCTTTGGTGGCTCAGTTTGCGTGCCATGCAGCAGGCGACAACAGCGACGAGCTGCGGGTGAAGCAGGTGAAAGTGCGGAGGGAACGGGCGATGCGGAGGCAGTGACGGCAGGACGATCGCTGCTCACGAACGTGCGATCAGACAGACAGCGGTGGAGACAAGCATTCCCCTACAAAAACAAGTCCGACAACACAAAAAGGATGGCAGCGACAAGCAGGACGACTCTAGTTCAGCAGAAGCGACGTTTGGGAGAAGGAGGCTGTGGAGGAGAGGCGGGGAATGAGACTTGGAGGCGATGAGGTTGTGCCTGGTGGATTTATTAATCTACTTGGCCGATGCGCTCGGCCCCTTCGTTCCTCTTCCACTCCTTCGATAAAGGATTCGATCCTGGTCCTCTTTAATTGCACCCAGAGAGACCGGCTATATCGAAATCTGCTCCGGGAGCGACCGCAGTTTGACAGTTGAGCATCAAGCAGCACCAGCCTCAAACAGCAAAGACCGACACGGAGCCCGATCCGGCCAATTGAATGGGTCTGAAGTGGGTAATTGTGTATATATTCTGGAATGTAATCATGATATAATGATATAACTATACAGCAGAGACTGGCACAAGCTGTCAGCCTTTTCACCAAATGGTAGATTGGGGAAAATATATTCACAATTTACAATCACTCAAAATGACAACCGACATCCCCCTCTCCTCAATCAAACCTGTCTACCCCCCTACAAAGATCCCCTGCTCATCCAATTCCTCCCACGAATCCCCCTCCATCCAATCTCTCATCTTGACCTTACAACTCACCCCCCACCCCGAGGGGGGCTACTACAACCAAACAGACCGCAGTCCGCTGCGCATAGCAAACCCCTACCACTACACCAATATCGAAAGGATAAACAAGTATAGCACTGCCAACAACAACCTCACCACTGACGTAAAAGGTGAGAAATCGAATAAGAATGAATACAATAACGACAACGACAACGACACAACTCGATTCGCCAGCACAACCATATTCTACCTCTTAACGCCGCATTCGCCGCTCGGCGCGTTCCATCGGAATCGCAGCCGGACGGTGCATACGCTTCACCGCGGTCGAGGACGGTATGTCGTCATCCATATTGATCGGGCGGCGCGCGAGGACGGCGAGGGTAAGGTAAAGGCATCGATTGAGTCTTTTGTTGTTGGTCAGAGGGTTGAGATGGGGGAGCGACTGCAGTGGTGCGTGGAAGGGGGTGACTATAAGGCGAGTTATTTGTTGCCGGAGGATGATTCACCAGGAGTCAAAGATGGAGATGGAAACGAGAAACAGCTGCAATCTGGAGGGTTATTGATCAGTGAGGTAAGTTGTAAAAGGATCACCGTTTATTATGGTCTGTGTTCTGATATCCATTGATTTAAATAGACCGTTGTCCCGGGCTTCGAGGCGGCGGACCATGACTTTCTGACGCATGAGGCGATGGAGAAGCTACTTAGTCCTGAGCAGGTGGAAGAGCTGCAATGGTTGCTCAGGAACCACGAGGTTTCCTGATTCTGTGATACCATTGTGCATGAGCCGCGCAGAAAAGGTCTTCCAATGACAGCTCATGAACATATACCCGGACATGAAACAGGTAGCTAGAAGCTTTAGCTATATCCGACCTTGCCTATTTATGACTGTTCTAGCTCTAATCGAGATTCTATCAGTATATATACACATTATGATACGTCAGTTCAACCTAGTCCTCTGCTTTCGACTTTCCTTCCAAAGTATTCCATGCCCACTGGTAACTGCCCAAGAAGACCGCACCCCCAATGCCAATCCACGCAACTCGCGGCTGCACACCTCTCCAAAATGCTCCAAATCCTTCCTTTGAAATCTCCTGCACCACATCCTTAATTCTTACTCCCGCCTTCCCTTCCGAACCATCCCCGCGCCGCGCAAGCATAACCCGGGTCTTAATAACGTCCAACGGCGTCGTCAACCCCGCCGATATCGCACCCGCAATACTTCCAAAAATTGCACTCGTCGACGCTGGCACCTGCGCGCCAACCGTCGTACCCAATCCAGCCTCCAATTGCCGGCGCTTGGCATATGTCTCCTTCATGCCCTCCCACATCGTGAACTGCAGGACCGTAAACGGGATTTCACGCGCAATCGTGATACCAGCCCCACGGTACAGCTCCCGGATAACCTGTCCGTATCCTCTTTTCGCACCGGTCTTGGGGTCCGGATGCCGCAGGGACAAGATGTCCTTTAGCGCATGCCGACTGGAGCCGCCGAAGAGGCCGGCCTGGGCTCGTTGCTTGACGACTTCCGTCGGGACTCTGACCGCGCAAGCTGCAATCTCACCCATCGAAGAGGCGAGCGATTGGGTAAGGATTATGTGGCTGCGGGATTGTGACTCGGGGTTCGCTGAGGAAAGGAGGGTGCGTTTGACGCCATCGTAGACTATAAAGAAGGATGCGGCGGAGGGGGCTGAACCGAACAGAACGGAGGGAAGGCCTGCGTAGATGCCGCGGATTGTCTGTCGGAGAGAGACGCTTGGAGCGGGGGCTGCGGGCGCATGGTGCCTGGCTTTTTGGAGACGGGTCTTGATTGTATCGAGCGGGTAAAGGGAGCAATCGACTGTGAGACCCGCAACAGCGCCGGACTAGAAAGAGTCGGCAGAGTGCCTAGGTCAGTTCATGACGGCAATTTTGGAATAGAAGGCGTCCTTCGCGTACAATTAGGGACCTGGTCCAGAGTGAGGACACCAAGGGCTCTTGACGTTGATCCCGTGACTCCGCCATCTGTGTTGGAGAAATTTATGGAGGCGAAAGTTAAACAAGCATTCCGTTCTTCACAGTTCGAATCCGTGGGATGCTAGAAGGAAAGCGCAGAGAATCAGAGAGAGGGGAAATTTGGGGAAATGGAGAAATGGAGAATTGGAGATTCCTGAAGTTTCCTATGCAGTCCAACATTTTGTCGGCAGCCCTCCCGTAATCGCCTTATCTCCGCCGATACCGCAGTTCCGTTCGGCCAGCTTCGGCGCTTCCAACTACTATCACACGGTATCCGTAAGTACTCCATACGTACTCTCCGAACCTAGCACTATTTGATTGATCAAATCGATCACTTTTGATGTATTCATGTAATCTATTGCTAAAAGAGCTCGCCTCTGGGGTGAAATTAAAGACAGGTAGATATGAAAGGAAGGAGCCTCGGAATACAACAAATGCACTGCTGGACTCATGTGCAGGATGAACTCCTACGGGGCAATATCGAAGCCAAAAGTGAGGCAAAAACCCAGAAAGCAAGAAGCAAGTACTGGAAAAAAAAAGGAAGAAGAAAACAAAACAAAAGAGCAAAACTAAACAAAACAAGGACCCTGCGGCAAATTCCCGCGGAAAGGTTACTGCTACCACAACACCGACCACAACGCCGAGATGAGACAAAAGACGGATCAGAAATTAGAGGAGGTAGTCGACCTAACAGTGTATGAACAATGTCAATGGGCATATTGGGCACAGAAGATAAAACAAATCCACCACCTGGGGGATACAAAAGGTTGACGACAAAGTAGGTCTAATTGTAGTTAGCTGCGCCGCAAAAGATCATCGCGAAAGGACGGTATAGAACACAAGACGCCATGCATCTGAAAGCGCACAACACAGAAGGATGAATGAAGTTTTCTTTCCTTCTCTTTTTTTTTTCTTTCTTTTCAATTCGGTCATTATACACAATCGGCTGCCAAAATCATTTAGCCTTACTGGCCACAGGCACAGTCGGGGAAGGCGGCTCGAGAACGTGCGTATGGCCCGGCGCCTTGATCACCTCCCCTGTCAACTCCTGCTGGCATGCTCTGATATTTCGCACCCACTCATCTGTCAATACATCATCGAGAGTGGCTCGATCTTTCACGCTCACTTTAAGCATGCGGCCGATGATGTAGCGGCTTTCACGAGGAAGAAGCCGCAGCAGTCTCCAAGGGCCCTTGATGACTTCCTGACGTTGCCCAGTCGATTGTGTTGAGCCAGATGGAAGCGGAGGCGCCTCTTTGCTTGTAGTCCGAGTTGGTTTGTTTTGGCCACTAGTCTTATTATCGGAACTGTTGTTGCCATCTGCCTTCTCCTGTGGGCTTTCTGGTGGGCGGTTTTCCTCTTGGTTGGCTGCTGGTGGTTTAGCAGGAGACGCCGGCGGTTTAACAGGGGACCGTGGGGGCGTCGCCATTATTTTCGAAGGATCTTCGCTAAGAGCCGATGCGAACTGTGTGCCTTTTTCCTCATTGGGGTTAATTGTGAGATTCGGCGCCGATTTTACAGGCCGATGCCGCCTTGGATCGGCGTCGGGGACAGGAGTGCCAGGTGTCGGCGTCGAAACAAAGAGTCTATATGAGTTGTCGCTGACTCGGGGCTGCTTCCAAGGAAATCGGCGTAGGCTCATGCAGCAAAAAATGATGGCTAGAGACCAGATATCTGTTGGGCGAGGGTCGTATTTCTTCTCATCATAAACCTCTGGCGCTAGATATGGGTCGGATCCGACGATTCCTAAAGCAGTCAGAACACTTTCTGTTTTCGAACATGATTATTGTTGTCATAGACTCACCCGACGCGTTCACAATGTCATTTTCAAAGGGATACCGAAAGACCACAGCGCTTCCAAAGTCAATGAGTTTCATAACTCCATTCTCGTTGACGACAACGTTATCCAGTTTCAGATCTCGATGAGCTAGGCCCATTCCATGTAGGTATGCCACGCCGCTCAAGATCTGCTTGAAAGAACAGGCCACTTCGTCTTTGGACATTTTACCTGTCATGACGATGGCAAATAGATCAAACGGTGCATACTCCATAACCTGATACCAATGGCTTCCCTCCTGGATAATATCAAGTGTCTCTATGATATTGCCATGGTGGAGAGTCGATCCAATACAGAATTCCGCGGTCACCTTCTTGGAATATTCTTTCAGCGTTTCCCAGGAATGACGATCCCTAAATTGCTTTACGGCGAATGTGACGCCGTCGCTGTTGCGCTTAAGTAACCGAACGGAGCCACCAGCACCTGAGCCAAGAACCTTCCCGAGTTTTCCGTATTTAGAGTTGAGGCCGTGGTCATCCGCAAATGGAACATTGTCCGGTGCCATTTGATAAGGAGTGTTCTTTCCAGACGAACGGCTGGACTTCTTTGAGGTGGGCGATTCTCCACGCTTATGCTTGTGACCCATTTTGAAGAACCGCTTGAGTTCTGACATATGACCGTGCGGCTTGGTTTCTGCTTCTGTCTGTCGTACGTCCTTCTTCCCGCCAAAAATACCCGCTCGCTTATCGCTCCCTTTGAGATCCGATGCGCTAGATGAGCGTGCGCTCGAAGGACGAGGATGAGATGTTGCATGGCGTCCCCTGCGTTTGAAATCACGACCAGTGAATATAAATCGTGGATCAAGCTGCGTGAGATTCTTTGACTGTGGAGGCCGCCTGCTGCGTGCATACGGGTCATTCAGGTCGCCAATTGGTGTGATGGCACCGGGAGGGGTGTAGCTCTCTACGTTGGCGCCGGGTGTCATTGGTGGACTCTCATCTCGCGTGCTTCCCTCCGGGCCAACAAAAAATTGTGCTCGATGTTTTGTTCCGTTGAGAGGATGTGAGGATGTTTGCGTGACGTCGCTCTGTCTTGATAGCTGATCCGTTGACGATGGACGCGAGCTGGGAGCGCTCTGTGCAACTGCACTCTTCGATTGCGCGCTTGATGGGGGAGAGGCAGAGGGAGTGATTTCTGAGGGTTGGGAAGGAGGAGGGGCGTGCTTTGCTGTCGTCTGCGCAGGTCCAGTCTGTGCGGCGTCGTTGTTTTGAGCTTCACGAGAATGAGTCGCAGCTGGTGTAAGAGGGGGTGATTGCATCGCTGATGCTGGAGGGGAAGTATGAGTTGAGGGTAACTCGGACCCATTCTCTCGTGCACTGCGATCGCTTGACTCTCGAGATGCGACCTAAAAGAAGCAAACAGTTAGCACAGAGACTACTTCACCAACGAAATAACGGGATGTGGAAAGGTTAATGACGAGGAATGAAGCCATACCCTTGACGATGGAAGAGAGACCGGATCGTACGAGATGTTAAACATTCTCGACTCTTGTAGCTGAGACTTTTGAAGGGTTGCCGCGAGCGAACGGAGATCATCTTCTTGCTTCGGATCGCTGGCCGGCGTCTTGCCAGCGGGAGGCAGCTCCGGTGGCTCAAACTCCTCATTCACTGAAGAGAAGCGCACCTGCGCAGGTTGCTGCTTGGATTTGGCATCGGTGTTACCAGAATCAGAAACCTGTCCGGCGGGCGCCTGGTCTACATTTTGGGATTGCAGGGTTTCGGCTGAAGACGGAAATCCTATTAGAACGTACAATTGGAATAAAATCACAAGTGCGACAGTTAGTGCTTACCGAATTGCGCAGGGTTTTTCCCATCTGCAGAATCAGTCGCCTTAGACGTCATATTGTCGAGGACCGCGGGCGGAAGTCATGCCCCTCCAAAGACGCAATGGGAGTTCAGCGAGTCGTGACAGACGAAGAGGAGCACAAGGTAGAATATACAACTCCCATGTAAAACCTGTTTTATTCTTTTCAGGACAATTGGTGAAGGGATTTGGTGGGACGAGGCGTAGAAGGGCGCGGGTTTCGCGTGGGCGACGGAGCAAACGTTTCGACGAGTCCGGTTGCTGCTGTTACTCACAACGGCCCGGGAGCTTCGCTGCAGGCCCGGAGTCAAACGGACGGGAGGATTTCGGACCACCAAGGAATCGCCCAAGACAGCAACAAATTCCGTTGCGAATGAGGATAGGGCAAGGAAGGGGAGAGGAGAGTGGAGAGTCTGATTAGGGAAGAGTGGGAGGGAAGAGGAGGGGGAGAGGCTAGTAGTAGCAGTAGAAATAGAACAGGGAACTGGAGGAGAGAGAGCAAGAGCGGCGGCGGCGGTGTCCCCGACTTGGAGAGAAAAAACAAGCGGCGGCGGCAATAGCGGCGAGATCCACTGCAGTCTAGATTGACCACATGGGCTAGGCTTTATCAGGTTCCAGGCCAGGAAGAAGAGAGACAGATGGGCGGTTGGTTAATGGTTACTGATGACGAGAGGACAAGAAGCAGAATGCTCGCCAAGTCGATGGGTATAGACGAAGAATGATTTTCGTTTTTTCGCAGCATTCGGAATCCCGCGGAGCCACGCCTCGTTGGCAGCACTGATGACTACGCTCTGGAGTCTGAAGAGCACTCCGTAATCCCGTATTATCCGTTGCATCACCTGCCAACCCCATCTACCCCGCTGGGTTACAGTAGTCTTAGCCGCAGGGAGAATGCGATTTTCTCGAATCCAGCCTAGAATGATCCCGTGCAGGTGGCTGAACATGGATACCGCATTGGTCGCTGCTCCAGATCGGTGATGTTTTCCAGAAGCAGCCGGGATTCATTGCTCCTTGCATACCAACGCAACCTGAATAATATGGGGTGCATCATCAAGCCGCATCGTTTTTATTGGCAATCATTTCTTTTCCGTTTCTGGAAAAGACCATTAACGCGAGATCCATCTGTACTATCTCCAGGCTTGAAACCTGCACTACACTGCGGGGATCCCACTCCAAGTTTGATATAGCCTCCTCACCTCATACTTGGCTAAGTGGCACCGGGCGAATTGCTGGGCTTCTGTCACTTCCAGCGCCCGGTGAGTGTTGCCAAGCATATTAGTAAGATCCATGTGCAAAATGCATAATTTCCTGAGTCACTGTCTGCTTGGGTTGTGCTGCCAAGCGCTTGGATATGGTTATGATCCTCCTCGCCAGAACAGACAGATTCTAGGAGGAGTCTCGGTGACACAACGCATCAGCATTCATCACTATGTACCTATTTCTTGGCCCCTGGCCGTTACCTTCGCCACACCTTCCCCATGGGCATATGCTTCACCCCTAGTTCTGAGTTTGGCAAGTCTCGCTCTACACNTGAGCAGGGGAGCGAAGCAAACAGTATATGAAGGTTGCGATTTGTTGCGCTTTCTATATCGCATGCAAAGGCTATAGTACATAGTATAACAGACCCATCTCCGAGAACGCCGGTATCATAATATCCAAGGAGTTGCTTATGGCACGATGCAAATGACACCACATCACTCAAGTAGTCCACCTCCGCGATTTGACCTCTTATGGGACGATCTGAATTCCAACAGACTTCGCCTGTGCCATGACGCTCTTGCAGAGTCCTTCCAAGCTCAATCCCGATAATCTCGTCTCGGAGTGCTTGATCGTTGCGATCTCATACACGTGCTTCAGGGAGATCTTGCCGATTGTCTCGTGTCCGGGATTCTGGGCACCACGGATTCTGTTCTTGCGTGGTTCTATCCTTGCCGCCTGCAACAGCAGATATGTTGTCGTAGGAGTGCGGATATCGAAGTGGAAGGAGCGATCGGGGCGCACTGTTACGCGAGCGGGAATCGGGACACCGGGGTTAATGTGAGCTGTTCTGGCATTGAATTCCTATGGATACTTAGTCTCTTATTTCCTTGTATCTTCCGAGCAGTATTTTTTGGGGTCATTTTACCTTGCAGAAATCCATGCTTTTAACACCTTTACTACCAAGAGCTGGACCGACGGGGGGACTAGGGCTGGCCTGTCCGGCTCCCACAATAAGCTTGACGATTTGGTCCTTGGCTAATGCTTTCTTGGCCATTGTGAACGAGTGATATGTTGAAAGAAAGTATCCAGGGAATGTTCAATCCGTCAACGTCAACAGAGCTGTCTGTTTCTGTATTTGCGGCCAAGATTTTCGATTCGGGATGGCAGATCGGAAGCCGGGGTTTCTATCCGCTTTGGGAGACAACCTCTTGAAGCCCAGTCCTCGCGGGAAAAATGCTGGACGTCATAACTAAATAATGTTGCCCAAGCGTAGTTCATGGTCCAACGAGAGACAAAGGAGGTGGTGACGGACTGGTAGTACGTAGTTTAGAAATTCATATGTACCCGGATATTACCTAGTACTCATCCTTCACCTCCTGGCCTGCGCGAGTGACCTATTCTAAGCTCTGATTGTCGATTGGAAGACCCCTTTGGGCCCCGCGCGCTATCGATTTCTCCCTGATCTCCAGCCCTCTTCACTTTCCGCCTTCCTTCTTCCAACTCCCATTCTGACTATCCACCATGAATTGGCTCAAATCTACGTAAGCTTATCTCTGTCTGCCCATGCATCTCATTGTCCATCCCTTGACTGCAATCATATCATCGCCCTGCTAACCGTATCCACAGCCTCTCCGCTGTTGCGGGAACGCAGGAACCGATCTATGGCCCTGAAGCCATCCAACCTGTCTCTCAGCAACAGACCGAAGATGCCCCTTACAGAGAGCTTACCAAAGAGGATTTGCGATGGCGCGCCTTCCAGCACACAAATGTCGAGACCCAGACATACTATGCTATGGCCGACGATGGCACGCTAGTTATGGTTCAGATCATTTATAGCAACATCGCGTGAGTCCCATCGCTTGCATCCCCGTCATGTTCACCCCTCGATTCTGCTTACTTTCCGCCTTGGCCGGTTTTTGTAACGGTTCCTAATCATACGGTTTATGCACAGTGGAATCCATACTACCGCACAGTTCAACTGCAAGATCTTCAATACCTCAGGCGATGGAAAGCCGCACGTCTGGTTTTCCGATCCCCTTAACAACCACATGTTCGATGAGAGCATGCTCTCCTTTGCCGCTGACAACATCTCTCTGTCTTTGAACGAAGCGGGCGATACATACACCTTTAAATCCGCTGTGAACGAAGGCTGTCTCGTTGATTTGACCTTTACCCGCACCTCGCCAGGTTTCGCCATCGGCAAGGATGGCACAACATACTTCGGTACAGACCCTGAGAACCCATGGGGCTCTATGCGCCATATGTTCTGGCCCCGATGCAATGTAGCCGGGACCATCACCACTAAAGAGAAGGTTTATGACATGAAGGGTCGGGGGTTGTTCTCCCAGGCTCTTCAGGGCATGAAGCCCCACCATGCAGGTGCGTACAGAGAAGTCGGTGGAATTATGATATGGTTCTGACGTGAATAGCTTCCCGCTGGAATTTTGTCAACTTCCAGACGCCCTCTTTCTCCGCTATCATGATGGAGTTTACGACACCACCCTCCTACGGATCAACCGTGGTAAATGTTGGCGGTATCGTCAAGGACGGCGAGATAATCTACGCGGGCACTTCCAACACTGCAACTCACACAGAGGCGGCAGAGGACGAAACTAGTAACTGGCCGGAGCCAAAGTCCATCAGATGGGTGTGGGAAGGAAAGACGAAGGACGGTAAGCCCGTCACTGCAGAGGTTGACGGCCCGCTTGGGTCAAAACTTGACCGTGTCGACGTCATGGCCGAAGTGCCAGGTTTCATAAAAACCATTGCCGGCAGCGTGGCAGGCACGCGACCATATATTTTCCAGGTAAGCCACGGTTCGTTGAGGCTAGTTGCGCTAAGCTGACTGTTCGCCAGTACTCGCCTCAGGAGAAGCTCTCCCTGAAACTCAAGGTCGGCGACGAAGAATTTACGGAGGAAGGAAGCATGTTCTCCGAGGCGACTTTCATTTCCTAAATGTTTCAACGTACATAACACTGGTCCCTGGATTATCAACGGCGTTTCGAGTGCTTGTTCAAGACATGTGCTACCAGAGTTACATTACATATCTATAAAGTAGCAGTCTAGGTCTGCATAGTGTATAGTTAGTTTAATCCACAACGCTCTTTGCCCATTATCAGTATGCTAAGGTAGAAAACGCCTCATTTCCACTGGCCATGGCTCAATAAGACTCGTCCATTTCAGCATTTCAACACATTTGACTCGTGTTACAACATAGAAAGTGTTATAATAGCCTACAAACTAAAGACGCCCTCGGACCATGTTTTTCTTTCGTGGCCTCGTGTCCCTTCTCAACTCCGACTCGACCATACAGCATCTTTCAATTCCGCTAGCTTGAATAACTCTCCTACCACAGAATCGTCAGCACATACATAACAATGGCACGAGTAGCGACATGCGTACTACCTATGTCGAGATACAAAAGACACAGGTACGTTAACCATATCTTTTTCGACAACCCCCCTCTCGTTCTTTCTTAAAACGAAACACCAACGTTCAATATCACGTATATAGGATCTTGCGGGACAACATACTCGGCATTAGTACGTTTGTCACACCTCCCCGGGGACCCAGTTCTCATATCCACAAACACTACACCCACATGAGGGCCTCTCGAAGACGACAGGGGAGCCCAGTCCGGCTAACACAGTTAATCTTCCCAATGTAGCACGACCAGCCATCCGGTAAGCCCCCAGCAATCCCGTTTCGAGTGCATCCCTGGGCCTAATACAAGGATACCCAGTCGCCTCGCCCGTCGCGGGGGAGTTTACCGAATAAAAAAAGAGATATATGAGGAGATCAGAATTGTTTTGAAAGAGCGCTTGTCAGACGTGAGTAGTTCTACTTGGCTTCCATGTCATGACTCTCGTTCGTATGCGCGGCTGTTCGCTGGACTAATATACTTTTTTTCTTACATGGGAAAAACAGATCATACGTAACATTGTTCTGGTACTAGAGTCGAGTACTTCGCCATCGCACCAGAGAAAGGTAAGCAAGTTGATCCTAGAAACTGCTTCAAAAAATACTAGCTCTGGACTGACGGCACGGCACGGCTTCTCGCTTGTTGATTCTAGCTTGTGACAACGCGAGATGTGAGTTTCTTACTTGACATATCCATCGATTTATCGATTTCCATTCCTGTTGCTGTTCCGCTGTCTTTGAATTATATTGTATTTTTCATACAGAGACGCATCGAGCAGCCAATGGTCTTTTAGTGGACCATTGAGTAGAAGGAAGCAATGCTGACTGGAAACTCTCGATGCTCAATAGGTGGTCTACGCGCTGAACCGGGTATGTCTTGCTTTCCATCGTCTCCCCGGACAGATTACTGTGCTGATATGATACGGCTGGACAGATGGGCCACACATTATACGGATTTCAGTAAACGAATTGAGATGGTGTTTGCAACCAGTTGGAGGACAAGCAGACTAGGTGATACAGATGGCTCACAGTGGTAGCTTCCCTCCCACGTTAGTCTTGGGCCGGTTGGAGCAGTTGAGCTCTTCAATAAGTGGAGTTATGAGGAAGTGCGGATCAGAGATATCTTCTTGAGAGAGGGTTTTTGTTGTTTGTTCCAAGCGATGTGTGATTATACACATTGCTGGAATATGGCCCGATGTTACTCAGTTGTTTTTCGAAACATGCAGAGAGGGAGGATGAGAATATCACTGGTGAGGGAAGATAAAGTGTTAACTCTAGTACTCATTGGAAGTTTTGTTTCTGGGGAATTCATTCTTGACAGGTATATTGTAAACAAAGTCACATCTTCGTGCATGAGGTGCTGCAGGCCCATAGTGGCCATGAGTTCCTGCATGGAATTTAGTATTACCTGCAAATAGTACAGGAGGTATACTGGATCTTGTATGTATCGGGTATAGTTTTCTAGATGGCGTTCCCATTAAATAATCAGACTATATTCAGATCAAGATCATTATATTCCTTCCCCACGAAACCATACACAGCTTTATCATCATAAATTGGCGAATTAATGTTCATGTATCCCTCATCAACCTTGCAATTACTTTTCTCCACAACTCCAACCCCATCTACAGCTTTTCCTGCTTCGCACAAGCGAACATCAACCACCACCCATTTTGCAGACTCTTCACATACACATCGATGATAGAGTCATAGAGCTGACCCTTAGATATATTCTTGACCTTCTGCACGCCCGCCAGGATAGTCCCAACCTGCTCACCGTAGCCGAGCTGGAAGTATTGAGGGACGTCGTGGCCCGAATTGTCACGCTGGAGCATCTTTCAAAATGCAGAGCAGTCTATTGATTTCCATAGTAAAGAAAATAATAACTCAGAACAGAAGCCGTAATATATCATCCTACCTAATTATCATCCTGTCCAGCATGTCGCAGGCGAACTTCAACAGTCGTGTGGTAACATCCAACTAAGACCACCTGATTAGCAACCTGTATGTCCAACCCACAGGAAAGAGAGAAGCACTCACATTTTCTTCCCACATGACACCAAAATGGTGACCCGGCAGCACTCCGCAGACCAACCCATCCGTCATTTCCCACCCGAGCAGGTTGTGGGGGATGTAGGGATCTAGTTCACTTAATAGTCGGTCCACCCTGATAAGTTTACCCTTCTGCAGCTTGGACCTTCATGTGGGATATATGCATACAAGTCTATTGCTGAAATGTGTGGTCTAAAGAAGACTGGAAGAGTTTAAAATAACACAGGAACATGAAATATAGGAAGAAACATTAAAACATATCAGGATATGGCCAAAGGCCAGTACAAAACATTTCATATCCGCCTGCGCCTTCGACATAACACCATGAATTCTTACAATAACAAAAGAAAAGGTAACATAATACTAAGCTTCAATCATAAGTTGCTCCCCCTCATCCAACAACGAGGTCACCTTGGACAGGTCCGAGATCATCTTCTTGCCATGCCCAACAAGCAGAAGCTTCTCGGCATTTGCCGGCAGACCAAGGTAAGTCGGTGGCTCTCTCTCTGGAAGGTCGTTGACCCATTGCACGAAGTTCTGGAGCCCAGTTCCTCCAGGTAGCGTCAAGCACTCATCATTCTCGACGCCGGAAACGAGCTTGTATTCGTCCTCGAAAGCGGCTGGTGTAAGGAAACTATTCACCAGGCGCTCCAGCTGTTGGAAGTCTTCACCGTCGTCGACCTTGCCACCGTACATTTCGGTGATCAATGTGCGGATCATGTCCCATGGGAGCTTCTGAGGTGCCACGTTGGATCGGCCTTGGGCATTGGTATCAACCCAGTAGTCGATAATGTATGCTGAGCATTCGTACTATTACACGAGTTAGCTGGTTTTCAAGCAATCAAGCCGGGAATCGGGATACTCACGTCGCTATCATTGAACTCCCAGAAGCCCTTCCAACCAAGACTTGGCGCGTAACGCAGTCTCTCTTGAACAACAGCATGCAAGAAGCAGAGCAGAAGATACACTCGTGCCTTCTCAACAGGAGCCTTGCTAGCGCGAGTAGACAACGAAGACAGGGAGTCCTTCATGTTCGCGCGCACACCGGCGGGCTGCTCGTACATCAACACACGAGAAGCGCGGATGAGATTGACTGGGATCTTGGGGCTCGATTCCATGGAGAGGAAAAGCCTGAAGTCCTTATGAGGCTTGAGCGAGGCGAGGCGCTTCTCCAAACTCTGCAGCCACGAAGGCGCAAGATGTACGTTCTTGACCAGAACCCAAGTTCCAGCGGAAGCCGCGTTGCTGATCGCTTTGTCGGCACTCTCGAGGCCTTCGTTGGAACCCATAGCAATGTTCGCGCAAGTTGCGTGCGTGCGCTCAACAAGGGCGTCGACCTTGTAACTAGCATCGAATCCAGGGCTTGAGCTGAGGGAAATTGGTGATGTGGCAGTTACCTGCCCCACGATGTGTTGCAGGTCGGTGCTTCCCTCATACAACTCGCGGCCAAAGACAGCAACAATAAAACGTTCAGCAGCCGGCACAAAACGGTCCATCCTGCACAGTTTGACGAGCAGTAGGGACCGGAGTTGCTTGTCGAGCTCCGACGTGTTCTCGTCCCAAACAGCTGGGACATAGTTCTCCGCGAGTTCTTCGCTCAAGAACTGATCCCACTGTTCTGCAGTCACTGCAGGGAGATGGGATTTGAATAGTGACATGTTCGCAAACCCGCTCATCACCTGGACCTTGGCCTCGGGATTGGCTGACAAGTCGTTATCTTCCGTGGATTCATCCAGAATGGTGTCAATAATGCCCTTGTCCATGGGATAAGGAGCCGCCTGCGCCAAGAGCATGGCCAAGGTGATACGATCCTTTTGGATGACACCCAACGAGGTCCGTTGATAAGTAGTGACAAAGAGATCTCGGAGGATGATGTCAATGCGCCGAAGATAATCTCGCTTTTTATCAAGACCTGAATTTTCGAGATGTTTGTTGGCGTGCAGAACCGAGTCAAAGATGTCGGTGAAGTATTTGAGGGAGAATTGGTAGAAATGGTTGATATGGTGGAGCTGTTCCAACACCGCGAACACTGCGCTGCACGAGCGTGCAACGATACTGTAACGTTGTGTGATTTCCTCCACTTCAGTCATGACACCTTCGGTCTCAGCCATCTTCTTGGAAATCTCTGCAGCCTCCTTCTTGAGAGTCTCGAGTGTCTCGATAACGTTGTCGTCATCAAGAATGTTGCCTTGGGACTCGTTGAGGGCTTGCAATAGACGCTTCTCAAGCTGGCGAAGATGAACCTTGAATTCTCCTTGGGCCTTGACAAGATCGGAGCGCCGGCTGTCCACGTCGTCTCGTTCAGATTTGAGGACTTCATTGAGCGACTGGATCTGCAAGCTGCTCTGCGTGATAGTGAAATTGACAAACGTGGTCCTGCTGCAGATGTCCGGGGCGAAAGATGCGGATGGGTCTCTTGTCGAGAGGAAAAGCTTGAAGGAAGGCGAGAAATCTATCTCCTGTTTGCCCAGCTGAATGAGAACACGTCCTCCCGTTTTCTGGTACTCTTTGTTGAGGACGTGGTTGAGGATGGGATCCAAGTGCTCGGCATCTTGAATAAGGATCGGGTTACCGAATCGAAGTGCACTTTCAAGCTGCTTGACAAACGAATCATCCAGGAAGCTGGTCACCGTAAGTTTCCTCTCTGAGCTCTCCTTCTGCAAGAATTCAGTAACACGGCCCGAAGGATCGATGATAAGCGGGTATCTGTTGTAGCGCTTCAGGAAGATGGCGTTCTCAGTGCTGAGATCGTCGACCGGCAAGGAGTGCGCTTGCCAGGCAAGACGTTCATCCGCGTTTGACAGGTATTCTGTGATAGGGTTGTGTGGCTTCAAGGCGATGCCGGATTGGACCAAGTGCTGGACCCAATCATCTGTCATCGCCTTACGGAATTGTTGGTCATAGAAACCAGCATAGGCAAGGAAGGCCGCCGCAACGAGGACGTCGCCAACAAGTGTGCTGATTTGGGTTTCGAACGACCTGCTTCCTTCCTCCCATCGGGTACGCTCAGAAGCCAGGCTGTCAAGTAGGCGCACACTTCGGTCGACCTTAAACTGCACTCTCTCCATCTCGGTCTTGATTGCCTGTGTTTCACTAATAAGAGCAGCATACTCATCCTTGTAGGTGGCGATACTGTTCTCAAGATCCTTAATCGTTGTTTCAATGGTTTGGGCTTCTTCCTTGGTTTGAAGCGCCTGTTGCTCTAGTTGACCAACCTCGTCACGCAGGGGTCCAACTCGATCCAAAATCTCAGAGTAGTTGACCTGTGCTGAGACCCACTGGACCAACGGACCGCAGGCCTTACTGGCTCTGTTGACTCTTTCGTAGGTGAAATCCTCCTTGGAGAAGAACTCGTTCTGCATCTTAACCCTGTGGTTTTTCGTCATCTGCTTTTCGTTGTCGTAGTTGACAATGCTGGCAATGAAATCGTCCCTTCGAACAATTCCTTGTATCGTCTTCCAGCTATCAACCTTATGCCCAAGCAGAGTGCAAACAGCTTCTAAAGCAAGTCTAACACCAGATGGAGGATTGCCCATGGAACGAACTTCGGTCAGGTGCTGGCGTTTAATGTTACTGACACTTCTTTGTGCTTCCTCGACGGCGGGCTCAGCCCTCGCAAGGTCGTTCAAGACGACTTCTCTTCGAGTAGCGACTTCTTGTTCCTGTTTCTCCAAGGCGGCTTGCACCTCGAGAGACACTGCTTTCCGTTGCTCTGCCTCACGTTGATCTGCGACCATACGTTGCAACTTTTCATTGGCCTCTGTGTCTTTCTTCTCCAGTTGCGTCTTCTTCTGAGCTAGACTGCCACGTAAATCGCTAACTTTCTCGACGGTGTCTCTCAATTTCTCGAGACCAACATTCAAGTGCCTCTGTTGCTCCTCTAGGTCTTCGCGTTTTTCATTGAACAGTTTCACATACTGGGCGACGAAGTCAAGGTAATGGCGGGGAGTCAGGTATGTTGTCTTTCCTTGTTGTTTCTGTAGGCGCTGGTTGAATCGCTGGAGCGAATAGTGGATATAGACCATGGCATTGACAACCGCGTCGCGGTGTGATGCTGGCAGGCTGAGCTCGCGGTATGCGACTGGTATGCTGTCTGGCGCAACAAAGTTGGCTTTATCAAGGTCAACCGACTGAGTGAGTTCAGAGCCAACCTGGAAAAGGGCCTGGTCAGACCAGTCTCCCATCCAGTTAAGAACGCAACGGTTAAACAACGCCGGACTAGTTGCGGCCTTCTTGGAAAGGCCTTCTTCGGGAGGGTTCATGGTGAAAACAACATGCAGGTTCTTGACAATCTGTTGGGTGAACCACTTATAGAGTTCCTCCTGGCTGTCAAGGATAAGACCTTGTCGCTGGGCACCCTCTTTACATGCTGTCATAAGGGAAGAGAACTCATCCCCTTCGAAAAGACCAGGAACCTCGGCATTGGCCAGAAGAGTGTTCATACGTTCCAAGAATCCGGAATCCAGAACATTTGATTCGTCCATAATGAAGCAGATCTTCTCTCCCTTGCAACCGGCACGGCGAAGAACGCTTCGTAGGTCGTCATCGAAATCTTCCGAAGAGTACTTGCCGTGTACCTTGATCTGGAAGACCTTCAAGCCATTCATCCAGGCAACGAAACGAGACAGTGTTGTTTTACCACTTCCGCTGACACCGATGAGAATAAGGTGACCCTGGGGTTGACGGAAGACACGATCAATGCGTAGGGCGTGTTCTAAGACGTCGTTGAATAGGACGAGGGGAACATCAACTTCTTCCTCGCAGAATGTCTTGAGACGCGCCTTGACAAAGTCACGTAGTTGCTCTTGCTCAACAGGAACGTAGTTCCTAGACAACCAATTAGAGAACAGAATTGGGCCCCTCAGTGCCTGCTCCTGGTCAATAGTAGGGAAATTTTCGAGCGCGATTCGTCGAACAGCATCCGCAGTCCAAGCTCTCTCGTCTTCGGTAACAAGACGGTCTTGGAACAGCCGTAAAGCTTCGTGTGCCCATATGCGAACCAAGCCTTCGACGGAGAGGCTTTCAAGTGGCTTAATGGCCTCGTATACACCGCGAACCCATCGGGTCAGTTCACGAGGAGAGTATACGTAGTGGGGCTGTATCTTTGGAGTAAATCGTGCCTGAGACTCCAGATAAAACTGCACCATAGCCTTGGTAAGTGACTCGGAATAACCACGTAACAACGGAAGAATTTTGAGGATGGCCGAGTTGAACGTCCCATAGATTTGATTGAGCGAGATTTCTCCAGGATAATCCACCATGACCAAAGGAGAGTGGCGGAGGAATCGCTCGGCCAGAGCCGTACGACCGGCATCGGTAGGGGGATTACAGGCACCGACAAATTGAATGCGGTCAAGAGTAACCCATGTCTTGTCGGATGTCCTCCAGAAGCCATTTTGCTCTACAAGCTGGCGCAGGAAGGAGATTGCGCGTTGTGTTCCATATCGGTCAGGTGCTGGCAAGTTGATTTCATCGCAGAAAATAACCAACCAGCGACCGATCTGACTGGGAGACATGATAACACCGTTCAGCGTCTTTTTGTATTCACAGTATTGCTCGAAGGTCTTGATTAGAAGGTCTGGAGTCGTTGCACTGGAGAAGTTGAGGCCAACAACCTCCATGTTCGGCAGTTTGCGAAGCGCGGCGAACAATGTCATGGTTTTACCAGAACCTGGAGGACCACAGAGGAGCAGTGGCTTGTGCTCTGCAAGCCATGAATAGAGAACATCTTCATGACGAACAGTATCCACCGTGGGAATCACCACATCGGTTTGGGTGATGGAATGGGTGTTGACATCAATAGTTGGCACCTGGGATTGCCAGCTTGACCAAGTTCCCTTAGGAAGGGCTACGTCGAAATCGATTATCGACGAATCAGTTTCGATGGGTAGATCAATTGTAGTGAGGCCAGACACGAACTCCCCGAAAGACTTGCGGTCTCCTAGGGGACAATCTCCAGTGAAAGACCAAACAAGGGAAAGAAGGAGCTTCTTGGAGATGTAAGACTCAATTTGCTCATACTCCAGAGGGAAGTCAACATGCTGGATATTGTACTCAAGAACATTCCGGCAAGCCTTATTCACGAGACTGAACAGCGTGTTAAGAGCGCGGATATCGGTGAACTCCATGATATGATTGTACTTCTTAGCTTCCGCAAGAGTCTTAAGGACGAGGTCGTCGGTCTGCAGGAGCTGGGAGAGGATAGTTGACAGCATATCTTGGCAATCCTGTGTCTTAACAGCACTTTGGCCGGCAGGAGCGCTGTCATCGTCTAGGTCCTCGAAAGTCTTCGTCTTAAGCGATTCAACATAGTTCGTGATGATCATTGCGGGCGTCACGGTGTCCTCATTGAGCCAAACCATACCACAACGACTGACAGTGGCCAGGGTGGCATATTTGAGGCTCTCAACTTCAAACATGATGCGAACATTTGGAGGCAAGTTTAATCGTTCTCCGTTGGGTAGGGTAAGCAGTTTGTTGTCGTCAAGCACACTGTTCAGGTTCTCAACCCATTCTGGGTCGACATCTCCATCGAACACAATCCAGTGTCGCTTAGTGTCTTCACCACGGAGGTTGTCCACAATCTTTCGTAGGATACCAGTGAAGAGACCATCTGTCCATTCCCTAGTAGTGCTATCGAGGTTACCGTAGAGCGCTTCTTTCGACATGACCTTTGAATCGATGATATGAGAAACCCCGTCAACTCCTTCAATGCGTTGAAGGGCTTGGAGCAGAATTTTCCACGCTGATGATTTACCGGCTCCTGATTTGCCGACCATCATAACACCATGATGGATGCTCTGGATCTGGTAGAGTTGAAGAGCCTTTGTGATCCACATCTCGCTGTCGACGAAGTGCTGTTCTTGGGCAATTTCTCGAATGGCAGCAGTAAGCTTCTCGTAGTTAGCTGGGACATATTCGACGCCCGCGAAGTCCTGTTCCTGAATCTGCAGCATTGTTGCGACATCTTCTCGAACCAATTTGGGAGCAATGGTTTCACGAAGACTCTGAACAATGATCTGTGGTTCGACAACCTCGTCAGGGCCAAGTTCCCCATCGGTATTTGCGATACGTGCACGCTTAAGTCCTCCTGAGCTGACCAGAACACTCTTCAAGGCACGAAGACCGAAATCGTAATGAGCCTGTTTAGACAATTGAGTGGAACAATGGTCGAAGAACGGCACAGTCTGCTGCGAAAGGCGCTTTGCTTGCTTGAAACCTTGGGAGAATAACATGACTTCGGCAATGAGCTCTTTGTCGGGTTTTGACATCGCGACACTCCTGAAGAGCTTCTTCAAGTTGTCCGGAAGGTTGGATCGTCCAGCATAGCCAGGGTTCATGGTAATGAAAATACCAGTATTAAGGTTAACACTCAGACGCCTGCCAACCAGATCGATCTGAGACTTGTCATCGCTCTCGCCATTTCTGAGACCAATTTGGATGTTCTGGATTTGTTGTGAGACAGCCGACAAGATACGTTCCTCAAGACGGTTGAACTCATCGAAACATCCCCAAGCGCCGACTTGACAGATACCGAGGAAAATACGGCCCATTGCTTGGAAATCGAAAGTGTCGTCACAGCAGAAAACGAGAGTGAAACGACCAAGTTGGAGACCCAGGGCCTTGACGGACTCGGTTTTTCCTGTACCTGCAGGTCCATATGGAGATCCACCGAGTCTTTGGCATAGTGCCTGAGTAAGGGTGAGGAAACAGCGATCCGTAAGAGGAGTGCGCACAAGGCGTTCGGGAACACCAAGGTACTCAAACCCGTAGTTCAATTTAGAGTTCGCCATATGGACGTGCAACCTTTGCAGGAAGTCGCCTTCGCTCTGGTAAACATAGCGCATTTGAAGCAGCCAGAGGTAGTGTGTTGGGCTCGTGGCATTTGAGGCAATGAGCTTGGAAATGGTATCGCGCTGATGGACAAACTCTGTAATGAGATGCTCGCATTTCTTTCTGCTGATGGGGTCCAGGTCTCCAAGCACAGTCACTGCAAGGAGTTCGAGTAATCTGACCTGGGCGTCAAAGAGCGTGGGAAGGTTTGTGCCACCGCTTTCCAGCGACTTCTGAACCTCGTTTGTCCATACAACTTGACTGGCAAGGACGACGATCTGGGCAGGATAATTGGCAATGAAGTTGTCAAAGGCAGTGCGGTCAACCTCGGACGAGTTGTACAGAGGCTCAAATTGTTCAACCGCTTCCGCCAGAAGCTCGGCAAGGGTTGTTTTCATGTTGCTCTCAAGGGCAGTCAACCAGTCATTGATCCTAGGCGTCTTGACGAGATTGACTTCTTTCTTCAGCCTAACCTCTTCTCCCTCCTTTGACGTGAACCCGACGACGTTGCTGTCGTCATCCATCAGAACACCGGACAGACCGGCGAACATCTTCTTAAAATGTTTTGCAACTCTGAAAATGTCGTTACTGTTTCCAATGATTTCAAGGAGATCCTCGTCACCGACGAAGTAGAAACGAGGGAAGGAAACTCTCTCTCGTTCCAGGTATTCACCCAGAGCTTTCTGGATCTTGTTCAGCAACTCAGCCAGTCTTTCAAGGGATTTCTGAACTCCATTGATGGCAAGGACATCGAGAACAAATGGCGACTTGTACACCTTCTTCATCACGGCGAAAAACTCCGAATTGATATTCTGGAATCGGCTCGACTCTAGCGGCAAAAGGTGTTTAATGTCGACATTACCGGTAAAGACACCCTCGAGATAGACCCATTGGCGCTGGACGTCAATCCACACGTCGAAAAGAACATGAACTCGGTTCAGTTTGTCCTCCCATGAGGAAGCCTCTTCTTCAAATTCTTTGTAATAAGGAGAATGCCTCATGGCTTGCAGGGAGTTCAGGTTCTCACTGCACTTAGCGAAGAGGTCATCGAAGCCGCGAATAAGTCGGCACTTATTCTGGTAGTTAACCAGGTCAAGTGAATAATTTTGCCAGGTCTCACGAACAGACTTCAAGAACTCCTCAAGAGCCATTTCTCCTTGGGCTTGAGCAATGATGTTTCGTATCACTGTCTCGCTAGTCGCAAGTTGAAGATCCCATACATCGCCCAGTGTCAGAGACACGAGAGAGAATCTCTTTCCCGGTTTAAGAGCCTTGTAAATCTTTAACCAGTGTCGCTCACGCACAGCTTCCGATTTCATGTCCGACAGCAGAGGGTTAACTTTCAAGAGTTGCCGTAAAACATTCTGAATGTGCTCGAAGGCAGCATACTGCCGCATCCGACTTGGCATCTCCTTGGTCATCTTGATAAGGCCGTCAATAGACTGGCGGAGCTTTCTCGGTTGAATACTTGTCCAAAGTGCGTCTCGGAGGTCGTTAAGGCTCTTCCAAATAGTGGACAAAGCCGCCCAAACGGACATGAAATCTTGGACCTCTTCCAAAATTGCGGGTAATGAAGATTCCGCACTCGTTGGGAGATCAAGAGCTTCCTTAGCCTTGGATACCATCTCAAATTCAGACTGGAGAGATTCGAGGCGGGACTGGAACGAGCTAAGAGAGCGGGAGGCCTCCTCTGGCGGAATTGTTCCAGATACAGGCTTTTCTTCATTCCACTGTGCGATGGCCTCCGCAATCTTGTCGTTAATGACCTTATCCTCAGCCGAAATCTTTGCTCGCAGACCTTCGGTCTGGTCCGCAACAATTTGGCCTTTCCGGCTAAGCAATTCGTTGAGAGCCGCCCATTCACCATCAACATTCTCCACATGAAGCCAATCACTAGGGAACTGGTAGCGTTGACGGACAAGAGTAGCCTGACCTTGTCGGAAAATATCGACCTCGGGCTCCCACACCTTAGCCTTACGCTTGCACTGCTGCACAATAGTGATGAAGGATACTGCATGGGCGGTAGAAGCAGCCTCTAGGGTCTGCCCTTCCAAGTTGTGTCGAGCGGTGGCAATCTCTGAGTGTACTTCTCGCATGCGGTTTCCGAGTTTCGAGCCAAACTTCAGCAAAATTTCGTGCTGCCACTGGTCGTACTTCGCATTGACCCTGGTTTGGACTTGCTCGTAATCAATCTTAATGTTACCAAATGACCGACTAACTTCTGATGTATCGAAAGTGGCCCGACTTTTGCGGATTTCCTGAAGAAGCTGAAGCCATTGGGACAAGTCGTCACCCAGAATGTCATAAACTTGCTCAGACTGCAAATCCCAAAGCGATTGGAATTGCAGCCACTTGTCGACATACTGAGACACTTCCTTGAGTCTGACTTCGACAGTGCTGTAAACGAGGTTCAATTCCTCGGAACAATACTGTGGGAGATCGGCAAAGCAGGCCTCCGAGAGCTGAACCTTTTGCACCTCGACGGAAATCTGGTACCGGGATGACTTGATCTTCTCAAGGTTGCAGACGACACCGAGCCAGTTATCAAAATGCGAGAACCACGTTGCCCGAGCATATTGGAGAGGTGGGTCAAGATGGAGCACCTGGTTGCGCATGGATATCTCATGAGTAAGGGCAGGGAACTCAATGCTGTACGCCGGGACTTCTGATTCGCCTGCGGCGTTGATTACTTGAGAAGCTTGCTGGCCGTTCTGTGATTCTTGGAATGAGTTTATCCACTCGCGAATTGCTTTGTGTAGGCGTTCTTGGAGAATCGCCTCAATCTTCTGGTTCAGGTTGTGCACCCAATACCCGAGATTGACGTAATTTTCGAGGTTCAGCTTGTCCACCGCGCTTTGGATGACATTCAATCGCTGCTTAAATGCAGAGAACTCATAGGGACACGTTTTGAGCTCGTGAGTCGCCTTCTGGATAGTATCATTAATAGAAGCCAAGACTGTGGTCTTATGTTGGAGGACGGAAGCTGAGGCGGCGAACTCTCGCACGAACTGAACATGCTTGCTTTCACCCCTGCTGGGCATAACTGAATCAAGAGCACCGTTTGCTAGAGCAGCGTGTTTCACATGCAGTTCGTATGAGTGCACGAAGGACTCCCATCGGAGCGGAATGCCCCTTACGATCATGCTCTGAGCCTCGTTCACATATCCATTAAGCAACATCGCGACGTCAGTCATCGACAAGATGGAGCGGTTTGTCTGGAGCAAGGTGCGAACACTCTCCATCAAACTAATGGCATATGGGTACACACGTTTGGCTTCCTTGGAAATGTTGCTAACGGCATGGGGAACCTGGAAATTGAGCCAGAGGAGGTTCCGCACTTCCTTGAAAAGAGCAATAATTTGAGCATCAAAGTTCACCGCGAGATCCAAGGTGTTTCCTGCAGCTCGGTTGCGGATAATATTGAACAGCCGTCCAGAAATAGTGATTCGTCGCCGCTGTACATCATGCAACCAGGTCTCAAACACGGGGCGAGTATCTAACTTCTTCCTGAACAAATTACCCTCGGCCTGGAGCTTCTGGCCCTCGGAATGCAAGTGCCAGTCTTCTCCTAGAACATCTTCGACCTTACGCATATACCCGTCCAGCTGACGCTCGATCTGGCGTGCCCAAACAATCGCACCAGATACAGGGGGGAGATCGCGAAGCTGAGCCATTGCGTGGGCTTCCGAGTGGCCGTATTGCTGCTTGAATCGCTCATGCAGCGCAGATATATCCTGTTTCACGTTCTCGATGAGTTGGGTCTGGTATTCGCCAATAGCACCTCTGATCTTAGGGCGCACAAGGAGCGCATTGAACTTGGAAAATACCCGGAACATCTCGTTAGCGTTCTTTGCAGTGGCAAGACGATCACGCAGGCGAGCAATAATTGAATTTTCGACCCGAGACGTTCGTTCGTTATATGCGATCTCCTCCGTAATCCAGTTTTGCGTTCCTTGTGGCGAGACATCTAGCACGTCCACACTCTTAAGAGCAGCGTAGGCCTGTGCAACTTCCTCGACGGCGTCAACGTCGCCAATCTCTTCAACAATTACTGCTCCATCGGACCCCGCGCCAGCTGCAGAGTCTCCAGCAGAAGAGCTCTTGGGACCAAGCACGTTTGCGATGGTTCGCTGAAGTTGCTCGTGGTTAACACGGAACGTGTTCATGTATTTCAGTCGTTCTTGCGTCTTCTCATGGCGCGAGTTGATTTTAATCGGGATAAACTTCTCGTTTCGACGCCTGGTGGATTCGCGAGCAACGTTTGTGAATTCCTTGAGGTTGTCATCCCAGGTCCTCCAGATAGCACTAGCAGTCTTCATAAGGGTGCGGAATTCCCGGTAGTCGAGGTGCAGAATGGTCCTGCCGTTAAGTAAGGAATGTATCTGGGAATCAAGGTCCCCCGAGATGGCCTCCACGAGCGCAAGGGCACGCTTGATTGGGTACGGGCAGATCTTCATCTTCTTATTGAGATGGTTGAAAATGAGTGTAATAGATTCGCGGACCTTCTGCAACGAGGTCGCAGAGAGGAGTTCATCGAGAGGGAAGTCGCGCATCAGTTGATTATATTTCTGAACCAGGTCCGTCGCCTCACGCAGCCCAGTATCGGCATTGAAACTGAGAGTTGCCTGGTACCGCTTCGCCTGGCGCAGGATATCCAGAGTCAGCACAACTCCCTCACCTTGCAGCTGCTTCTCGATACCCTCAAGAGCTGATTCCATGGATAGCCAGAAGTTGATTTCCTGCGCAGCTGACCCACTATCCGCATCGCGAGACATCTTGGTAATGGTCTGAATGGATTTGATCCAAGCGTTAACATTATTCTGGATGCTGTTGATGAATGCGCTGCTCTCAAGTAGCGTAGCGTCAATAAGCTCCACAGAAGGCTTGACACCTCGCGCTTCCGCATCAACCAGGGCGGCCTGAACAACTTCGTGCAGAGGCAAATTCAGGGCGGGGATCTCAATGTTCTGCTGCAGATGCAAAAGTCCTAGTTCCAGTTCCGCGAATTTCTTCTTGGTACCTGGAACTCCAGTTTTGCCCTCGGCATCAGTTTTTGATTTCGTAGCACCCTCCTGTTCGCGTGTGTTGGCTTCAAAGTATGGGCTAAGGGCATGATGCACCATCAGATGTAAAAACTCGTAGGGCGACTGCGACGTTCCTTGTTGCGCTTGTGCGTTGTTGAGGATTACCGGACCAGGCAAGTTCATAACCTGGATTTGTGACGATATAGGGAGCGAGGGATCGATGGCAGTCGGCCGCTTTACGAAGGCCACTGATGCGACAGTTGTGGACGAAGAGGACAGTTCGGTGGAGAGGTTATACACATATTGCGTCGGAGGTTCTGCGGCGAATCACAAAGTCAGTTCAGTGCCATCCTACTGACCATTAGGAGCTGGGCCTACTTACCCTCACCATCCGCAGTTCCGTTCGTGTTCTCAGATGCCACAATATCCTTCTGCACGTAGAGCGCAACTTGCGACTCCGACGCAAACCGTACGCATCTTTGCGCAGTTTCACCGTATTTGGGCTTTGATAGAAGGCTGCCGGTGTTTTCAAGCTCGCTTCTCAGCGCTCCTAGAGTAACCCGCAGTACATCCACCAAATATTGCACAACAGCGTCTGCATCAACCAAGGGGCCCTCAGAGATAGCGGTGGAAACACCGTCAGGAACCTCGGAAGAGGCGACCTCCATCACGATCGATTTATCTATGAAAAGTAGCCCGACGGTGTCATCGACAATGGACTAGAAGGTGGAGATCACGACGTGGTAGAAACGGAAAGTAAATCGCAGGCAGGCGGCGTTTCGCAGCTCAAGGCTGAATGCTCGCAACAAACAACAGTCCGATAAGAAAGGCGGCGGCGGTGACGCGGGATACCGGAGAGGCAACGCAAATGGGGAATACGCTGAAAGCAAAAGAATCAGAGTAGAGAAAGTGTAGATTAAATGATTATGGAGCGTTCAAGAACACGTCCGGCTGTCGATTTAGCTCCAACCTGTCCAGAGGTTGAGTTGGTCGCTAGCAGGTACAAATCAGCAATATGGACCAGAGACGCGGCGGGCTTCACAGGCGTGTTTTTGGTTACTTTCAGGGGGTAAATTACGCTAGTCCTGTCCTGGATTAGTGGCCTGCCACGTTTCGCTGGTTCCTATTTTTACACGTGATCCGCCGTTATTGCGGCGCTGGGTTTCCTTGGTTTGCTGTTTGATATTCCATAACTTGCGCGCCTGCAGAAAGTCTATCAAAGAAGCTTCTCTAGTATCTTTCTACAACCCAGGGTACAGAGGTGTTTGTCCGATTAACCCCCCTAAAGCCTAAGGGCTCTCTGTTTATCTCAAACGGCCGTTCCAAGGTCCGTCTTTGGTGGGCTTTCCGCCTCTCGGCAATTGCATTTGAACTCCTCGCGGAACTCAGCTTGGCCAATACTCTCCAGCATATCCAGGGCTTTTTCGCTTGCTTTTACCTTTGCATAACGACTCGATGAGGCTATCCCCTCAGCAATAATCGTGTCGTGGATCATCACAGCAGCCAGCACCCGTGGTGGTTCTCCGTCAACGGCAGGGATCTCGCCTGCTTTCAAGCAGTAGTCCGTGCATCCATATTCATTTGTCAGTCGATTATGGAGGAAGGTCTAGTGGGGCTTAATCTCGGTCTATTTCACCATTAAACGTGGAGGTGGACTTACTGTCGGATGTTTGTTGGCAAAAGTATCGTAAATCGCCATATCTTGGAAGAACGGTTTTATGTGTCGTTGGTAAAATGCCTCAACAACACCGAAATCGAAGTTCGAGTCCACAAATATAGCTCCTAGGTAAGCTTCCACCATGTCTGGTAAACACTTTTGGTGAGGTCAGCTACGCGAAATCGTATTGTTGCATAATCAGTAGACCTACCTTGGGCGGATCAGTAGTTCCGGTCCAATAGTCGACAGCGACCTCATTTTCCAATTCCGCGGCCTCTATTTCCTCTGCATATCGATTGATGCGAGAAAATAGTGGGGTGCTGAACAGCCTGAGGTGCTTATGGAGGCCGAGTTGGACTGCCAGGGCTCCCAAGAACTTGTTGGAAACCATAGCCATCTAGAGATAGAAATTAGTGAAGCGCGTTTGCCATCGTTGAGCTTAGCTAACGACATTACCTTGTGTTCTGTGAGCCACTGCGGGTCTCGATGCGGATACCGTGAGAACAGGTCCTCTACACAGGCCATGTCAAGCAACGAATCACCAAGGAATTCCAACCTTTGATAACAGGGCACAGTGGCCCACGCCGAAGGGAAGGAAGGATGAGTGCATGCTGAATGAAGTAGTCTTGGATAATTGAATCGGTATCCAAGTTTCTCTTCGATAATTTGCGCCAGTTTCTTCTCAAACCCTGTTGCATTCTCAGTCTGGTATTGAGGGAATGTATAGACGGAAATGTAGTCCTTCCAGCAAGATGCCTCATGGTCCTCATTATCAACGAGAGTAGTCACAGCCTTAACTGCCATGTCGAACCGATTATCAGGGCTACCGGAGAGCAGAGCAGCTCCTATCAAGGCTTCACACACATCTGCTATTGTCTTTTCTGCGAGGTAATGCTTCGCCGAGGACAGAAGCTTCTTACTATGATCCTTGCCTTTCAATAAGGAAAGCCCCTCTGGGTACCAAGTATGTCTACATTTATGGTCAAATGCTATTCTAGAGAAAAATCTTGGGAAAGCTCATACCTGGAAAATCCTTGGCTACGGATGTATCGATAGATCTCTTTCTTGACGGCGGTATTGAACAGGTTCTTGTTGCAGATTAGACACATTCGCTTGACGTGAAAGTCAAATTCGTCGTTGTCGGGGTTCTGTGCAAAGAGTGAGATTGATGTTGCCATTTTGAGAAAGCAATCTCCCAAGAACTCCAGACGCTCATAGTTCTTCCCCATCCCCCTCTGGAACTGGATTTGTTGGGCACGATGCTCCTCGGTATTATCAGAGTCCTTAGTGAATGCCTCCAAGGCAAAGTTTGGTTTCACAATGAGATCCAGCTCTGAGCAAGCTTCTAGGGTTATTAGGTAACCATCAAGCCTGGTGACTATAGCGGGGAAAGCAAGGCAAGATGCTGCAACAGAAGCGGGAAGCTTTCGCGGCGTCAGTGGTTAAGCGTGATTTAAATCCCAGGGTCAACTAACCGCCGATATCTTTAAGGGCTCCAAGCAAACAAAGCACTTCGTTTCTGCTTTTCTCTCTTGATCCGACATTTTGTCGAGCATGTTCCTTCGAAGTCGGACCAACTCCGCTCTGTAGACTGGTTGGTTCCAGCTACACTTGGACAGGAAATTGGCCCTTGAATTTTTAGACAGGCTTATACAATAGTTCATTATGTCGTTCATGTGTCGCCGATGCGGGGCATATGAAGGCGGAGGATCTGAAGGTTTCAAGCTTTCATCCACAGATAGGGTGAAGTACCGACAGCGGCCATCCCAGGGATCAAACACAAACCGGCCACATAAGGTCTCCGGATCCGTTATCTGCGAAAAGTCCAGCCCGTCAAGGTCGTCTTTCAAAGCAACAGTATCCCAGTTGATGCAAGTTGACGGATCAACACCGGATTCTGGAGCGTTTTGTGTGCTTGCAGGAACAAGCCAGTATGGCATGTTCTCAGGCTCGCAGTTGTACATCTTTTGGAAAACATCAAGAAAGACCCGGAGTGTAAATTCAGTGATAGCACTGACCATCTCTGTTGACAATACGCAAGCTGCTTCCACAGAAACAAACTGAACCTCTGTCTCCACGTCGTCTTCCTCGAGCCATATAGGGAAGCTTGGGAGTTGTGGTAATCTCTCTCTGGTCAAGAGAACCATGCTCGCTAGCCTACGTGAAAGTTGTCTGGTAGGCTCAAACTTGAGGAAGGTGGCGTATAATGTTTTCGGCTGTATACCACGACCCCTAGCCCAAAGGGATGGCTTATGTAGCATGTCATACTGATTGGTTTTCTTGCAGGTTATAGCAAGTTTCGCGTTCCTCATGGCTGGTAGGCGCCTATGATAAACGGAATTGAAGTGATCATCAAGCAACTTGTGCTTCCTCAGCAAGACACAAGTATCAAACGCTGCTGACCGTTTTGCGGTCGATTTGTTCATCGCCGGACTACCATTTAGGCCTCTTATCGGAGATCTCTCTGGCAGTATTACTTCACAGACAAACGCATCTTTCGATGGAAGAACTACATAGGTAACTTGACCTGAGACATCACCTTCGTATTGCTGTATGACATTCCGGTTGTTAATTAATAAGTACAGTGTGTTCCACGGAGTCAGTACTCACCATGGAACTCGCATACCGCGATAAAACAGCCAAAGCAGAGTGGTAAGTCAACTTCGCACCCGAACTCTTGATGGTGTACACTCTTTCGACTTCTTCCGAGCCTGAGAGTCCCAGAGGTCCGTCATTCCCCTTCAAGATCCGATCCTCCGGAAGTGATTCGCAGAAAACTTGCATAATTTGCTATAGGGTCAGTCATAGCATGTTTCCTGGGGCCTGGTCAAGCTTACTTACTTCCGCATCACGAACCTCAAGAAGGCGTTGTTGCTGCCCCTCGTTGTCGCTCTCCACAATACTCGCATACTAATATTACCTTTTGTTAGATTATATCAGCATAGCATGAATCATAACGTACTGTAGAGTTGGCTTGTCTAGCGCGGCCACGACTCTGGACATATTGGATCATGGTATTGAACAGATCAAAGCTAGACAGTTAGCATCATCGGCTAGAGTTGACGACGTGTAGCCTACCGCACAACCAAATTACAATCAGCGATATCGAGGCCTTCCTCGGCCACGGAAGTAGCAAACTACCAGTGATCAGAGTAACATATCCATATAAGGTTTCAACACATTGCTTACCAAACAGTTAATTTCTCCACTCCTGAACTTAACAAGGGCAAGAAACTGCTGACGGAATGATATGTTTGCCGATGTCAGGTCGTCAGACCGCGCACCAATCAATAACCCTGGCCTTATATGCGGTATCTCCAAAGCTGTAAAGAGTTCCAGCAACATAAGGGCAGTATAACGCATTGTCGTAAAAACTATACATTTTGTTTCTGGTTTGTCCTGGTAGTGTTCGGCGAGCTTTTTCTGGAGAATGCGGACCTTTTGGCTTAGCTGGCCTCGCTCATCTGGGCTATTGAGCGTATGATCCTTTGCAATGTCGCTCGCTTCTTGCAATCGGGACATCTCCTCCCTTGATTTCCCTTCGAGTTTCGGTAGCACGCTGGCAGAGAAGACGTGCCTCCAGACCCCATCTGAGCACCATCTACCGAGCTCAGAACTCGCTTGCCAGGAAAATCGAAAAACGGACTTCAAATCCTCAATATCGCCAAAGCGACTCTCCATCATTTTGTATAGATTGGTTCCAAAAGGTGATTCAAGTCTATCATAAAACCATACCTCCTCAGTGGGACGCTTGATGAATTTGTGTATTTGGGATAGTTGGGACGTTGTAGCAATTTTGCTGTCCAGATACAATTCCAGATTCCTGTATAGGCGCCAGTCAGTGCAACCATAAGAGTAGACTTTTTCAACGACATACATGGCGCCCTCTGCAACGTCGCCTTTCGTATCAATTGGAGAAGCCGTCATTCCAAAAATCCGCGGCCTTTTCGACAATTCCGTAAAAAGGTACGAGTCCCTTATTATCCTATAATATAATCAAAATAAGCACTATTAACACGCGGCACTCGTCACAAACCGTGCATAAACATGGTCCTTCTTCGTATGGTGGGCTTCATCAAAGATGAGGAGGTTGATCTGTTCCATCTTGATGTGGGCATTAAGCAAGCATTGGTGCAGGATTTCTGCAGTGCAAACAATCACCATGTACTTTTTGAGAAACTCATCCCAGGCCTCTCGGCTCCAGAGGTCAGTGCCCAAAGCTCCGAATAAGTGGCCGACGCTTGTGTCGAGGTTGTTTCGCAAAAATCCTGCTTGTTGGTAGGAAAGCGTCACACTATCAACCTGAAAAAGTTATCAACCTTGTTTTCTCTCTATATACTTCGTTTTCCACATACCAGAAAAAAGGAAATCCGGCGCGCCCCTCCATCTGCGCGGTTGTTAAGTTCTCTCTCTATGATATGTTTGAGCAACAATACAGCTATCAATGTCTTTCCAGCTCCTACAGTAAAATTAGAATAACAAACATTGCTTTGGTGATTGACATACCTGTAGCCAGGACCGCGATTGTATTCTCCGCCTTGGCCCTCTCAAATAACTCTATCTGGTATTCTCGAGGGTCGAGCGTGCCCTGCTGGTTATCTTTGGATGCAAACAGTCGAGCTGTAGACGCCTGGGTACTCTGAAAGGGCTCGATTCTTTCATCGCAAGTATCGACACGCTTAGCGAGTCTAGGAGAACGTTAACCTTTAAGAGGCAGCGATGAGTCTCGGTTACTGACAATGCTTCGAAGTTCGCTTTCTGGGTCTTTCGACGCTGCGAGACGTCCTCGATGGGAGATATTATTTCGATATCGGACTCGTCGGATGACAGTCTGTCTTGCTCTTCAATCGAACTCACCTTGAAATATACTGTCAGTAACCTCTCGGCCCTTACACTCCCATTTGGGCTCCATAGGAATACATGGATTTCATAGAAAGACGGACGGACTCACCATTGACACTGACGCAGCTGACCTTGCGTCCCTCATGATGCAGTCGCCAGAGAAAAGTCTAGTCAGTTTTGAGATGCTAACAAAAGAAACGATCGAACAGGTTGAAGTCCTGGTGGGAGTTTTGTTGATTCGAAAAGGCACCTAGGGAGATAATAAAGGGCGGTCAATAGGGAAAATAGAAGGAGTGACTAGAAGACGAGCAGTGACAATTGTTTTTAATAACTCGAGCCTGAAGGCAGCCGCAAACACTGAACAAACGCGCATTCACATTTTCTTCATAACAAACACCTTGTTCACAGGTCCACTCTAATAAATATATAACTTGGCACGAGACATTGAAGGATAGCACACCAATACGCACATCGTTGTAATGATAAAGAATTGTATTATTTTAGCCAAGTGAATGTAGCGAGGTCACCTAGCTCGACATAACATTCAAGGGTAGTACAGCGTACGGAGGACAATATAGGTAAAAGCCGATTGGCAGGGATGAGAGACTGGTGGGGAGATTTGTGTCTGCGGGGCAGCCCTGGAAATTAAACTCTTGCTGTCCGCCGGGATGGATCGACATCTGAGGGAACCGGAGCTTGTCTCTTCAAACATCATTCAATTTTCCGCAGATTCAGAGCCACAATGGAGCAACCTCAGACCCTCCGATCCGTTTTCGACGATGCGAAGCGAGAAAAAACAGCATTGGAAACTCGTCCGGATACAAACTCCGACACCTACCGCAGCGATGTCAACGCGACAATAGCAAAGTTCGAAGAATGCCAGCGACTGGTGGGCGCGCTGTCGATGTTCAGCTCGAATGAGTTACTAGAAGATATTTCGACGGTCGATTTACAGTAATACTGTTCACAGTTTTCTCACGGCTTGCTGATACTAACTCCTTATCTCTTGTGATAGGTACCTGACGGTCGAATATCACATTGCGGAGCTTCTCCAAAGATCCTATAACTCAGATCGCGAATCCACATTACAACGAGCTTTGGGACAATATGAAAAATATCTGGCACGGTTGGAAGACTACGAACTTCTGAACTCGAACGATAAAAAGTTGTACGAGCGATATGTAGCGAATCCCTCCTCGTTCTCATTAACGCAAACGAACGACCCCGCTACTCGGAGAGAGGTGAAAATAACAAGGTTTAAAGAAGAGAAAGAGCTGAAGGAAAGACTAGAGGTTGGAACTCCCTTTATTTTGTGATTCTGGATACCGCTTACGTTAGCGCAAAGTACTATGCTCAGAACCAACAACGGTTGCAAAGTGACGAAGACGACGTACGGCAGCTTTACTTGGCGGAAACAAACTTATATACCCATCAGACCTTTCAATCGTTGGACCTTCTAGCACAAGAGCTTTCTATGTTGTCGGCAATTCGGAAGATGCCTCCAAGGCCCGATGACTCGCAACTACTTGATGCACGTGGGAGAAGCAGGGACGGTGCCGAAAACTATTCAGAGCGTTTGGATCCGCCAATATCTCAACTTCTCCAGGGAGGCAAACTAGGTCCAATCTTGAGCAAGGACGGGAAGCCATTACAACCTTTCACACTGCTCGATCGCCGTACGCAGCTTCGCGATGGTGTTTTCCGGCCAGGGCATAATTTGCCTACAATGACGATTGACGATTATTTGGAGGAAGAGAAGAGGCGCGGTGGCATAATCGAGGGAGGCGAGCCGGAACCAGTAGAAGTCGATGAGGATGATCTGGACAAGGCCGATGAAGAGACGATGAAAGCGCGGGAATGGGACGAATACAAAGAAGCAAACCCTCGAGGCTCTGGAAATACCTTGAATAGGGGTTAATTGTAATTCAGATTGGCATAAGGCATTCACATTTTGTCTAACTATGTACCATAATCCATCTATGTATGCACAGATCTTATACATCTGGTAATGCTGGTAGAAAGGAATGGGCATTGCGGGGGATAGCACTCTAGGCCTTGTTTTTCCCGCATAATCGAAGCCAATAACCTAAAGAATCAAGTTAAGGAGAGATTCCTTTACCTTAGACACAATCCTAAGTCAATTCAGAGACCGGCACCTTCAGTGGATTCTGCTTGTTGTGCTGAATTTCTTCAAGAATTTTGCCGGCCCCTTTAGCGACCAGTGCCTTGGCCACTGAGACACCAAACTCTTCTGCCGACTGAGCCGAGTCAACTGCTCCATCGATCTCGACCTCCGCATTCTCACTACCGTCCACGCTTACGACGACGGACCTCATTTTCAATTTCGATGACCCTTCGGTGCCATGGATCCACTCAGTTTCAACTCCTAGTGGAGCGCTGCAGCCACCTTCTAGGGTACGCAAAAGACTCCTTTCAGCTAAACAAGCATATGTTGTCTCTTTATGCCCAATGGTGCTCAGCATGTCCTCCATTACCTTGTCATCCTTGCGAATTTCGATACCCAATGCGCCCTGGCCAACGGCATACAGCATCCCAGCGTTCTTTGAATCCAAGAATTGGAATATCCGATCTCCAAGTTCCAAGCGTAGTAGCCCTGCAGCAGCAAGGATAAGGCATGTGTACGGGCTATCCTCTGCATCCAGTTTGGACAACCGAGTTCCAATGTTGCCACGGACGTCCATTATTTTCAGGTGAGGGTATTTTCGGGCAAGTTGGGCGGTACGGCGAATTGACGATGTGCCCACGACTGAGCCAGCCGGCATTTCAGCTAGGGTCATATTAGGTAGGCCCTTCTTAAGTACCAAGACGTCTCTCGAATCTTCCCGTTTCATCATGGGGCCAAGCTTGCAGGAAGATGGTAAAAGCGTGGGAACATCTGAGATACATTGCGGTCAGTTAGTCCAGAATAAACAAAAGTTGAAAATGACGGGAATATACCTTTCAATGAGTGCACGATAAGATCGACATGACCAGCTTCTAGTAGGTCCTCGAGCTCTTGTGTCCATAGGTTTTTAGTGTTGAAATCCCGAAGTGCAATGGTCGTATTCTGATCGCCAGCAGTTTCACGCGAGTGGATCTGGAAAGTATAATCTGGGTATTGTTCCTTGAGGGCTGCAAGGACGAGATCCGTTTGGAGAAGGGCGAGTTTGGACTTGCGCGTGCCAATTGTGAAGATCTTCTGAGACGCGGGGTCTGCGGAGGGTGGCGGGGCTTGAGTAGTCATTTTGGCGATTGGGAGTGGGATATAAGTTATAACAGAAGTCCGCGCGGCAATAAAAAGAGACAAAATGATGCCTTCTTCTGTAAAGGATATAATCAAGGGGGCTCGAAAGCGGCGGAGTGGCTGAAAAGGACGGATGATAGAAGCCGAGTTTGTCGACTGATTAATTGTACGGGAGATCCGCCCAGCGGTAGACGGTTCCGTGTATGATTTAATACGGGCCATGTGCGTCTGTTACGAGATATTACGCATATCTAAGCCGCAGCTTACCATGTGATACGCCGTCAATACACCGTGGAAACCCCGAGATAGAGGCGAATCGCCTCACTCAGTCGTCCCGACAGTCTTATGGGTTGAGCCATTTTGAGCGGAGGAGTATACGTTTGACAAAACTTGAGTGTAAACTTGGAATGAGTCGAGTTTGAATACATATCTATAAAACCCAAGTATTTTCCTCGCGTGAGAGACGATGGGTTCGTTCCTGCGGAGAAACTGACGTAACAACGAACCTCGGCTTCGGAACAGGCTTATCTCTCAGATCAATCCCCCAGAATCCCCGACGGACTCATCCACGGAGTTCTGGAACCTCTCGCCAACGACCTTATAAGCAACCGGCCCTCCGCCTCCAACCCCCGTCTTCTGACCTCCTCCACCCTCGAATTCCAACACCCCATAATCTTCGCCCTTTTTCGGACTTCAACCCTACATTTGCCACCTCTAGGCTAGCTTAACCATCTAGCCACCCAAGATGGGCTCCAACGGGGGTAAACCAACAAAGCTATCTTTGGTTCCGCTCCCCAAGGGTTCTGTCTTGCTACCCGGGGCGACCTTGCGAATTCCAGTCTCAAACCGGCCGGATCTTGCCAACCTCCTCTCCTCGCTGCTCGATCGCACCCATGCGAACAGGCGTCATGCGAACTCCATAACATTCGGTTGCGTACCCCTCTGTTCACCATACTTGACCAAGGATGGCCAACACGTAATCGATAACGGCGCGGTGAATGAAGATGCAAAGGAAGAATTCGAATCTATCGATGCCGGCCAAGCGAGGAAGGAAGATCTGTATCGTTACGGCACGCTCGGAAAGGTCATTGGTGTTCAACGTCGTGCCTACTCGGAGCCTCATCTACTGGTTCAAGGTGTGCAACGTCTTACAGTAAAACGCGTGCTGAAGGAACGCCCGTTCTTTGAGGCAGAGTGTATTTTCCACGACGAGAAAGGTGGGCTCCTTAATTCCCAACCTAATCCAAGTACAGTTACTCAGTATTAACCCTGAAATGTATAGAGCCAACACAGAACGATGCAGACATTGTAGGACTGTTCGAGCAACTAAGACATTTGTCGAGAGAACTTCTTACGCTACTACGGTATACCTCGTTGATTCCGAATTCAGGAGGACCCCGGTTGTCCCCCATCATCGCGCGCAAATTTGAGTTGATCATAACCAAGTCTGACTTGGGTCAGGCTGGAAGACTCGCAGATGTTATGGCCGATATTGCCGAGACTAACCTCGAGGAAAAACTTCGCGTCCTGGCAGCTCTGGATGTCAAAACCAGACTGGAAAGAGTAGTTGACATCCTGAGCAAGCAAAACCAGAACATTCGTGGCAATGTCAAATTCACCACGGTCTCGACAGATAGCGTTCCTCAAGGATCTATGGTCGATTTAGGCCAACTCGATCCTCGAATTCGAGAGCTACTATCCAAGCGTGGCATTTCCGGCGGTTCAGGGAACCCCCCATCCGGACTGGGGGGACGGAGCAATGACTCAGATGAAAAGGAGTCTAACGAGGTTGATGAGCTGCAGCAAAAGCTAAAAGATGCTCAGCTCAGCCCTGAGGCTCAGAAGATTGCTGACAAAGAACTACGACGGCTTCGGAAGATGATGCCAGTCAACCAGGAATATGGGGTAATCAGAACTTATCTTGAGAATCTTGCAGATATCCCATGGACCAAGGTGACTGAAGATAAGCTCGGCGCAGAGACTTTGAAACTTGCACGAAAGCAGCTGGATGATGACCATTACGGCTTGGACAGGATCAAGAAGAGACTGCTAGAATATCTTGCTGTTTTGAGACTCAAGCAAACAACAAATCAGGATATTGAACGCCAAATCGCTGCCTTAACAAGCGAGTTGGATAACTCTGGTGGGGATATTGAAAAGGATATTCCATCTTTACCTGAGTCGGATCGTGCTGCTATCGAATCGAAACTACATATGCTAACATCCAGGCGTATGACCGATAAATCCCCGATCCTTCTTCTTGTTGGCCCTCCAGGAACTGGAAAGACCAGTTTAGCGAGGTCGGTCGCCGCTGCTCTTGGTCGAAAGTTCCACAGAATATCTCTTGGTGGTGTTCGGGACGAGGCTGAGATCAGAGGACATCGAAGAACATATGTCGCTGCTATGCCTGGTTTGATCGTCAACGGCCTCAAGAAAGTTGGCGTCGCCAACCCTGTGTTCTTGCTCGATGAAATCGACAAAGTTGGCGGCGCTAATTTCCAAGGCGACCCATCTGCAGCGATGCTTGAAGTTCTGGATCCTGAGCAGAACCATACATTTGTTGATCATTACATCAACATCCCCATTGATTTGAGCAAGGTTCTTTTCCTTGCAACAGCAAACTCTCTTGATACAATCCCTGCTCCTCTTCTTGATCGAATGGAGACCATCCAGCTATCTGGTTACACAACCGTTGAGAAGAGGCACATTGCCAAGAGACATCTCATTCCCAAGCAGATCAGAGCAAATGGTCTTACAGATGGCCAGGTTGTCCTGTCAGACGATGTGATTGACAAGACTACAACTTCCTACACTCGAGAATCAGGCGTACGCAACCTCGAGCGAGAACTTGGCTCCATTTGTCGCTATAAAGCGGTTCAGTATGCGGATGCTGCAGACACTGCCAAGGTTGAGACGTACAATCCCGTGGTGACCGTCGATGACTTGGAAGAGATCCTCGGAATCGAGCGATTCGATGAGGAAATTGCCGAGAAACACAGCCGTCCAGGTGTCGTCACCGGTTTAGTCGCATATTCAAGTGGTGGGCAAGGAAGTATTCTATTCATCGAGGTCGCGGACATGCCAGGAAGTGGACGCGTTCAACTCACCGGGAAGCTTGGAGATGTCCTCAAGGAAAGTGTCGAAGTCGCCCTCACTTGGGTCAAAGCTCACTCTTTCGAACTTGGCCTAACCTCCGACCCTAACGAGGACATCATGAAGAGTCGGAGCTTGCATGTGCATTGCCCTTCGGGCGCCATTCCTAAGGACGGGCCCTCTGCTGGGCTTGCGCACACCATCGGGTTGATCTCACTATTCTCAGGCAAGGCTGTACCTCCCAAGCTCGCAATGACCGGTGAAGTCTCTCTTCGTGGACGTGTGATGCCCGTTGGTGGTATCAAGGAGAAGCTTATCGGCGCGCTGCGAGCGGGCGTAACCACCGTCCTTCTTCCGCACCAAAACCGAAAGGATGTCAAGGATATCCCTGAGGAAGTCAGCAATGGTCTTGAGATCATCTACGTCAAGTATGTCTATTTTCACCCTCGTGTTTGAGGGACATATTTACTAACTTCCAATTCTAGGCACATTTGGGAAGCCATTCGACACGTTTGGCCCGATGCGCACTGGCCCGGCCAGCATCACATGAACTTTGTCGAGAGCCGTTTGTAATATTACTTCCAGCCTGTTGCGCCGTCCTTTATCCTGTTTAGCCACCTTCCAACGTTTTATGTAGCCTTGATGTTTTGTTTCTCTTCTTTTCCCTCTGCACAGCTCCACTCTATATATAGCATCTGTTACCTTTGATATTGCAGCTTTACAATTATATATCTTTTATTACTTCCGGGTTCCTTCACGCTTTATCCGGTCGTTTTAGCTACACTCGGCTCTGGTACACTATGAAGCCACACACAGACACATATATATATGTTAATATGTATATTTATAAATCACAGATATAATACAAACATGACAGGGCAGTTAATACAGCACCAGAAAGAAAGCAACCCGTTAAACAAACGAATCCATAGAGACCTCATCCCAACCACAGAAAACCTATCATACTCCTACAAGCCTTTCTGAGGGTCTTCGTCCACATTTATCTTATGAGCTCCCCGAAAAAGGTCCCTTAGCCGACCCAACTGCCGGTCTGTCATAACTCAACCCCAAAGCCTGCCACGTAGGCCTCCATGGCTTTTCGCCGCTCAGCAACTTTTTGGCCTCTGCGTCAAACGCCTCACGAGACTCCTTGTCCGGCTGCATTCCCGCGTCTGGTCGTTGCGCTTTCTGGATCTGATCTTGGTATTTTGCGGCCTTGAAGAATTGGTCCTTCTCCCACCTACATCCCAACAAGAAAAAGAAACGTTAGTTAGGTGCGCAATGTCAACGCGTTAATTGCCATTCCTCCTCAAATTCCACAAAGACAAATATACATCGAATAAGGGGATAGACGTACGCATCCATGCTTTCCGGAGCCTCGGGCCAAACGAACGGCTCCTTCATCTCAACGGTCATCCTCTTTTTCGAGGTCGGCCGTCGTAACTTCCCGTATCCATATTTCCCTTGTGGTCTGAGGCGCGTAACCTTCTGTTGCTCAACATAGCTACGTATGCTGAGGACGCCAACTCCGTACAAACGTTGTAGGTAGTCGCGCATATCGAGCTTGTTGAAATTCAAGGGGACGTAAAACGAGGCATATCGGGGCGGGAGGAAGGGCGTTCGGATGAGAGCGACTGTAAAATTGGGACTATAATTTGTGCAAGATTAGATCAGAACTGAGATATTAAGTAGCAAGGCTCCCAGAGCTGGCGAAGGAACATACAGGTATATCTGCTTGCGCTGTGAAAGTGGTGCGTTCGGGGGGAGCCAGCCGGCGGGCTTCGCGAGAAACTTGGAGAATTTTCGAACCATTGTGGCAATGTTAATCCCGTATCAAGAGAGAATAGTTCTTGAAAAGGGGTATTGGAGTGTGGTTGTGTGTTTGTTGAGATTGGGTCAAGGTTCCCGGTCTTTTGAGATTGCGGAACTTTTGCAGATCAAAACTGCGTGGTTGGCCGCTTCACGGGCCGTAGCCGATTTTTATAGATCCTCCAGTATGTAAAGAGGTAGTGGTCTTAGGATTCTACGTTAATGTCAAGTTCGATCAAGAATGAGGAAGAAGAGAAAGAAATCTATATTTTTGGATCATGACAGTCATTAATATTAAATCATGTAATTGTTGTCCCATCAACCATCGCCGCCTAGATGCTAAGGAAGTTCATGACACATGCAATTCCTTCAGTTTTTGTGAACTCTCATCCAGACCATCGCGTTGCGAATCCCCGGAGATTATTGTGTCCTCTTTTACTTCTGTATCGCTTTGATTCTCAGAGTTGTCATCCTCCGACCCCGATCCCTCTGAATCTTCCTCGCTCTCGGCGCCTTCATCGTTTTCCTTATTGTCTCCGTCAGCACCAACTTCCTTCATATATTTTTCAAGCTCGCGTGCCATCTTTCGTGAGAATCCAGACGCTTCCACTTCAACATCAAGCCGCTTTCCGGGGTTTTTTAACAACTGTTTCTTCGCCTCGGAGAAGAACGGCCCTGGTACATCGCTCACAAAGTGGAACTTCCGTTGAAAGTATCGCTTGATGCAGTTCACGTCGCGATCGAAATACATTTCAGCATTGGCATGGTCAATAGATACCATCTGTGGAAAATCGATCAACACTGGGATCAATTTGAGATTTTCGTCGTCTTCCTCATCTTCGCGCGCCTTCCCTTTCCCCTTCGCTTCCGGATCCTCTACCTCCTTGATTAAAATGTTGAACTCGTTGAAATCTCCATGAATCAATCCATAACGGGCCAATCGCAGAATCATATCCATCAATTCAGAGTACAACAGAGCCGGATCGGGAACTTTCGAGATCTGCCGGAGCGGAAAGGCATCGATCAAACTCATCACGATCGTGTGTCTGTTCTGGGCAATAGGCTCCGGTACCGAAAACCCATTCTCTCCCAATGCCTTCATAAAGGCGTATTCTTTTATCGCGGCCAAGCGCGACATATACATCCATGACCCCGTGCTTCGATTTCGCAGGTAATCGCGGTTGGTCTTCACTGTTCGGAACGAAATACGACCAAGTCGATGGATTTTCAAAATTCGCTGTGTCCCCTTGTGGTTCGCAACAACTATAATATCCGATTCTTTTCCGACGCCGATCTGGTTGCCGACAGAGTATATGCATTTTTGCTTTTGGTGAGCATTGAGGGCCAAATAATCAAGACCGCCGTATGTGAGCCGGTATCCATCGTCTTCAGTAAAAGGACAGCAGCATTAGAAAATGAGTGACGGATATACAAGAGCCGCAGAAAAACATACATTTAGCGTTCTTCACTTTCGCAATCAGGTTTGTTTTCGCAAGGTTTGAGATCGAACGGTTCACGCCGCTACCGCCTCGCAGGCCGGAAACCTGGGCGATCAAAGGAGTCGGTACAACTTCATGGTTTTTGCTTCCTTGTTCGACCTGAATTAAAACACTCCTATGAGTTTCCGGTCTCTAAAAAAGCTGCGCCAAAAGGTCCCGGCAATGCGGGGGATATGAGGGGTGAAGAGGGCATACCGCTGCGAGCACACGGAAGTCTTCTGAAGTCAAGTAGCGGATGGCCTTGGGATCGAGCTTCATATCGAATGTCTCTGCTTCTGGAACTAGCGAGATAACTGGACAGGATATTGAGTTCTTTTGTCGTGAGGTCTTGTCGGGGCAATGATGCGGCAAAATTTAGGATTTCTTATCGCACGTGCCCTATACCCTAACGACGGATCAGGAAATGTTAGAGTTCTTATCTACGTGCAACATACGGAGTAACGCATCGGGGAAGAATGATATTGATATTACATGGACTACCCTACAAAAACGCAGACATTGGCAAAATCATATTTGTTCAGAAGATCATTTGTCTACTATACTTTCAGACTTTTCTGAATACATTAGACCTAAACTGTATAGGAGCGCTTGGCATTGCGCCGTCTCTATCTCACTAAATACTACCCGAAGAATACCAGTTGCTTAGGAGGAGCTTTCTTCTTCCCAGTCAGGATTCTAAAAATAGGTTAGGAGGGTTCATGTGCGATAAGAATGCAGAAATACGTGGAATTAACATACCTTGCGCAAGATAACCAGGCCTTCCAGGGTGCTGCTAAGAGGGATGTACTGCTCATCCTCTAGCTCTGCTCGCTCACCGTAAGAAAGTAGCACTGGTGTGCTCTGTGTCTGCCAGCCAGTAATCGTCTTGGGACGACCTGCCTGTCCAACGACATCAACAGCCTGACCCACGCGTACATTGACGGGAAGGGGTTGAAGGTCCTCGTCAAGCGTGACAAGGAATCGGGGGTACATGGCAGTGATGAGGAAGTAAAGGAGGTAGTGGTGTTCGCCGAGAATGAATTGCTTCGCATCGATCAATGACACGAGCACGGTAAGCAAACCAGCAGCCGATACTCGGCTTAGCACCTGGCGATCGGTGTGGAATGGGTTGAGTGTCATTGTGCCCTTGCCCATGTGCAGTAGGCCCTGAGCAATGCGGACCATAAACAAAGTGTTCTGATCGCGATGATAATAGCTGGCCAATTGCCTCAGAAGCTGTGCCAGACGCGAGTTCTTTGTACCAGCACCGCAGAGACCCATGGCAAAGATGGCATTGATCGCAACATCATTGTCGTTGTCGTGACTGTATCGGGATAACGTATCGTACACCTTCATCTGGGGGTTGCTAGGGCTAATCAGCCCCATGGCAAGGGGAACGGCTTTTCGAATGTTGCTGGCACCGTAGTGCATCAAGTGGCCGAACTGTCTCAGGATCATGTCTTGTCCAACATCTTCTCCCATGGCAATCAATGACAATCCCAACACGGCATAAGATTGAACAAGCTCATCGCCCTTCTTTTCATCACTTTCCTCAATAACGTCGTTGCAAATGTGGAGAAGCTCCTGCAGCTTCAGGACAGTGCCGGTACCCGCCCAAGCACATACGGAAGCGAGCACAGAGGTGGGTTTCGCCATGGGGTGATCGACCGCTTTGAGAATATCGAGGATCACATCAACTTCCTCCTGGCGACCGAAGTAAAGGAGCGCTAGACCAAGAGCCATGAAGCGAGTCCACTTATCCTTGAGGTGTTTTTGGCGCTCCTCATCCATGAGGGTGGTGGCGATCGCCTCGCTGACCTGATGATTAGAAGAGCCGACGAAGATAAGACCAAGTGAAACAGCCGCCATTGCAGAGAGTTGCATATCTAGAGATACATCCTCGACAATAGGCAACAGAACCTCGAGAAGTTCCTCCTTGTTTGAACCAGCGTATGCTAGACCAAGACCCATGATTGCAGCAACTCTCATTGGAACATTTTTCGCCTCCAAATTGTCGGTGTCGCTCAGAAGCGCCAACGCAGGATCTGAATCAATGCGCACACCTGAGTTAAGGATACCAATAGACAGTAAAGCACCGGCCTTGATTTGGTCCTCGGTAGCGTAGGTGTACTTATCGATTTTATCCAAGCCAATTTCGACGTCGCGATGGAGGAGCATACCCATCGAGGCGGTAGTGGACAACATGCCATCATCCTTTGTCTTCCAAACCCAAGGACCCTTGTCACCTTCAACAAGCATCATCTCATCGTTGCCAAATCCAGCGTTCGCGAATCCGTTGACGAAAGCGCTTGCGAGGTTGTGCCTGGCGGAGTCAACATTGGTAAGGCCTGCTCCTCGACTGCTTTCCAAATGTGTCTTGTAAATATCCTCTGGCATTATCGGGTCAAGGATGTTTAGTTCTTTCCCGAGCGACTTGAAGTGTTTTGGAATTGATGTGTTGTTCAAGCAATCCATGAAAGTTTGGTCTTCCTCGTCATCGCCCAGCTGGTCGAGCCAAATTTGTTGCCTGGAAATGAGGAAAGCCATCTGCTTCTTGAGTGACTGGTCCGACGTCGCGTTCAAATCGCTCTTGATGAGATCTACATCATTGAGGCGGATAGCAAGCACGATGGCCTTCGTGAGTTCCTTGTAGCGAACATAGATCTCGTGCGCCGTGCGAAGGAATTGTTGATCCTCCGGGTACGTGAGGAGGTTCACCATGCTGACCATATACAAACAAACTCTTGAGTAAGTGTTCTCATCAACAAATCGAGGAATTTCCTCAATAATCTCAAGCTCACTCAACAGGTCAACCGCGTCGGCTTCCGCATTATGGGTTAGGAAGTACGGGACCAGGGAGAGCGCAAGATCGATCAAATCTTGCACATCCTTCTCAGCATTCAACCTGTTTTGATACTCCTGTCCAATTTCCAATGCAAGATGTCTGACGTATTCGTGGCCCCACGAACCGAGATCTTCGGATTTGGCAAGGAGTCGATATTTGAGCGTCTCGAGTTTCTCTTCGTCACCGTACGTCATCCCAAGAACAGACAGCATATCCGCCAGAGAATCCTAGAAAGATATAATTCATCAGCTTCCGAGCCCAAATACGGCGCCAAATAAACCAACCTTTGTCGCACCAGCAGACCAGTTGTCGTAGAGGGCGGCCAAATCATCGTAGTGTGGTCGCAGGAACTTCAGAGGCTTCGGAACTGCCGTCATAGACGAGGTGGAGGTCTTGATAAAATTCTTGATGGCGTCCAAGGCGGGTGCGTAAAGGGAGGTATCTGGTTCCTAGAGTGCAACAATTCGTTAGCATCATAGATTGAATAGCAAGGCACGCCTCATCATCACACCTTTAACCGTTCCACGAGCATCTCGAGCTCGCTCTTTAGCTGTTGATCTTCTTCACTAAGTTCCTCTGCAAGAAGAAGAAATAGATCGTTAGACAACATTTGGCGACTGGGGACGAGAAAGGATTCTTGAAGATTCCTGTCTGACAACGTAGGAGCGACTTACCTTCCTCTGGGCCGTCATCCTTCTGTTTTCCGTCGGGTTGTGTCTTATCTTCAGGCTTGTCGTTCTTTCCTCCAGGAATGTCCTTAACATCATCAACCTTGCCCTTGCCCTTGTCGGCCGGAGCTGACCGCTCGCCTTCCTTCGCCATGTTCGATGGCTATCTGGCGTGAATGACCTGTGTTGGGGTGCGGGATGTGTGGACGGCGGAAGAGAGGTGGGGAGTGGTGAAATAAGATCACAGAGATATACAGGGAAGCAATCGGGACCCGGAGAAACTCAGTGATGGGGTGGGATATGATTCATAAGCTTGTTGATGGAAACAGAGAGCTCTGCCTCGTCGCCGCTCGGTCGTTGCGCCAGTGGAGCTCTATCGACTTATGTAATCCAGATTTGCCAAGACACAAACGCCGGGTTGACGTCACGTGTCAGCAATATCACGTGCTGGAACCGTATAGAAGGATCGTGCTTCAGGTGTTTACGTGAATATAATAAAGCGTATAGCTTAAGTATATCATTAGATATTATATATAATGTGGTATATAATATGGCGTGCATTTGCCCCGGACGTGTTCAGTCTTCGCAGAACAAGTCTTCCGTGGCAAAACCGACCCTCGAACCATCTGCGCAATTCCCATACTGCACCTTGAACTTTTCCCGGTACTCCTCCATTTCTTGATTAAATAGAGATTCTGACATTTCATCTCCTCGATATGACAATATGGGTAGGCGGGTGAAATCGGGTAGCTCCAGTGAAAACGTGTCGAGAAGAGCCATTAGAGTAGAAGCCTTGCTTAGCGGTCTCTCAGGAGCCGAGGACTCCCGAAAAGCTCTAGAAATAGAAACTTCGTCGTCCGGGAAGAATTCCTCTGGTGGCTGGGACAGCTCGTTGTGGAAAGTTGCGAGTGATAACCGGCCTTTATCAGAAAAAGCCGGATAGAGTAGATAGTATCCATTCGCACGAAGGAGTTCCAGTAGGGGTTCCATAAAGGCAGGATACACCTTGGAGATAATTTTTTCTTCCAGAGGGCCGCCAGAACCTGCTTCAATAGCCGCAAGCCGCTGGCTGAGAAAATAATGTAATTCGGCCCACTTGTCACCAAAATATAACGCAGCGTTGCTATTAGGAGCCTGCCATAAGAACAAAGGCAGTGCGTCTGGAGAGTTGTGGTTCAAAAATCGTGTATTGTCAATTCGGAGTTGTTTAGAATCTTCGACGTTGGTGAAACTGAAAGGTGATGATGGAAGTTCTAACGAGATTCCCATCAATCTGGAAGATAGCATGATCGACCGGGTCGAATATCTGTACTTTAGCATGGTAAACATCAAGTAATGATAGAATGATGATGCTAGCTCCATGTCTGGTGAGAGTACAAGAACATGCGAGAGAGTGGGGTCTCTTGGATAGAAAGCCTCAACCGCGCGTACAGAGGCCTCCTCGGGGCTTATCCGACGTGATCGGATCCGTCGGCGAACGGTAACCCTGCTAGACGTATTGGGCAACCATTGCATGCCCTTCAGAAACCGTAGAAGTTCGGAATCAACACGAGAAGGTAGCTCAATCGTTAGACTTGGACTGAACCCAAGAAAATCGGCATGTTCTAGGGATTTGATTAATCTTATGATAGACCCAGCGGAGTTAGGAGCCGCATAAATGAGGAATTCGACATGTATATCATTCCAGTCTATTTTCGGCATGTTAGCATGGGGGATATAGTAGAACGCATTGATGGCACGATACTTACTTCGAAGAGCATGGCCATCAATAGTAGCCATCCACATGAGCTCTCTTGCCGCGCGAGGCAGGGCAATATGTGATATTCCAAGGCTTTGAGATTCTCGTACACCTCGTGTAAAAAATGGATCTTCCAAGAGCTCTCCTTGTGTTATCAGAACTTGCGGTCGAAGATATGCCTTAATGTAGGGTAGTGCAGTAGCTACGGCTTGCTCCATGCGGCCATCCGTTGACCACTGAGCATAATCGGGGCGAGCATCTACGGGAAATACTTATATTAGCAGGTTACTCGGCAGAGCCATAAGGTACAATAGAACTCACCATGCCAAGTGATTGGACAATTCACATCGTCCAAGCCGTTGACTAGCTGTATCCCCTCAATAGAGATATCGTCTCTTCCCATCAATACGAAGTGTATTGTATCCAGCTTCTCATTTGCCATGCGACATGCAAGAGGCAAAAGGTCTGACACGCTTCCCAAGCTCCCAGCTGCAAATACTGTTGCGTTGAAAGGACTCTTTGCAGGATGATTCCGGAAAGGTTTCAGACTCTTCCCTAGGTCGGAAAAGTGCAAGTTCCCTTCATAATATAAATTGTTATTATCTCCGGTATCTTGCCGGCCATGTGAGGGAGGATCAGACTGAGCCGTTGTCGGAGGAAGAGGTCTATCAGGCACGATATGCTGTGATGGCGCGAATCTAGACTTCGGCCGATCCCTAGCGGGGCCAACGTCTGTTGGCATATTCTTAAAGAACACAAAGAGCAAATATAATATCACGGGAATGAGGAGCAGACGACGGCGTCGAGGAAGTTTCCACAACTCTGGCTGCCATCGCTGCCCCGCACGGGCATGGGGCCTGTGGTCGTCATCTTTCTTCCCATGCTCTTCATCGCCTGGGAAGAGCCGTTTGAAGGGCAACATGGTTTAGGCATATGAAGAGCAGCCCCCAGGGAGCTTGAAGATAGCAGAATTTCATTGATGAAGAGACTTGCAGCGAGATTCAATTACGAAAGATATGGCTGAATACGAATAGATGGATGATTGCAGTCCAACGTTTTCGGCGGAGGGCGGCTTTATCCAAGGCTGGGGAATGGAGCTCCACCTCCAGGCCCACTTTTGAGCATGGATGTTCCCGCCAGCTAATCTGCCTGAAAGCTCCATTGTCACTTCACTCTCCCAAGATTTAAGCCATGCTGTTACGAAAGAACTTGATGATACATTTAGAAATTCCCGAAGAAAGCTGCTACTCTTTGTGGAAGGAAATACAATCTAACGTTGTCAGCACAGTACAGTAGTCTATGTACGCGCTTTACGGACCAATCGAGGTTAACACGAATGATGTCGGTCTATGTTAAGCCAGGCTCCGCAAAGAAATATATCGTTCGCATACCGAGGGTATTAGCTGTATCCCACTCATCCATCACGATGTTCCAAGTTGTTCGGGCATGCTGTTGTATATGGTGGGTCGGCGTATCATTTATCCGCAATTTCCTTCGAGGATTATCTCCGAAACGGATCCATATCATCGAACCTGAGCATCTACAAACTGCACGCAGGTCCGTCTGGAATATCAAAATTTGGGCTTCTGCCCCATCAGTCATGCTCGTTATTTTATAAGCAACATCGGCCTTGTAAATGACCTCAGGGAGTGACGGAAATTATCTGTTCAACCATGGAACCTGAAATGGATATTGATATCCCCGAGTCTCGGGGCACGAAGCGGCCTATTGATGATACCGCGGACGCTCGCAAACCTAAAAAAATCAGAGTGAGCTATGTTCTCCCAAATATCTGGACAATCAACTGACTCATCGAATGGGCTCTGGATCCGGATGTTGTGAACAAAATTGCAGCCGGAGAAATTATCGTGGCTCCTATGCACGCGCTGAAGGAGTTAATAGAGAATGCGGTTGATGCAGGATCGACATCAATCGAAATTCTTGTGAAGGAAGGGGGTCTTAAACTTCTTCAGATTACCGATAATGGCCACGGAATTGAAGTATGATAGACTTGTGTAAACCGTAATATGCTTGCTAATTTGATCTCACAGCGAGACGACCTTCCCATTCTCTGCGAGAGATTCACAACCTCCAAACTGAAAGAGTTTGAGGACCTTACGTCAATAGCCACATACGGGTTTCGTGGCGAGGCGTTAGCTAGTATCAGCCATATTGCCCATCTAACTGTAACCACCAAGACGGCCGAGTCAAGCTGTGCATGGAGGGCTCATTATGGAGACGGGAAGCTAGTTCCTTCCAAACCAGGGCAAAGCGCCGCCCCAAAAGCCACCGCGGGCCGAGGAGGGACACAGATAACAGTGAGCAAAATTAGTACGCTTTCGAGGCTAGCCACGTATCTAATTGGAATAGGTCGAGGACCTGTTCTATAATGTGCCAACTAGACGCCGAGCATTCCGTTCAGCCAGTGAAGAATACGCAAAGATCCTGGACGTAGTTGGCCGCTATGCGGTACACTGCTCTGGCGTCGCTTTCTCGTGCCGCAAACATGGTGATGCGGGCGTCAGCATTTCAACGGCACTTGCTCTAAATACCACTGACAGAATTCGTCAAATTCACGGAAGCGCGGTGGCGAACGAACTGGTCGAGTTCAGCATCAAGGACGAGAAGCTGGGTTTCTCTTCATCTGGATTGGTGACGAATGCAAACTACCACGTTAAACGAACCACTATTCTTCTCTTCATTAACCATCGCGCAGTCGAGTCTACCCCAATTAAACGAGCCGTGGAGCAGACATATGCCAGTTTTTTACCAAAAGGTGGACATCCTTTTGTCTACATTGACCTCGAGATTGAACCACACCGGCTGGATGTAAACGTCCATCCTACAAAACGGGAAGTAAACTTCCTAAACGAAGATGAAATTATCGAGAGTATTTGCGCGGAAATCAGGACGAAGCTGGCGCAAGTCGACTCCAGCCGAACATTCTTAACCCAAACACTCCTCCCTTCCGTACAGGCTCTTGGACCCTCAGCCCAAGAGCCAGAGACGGGACCAAAAACACCAGCGGCCAGCAAAAAACCGTACGAGAACAACCTAGTACGCACCGACTCCCGCGTACGCAAAATAACTTCCATGTTATCACCTGCGACGCACCAAACCACCACGACAGAGGGCACTGACGCCGAACCCACCGCTCAGACCGTTCTCGACGAAGGCTTCCATTACGACACAACCGACCGCGAACCCCTCAAAATCGTTCTGACATCTGTGAAGCACCTCCGGGCAACAGTCCGCAATTCAATGCACAACTCACTAACCGAAACCATCGCATCCCACACCTACGTAGGCCTCGTTGACGAACAACGCCGCATCGCAGCCGTTCAATCAGGTGTGAAACTCTATCTCGTAGATTACGGCATGTTCTGCAACGAATTCTTCTACCAAGTCGGCCTAACAGACTTCGGAAACTTCGGCACAATCAAATTAGATCCAGCCCCCAAAATCGTAGATATCCTCCGCATAGCGGCAGATGCGGAATGCGAAGCCGTCACCAGCGATAATACCCAGCAAACCGAGGAAGAACGCTCAATTTTCTCCAACGCCCCCGAGATCGTCGCGAAGACACTGGTCGATAGACGAGAGATGCTCAGCGAGTACTTTTCCATCCACATCTCAGATGATGGCCATCTCCTCACTATCCCGCTTTTGCTAAAGGGTTACTTGCCCTGCTTGGGAAAGCTGCCGCGGTTCCTCCTCCGTCTTGGGCCATATGTTGATTGGACGAGCGAGCAGGAGTGTTTCCAGACGTTCTTGTGGGAACTCGCGTCGTTTTATACGCCGGAGCAGCTACCCAGACCGCCTGGGAAAGAGCAGCAGCAGGGCAATTCGGAAGGAGACCCTGAAGATACAGAGGATGAGCTTGTCAGAAATCGTCGAGCGCAAATGGTGCGCATGCTGGAACATGTTGTTTTCCCGGCTCTAAGGGCCCGGCTGGTTGCTACTGCTAGGTTGCTGAGGGGTGTTGTGGAGGTTGCGGATTTGAAGGGATTATATAGGGTCTTTGAACGATGTTAAAGGAGTAAATTTGCATGAGTAGATACCAATTTGAGTTACTGATCAGACGGTTGCTGAAATGTGTCAAACATTAGATTTAATGGGAATATTGGAGATATCAAGTCGATTAGTAGCCCCCGAGAAAACTAACGCCAAAGAGGATATCCCAGGGTAGATCACGAACAATGAAAGGGCCAAACGCTGTGGGTGAATAAACATAGCTATGGTAAAAACGTTGAGAGTGGAGGAAATGCAAGCCAAAATGCAAGCCATAGTAAAGAGCGCAGTGGTATCAAGACGATAAATAATCAGCATAATAACTAGTCTGTGACTGAGTATCCCAGCCTGTCATTTGATTCGAGTACTCTGAGAGAAATTTCAATTAGCCAAATGAATTCGAGAGGCCGATGGGAAAGTACGGGTTATTGACTTACGAGTACTGTTTCGTTAATGTCCCCTCACCACCCTTGGAAAGGTCGATGCTGAAAACGTAAAAGTTGCCGTCACTCGTGACTACCATTACCTGGGGTGTGTTGCTACTCATTGCGACGACACTCCGTAAGGGGCCAGCATTTGGGTTTTGCGCGATACCCTGGTTAGGCTTCGGAATTTTGAACCAGGCAAAGTCGCGAGCTGGCTCCCACATCTCGCTTACGCCTTTTGGCAAGTACCCTCCAACTTTGGCAGCGAACACACCACTGACGTTTTGTGAAGTGCGACGGAGCATGCCCATCAGTGTCCCGTTATGCTTTCTGCCTGATAGATCCGAGGATCCGAGCTCCTCGTTCGCGTTGTCCTCGTCCGGAGACTGGCTGAGCGAGCTGAAGCTTCGTCGACGTCCTGTAGGCGGGGAATATGTTGACGAGCCTTCTTGAGGTGGCTGCTGGGATGGGGGTGCAAGCTTGAAAAGGTGGATCGTTTCAGTAGATGATGAAACGCAAAGGAGGGTCGATGTTGTGTTGAAAGACATGCTGAATATTCTCGACGGTATCGAGCCACGTCGGAATTGATACAGTTTGTGACCGTCCGGTACGGAAAATACTCGGATGATGGTTCCCTTGTCTGATGCAGTGGCGATGAGCGTACCATCACCATTCAGTGTAATGCATGCCAGTGGTGATCGATGCGCTTCAATCACGTTGATGGCCTCTAACTTCAGGGTGTCGAATATTAAGACCTCGCCACTTGTTGGGGACACATGAGTACTCCCAGGTGGAGCGTGAGCTGGAGCGTTCAAGGAAGGGGCGGCCTTTTGGGGGAGAGGGTATGCAAGATAACAATTATCAGACGACGGCGACAAAGCGCATAGTGCTGTGAATAGTCAGACTGGAGTTACGCTTGGCTGGGCGCAGCAAAGGCTTACCATTCGGGTTCGGCGATGTCTCGATCGTGTATAATAACTTCATGGTTTGAATGTCGTACAGGTATATTTGGTCCTCTAGGACAATAACAAGTCTTTTTCTATTCAGCTTGACGGCCAAGACGGTTGTTGGGAATGTTAATTCGCATATCGTAGATTGTCGCTATAATTCGGATGACAAGTTAATCATGTGTCAATCCCACAGGAAGCCGGACGACGATATTGCTCGTGGGCCTCGAGGTATGGAATTAAGAGCTATAATACGGCATTAAAAACGAGGGGAGAATCCTACGAACCTTGGTGTTTGTGATCTGAAGACGACGGGGTGAAAGAATTAAGGCCACTAGAGAGGTCGAAAACAGCATCTCGATGATGGCGATGTTCCCCTCTTTTGTCTCGTAACTTTTGGCGAAGGGATCTGTCGTAAATATACGGAAGCCCTTGGAAGTCGCTATTTCGTGTCAAGAAATGTCTCAGAAGCGCGAGCAAGAACCGTCTTTCTTACCTACAGCCAGGTAGCTATAGTCCTGGTTAAACGTCACGAAGTTCATCGTCATCTTGGCGGTGACTCGATGCGGCTCACGTCACAGCTCAGATTTGTTCTAATAGCGGTCTACAGAAGCCTCCACGTAGGTATGTCGCGAAATTATGGGACGGAAGAATAGGCAGAGAAAAGGAAAATGACATAGAGGCGGGCTTTGGTCCTAGAAGCTTAGAGTGGAGGGGTTCGGCTGCGCCCATCACAGGGTCCGAAGTGCCAGGAACAGTCAGCTGTCGCCACGCATTACCTGTTGCGCTCTCACTCGCTGTTTTGTCGCGTCGCGTCTTGGTTCTGTATGTTGTGCAGGTTCGCGATCGGAAGCCGACCATGTATGGAGGAGAGAAAGCCAGCTGCTGCTGCTCGAGCGGCTGCCGAGGAACTCAAGATCGCCGCCTTTTTTTACCGCAACTTGGCGCTTATCGCGGCAGCCGATTTCGGACGCTTGGACCACTTTCAATCGATCGATTCCATCCCGCTTTTTTTTTTTTTTTTGCTAAGACCTTATCCAGCTTCAACCCCACCACCCGAGAACAGGCGGTTGTGCGTCGCCATGACTCCTTCAAAACAGCCTGCCAAAAGGGCAGTTCCTTCGAAAGCAGAGAAGTCGGCAGATCTGGTCATGGGGGTAAGTGCTTCGTTCTGAATAGATTGACCCACAGTTCGTCGCAGCCTAACATTCATTCTACTCTCAGACGAACAACAGCAGTATAGTTTCAAAAAGAAGCGTCGAAATGTTGTACTACCGCGAACCCCATTTCTTCCGATCCTTCGTCAAAAAGCCCCAGAGACGTGCCCCTTTGATAAACCGTGGATACTGGCTTCGGATGCACGCCATGGAGGAATCCGTACGGCGCTTCATGAGGGAACCATCAAATAAGCCCAAATTTGTCCTTAACTTAGGATGTGGATTGTGAGTCGTAGATGAGAATACCCGCCGAGGAACAGCACGCAGGACGAGAGCCGTATACTAAGAGCAGACGCGTAGTGATCCCCTCCCATTTATCCTCCTCAATTCGGACCGCTATTTATGTAGCCAAACAACATTCGTGGATATTGACTATGAGAAACTCATGCTCAATAAAAAGGCAGCGATCCAGAAAGCAGACGCTATCAAGGACCAGCTGGAGAATGTAGAGTTCAACTCCGATGAGAGCGCCGTGCAAATCCGCAGCAGGCAATACGTTGCTGTCGGTTGTGATTTAAAGAACCTGGATAAGCTGGATCAGGTCCTCAAGACCGAGATCCTCCCGGCCGACTGCGCCATCCTTTTCCTTGCTGAAGTGTCTCTCACTTATATGGACGTTAAATCCGCCAACGCGGTTGTCAATTGGGCTTCGAGACTGAGCGATGGTTAGAAAAGCCTCGCCCTACATAACTATATTGCTAGACAGCTATGGCTAACCACACGACGTTAATAGATTGCCAATTCTGCATTCTCGAGCAATTCTTCCCAGACGGCCCTGATCACCCGTTCGCGTTGACCATGATGAAACATTTCGGTAAGCTCGGAGCACCTCTGTACTCCATCCACGAATATCCCTCCTTGGCCGACCAGGAGCGGCGCTTCACGGAATCCGGGTGGGCGCATGCACATGCACGCAGCCTTTGGGACCTGTGGTCAGACGACGAGTTTGTGAGCAGCTCGCTCAGGGCCTCGTTGGATTCCGTTGAGGTATTCGATGAATGGGAGGAATTTGCACTTTTTGCGTCACACTATTTCCTTTTGCATGCTTCCACGAGATCCGGACCCGAATCTAGCGCCGTATCTCCCAGATACGAGATGGGCAACAAGTCAGGCGAATTCAAGATCATCCCGAACTGCAGTTTGCCCACTAGTCAACGGAGATTTGGTGCCTTAGTTTTTGGGGACGAGGGCATCCTTGGCCATCACTCTGGGTTGGGACCGCAAACGCGACTCGCGGATACTGATTTATACTCGACGTCGAAAGAGAGCACTGGAACCTCCATCCCTTTTCCCCCTCCTCGCGATGTACCGGCGCGCATGTGTCATACTTTAACCTGCTTCAGTGACAGCGGTGATTGTTTGCTTGTTGGGGGTCGAACCTCACCAGCCGCAGCACTCCAGGATACCTGGGTGCGCAAGAACGGCGCGTGGCGTGCAGAATCCAACCTTCCAGTCGGTCGGTTCCGACACTGTACAACAAAAGTTACAGTCGACGGCGGTTGTGTCCTTATATACGGTGGAAAGACCAGCGATGGTACGACTTTAGACACGTGGCTCCTCTGGAATGATAATGGGAAAGGATGGCAAACAGTCGAAATCAATGACCCCTTGACTGTGCCCAAGCCCCGCTTCGGTGCATGTCTGGGCAATATAAATGGTACATCAGGAGTACTTTTTGGTGGCATTGGAACGGATGGCACTATACTAGAGGATTTCTGGACCTGGAAATTACACAAGCGGTCCGACGGATCTATCTTCTTGGAGCTAGCTGACCAAACCGAAAGCATGCGAAAAATTTCTCCGGAGTACGAGGTTCTTCCACGATTTGGGGCTACAGTGACTTCTGCCTCGTGGGGGTTGGTGGTGGCTGGTGGTATCATTCCCCGGCGTATCGTCCCATCCCACTGCGAGATTCTGCTCCTTGACTCGTCGGAACTGCTCAAGTGCATTGAAAGCGGCTCTTCCATAGGCACATCCGTTCTATCCACGATAGGGCTTAGCTCTGCTTTCGGCGGACGGCGACCCTTACTAGTGGGCCACGCATCATGCGAGGTCACCCCTACACAGGTCCTTTTCCTAGGTGGTGGTGCTGTATGCTTCTCTTTTGGAACATTTTGGACAGAGGGTACCTGGATTTTAACTGCAGCTGACTCCTCACTTGAAAACAATTGGACTGTCGTCCGTGCCGAAAACGCGCAGCCTGCAAAAGCAACTGCCAGTGAATCTACGAAAAAACGCAGGCCCAAGCCGAAGAACTATAAATCCACCACCAAAGTGGCACCTATTCCTCGAGTCAAAGTTGAGACAGCCGATGGGTTCCAGCAGATACTCGACAAGGGCCAGCCTGTGGTCATTGAGGGCTCGGAAATTGGGCCGTGCACTGAACTCTGGACTAAAGACTATCTCGTCAACGCTGTTGGCAGTGACCGTAAGGTAGGTTGTTCACACGATCTTCTCTCCATCCCTGCCCCATATTCAAGGCGACTGCCGCTAACAAGAGATAATATAGGTGGTAGTCCACGAAGCCGAAACAGATAACATGAGTTTCCAAACGAAGAACTTTGCGTACACCACCAAGGAATTCGGAATCTTCATGGATGAGGTGCACGCCGGTGGCCGACAATATCTCCGAAGCATTTCCGCTAAACAACCCGCCAAGCTTCCGGCAAATCTGGCTGAGGACTTCCCCGGTCTTAAAAATGACTTTCGGTTGCCGGAAGTGCTGTCGACCGTTGTCGAGAATTCACACAGTTCGCCCTTGAGGATATCAGGGCCTGTTACTCTGTGGCTTCATTACGACGTAAGTTTCCGAATAGCCATGTATTTGAGAAAGAACGAAATTGAAGCAGACATTAACCCCTTATCTAGGTAATGGCAAATGTCCTTTGCCAAATCCAAGGAGAGAAACGACTCATACTTTTCCCACCAACCGATGTGCAACACCTTGATGTTCCAGCTGGGGCATCGAGTTCTAATATAAACATATTCCAGGACCGTGCAGACGGGTCTATAGCTTCAATTCCGCACACTACACCCCACGAAGCGCGTCTCGAGCGTGGTGACATTCTCTTCATCCCGCCACTTTGGCTGCATACTGCTGCGCCAACAGGAGATGTGAGCGTAGCAGTGAATGTTTTCTTTCGCAATCTGTCGCAAGGTTACGCGAGTGGTCGAGATGTCTACGGAAACCGCGATGTACAGGCCTATGAGAAGGGGAGAAAGGACATAGAGAAAATAAAGAAGTCCTTTGGTGATATGCCGCCAGACATGGCGCGATTTTACCTCCTGAGGCTTGCGGATGAAATGCAGGAGATGGCTGAACAGTAGTAATTGGTCCGTGCGTCAGTTCACACTTCACACAGCTGGTGGGGCCCTTACTACCCTTGGTCACGAATCGTGCTCCTTCGGAAAAGCATCCCCGTTGCCACTTACTTACAGGAATAAGTTCTGGACTACTTGCACGAGGACCGCAGGAGGTAATTGATGGTGCGGTCGAGTTTGTCCACCAGGCAGCGCCGCACAGCGACTATATCGCCTTGGCTCATGCAGGCAAGCAGCTGCAGGATGCTGTGAAACCGGGACAACGCAAACTTGTTTGATGATGTGCCAATAAGATGGAAGAGAAATCGGTTTGAGAATTTCAGACACAGCTATGTTCACGGGTGCGGGCGCCAACACAACAGGGCAATATACGTCATCAGCCTTGGAAGGGCGAGCGGGGATGGGATGAAGGGCCGATGTTTGGCCCAATTTACCCCGCGAGACTTTAGAAAGGGTCACCATTTTCAAGTAATAGAAAATAAGCATGTTTATCAAAGGTGGCGAAGAAGGCGAACCCGTTGCTGCAGGTTTCAGAGTCAACTGGATAAAACATTCGCCCTTGGACTCCTCGCGTCCCAGGTTACTCGAGGTCGTTGCCCGGAAGGGATCGTGTGTTACCAGGCTAGGGGTACTATTGGATAGATTCATCTCAGATAGTCATCTGAACGATAACCTTCAAAGGGCCTGTTACCAGGATTGTTGTCGACAGGGTTTGAGGCTAGAGCTTTGAAACCTGGGACTTTTGAAATCCCCACATCTTACATCCCCAAAAACCATTATCAAAACTTAGTTATTAGGGCTGAAAGTCTCGCCTCGCTGATGATGCAATGAGTCTCAAGAAACCCCGACGAAAGCTCAAGCGGAGTAAGTTGTCGCGATCTCCAAGCTCCCCAGAGGCCACCCAAAACCAAGGGTAGGCGCATGACTGTAGCGCAACCATGGAAACGGCCGATGCGCCAACCACAATCGAGTAGGATCAGTGATCGAAGCCAAAGCAGACGGCTGGAACGTTTATTTGTGGAGAGCCATGCGTCTAGGCGTCTTCGAGTAGCAGTGAGGGGCATGATCGCTACGGACAACAAGACCCCCTTGTCATTTTGTTCGCCGTAGGCTGAGAGTTTGGTGGTCCAGAGCCAGAGGCACAACCAAATTGGGGCTCCAGCCAGACCGAGACGCAGGTTCCTCCCGTAGACCCCATTGGGCGCGACAAGGGTCGTGCTGTGGTATTGGCGTCAAGACTCGCCGGGATTTCTTGTCATGGTGGTGTGGAGCAAAAACAGGAGATATACTGCGAACCCGATAATCAGACATGATGAGGTCGAGTTGCCGGCCTATAAAGTGTTAATGTGGCACATTAACAGCGACGGAAGGATTCGTGGACCTGGATGGCCGGCATTTGTGCGTAAAATGTGATGTGGTAGTTCCAGGCCGAATTTGGCGGGACCAGGCGAGTAATACAACGACGGATGCCGAGCACGAGGCATAAACTGGATAGACCGGGGATGCTTTAATTTCTCGAGTTTGTGGCAAGCTCACAAGGAGACGAGATCTTGGAAGAGTTGGATAGAGGCGAGTTATAGTGCGGGAGACTAACGGAGCCACTAACGCCTAGCCTGCTACCCCTCCCCACCCCCGTACTCTCTCGTCTCAGTCTCTTCTTATTTCTCTCTCCTCGCTCTCACGGCCTTCTCCAGCCCTCGGCTTGCTGCAACAATCTCGCTGATCTGTACATATCTTCTCTTCGTCGTCCCTCACTTGCCACTGTCTTTGCAGTGCTGTTTTGCCCTCCCAATTGTGTTTCCTTCCCCCCGCCGTCTATCGCTGGTTTCTCTTATCGCTGATTCACTGTGGGGTTTGGGTCTTCCACTATCTCTGGGTGGGTACAACTTGGCCCGATCATCCACTTGCTCCTCATCACGACAATCAACTCCCGCATCCCTTCGCTTCTTCCCTATATCTCTAACCATCCACACCCGCATCGTCCCATGCTGTGCTGACGCGCTTGTTTTGGCATAGACTGTTTGACTTTGGAGCTCTATTCGAGTAAGTGGTCCACGTGCTTGACCGTACGACGACCCAACCGAATGGCGCGACCCCACCACTAACAAGAGGACCGTCACCATTAGGCATTTTATTAAAAAGTTACCGGACTTCTACCACGATCAGCCAAACTATGCGGCCTTGATTTCGAATCTAGTCGCTTGTTTACATGCCAGAAATCCATAGAATCTGGCAATTGACATTCATATCAGCTTACTCGCTTGTCGTACGCGGGCAGCATTAAACATGGCAACTGTCGTGGTGCAGCAGCAGCCACTGCGCCACACCACTCCTCCTCCTGGGTCGGTGTCTCCGGCTTTGAGCCTGAATAGAACTTCTTCCCCAGTTCCAAACAAGCATATACCTGTCTGTCCGACCGGCCCGTCCCCCATCCCTTCGCGAACTAGCTCGCCCGCTCCAAAAGAAGATGCCAGTCTTGCGGCGTCCTCGCCTCTTCATCCTCCCGATGCGTTTCCCAAGATCGCAGAATCACCACCGTTATACTCGATAGAAATTGAGATACTGGAGGCTGCTGTCAAGCACTGTTCCTCGCAACCGCTTCCAGACCCCAACCTGATGTTTCCTTGGCTGCATGGTCTACACCCTGAAAACCACCTGCAGGTCGGGTTCTTCACCAATCGACGGCGCTCACTCCGGCGCACTCCTAAATGTTGGAGGGGTCTTACAATCGTCAAAGTGGGTGGGGACTTGACCACATCTAGGCTAAAAGGCGCTGTGGCTCCGGATGCGATTCTTGGACCGTCAGGTTTTGAGTTCCTCGCCGTTGACCCCCGCGAAGGGTTCTCGGTGCGCAATTTCCACATTCAAACCGCGAAGGTAGCCCCTTTATCCGACATTGTCGTCTACGGCCAGGACGGCGTAACTGCGAAGCAGCTTCTAGATGTTGCGGGCAGAATTACAGCCGCACAGCATCACTGGAGGCTCAGCTATGATCATGACCAAACCTTGCCGTCATACAATACATTCATTGTCTCTTGTTAGTTCTAAATGTCGCACCCGCTGCGTCGTATGCAGTGAACTGAACGAATTCTAGGTCCATTTTCCGATATCGAACGAAGAGCACCTAGCTTGGTAGCTGTCAATTCTAGTGGTCATCTAACGGACCAGGTCGTGGATCTCTGTGAGTCTTATGATGCATTATGCGCCCTAACCTCTCAGTCTAACAAACATACCAGTCCAGCTAGAGCGCTTGGAGATGTGTACCATGTCTCGTGCAACCGAGTTCTCGAAGAACGTCTGGCAGGGCCCTACTCCAGATTATCTCCTGCAAGCTGGTACCTCTGGCGCCCCCTCAGCCGAATCCTTCGATCTTATGATCGACGCAAACGACCTTGCCGGAATTCCTGGTCCTCGTCATTTGGCAAACCTCGCTAAGCGCCTTGCGGCAGAGCCGCAGCGACTGGAATTTCCATCATCTGGCTCCTTGCTACTCCCGTCTGGAGAAAGCAGGGATGTCGATGACTTGATCAACACACTTCGGTGGATATTCTATCTCGCAAACCCGGAGATCCCAGAGACGGATGCCGAGGGGGACATACCTATGGATGAATGCCCCAAAAAGTCACGAAAGATCCTAATTCACTGCCCTGATGGATATACTGAGAGCTCTCTACTAGTCATCGCTTACACAATGTTTGCTGAGGGTATTCCTGCAAGCGAAGCCTGGCTTAGACTTCACAGGGAGAAGAAACGAAACTTTTTCGCCTACCCATCCGATGTCGCGTTCCTGAGGAATGTTCAAGAAAAAATTCTTCAAGAGAGCCCTGCAAATCCTCCAAAATACCGGCTAACGGATCCTCGGTGGTTCAACTTTTGCGACGGTTCTCTCCCGAGTCGAATTCTACCATATATGTACCTCGGAAATTTATCTCACGCAAACAACCCAGAAATGCTCTGGGAACTTGGAATTCGACGTGTTCTTAGCATTGGTGAAGCCGTTACGTGGAGTGACTCTGATATCGCGAGAATGGGCGCTGAAAACGTGATGCATATCACCAAGGTGCAGGACAACGGTATTGATCCTTTGACTGAAGAGTTCGATCGTTGTCTCGAGTTTATTCGTAAGTTTCTTTATGCCCAGATGTGTCTCAGGTTTCATGTGTTAATATGCCACACAGGCAAGGGGAAATCGGATGGTGCAGCTACTCTAGTTCACTGCCGAGTGGGCGTCTCGCGTTCAGCTACGATATGTATCGCCGAGGTTATGGCATCCCTAAACTTATCTTTCCCACGGGCATAGTAAGTGCCACTCTATCTTTGTATTGAAATGTCACTGACATGTTTCCAGTTGTTACGTCCGAGCGAGAAGACTCAATGTCATCATCCAACCCCATTTACGATTTGTGTAAGCAAAAGTGTCAAGCTGCAAAGATGCTTATCAAAACTAACAAGACCCACAGGTATGAGCTTCTAAAGTGGGAAGAGCTCCAACAAAAGAAAAACAAGCGACCTCTGAAAAGAGAACTCGAATGGGCAACCGTGGCCCGCGAAATCGCCCTCATGAACAAACCATACTCGAGATAAGTAGATGCGGGAATTGGCAACATCGACCTGCCATCTTTGGGCTCGCTTTTACGGCAGCAAACCGTCTGCAGGCAGAAATGAATGAATTGATGACACTCGATACACCGATAATGTGAGAAATGACCGGACGAACTGACGAAAAGAACCATCCTCCGTCTTCGACACGATGCGATTTGATTTGATTTTGGCGTTAGATGGATTTGATTTACACGGATATTCCTTGCTCTCTTTTCACGCATGTAGTTATGGCATGACACAATTACCCCCACTTCGTTTTCGCTTGAAATTGTTCCCATTTTATGTGACCATGCTGTCTTATCGACTTAGTGTATCTCGTTTCCGTTTTCTACCTAAGGGTTTCTCTATGTTACATAGAGGAAGTTAAATTGGCTTCAACGGGGTCCATTGTGGCTGCTTCCTGGAGACATTCCATCTCAACCGTTTTCTTCTGAATAACCGAGCCCTACTATATTTCCAAGGGTAGAGTCTGTCTCTATTCACCTCCTTTCACTAGACGACCTTCATTTTGTCCCACATGCATTAGGATTGCCTTCATTAATAGGCATGTCAGGGTCAGGTAATAATAGGTAGTAAGTAACTGGCTTTCTCGGCAGCAATGACCTCGAGCCGGAGTGGAAAAAAAAAAAAAAAAAAAAAAAAAAAAAGAAAAAAAAAAAAAAAGAAAGAAAGCACAATGGAGCACCTTACCTACCTACGCAGGGACCATGGTAGTAACAGCAGACATGGAAGGAGCTACCAAAACAAAGTCATAGGTATTAACATAGAAGGAGCATGAAGAAACCGCCAGAGATTTCTTAGTTGTATAGTTTGTCCATCTTTTTCTTTGCAAAATTGTCGTGAATACTAAATATTATTTGAAATGGGGAGAAGAAAGAAAAGAAGAAAGTAGGCCATGCGTGAGACATAAAACAATGTGCGTTCATATATATAATGAAGGTAAAAAGAATAAGGTGGGTATATTGCGATGGGCTGTACAGCTCAAGGTCCAAACCTGGGTGGCGGTTGGAGCACCAGGTTCGCTTTTATTAACTGTTTCGTCGGCTCGTCTGGGACCCAAGTTGGGTCCTCGACCTTTGGGTGTTTGGAGCCCATTCTGGCGCCTTGGCCCAGGAGTGCTCTGATAACTCGAGGAAGATTTCTGTGGGTGGCGTGATACAGAGGACTCATCCCGTCCTTGTCTTCCTTGCTGAGATCGGCTTTTGCTTCCATAAAGGCATCAAATTTTGCCTGCCACTCCGATTGGCTCCTCATGCTGCTGTGAGGGGAGTATTCCTTAATCAACATGATCAATGGGGTGTCATTTGATTGGCTGCTGAGGATATCGACTGGTATTCGGCCGTTCCTGGTAAATTCTTTAATGAGGGCCGCCCCTTCTTTGGGTGCCCACGCGACATGATGCAGACACGTGTAGCCTTCGCTCGTAGTTACCAAACAGTCTGCGCCGTGGTCCAGTAGTTTACGGACGACATCTAGATGGCCGAGCCGTGTTGCAAGCATAAGTGGTGTGAGGCCCGTTCTCGAAACGGCATTGATATTAACCCTAGCTTGTAGCAGGCGACAAATTATATCCATACTATAACTCTTCATAGAAATAGCACAGCTCAGAGGGGTCATATACCCCGAGTCCAATCCTTCTTTATCAATATCTCGTCGAGTATCCAGTAGTTCATTGACGATATTAGTAAACCGAGACCGAATTGCATGAATCAATAGCCTGTCCCTATCTCCGTTTATTTCAACACGCTCTTCGACATCGAAATTCTGTCCGAGCTCATATCGTAGCTCTCCGGTGTCGTTTTCACACTTTAAAATTCGTTTTATGATATCTGGGGACTCACGGGGTGGAGCTCGAGATGGTGACGGAGGTTGAGGTGTTTGTGGAGGCGTCGGCGGCGGCATTGGTACCAGGCTATCAGGTAAAGAATCAGGATCTTTCTGCAATTCTTCCTGAATGTCTCGAATTCGGCTTTTAACATCGGCGGCAGTCAATCGGGCCTCAACGTTAACCTCAAGGGTCCCGAGGAGCAAGTTGCGGAAGAGTGTCAATACATGCGAGGACACTGGGCTATCTCTGTTCGGTAGTTCATTCAACCACGTCTCAATGTGAGGGTTTCGAATGTGACGACCTTTTCCGCGATAGAAATAGCTATGGTCATGGTCAGATTCTCCGTCCATATTTTTACCTCGCTTCTCGTCCAGATCTTTCAGTTTATTCTCGCCATCCAGCCCAAAGGCAAGGACTCGGACCAGAATGCATCCCAATGACCAAACATCACTTTTACGCGAAAAGGCCCCATTGTTGGCAAGCTCGGGTGACCGGTAAATACCCTTCAAATTATACCCGAGTGAATATGGAAAAGTTATTCCTGGTACGTCGATTGGAGGCGCCTTAATGATGGATTCCCCAAAATCGGAGATCTTCCAGTGCCCAGCACTGGACGAACCGGGGCCTTTAAATACTAGGATATTTGCTGGTTTCAGATCCATGTGACAAAATCGAAGTCCTGGGTCCAAGTCGTCCTGCAAATATTCCAGTGCACCGGCCAGGCGTTTTGACTCTTCAAGCAAGTCCTTAAACCTGATACTGCTAGATTGTTCCCGAAGGAGATGCTCGAGGTCTGTATCTGCCCAATCGAAAAAAAGATTGAACTGATTTCCAATAGTAATAGTCGCAAAGAAAGGCATAATTCCGTTATTTTCTTTCCTTTTCAGTTGTTCTCGCAGGATGTCAAGGTTATTCTTCTCTGCCGTAAAGTTATAGGGACTAGTGAAACGTTTCCGAGCAATATAACTGGGTCCCTAGAATATCGTCCGTCAGGGTTATACAATATTTGCCAACTAAAACAAGGGAGATGAACTTACACTACGTCCATTACTGTAACGGAGATGCCCGGGATGAAGGTGTTCCTTGGTGACAGTGCCAAACCCTCCCTCTCCAATCACTTCCCTTTTAATAACAGGAAATATCCATCCATCATCCAGTTCACGATGCTTGCCTTCTTCTATGTCGATCGGACAGTAGTAGGGTCGCTGGACAAGGAAGTCGCGTGCTGACACCCCAAGAAATGTTGGGGCCATCAACATATCCATATTATACCCGGGAATATCCTCGTCGCTTCTATTCTCAATCCTGAGAAAGAGGGCTTCGAATCGGGTCCACTCACTCCATTGGATTTCCACCAATATGGAAAGCGTCTGAAGGTAGCTTCTTTTGATGCGCTCTATATAATTCGGACTGAATGCTCTGTGTCTGCCGGCGAATGCCTTCAGGCGCTCATCGTGCCAAAATTCTTTAAGTTTTCCACGTGGTAAGAACGGAGGGGTTTTCGGATCATCGTCACTTCGTACCATGACTTTCTGGAGCTTCCCCCGTAATACCGATATATCGAGGCTTTTATCCTTAGACCAAGGCATTTTCATCGTTGGAGGCTCGAAACGAGAGGCTGACGGGGCTGCGCAGGTGAGATATGGAACTTGACGCTCACTGAAGGCATGAACCACCAGTGATAAGGAAATATAGAGTAAATTGAAAAATGATCCGAGTTTTCTTCGAGCAAAAGCGCATTGCGATAGACGCCGGGGAAGGTGGAGAACGGGGGAGGCTGAGGCTGCGGAGTGACGACTCGAAGGAGCTTAAGATGACTCGAAGTCACGAGCCCAACGAACTCCCTCCTCGGATCCAGGCAGCCTTTTTCTTTCTTTTCTTTTTGTTAATTTTACTCGGGTAATTAGAGAGACTAGGCAGCAGCGGCAGTTGTAAACTTCTTTTATTACCGAAACTGCGTGGCTATGCGTTAAAGGAAACCCAGGCCGAATAGACAGACGAAGTTTCTGATCAAACATAGACGGTCTTTTATTCCTTCTAATCACCCGGATTCTCGTTCGAATATCATTTTATTACTGTAAGGTGAGTATTCTAGTGCCAGTTGCGGCATGTCCCAAGCCCATCTACGTTACCTCGAAACGGGAGATGGCGCTTCATGGCTAACGGCTTACTAGATAAATCAACTTCATAAACACGAGTACGCATTTTGAGCTAAACAGAACTTCATAACATGGAGACCAAATCCTCATAATGGGTGCCTGCGGGTAATTTAAGGGACAGTGTGCATCTCGTTAGATTCCTCATCGGGTGAAGTGTCCCTGCTGCGATGAACACAGGGCAAAGCTTTAAAATGCTCTTTGATATGAGTAGATGTATGTTTTTCAACTATATTATAGTCAGCCAAATTATTTTGCCGCCATATGGGTAAATTTTGGTATTACAGATTTGGTCCATTTGTTCGAGAGGTATCTGGCCTGTGCTCGGGACCTTCGCAACTTAGGGTTAGCAAAACCAGCCCATATCAGAAGCAAGCGCACGGTCACTTACAAATAGAAACACCAGCACAAATGCCAGGGCATCAAGACCACTACACAGTATTAACCAATTATTCGGGTAGAGGGCTCTGGTATCACTCACGCAAATATGTATAAAAGGTAGCCATAGGGCCGCGTATTTCCGAGCTCCGCCGCATATTTATTGACAAGCGGAACAAGCGTAACGAGAATTGTTAGGCCAATAAAATTGACCATCACACTAAAACTCATGCCCACCTCTAGTCGCAAAAAAAGTATAATAAAAATAAAGTCAGTGGCCCTTCACTAGTAGTAATCTCGATTCTGAGGTGCTTCTTACCGCGAAATGCCAATGGGAATACTTCAGCGCTAAAGGTAAATGGAACCGGTCCAGCCCCAATACCGTAAAAAGCAAGGTAGATAACAATAGTAAAGACAGCTACAAGTCCAGTCCTTGTATCAGGATCTGAGATCATATAGAAAGAGCTGATGGCGACGAGGCTGAAAAACATGCCGGCAAGGGACACTAGCAGCAATAGCCGCCGGCCCTTTTTGTGGTATCCGTCAATGTACCTGTGTGCTGGGATAGTGAATAGAAAGTTTGCCAGCCCAAAGCCTGTGGAAATTGCAAAGTCAGTGGAAAGGCGAGTGTTATTAGCCCAGAGTACGAGAGTACTGTACCGAAATTTAACCAGTCTACCTTCGCCGTGTGTTTTGGTATATCATTTTCGTTCTCGGGATCACTGAAGATAATCTTCGCCGTGTTTTTTGCTATATCATTCCTGTCCCCGGGATCACTGAAAATAACTGAGGAATAAAATGAGAGCACATTAATCTAAATTCATCAGTGTCAGCTAATGTCCGCTTTGGTTATTTCAATCTCGGGGACCAACGCCACAGAGCTGCTGGGACACCATCACAATAAACGCAGCAATACACGCTCTTCGGTTGCGCTTGATAGACCAGAGTGACCTCACACGCTTGAAGAAGTTCAAGCTGCTAAGCTCTACTTCTTGATATAACTCACTCCTCAACCATTCGTCACCTCTCGACAATTTGCCAGATCTGCGCAGCCTCTTCTGTGACTCGAATTGCAACTGGCTATGGATAGAGTATAAGTCCCTACATGCTTGGATGTCACTTCCACGCAGATGACGAAGACTTAAAAAGGCATCCGCGTATCGCTTTTTGCGAATGAGGAACCGTGGTGATTCTGGGCAGAGGAAAGCAAGGAACAGCAGGATTATGGAAGGGATTGCGGCTGAGCCTAAGATAACCCTCCAGTTTCTGTCGGCAATAAAGACGCACACAAATCCAACGAATATTCCGCTTGGAATCGGGCTTGATTAGAAAACGTTCTGGCGGTGCGGTAAGTACTCAGTGGGAGAGGGATATGAACTCACAACGTGTCGAAAAGCTGCCACATCATAAGGAGCTGTCCACGTAAACGATCCACAGCAGCCTCAGCAGCGAATACAGGTGCAACCGATGCTTTCGCCCCAATCTGAAGGAATCGTTCCTTGTGAGTAATCATCCGAATGGCAAAGTTCACTGGTTATCCTTACCCCAACGCCGAGTAGCAGGCGACAAATCAAAAGCTCTTGCCAGTTGTTGCACCTAGCCGTTCCTAGTTCATGGGATCAGAGATACTGTAAGCTTGAGGGTGCCGGGATAACATACCTAACGCAAATGCTGTGCAACAAATTCCTGATATGAAAAGCGCAGGGCGTCTTCCAAATTGACCCTCCTGCAGAGGGTCACTCAACCAAGTACCGCTGATACCCCCATGTCAACGGTGTCTTGGACTTACGATATTTAGACCTAGACTCACATGAGACTTCCAGTAAGCCATGGTGCCGCATCGATAAATCCTCCAAAAAGATGGTGTTTGTTGCCGGGAATATGTCTATTTTCGAATTCTCTCTGCCAATCGAGTGAACTCGCATTTATCGACGATTGCTGCCAGCCTCTTTTTAGAGTCAGTAAACATGAAGAGAGTGGACATAAGTTTAGCAATAAACGTTACACTCACTGGGTGATGGCAGCGCAAGCCGTGACCAAAATCGTAACTTTCAGGTCCTTTGTTTGCTGGAATAGACTTGAGGTACGCTCGAATCGGAGTGCATCCTTTTCGACGTTTGTCAATCCAGGAATCCCAACTATGTTGCTTGGATTTTGGGCAAGTCGTGCTCCCCTCAGAAAGACTTCCTTATCTACCACGCTCTCAAGTCCCACAACGTCCTTTTTGTGGTTTTGTCGGTCGTAGAATAATGTGGCATCAAGCACCAGTTCTTCCGGGGTTCGTGAGCGTAGGGGGTGCTCATAGTCGTCCTCCCTGGTACCCCAAGCGCAAGAGTGAGAAGCAGCCTCATTTGACCAATGCCTCACACCGTGGCTGATGTGAGGAATAAAGGGGGAGCGACTCACTCGTCTTGAAAGCCAGTACCATTTGCTGCCATCGCACCAGCGGAATATTGTTCGGGTGGCTTGGAGGATATTGTTTTATTGTTTTGGTAGGTTGCCGGGCGTTGAATGTATGCGAAAGCGAACACACATATTGCTCTGCAGGTGTTTGAGGAGATTTGATTATAAACATCAAGTCAGCCGGAGCTTTTAGCACCAGAATCTATGCAGATCCATTAAAACAACACACTGGTTGCGGAGAGAAGACAGGGATTTCAAGACCGTGACGAGGCTACGAGGCTGCGAGGCTGCGCATCTCCAATCAAGCACCATCCTATCACCCATAAGTGTTTCAGAGGCTCGTATTCTAATGGATGGCATTAATGATCTAAGACGCAGAAGGAATGTCGTTGAACGTGTTTACGTTTGCCCCCGAGCCCGCAGTTCACATAGATGTCAGGTAACAAGAGGCTCAGCCACCTGCGGAGAACAGAATCCGAATCAGATGCTGTGTTCCAGATGCAGATGACATCGGCATTACTTGCATCAGGGACGTCCTCGGTGACGGTCAAACGTGATGAAATATCGCTGGCACGCTTTGCGATGGAGAACGGACCCTGTTGCAGAGTAAAATGCAAACACTACACCCGATTTCCCTGTAATGTTTCCCCCCCGATGTTAGTTATATAAGAAGTTATGCAAAACTAAGTCCGTCAAAGGACTATTAAAAAATAGAAATCTGGCTTTGGAATGGCGAGTCCGCCCCCAGTGGCCGACAGCGATAGCTCATGCAGGCGAAAGCGCAAAGGCCCAGGGGCTAGGGCTCACTCCGCCTCCGGACTAGCAAGGATGAAGACGAGCGTCAAAGACGGAAAAAAAAAAAAAAAAAACATTTTTTCATCGACTTTCGAGTTCCCAAATCATGTCGCTCAACTGCACGTCTCGAGCATGGCACCAAGACCAGTCTTCTTTCTTTGCTAATTTATGGCCGTCCTTTCAGTAGTATACCAATGTAAGGCCGGCCTCGTAGCACTAGGTATTCGCCGTTGTCGGGATCTATTAGCTGTCCTTCAGATAGCATGAGCTCAAGCCTTTGGAAATGCGGAGAACGAGCCTTGGGGACTGGGGGCCTCAACTTATCGGGTAGCAAGTCGTGCATGCCCTCCTGGGGACGCAGGGATTCCTACCAATCATCAGCTTGGTTGGATGATGATGTTGGTCATACATACAAGCATCGCACTTGCGATTCGACGGACTCACGTAAATTCCGGTCAGGACCCAGGGAACTTTCGGAACGGGCCAGAGCCCCCAAATCAGCTTCGTTCTCGAGGTTTTCAACTATTGGCAGCTCTCCTACAACCACGTCAGCAGCATCAAGAGGCTCTGCTCTCGGGCCATAATTACCACGTCCAACACAAGCGTCAAGTCGCCAATATAATTTCAGTAGCCCCTCTTCCTTTGAGATCGATAGTAGCCTCGATGTGATCCAGTTGCCCGATCCTTCCCCACGCGCCCCCCACCCCCAGCCAGACAAACAGCGCCTGCAACAATGAGTACTCCTTTTCGTAATGTTCTCAGCGAGGCTCTAAGCGACTATATCGCAATAGAGGATCTGGAAGTCAGGCTCCGCTTCCTTTTCCAAAAACCAATCCAAGTCCGCGTAAGATACAAAGACAGTCACCATCCATTCCGGGCAGTGATGCTGACGCTTTTTGGGTAGAGCCAACGTGGCCGATATGTCTTTGATGCGCCACGAGAGGTTAAATTGGTACCCTCCCTTGAATCGATCAATGCTGGTTCAACTTGCTAACGAAAACCTGTTGTAGGAGGAGATCGCGTAAGTTAACCTGTTTCTTTCAGGTTGCTTCTTTTTGGAGAGGCTTAACAAGTTAACACGCACTGGACGCAGTGATCTTCGCCGGTCAGTCCGAGCGAATTAATCATAACCAATTATTTTCAGGTGGCAATCTTTTTGTTGCATTAAAACATGGCTGAGTCGCCTGGAGAGGCGTTGCTTATCGGGCGTGTGTCTGCCTCTGTCTGCCTCAAAGATGATATTCTGTAAACGCTTCAAGAAATCTAGTGTATAAGAGTGTTATTACCAGAAGGTTGGAAGCAATCCAAGTGTGTCTGCCCATTTGTAGGATCGCAGAAATGTCGGTTTCATCGCCTATATCAATGAGGGCCTTCACGTGGAGGGGAAGAAGTGAGACTGTGTCGACCGCTGACCAGAAGTACGACCTTCCCTCCCGCAACCACTACAAGGCAATCCGACCGCTTCTCCAATCCCCAGCTTTTATCACCTCCCGTGAGAAGTCCGACATACGACTATATGACACAGTTCCGCAGTCGGAACCTGTTGTTTTCGGCGATAGCGATGCCTTCAGAGCCCATATCTCATCGACACCAAAGCCGCAGACGCGCATAGTGTAAGTTGCATCCGTCCGTGTTGTTGCATATTTCCCAACTTACCATACTTTAGTTCAATATGTTGCAGGAGCTCGCTAGATCCACTTTCGATCACGGAACCAGCGATGCGAAAGCTGACGGACACTTACGACATTGACAACTCCTTTATCGACCATGCCCTCTTGTTCGGGGACAAGCCGCGCACCTCGGATTCAGGCCATGGAGGAATGACAATACGGGAACGAGAAGATGGGACTTTTGGTAATGTTCCTTTCCGATTGCTTCTGGCTTTTCTCTGCTAACCCTTGCAAGACATGCACTACAGGTTCACCTATAGCGAAGGTTATCAAATCCGACTTGAGGGACCCACCAAATTCACATACCGGCAAGTCTGTGTCTTCCATAGATATAATCCGTCCGGGTCTGGCAACCTTTGGATTTTCCTCCATGCCCGCCCCTATTCAGAGCTACAGGCAAGTTTAGAGAGGGAAGTCTCGACAGCTCCAAGCGGTGGAATCCCAAATTGGTTTTCCCTTCACCTGCTCGTTTTCGCCGCCTACATTGGAAATTGGAGGTGGTGTTTGCGGAATTTTGGTGAAAAAATTGAGGAAGCAGTGGGTTTCTGCCTATCTCTATCTATGATTTCCCGTGGTAACAGATATTCAGGCCGACATCGCCCTCACAATGGACCTCTCCAATCCCAAGGTCGTTAGCGACACTGAGAGCTTAAGTTTGTTGCTACATCCACAAAACCTCGTCAGCGCAATTACACCATTCTCTTGTCAAATTGGGGTCACTTTAGCCACTATTCGCAAAATGGCGGAAGCCAACGAACTATTCCTTTCGAAAGGGTTGATCACACACAAACAACACCGAAAGCTTGCCGATGAAACAGCCTCCTATATTTCGAACCTAGAAGGCTATATGAAAAGTGTCGAGACTCTGGAGAAAAAGGTGAAAGGTTACTCGAATCTGGTACGTTTTGTCCAAATGTTTTATGCTCAGCTAGTACCAAGCTAACAGCAAAAAGCTGGCCACAACGCTGACTCTCAGTAACCAAGCTCGGATGCTCCAGCTGACCGACGCATCTGTCGAAGACAATACCAATGTCTTTGTCGTAACAATGGTCACATTGGTTTATTTGCCCGCGAGTTTCGTCTCTGTAAGTCTCCCAGAGTCCCAGTACAGTAGGGCTGCCTCAACCAACCGGCAGGGTTAACAATCGCGCGTCCAGGCATTTCTCGGAATGAATCTCTTTGATTTTGATGCGCCAGAGGATAGAGGTTTTTCAGCATCGGGAAAATTTTGGATTTTTTTCGCCGGGACGCTGCCATTGACTTGCCTTACCTTAGGTTTCTGGTATTTCCTTTCAAAGCATCGGAAGCGGGCAAGGATGCAGTTCAAGCAGGCTTCTTGAACACTTTTTCCAAACATTTATTTTTCCTTTTTTTTCCCGGAAACTGTACTTGTATATTGATAGATTCCTTATGTCGTTGTTTATAGAGAATCATTGTTTATAGATTGGTTTAGTTGTTTTGGATTTTCGTGATTTATCTTCTGGCCTGAGGCATAAATTAGTCCCACATGACACGAATTTTGGCAGAAGTGCTCTCTCTCTGGATCGACTTCGCCCTTGGTATAGAGCTACCTTACCTGGATGCCATTTCTGGATTCTCCAGTATCTCACAGGCTTCAAAGGCAATGTCGACATCCAATGTCATAACCACACTCAACCTGGTAACATACATTTCTGTGCACATTCAAATCGGATGAGATTTCTTGCGCATTACTCGGATACCCACAGACCATAATATATAGTTTCATCTAGAAAATGACAGAAAATGCGGCATTCGACCCCGATGACCCGGTTGCGCCTACCAAACAACGTGAGAATAACTCAAAACGTCTACGAGGACCACGACAGATCACCAACCCACTACAAAAGGGCATCGGGGAATTCATAAAAACGAACATCTCATATTTACTTGATCAACATGATTTATCACTCGAGGCACTGGTTTCGTCTCTCCCGAAGAGATACACTATATATGAGCCGATGCTTCTGCTGCCACTGAATGCTTTCACCCACCCTCCAGCCTGGGGCTCTCTATATGAGTGCCTAAGCAAAGACCAGCGCCAAAGTTTATACTCATATATTGCAAACTCCTTTGCCCGATTTGGAGTAACACATATCGCTATGAATGCCCCAATCGTTCTTACAGATAGCCAGGGGCATGAGAACAAAATGCGAAGCCCAGTCGGACTAGTCCCATTGTATGGGGATTTTGGACCAGTTGTATCAGGCGATGATGAGGATGCGCAGCCATCTGAAGATGACCATGAGCGGGCATTCTGGGTACGCACCGTCCAGAACCATGGAATCGTGCAGGTTTGGGCTCCTTTGTATACCATGTTCTCGAGGGGAAATATTACCGAGAAGGCTCGGATTTTGGGACACGCTTCTACGTTTGAGGGGCTGGATGAGGCGTCACTTGGTGGAGAACTAGCTGATGACGTTGCTGTGGTTGATATGTATGCTGGGATCGGGTACTTTGTGTTCTCGTACTTGAAGCGGGGAGTGAAGAGGGTTTGGGGGTGGGAGATAAACGGGTGGTCTGTCGAGGGGTTACGGAGGGGATGTGTCAAGAATGGGTGGGGATGCAGGGTCATCAAGGTACAAAATGATGGGCAAATGAGCATATCCATTTCAGATCTGGTTGAGAGTCTGTGTGATGCAGACCGCGTTGTCATCTTCCATGGCGATAACGGCTTCGCTCCAGGCATTATGAATGGAATTAGGATTACTATGGAGAACGACCGGCGGTGCTGGGCAAGTATCAGACATGTTAACTTGGGTCTTTTGCCCTCATCGAATGCCTCATGGGATAATGCCTGCAAGATCGTTGACAAGAACAAGGGTGGATGGGTCCACGTCCACGAGAATGTGGATGTGCAACGGATACAGGAAAAAGCGGCCGAGATAAAAACCGCAATGGGGAGGTACTGGGCAGGCTCTGCGTCGCAGAAGGCCGATTTGAAACACCGCGTCGAATGTCGGCATGTTGAACAAGTCAAAACCTACGCTCCTGGTGTCGTGCACTGTGTATATGATATCAAGCTGTTGTCGCATTACTCAGCCTCCGACAGCAACTCGTCATGATTGTTATGGACTCATAACGCACACAGCATAGCAATTACATAATAAGCTGGTCTTCGTGGCTCGTGTGGTCATTAGAAGGGTATCTATCCTGGTATATCCTTGAAGCGTAAGTGACGAACCGCAATAAGACATATATGTACACATGGGAAATGTCTAAATCTACATATAATCAAATTTATTGCTTTCGGAATTTCGCCGGAATGTTTGCCGCAACAATTGGCATCCGTTCAAGCTGCTCCAGTTTATCCATTGCCTCATCCTCCTCGTCATGTCTCTTGAAATGCTCAATGTCTTCGGGGTGCGTGAGTTCCTCCTCCGTTGCGTCCTCACCGTGGTACATTTCGAAATGATGAATCTCATATTCGTACTCAATGTCTCCGTGATGACCAGGCCCGAACCCAAAGTCTGGCAGTTTCACGCCGTCAGAGATAAGGTGCAACCAATTCTCGCGGCTGATGAACCCAGTATTCGCCGGATCGAAAAGAGTAAAGACCTCCCTCAGCGCTTCCAACTTCCGCTCCTCAGTGAGACCCGCATTGGACTCGTCGTCCATGCCGTATGTTTTCCGTACTTCATCAGGTGTCCACGCTCCGGATGAATCGTAGTCGTGAAGTGTGAAGAAAGAGGCACCGTCGAATGTATCAATGTGATGCTCCTCTGCAGTTTTCAAATGTGAGTAAGTCTATTGATATTTCCTGCAGGGTACTCAGGGTCCCACCTTGCATGTGCCGAGTCGCCCAATCTGCAGAGGGATCCTGAGGGCTGGAATGCGACCCGTGGGCGTTCACCAAGCTGCCACTCAAGGCGAGCAGAGCCGTAGTAAGCGTAACCAGCATTGTCAATTGCGGATTTTGTACCTCGACTAGCCAGAGCCAAGTTTAGGGAATAAGATGGGGTCAAGCTGAAGAGAAAATAGCTCGAGCAACTTCGGCGTTGATTGCGTATGAGGAGACCCCGGAGAGGCCAGACCAGCTGTTTGCATGGGGATGTTTGCAGGGTTTGCATCCCGAGATCTCCGACGTTTTTCCCGGTGCAGACACAATCAACTTTTCCAGCATCATACCACCAGCACGCAGTCGGCTTGTTTAGTTCAAATTCTACCCGGCATCGCAGATTGAATATCCAGCAATGTCTGATTGATCAAATTCTATCAGAAAACTCGCCGTCCTCGCCGACAGGGCCTGGAATGTCCTGAGAATGCAGCGTCTATGGTCCCACAGCGCAGCGCCAACCTCCCACTGCATTTCGTGCCTCGGCACCACTGGGGTGAAGGCAGCGCCTCGAACGGTTTCGACGACAAGCGCGCGAAGACTACGTGCCAAGGACTCACGCGCAGCTGGCTATACTGGTTTCTTAGCTGCAGCGGCCTCAACAGATGCGCGAGCAAATGGCAGGCACAGCAGGAGGTTGGAGGAAAGGATTGCGCCTGTAAAAGAGGCGAATGTGTTGTTCGACGAGGGGGCATGCTTTTTGGATGCGCCGTCACCACTTCGAACCGCAAACCTTTTTCGAACGGCCCTTCAGACCAGAAAGTTTCACTCGCTGCCACGACCTACACGCCGAGCCATCCAGTCACTGATTACACGAACGCCGCGCAGACTATCGCATTTCTCGAGCAATGTTGGCCTTGGTGATACAGAAGCAGTGGATCCCGTTGTTCAAGAGCTGGAAGCGGAAAAGTTAGCTCCGATAGAGGAGGCAGACGATGATTTTGACATGGCTATTGATGTAGAGGATGTCCCTGATTGGCTCAAGTCGGATACGGTTCGCGCGAAGGCAATCAAGAAACTCGCATTGAAACAGCTTGCGATTAGGCTTGTATTACGCCCAGCGATTGCACACAGCTATTTCGGCATCCTGAAGAATTATGATGACGACGCTTCGTCCCCACAACTTGACCTGCCAGGTCTTCTATTCGAGCTAAACGCTACTCGCCGTAGGATACGGCAGATCAAATCCAATCCAACGGCCAACATCGAGGATTTAACCCGAGGCATCAGTATTCGTCGGCTAAAAGAGGCGAATCATCGAAGTAAACAGCTTGAAGACCGCTTCCGTCAAGACACAGACCTGTACATGAGCAATGAAATGCCTCTCGAGGAATATCTTTTGAGGCTGTCGAGTAATTTACTCGATGTGCAAGATCCTGACCAGGCATATATTTTTACGAAGATGATCATAGCGTTCACGAAAACTCGACAAAACGACATCGCCAAACTGGTTATCAAAACGATACTTCCTTACAAATTTCAACTAAACCCTTCTTTGATAACATCAATTCTTGTCTTCTTTCGCAAGAGTAAGGATCTGAACGGCTTCGATCTGTTTTTGAAGATGTTGGAAGGAAAGGGCTACCCGATTGAACTGGGGAACCTCGGTTACTACAAAACGAAGATAGTCAATGGAATTGAAATCTCAGTTCCTCCAGTTCATAGTGCGAATGTTGTTGTCTATGCCGCACTCATTAGGGCTTGTCTACGTTTCGACCAGCCTGATCGTGCTGACGCGTACCTTATGGTAGCGAGAGGCGCCGGCAACTTGGACGATTTTGCTATACTCATGTCGTATTTGGAGTTCTACGCAATACGCCGTAATTGGGAAAAAGGACTACCAGTCCTGCAAAGAGCACTGGCTTTCATTGCCTCAACGACCGAACACCCACCGCAAAGGGTAGAGAGACTCATCAGGATGATGGTGCATCTATGTGATTCATGTCGCATGCTCGAGGCTTCTGATGCCCTCATTGAGGCTTCAGTTAATAGTGGGTTCAGCCCGGATCTACCCCAGAAACAAAAAGATATTGTCTCCGAATTCGACCCGGAATCTCAGAGGTGGTGGACAATAGCGGAAACCTCAGTACCGAAAACGAATCAGACGAAGGCAGACCAGTATCTTGAGTTTGTTAGGACGGTAGGAGAATACCTTGATAGCTTGCCCATCCCGGGGGAACACAGTTCTGCTCGTCGATTGCAAAGGCTTTCCCAGATATATTCCCGCCGCGTTTTGACCTCGGTGGTCGAGGGGAGACTCGCTGGAAAGGCAACAGAAGAAGATACGACAAAACGTGGTATCGTTAATGATGCGCTTAAGACAATCCAAGCGGCAAACGAAAATGCGTCGAGTTCTTTTGAAGGCACGATGGCTGCTCAACAGCGGGAAATAGTGGCTCTCAGGAGCGAAGTCGCCCAATTGAAAAAGATGGTTCTACATCTATCTCAGCACACGACTGCGCCGAGTGCTAATTCAACTTCTGATCCAGAAGGACTGAATGGATTGAAGGAGCGAAAAGATACACCGGCGCCCGCGTCAGGCGATACTTTTCCACAAGACGAACGGGCTGGGGCGTGAGCTCCTAGATGAACAACTCTGCCATCATAGAACAATCTGGCCGCGACAGCCTGTGTTACGATATCCTCTAACTACTTAGGTATAACTCCAATTGGTGTCATGTACATTTTACCCTCAACTCTATCCCAGCCCTTTTTTTGACGACCATATTTATGGCCTTTGATACCTAATGAACCTGTACATTATGTCTATAGATAGAAATTCATCGTTTTGGCGAAATGCCTCATAGGATAGCATGTTTTTGCTCCAATTTGGATCCGTTCAGTATAGATCTTAAGATAGATTTTCAAATATGGACGTCGGCTTGTTTGTTTTCCCACAAATAAGCACATGAAGGAGCCGGGAAGACATCATTGCCTTGTTGGCGAGTATATCATGAACGAAAAACATGTTGGCATTGACGTGACATGATAGCAAGCATGGTCTATTGGTCATCTAAATTATTCAACGTCTCTTCCCATCGGCACGCATCTTCTCCTTGCGCGAGAGCCTCTCGGCAGCGCGAAGGAGAGAAGAGCGAATATCGCCTTTCGGGAATGACGAAATATCGTAATAGGTAGGAGCAATATCCTGAAGCGCCGAGTTAGATAGATGAACTATGGAGCGGAAAACGGGATAAGGTGTCGGGGAAGCAACTTACGATTAGCCATTCTGGTTTAACAGCCGTGACCGTTCTGATATAGTTCTTCGTGGTAAGGACAAACTCGTTGTATAGGACCCATTCGGCGTCGTGGGCGAGAACGGTCGAAGGGTGCAGGAGTACATTTTGGTGATCCTTGATGGTCATGTACATGCTCTTGCCCTGGGTTTCTTTCTTGGCAACTTGCATGAAATACCCAGCACACAGGGCGCGGCGAATATTCTCGTAGTATTTCTTGTCTTCAAACGGAGTTGAAATCATCTCTAGCTCCTCGCGCTCCATGATTCGTAGAAGCTGCATGCGCACGTTGTCGGCGGACTGTAGGGCTCGCAGGGAAAGGAAGTGGTCGTGGCACCATTGCTTAGTGTTTTCCTGGGCCTCGGGGCTCTTGAAGGCATGGTAGGCGTTGAGTAGAGTTAGGTGATCGCCGTCAGGGTGGGCAAACAAATTCTTCATTTCGTCCGCACGCTTGCGTTGGGATGCTGGTCGGACAAAGATCTGAGGTACGGAGAGCAAAGCAGTGATGGACAGGACCTCGTTGGAACAATAGAACTCGGGCGAGCTGATAAGCATGACAGCAAGCGCTGGGTCCAAGGGGAACTCTGATGCGAGACGTCCCAGCTGTGTCAAATTGCCCTCATCGTCAAGGCATGCGAGGTAGTTAAGCTCTTCAAGAGCACGCATAAGTGTCTCCGGCGCAGGGGGGTCCATCAGGTCGAAATGGACCAAGTCATCAATGCCCAATTTCTTCAGCTCGAGCACGGTCGACGACAAGTTAGAGCGCAGAATCTCGGGATAAGTCTGATCAATTAATTCCTTCTTGAAGGCACCTTCTGTGTAAAGGCGGAAACATTTTCCGGGGCGTGTACGACCAGCACGACCGGCTCTCTGCTGCGCGGAAGCCTTAGAAATTGGCGAGACTAGTAGAGACTCGACACGAATACGGGGGTTGTAGATTTTCTGTTTTGAGAAACCGGGGTCGACAACATAAACGATACCGTCGATCGTAAGGGATGTTTCTGCAATGTTGGTTGACACGATCACCTTTCTACCTGGCCGACCTCCAGGGCGGCGTGGGCCGGGCGCTGGATCGAAGATCTTCTGTTGCATATGGGGCGGGAGACTACCGTAGAGGGTGTATACTTTCAAGGGGCCTGCATCAGCCTCTCTGACCATTTCATCACCCTCGAGAGATATCTTGCGCGCTGCATCTTCAATTTCCTCTTCTCCAGTCAAGAAGAGAAGAATATCACCATCATCCTCAGTAGCATGGATTTGGAGAACTGTGCGAATGGCGGCTTCCACATAATCTTGCTCGGGTTCGGGAGTATAGAAAATCTCGACAGGATGGGTACGACCAGGGACGGCAAGCAACGGGGCGTCGTTGAAGTAACGTTGGAACTTCTGCGCATCCAGTGTGGCAGACATGATGATGATCTTTAGATCGGGTCTGCGCAACACCACTTCTTTCAAAAGTCCCATAAGAACATCTGTCGACATTGTTCTTTCGTGCGCTTCATCAAGAATAATGGTGCTGTAGCGACTAAGCTCATTGTCGTTCATGGCCTCTCGCAAAAGCATACCATCCGTCATGTACTTGAGAAGTGTTTTGGAGCTAGTCATGTCCTCGAAACGGATGCTGTAACCAACCTCCTCTCCAAGGGTGACATCCAACTCTGCAGCAACACGCTGAGCCACTGACATTGCTGCTACACGACGGGGTTGAGTACAGGCGACCATCTTCCGCTGGGTCTGTGGGAGATCATCGAGCAGGACGAATTGGGGGATCTGTGTCGTTTTTCCGGATCCAGTCTCACCGACAAAGACCAGGATTTGGGATTCTTGGTACAGCTTCAAAAATTCATCTCTGAGAAGTGGAGGAAGTTAGTGACTTGCTAATCAAATTACTTGCAAGGACCACGTACCTTTGCGCATGGACCGGAAGGTCCCGACGACCTTCTAGGATCGAGAAATACTTCTTGGAGTATGGTTGGTTGGTGAACGGATTGAACTCGTTATCTTCAACCTTTTGCGCCAGCGCAGCAGTTGTTTTATGTCGCTGCAGCTTGGCAAAGGCTGAGTTCTTGTTATCAGCCTCAGAGCTTGTGTTGCCGTTAGAGGACGTATCAGCGTACATATGAGCCAGATAGGGATTATCCCGGGGATCAGCCCCAGACTTATCCATCTTCTGGCGTTTGGCGCGAGATCCGTCTTCTGAGTCTGAGCGTCGATCAACCATGGCGAGTTGGAGGAGAGCGTAGGGGAACCACGAGAAAGTCGAGTCGAAGCGGCCAAAAAATTCACTGCGCGGGTTTGCCTTCGGAACAAAGGCGGCTCAGATAGGCAAGTGGGCCGGCGGTCGCCAGAACTGCCGCTTCAAACCTCACCGCCCAGGGGATTTGTCAACCCCGCTAAAAGGAACAAAACAAGGGACCCGAAATATTTATAGGACTGGACCTTTCTATTGGGACAACGTCCTGCTTGTCTGTTCAGTCGGTGACGGGGGCTCTCGAGGATCTGGCCTTACTCCTACTTAGCTTTTCTCAACGTCTATCGGTAACGCCCAATGAAATCGAAGCTTTCATAGTCCCCGGTTGAAAGAAGCAAACTAGTACTTGAGACGAGCGTCAGCAGCCTTTCTCCACAGGTCATAGACCAGAGTTCCCTGCCATAATTTGCTCCCATATATCACTCACTGCCTCAAACACAGCCCTAACAACCTACCATGGATTCGTCGGAAGGAATCGTTCCGAGCTTCTGTATCGGACTGCATGAGAGCAAGCGCACCGTTCCAATTACTTCGGAGGTGGTACAACTGGCGCATGAGAGTAATGTATATGGGAAACCCTCTCCACTGGCCTTTGTTTCAACTACTGATCCTGAATTTATAGTATGACATGCTCACTACTCGCATTACAACCCCCCACTTTCACTCGCGTGTGCTCAGTCTCCTTTCCTCTCATCTATCAAATATACAGGCCTTGTCTCGTGATGACCCTGAGACGCTAATGACCACAGAGAATGTTCGGCCGCTCGTTGTTCCACAACTAGGACCGGCCGATACAAATTTAACTCCAAATGAGGCAATGTCCCAATTAATGGGAGTGACCAGCTCTTGGATTGATTTATGTTCCCCAGATCCGTTGATTGCAGACATCTCCCGTCAGGTCTTTATGCTTGAGGTTGCTTACGCTGCGTTCTGTGGCATTGGATACCTTTTGGTCCCAGGGCCGAAACTGCACCATAACGGAATGCATTCAGAGGGAATGGTATACTACGCGCGGGCAGTTCAGGATGCGATCAACCTAGGCCCGTACATCCAGTTCCATATTTGGTTAAACATGGTCGACAATCAGGATCTCGAATCAGATGAAATGGGTGACCTTGCACCCTTCGCTAGGGAGGGGTTCTTTTATAACAACGGGATGGAACCACCGAAGATAGACCTTTTCGGTACTTGGGATGCCTGGGATGCCATTAGAAGAACCTGTAAATACCACTCAAGGCTTTTCGTAGGTAAGACAAATCTACCTAACCACTTTGCTATTTATAGTTGCTTGTCGCTAAGATGCTTCCTTAGCTCTCCCGCTACCAAAACACCTACCGCCAATGTGTGTGCAATCTAGGTGGCATTCGGAGCCGGTCCACCTGTTCACCATCGATCCCAACACATTCATCAAGAACCAAAAAGGTTATCCAGTCCTGGGTAAATCACACCAAGCCTTGATTTCCCGGTTTATGCGCCTGCGGACTGCACCGTGGATCTTGCTTTGTGATGTGGGATCCCTCCCAGGTTTAGAGGCAGACCCATCCGGGACAAATGTGCTCAATCTTCCTGGCACCGAATACCCGAGCCTTGTGCAGGCCGCAGCCTCGAACAAAAAGTACATTGACCCAACTCCACATCTATCGTACATGAGAAACCTCCAGCAACGCCAGCCTCCTCGAACCGCTATCGAGAGATTTGGCGTCGGTTACCAGGACTATCTCCAGGCACCATTGCAGCCGTTGACCGTCAACCTGGAAAGCATTACTTACGAAGTATTCGAGAAAGACCCTATAAAATACGAATGGTATGAACGTGCAATCGCAAAGGCACTCACCGATTGGACGGAGCAAAAGAAACCCACATCTAATCCGGATGGACGAGTAGTCGTTGCGGTGGTCGGAGCAGGAAGAGGCCCATTGGTGACCCGGGCACTCAAGGCTAGCGCTCAGTCAGGCGTTGAAATCGACCTCTGGGTTGTAGAGAAGAACCAAAACGCATTCGTTCTCCTTCAGCGCCACAATGAGAATATCTGGGGTGGAAAGGTAACCCTTGTCCACTCTGATATGCGTGCGTGGAAAGGGCCCCTTGTGCAGAAGAAGACGTCCACGCCAGCAGCACCTGTCGGGCAGACTCTCGGCATTGAAGACGAGTTACTCTACGCTCCAGATCATAAGAAAGCAGCTGCTCCCTCAACTGAAGAGATCACTGAGTATGTGCACGCCAAGATTGACATAGTAATATCCGAGCTACTAGGGTCCTTTGGCGACAATGAACTTTCACCGGAATGTCTAGATGGCGTCAACCACTTACTGGATCCAGTGCACGGTATCTCGATCCCAGCCTCTTATACCGCACACTTCACGCCAATTTCAGCGCCAAAGCTCCATGCGGATGTCACAAACCAAACGGTCTCGAATCCTGCAGCGCCTGAAACACCATATGTGGTCATGTTACATGCCATTGATTACCTTTCTACGGATCAATCCGATTCCAACTATAGCAGTGTCAGATCTTCAGTCACTACAGTTCCGTCCGAGACGACAACACCGTTAGTTCAGACTGCGTGGTCTTTCTCCCATCCTAATCGAAACATACCACCCCAGCCGCCTTCCACCTCAATGATTTCTAATGCGCACAATGTGCGTAAGACACGACTCGCCTTCCCCGTCCCAAACCGTGGGGTCTGTCATGGCCTCGGGGGTTATTTCGAAACGGTTCTATATCCCGGTGTAGAACTTTCCACTAACCCAGTTACCATGGAAAGCAAGAGTGCCAATATGATCAGTTGGTTCCCAATATACTTTCCGCTAAAGGTAAAAACCTTGCTTTCCCGGCATTCCCAGACCATATAAGGATACAGGATTGGATATGCTAACAATCACCTAGACCCCGCTTAGCGTCCCGGACAACGGCGAAATTGTCGTTACAATGTACAGACAGACCGACGACCGAAAGGTATGGTACGAGTGGATGGTGGAGGTTTTCGCTATCGAGGGTGGCCCCGAGCCAGCATCTGCATCAGAGCGCATCGCCCCAGTGATGAGCGGGGCCAGAACTATTTCGCCAGGCGCAGATAGCGCTGGCAACAAAGACGCCAGTACGGATACTTACAGTAAGGCGTCGCAGAGGAGAGCACGCGGTCCAAGGCGAGTGAGAGTGGGGATCAGTGATCTACACTCAAGCATTAAGGATGGATGTCTTATGTAGCTCGAGATCTGCTTTAACTCGTTCCGGAATCCGGAGAGGCAACATAGTGGCTGTTAGTGTACGAGGCAGCGTGAATTCGTATTCGCGGGGATCGTGGTGACAGCAATTTCTGGGCAGACTCTTGGCAAAAGTATATGGAAAGGCCAAGCAAGTTTGTGATATCAAAAGCTGATAAGGCAGACTTGGCGACCTTGGTTTCTTCAATACTAGTTATAATTAGGATCCGCCTGCTTTCTGGGCGTCAAGAGCGACCAAAAAAAATGTCATACGTACTCAGGACTCAGGAGTTTGACATCGGACCCATGCACGCGCAGACGAATCCCACGTTCCCTGCTCAAGCGTGGGGAGATGGTCAGTCCCAGGCTGTCGTCTTCTCTGGAGTAGGTACACTGCACTCCGTGCAAGAGTATAACCAACCGAAACGTCCACGGGTTGTCCGTAATGTTGAGGTTGCACAGATGATAAAAAAGGCCTCCAGACGGATGCCCTTCCGCGTATAATCTGGAAAGTCCGAGTATCTAGTCGTCGACCAAAGTGATCTATAGGTGCTACGGATTAGATGCAAACTCCGTCCCGGCGGGTGGAATGCTGGGAGAGTTCCAAGGCTCCATTCGGCGGGGGGGTTGCAGAATTGGGACTTTGCAGATCATCGAAGCTGAAGGATGCAAGAACAAGGCGTGATAGACTGATAGTGCGACACGAGCCTCGGGGCATGAAACGTCAGAATTGGACATCGAGGAAGTTGGCTGTTTTGGGAGGTGGCTTCAGCCCACAGCACGGGAAGAGCAACGTGTAGCGGGGAGAAGCTGTGGTTGGTGTGAGGGGCTCCCGAGGGGCTTCGTTATCGGGGACTGTTCGGATTCCCGCTCATAATGGGATAGCATAATTGACTACTAATTGTTGATATCGAGTAGCGTTCTAACTGGAGAAGGTAATGGCCGACCGGTGGGGGATTGCGCGTGATTCGATGGCCCGAGATTATCTGATGGGAAGATCGAAGTTGAGAGCAGGAAGTGCCGGTATACGGACTTTACGGAGGGTCGGCGGAAGACCCGTGCACAGGGCACAATTGATCTTCACAGGCACGTTCAAGGTACCTCCTGCCAATCTTCTTCACTCTTGCCACTCATCTACGTGCTAGACGGAGGACTCCAGACCGGGGTATACACGGTAGATGTTTGATCATTGACGGGCTGTCGTGGAAGACGAGCTCTGGGTCAACCTGTCACGATCCATAGATTTTGGGTGACGGCGGGAGAAAAAAAAAAGTTGCGGTCCCAGACGGACGGACAGCTTCTGCGCATCTCTCAGTCTCCCTCCCAATAATAATCATCACCTCTCCTTACCTCCTCGCAGTCAGCTTACTTGCGGCTTTGAGGGCGAGTTTTCTTTCTTCCTCTCCATGACTGCTGTTTTCCTTTATCTATCAACTGTTTCGGAGTGCGTGGGCTAGTTTATCTATCTTCTTTCAACCCTCCGCGACTATTCACTTCCACCCCTCCACAGCGAGAACTTGCCAGGTCTCCTGGACAGCATTCGGCCATACTACTTCAAATTCGATCCGACGTACCTCCTGATATTTTTCTCGACCCTAACTTCCTTATTTTCGCACGTCACCTTCAAATAAAAGAGTCTCTGAGTCAGAGCTGAAATGGTCCACGCCACAGGCGAGGAACGCGCCGTACACCTTTCGCGAGAGGCTGTTGAGTTGAGAGATTCGGGGCATCATGAGGTATGGAACTAATTTTATTTTCATGGCCCAGTCAAAAGTGGCTCTACTGGCTGTGTGCTGCCTCCCCTTGCTATTGCCCGTGCGCAGTGGCTAACGCGCTTCGTGATGTAATACAGGCTGCTGTACGAAATCTCCGAGAAGCGCTCACGCTCGCGCCCGACAATGCAACTGTCAAAGATGCCTTGGTAAAGGTTCAACAAGAAGAAGGCAATAGCCACCATTTGCTCGACCTCTGCCGCCGCTATGCGACCCAGAGAGACGAAAAGGCAGCGAAAGATGCTGCCCGGTATCTCCGAACTGACGGTCTTGTGCCGCCAGAGAGTGTAGGGTTGGAATGTGCAAGACTCCTTCTTTCATACCGGGCGGATGCGCTGTCCTCCGCCCAAGACGATATTATTTCTGGCCTCGTTCGCCAAAATGCCAGTGTGCGTCAGTATTTCTCCAGCCAACTTCAAGTCTCCGTCACAACCTTTTTCGATGATCTTTACGACCGGGGTGATGGCGCCGCAGTGTGCCTCGACACCGTTGTTTTGGACCACTCGGTTTGGCCCTCAGAGAATGACCGCCTTCATTGTGAACGGGAGCTGTTCCAGCTCTTTATTGCCAAACTGATGGAATCGGGTCATGACCTGGATGGGCGCTCCCTCAAAGGTATCGCGCGTTTACTCGCCATTGAGGCGGGTCAGCTGCGAGACCTAATGGACGATGAGAGCCTTGATGTTGTTGTCACCTCGTTGGACCACCGATTACCACTTGAGTGGAGAAGCCAAGCTACTTTGGCTACTGTCAAATACTTGGAAGCCTCCAAGGATGCCGGAGAAAAGCAATTGTCCAAGATCATCTCCGCCAAGTTAAGCAAGAACCGCGTCGATGATCTTATCGTTGCCTTTTCCGCGACAGCTGCTGTATTCCCTGTTGCGCCGCAAGTTGCGGCCGGTCTTTTCCTTTCGAATGCCTTCATCGATTCTCTAAAACCTCTAACCGGTAGAGATTCGAAGAGCCGCAGAATGGAAACAACGATATTGGAGCTGCTTAATGCTGCTTGCATTAGCAGCACGAGTCGAGAGGCTATCTCGAAGAATCTATCCGACTGGCTCTCTCATATGCTTACCAACGGAACCGACCAGAGCTCGGAGATAGCGGCTGTTATTCTGGCAAAGTTGCGGGCTTCTCCAAAAGAAAGCAACGGCAAAGCTTCAAACGGCAAGTCGCAAGATGATGACAGCCCTGTTTCCGAGCTTGTTGATCGATTCAAAGGGTTGATGTCTAAACCTGAGGGTGAGCATATTTCGAATGCGATCGAGGGTCTAGCTTATTCCTCCATCAAACCGGAAGTCAAGGAACAACTCGCCGGTGACTCGGACTTTCTACAAAGCCTGATCAAGATTTTGCAGGACAAGTCCAACGACACCTCGGTCCTCTATGGAGGTCTGATGATTATTTTAAATCTTACGCAGTTTCTCCCAAACCTGTCTGAAGAACAGAAAAAGATCTCTCAACTCAAATCCTATGCTGAGGCTAATGCCGGTGCGGTTAAGAATGGCCCGAGTGTCCTTGAAGATGACAAGCACGTCATCGCTCGCTGCGCCGCTGTTGTCGACGCTGGCGTGGTTCCGCTCCTAGTGGCGTGCGGCAGGAATACCACGCCCTCGAATCACGAACTTATTGGCCGCATTCTACTGTCACTGTCGCGGAATCCCAAGTCACGAGGGACTCTAGCACAACAGGGTGCGGCCAAACTGTTACTTGGTCTCTCAACTAGCTCCAGTGCAACCAACACCAACATCCTGAATTCGTCGCATGCTCTTGCGCGCATTCTGATTTCCGTGAACCCTTCCCATGTCTTCCCATTGTCGGGATTTCCTCATGTTACTTCGGCCATTCGACCCTTGATTGCTCTTATTGCCCCCCCAGAGGCTACTAGTGCCACAGCCGAGCAGCCACTGGATATGCTACCAGTATTCGAGAGCCTTCTCGCGCTCACGAATCTGGCCAGTCATCCTGATGCAGCGGCAGCAGAGGCCATCGTTCGCAACGCCTGGCCGCAAGTGGAAGACTTGTTGCTTTCTAAGCACTCGCTTATCCAACGGGCGGCTTGCGAGCTGGTTTGTAACTTAATGACATGCGAGTCTGGGATTATCAAGATGGCCGATGGCACCAAGCGAGCTGGACAGCGTCTACACATCCTCCTCGCCCTTACGGACACGGACGACCTTACTACACAACGGGCCGCTGGAGGCGCGTTGGCTATGTTGACAGAGTTCGATCCAGTCATTTCCGGAATACTGGATCGGCCGCGCGGGGTCCAACTCCTGCTTAACCTCTGCCAGGAAGAAGACGATGGCCTTGTTCATCGCGGGGTTACGTGCGTTCGAAATCTGACTTGTGCCGCCTCTGGCGATATAGGACGCCGGGCTATCGAGGCCGTGAAGCAAAGTGGAGGCGTTGAAGTCCTAACCAATATGCTAAAGAAGACGCGGAACCAGCTAGTACTCCAACTTGGCGTGGAAGCGCTCAAGCCTTTGGTGGGATAATCGACGGCGGGGCAAACCGACAGGGGTTTGCTTTGATGATTTGATGAAAGCCAGTACTTTTTGTTTTGCATAGACGCCTTTTCCTCGCAAATTTTCTCCATCGCTTCCACTCTTTTCTTCTTGACTTTATTTTCACCTCTTTCAAGTTTTATTTGGGGATACAGCGTTGGTTAATGATTGGTTTCTTGCGGGCGCTTCTGGCAGGGGTTTGCTAATCCGGTGTTCTTGAGGTTTTCAATTTCGTTTCCTTACTTTTGTTGGTGGTTTCCGTGTGAATCCTTCTAATGTCACTACTTACCATTATAGTCAAATTGCATAGACCGTCGCCTGTAGCCCTGCAACAAGAGGCCCAAGACGACTCGGTCCCGCTTTGGATCCATGTGACCAGCCCCGATCAAGGCCGTTACTGAGATTTGGTATCACGCGATATAGGTTAGCTATGGAATGAGAATGAATAATGTTGTTACGGCATGATTACCTTTTCTTTTCCCCTTAATTGCCAAGGTAGACTATATTTAGACCCATAGACTCAAGCATAGACAAATCTCACAGACAACACCGACGCTATCAGTACTACATAGCTACTGTGTAGATCAATGCAGGCCAATATGATTTCGCAGCAAGGTCCTTTGGGAGGTACAGGCGATACCCACCACACACCCATCACCGATCTGCCAGTTAATTCTTTCAGCCGATAGACGAGTGAAACCCTAAAGCACTGGCTGTGGTACCCACCAACTGAGCATACCTTACAGTCACCAGGGGATAGTTGGCAAAGGGGTTTCCAGGAACCAGGTCCTGTGATGTCGGTGATTGTGTCTGCTTGAGGGGAAGCTTCCGCTGCAGCATTGTGGATGTCTAATTAGAGGTGTCCATATGCGACAACAACGCTTACAAGCGGTAAGTATATAGGTAGGGCTTGTACACGAATGTCGAGGGTGATCATTGGTTTAAACGTATCTGTGATACCCATGGAGTATTGAAATATAATCCGGATAAAAGTAATGAATTAAGGAATTATTCAGGGACTGACGGGATTGATTACAATTCGATATACATCTACAGTCTACACTCTTGGGTTAGTAACTACTACATACGTCTGCCAACCCGATAATTCTATCCTCAAGTTCCTCATGTTGAATTTTCGAGCCACATGCAACTAACATCTCAATAAGTTTACTGAGTAAACCAGTCTGGTTAGAGAAAAGAGGAGAACATTCATCCGCTCTCCCTTCCAGCTTGCTTCTGTTGGCCTCGAATGCCTGCCGCAGGGCTGGATATCTGCCCCACTTGGCCGCGGGGTCCATCCTGGATTCCTGGCGGCGGTCGGCTGGAATAGGGTGATTCGGGCGCGTGAACAAGACAGAAAGGGAAGCAGAGTTGCGCCGACGTCAGAAATGAAGTATTGCTGCATGGCTAGATGCTCACTGTTGAGGGAGATTGGATGGAGAGGTGAGCAGCTTCCCCACGTCTGATCGCTGCTGGATCGGATTCTGGGCTCAGCTCCCGGTTGACTGGTTGGGACCAGGCGTGGGGAGAACAGAAGGTCCGCGGAGCGGTCTGGGGAGGAGACGGAATATAAAATCAGCTATAGACCGCGGTACAAGGCGATTCTTCTTCATCAACCTCTTCCCGACTCCCAAGTCGCTAATCATATCTGTCAAAATGGTTCCCAAGGTCGACTTATCTGGAGTGTAGGTGCGTATCCGTACTCTGTACTTGTACTGTAGTTGGACCCGGGTCGTTGGTTAAGACTTAAGGTACGTATAGCTTCAAGACCTTTCTTTTCTTTTCTTGATCTGCTGTACCTTGCATCTCCCTTGCTTTGCATGTACATACTCGGGATGGAGAGCTTCTGGCCGCAGTGGAAGCACATGGCAAATCAACGTTGGTCGGACGGTCACGCCCACGATCGGTTCGTCCAGACGGCGGGATCTGTCGCTCCGCAACCACCCATGGATCCCAGGCCTTCCCCTCCACAAGCCCACGGCGTGGTTGATTCTGTGGCGGTCGCTGGCGGTCACTCCCCGGTGCGGACTGGCCTTCTGGCTTCACTCTTGCCACTCATGGCACACAGTGCTCGCCAGACCTCAAATTACTTGTCAGTTGTCGGCGATGTGAGAGGGCCACTCCGCTCCACCGTCCACCCTGTTGATCGGGTCCTCTCGTTTCTCGCCCTGACCGCATTTTTTTTGGCCTGCTGTCTTCCTTTTCATAGTTTTTACTGGGTCTCCACGTGCTGACTATCGTTAATTGTCACTAGCTGCTCTTTCTCGCTTTTTTGGCCCCTTGCACAACCTTTTCCTGTCTTCTCCGAGGAACCCGTCTCTACAAATCCAGCGGAGGCGGCTTCAGGTTTTCCACCCCCCGATATACAATATTCACACTTGGTCTTTCCTGAAAACTGACACATGGCGTCCCTATTTCCAAAGCTCTCCTTCCCCTCTCTTTCTTCTATCCGCCAATCCTCCTTCATCTAAATATCCGTCGCGTTTTTTCTTTGTTTGAACCAGTGGCTGCGCCTAAGGTCGGCTGTCCACTGTAAGTTCTGGAAAAAGGCACTCTCTTTCTTTCCCCCCTTTTTCCTGAACGAAGAAATTGTCGCAATTTAATATCTGCGCGGCTTGTTTGGATTTACTTGCAGGATTTGAGAAACTCCAGCAAATATGAAGTTTGGGCGCAATCTGCCCAGAAATGTGGTACCGGAATGGAGCTCCTCCTACATCCGGTACAAGTCGCTGAAGAAGCTCATCAAATCCCTGGCAGAACGTGTGAAGGCGGGTCACGAGGCAGATCTTGCCGGTGAGCCATCTGATTATTGCGTGTTTTGGTCCGCTCAGCGGCCCTCCTAACACTGCCTCTAGGCTTCTTCTACTCCCTCGACCGAAACCTTGAGGACGTTGATCACTTTTACAACAAGAAGTATGCCGACTTCTCGCGGCGCCTGAAGCTACTATCAGACCGCTATTCACAGCCCTTGGATGGGAGCCATTTGGATTCAGAGGACGTGGAAGACCTTTTGGCCGCATTGCTTGAGTTGCGTGGACAATTCCGCAAGTTACAATGGTATGGCGAGGTCAACCGTCGCGGGTTCAATAAGATTACCAAGAAGCTTGATAAAAAGGTTGGAGCGCAGGCGCAGCAGAAATACCTTGAGACAAAGGTAGAACCACTGCCATTCGCCTCCAACACTCGTGTCTCTGAAGCGTTGAAAAAGATCAATGACTGGCTGTCTGCTCTGGGTGACCAGAAGACCTTCGACGATGCCAGCTCGACGCATTCCACTCTTTCATTGAAAAGAGGCCCCTCCCGCCCCAATTTGAATCTTCCTGCGAACATGCTTCTTACTATTGATGAAGCGTTGCGCAAGGATGATACCCATGTTCTATTGGAGCTGCTAGAGGACCTGAAAACGGCTGCGGATGAAGGGGGTGACAATGTCTTCGCAAAGGTTCTTCGGAGCCTTCTCCAGCGGTCCATTTACTATCGCTCCAAGGCATGCATTTCTGCTGTTCTTTGCCGCTCGGACTCTCTTGAGGAAGAAGACGATATCAACAATCGCAACTGCATTCATCGCTTGGTGATCGCGATTGGTCGTGCTCAGACTACCGCTGATTCAGAGCAGTCTGCCTCCATGGTGTTGGACTTCCCTCTGGATACCTCGAACTATATTACTCCCGCAGCACTTCCGACCCTGCAGCCTCCCCGGCCAGTGGTGAAGGAAGCGAACCGGCCCCAGCATTTGGACAGGTCTGATCCTGCGGTGTCTGTTCTCGAACATTTGCTAGATCATCTTCGCCCTGATCAACGTCAGTCTCTGCTTTCTAAAGACATGTCTGGACGCACGCCATTGCACTATGCTGCTCAGTATGGGTTTAGAGTTGTCTGTGAAGTGATTATCGAACACTTGCAGGCATGGGACTTATTCGATGTTAGTGAAGGAATCGATGCCCCGCTTTGGCAAGACAATGATGGCTGGGCACCGCTTCATCTCAGTGTCGTCGGCGGCCACCCTTTAACCACCCAAACGCTTTTAAAAGCAGAGAATTGGAAAGGGCAAGCCCCAGACAAATCAATAGTTCGCAAACAAATCTCAAGGTCAAGTGCGGTTCTAGCGCTGGCCGTCAAAGCCAACTTCATTGATATCGTTCAGCTGTTGGTTGATGCTGGAGTTGATATCAACTACCAAGACCAACAGGGTGAAACCGCGTTGCACGTCGCGGCCCGCTTCGGTCATGAAAAGTGTGCTCGCATTCTGCTCAAGGGAAACGATGATCAAAAAGCAGACACTGAGCTTGCCGAGCACGCATACTCGTGGACTCCACTTTTCATAGCGTGTGTTGATGGCTCGCTGAGTGTCGTTGAAGCTATGATTGAAGCTGGTGCTGATCTCGAGCGAGTGGACTCGTCCGGCTGGACGGCAAAGGAACATGCAGCCCTTCGTGGACATCTCGAAATAGCCAGGTGCCTCGCGAAAGTTACCGCTGCACCTGAGCTCTCCGAGGTAGAGCCTGTCCTAGTTGTTCCCTCTGCTACATCTCCTCCGTTGTCTCAATCGCAATCGTCTCTTCTAGAGAAGAAGTCCAACGGAAGTTCTGCAGGGAGTGCTTCTTCACGGTATTCTGAGCCTGTCAAGTCGTTTGGACATCGGTATCTCACCGATGAGGCCATGGTTTTGGTCAGTCTGGGCACGATGGACATCCGAAAGCAGGTGGAAGCTGTGAACCTTGATCGTATTCCTATGGAAAACGCACACGCGACTCAGCTGGACACTGCTCTGTCTATAGTTGTCTCTGCGAACGGTGCACACGGAGAACCCGAGATTATTGATCTTCCTGTACAAGACAACATTGCAACGGAACCAATTGTATTCCATTCGGCGGACCCTAGCAAGGTCAGGCTCCTCTTCGACCTTGTCCCCACCTATGCAGGCTCAAAAGACAAGATTGTGGGACGTGGTGTTGCGCTGCTCTCCAGCGTGAAGCCGACAGTGGGATCCCACCGAATCAACCTCCAAGGCGACTCTACTGTTCCCATCGTGGCAGCCAATACACTGGATGTGATTGGATCTATTACATTCAACTTTCTCATCATCACTCCATTCAAAAACCCAAACATGACCGTCAACACGGAACAAACATATTGGAAAAGTATGACTTCTGAAACAATGATCATCGGCCACCGTGGTTTGGGTAAAAACTTCGATAGCCGAAATTCATTGCAGCTGGGCGAGAATACCATCCAGTCTTTTATCGCGGCCGCCAACTTGGGTGCTTCGTATGTCGAATTCGATATTCAGCTCACAAAGGACCACGTTCCTGTGATCTACCATGATTTCCTTGTCAGCGAAACAGGAATCGACGCCCCTGTGCATGCCCTCACGCTGGAGCAATTCCTTCAACTGGGAGAACGAGGTTCAACTCGAACACCTGCGTCTCGAGCACCAACATCCCCGAAACTGGCTGCTAGCGGAGGTCGGGAACCGAGCAACGCCCCTCCACGACACCGGTCGATGTCTGTTGGTGGCACCGAAAGCGACCTCCTGGAGCTGAACGAAAAGATCAAGCATACTCGGGACTTCAAGAAGAAGGGATTCAAGGGCAATAGTCGAGGCAACTCTATCCAGGCTCCGTTCGCCACGTTGGAAGAGTTGTTCAAGAGGCTACCTCAAAACGTTGGGTTTAATATGGAGTTGAGTAAGTTTATTTGTTGATTAGAATCGTATGGTGGGCCGAAACGCTAATCGAATCCCAGAATACCCTATGCTCTATGAACTTGAGGAAGAAGAGATGGATACATATGCCGTGGAATTGAATTCCTTCGTGGATATTGTCCTCACTCAGGCTTACGAATTGGGTCAAGGACGCAACATGATCCTCTCCAGCTTTAACCCTGACATTTGCCTGCTGTTGGCCTTCAAGCAGCCATCCATTCCCGTCCTCTTCCTGACCGATTCCGGCTCCAGCCCTATTGGTGATATCCGAGCCAGTAGTTTGCAGGAGGCGATTCGCTTTGCCTCCCGATGGAATCTGCTCGGTGTGGTGACACAGGCAGAGTGCCTTGTTCTTTGCCCGCGCCTCATCCGCGTGGTCAAAGAATCTGGTCTTGTTTGTGTTTCCTATGGTACTTCCAACAACGATCCCTATAAGGTCAAGGTAAGCTATCAAGTACCCCTTTATCAGCCGTGCAACGCTAACATAATACTCTGCAGCTCCAAGCCGCGGAAGGTATTGATGCGGTTATTGCGGATTCTGTCCTTGCTATTCGGAAAGGCCTAACGGAGCGCGAAGGCTCTACACCAGGCCTCACCCCACATGCCAGCCCGCTCAGCGAACCGACCACTACATCTCTCAAAGAGGCTTACAAGATCCCGGTTCTGAGCCAGACGGAGCAGAAAGACGACCATCTCCATGTCAAGCCGGAGGCTGTTCTTTGATTGAATGGATATCTCGTCATGTTACATGGGTTTAGATGTCGAAACAAGAACATTTATTAGATAGCTACCCAACTCTAAATCTTGGGCAAGCTTAGTTATGAAGTACGAATAAACTTGTTTGCTTTTATATATATATATATATATATATATACGATACTGCCCTCCTAAATCTTGTAAAGTTTCCTGGGGTAACCACGTAGGTAGAAGTTGGTAAACTTCAAAGTCACGTGGATGCGTGCCATTTTTTTGAGGCTAAATCGGAGCTCTGGCATATACCGGTCTAGGCTTTCATCAACCCGCTTCTCAGCTTGACAATCTTTCTCGGGGGCATTTCTCTCTATAGACGGCAAAGCTCCGAATCTGCCTATGCGAGGGAGATTCAGCTGGTTGGTCATGATGCTCGACTCTTTCAAGTGAAAGATTGACCTGTCGTTGCGGCCTTTCTTGGTACATGCGAATTCCCTCACCGTCTCCATTCCTGGAACGATACCAAAATCTTCTCATATTGAGGCGTTTGGGTTACAAGTATGAACGCTGTCGACGCGACCGAGCACTATGAGACGAGTGCACATGGTAAGAGAATCCTTTTCTTTTTGTTTTTGGCTTAACCTTCGCCTCAAGCTGCAATCAGAGCTAATGATGAGTTTCCTGATAGATCCAGCACCGTCCCTCTTAACGGTTGTCATCGACACAAACCCACACGCCTGGGCGCTCCTTGAGCAAGATGAAAAGCACAATCTCCCGTTTTCAACCGCCATCGCTAATATCCTCGTCTTCCTCAACGCCCACCTTGCCTGCAACTATGCTAACGAGGTTGCCGTCGTTGCTTCACATAGTCATAAAGCCACATGGTTATACCCCTCGGCGTCTTCAACATCACAGGAAGATGCTGACGGCGACATTACTATGACTGCCGACGGCAGCAACAACGACAACAACAGCGACAAACAAGTGAACAAATACCGTCCGTTCAGGATAGTGGAGGAACAAGTCACGTCCAACCTAAGACACCTGATGGACTCGACGAGCCGGACAGATGTGGAAAGCAACACTTCAACAATGATGGCAGGCGCATTAACACTGGCTCTCACCCACATCAACCGACGAACAATCGCATGGGCCGAAGCCCACGGCGGCGACACATCTTCGCTAACCCACTTCGGCGACCCAGACACCGCGCGGCGCTCAACAGCAACCAACGACAGTGGCGCAGAAGGCCTGCAGTCCCGTATCCTCATCATCTCCGTCAGCAGCGCAACCGGCTCCGCACACCAATACATCCCCATTATGAACAGCATCTTCGCATGCCAACGCCTCCACATCCCAATCGACGTGTGCAAACTCAGCGGCGACGCCGTCTTCCTCCAACAAGCCTCCGACGCAACAAAGGGAATCTATATGCCCCTCTCCGAACCCCGCGGCCTCCTCCAATATCTAATGATGGCCTTTCTCCCGGACCAGCGCTCCCGCAAACACCTTGTCCTCCCAACCCGCGTCGACGTCGACTTCCGCGCTGCCTGCTTCTGCCACCGCCGCGTCGTGGATATCGGGTTCGTCTGCTCTATCTGTCTGAGTATCTTCTGCGAACCCCCAGAGAACGGCGACTGCCTGACATGCGGCACGCATCTAGACACAGGCGACTACGGCGCCAAACCGGCCGTTGTGGCGAGGAAGAAAAAGAAGAAGAAGGTTCGCCCGAATGGCGTTTCTGCTACACCTACACCGACGCCTACTCCGGGTCCGTGATGACGGCCTCTGAACTTCGGATACCATTTCACTTAACCGACCCTAGCGCGATCCCGCAGGTTTCCGGAGGGGTCGGTTACCCATACGTAATGGGGTGTAAATTCAGAGCAAAAAGCTTCCGGTATCATGCACACATGGTCGTCTCAATCAATCATGAACACAACTTGGATTCGGATATCGTGCATACTGGGTTGGGCTGGAACCTACTTAACTATGACAAAGACACATCAACACCATCCCGCGCGACATATCCGCTTTTCTTGCAGGACTCCCTAAGAAACCTGCTGAAGAGAAACAGATCCTCGCATGCGAAATGTCCCAGAAAGGTATATGATCGGGACCGTTCAGGTTTTCGCGCGCTATTTAAGGGACTTGATTCACGGAATATCTGCCCTCTAGTTCTGGGATATACCAGGAGAATTTTTTGTTTAAAAAAAATTAAAATAAAATAAAGTGCACCTTCAGGATTACATTACATGCAGAGCGAATACTATTGGAGATACACCGGAAATACTTACTCCAATGAATTGGACCAAGCGAACAATATAAATAATTTGGCCTATAATACACAAGAAACGTAAACGCAGACCCGCATGTCTTGGTGAGATCTACTCAAAGACGAGCAAAGCAAAGAAAGTATGATACACCTCTGCATTAAAGCTTTGCACAAGCGCGTATCCACGAGGTCCTAGGAGTTGCATTAGCTTAAAACGATATCTGCAAGACAGATATCTGTAAGAACGACTTGGTCATGGATAACAGTTTCGGGCAAAGAAGCGGCACAAGTTCGCAGTGTCTCTGATCTAGGAATTGAAAGGTGCTGAAAGTATCGAAAAACGGCGTCCGTAATATCATGAGGGCCGTTTCATTCGAAAAGCCTTCCCACCCTGCGCAATACTCCCGTGCCCGTTGCTACGAGACATGACAGAAGACGGTTTCTTGTCCTCGCTGCTCATATTGGCGAGCACCTAAAGCAAGCCCCATTAGCAAGTGACCATAGAAGGGAAACCATTCCAGTACTCACAAAGGAATCCGTGTTGTGCGCAAAGTATAAGTATATTCCATCTACTGTCTGCTTAACAGTCATAATCCCCACAGAGCCCTCGCAATGGCTGGCTTTCACGCCAGGGTGGCCTGGCAAATACAGTTGTTAACATTTTCTTGAATCTTATCTCAAGGTATATTTCCGCTTACCCATATAGTCCATTGCAATCATTGCCCCCATGGCCTCTTCTTCGGTCACCTCCTCAAATGTACCATCCGGGCGTTTCCGATGGGCGTAGTAGACCCGTGAAGCACAGGTGTGTGCGGCTAAGGTGGTAGCAATATGCTCCCCTGTGCCGGATGTGACGCTTGCCACACATGTCTTTTCAGGGTCATTAGGGTCGACAGGAATGACACTAGTACCAATCCCGTTCAGCGCCGCCGGGCCAATCCTACCTCTATGTTTCATTCCAATTCCCCCAGAAGAAGAGCCGGCTGCAATGTGACCATAGCTATCTACAGCGATGGCGCCCACGGTATCGCTTACACGATCCTCCGTAAACCCGAAAAAGTCAGGCAGAGAACCGTCCCGGCCGTGGGATGAGAGCGAAGGCTCATCGACTTCCATAGGCAGGCCAGCTTGGGTAGCGGCCCTGAGTGGATTGGGTTGAAAAAAAGATCTTTTGGAGGGGTTCGCAGATGATCGTGTTGGCGTGGGGGACATACCACCACTCGAATGATCGCCCTTAGCTTTCATCTCATTGGAAGGTGGAAACTGAACGTCTGCCTGTGTTGGAACGCCGCTGTTTCGTGCGTCTGTATTCCCACTGTCTGGATTACCCGTGCCAGTATTATGTATGCCCACATGAGAACTCGTAGGGGTTGATGCTGCTTGTGTGTTGGAAGGGCTCATGGGAAAGTGAGCTGAATAACCCCTAACCGGGCGACGGTAATAGGCGCTGTCAATCTCATTTGTACCCTGGGATTTGGATCGTTGCCGGATATCGGCCTCTTTGAGTTCCCTCTGCCACTGTATCCACCTGTGTCTTGCCGGGCTCGATACAAGGCCATCATGAGGAAGAACCACTAATCCTTGCTCGTACGCGTAGTCTGTGGCTCCCGGTCCCACGAGGAAATTTGGAGGTACTCTATGTAAGGTCAAAGGTTCCTTCGATGCATCGAGGATCGTGCGAGCCAGTGAGATGGGGTTCTTCACCTCTAATTGGCCAGGTTAGTGATGAAACATATGAAAGCGAAAGAAAAATACTCACGCGCTACGGCTCCAACAGCCCCGCTGCGTCCGAGGTGGTCAACTACGGTGGCATCGCACTCCACAGTGCCCTCGATCGTGGTGTTACTACCGTAGCCGGCATTGGTAATCTCTGCATCCTCTAGGTACATGATAGCGACTTCAACAGCATCGACCGCCGAGCCACCGTTACGAAGAACACTCATGGCAATCCTGGCTGCGCTGTTTGGCATTAGCGACAACAATCGGGGCCGGTCCATCTGAGCAGGCCATGAGGAGGACTCACCTCTCGCACACTTTCATGTGGGGTTTTTCGAAATCGCGCCGGTGATAACCAGCTCCGGCGTGGATGAAGATGGCAGAGACATGCTTTCCTTTCTTTGGTCGATTCATGATGACGTGTATTGTCCGTTGGTCGAATGGTGGAAGATTTGCGAGAGGTTGGGAGAACAGAATGAGAGGAGCCAGGCTGCTACTGAAGCATTGCACAACTGGCGACTAATCACGCAGCGTGATTTTATGCGCACAGCAAGCAGAGTTGCGCTCAGCACAAGGAACACTCCCAATACAACTGTTAACGCAGATGGACTTAGGAGAGCAGTAAACAGGCTGAGAAGATAAGGTTAAATAGAGCTGCTGCACATGTCTTTGGTTTGGTTGAGCAGGGTACTAGGGTATCCTAGGCACTGTGTAAAGATAAACCAAAGAGTGGAAAGAATACAGTTAAAGAATGATAATGAACAATAATACACAGCCTGTGAAAGACCAAAGGGATGGTTCTGGAGTGATTAGAGAACGATATAAAGGCGTTGAGGTGCCGACTGCGAGTGCCTTCCTCTGCTCAGTTCACATGGCAGTTGCCTGTTTTGTAAACGAGTGCGCTCAGCATTGTTAGACAGATTGTGGTGCCTCCAATGTATCCGACAGGTAGGACTCTGCTGAAGTCATCTCATGGTGTTCGCAGACAATCGTCGCCGCTGTAAGAAGAATCTACACACGTTTTGTTGTATAGTCGGTTGACGCACCAGCCACAGTCGCTATACGTGGCTGTGTGTGTGGCTGACCATAGGTACCGTACCGTTGGATCACGTGGCAGTATCATTACGTATTGGGCCCACCGCCTGCTCTAATCTGCCTGCCTGCCCACCACCTCCATACCTCCAGGCTGAGTCCCCTCTTCGCAGCTAGACCCCGTCTTTTTGGCGTTCCCTATTTCCTTTCTACCGACTTAATACCTGGGCCTGCCTTTTCATCCAGGCCTACTGATCGACCATCTTATTTGTTAATTGGTAGACAGCGGGTGTGTGTGCGTGCACCCCAGCTCATCCGCCATGGCTCCCCAAACCCCGGCCGTTGTCATGGACAAGTATGTTATTCCGGACTCCAATGTTTGAGCAATTAAAGGGGACGGGACTCTCTGGCTAACATTGTATCGCTATTCTTCAGCGGAACTGGTTACTCCAAGCTAGGTAAATACGTTCAGCTACTACCATATCCCAGCAGTATCCCCGCATTAACTGATCGGAAGGAGCTGACAGCCCGCAGGTTTCGCCGGAAATGACTCGCCCTCATTCGTCTTCCCAACCGCAATTGCTACGAAGGCTGGTGCTGGAAGCGCCGGGGGCGGTGCCCGGCCTGCCGTTGCAAACAAACCATCATTCTTAGCTTCCGGTGGAGGTGCAGGTGGACATTTGTCCGCGAAGCGTGGCACAGAAGATCTGGACTTCTTTATCGGTGATGAAGCCCTGTCAGCTGCTAGTGGGCCTGGATATGGAATCAACTACCCCATTCGTCATGGCCAGATCGAAAATTGGGATCAAATGGAGCGATTTTGGTCGAACTCAATCTTCAAATACCTCCGCGTCGAGCCCGAGGATCACTACTTCCTCCTCACCGAACCTGTAAGTCCAGGAGCCCAGCAATTCTTCCTATCTTGGCCCGACAGCACACCTTGGGCAAATTTACTAATAATCACCTTGTTACCAGCCGCTTAACCCCCCGGAGAACCGCGAAAACACTGCCGAGATCATGTTCGAGTCTTTCAACTGCGCTGGCCTATACATTGCCGTCCAAGCTGTGCTCGCCCTGGCAGCTTCTTGGACTTCCTCTAAAGTGACTGATCGATCTCTCACCGGAACAGTGATTGACTCGGGCGATGGTGTCACCCACGTTATTCCCGTTGCAGAAGGCTACGTCATTGGATCTTCTATCAAGAGTATTCCCATTGCCGGTCGAGACATTACCTACTTCGTACAAAGCTTGCTACGAGACAGAGGCGAGCCCGATAGCAGCCTGAAAACCGCCGAGAAGGTGAAGGAGGAATACTGTTACGTATCGCCTGATATTGTTAAGGAGTTTGCTCGTTACGATCGCGAACCGGACCGTTTCCTGAACCATACTGTGACCGCGCCCAACGGGCGTAGCGTTAGCATTGACATCGGATATGAGCGGTTCCTTGCTCCTGAAATCTTCTTCAACCCTGAAATCTACTCCTCCGACTTCCTGACTCCCCTGCCCAATGTTGTGGACGGTGTTATCCAGTCTTCGCCAATCGATGTCCGAAGAGGACTGTACAAGAATATTGTGCTATCTGGAGGTTCTACTCTCTACAAAGACTTTGGCCGTCGCTTGCAACGTGATATTCGACACCTCGTTGACGCTCGTATTCGCGCATCGGAAGCCCGCAGTGGAGGAGCACGAAGTGGTGGTTTAGACGTTGCCGTCGTGACACACAAGCGGCAGAGACATGGTCCGTGGTTTGGAGGAAGTCTGCTGGGTCAGACTCCGGAATTCCGCAGCTACTGCCACACTAAGGCAGAATACGATGAAATTGGCCCTAGCATTGTCCGGAGGTTCGCTCTCCTGGGTGGCCCTGGTACTTAGTTTTTTATGTTGTTCTTCGCCCAATATCTTGTCTATAGTATTTATGCAAATTAAAACCCTCGTCCCGAGCACGTACGCTTTGAAATAAGACTTTTCTACCATAACGCCCCCAGCAAGCAAGTCATAGCTCAGCTCATGCCACCGCTACAGGGGCTTCGTCTCATCCCACTCCTATATAGCAACCTTATTCAAAACAGCCACACCTTCCACATGGCCAGTCTGCGGGAAAAAGTCAAATCCGCGAATACTTTCAATATCGTACCTTAAGCCCTTCTTCTGATCTCCCTGCACCATAACCGCCACGTCTCTCGCCTGCGTATGCACATTACAACTAACGTAGACCACGCGCCGAGGACCATACGTCAACAACTGCTGCAAGAAGTCTTCGCTACATCCCTTCCGTGGAGGATCGATAACAAGCAATGTCTGGTCAGCTGGGTAAGGAACGTCCTTAAAGAGGGTTGCGGCGTCGGCGGCGGCGAAGCCGGTGTTGGGTAGCGAATTTGCACGTGCATTGTCGCGCGCAGAGAAGATGGAGTCGCCCGCTACATCGACACCGAGACTAGATTTGAATAGCGGGGACAGGGTTATGGTGAAGAGACCGGAGCCGGAGTAGGCGTCCAGAAGGTATTTTATGGGGCTGGAGGGTTTGGCGGCGGTTGAGGAGGTATCAGTGTTAGGAGCAAGGGATTGTTGGCGAATGTATTCTGTGAAACCGGATAGAATGGAGTTGTTGTTCTGGAAAAAGGCGCCGGCTTTGTTGGTGAAGAGGTAGTCGTCGATGTACTCGACTGACGTTGCGTTTTGGTCGGTTACACAGCGTTTCTCTTCGGTGTAGGTAGGGCGGTCAATGGTGATGACATCGCCGGATTCCTGCTCGGGCTTGTTCTTGTTCTCGTATGTGATTGGGATTGTTGGCTTGGAGTCGGAGTTGCCATTGGCGTCTGTCGTGCCCTCCTTTGGAGTTCGGCTGGTGGTCTCGCGGAGGAGGATGGTTGCCCCCTTCTTGTACTTGGGCAGATTTTCCGCTACTCTCTTTCTCTCGCTCTTGTATCCTTGTCGGATTATGTCTGTTCCTAATGGGCAGTCCTCAATATCCAAATGCCGCCGTTGGTTTTTGTAGGTGAAGCCGATGGGTGGCACCTGAAGTTCGGACTCCGAATTATCCTTGCCTCTTCCAGGTGGTGCAGGGAAGTGCGGTGTCAGTTTGGTCCTATAACCATATTGCTGAGGTGAGGGGAATGTATCTCCAATGGCAGGAATAAGTTCCGGAATAAGGCCGGAGAAGTTGGCGTACGCCTTCTCAACGATGCGCTTCTTATGCGCCAGTTGATCCTCATACGACAGCATCTGAAGCTGGCAACCAGAGCATTTGCCAAAGTATTTGCATCCAATCGCATCGTCTCGTCGTTGGGGGCCAGGCTCGATAACCTTGAGAAAATCCGTCACGCTGTAAGAGAGTTGTTTGACGTGCCGCACTACTTTGACAAGCACCTTGTCGCCTGGAACTGTGAATGGAACGATGTACACATGGTCTTTGTTATCCGATAACGCCAACCCATCTCCTGTAGAAGATATCTCCTCGATATTCACCTCAATCTCTGTAAACAGTTCTGGAAGCGTGGGCGGCGGGGGAGTAGGAGTGTCGGCAGCGCTGTCGACTTCGGGCTTGTTTCTTTTCAAAAGCGTGTCAACATCGAGCTGTAAGACCTCGTCAAATTCGTTCGACTTTTCCTTCCGCTTAGGTTCGGTCCTCCTTTGCCGCTTGGGGCCATGGCGAAAGTTCTTATTTGGTCCTGGCATTATAGACGAACGATGCGCATTCCGCTGCTGCAAAGAAATATGAATTGAATTTGCGACAGGGAGTAGCCGAGTCGCTGAGGGTTTAAGGGCGTCGTATTTCAAATGGCGACAAACAGACAACCTCGGAAAGCGAAACATAAATGTAAATTCGAAAAAGCAGCAAAGTCAGAGAAAGAAAAGAAAGTCGAGCTGGCCATGGAAGAAAAGATCCAAAGCAGAAAAGAGTGGGCGCTGATTGGCCAGACCGGCGGCTGAGAATTTCTCTCTTTCTGCCGGCCTCAAAAGTTGTCCTCCACCATCCTCCGATTCACCCCCGTCGTCAACACTCCACCCTCCCTCACACGACCTTCTGCTCCCCGCGGCCTGAACGGGCCAAAGAGCCTACCCGTCATCATGAGTATCGCGCGGCCAGCCAGATGTCTGTTTTGCAGCTTTTCACGCGCCACCGCCCACGGCCCTCGCGTGCCCCGTCGCCAGTTCCAGCTGTCAGCGATACAGCTTCAAGACAAGGGCCCAAAGCCTCCCGTTGAGGTTGAAGGCAAGACATTGAAACAGATCCGCGATGAATTGACTCCGGATCATTTTAAACCTTACACAGAGGAGGAGAAGGCCTGGCTAAAGGAGCATTACACCCCCGAACAGCTCGCCGCGGTTGAAGCCGGCGAAGCGGCCATTGACCCGAAAGACTTGGCTGAGCAGTTCCGAATCCGCAAAGACCCCATGAAGCTTTCTTATCTTGATGACCTCTCGGTGATCGAACCCGGTCTTGATAAACACGTCCGCGCCCCCGAGAGCAACAGTGACTACAACGCGACTCTGAAGACCGAAGACGACTTCGTCGACGACTTTGCAAAGTTCTTCTCCGAGATTCCAGAAAACGTATCCGTGTCCGACTGGGTGCGATTTGCCGAGACGAACCGCGTGACAATTGGGAAAGAGGAAAACGAGCTGAACCCGAATAGTTCACTGGTGCCGGATCTGTTTCAGCATGGAGAAAACTTGGATGGGAAAATGGCAAATCCTCCTCCATACTATGAGGTTGAAGGAGCCAACCTTTCCAAAGTAGACGAAGAGCCAAGTGATGCATTGAAGATGCTCATGAAGGCTACCGGACACAACCAGCAGACGCTCTCGAAAATCAGGGAGCGATCTCTCGTCAAGAAGTTTGTCACAAACCAGACCCGTCTTGGTAAGGTGCGCAGCCAGTATGTCCTGTCTATTGCTGGTAATGAGAATGGTCTTCTCGGTATTGGCGAGGGCAAGTCACAGGAAATGGGAGATGCAATCGTGCAGGCGAGGTTCCGTGCGATCAGAAACATGAAGCCTATTCCTCGGTACGAGAACCGCACGATTTTCGGCGACGTCAAAGGCAAGTCGGGCGCTGTGGAGTTGAAACTGATGAGTCGCCCTCCTGGTAAGCACCCAAATATTCCGTTCTACACAATAGTATAGCTGACAGTGTCCAGGTTTCGGTCTTCGTTGCCAAAGTCTGATCTACGAAATGTGCCGCGCAGCCGGCATCAGCGACATTGCTGCCCGTGTCGAGCGATCTCGAAACCACATGAACACCGTGAAGGCCGCCTACAACGCCTTGATGAGCCAGCGCGACCCAGAGGAGATCGCGCGCGCCCGAGGCAAGAAGTTGGTAGATGTCCGCAAGGTATACTATTCTGGAAGAGACACGAGAGAGGAAGGAGGGCAAAGAGAGGAAGGCGAACGACGACGACGCGCGAATTAGACTGTACGATTATGGCACATTGTCCTGTTGCCAGGCTTCTGGTTGCATTCTGACGATGTATATAATACTTTTTTCCGCATATTTTCTCCAGCATTTGACCATGTATTTGTATTCTATCAATCAAGTGAATCCGATCACGGCTCGCTTTCTTTACAACATAGTTAACTGTATAAACAAACACCGCAACAAAGCAGAGGGGTATATAATCCATGACTTGAAAACGAAACCCAACGCCTGGCCCCAACAAGTGCACTCAATTCATTAATAAATCAATCAATACCCCTCCTGGTAACTCATATCCGCATGCCCATAGCCTCCCTCATCTCCAACATTCATGGTCCCAGTCTCCTGTTCCGCGTCCACACCTTGCTGCTGTTGTTCCTCCCCTTCGTTGAAAATCTGCTGCTGCAGGACAATGCTGTAGACACTGGCCTTGAGCAGCGTGCAAACCGTCGCCGTTTTCCTCTCTAATTGCCGGAGCCCGTCTAGCGTAACCGAGGTAGGAGAGTCTGCAAGGTCCGATAGCTTGGTCGATAACTATGGGGGGGAAAGAGAAAGATCGTTAGCCATCAGCCAGTCATGGAGTTGAATTTGCGGGAAAGAGGTAAATTATGGGAGCCGTGAGGGAAATAGCTTACCTTATTCACATTCCCCAACAAGCGTGCATACTCATCCAGGACTTCCTGCTCGAGATCCGTGACGAGCGGGTGGGATGAGCGGAGAAAGGCATTTTCGGTTGCGGGGTGGGTGTCCGTTGGAGGATCTGTCGGGGGTGTTGTAGTTCTTGAAGGCGTGGGAGTTATGTCTGTCATTCTTGCTTGAGGGAGACAAGTTGCTTTTCTTTGCAATCGAGTTGAATTTGAAGATGTTGGTGGTGGTGTTTTGGTGTTGTTGGTGGTTCCGGATTTATTTTGGTTGGCGGGGAAAGAAGCGCGTCGGCTGTTCTGATATCGGCGTTATTACCCAACGCTCACGGGCTACAATTGCCCCAGGAAAATCCGCATTTTTATAGAAGATTATGTGTTGAATGAATCTATTTTTAACTGCGTAAAATTTGATATTTGATCTCCCATTCAAATTACTATTGGTGGCATCGAAAGTTCTATATATATTTCAGTATGCCCAACGCATTTAAAAAAAAGCATTACACTACTTATTCAATAGTGTGGAAACGTCATATTCTGTCACGGAGAACAAGTAAGTTTCCCTTGTGTGACCCTATATCGAATGCTTCGTTTGCTGTGAAAACGGTGGATGTCGACCTTGTGGAAAAGCTCTACTTAATCGATCTGGAAAGAAGTGCACGGATTTCGATTAGACATAGCTATGGAAGGCCTATTTATACCTCTACATTGACACGCTAGCAATAAGCGCGCTTTCCTTGTGTAACTTAATGATGAAGGTTTCTTTGAAGGTGCAAACGGTGAATTGTCGACCTTGCCAATTTGACATTAATGTAAACAGTGAAGTTCCCGCCTTCACCAAGATCGTCATTGTCGACAGACCTCGCCTCTTTGACATTGATATGGGAGGTGAAGAACCGCCCAGGGTCTTCACCAGGATCGTCATCAATGCCGACATATAGTGTGCGACTTAGAACTTTCATCGTTAATGGTCCAGGGACTACTCGAATGAACTACTCCTTGAAAAGCTAGGACATTTTGTGATGAGTACTGATAGCAAAGGTGGAAGATAATTCCTGCTTAACAGGCCCGACTAGATACTATCAGTGTAGCGAAGGTATTCTCACTCAGAGTGGAAGGAACATGGAACATTGTACTAAAGGCAAAGAACTGCCAGCCCTAGTCTCCCATCATTTACAGTATTTAAATAATAAAACAATTGAATTTCGCGAGTAAGTATGTGTAGGACAAGCAAGCAGAGAAGGCGAACCGTGCTGAACACAGATTCTTGAAAAGTCCCTTGCCCAATTTCTCCAACCAAGTAGAAACGGCACAGGTAAGTAATAGGGCTTGAGAAATGCAAGCAAGAGTTCGGTTCGTATAGTAACGCGGCAGTGGTTGAACAAATTGTGTTGCCCAAGTGCAAATTTGAAATCGCCAACGCCGTGTTCTGCAATAAGGATAGTTATGGCAAGGCGACTGATAGCCTTATAGAAAGGAACGTTGTAAAAGGGACAAGAATATACCATGGCAGGCAGCACAAGAGGAACCGAAAAATGACACGCGCAAAGCAGATTCAGATATCGAAGCAGATCGACATCCACCCAGTATAAGTCGCAGCAAATCAATAACAGAAAAGTCCCAAGTTGAAAATCTAAACGCCTCTAAACTCCCTGTAGTAAAAGCGACAGAATATGGACTTCGAATACAAATTGGTTTCATGCATCATGATCGTGAAATGATAGCAGTACAGGTTACGCTCGAGCAGTTTCGTCTAGCATGCGGAAGGCCGGAAGTTGAGCTCCACGATTTGATTTGACTACAAGTCGCCGTCGTGGTGAAGAGTGACACTGTTGAACTCTTCAAAGGGATCGGAAATTTCACCATTCGGCGTGGCGAGGCCGGAATTCAGTGGAACGCCCTTCATCTTGGATGGGTTCTTTTCGCCGATGTCAACGCTTGCGCTTTCCTTGACATTTCGGAAGTTGACGGTCTCATTCCCGCGGCTTTGGTGAGGGACCATCGGTGGTTTCATATGGCGAATAAGAGCCCATTGTGTTTGCCGGAAAAATGGGTGTGTTTTGACGTCCGATGCACCAGCCCGAGCTCCAAGACGTTTAGTCTCATCTTTGATCAGTAACTTTCGGATCAAAGATTTGCACATGCTGCTCCTTGGTTAGTTATGTGCATTAATGGGGACCAAGGATCATAAATAACATACTTGGAAGTTTGCTGTGCACCTCCTTGTTCTGGGAATGGTACTTCGTCACGGAGGATGTTCCCGAACGTGGCATTCCTGTTCTTGCCCTTGAATGGTGTTGTCCCGTAGAGCATCTCGTATATCAAGATGCCCAGAGTCCACCAATCAACAGCACTGGTATGCCCGCAGCCTTTAATTACCTCCGGCGCAATGTATTCCTCAGTACCGACAAACGAATTGGTCCTGAAATCGGCAATACAAGACTTCGTGTCAATAGTTGGGAAGGCCGTAGTGGAGTTGCCGCTTCGTGCAGGAATCATTGTTGGAGCACCCCCGGGTCCTGATTGCTTTGACAGGTCAAAGTCCGACAACATGATATGGCCAGACTGATGAAGAAGAATATCTGCGAAGGACACCATTAGTCTTTTCCTGGTAGTTCAAGGTTGCCAAACATACTCTCTGGCTTCAGATCACGGTATATGAAACCCATGAGATGGAGATACTCGAGCGCCGCGGTAACCTCGGCCGCATAGAATCGAGCAGCATCTTCCGATATGCATTTTCCTGGGCGAGTTTGCAGAGCTACAAGGCGTTATAATCAGCAACAGACAATCAATTTTGATGGTATTGTGTTATCGTACCTCGGAAGAACTCTCCACCGCTGCAGTACTCCATACACAGGTAGAGATAATCCTCGGACTGGAAGGAGTGATAGAGCGTCACAATGAACGGATGGTTACTGGTAGCGAGGATCTCTTGCTCCGCCAGCGCCCGTTTGATTTTGTTCCGCTTGATCATTTCTTTCTTACTCAGAACTGAACTTTTGTCAGCCAAACCGGTCTCATTTGGTGTTGCGTGGGAACCCACCCTTCATGGCATATAGACGAGTCGATTTTTTTTCCCTGACGAGGTAAACCTTACCCACGTCACCCTTTCCAATGAGCTTGATTTTATCAAAGCTAGCGGGACCAACTTCCACATTGCGTACTTTGATCGAATTGGAGCTGTATGTCCGACGGAAACCACCGCTTGACGTGCGAACCTGGGTGAGAGTTGGAAGACCGTCGGAACCCGGTTGTGGAACGGCGAGAGTCCCGTCATTGTCGGGGCCTAGGCTCACTTCCACCAGGCCAAGGGAATCGCCGGCAGCGTCTGAGTGGAGTAAGGGTTCCTTACCCAGCTCCGCAGTTTGAGGTCGTGCACCAGCGTCACCAGCATTGAACAATCCCTGCGCATTTGGAGCCGAAGCAACACGACGTAGTTTCCGAGCAAGTTCCTCCTTGTTAGCTGTGGTAGCTTGCTCCGCGGCAGAAACACCATCAACTTGCAACTCTGGGGTATCCGGCGGTGAAGAGGGTATTGAGCCGTCATTACGATGTTGAAGGGCGGGTTGGCCTTGGTGGACGAAGTAAGGGTTCGCCGTCGCGGTCGGAGAAATCCCCTCATCTAACGGATTTCCTTCACTGGCGACCGTAGCAGAACGATGGCGACCGATGATGGGGAGGAAGCGGGACTGTCTGAAGGTGGATTTAGGCTCATTTTTGGCAGGAGTTGAGGAACCGTTATCGCGATCGGAGTTTGAGTGATTGTTGGATTGATGAGAGGATGCGCTACTTGAGCTGTTGATGCGAAAAAAATTCTTGATTTTCGTTGGGAAATGACTTGAATCGTTGGAGTGCTTTTTGGAGGGCATGGAAAGGCCGGGAAGATTTCCCCGTTTCTCGTTCGCCGCAGGGGACGGGTTGGACGCGAAAAGCTGCGTCATCCCCACAAGAGTAACAAATTAACCCGGAGAGAGCGTAGGGTGCGGTTTCTCGTAACTATTCAACGCTGACAACGATTGCGACCAGAGATGTTCAAAGATGGATTGGCTTGGCAACGATGTTCGGTAACGGGTGAGGAGGGAGCGCGGGGAGAGGGAGAATTGGCGGCGTGGAGCTAGGAACGTTGGAGAGGCATAAAATGGGGAGCGGTGAAATAGGAGGGACGGCTGTTGAACAAGACGACAGGAAAGAAGGACGGAGGGATAGTACGAAAAGAGCGGAGGAGAAAAAGCGATAAAGTCGCGGGACGGTCAGTCCATGAGCATGGCCGATTGACTGCTTGATTATTGCGGACGTTGGATGAGAAGGTGGAGTTGAGTCGAAGTTGGGATTCTTCCGCGTGGCTGAGTCAGGAATGGCGGAGTTGGCCACCATTATTAATGTTCGCGAGTCAAACAACAGTTATCTTCATGGGAGAAATGGGATTATGCGTCAGTACCAAATCAATGCTAAGGATACAATAATCCTACACGAGGCCAGATATTCATCATCCATCCCATCAGTAGTAATTCTTGTAGTCCCAAGTTCAATGCACCGCTACTTCCAACTCCCAAATCCCTGCCGAGAACGGTATTGTGACTTCCGTCGGAATAAGTTTACCCCTTACTCTCTATCGCCGCCACATGGGGCTCCTGACTAGATCAGTTCGAAGCCATCGGCTATCTTTCCCGCGCCATCGAAAGAGGGAAGAAATGCGTGAGCAGTGACATTTTGAGATACAGCCGGGGCGGCTGACTTCTGCAGAATTGGGCTCCAGTCTCTGTTGAAACATTGAGAAAGCAGCGGCGAGTGTGGATGGGGGTCTGATTGCCAAAGTCTCCTTGAAACTTGCACTGGCTGGGCATACTCAATCTTTTCAGGTGCCTCATGTAGGGACTCTTCTTTCGTGTCCCTCGCCTTGATAAACGTGTCAGATACCTCCCGTGAGGGCTCCCTGATCGATATGCCTAGTGACTTTTGACGTTCTTCATTCAACCTCTTCGCGAGCCCTTTAGACGCGCCTGACAAAGCGCAGAGTAACCCATCAATAGGCTCACCGCGTTCGTCAGTCTCTTCGATCGTGCGGTAGAGGTTGCGGACGGTTGGTGATAACGATCTCGACTTGCATTTTGTAGGCGTTCCCCATGCCTCATTCTGTGGGGGCGTGACAGGAATTGTAATGGGCTCTTGCTGAGACCTCAGAGTACCGTTCATTTGGGTTTTACCAAACAGAACTTGCAAGTGCTCTCTATAGAGCCTCACCGTATCAAGTTCGCGCACCAAGCTTTTTCGCTGTTCAACGAGGAGCTTTTTCGTTTCCGGTTCAATGACCCAAGAATGCATCGCGGTGAACCTGTCGATCTGGGAGAGCTGCGCAGAGAGCGCATCGTACTGTTTGGTAGCATCCTCTAGTGATTTCTGATATATGGCATCTTGAAAATAAGACGGAGCGAATTGCTGATTGGGTGTAGGTGCTTGGTTGCGAATAGCGGGAGATGCTTGGGGTAGCTGATGCAACTGCGGAACCTGCGGCAACGGGGGTATCTGTGCTAACTGGGCCCACTGAGAACTGACCGTAGGAGGGCTTGCGACGTAGCTAGGTTGGTACGAGTTAAATGGTGCAGGGGATACTACATTGAGGCCATTGAAACCATTTAGGCCATTCCAGCCCAGCAAGCTTGATGTCGCTGTAGAGGCTGGCTGTGTCTGGAAAGGATATCCAGCTTGTGGACCAATTAGTTGCGCTGGGGTTTGCGGTGAAGCAAAAGCATTCAAAAAGTTATCTCCGCCTATCCCAACAGATGAATAGGAAGACAATCCAGCTCCTTGGGCTTGTTGGGTAGGGAAGGGAACGTTGGCATAATGGAACGGGCTGGGTGTGCTGCCGAGGGGTTGGAAGCATGGAGCATTAGCAGCATCTAAATGCCATTGACCATAATTAGCACCCGCAGTTGGCAAATGCGATTTGAGTATGTACCTGCTGGCAAAGGGGCCATATTTGGAACCTTGCTCTCAGAGTTGGCCACCTGCTCCTGTCTTGGCTGAATTTCAGATTTAGACTTGGCTTCGATTTTCACAGCTGAACTAGCGGTCTTCGAGGCTTCGCTGTTCGTAGCGCTGGCACCCTTTGAACTCAACGGTAGACTCCACTTGGGAGGAGAGTCCCAAGGATTCATGGGTACAATGCGGCCACCGGCAGTGACACGCTGTGGCTTTGGGGACGTGTGTTGCTCAACGAATCGCACAAAGGCATCATCAAATTGGGAATTGGATGTCACGGTATGGTAATCTGGCTGGCGTGGGGTATTTTGTGTGCTCAGTGCCAAAGGGGCCATGACAATGCGACGTGAATGACCTGACATATTTCTTGGTCTGTTGACAGGCTGCTCGGACAGGACATTGGAACGGACCAGGTTATCTTGACAGGACTGTATGTTAATATCTCCTTTGCCTGTGGCATAGCCGGATCTTACTATTGAAGGCCTGATCGCTGAACCGGCCCAGATCTATGTGGGCATTGGTCTTCGCGGCCAGGAGGGTCTGCAGGTCGTACTTGGTCATGACTGGGGATGAATGAATGTATAACACACAGGCGTCGGTTTTGGGATTTTCTGGTGAAAGAAAGAATGAATGGGGAAGGTGTGTGGTGTTGGCGACGGCTGGTTTGTACAGAGGAAGAGGATAGCGAGAAGCCGGCGAAGATGGTAGAGGGAGACAAGAGAAGGGGGTTGGGGCTGGGAGTGTTGTGGAGGGAAAGTGAGGGTGTTGACAGGGAAAGAGCGCACCACAACAAGCAAGTCGGCGGCGCATTGAGAAGATTACGGATGAGACCACAGGAACCTGTTCTTTGAACAATCTCCATTTCCAATACTAACTGTTCACTCTTTTGGCTTAAATCAAACATGCTCTCGTGCTTTGACTGGCTCCATACTATTATGCAGCTGCCACTCTTCTTCAATATCTTCCGCTAGAGATGACGGCCCAACCCTGTGGCTGGCAAGCCGTGGAGGGCTGTTGGCCATTTCCCAGCTGCCATGCCGTTCATACCCTCTGGCTGAAGCTGCTGGGGGTTTGATGTCGGCTCCCCATTGTGGATTGTTGAAAGTGAGATCCGAATCGCTGGCCATCTTGCTATTCCCTTTGAAGCCTCCAAGACTCGACTTACGACGCACACGGTTCGTGCGCAGACAGCAGAAGAATACAACAACAGCGAAAAGAGTCAAAACACCGACGGTAACAGCAGCTCCGACGACGCCGGCAACAGCAGGATGCATACCGTCCTTACTTTTCTCAGGGTTGCTCACATCTGACTTGGTTGCAGGAACAACACCAGAACAGAACACGGCGGACGAGTCACAGCGTTGACACCAGTCTGCGATCGACCCCAGTGACATACTTTGTATATTGTCTTGAAACTCGCTGTATGTGAGAACAGTCCTGCTAGGACTGTGTCCAAAGAGCGGATATGACCTGAAGTCGGCACCTGTCCCATTTCGAAAGAGAAATCGAACATAGAGTTGAGACGGATCTGGGAACGTAGGATAGCTCTCGCTCTCCAGGCTGAACAACTCAAGCACAAACGAGGCTCCCTGATTTGGCAGGGAAGTAAAGTTCGCATTTTGTCTGTTGTCGAGTTGTAAGAGCGAGGCGAACGACACTGCTGTTTGGGAGCCACCGAACCGAAGGGTCATCTTCCCGTGGGCACCCTGTCCTTTGATACTGCTCTCAAAAGCGTTGAGAACACTGGATACCAGGCCTTGCCCCGCAATTGCTCTAATACTGCCGTCTTTAACAGCATCCGATGATGTTGTGTTTCCGTTTGTTTCATATACATATTGGCCTGCATACCACCGCGCACGCTCGACATACTCTCTGCCCAGGTTATGGAACAATGATTCGTTATGCACAGCCTGGTAGTCCAAAAACTCAGAGATGCTGGTTGCGTTTCCGAAGTTGGCACCCTTCATGTCAAATGCTCCAGAAATAGCCTGAGAATAGAGATGTGCATAAAACGCGGCCGAATCCGCATAAGTTCCCCAGAATTCTTTGCTGTTAAGGTATTGAATGTTTGCAGAGCCATATGTAGAACAGAGCGCTTGCCCGGATATTGTGACGGACTGAGGGTCGTCGAACCCGAAAGTTTCAATGGAAGGATATTGATATCCCCCAAGCGGGGCCTGAACTACAGAGCCATCGGCCAGTTCCAAGTCATCATCATGGAACGAGGAGTTGAAGGATTCATTGAGTGGTGGATAAACACCCTGCATGAATGCCTGGGCGGATGCAAGGACAGCTATATCGGGCGTGGAAGCGACCTTCACGTCTTCGGTGTTAAGCAATTCAGGAGCGAGGTTCACGATCCTTTTACTGGTGTCGCTGTCAACCCCGTCGAGAGCAACATATCGTTCTCGAAAAGCAGAACCAGCTTCATGCAGTTGGTATGCTCCATATGGTGTCAATGACTTCGGATGACGTGGGAAAACCTTCGGGATTCTCTCCCCGTTGACAGTATATGCGAATACTGCCCAGACCCGGGCTGTCTGGTCCTGCGCGACAACCGGAAGAATGCCCAGAGAGAGGCCTAGCAGGGCGATATAGAGGCGGCTCAACATGTTGGCGATCATGCGTAGAACTCGTATCTACATCTTATTTCGGGCGGGCGGGGCCTCTAAGTATAGGACCGAGCAGCAGAGTTCACAATTAGCTTTTGCAGCAGAATCACGGCGTGACGACATCATACAGTGTAGTGACCAAGCTTCTATAAATCCTTCCCTATTCCGGCTGATGGATGTCTTTGCCGCTGGCACCCGGACCAGACCCAGCTTCTTCGAACTCAAGAGTGTAAGCACTAATTAGGTAGGAAATAGCCATAGCACGTCAGTTATCTGTCATTTAGAGGTGGGAAGGATGCTCTAACCAGAACCTTGCATGACGTGTAGACGGTAAGAGGTTACATCCCACCCGAGCAACCGAGAGCCGCTCAACAATCAGAGCACCAGCTTAATATTTGATCATCAGGACAGTAACCTTGACGGTTTTTGAATTACTAAAGAATCAAGAAATTTCAATTTTAAATTGCCTCCGACTCACCCACGCAGTGGGCAGCGGTGGACAGAATCATAAACATATTATGCCGCGTGGTTACTTCGAGTCGCTAGGATTGTGGGAGAACTGGAGGCACTCCAGTAAATGTTCAGTAGCGGCGCACTTCTAGACCATTGCCTCTTAGTCTGGCCCAGAAACTCTATGACCTAACCAGACTGGAGCTACCATTATACATCCAACCGTGGTCGCCGCACCATATGACCCGCAACTATAGATCTGGAGGCTGGTAGACAACCAAGAACAGATGAATATTTTTGAAGGTAGACGCTAAAGTCACCGATTATATATCTGATACCGGACCTCCAGCACAACCACCACACTTTCCCTCGATTTTATCTTATTAACAACCACCAACCTCCCCATACTATCATTTATACTATTCAGCATATTCATCAGCTCAGAGAGGTTAATCTCTCGCTCATTAGATAGCTGCATTAGAGACAAATCCCGTAATCTCGCAGACGCCTCAGTGTCCGCGTTTACGGCCGCTGGGTCTGGGAGAAGCCGCGGGGTTAAAATGAGCGTTGCGGCGGGGTTGGAGCGGAGGACGTCGAGATGTGCGCGGAGCTCAGCGATGATGCGCGTGGCGAGGGACCTGTATGGGATGATAGGTGAGGGGGACGGGAGGTGTAGGATGTAGACGGAGGCGTCGGATATGGGTTGCGTGGTTGTTGGGGCTCGTTGTTGGATTGTTATGTTGGGGCTTGAGGAAGAGAAAGAGGAGCTGCTGCTGCTGCTGCTTGTAGCAGTGTTACCTTTGTTGACATGGCCGGAGTTCAGCGGACGCAGGTCATCGTGTTTGGAGCAGGGGGTTGGGGGATGTGAAGGCCAGCTGTTTGGTCCTGTTGTCGGCGCTGCGATTTGGACCGTGATGTGCAGGGAGGGGTAGAGGTTTGCGAGGATTGTTGCGCGGTCGATTGAGCGGGCGCCTACCTGTGAGTTGGTTAGTTTTATCGCCACAGAACTGTTGCTGGGAAGATATACTTCGACGACTGATATATTGCCTCGGCGGAAATGGTCTAGTCTAGTGAGCAGGTCTGTTGTGCGATCGTCGACGTCGTTCGTTCCGTAACGTAGGAAAGTAGGCCATTGACGCTGGAGCTTGGGACGCTGTTCACAAGTACTAGCAAATGTGGCTGGATTGTTGAAAGCAAGATTATAGGCCGTTTCGTTTGGACGCACAGACGACCCGAATCGCTGAGTTGCAGTGGGCATCTGTAGAGCGGCTGGAGCAACTGTGCCGGCGAGAAACATCACGGCGTCGAGGTAAGACGGCTTGGTGACGAAGGGAGCAGAAAGCGCACTGTGTGCAACCTGGCCAGGCTGAGGCTCCTGAAGGAATCCAGCCGTTGCTGTCATTCGAACAATGCGCAATACATGAGCCTCAGGAACACCAGCCAGATCCGCGACATCTTTGATGGGAACACTGCCGCTGAGAGGGATGCAGGCGAGGACCTGGAATTCCCCCAGCCATTGGAGACAGGCGAGCAGCTGGTTCTGAACGGTAAGATGATAGAGAAAATCCGCGGGGCTGGAGAGTAGAGTCTGTAGTCTGCTGGTTGTCGTTAGAACCGACTGTCGTGCCCGGTGGGCTTCGCTGGGAGCGTCTGGGGGAAGAAGCGGTTGAGAGCCTGAGGACACGAGATTGGGGGACTGTGAGACAAGAGTCTTGACGGCAGCTGCGAGGTCGCTGCTGTAGGTCTCAAGGTCAGTGAGACTGGACATCTTGGATGGGTGCTCATACACGCATAATTGTCAGTACCTGAAAGACCGATCGAGCTGTAGTTATATGCGAAGCGCCCTGTAGAAGAGGAGCGGGATTGCGTTATGCAGGCTACTCGGGATATTCCTCAGTCCTGACCGCACAACCTGATTGCCTCGGCCATGAACGATTGTATGTGGCGCCTGCGGCTGGGAAGACAGCGAATAATGGAGGAATACGTACAACAACGGCTCTCGGCTTCGCTGGACTCCCTACACCGAAAGCGAAGGGAGCTGTCCTCATCCGACGGGAATAATCTGCAGAAATAAGCAAAACATCCCTGGAGGGCCAAGACCAAGAGGCCGATAGGTCGATAAGTTTACTCATTGTTGAGTTGGGAAATACGAAGCACTGCACTACCACTAGCGTTGAAAAAATATCGGATGTCCTGTTTAGGAAACCATGAAGTTATCCAACTGTGCTACTTCTTTGACACCACGCTCTATTCAATTCCTTCCATCCAATCAATTCCCGATTCAATTTCTATTAATATTTATAGGCCTGATGCTCCCATCCACTCCTTTAAGGTGGCCCAAAGAGACCTTCCCCTCCAAACTCGGTCCATCTTACATGCGGCTCGATTCCCGCAAACTTCCAGACGCCATCGATTCTCCGGTATGTTACTGTGCCCGTACCATGAGAATGTCCTTTTGCAGTGATCTCCTTTAGCTCATCGTCCGCATGCTTCTGGTGGGCGACTCTCATTTGGTGGTGTCCCAAGATTTGCGTTTCGCTGACTTTCTCCCACTTCGTCATCCCGATGAAATGCTGTGTCTGGATGCGCGGGGTGCCCAGGAAGTGAGGATGCGAGACCATGGCGATGAAATCCGCGGGGGCCATATTTTCCCAGAGCTTATTGACAAAAGCCCTATAGTCGATCTGTGGGCATCAGCGTTGGTCGCTCAGATGGATAACGGGCGACAAACACGGAGAGAGGGGGCAATGCATCGCTCCAGTCGTTCCCAGTCTTTTCCATCGTAACTCTCTGCCCATTCAAAGAGAACCGTCTCACAGGCTGTTATGTCTAACCATTTATCAGCGTCATTCCCTACTACAGATTCGGCAAATGTACCTTCAAAGGTAGGGCGAAGTGTCATGGTGGTTGGTCTTTCTGGCCAAAGTGTAATCGAACTGTCCGATTGCTAGATACCCAGAATGAAGAGCTTATTTAAATGCACTTAGACCGACAGCAACGACGCCATGCTCAAAACCAACAATACAGATTGTGTCTCGCGCGCAATGTATTCGCGTGGAGTCTCTTGGAAGTCCCCGACAGTGGACACTTTCGGAATCCGGTGCATTCGTCCCTGGTAAACATGAAGAACCAATTACACAAGCGCAAACTGATTTATTGACTCAATAGTCTATTCTATTTTAATTTTGTCTACTTTCTGTCCGACCAACCTATGCAGCACCTCCGTCAACCGTAATAATCTTCCCGTTTACCCACTCCGCCTCACTGCTCGCCAGGAAGCAAACAACCCGCGCAATATCCAATGGATACCCGTTCCTCAGCAATGGAGACGCATGGGCTGCCATCTGCTTGAGCTCCTCTGAAGAGTACTTCTCGCCGTTGGGGATGTAGTGGTGCGCCACGTCATTGAACATGTCCGTCACCGTGCCGCCAGGGGCCACTGCATTGACAATAATATGTTTGTGGCCGCAATCCTTCGCCATAACCCGGACAAAGGATTCAATAGCACCCTTGGAGCCCGAGTACACGGCGTGGCGGGGAACGCTGAACTCCTTGGCTGTGTTGGAGGACATGAGGACAATCCGCCCTCCGTTGTTCAGATGGCGATAGGCTTCTCTCGCAACGAAGAACTGGGCGCGGGTGTTCAGTGAGAAGACACGGTCAAATTCCTCCTTTATTCACGGGGCATCTCGTTAGCTCTGACGAAGTTTTAAGAAGCGGCTGAAACAAGAATGTACCTCAGTGACATCGCCCAAGTGCTGAAAGCTAACAACACCCGCGTTGCTGCAGACAATATCCAATCCTCCAAAATAAGCCACCGCCTCGTCCATCAGCTTCACAATCTCGGGAACGTTGCGGATATTGGCCTTCAACGCAATGGCGTCCGTTCCGAGGGCTTTGATCTCATTGACCAGCTTCTCAGCGGGGTCGCGTGAGTTAGCATAGTTAACAATGACTTTTGCGCCACATCGGCCAAGTTCGATGGCCATTGCAGCCCCAATTCCACGACCAGAACCGGTGACAAGGGCGACTTTGCCATCAAGGCGATAGGGGATGTGAGGTACCATGTTTAGTTCGTTGTCAAGATTAGGGGAGCTAATATGGGAGCATATGAGGGAAAGGCGAGCTACTGGAGGCATTGGATTGGTTATTTACCTATTTCTTGTACCTAGGTCTATTATAGACATTCGATTTGAGCTAGGATACAAGGAGAGCACGGTGCCCGAGAAGGTGCCGAGGATCGGGATAAGAGAGACTTCAGCAGGGGGTTATGTTAAATACGGAATTAGAGTGCATAATGCAGGATTCAGGATCGGACAGCGATAACCTTTTGGGATTGGAAAGTCGTGGTGGCGGTCAATTTGATTTGTCCTGTAGTCGCCGATTAGGGCTCGCTCGGGCGCATCTCGGAGATGTCATTTCTCGGAGATGCACGAATAGCGCCCAACCTGCAGTTGGTGCCGAGCATCAAATACATTGGAACTTAATTAGATCTGGAACCTTGCATGCAGGTCTCAAGACCAATCGCCGTCAAGAAGATCCTCCACCCTCTTCCCATCCTCGATGTCCCGCCACACCTCCTCCACCGTCCAGGACTTAAACTCATGGCCAGGTGGGAAATTGGTATTGGAAAACTGCGTCCCAGAAATAAGATGCGCAAACGCCTGCCCATACTTCTCATAAGCATATGCCTCCGGGTCATGCTTGAAGATCCAACTTGGGAACCGTGTCCGAATCTTAGCCGGATCCTTCCAGATAGCATCCCAGTCCGTAGCAGTCTTCAACTGCGAGTTGACGAACGACATCTTCTGTGCACAGCTCACCCGCTCATACCTCAGCAGATTATACACCTTCGTTGCAAGCGGCGCATTCCTGACACCTCCACTCAACTGCAAACAAGTCGCCAACGTAATAGCGTCTTCCAGCGCCTGCGACCCCCCATTCCCCGACGTCGGGATAAAGCTATGCGCACTATCCCCAACCTGCACCACATGGCCCGCTGGCGACGTCCACTCGCGCCGAAGATCTCGCCACAGTAGCGGCCAGTGCACGATCGCACCCTGCGGCGCACTCCGAATCAGCGCCAGCACCGCGGGGTCCCAATCCGGCACACGCAGCATCGCCCTCGCCACGTCTTCCGGGTCTGTATCTGGCTCCCAGGACTCTGTCGCCATGCCTTGCACGTCGCGTGGTGTGAAACCGAACGAGATGATGTCCTCGCCTATGAATACGCCGAGGTACATCCCCGGCCCAAGCCAGTATTCCCACACGGGCGGGGAATAACCCCAGCGCCTCCGCACGGCGTCGTCTTTCATCGCGAGTTCCTTGGGGAACGCAGTCCGGTAGATACTTAGCCCGCTTGACTTTGTGGGGACATGCTCGCCCGCGATGAGAATCTCCGATGAGGATTTCAGCCCGTCCGCAGCCACGATTATGTCCGCGAGACGGACAGCGCCAGTTTTCTCGAGGACAACACCGCCCTTGGCCGCGCCCTGGTCCTCGAAGTAACTGTGCACCGCGCTTCCGTACTCGACCGTTAGACCTATCTTGGCGACTTGCCGTAGTAGCATGCGGTAGAACTTCCGGCGGACCTGGGCGGGGGCGACGAACGGACCCTTCCGACTGACAAGATGTTCCGGGTCGTTGAATGAGGGCACGGTAGGACCGTAGATATGTCGCCCGTCGTGGGTCTCGTAGCTAACGGCAGCATGGACCTGCTCTTCTTCCATGTCGCGGCACATGTCAGGCCAGTGGCGAATGATGGAGACGGCGGGGGGTTGCATGACGATTATGTCCCCTGTTTTGATTAACACCAGTTAGTTCCCGAGTTCGAGAGTAGAGAAAGGATAAGGTAGATAGATAGAATACCCGAATAAACGGGCCCTTCGTTCCGCTCAAGGATGCCCACGACCGTATGGCCCTTCCTCCAGCATTCAAGGGCAGTCATGAGCCCGCCCATTCCAGCACCAACAATCAGGACACTGATTCCAGTTTCGGGGTGGCGGGTTGGAAGACGGTTGTCATGGTTCGCGCCTGTGCTTGCCCAGCGCTCCGGATCAAACTCGTCCTTGTCGCTGGCGGTGTTGACTGGGAATTGAGTCATATTGGAATTCTTTATTTGAATCTTGCTGGTTATGATGAGAAGAGCTCCGAGTCTATTGACGGATAAAGTATTGGTGATACTAAAGCGCAGGAATTGTAGCCTTGTACTTAGGTGGAGCACGTCTGGGGTAAAAAGGTTCCACAGGCTAGGTAAGTAGGTATGCTAGAGAATGGATTGTTTGTATGGAAGGGGGTTTCGGGGATCCAAAATGGCCAAGGGGACCGAGAAAAACAACTCCCTGCAGTTCAATAAGTGGCTTGGAATAAGAATATACAATTGGTTAGGAAGGTTTCGTGAAAACGGGAGGATGGACAGCGAACGAGGCTGCCCCCGCGCCTGACGATCGACTGCAGCCGGCAATGGTGAGGAGACCTGGATGGCTTGTTCGGGGATGAGAACCCTGGACGATGAAGACCCGGGCTGTTCAGGCCAATTGGGAATGTGACCTGTATCCCGCCTCTCCATTCGGAAGGCTACGGGTCAAGTATAACTTGCTGGTGCTTTGGTAGTTGTATTTCAAAAGGCTCTGGCCACTAATATGTCATATTCTATCACTCGAAAACGCCCTACCATCCGCTAACTATGCAAGACCAGCGTATTCGCAGTGGAAGCAAATATAAGGGTATAAAATATGGAACCCGAAACCTCAATTGTTTGTCAATCACCAGCCTCGCCGCAATCGCTCAACAATCTCACTGGACAACCCCCGTAGCCGAGTCCCGAGATCCACAGCTAGCTTGTCTAGAAGGTGCAAGGGGAGGATGGATTCGTGTCTGTTAACTTCGGTAGGAATTATGTTCGGTCCAGTGAGCAGCCTGCCCTGCGATACTTGATCTTTCAGCCGCTGGTAAAGTGTGTTCACTAGACTTTGCACGGCATGTAGTTCGCTCAGGACAAGCTGTGCGGTCATGCGGCCCTGGTCTTCGCCTTCAAGATGGTAGCCCCTGATTACAGCTGGTGCCCTGTCGACCTGTTCTGTAAATGCTTGGCTGTCGTCGGGTATGGGCGGATCCAACGCTATTGCACCATACCAGGCTAGAATCTTGAAGACGGCGAGGGCAAGGATAGTGAGAGTATAGCTGTCCTGAGAGCATGGACACTGCAGAGTTTGGTTGATATCTTGTATGATTTGCTCATTTTGAGCGATAACTTGTTGGACTGTTGGGTTGTTGGCGCACTTCTTGTCGTCTGTGCTTGTAGCCCTGCAATTGAACGAAGGGTTTGGGAAGAGCTCCCGGAGCAATGATAGTGAACGAGCAAAGCAGAAGCATTGTGGTGGATCTCCGATAGTAGATACCCCCGGTAGTGGAGGTGAGCAAGGCGGATTAGTCTGCGGACCCGGAGAACTCGCCACAAAAGGGGACTTGAGGATATTATCTTCAAGCATCGGTGTTGGATCACTGGGTGAGAAAAACGAAGAAGGGTCAGAAATTCCATCGAGATCCCTGAGATTGACCCGGGCTCCCGAATAATAGTCCACGTCGGGTGTGTCGAGAAACGACAAGGACACCGGTGAAGCAATAAAGCCGTCAAACTCGGGGTGTCCAAATGTAAGAGGAGTTGTAGCTGATGTTGCAGGGCCGGCAGAAGAGAGAAGGCTCGGGATACTCTCTGGATAACTCGGCGTACGCTGATGGTGGTAATTGTCCCGATACGCATCGAGGCTTCGATCTTGTTGAAGAGCGTAGTGCATCGAATGTGCGGACGAATCCAGGAGGCCATTTCGACCATCGTTTTCCTTAACAGACCTAGGTCGGTAGTCTGTTTTAAGAGTCTTGAGCCTGCCCGTTCTACTGCCCTGTTTGCGGCCAGCGCGCTTGCTGACTAGATACTGGCATGCTGTACCTCTTTTGGCACACCGTGCACAAGTCGGTTTATCCTGACTGCACTTGAGCTTGGATTGCGCACATGCCTGACAGCTACCTCTTAGTTTTACTGCCGGAGGTTGGATAGGTGAAGCACCATCGGTGCTGAAGGCTGCCATCGTGAACATGAGGGGGTGATTGTCGGATATTTACAACGAGGGAGGGATGAGGGGCCCAAGTCTTAAAGAGACAAAGCACAGCTGCGCGAAGGATTGCACTGCTTGCTAGCATTGAGCTCTGGCGGGGGTTTATTAGGATTGACAGGTCAGCCTAGCCGCTTAATGTCAGCTTACAATGAGATACCATTGGTGTCTGGCCTTCGTATGCGGGGTCTGAACTGATGGCCAGGATTGGTTTTACGGCTGGGAATCAGCAGCCTGTCACCCTTCATGGCCCTCTTGATTCAGCCGGGTCGTGTCCGGTGTGGTTTTGTTAAATAGATCGTCGTCTTTCCCCGCTGATTCTGCGAAGCCCGTTCCCTTCGCTGTGGTTTCGCTAGATCAGACTAGGGGTGGCTGCAATTTAGCCATTGTCACAGACATAGTGCCAGGCCAGCAGTAGCACTTTTCACGCAGCCGACGGTAGCTATGACACAGGAACTTCGGACTTAGCGGCGACATCGTATCGCCGTCGGCGTCATTTGACCGATAATTCCACTTCAGCAAATATATAAATCAAGCAGTATCCAGACGTCGGTCCCCAACTCGTATCCAGCTATGACAAAATCGCGGCTGGGGGGACGAGTATAGAGATTGAGGCTGAAGCTGAGTTAGACCCANGTAAACCGCCCACTTCGTCCCCGGAGCCCGACAGCACTACCGCTGTCCGACCGGGTGCCTACCATTGCTTTTAATGAGGTGAGTTGAGAATCTATTTGCTTTATTAACCGGGATAACTCAAACAGCTCAGTGTGAGTTCAGCGGACTTGACCTGGGATTGTGGGCGATATGGGAGTCGCTGGTGGAGCTGATAGCAAAGCCCAGCTTGGTGAGTAGGGCCCACCGGATTACCGGTAGCTTGGGCGCAGCTTTGAGCCTTCGACCCAGCGATCGTCGGCGCTTTGTCTGTAACATAACAAGCTTTAGTCAACATTAGCGACCGTACTAATATCCACCTTATTTTGTCGTCAGGCCTCAGGATAACACTCAAGATGGCTTCAAAGGGCGTTTCGTGTGATTCGGTGACTGGCCAATTCGTTAACACCGCGTCGAGATGCAATTATTTCCCTCACATCGCAGGCAGCGCAGTATGCTCGAGTCATTCCCTTCGTGTCCCAGTCAACCTTGCATTTTCTCAGGTAATTACCGGTATTGGTTCAGCTTCTGGTTGCCGTACCTACTCAATCCATCACACCACCTTCGGAGCCCGAGTGTCGAACGGTCCAGCAAGGCTCAGACAAATCGAGTGGAGAAATCTATAGTATAGGCAATAGCTGGTACAGTTTATCATAGACAAGCGATAGGAAAGGAACTCGTTTTCTGATAGTTGTGTGAGCACTCGGCGGTTGGGTTTCTGGAGGGTTGTAAGCGTTTAAATGCCCACACCCTCGCGTCGAAATGCGGCGAAAGTAGACAGTGAGTTCTTGTCATTCCAAAGAGACTCTAGTGATTCAATCTAGACAAGAGTGGTAGACAGCATACAAAGCAGAAGCAAGAAGGAAGACAGATGTTTTTTGGCGAGGAATAGTACCGTAAAGCTTGGCACCTTCAACCTCACCCCATCCATTCAAAAGAAAAGACCAGCATTCCAATGTTGAATTTACAACACTCCCACCCCAAACCATCGCTTTATTCCCCCTCGCATCTCAAAGGCCACCTTGCCATCTTCTGCTAGTTTGCGCAGCACTTCGTCAATGAACGGCTCCAGTGCCATGGTTCGCACATCTTCATCGATTCCATCCCCGTGCACTAGAACCACCAGCTCCTTGACCGAGACGCTGGCTTTCTTGCCTCGGCCTGCTTGCCTAGAATCCTTGTTGAGACGGTCGAGCGTCATGAGGACCTGTTTTTCACGCCGCGTCTTCTGCGCCAACTCACCAGCAATCTTCGCTGGGAGGTTTGTGATAATGTCCCCATGGGCGGGGTAACCAATGGCGCAATGGTGCGACTTCAATCTCTGAAGGGTCTCCATGTAGACACCGAGCTCTTCAACGGCGCTAGTGCCGTGTCCCAGAACATTGTCTCCCGTGAACATAGCATTTTCCTCCTCGAGGATGAAACACATGTGGTCATGGGAATGTCCTGGACCGTGCACCGCTCGGATAGTAGCACCTTCAACACGAAAGACTTGGCCGTCATCAATCGGTTGCTGATCAGTACCTGGGGAATTTTTGTATATGGCCTCAGTGAGATCGGGATAGAGTCGCAAGAGATCCGGAACACCTCCAGTATGGTCACCGTGCCAATGAGACAGGAAGACGTGTGACAGGGAGATTGAACGGTCCTTGAGGGTAGAATCGAGGATATCTGCCCATTCTGGAATCCCTTGGCCGGTGTCGATTATCAGCCTCTGCGACCCCGTGCCGACAATATATGTGTTTGTCCCCTGCAAAGTGAACTACATGTGGGCTTTGTTAGCCAAAGACGGCATTCGTATCTCGGAGCCCCCTTACCTTTCCAGCATTCTGTCCTAGGACCCGAATGACTCGAGGACTGAGTTGCTCGACATCTTCAAGGCGAGGCAAGTGCTTTAACTGCGCAGAAAGGTAATCCTCGAAGGCGCATATGTTGAGTGCTTTGTTAATTTGTTTATATCCCCCTTTATGCTGCTGAGGCTGCGCCATTGTGTCTGGGTCCAGGATACACTCGGGAGTCTCGAGCTCAACCGGTTCACTTAAGCGATGTCTCAGGAAACAGAACTCTGGGAACAACCAGACCTCCTTGGGAATATCTAGTCGAGCCGTGGCACAAGAATGATTACACTACATCAGCCCCATCGGCATTGCCAATAATCGCTCAGCCAGCCGCATATTGGGCTGGACTCCGACCGGGGACCTTGGTTTCCGAGTACGAGTCCAGAATACTATCCATCACCGAACGCCGCTGGATCCAAATTGGCCGATATTGATGCTTATCGCTTGGCAGGCCTACCTGAATCTTTCCTGATCACAATAAATCTCGCCTGGTGCAACAAAGTCTCTCTTGCATTCACCTCAGATCTGCACATTCATTTCCTTGATCATTGTCAGCGCCGCCTCCTGTGAACTCACGGCCTTACTTTCGCTTACACACAGGGTCCGGTGGCTCATCCGCTTCCAGAAGGCATTGTCTTCCAGAATGTCCGTGTACACACCTCAATCAGACTCCCAAGCGGAATATTCCAAGATGAAACTTCTTTACTTCAGCAACGAATTCCCCAAAGATGACCTCCAAGGGCTATTCCGCCGCCTGTACAATCACAGTAAAGATAGACAACACCCGATACTCGCGAGATTTATCGATGAGGCTACAATCGCTGTCCGTGATGAAGTACGGCAATTACCGGCTTCTGTCAAAGCTCTAGTTCCTGCCTTCGAAACCGTTCTTAATCTCGCTGATTACCCTGAGCTCCGCAAAGGTCCTCTAAGTGGATCTTTGGACGGTGTTCTCCTTTGTGTCCTTGAAATAGCAACTCTGATCGGGTATATATGTCAATCTACTCTGGGTACCTGATGACGCGAGGTCACTAACTTCTGTAGCTACTATGAGAACACTCCTGACCGGTTTGACCTACACAACGTGTCGACGTATCTAGCTGGTCTGGGCCTTGGGCTTTTGTCAACTGCTGCTGTATCATTATGCTCTACATTAGCCGATCTCCCAGCTACGGGTGCCGAGGTAGTACGGGTTTCTTTCCGTCTCGGAACATTGGTAGACGAGATCTCTCAGAATCTGGAGCCTCGCGATACGTCGGGCTCCCCAGACACTTGGGCCTCGGTTGTCCCTGGTTCCAAGGTTGAAGAAGTGCAGGCGGAACTTGACGCTATTCATGCAAGAGAGGTGAGATTTTTCGGGCCCTAGAACCGTATTAGGGCTAATGGCTAATATCGGGTCCCTCGAAGAACACTCCGCAACCTAGTAAGATCTTTATCAGCGCATGGGGCGAAGGCTCTGTCACGATAAGCGGGCCCCCTTCGCGAATTAAGCGTGTTTTGCGATTGTCAGAATTCTTCCGGCGTCACAAGGTTGTGAGCCTCCCCGTGTACAGTGGCCTTTGTCATGCCAAGCATCTATACAACCAACAGCATGCACGTGAGATCATATCCACGAAAACCATGGACTGTATAGATGCCGTATACTCGCCCACAATACCAATTTACCAGACTTCGACTGGTAGACCCTTCACATGTTCAACCGCTAAAGGGCTGTTTGGAAAGCTAGTTTTGGAGCTCCTCACACAGCCCATCTTGTGGGACAATGTCATCCAGGGCGTCGTTGACCAAGCATACACAATATCCGCAACTAACTGCGAAGTGTTGGTTTGTCGCATTTCGGTTCCAATCAATGATTTACGGACTGCGCTCAGCTGCAAGCTCCAAGGGTTCGAGGCATCAACGGAAGAGTTGATTCCTTGGATTCTTGAGAAGTCTGATAACGAAAGTCCACGGGGAACAAAACAATCAAAGATCGCAATTATCGGCATGTCCTGCCGCATGCCGGGTGGTGCAACCGATACTGAAAAGTTCTGGGATCTACTAGAGCAAGGCCTTGATGTAGCCAGGAAGATACCTGCGGATAGATTCGATGTTGAAACCCACTGGGATCCGAATGGAAAAAGAATGAATACGAGTCATACCCCATACGGCTGTTTTATTGACGAGCCGGGCTTGTTTGATGCTCCATTTTTTAATATGTCCCCGCGAGAAGCTCAGCAGACGGATCCAATGCAGCGCCTCGCCATCGTTACTGCATACGAGGCGCTGGAACGGGCAGGTTACGTGGCTAATCGAACCCCCGCCTCTAATCTACACCGCATTGGAACATTCTACGGCCAGGCTAGTGATGATTACCGTGAGGTTAACACAGCTCAAGAAATCAGCACTTATTTCATCCCAGGTGGCTGCCGTGCGTTTGGCCCAGGACGCATAAACTACTTCTTCAAGTTCTCTGGGCCCAGCTTCAGTTGCGACACTGCTTGCTCTTCCAGCTTGGCTACTATCCAGGTATTACTATCTACACATGAACTAATTGCTTGATAACTGACGCATCCACATTTAGGCTGCTTGCACGTCTCTATGGAATGGGGATACCGACATGGTCGTAGCTGGTGGTATGAATGTTCTCACCAACTCCGACGCTTTTGCTGGTCTCAGCCATGGCCACTTCCTCTCCAAGACACCCGGTGCGTGCAAAACATGGGATGTCGATGCCGACGGATACTGTCGTGCTGATGGAATGGGATCTATCGTCATGAAACGCCTTGAAGATGCTGAGGCGGACAACGACAATATTATCGGGGTCATTCGTGCAGCTGCCACAAATCACTCAGCTGAGGCCATTTCAATTACCCACCCCCACGCCGGAGCCCAGAGTTATTTGTACCGGCAGGTTATGAGTTCCGCTGGAATTGACCCCCTAGACGTCAGCTTCGTGGAAATGCACGGCACCGGTACACAGGCCGGTGACTCTGTGGAAATTACCTCCATCACCGACGTCTTCGCTCCAATAACCAAGCGACGAAGCGCCCAGCAGCCACTCCATATTGGTGCTGTAAAGGCGAACGTTGGACACGGAGAGGCTGTCGCCGGAGTGACTGCCCTTCTCAAAGTCTTGCTAATGTACCAGAAGAATGCGATCCCGCCACATGTGGGTATAAAGAACAGCCTTAACCCATTATTCCCGAAAGATCTGGACAAGAGGAATTTACATATTCCGTATCAAAAGGTTCCCTGGCCGCGCGTGGAAGGCAAGAAACGTTATGCGGTGGTGAACAATTTCAGTGCCGCTGGTGGTAACACCACTGTTTGCCTCGAGGAGCCACCACTGAGAGAGGCAGATTCGGTTGACCCGCGGCTGGCTCATGTAGTCAATGTGTCTGCGAAGAGCAAGGTTTCCTTCAAGAAGAACATTGAGCGGCTAATAGCCTATCTGGAAGCCAACCCGGAGATCGCGCTCGCTGATCTTTCATATACTACCACAGCTCGACGTTACCACCACAACCACCGAGCCTCAGTTGCCGCCACCGATATTGCTCAAGTAAAGAAGAAACTTTCCTCATTTCTGGAGAGCATTGACACACACAAGCCTATACCAGCAACTGGGCCACCGCAGGTCACTTTTGCCTTCACAGGTCAGGGTGCATCGTACAAGTCAATGGACCTGGAGTTATTCCGCCACTCGCCGTACTTCAGGTCTCAGATGCTCTACTTGGATTCCCTCGCACAGGCGCAAGGTTTCCCATCTTTCATCCCAGTGGTGGATGGTAGCTACCCGAAAGACCATGTCCATGCTCCGGTTGTCACGCAGCTGGCTCTGGTTTCGGCCGAGATTGCTCTAGCCAAGTATTGGATCTCACTTGGTGTCAAGCCTAGTGCTGTTGTCGGCCACAGCCTTGGCGAATATGCGGCCTTCCATGTGGCAGGTACGCTTTCTGCCAGCGATGCACTCTTCCTTGTGGGCCGAAGGGCGCAGCTATTGGAAGAGAAATGCCAGGTCGGCAGCCATAAAATGCTGGCGGTACGTGCGCCGTTGGCTGATATTGAAAAATCGTTGGAGGACAAGAGCTACGAGGTCGCATGCATCAATGGTCCTAAAGAGACCGTGCTCAGCGGCTCCCAAGCAGAGATTGAAATTATCTCCGAGACGTTGCAGTCCTGTGGCTATCGATGCACCAGCCTGGACGTGGCATTTGCTTTCCACTCATCTCAAACGGAGGCCATCCTCGACGAATTCGAAGAGGCCGCCAAGAACGGAGTACTGTTCCGTGCACCCAGTATGCCCGTTATATCTCCACTATTGGGCAAGGTTATTTTCGACGATAAGACCATCAACGCGAAATACATGCGCCGTGCAACTCGGGAGACTGTCAATTTCCTGTCGGCACTTGAAATGGCTCAGAATTTCTCGACCGTCGATGAAGACACAGCCTGGTTGGAGATCGGACCTCACCCTGTCTGCTTAGGCTTTGTGAATGCTACTCTCCCAACTGTCAATGTGGCAGTAGCCTCCATGAAACGAGGGGAAAACAATTGGGTAACATTGACGCAATCTCTCTCTGCTTTGCACTGCGCCGGGGTGCCCATTGAATGGAACGAGTACCAGCGCCACTTCGAGAAAGACCTGCGGCTCTTGGATCTGCCTACTTATGCCTGGAACGACAAGACATACTGGCTTCAGTACAATGGAGACTGGGCCCTCACCAAGGGAAACACGTTCTATGATGCTGAAAAGGCTCTCAAAGCGCAGCAGAAGGGACATGTTTTGCCCTCAATACCTTCGGGTTTGAGAACCTCAACCGTCCAACAGATCATCGAAGAGAGTTTTAGCGGATCTGCAGGTAAAGTGGTTATGCAGTCGGATATGATGCAGCCTGACTTCTTGGCTGCCGCACATGGACACAAGATGAACGGATGTGGTGTGGTCACTTCGGTAAGTGCTCTTAGTGAATATTCAGGTGTCTAACTAACGTGAACCAGTCCATCCATGCCGACATTGGGTATACCCTTGGGAGATACCTCTATAAGAATCTCGTTAAGGGTGACAAGGCACCGGATATGAACATGGCAAATCTTGTGGTTTTGCGTGGACTCGTTGCCCAGAAGAACACTAAGAAACCCCAATATATCCGGGTCACGATTTCGACTGCGGATATCAACTCCGGTGTTGCTGATCTCACCTGGCAAAATATCCTCAACGACGGTACGGCAGATGAACCGTTTGCAAGCGCTTTCATCTACTACGGGGACGCTTCGGAGTGGCTCAAGGCCTGGATCCCCAACAAGCACTTGATTGAGGGTAGGGTTGAAGCCCTCGAGCGCCTTGCAGAAGAAGGTGTTGCGAACCGCTTCAACCACAATATGGCATACCTCCTCTTTGCCAATAACCTTGTGGACTATGCGCAAAAATACCGCGGAATGCAATCCGTTGTTCTGCACGAGCTCGAGGCTTTTGCTGACATCAAGCTCTCCACTGAGAAGAGCGGCACCTGGACTATTCCGCCGTACTTCATCGACAGTGTTGCGCATCTTGCCGGGTTTGTGATGAATGTATCGGACGCCATAGACACCAAGTCCAACTACTGTGTTACGCCAGGCTGGAGTTCTTTACGGTTCGCTAAGCCGCTTATTGCAGGCGCCAAATACCGATCCTACGTTAAGATGATTCCGACCGAGGACGACCCCACTGTCTATCTTGGGGATGTCTATATTATGCAAGACGGGGTTATTATTGGCATGTGCGGTGGTATCCAATTTCGTCGGTACCCGCGCATCCTGCTCAACCGATTCTTCACAGCTCCAGAGGAAGCAGGGGCTGTATCTCACGCAGCTGCGTCAGGTACGCCGGCGCCCAAGCCAAAGCCCCAGCCCCAGCCTACTGCACCTGCTCCCTTGGCTACTCCGGTTCCTACTCCCGCTCCAGCTCCGACTTCAACTCCCGCCGCGCCCGAGGCACCAGCAGCAACAACAGATAGCGACAGCGTGGCGGCCAAGGCTTTAGTTCTCATCTCCAAAGAAGCGGCGCTGGAGCTGTCGGATCTTACGGATGACGCCTCGTTTGCCAATCTCGGAGTCGACAGCTTGATGAGTCTGGTGATTGCAGAGAAATTCCGAGAGGAGCTTGGAGTGACAGTGACTGGTAGTTTGTTCCTCGAGTACCCCACCATTGGAGATCTACGAAGCTGGTTGTTGGAGTACTACAACTAGTTGGCAGTATGCTTTAGAGGAGATGGCGTGCGGCTATTGTTTGTTTTATCTGTTTCCTTTGCTTTCTGCCTAAATACTAGGGTTTGAGTATATAGATCTACAAATCGAATATACAACATTTTCTAGGGAACCATTGTCTAGTAGGTTTGGTCAATGTCTGGGATCAGACTGTACATTAATGTTCCGATAATTCGCCGTCGCTGTCCGGGTATCTTGGGTCGGGTCATTTCCACCTCTATATAGAAATCCATCCCAAATCTCCCAGAGCTTCACACCCCCAATAGCCAACACAATCCAAGCAGCAAACAAAATGTCCCTTCCAGACCCCCCACCACGGACATCATCAGAGGACCAAGTCCTCTGCCTCACAATCCTAGGTTACCGCAAACCAGGCATGAGCGAAGAAGCCTACCGGAAACACATGAAGGAAGTTTCAGCACCCTTGACAACAGGGCTGATGGTGAAATATGGTATTATGCGTTGGACTCAGGTAGGCCCCAGCACGTATCGCCAGATCTAGGGAAAACTATAGCTAACAAGCGAATCTTTCTCACCAAATGCACAGATCCATAATACCACTTCAACCCGCGAACTGATGTACCAGATCATGGACCCGCAGATGGCCAATATCGCCGACTACGACTGCTTCAGCCAGGTTGTGTTTCGCAGCTTCGAGGACTATAAGAAGATCAAGGATGATCCGTGGTATAAGGAGCATTTGGTCGGGGATCATGAGAATTTTGCTGATACGAAGAGGAGCAAGTACGTTTATTTCTTTCTCTCTTTCTTTCTCTGATAAGATCTTATTAACTATGACATATTTAGGATGACAATCGGGTGGATTTCGCAGTTCATCGACAAGGGCGTCGAGGTTGATGGGTTCAACGATACTGAGAAGTAGCCTGGTTGTGCTTACATGGTAATACATGTGTCTGCTGCAGCTCTTCGATATTCAATAATGCAAGTTGCTTCTTCTGTCCCACAGAGGCCTGGGAATTGGGACCGCACCGTCGGACAGCGAGATGATGGACCTTTATTCCGTCACCGAGCCGGACACATCACAACAACTTCGTTGACTTGCATTTAACGTCTTCCTCAGATGCCCTTAAATACATATAATAGTCTAATACCTCATTCTACAATATCCCTTCAGTAAAACAACCTCATACATCATGGCAGAACTCTCTCCATCCCTATCCCTATCAATTCTCAAAAGCACCGCTATTGTATCGGGGTCATTCCTCTCTGGTACCCTGCTTTCACTCTTTCTCTCTAAATATATAACAAAAGTCCCTACGAAAGATAATTACCTAACTAACATAATCCCCAGGAGCAATGATAACCCTCAGCACAATAACCGTCCCCGTCCTGCTCGACACAACAACCCACCCCCCGCAACTCCTCCACCAATGGGTCCGAACATACCACTACGGACACATCTCCCTACCTACAATCTCCATCGCGACTGCAATTATATACTTCTACATCGCCGCACGACAGCTCTCGCGGAAGAAACCGTGGCGGAAAGCTGCGCTCGTCGGGGTTTTGACGGTGATCATGGTCCCGTTTACGTGGGTGTGTATGGCTGCAACGAATGATGTGCTTTTTGGGTTACAGAGGGAAAGTCAGATGCGGGATTTGAATCAGACTAGTTATGAGGATCTTGGGGATGGAACTGGAACTGGGTCTGGGACTGGTGCTGGGAGTGAGGGTGAGGGTGAGGGTGATGTGGCGACGCTGGAGGACGTGATGGAGTTGATTGTGCGATGGGGGTGGATGCATCTTGTCAGGAGTCTGTTTCCGCTTATGGCTGCTGTTGTTGGGATTGGGATTTGTGTTTGATTATTTCGGTCTATGGAGTTGGGTTTGAGTGGAGAGTGGGTTAGTTAGGGCTGGCCAAATTGGAGTATACGGACTGCGACCCGACAGCGCGCTATTTTTCTTCTCCGGTTAGCAGTATGTAATATACTAATAATTTATTTTATTAAAGACACAACCGTCTGTATGAAACCGGTCCCCGAAACATGGATCCCGAGCTCAGACAGGAACTGGCCACCGCAGGATAGCGTCTGTTTCTTCTCAGTTCGAGTGCCCGGTTCAACTCTCTCACACCTGGCCACTACGGTTCAGGTATCTTTGGTGGGAAATGTCACTACGCTCACTTTTCTGCTTCAAACCATCCGCCTCTGAGCAGCTAGCAGAGATCGACGGCGGCCATCTCGTCAATGAACCCTCAGTCTTCCTCCACATCGAGCGAGGACTGCGTCAAAACCCCCACGGCCTCGCAGTGATAAGCACCCACCAAGCACCAGACCACCTCGCCTCCCTGACCGACAAGCAAAGTGAAGATGAAACCTGTCTGGCTTGGACGTATATCCAGCTTCATCGCGCGGCGCTGCGGGTTGCAGGGGGGATGCTAGGTGGTGGTGTCCGGCCGGGTACAACTATACTTATGCTCATCCCCAATGGCATTGAATATACAATCCTGCTATGGACGGCGTCTATTCTCCGACTGACGATCGTGTCTCTGGACTTGGGCCTGCTCGATATCTCGAGACATGACGAGTTGCGGGACATGATCCGGCTTGTGAAACCATCTGTTATCGCGGTGCAGGATGCAAAGGGGGCAGATACATTGGATATCGCGCGGAGAAACATCTTTCTACCTTCGACGACGACGGACCATACTAAGCAGGATGGTAACAACAACACCGTCCTCGGTATAACGCTCACGAATCCACCCACTTCATATCCGTCAGCGGACTCAATCTGGACATCCCTGCTAACCCTGGCAACCTCGAAACCGACCCTCGACGCCTCCGAGACCGAATCGCTCTTATCCTGTGCCCGATGCGATAGTCCAACCCGCACGCATTCAATCCTATTCACATCAGGAACCTCCGGAAAACCAAAAGGATGTCCACTGCTTGTCTCCGGGATAGCCCACGTGCTGGAGTCCCAGTCCTGGCTTCTTAACCCCACGAACAGCGGGCGGGTACTGCAGCAGGCTCATAACGCACGAGGAATCGCACCGGCGCAGACGCTGCAGACGTGGCGCGAGGGCGGGACGGTCGTTATGACGGGGGATGGATTTAATGTGGGCGCTTTGTTGGATGCGGTTGAGAGGTTCCGGGTGACGTTTATTGTTTTGACGCCGGCGATGCTGCATTCTGTTTCTGTGGAGTTGGAGAACCGGGTTTATTCTTACGGTGTGGTGCGAAAGGGGAAGGGGATGGTTGATTGTGTGCGAACGGTGCAGCTTGGTGGGGATGCGGTGACGCGGGATGTTTTGGAGAAATGTGCGCTGTTATTTCCGAAAGCAAGAATTGTGGTTAACCATGGGATGACGGAGGTAGGCGGGGGCGGGGCGTTTGTCTGGCCGTTTACATCGACGACGAAGATTCCGTTCCACGGCGAGATGAGCCCCGTTGGGGCTGTTGCGGCGGGGGCAGTGGTGAGGATTTGGGATGCGGAAGAGGGGACGGTGGCAAGGAGGGAGAAGTTGGGGGAGTTGCATGTTTGCTGTGGGAGTACGATCCCGGAGTATCTGGACGGGGTTTCGGGGGATTCGTTCTATGACGAAGGCAGGAGGTGGTGGTTCAACACGGGCGATGTGGGAATGATGGACAGCAAGGGCATCGTGTTCGTCCTGGGGAGGAAGAAGGATGTGATCCAGTCGAGGGGCGCTGTGGTCATGCCGGCTCCGATAGAGAGCTGTCTGGAGAAATTCACGTCTACGCAGGTATGTCTCTACTGATCCTGTGTCGTTCTATACTGATTGTGCAGGCCTGTGTGGTCAACGCTGGTGGTCCATTTGCAGTACTCGGAGGCTCCACCAGCAAGACAGAGACGGAGATCAAAAGACACATCGCCAACACCCTTGGGGAGGAGAATGCGCTGCAAGGCGTCGTTTTCCTGCAGGATCTTAATCTAGAAAGGTTTCCTGTCAATGCAACGCACAAGATTGTCAGGCCGGAGGTGGAGCATGCTGTATTGGAGTACCTTAGTACCTTAGTACCTTAGTCCTTAGGGCTAGATAGATAAAGTGTATACTAGATGAGTCTCTTCGGCACCCAGCTCCAGGCAGTGTCCATCCCCGCCATAACAACCCATCTTGTCTGCATCGTCGTCTCGATGGTTGACTCGTACGCCATCCTCGCAATCCGCAGCCACATATCCCCCTTCACCATGAAATCCTCCTCGTCCTCGAACTCCCTACACGCCTCCTCCCCGTTCTTCAGCGCCCGCACAAACTTGGCCACATGCCCATCGTCATGCTGCTCATTGACCAGCTGAAACAGCTTCTCCCAGCTCACATCGCCCGTCTTCTCCCCCTGGTACTGTTTCACAGAATCAACATCCAGCTCCGGCACCCCACAAACCGCATACCACATCAAATCCAGCCTGCCCTTCCACTCCACCAGCCGCACCCGATCCGGCACACTAATCCAGTCCTGCCTCGCAAGCACCGAGAAAAAGATACTGCTCGTCACGCAGTGCATGAAGAAGAAATCAATCTTCTCCACAAACCCTTCCCTCTTCGCCGCCGCCCCAGCCATATAAGCACACAGGTTCAACACCTCCGCCGTCTTCCTCTCCAGATCCTCCTCGCTCACCCGAAACCGCGACGCAATATCAATAATCTGATCCCCTGCCCGCACAAGAACAGCCTTCTTCATCTTCATCGTCCCGATAAGCCCCTGCACCCGGCCCGCCTGGACCAGATTCGGAGTCGACTGGATCTCACCAAGCAGCTTAACAAGCGATTCCCCTTTTGAACCTTTCTCAGCAGCAGCAGCAGCAGCGGCAGAAGCCCTCTTTTCAGCAGTGTGGAAGAAATAATCCGTATCAAACGAATCATGCGCCGCCGCCTGCGCCAACGCCTCAGCAATAACCCCGGGCTGTTCAAACTCCACCCCGAGCCCCAGATGGATGACCGAATGGTACGCGCCATCGTACATGAGCGGGAGAAGGGCTTCAGCGACAGCATCGCGCGAAAAGACATACTCCTTAACGACGTCCTTCCATCCGCGCGCATCAATCTCCCGCTCGAAGAACCGCAGGAAATTGGTGTATTGGTCGATTTGTGTGATTTGGGATTTGAAGTAGGTCTTGTCGGAGAGGAGGGAGACGGTTTTCTCGTCGAGCGGGGGCATGGCGCGCTGGGTGGGGAGGTCGTCGTCGTAGGCGGTTTGGAGCTGGGATGGGGCTGCGCCGAGGACGAGTCGGGAGAGGAGATTGTGGACGAGGTGGTTGTGGCCGTTGAGGTTGCGGAAGAAGATGTGGAGGGTGTCGTGGTTGGACTGGAGGAGGCGGTTGGTGAGGTCGAGGGCGGACTGGGAGGGCGAGTTGGGGCTGTAGTTGTTTTGGCCCAGGGTGCTGGGGGAGATTTTGATCTGGGACGACATTTCAGTTGTAAAGTTGTTTTATTTGTTGACTGGGATTGGGATTGCTTGGAGGCGGCACTGTTTGGTGGTGTAGAAGTGCTACATACAGTGGTGGGTTGTGTATATATACCGTGCCTCACGTACACCTGCAACTCGGATATGCCTCCAGCACTTTTGAAGTCCGATGCCCGAGAGTCCAGTAGCTGTCTCGGTGAGACGGAGTTTGTTTGCTTTACAGCGGAGAATCGTCATGTTCTATTCTAGTTCTGATACTGAAGCACCCCGGATAGACTGATGAATCATATTACCACTTACTCCTCTAACCTATTATTATTGGAACAATCTTAACCAGTCTATACACTGTCTATACCATTGTGCCATCAACTAGGCCCCGTAGTAGGCAAATACTTGTGCAATCTAGGAAAAAAGTGCCTCAACAAGCCAACAATAATACACTTCGGCGTCCCAGGCGGAAACTTCGCACTGCCATTCGTATTGACCACGCCCACATTCCTACCCACATACACCCCCGTCTCCTCATCCGCCGCCTCCAGCATCGCCGCCGCCAGATCCAAGTAACTGATAAACGACTCCTGCTCATCAAAGTCCAGTCTATGGCCGCGTTGGATATCAACCGACAATCCCGCAGGCTTGATAAAGATACTCTCGACCCAGGATTCATTCGCTCGCATCATACGCTCCGCCTCAATCAGATCCGCGTAGACAAATGACGCCGCGGTCTTCATAATCGGCAAGAACCACCCCGGCATTTTGCGCGAGAGGTGCGGGTCTATCGTTGCCGAGGACAGGAGGACCAGCTTCGGCAGCTTTACATCTGGTCCGTCCTCGGTGCGGATTTGCTGGAGGGCATCGAGGACTGTCTGCGTCGAGTCTTGCGAGAGCCGGCAGCCGGGGATGTTGTCGTTGGATGTGACAGTTAGGAAGACGGCGCGGGTGTTGCGCACGCAGGCGTGGATGAGGGCGAGGTCGCTGATGGAGCCTTCGTAGATAGTGACGTTTTTGTTGTCGGCGACTTCGGGGAGGAGATGGAGGAGCTTGGTCTTGTTGCGGCAGTAGGCGTTGACGCGGTTGGAGGGGTTGCGGAGGAGGTTTTGGATTAGGGCGCTGCCTGTGTTGCCTGTGGCGCCGAGGACAGCGTATGTAGGCATTTAGACTGGTTATCCTATCTATCTGCGTTAGGAGGCTGTCTCTGTCTGTATAGTATGTTGGTTGTTGGAGGAGCTGTTATAATCGCTCGTGCTGTTGCGACAGGGACGTCGGGTCTCGGGGCTCGATTTTAGGGTATGCAGGTACCAGCCTGACCCCTATTCTATTCCCGGACGTTAGCGAAGTTGTCATACATGCTGGTGCATGATAATAACCTAAATAGAGTACGCTATGAGCTCTGTGCAACAATACATTGTCCGAGCTCGGGGCCCGATCTGTCGGTGTCCATCCGAGGTATCGCAGACTCGCAGCGGCCTCCGGTCCACAGGGCTCTGTCAGTCGGTGTTAAATAGTCCCCGATCGCAGTGGCATTGCGATCCAAACCAAGCGACGGCGAAGGCGAAGATGTCGTTTGGAACCCTCTACACTCACAATGTATGTTTTCTCCCTGCCAGTGTGGACGAAGCACTAAGCTAATTGGCAGCCAACTCCGCGGTCCACGACCATCCTCGCCCTGGCAAAGTTAAATGGCCTGGATCTAGAGATTATCTACGCGGATAAGACGAATATGGATGCATACGAGGATCTCTGCAAACACAACTCCCTCGACCAGGTGCCTACCTTTGTTAGGCCCGACGGCTACGTGCTATCGGAATGCATCCCTCTCACTCTTTACTGTGCCCAGCCTACCGAGCCCAGCCCTAGCTAGTTAGTGTTAACGACACCATACTGACGAGTAAAACAGTTGCATCACAAGACGAATCCACAACCATCTTAGGCAACGGGAAAAGCGACTCTCTCGAAATCCTACAGTGGATGTCCTTCGCCAACTCTGACCTCTTCCCGGCCATTGGGGGTGTCTTTCTCCCGCGCATCGGACAGCGCCAGATAATCCGTCAGGATGACCAAGACTCGCTGCGTGCAATGCTGCGTCGATGCAAACACCTGAATCAGTACTTGGATGGACGTAGATATCTCGTCGGGGAGAGCGTAACCGTTGCGGACTTTTTCACTGCGAGCATGCTGATGGGTGCATATGCCGCGTTTCGAAAGAAAATATGCGAGATGTTTCCGGTGTTGAGTGCGTGGTATGAAGACATTTGTTCCGTTGGATGGTATAGGGAGGTTTCTGGGAATGTTCCGGACTTGAACTTGCCAATGCCTGATCTTGAGGAAAGTAAAGTCCCCTGAACTGTTATGAAAGTGCACCACACAGAAAATATAAAAGTTGGCGCCTGGGTTTGAGGCACCGATGAACAATAGATTCTTATGAGAATAGGAACTGAAAATACCCGCTCAAGCAATTAGAGCCATTTTCCATAGGTTTTTTATCTAGTATATCACCTAGTAACTGGAGGTGGAAGCTGCTTGGCTGCTTCATCCTTGCGCAAGTCTCGCAATCGTCAATGATCTCTTTGAGCTATGACTTGCTGAATCTGATGAGTCAGAGCTTAATGATGGAGATTCCCCAGAAAAAAGGCAGCGAGAATAGCATAAACCCTAAAAAAACGTCAATTGCCTCATAAATAGTAACACTTCAGCTAATGACCGCCATCAAGCCCTACCAGTATTCGGTAGAAGTAGACGTCCTTCTTGGGTCCACCTGGATCATTCCTCTTGACTGGAATTTATGCGAATCAAATGGGGCTGTAATAGCGTATCTCGTCTCAGGAAGCTGTCGCCATTTCGGAATATAATCGCGTCTCATCAGTCAGATGTTATTGTCGTCTGCCTACTCTATAAAGTGGTGGTCCGTTGGCGCTATTCCTAATACGGATTTTCATGCGCTACTCCTAAAGAAGATTAGTTGTTATCACCTGACTTTCAGGATTACTCCACGTGACGGCATTCTTTTCAGCTTCAAGCCCTACAAACGCGCCCTACCCCTAAGCCCTCATTGCTGATCTTGGAAACTTCATCTCAATGACTTCGCCGTCTGCCTCCATGATGGTCGATACCAACGGATCGGGGCCGTCTGTCGATGGCCAGGAGACGTCCGACCGTCCTGCGTCCCCTGTGCTCAAGGAGGAAGGTCACCATGGTAAGCCACCCTGACCTCTCGAGCAGGTTTCACCCGCCCGAGAGCAACACTTGTATCTTAAGAGGCATCTTATTTGCTCTATATTCCCGCGCTAATGCTTGATTATTTGAAGATCTCTCCAAATTATCGCACTCTCTCGACGACGGTTCTGTCTCCCCGCGGGCGTCCAAGAAGCGACGTCTCGAAAGCGAACCGGCCGACAGCATCACTCAACCTCAAGAACAACCCCAGGAACGGGAGCAGCCCCAGGAACAACAGACCCAAGAACAACACCATCATCAAGAGCAACAGTCACACCTCCTTTCAGGTGCTGGCGATCAGATCGAAGAAGAGCTAGCTTCCGCGCTTGGTGCAGGCGTCGTCGATTCGGTCGAGCCTGCCGAGAACAAGAATGGACATATGGAGCAATCTGGCGAAAGCCCAGTGACCCAAGAGCAAAACGGCAACATTGATTCGGACGTCGCCACCGTGATATCAAATATCATGAATCATTCGGAGCGCGTGGAGGAACAAGTTGCGATGGGACCGCAGCAGTTGCCGGATCTTTCGGGTCAAGGTGCCCCAAAAGGGATGGTTTTTGTCAAGGCCAATTCGCATCTGAAGATCCAGAGTCTCCCAATTCTGGACAATCTGGTTAGTCGCTCCCAATTTCAATTTCTTTTTTCCATGCCAAGCTAACCGACCAGTCCACCCAAATCCTCTCCCTCTTAGCCAAGTCGACTTATCAAGATATCACCTCATTTGTGTCAGAACCGGATTCAGAGAATGGTCAGGCGTACGCCACTATGCGCTCCCTCTTTGACCACACGAAAAAGGTTTACTCGTCCAAAGCGTCTTTCCTATCGCCGACCGACCTTGAGCTTACCGAGCCTGCTCAAGTCGACATTATCCGAAAAGCAAACCTGGCCTCGTTCGTTTCGAGCATATTTGGCACCCAAGAGATTGGGTTCTCCGAGCTGAACGACAATTTTCTTGATGTATTTGTTCCAGAAGGTGGTCGACTTCTCAAGCAACAGGGCGCGCTCTTCCTCGAGTTAAAAACCCAAGCATTCATCGCGTCGATGAACAACACGGAGCGTACACGCACCGAGTTGCTGTATATTCTATTTCCCGACAACCTGGAGCAGCAGCTTCTTGACAGGCGACCAGGGACACGCCAGTTAGCTCCGAGCGAAACCGATTTTGTTAACCGTGCCGGATCGCGCCGTGACATTCTGCTGAGCGATATCAACAACGAAGAAGCCATGAAGGCATTGCCGGACAAATACCACTGGGAGGATTTTCTCCGTGATCTCAGCTCGTACATTACGAAAAATTTCGATACGATCAACAACCAACAGGTTAGACTTCTGACATTATTTGCCTTGTTTTTATTGCTCAGACTACTAATGCGTATTAGTCGAAGAAGGTCACAAAAGGACGGCAACCATCTTCCTCAAATGGCGATTCCGAGCCGCCCAGTGCTCCCCTTCAAAGCCAATTTCCTGTTTCCTCCCAAGCGCCAGAGGTCCCAGTTGACAAGAACATGCACGGTGACCTGGTTGCGCGTGCAGCTCGCGCAGCACAAATTGCACTGCAGGGTCACGGGCTGAGGCGATCGCAACAGCAGGCTCAGCAACAACAGCAGCAGCAACAGCAGCAGCAGGCCCAACAACAACAGAAGCAACAGCAGCAATATCAACAGCAGCAGCAGCAGGCCCAGCAACAACAGCAACAGCAACAACAACAGCAGCAGGCCCAACAACAGCAACAGACTTCCCAACAACAACAGCAACAAGGAATTCAAATCCTCCAAGGGTATACCCCTGCACAACAGCAGTATCAGTCAAGTCCCGCTCCTTCAGGTTACCAGCAGTCGCCAGGGACGTATACCTTCCAGCAGAGCCCGATGCAAAACAACTTCCAGCAGTATAACCACCCCTCGCCGTCCCCTATACCAGGTCGGCCCAACTCGTCGACCGCCAACCACGGCTACATGCCAGGCATCCCCCACTACTCCCAATCCCAGCCCACACAAGTTCTCTACGAGCGCGCGCGTATGGCTGCATCCGCAAAATCCTCGCCCAGCAGTCGCAAGTCCGGTCTACCGAGTCAACGGCGGCCTTGGACCACCGAAGAAGAGAATGCCCTTATGGCGGGACTTGATCGAGTCAAGGGCCCCCATTGGAGTCAAATACTTGCCATGTTCGGCCCAGGCGGCACAATCAGCGAGGCGCTCAAGGATCGAAACCAAGTACAGCTCAAGGACAAAGCTCGTAATTTGAAGCTTTTCTTCCTCAAAAGCGGGATTGAGGTGCCTTACTATCTGAAGTTCGTCACGGGAGAGCTGAAAACACGTGCTCCCGCACAGGCTGCAAAACGCGAAGCCCGCGAGCGACAGAAGAAGCAGGGCGAGGAGGACAAGGCCCATGTCGAAGGAATCAAGGGAATGATGGCGCTGGCGGGGGCTCATCCCCAGCAGGTTGCTCATGGCCATGAGAGCATGTCGGCATCACCGCTACCGCCGGATCCAAACTTTGATCAGACGGCGGAACAGAATCTCATGCAAACACTGGGGAAGGAAGTGCACGGCGAGCAGTTTGGACAGCAGCAGCATCATCATCATCCTGAGAATATGCACATGGGGCAGTGACCACGAGGGTGGAAACATTGGTGACGGAGATGGTGTAAAATATCGAGTGTAACATTATGATAATCAAACCTCGAGCGATTGTGTTATTATCTTGTTCCCAGTAATCAATTTCCCGTATACTAGCACCACTTTATGATTTATACTAGACGTACTGCATATTTCTTCATAGATCGTGCTTCTCTCCGACCATGGCAAAAGTGGGTCCGGAACCGCCTCAACGCGAGCAGCTAAATTCACACTCCGTCTTTGTACCTCATACTTCACCTCACTCGTTGACTGCAAGTGTTCCAGCTCTCAGTTTTACCTCTTCCAATCAGCAATACCCCCCTTTGAGCGCGTTTCCCTTGTTAGATCGGCTAGACTGAGTGAATTGTCAATTAGCTTGTCACCCCCGCGCCAACTCACCATGTCCGAACCACCATCATCCCTACCGCAACCTCCTCCCAGCACACAGCCTGCTCCTCCATCCTCTTCAACACCACAGCCAGGCTCAAACCCTCAGTCCTTCTCTGACGCTACAGTCGTTCCCAAAACCGAACCGGACTCCTCAGATCCTGTCGCGCTAGATCCCTCCATAGAGCAAGAAGCCGACGCCATGGCCAACAAAGACCCTTCAGCCGCCGCCGCCGCCCAGGACGCGGGCGCAGGAGCAGACGAGGCGGATATTGGAAACCCCGTACAAGCGACATCCGTTGATGCAGCAGCGACGTCGAAGAAGGAAACCAGCCTGCGCGAGTTCTTAGGAAAGATGGACGATTATGCGCCTATTGTACGTGATCAATCAATCAATCAATCAATCAACCCAAACGAAACCAACCAACCTCAATATCGATGAAGTGAAATAATTACTAACAGATGCTCATTAGATCCCCGATGCAGTAACAGCCCACTACCTAACGCTCGCCGGTCTCCCACCACCAGGAAACGGACCTAACCAAACACCGCCTCACCTCGCGCGGCTCCTCGCCCTCGCAACGCAGAAATTCATCGCCGATATTGCCGCGGACTCGTACCAGTATGCGCGCATCCGGGCCTCAAACTCCTCGTCCGCGAGTAACCCCATGGGCAGTCTGAACGCGGCCTCTGGTCTCGGTATGCCCGCTGGCGGAGCGGCAGGCGGTGCTGGGGCTGGCGGCGGTGGGGGCGGTGGAGGAGATGCAGGAAAGGGAGGGAAGGCAGGTACGCATTTGGGGATTCAGAGGCCTGGGTTTGGAGGCGGTGGCTCTGGAGGGTCTGGACAGGGGAGGACGGTGCTTACGATGGAGGATTTGGGGATGGCGGTCTCGGAATATGGGGTTAGTGTTAAGAGGGGGGAATTCTATCGGTGATTTCTTCCAGTTTGGTTCCCCTCGGATTCCGCATGATGCTGTGCTGCTGTGGATGCCGAGGTTGATTGGTTTATTCTTCGTGTCTTTTGGATATGGCGTTTGAAATGGGAATGGGATATCTTACGGCGTTACTGGGACAATGAATAGGTAATGGATCGAATGGGGCCTCTAGCACTGGTTATATGGCCCGGTCTCCAGGGGTGGGGGTTGCTGGGGTTCTGCGAGACTCAGTACTTACATGTCGGCCATGCTCCATATTGCTGGGACCAAGTAGAAGCCGGGCGCTCTAGATTAGCGATCAAAAATTATATGAGTCTCCAATGAAAGGAGCAGGGCCTTCCATAAGCCTGTCAACTCTAGAATTACAGGAAAGTAACGGAACCCTACACCACAGATTCGCGCATATGAATAGCATGTATTGAAACAAGAGCCGCAAGTAGATATTTATACACTCCCTCAAAAGGGATAGATAGACAGAAGTTTAGAACACCGCTTAAAAGAATACCCAATCCATACAAGACACCCATCCATACCAAAGGGCCATCCATCCAACGCAAATAATGACGCGATCATTTGTTCTTCGACAGCCTATACGTGAATCTCTTCCGCGTCCTGCATCAAAAACCATAGTCAGCCAGTCAGTCATCCAATTGATCCATTATCAGGCACGTGGGTACATACGGCGCAAACTCTCCTAACTTCCGGCCGACCATCTCGTCCGTTATGTACACATCCTGATAAGTCTTCCCGTTGTGTACAGAGAATCTCAGACCCACGAAATTTGGCAGAATCGTTGCGGCGCGCTTCTGCGTTTTGATCGGGGGTGTTCCCGGCGGAGGTGGGAGTTGGCGGGGGAGAGCGAGACTAGATTATGGGAACTAGCGTTAGCAGTCGGATCGATTGGAGTTAAACCCGGGCACTGGAATTGTCTCTGTGTTTGTCTGGTCTCGATCTGGGTTTGGCTTGGTTTGGTTTGGTTTGGCGTGCGCCAGGTTATACGTACGGGACGATATTCGGGCCTGGAATGTGGTCATGTTAGTTACGGCTCTTCTCATGGCAATGTTTCTCGGTCAGTGAGTGAGGAGTTAAATAGTTAAACATACCCTTCCACACGGACCGCCCGAATAGGACTCGAGTGGCGTGCATTTTGTCTGCTGTCGAGTTCAGATTGTCGCCGTGTTGGGTTTCGGACTTTGGGATAAAATGTTGCGGAGGTTGTGCTTATGTAAGTGGTTTATGCCTCAGGCTACAACAATCTGACAGTAAAGAAGGGACACCATAACGTTTCTTAGATTCTTATATTGTTGCAATTGTTTTGGAATTGATCTCTCTGTTATTTTGAGGTCTTCTAACAATTACATATAGTCATTTGGCGTCTATCATGGGTTCTCGAAGTCAAAGAACCCTAACGCCTCCCTCAAAACAGGCACTGCAGCGTCAAGTTAAATCGCTCCCTATCATTGTCACTATCATGCTGCATTTCCTACTTTCTATTTACTTTTTTTATTTTTTTTGCTAAATCAAATTGCCCGGCTTCGGCTTTCGAATCTCCCGGCTCTTCAGCAATGCACTGGAACTTTTCCTAGCCACCATCGAGACTGTCCATCCTAAGACGAAGCCATCCACATTGGCTCGCTCTCTACAAGGCCCGAAATCTGTGAGCCACCTGGCAATCACCCTGCCCAAGGAGTCCAGATACAAAGGTGACACCGCTATCAAAGAAGTCGCAAACCTTGCTTTTTGGTGCATCCGGTCTCGGATCTATCGAAATACCATTCGACCACAAAAACCACTAGCGTAGGCCGTCTTTCTATTGCATTATACGCCAACAGGATCCAGATTCTCTCGGTTTACGTGAGGACTGATATGTACTTTACCATAGTATGTGTTGATAATGCTAAACATACCAACAGGATTCAGCAATGAGATACGCCAGAACGTGCAGTCTCTCGTTACACAGCACCTGGGTCAATCTGGTCTAAATCCCGAGTCATCGCAGGTTGTCATATCGGCTCCGGGAAGCAGCGCAAGGCCATCAGATACGACTAACTGCAGGCTGCACATCCGGCTCTTATAGCTTGAGGTGCGATCCTGAGCTTTGCTGGACGATTGCCTGATATCAGGAGAAACGGCAAGCTAGATGATATTACTAACGAGTCTGGCGCGGAGAACAAAATAACAAAGATGTTTGAGGAGATGAAACGAGCCTTCGCCAGAGCTGGTTATAGCTTTTGGGTCTTGGCATTGTCTCAGGGGTAGCCGCCTTGGCTTCTGAGGTATCCTGAAACGCAGTATGTGGATAGCAGGCAAGCTATGCAGTTTTGTTCCGGGCTTTCCTATGCTCCGTCATACCCAGTTTATGAGAGCCCTGAAGCGGTTCTCATGTGCGGAGACGAGATAATGGCAATGAATCATTTTCTCTTCAAACCGATAGACGACCGCAAGGATGATGAGTGACTTTAGATTGGCGCGGAAATGTCACCCAGAGTCCGAGCACCAGACGGTCCACTCGCTTGCAGGTGGAGATCCGAATCGGAATTTAAAGGCTTAGCATAACCATATGCATTACTATAGCCATCATTACATCGTGGCTCAACAAAGACAGTCACAAGCTAGTGGAAACCATGAAGGACATCAAGTTTTCTTCGTCCGTTCAATAAGCGCCTTCACCTCCTGAGAAACATTATAATTAATCACACGCTTCATAGGCCCCGACATCATTTTCGGAAAGCATCCTATACTTGTCAGTAGAGCTAGAGCTTTCATTGTGACTACTACGTGTAAACCTACCGGCAATCCACATCGCACAATACATTGCGCACTCAGCTATCCAACTCATCTCCCGTTTTGTGTTCTGCATGCGTTGTGCGCTCTCCAGGATACTCTGCACCCGTGGCCGGCGGATCTCGATGTATTGTTTAGCAGCTGTCGTGATAGCCTCCTTATATGCCGCTGTATCAGCCGAGCTTTCCTGATCCACGTCACGGAGGGCATGACCAAGCAACATTGTAAACGCCTCGACGTCCTCAAAAGCCTGCGAGGACCCTTGTCCGGACGTAGACGGAAGAGCATGTGCCGCATCCCCAACAAGGACAACGCCGTCTTTCTCCCATGTTGGAAGCTGAGGCGATGTCCAGGTTGGGTACATGCTCCTAACATTCAAAGAGCCTATGATCTTCCGTATAACTGGGTCCTTCCAGGCCCCGTGTCTCTCGCGTAGTTGATTCGCAACGGCTTCCATGTCCAGCGTCTTCGGATCTGGACATTCGTCAACGGCATATGTTGACCACCATCCGAGTGACTCGCCGGGCTCGGAAACACTGTAGGCAGAGTCACGGTCCGATGCAGATACGGCACTACTCGAGAAGAAGTATCCAAAGAATCCACTCCCGCTGAAAAGCAGATTCATCGAGCCTCTCTCCACGAGCCCTTTGACTTCTTCCGTCGAAATGAACCCTCCAACCCCGACAAGGCCCCTTGGAATATCTCGTCAGCAAACTCTCCCATGAGCAGACGATCCCGCAACAGGTGACCACTCACTGATATTCAGGCGCATAATCCTTCTCCTGCCCAGGGAACAATGCCAGCTTGGTAACGCCCTTAATTCCATCCGCGCCAATAACCAAATCCGCCTCAACAGGCTCGCTCCCATCCACAAAGTGCACTTTATTGCGACCACTCTCGTTCGCGACCACACTGGCCACTCGCCTCGTCTGAATATCACAGTCCGGAATCCTAATCCTTAAGCTCCTCCACAACCAATGCCGACTAACACCAAGCAGATGCATCTGCTTCCCATCCAACCCCGGATCTGCATCCGCCGTCGTCTCCATCCTCACCAGCAAAGCCCCATTCTTCGTCCTCAGATCCTGGTGCGCGATGGCATATCCCCCGCGCACGATATCACGGAGAATATCGCCATCCAAACGCTTCAGGACATTAAGACCGTTGGCGAAGATACCTAGCCCGCCGCCAACGACTAATGTGGACGAATGGGTGTCGCCGGCGCGGCCTTCGTCTGTTGTGTCGATGTTTGTATCATAGGCTTCGTAGATGGTTATCTCGTGCTGTGCTGCAGGTGCTGGTCCACGTGGCTGCGGGAGGTGCTTTTTGAGTTGCAGGTATGCGGTGCACCCGGAGATGCCGGCGCCGATGATGATGATTTTCATCGATGCTGATGATTACGCTTCTAATAACGATAAATTTGTTTAAAATTTGTGGTGGCACGAGGTAGGAATGGAATAGTGTATACGTTGATTTAAAGATTTCGGATGCCTGGTCGCAATGGTCGCTCGTGACTTGATTCTCGTATCCGAAGTATATTTTCCCCCGCAACACGAGGATCAGCAATGTCAAGCAATTCGGTACTGCCAAATAGGGCTGAAACTGACATCATACTGCTAAGAAATTTCAAACTTGGGCTGTTTTTTTAATCTTGGGGTAGTATGGAAAATTGCAGTAGAAAACCCGATATTGGGACAATAATGTTCAGGTAGGTATATTGATCTACGCTGGGCTAAATAACAGAAATGGTAAAGCGAGATCACGATCCAAAGTCGCCAGCGACTATAAATCAAGGTCCCGCATCATGGCCAATGCATATATCGATAAATGGCAAATATTTTAGTCCGTTGACAGTTCTTCGAATATGCGAACAAGATTTCGCACTCCAACAAGAACATTCTCATCTGGCCCCTGGCCAGGAGTCCAGCTGGCATGGGCAAAATCGATCAGACGGAGATCATGCACCTTCGGCCCCTCTTCTTCGTCCTCGTCATCCTCAAGATCTCCCAATTGGACGGTTTCCGGGTCAATGCTTATGTTTATGGTTTGATTGGGCACTCCATTTTCATCAACTGGAAGGTTGGCGATCTCAAACGCACCGCCGTCCTGGAGCTCGAACCCACTGAATTCGTCCTCTTCTTCCTCCTCCGTATCTGATGTTTTTGGAGGGGCTTCTTTTGCCTTCTTCTCTTCCTCCAGAGCTAGTCCCATGGCTTCTGGGTCGCCTTCATAGATTATCAAGACACTCGAGGAATACATGCGGCTTTCTTCTGACTCCAGAATGTGTTGCACGCGTCTTAGCCCGTCAGCTAACCGCCTAGCCACCAGCATCGAGTGGTCTGCCTCAGCGGTTTTTGCTCCCGCGAGGTACGTTTCCAATCCACTTTTCACGTTTTCGGCAGTAAAGGAGCGACCGTACCACTTGTCGTAGCGTTTATAGCCATCCTGCTCGACCACTTCGCCTTTGGTACCTCCCGGTTGACCATAACGTGTTATGTAGGGGTTTGTCTTACTTCCTTCGTCCGCCTCGCCGTTGACACCGGTCCATACCTTCATTCCCGCAATTCGGAACCCAAGAGAAGAGCTGGTTGTCTCCTTAGACACTGCGTCCAACTTCGCTCGCTTCGCGGGAATCGCATCATCAGCCCAGAGCCTTGCCCCGAGCTTGACATCCAAAACGTTCGGTCGTTTGAAGCCAGACGCAACATTTTCTAGTACAATCGACAACCCTGTATCCAGCTTCTTCCCTGTCCCCGCGGATGGGGTCCACGAAGCGTCGCCTGTCGCATCACCTGTCTTCGGGTCGCTTGATACGTTCGGCCCGGTAGATGCACTTGTAGCCGGAGGACCCGAAGCAGGCAAGTTCTCTGCGGCGGGGAGGACGATAGCTCCTTGCTGAGTAGCCGCTGCGGCAGTGAGGGCGGCAGATGGTTCTTGTTGGTCGGTGGAGCTTAATGTCCCGATAAAGGTAGGAATAAATTCGTGAAAGGCAGGGTGAACAGCAGTCGATTCGTAGAAAGCGATTTCTTGTGCAGTGCAGGGTTTTGCGATAAAAGAGCCGGAAGGTGTGCACCGGACGCCGTCGCTATCGCAGAAAATGAAATAATAGTCAGCACAGCTCTCAGGATCCGGGGAAGCAACACCATGGGATTGGATCGCGAGACCAGTTGAGGTGGATTCATTGGTTTCACAGGGCTGAGTTGCAGGGGGGGAAGATCCAGCGGGCACTCACTGTCCAGCCGCGGCGTGGTCGAAGGCAACGAAGCTATCATTGTCGAGCTTCTGGTTCTTCACGCTGTCGGACCTCGAAGAAGACGGCATTTTTGACCACACCAGATGGGTCGCGGGGGTATCTTTGGTTCGAATAACTAGAGAAACTGGCCAAACAGCTCATTCACAGCTCGTAGGTAACCACCAAACGCTCAACGGCATTCCGCTGCCGCAGCGCAAAAGCAATAACAGGTTACAGGGCGCTCAGCACAACAAAAAAAGGAGCGAGATAAAAAATCAAGGGAGAAGAAATGAGACAGATCAAAATGATGGTAAGCCAGAAAAGAAGGAACACAAAAGGGAAAGGGAGGGATTGGAGAGCAAACGAGGCGGAAAGTCGCAGGGGAAACTTGGGGCGAGGACAAAGCCCGTCACGGAATTTGCGACAGCCGTTTTGTCAACCGCAAATCCGATCGGCGCGGGATCCCTGACCGCAGCTTCGATCGTCCATGTCTGATGATGAAATACCCTTTTTGTTTTCGACGGGCTGTTTCACAAGGGCTCCTTGTTAATACTAATGATGAATATCAGGAGTAATGCACGTCTTCTGCTGACATCCCACTGTCAGCTTCACTCCGGCTGCCACGGACCCCTTGACACCGTGCTCCACTATCATCTAGTCTTCTGCATGTGCCCGTCATCCGCTCTTTCGTTTGTAGATGATCGAGGCTGCTCCCAAATTGACAGGTCTACTGCATTTGTTCTGGTCTCCAGTCGACGGTCGTACTATCAGCACAGAAAGATTGCTGCGTTCAAACAGAGGCCTTGAACTGGAGCTGGCATGCCGGTACAGCTACCAACTACTAACACTTATATCGGACCTCTCAGCATCAATTCACTCTTTTGGCCTCCCGAAACAATATCATTGTAGAAATATGGCCATGGCTCACTGCACCCGCTGCGGACATTCCCATTTGCCTTTAAATTCAAAATATAAAGAGCAGTTGACTGCGGTTGTTTGAAGAGTGAGGTGAAATCCGCTCTTGCCTCGAATGTGTTTGCAACCACCGACCTTGTAATTCTCGCCAATTCCCTCTCAAGTCCTTCTCTTCATCTTTCCCTCAGATTTCTCTCTCTCTTTCTTTCTTTCTTTCTTTCTTCTTCTTGTCCCAACACCCTGCTTGCGACGATTCGAGTATTTAGACTCCCCATCCATCGGTCCAAGTAGTTCAACATGACAGGCAATCTAGAAGTTGCTGAGGATTCTCTTGTTCCTATCCCAGCTCCGAAGAAGAAGAAGAAGAGAAGTAAACGCACAAAAAGCAAGAAAGGGAAGGTACAATCACCCGAGACACCCCTTTTTTCAATGACTCGCAGCTTATCATGACAGAACAAACCAACCGGCTTCGAAGAGTACTATGTGGATGCTCCGATCACAGCCGAGGAACACGAGTTCGAGCTCGACCTTTATCATATGTGAGTGATATCTATCTATGCTAATACTGTATCTCACTGACATCTGTTTGAAAAGCTCTCGACCCATTGCTCAGTAAGCCGCAAGGCCATTCCCATGACACTATGCTGAATCCTAACACAACAGTAGCCGTCTCGAAAATGCCATTCTACGATTCAGTAAGAACCGACGAATTGAGCCGGACAGATTGGAGGTTTTTAACAAGTATCTCCAATACGGATGCGTTGATGTCAGCCCTAAAATGTTTGCAGGGGTGGATGAGCGTGGCATGAAGGAGATGGACAAGGAGGACATTCTTCTGGCGAGAGGCAAGACATCAATCAATCAGGGTTGTTCTAACTTGATCATTGATTTCAATGCCGTGGTGAAAGGATACCTGTAAGGACTAACCACACCCTTGTCAACCCACAAGGGCACCTGATTGACCTTGAATCATGTCAGGACCTCGTATTTCCCATTTTACTTCAATCCTTTCACTGAGGAAATGATCAAACTCGCTACTGTCACCATTCGGAGCTTCTTGTCTTACCTTCTCTATCACGATGTCTGTCCGGAATACAAAGAAAGCATCGACGAGGCAAGGAAGTCGTGTGATGTCGCTACAGGCGAGCTATGGAAGAACCAACAGCTCACAGCTGAGGGAACGGATGACTTCAACAAAGCCTGTTCCATCCTGTTCGGTGGACTCGAGCACGAGTTATACATTGAGGACAATAAGTGGAAGAATCCCAAGGATGACACCGTCCACATGACCAAAAAAATTGCTCAGAAGGTCGTGAGGTTCGGTTTAGGTGTCGCCGGAACGGATGATATTGCTTCCACGTTCCACCACAAAGCCATTACAGACACACTCACGGCAAAGAAGCTGCAGGATATCCACGGCTTTGAAGTGACTGGAGTGCGTTTCCTGGAGGACAAGGCGCGGCAGTTCTACCAGGACCAAGCACCTGACCTTCACCCAGTTGGAATTTTGTTTGGCAGAACCTATTATGACCCTGCAGAGCCCGAGTACGATCTTTCTCCAACAGAGCGGGAGGAATGGGTGAAAAATGGCCTTCCAGTTCAGGATTTCATGTTTTTCCTAGAAGAACGCCTTCTCGAACACTGCTATCCCGGAATGAGAATCATTGCCAGCATCTGGGAACTAAACTGCGGGTTCCACTATTTCGAGGAGGTCATCAGGGCCTACTGCTCTATTTACACGCCGCTCGCCAACGAACTCATGATGGGCTGGAAGAAGCCACGAGCTTTGGCTACAAATAAGGAGCAGGATGACAGCGACGCCGAGTAAAATACAGAGTCTACAAGACACCACGGGAATCTATTACGAAATTCTCACGAGATGGATTTATCAGAAGTCTATCACTATATCCGTTGCCGTTGTTACCCCTTACGCTTTCAGGAGCAACTTCCCGGTTGTCTTTCGTCCTTCTAGATCAATGTGCGCTTGCGCAACCTGATCCAAAGGATACACGTTGTGAATCTTTACCTTCAGCTTGCCGGTCAAAAGTAAGTTGAACAGTTCGTTCACATAGTACTCGAATTCTTCCCGAGTCTCGATGTAGCCGAACAAGGTTGGCCGTGCGACCTTAACACACTTGGGGCTTAGTTTGCTGTTTCTTAGTTAGAACCAATAACAAATGCGTTTTCTTTCAAATCCGGATACTCACGGTAGTGGCAGAGGGGGGACTGGGCCGCTGGCATTTCCAAACCAGACAATGGTTCCCTTTCGCTTAACAGCTTCCAGGCTGCCTTCCCAGGTGTCCTTTCCAACAGAGTCATAGACAACATCCACTCCCCGACCGTTGGTAATCTCCTTGACCTTCTTAACCCAATCCTTGCCCTCCTCACTGCGATAATCAATCACATAATCGGCTCCTAGGCTCTTAACAAGCTCGACCTTCTCCTTTCCACCAGCGGTGCCAATAACTTTGGCCCCAATATCCTTCAGAATCTGAGTCATGAGGAACCCAGCACCACCCGCGGCCGCATGCAATAGTACCCAATCCCCCTTCTGAACGGTATACGTCTCCTTCGCAAACGACAGAACAGTCAAGCCACTCAAAAACGAAGCCATGGCATCTTCATCCGAAATACCCTGTGGCACTTTCACTGTCTTCGCTTGAGGAACAGCAGTGTACTCCGCGTACGAGCTGGTAGCCATCCACGCAACGCGATCGCCAACCTGGAAGTTATACGGGTTAGCGCCGGGCCCGAGAGCCACGACCGTGCCGACGGCTTCGCGGCCAAGGATTTCCGGCTTTGCAGATGGGTAGAGGCCGGTGCGGAAGTAGGTGTCGATGTAGTTTATGCCGATGATGTTGTTCTTGACCAGCAGCTGGCCTTCTTGCGGGGTGGGGACGGGGTGGCTGGTGCGCACTTCGAGGACCTCAGGGCCGCCGACTTTCTCGGCGACGATGGCTTTCATGGTTGACGAGATGGGAGGCATTGTGGTGAGCTTGCGATGGGTTGGCCGAGGTGGTATACTTTGTTGATGGGATGGGTGGGGGAGAAGATGAGTGCTGATGGAGGACAGTCGGGAGATTGCGCGAGACGAGGCTTGAGGGGTAGAAGACGTCGAGACGATGCGGGGGAGGGTACGAGAATACATTTATAATAATGGCCCGGGAAGGCGAAACCAGTACGGGGTATATCGTTGCTAGAGGCGGTCCCTCAATTCTTTGGATTTGTCATAAGAGCGTCTGCAAGAGACCTTATCCGTTTTAGAGCTTCGACACTCATCTCCACGGCCATGACTTCATTCGTTCCCCCGCCATTTATCTCCGAGATTCAACAAATTTAGACAAGATTTTCTACATTAGTAAAGGCCCGCTTGGATCTCTCAGCTGTCTGATTTGTCGCCACTCTGGAGAGGACGGAGTTATCTGTCCAGACTGCTCCAATTTCATCTGCTTATGCGAATGGGGTGGATGAGAGCATACCAAGCTTCTTCGTCGGAAACCTTCCGCGCATCGCAAAAATTGCATAATTTTCGGGAAGCCTTGTATAGCTGAGTCATTGTCATACCTAGGTAGGTAATGCACGGTACGAAAGAAGCAGAAAGCACATGACTCGGAGCCGCCCCGGCGACTGATGCCCAAAGTCCGAACCACCAACAGCGTTGGTTCCGCATCAACACTGCAGTGATTGCATTGCCTGTCACTAGGATCTTCGTTGATCGTCCGCTTGACTGCATTGTTCATCGCCGCGATGAGTCAACGACGATATTATATTTGTATATTAACCAGACAACTCATCGTCGGCTTCACTTGAACGACGTTGTGGGTGTTCGTCTTCCCAATGGGCACCGAATGCATGGAGACATGGCGCCCAATATAGACACAGAATGCCGCTGACGGGGGCTGAGTGGTTGCGCTCTTTTGGAAGTCAATCTGACATTGGCGCCCCTGACGTTGTTGCAGTGGCAGTGGCAGATTTGTTTTGCTCGCCCTCCACTCTCCCTGCGCCATTGACTGCGTCCAAACTCAGGGCGCCATGCACTACTTTCTCACGCAATGCAGGCCCATGCATGGGGTGCAGACGGAGCATTCACGACGAGTTTCAAAAGTTCTCCTTGATCAGAAATATCATCCATTCGTATTGCCCAACACTCAGCCACGATCGCTGTGTTCCGTCCTTCCTGAGACTGATTCGTTGCCTCTGTCGCCCAACCTGTGGGCTGAGACGCTCATAGGGCAAAAAAAATTCAAGGCGCTGCCCAAGGGCCGCTCCGCTGACGGGAGCTTTATATACTTGCTTTATCGCCCCCTCGTCTCCCTGCACTGCTCTCTCTTTGACATTCTGTATACCACTGATACCCTTGTATTACTACCTTTTTGCTTTTTTAATTTCTTAATTACGCTACGCGGCTTCGATCTGCCCTTCTGTTTGTGCTGCTCTTTGTTGATACAGACGCTCTGACTCTTCAACCACTGGCCCCACGGCGTTTCAGCGATTCACTCCATCAAAACGACGCAATTTACCATGACCACTGCCTGGAACTTAACTGCAATTTACTATATCACTGCCACCGGATAAATTTGTCTTTCCGCAAAACCAAAATTGGACCATATCCTAGGACTCTTTTTGCATAGTTTTTGGTTGCCCTTGTTTCCTTATGTATCTCGCACCCTCTCTTGGAATGCCATTGCGCTGGCGCAAACGGCCTCAACATCCTCCTGTCCCGTTTGTTGAGGATGAAATTGACTCCCTATCCCGGGAATTGAATGGATCATTCCATGTCGGAGAACTCCCAGGATATGAAGGTGCCAAAGCCAGGGGCACCGTGAACCAATCCCCACTTATTCTGGACGTTGAGATACTGAGTGCTTCCAATGCCTCTTTTAATGCTGATAGGAAATCTTTCCGGGAATCCCGTACCTCTGGTTTTGATGCAGACCAACCTTCATCCAAAACGGGTAGCAAACAGGGACCAAGGCAGAACCCATCTCGCCATCCAGCTGGAGAAACCCAGTCCCAGAAGCCAGGAAAGTCGCACTCACGGAGCACGTTCAAATCTCAGGATGTGCCCCCTGTGAGCCGGCTATCCAAGCCTGGTTATGCACAGGCGTCTGAAGCCCAAAGACGTTTTCCGGGTACTAACCAGGAGCCCATTTCCCGTCGGCCAGGGTCGGCCATCCGGGCACCTGATCCCCGCGAGAGTTCGCTCCCACCAAACCTTCCACCAAAGCCGATGGCATATGTGACTGAGAAGAACCAAAGGACTCCGTCCAGCACTAGCACCTCTTCATCGCACAGGGAACATGAACAGACCAAGGTTGCTTACCCAACCGGGTACTCCCAACCGGAGCCAGTTCGAACTGCTGATATGAGGATGAACTCTCCGGCCAAGTCCATGCCAGACGTGACTGAGAAAGGCGCTTGTGCTCCATCCCGCACCCCTTCACTCCGAAGGGGCAAGTACGGATCCCCAACTAGATATACTCAATCTGAGCCAACTCGCCATTCCGAGGTGCGAACGAGCTCACCGTCGAAGCGAATTTCGGATGTAGCACAAAAGCCACAGTCTGTTCCGTCACGGACGTCTCCTGTTCGTCAGGACAAAAGAGAATACAAACCTACTCCCACCGCCATATCTACTCGGGCGGAGCCTACGAGGGATTCTAGTGCGCCAGCTAGCTCGTCTCCACAGAGGCCAGTGTCAGGTGTAGCACAGCAGCCCCAGGTTTTCCCGTCGCGACCTTACCTAGCGCCTCAGGAAAGCCAGAACGGTCTATTGCCTGTCACTCATCATCATGCAGAACTAGTCCGGGATACTACTGCGCGGGGTCCTCCACTCCCGCCAAAACAGCTATCTGACGCGACACGCCAAAGCAAGCCTACGGTACCACGTCCCCTCCCCACTCCGCCAGATGATGTACAGCACAAGCCCCGCCCATCCTTGGCTTCCTATCAGCCAGAGACAATTGTTCGGGAGAGTGGCGTTCGAGTTGAAAAGCTTCCACCGAGACCGCTACCTGAAGTGCCAAAGGCAATTCAACGCTCACTTCCCGTCCCTTTGGAGAACATACAGTACAAGTCTTTTCCTTCTTCAATTCCACCGCCGAGCTCTTCGCCTGATACCGCACCAAAACCGCAAGCCATTTCCTTACAGCCCTTCCCATCACGAACCATCCCTTTGCATCCTCTGGCGAACCCCTCAGAAGGACCACGTATGCCATCTACAACCACCACAACGGGTCCAGGAAGCGTGCAACAGGCGCTACCTCCCAAACAATCGACAGCAGACCTGCGGCCCACTACGTCTGGGCATGCTTCCAACTCGGTCACCGTCTGTCGCGAAGGTGTACCACGGCCCTTGAACCGTAGTTCTACCCTCCCCGCCCAAATAAACCCACCTCCGTCCCCAGGGTTGAGTGTTGCTGAAAGGTTGGAAGAAAAGCTAAAGATCCGTCGAGAACAATGTGGGTCGGGGGACTTCTCACAGATAGCTGCGGTCCCGTCAAAATCATCAGGCTCTCTGGCGCCACAAATCCCAGAGAATCGAGCTCCTCCAGTTCAACCCCCAGGGGCCTGGTCTTCGGAACCACCGTCTGGTTCTTCTTCTAGCGGTCTTGCACAGTTTCCGACGCTTGACCACTCTACAGGCGAGTCCAAGCCGCAGCCTAAGACAGCACCTCTAAAATCGGCACTGAGGTCCCGATCTCTGGATCGAAGCCAGGCGGCATCTACTAAAATCACTCGAAGGCGGACTGTGGCTTTTGCTGAAACCCCAGTGGAGTTCCCTTCCCAAGCTCTAGTCAAAGTCGACCACGAAACTGCTTTGACGCGGCTGCAAACTGATGAAGATGGCTCACCAAATTCAAGCCGGTCATCATCACCAAACACGGGCCTTACACTCGCCCCCTGTCCAAGGTCGATACCAGTCGCGGGATACCAGGATTGGCACACTATCGAAGGGCTGGACCACCTCGATATTTGTCCTTCCTGCGTCAAACAGATGCGCAAATCAAAATTCCGCGATCGCCTTATCCTAAGCCCGGTCAACAAATCCCGTACTGAGCCAGTCCGTTGTGCCATGAGTGAGCCGTGGACTCGTCTAGCGTGGATGCAAACCCTAAAGAAGAAACTCGAGCGTCTTGACCTCGTTTCCGAAGTCACCCGGCCCTCGCTGGGTACCAAGTCCTGCACCGGACGGATTATCAGCGACCAATCTTGGTACCGTATCATCGATCCCGATACAGGATCGTACCTCCCGCAGTTCAACATCTGCTCAGCGTGTATCCGCAACATCAGACTTCTATGGCCTGTGCATCGTGAGACCTTCGAACGCAGCAGCAAGCCCCAGGAACGCGTCTGTGACTTTGTCTCCGACAGCCCACGATTCATCAGATACATCGACGCGCTCGACCTCTCAGCAAACCGAGCCGAACAAGAGGACTCAAAGCCTGATGTCAAAGAATTCTTGGCATATGCACGACGCAAGGTCGTCCTCCGAGACTGCCGTCGCAGCCGCCTGATCTTCAACACGTGGCACTACATGCCGCAGCTTCCAGAGTTCACGGTCTGCGAGGATTGCTACGACGATATCGTGTGGCCGCTTGCAAAGGCGCGGCACCCCGTTGCTCGAGACTTTTCATCCGTCATGCGTCTTCTCCCTGGCGATACGGGGACGGGGACTCGTGAGGCTAGCTGCCAGTTATATTCGCCTCGGATTCGAGCCAAGTTCAATGATGCGGTACGGCGGGATGACTTGCCGTTTATCAAATGGATGGCGATGACGCGATACGAGGCAGAGCAGCGGTTCAGGGACCGCCAGGATGAACTGTTGGAGGATCAACGGAGAGGGTATGACTGTTCCGAGGATCTACGCAAGAACTTGGAGGACTGGAAACGCTACGAGTGATGTTAATGTTTCTTTTCTTTTTACCTTCGTTTTTTATTTTCATTTTCTTTCATGTCGTGGCCATGTCTATCAGGAGTTATATCATGTGTATTTCCTTTCACATTAGTCTATTTGCATTTCCGTTGCATCAACCATTTCCCACCTGTATCAATATCGTACACTTGTCCCATCGTTCTCTTATATACATAGATAGACCTGTACAATATCTAATAACACCGGATATCAACCGTGAATAAGAACGAATCGAAAAGAAATGAAGAAGAAAAGTAAAGAAGAGAAGAAAACGAAGGAGAGAAAAGGTCTAAGAAGCCACACCCTCCTTAAGCAAATCCGAAACCGTTCCAACTCTATAACCTCTCTTCTTTAGCTCCGGCAAAACAATTGATAACATCGGCACCGTCCAGGGCCTCCGATCATGCACAATGATAATACTTCCGGGTCTAACCATGCTCAATACGTGTGCCGCGTTCACCCACGGGACACTGATCTGCGGGTCATGCGGATACACGCTCCCAAGCACAAGGCGGAATCCCAACCGCTGCACAAGCGCCCTCATCCGATCCGAGAACACCCCAGAACCAGGTCTAAAGTATCGTCCCGGACCGCCGGGAACCGCCGGAATGCTCTCACCGACTTCGCTCAGCCCCTGGCCTTCTGAATTCTCGATGCCACGCGATTGTTTCGAAGATTGTCCAGAGCCAGAGCCAGGTCCAACACCCGCACCAGACGCGAAAAGCGAGTCCTGCTCAATATCGTCTAGTTTCACTTCATCGTGTGCTTCAGCCTGGCGGCCGGCCATGGCGTATATTCGCTGGATCCGACTCTGCACAGCCTGAATCTGAGCCTCGAGTTCCTGGTCGCTGCGATCTTTGGACCGCTCGTCGAACATGGCGTGGTTCGCGAGCTCATTGCCTTCATTCACGGCGTCACGCATTAGGACCTCATTACCGGGGATGTGGTCACCGATTAGAAAGAAAGTCGCGTGCGCGTCGTTCTCGCGGAGGAGGTCGAGGATGCGTGGGGTGTATCTGGTGGGAGCGTCATCGATTGTTAAGGCGACGATTGGCTGGGAGCCCGGCCTGAGGTTCGGAACATGCCAGAGGATGTCGGGGTATTTGCTGGCCAGGTAGGAGACGACGAATTGAGGGGGCTTGTAGATGATGTAGAAGGGGAGGGTGAGGGTGAGGAAGGCGAGGACGGGAAGGGCGAGTGTTAGGAGGCGCTGGCGTTTCCGTCGGGAGTGCCGGTACGAGCGGTAGCAGAAGAACATCTCTTTCGCTCCCCTTACTCCGGGTCTGTCTCTCTCGGTGGTGGGAGCTTGGGGAGGAAGAAGAAGTTGTTCATAAATTAAAAGAATGAAAAGTGTAGGAACTAGAAACGAGTGATGTCAGGAGAGAAAGGTCGGTAGGAGCATAGTGGAGGCCTGGCCGTCTCACGCTACGGGACTCAGGTGGGAAGGGAAAGAACGTGGATGAATAGAGGCGAAGACGGTGGATCAAATTGTTGTTTTATGGCGGCGATCTTAGCTTCAGGTTCCTTTCTTCTGAAGTTCTGCACCCCTGAGCCAAATATGGATCTGTCTCGCCCTAGCGCGTCTTTTTTTCTCACCAGATTGGTAACTACGAATTTGTTTCCTGTGGAGTGGCGGGCCCCGCTCTAATCAATGTGGCATTTTATTGGCATGGATTAATTTAGATTTAGCTGCGTCGTAAGAAGTTACGTAGTTTCTTTGAACCACGAGTTTCGATGTCAAAGCCCCCATGGGTCTCTGACACCCTGTAAGTGGGATCTCCCTGATCCATTCCCAAGACCCGTGGTGGTCACTTAGCACATGCTTGGCCTTGTCAAGACTTAAGAGTTATCCAACTAGCCCTACCACTTCCGCTGGCCATTTCTTTCCCCAGACGATCGCTCGTGAGGGGAGCCGTCCCCCCGCTGGAGCGAGAACCCTGATCTTCCCTCGCTCGCTGTCGACATCTGCAACATAGAGGAACCCCATTGTACTAGCATCGCGGATCTCACCAGGGCTACTGGTTGGTGGGCAATGTGTGATAGCAAGTAGGGTATTGGCCAGCGCTGAGGGTGCAGGCGGTAGGACCTTTTTCAGCGGTACCAGCGAGTTGCCGACCGCGGTACCGATTGAACTTTCATTGGTTGCGGGGTTGGCTCCGGGGAGTGAAGATGCTTTCTCGGCCTCATTATCTCCCGGGAGGAAGGATTCCCCAGTTGTCAGTTGTGCTGGATCATAATCGTCGTCGTCGTTTTGTTCGTCCTCGGCAGACGAGGTTGTGTAGTTGTAGAGAGACAGGGAGTTGAAGTTTAGTTGTTGCGCATGCGGTGATAGTGTAACGTTGGTTGTTGAGGAGGATGAAATGGATAACGCCGATGAAGCCGTAGAAGGAACCGGGTTGCCAAAGAAGTATGTACGGATTTGAGATTCTCGCACAGCCTTCATAAATGCAGCGTCGCGGTCAACGCATCCGCCAGACTTTGAGAGCTTCACGACCGAAATACGTTCGTCCGACGCTGCAGCAGCTGCACTCGATGACGGCTTATTATCGTAGTTCTTCATCATAAGACTGTACAGTCGTTCCGAGCCTATAACCAAAATTGTGGTAACTGAACCGCGTTAGCATCCATCCTCGATCCATCAACACCAGAGGGACAAGCATACTCGAAAACTCCGTTACAATATGGTTGATCATCTCCAAAGCCCCGGCGCGGCTCTGGCTCAAAATCCCCGGCGTATCAACAATTATGCCTGTTTCCCTCGCATCCTCATCCTCCGCCATCCTCCCCATAACCGACAATGCCAACCTCGACACAATAGGCCGAAACACCGTCCCCTCAGCCTCCAACGGATTGGACATCGGATAAAAATACACCAACGGCAACTTCACTGGCACCGCACTGGGCCCAGACATGGGACTACTCCCCCACCCTTCCTCAACATCTAGCATAGCGCGGAACGCCGTTGCCGTCACCGTCCCCGGAACACTCAGCATGCCCTCCGTCGGGTCCAGATTCACAACAATCGGCTCTCGCCCAACCTTCACCGCATACCCCGTCAGGACCTTCGACAGACTCGTCTTCCCCGCATCCTCGGGGCCGAGAATCAGAACACGCGGTCCGTCCTTCCCGCTCGCTTTCGCCTCAGCTCGTAGTCCCTCCAGTGCAAAATGCACATTCGCGTACTCTACCATTGGCGTCTCCTCGGCCGTGTATTCGCTCTGGCACCCTCCTGCGCCGAATCCACCCCGCCCACCAGCGGGCGTGGTCGTAGCGGTCATCCCATCCAGCCCCAAGACTGCATCCCCCGCACTGACTTCAAGTGTACACCCGTGCCATGTGTAGATTGCGGCTTTTGTGCCGGAGAACGTGTAAGTTTGCGATGGGGCGAGTTCGGTGCCAAAGAGCTCTGCGGTGCCTGTTAGAAGCTAGAAACCATTTCTCCCTTCGGATCAGTAACGTCCAGTCAATTAAGCTTAGGATAGGGTTCGCATGGAGTTTTTAGATTCCCCTATGAGGTAAAACGCTCACCTTTACTCGGACAGTAGTCTCAAAGGCTATTTCAAACCTCCACTCTGAGCCTGGGGTGAGGTTGATTTGGGATGGAGGTGCGGGAGCGAACTCCCTCTCCGCGGAGGGCTGCGTGAGCTCTAGACCCGGGAGAGACATTGCATTGCTGGCAAATGGGTAGGCGACAGTTAGATGGGATCCGACACCTTTTGAAAGAATCGCACAGAAGTGAGATGGTTGTGGAAGTATTATTCAAGCCTTTGAAGCTCAAACAAAGACGCCGATCCGAAGGGCTTGGCGATGACGGAGTTTTGCATGTTTGCATCACCTTCGGTCTGCACCCAGCCAACCACCAACCAACTACGCTCATATACTCGAAGGATACCTATATTTGTTTATTCATTTGATTGTATTGTCCGTAAATACCCTAATGATGAAATGTCGTCTCACTCCGGACAGGTACGTTCTCTTCGGCTAAATGGTGAAAAGGAAAAGGAAAATGGAATAAGGAAAGAGTAGGAAGGATTACAGAATGTGTATCAAATATCCAGGGTACAAGAGATCGCACATGCAAAGGAATGGAATGTTTCGATCTCCGGGACCACCAATTCTGGCAATCACTGCTCTTCTGGGAAGTGCAAATCTGACGACCAACGCGAAAATATTATAAAGGTGTTAAAGGGGCCATGAACATAGTACATCATTCTCGCCAGGAACTGTGCGTTACCAGAGTGGGCTTTATACAACTCCAGTCGAAGCTTCAACTCGGGTACGGGAGAGTGGAGGGGAAAGGTGAAGGGGAAAGGTGGATAATCCAGAACCAAGCGGCGAAAGGCAGTGATCAAATCGGGGGGAATCGGGGAATGGGCTCATGACATGGGTGTTCAATAAAAGCTGTCTGATGTATCCTCGAGCGGCGGCGGGACCAACTCAGGACCATGTTAATAGTGTAAAGGCGGGTAATCTAGAAGAAGTAAGGGATTGAGGCCCTGGAAAGCGCATGTTAGCGATGGTGATTCAACGCCGGAGAAACGGATTACTTACGCAAAGGCAAATGCCGCGGTGACACCGACCAAAGCACGGTTACGGACTCGCTCACGTTTCAGCTTCTCCTCAAGAACCTTCGCACGCTTCGTCCGTAATTGCTTGGTCTCCTCATCTTCCTCCTCACTAAGCTCGGCCTCGTCAGCACCACGCTTCTTGGCGGCTGCCGATGATTCCGCGGGTCCCTGAACGGCCTCCTTGACCATCTCCTTGGCCTGTGCAATCATCTCTTTGGTCTCTTCGGCGGAAGGAGCCTCTGGCAAAGAAATGGGCATTTCGACAGAGATAGTGGTTTGAGCCGTTTGGACACCAGTTTCTTCAGTAGCGTCGGACTTGATATCAATCTTGACCTTATCTTCCTCGTCCTGCTCTGGGGCAGCATTTCTCTTCGTCTTCGCAGTCGTCTTCTTTCCCTTGACAGGCGAGACCTCCAACTCTTCCCTGATTTCTTCAACACTAGGCAAAACTTCTCCATTTACTTCACCATCCGCATTTGAAACTGTGTCATCCAGGGCACTCTGAAGCGTCGCATTAGCCTCGTTAGTGGCGGCTGTGGCGGCCTCCTTCTGTGCTTTAGTCTGCCTAGTCTTGCGCGGCGTGCCGGCCTTTTTGCTAGGGGATGCGGATCGACGACTTCTCGAGCGAGATGAAGGGACGAGCGCCTCTGGGGCTTGGATTGGTGGCAGATCGAATTTGGGCGGAGGCGTGATCTGCTTCTTTGCGCTAGATGGGCTCTGGATAATATCCGCGGGATCAAGCAGGGCGCGCACCCAATCGTACATTTTGTATTCCGCCGCCAGCTCGAGTGCTATTCGGAAGCCAGTTAGAATGGCAAACAAAGACGACGGGATGCATCAATCCAGACTGACTCACCTAGTACTGGAGAAATCCAAACATTTCCGGCGATTTCATCTTCACTAGTTTCCTCCCGCGCCTTGAGATATTCGCGTTCCGATCGCTCTTCTTCCAGCTTGGCCCAAGGGAAAGCAATTTTAAACATCCCAGTCGCACTCACAAAACCATCTTTGCTCCGTCGCTATAAGCAAGCAAGCATGTCCAGTCAGTTTCCACTTCGCATAAGCCCAGGTCACGCGATCCGTATCCACTTACCATCAAAAAATATGTCTCTGGATGTTGTTGGGGAGAGTGTGACGGGAAAATTTCAGACCCCTTCAAATCCTTAGGCAGAGGTGCGCGCAAATGAGCATACTCAAATGGCCCAAGGTTTTCCGGCTTAGTCGCATTTGAGGTGCCAATCTGGGTGGGCTTCACGGCAAGATTGGTCTTTCCCAATCGGCGGCGCGTGAGCAGTTCTTCATCTAATAAGAAAAAGAAAAATCGAACGTTAGTCGCAAAACACTCAAAAGCTCTGGTTCAAACCGATGAGGGGTGCGAGTTCTCAACCCGCGTTCCCAATGAGCGACGACTTACAGGCAGGTGCCGCGTCGGGAATGACGAGCGGGTTGTTCTTCTTTGGCAGCGAGCGCACCATGATGAATGTCTTGCCTCAACGATGAGAAATGGAAGACAAACTCGCGGGGAATCGAGTTATCGTTGTGAGGGTAGTGGGAAACTGATTGCGACGCCGGGACGTCGGCCACGTTGCAGGCGCGTCTTTGTCCGGAAAAGGTTCAAGGTTGGATAAGACGTCACCGACCAAAGCTCCCGAAAGCGCAAGAGTAAATCTGACGCGATCTCTTGAGGCGGTAAAAGCAAGTATGAGACACGATCGCTCAAATGTGCGACAGACCAAAAGTCGATAAACGACAGGAATCGATAGGAGGGTCGATAAAGTAGGGGAGGAAAATAATGAATCAAATGGATAGACGTTAGCCCTCATCCGGACGGGGCACTCACCTCTGCGCGAGACATTACCATACCTTTCGACCCCTCGTATTATGCTAATACCCCAAAAACGAGCTACGACCGCATTCTCCAATCATAAATTCCCAACTTTCAAATCGACTTACCTTAAAAGAACAGGATCAGCGACTACGGAACCATCCCCCGGTATCCGGTTTTACACAAACACTGTATTTCTGCCTTGCGGCCTGACAGAACCGGCAGCTAGGCCTTAACCTGTTTCAACCAGAGGCGCTTCCCCATCAACACAATATCCAATATTGTGGGAGAACGGGCTATTCTAAATCCTACTGTTCCATGGTAGACGAACTTGGAGAGAGCAAGCAATCTATGGGATTAGTTACTTGTAGCTTCGCCCGCGCCAACTCTAGAAAGAGCCTATTTCCTGCACCACATCACGGACAACCACGAGAAAAACGGACATCTCCTTCAAACACTGAAGGCTTATCTCATATAAACCCGATGTGATTATGCTTTGTACACTGCTGCTGCACCGAGCATGCACTCACTGTCCATGCACCGTCCGGCCGGAGATGACATGGCAGTTGACAGTTGGCCGACAGTGGTTGACAGCACAGGCGGAGGAGTTCGCGACCAGCGCGTTCGCAACTTCGCACCATGGAAAGGAGCTCCCGCGCTAACCCCGATCAAGAATTTCTGCCTGGGGCCCTAATTTTCGCCTCCAACTATATCGACCTTCTTCCTTGTCAACAACATTCCATCACCCATTGCTAAACCCACGCGCATGTATCTTTTACTGAGTCAGAGGTGATGACCGTCTCCAGCGGCTTCAGAACAGTTTCAACCAGGCATTGTATTAGTCACTTCAATGGGTAATCCTCACGAACACCCTCACGAACACCCGCAGCCAGGCAGCTCGAAGCAAAAGCACTCTCTTTTTAGCAGTTATCTTGGACGGGGAACCTAGGGCATCAATCACAGCAGGTTCTTTCTCAATCCGTGGATACAGTTGCTCCGTATACATAGCGCTATGGAATTTTCCGCTACTGCGGACCTCGTTGAGCGGCTCTGGCTGATGCTCTTCACCGAGCCAATTCTATTCCTCTTATCCTTAGAAATGGCGTTTGTATTCTAATCCTCTTTGTGAACTTTAGAGCATATCCCGTGGTCTATCACGCAATACATGGCTGGTCTGCAGGTATAGCAGGTCTTTCATTTCTAGGAATTTGTTTTGAGATGGCCATTGCTACCCTGCTTTCTCCGTAGCTGAACCGTATCCAACGCATTTACACCAGACGGTTAGGTGGCCCATACCCAGAGACATGCCTACCCTATCTCATTGTGATTTCATGGCTGATTCCCTTAAGTCTATTCTGGTTCGGTTGGACTACAACTCCCCCAAATCATTGAAGTTCCGGGATTCCCATTTAGATTTCGCATCATTTTCATATTTCTTGGAGTCACGTCCTATCTCACCGACTGCTACGGATCCTTTGACGCCAGTGCACTGGCAGTAAGTGCAGGGTTGCATTCGATATTCGGTGCCGCTTTACCTCTTTTTGCTAAAGATATGTATCTATCCCTGGGAGTTCCATGGCAGTCGTGTCACTTCCCGGGTATTTTATCGTTTTGGGCCGTGAATTAGGGCACATAGTAAATATCATCTTACGACTCAGAAGCATAACGGATGAGGGCTACAGTATGGGGCTAGTATAAGACTAAAGCATTCATTACTGGTCGCAAATAATAATTTAAGATATGTATCAGAATATATTTGCCCCTATATGTTACCAAATTGTCAGAGATATATATTTTCGCTTTCGCTTAGCTGGCATGCGTTTCGGGCCGTCACAGCTCATTTCGTAACCATAATTCCCAACTAGCCAGAGATGTTTGAGCAGATCTGTCAAAGGACATCTATAAAGACAATGAGTAAGAGCTACAGTACCTTCAAATCCAATTAACAGTTCCAGACTTCTGGTGGAGTTGTTGTTGACATACAGCGATCACTCCATAGAAAGGAGCTGGTGCACTAGTCCCAAACGGGAATCCCCTCAGTTAGCCTGTCTCTCCACCGCTACATCAACAAAGCTTCGTCTTCACCAAAGACGTTTTTAGAACCTTCCCTCCTCCTCTTCCTCTTTAACAGAACTCTCGCTATCCAACTAACTTCCCCATTCTGCTCACATATCATTACTAAATACTCGAAGCGGAGAATTCCTATCTTAACAGCCTTCTTCTCTACTTACTTACTTCCCGTCCCCAATTGTCGGTGACACCTACCCCGCCATATCAATTCAAAATCTCAGCACAATGGCCGACCACGAAGATGATCTTGCCGCCTCTAAGACTGAGGGTTTCAAGCTTGGTGAGAAGAAGACAATTGCCGAATACAACGAACTTGGTACGTGATACTCGCCCTCATCTATGTCCACTTCAACCTGCATGCCCCTCGTGGGGTTCGCCCCTTACCTACTACACCCACAGGCCCAACACATCTCTCAGCTCTCCCCGTACTATTTTCCACATTTCAATGATAAATGAACACAATCAACTCAATTATATGCTCTGCAACTAATAACTCTAAAAAAAAACAGACAAGCACGATGAATCCCTAAACCGCTGGAAAGCCTCCCTCGGTCTCAACGCCGGCGAGCCGATTGGCGACCCCAAGGACCCCAGAACATGCATCATCAAGTCCCTCGCCCTTGAGGTCGAAGGTCGCCCCGACGTCGTGATCGATGTCTCTGCCCAAGGCGCAGTTGACAAGCTGAAGGACCAGCCCTTCAGGATCAAGGAGGGTGCCCACTTCCGCATCAAGGTGACCTTCGAGGTCCACCACGACGTCCTGAGCGGCCTGAAATACATACAGGCTGTCAAGCGCAAGGGTGTCCGTGTTAGCAAGGACGAGGAGATGCTTGTGAGCCCCATACCCTCCCCGGAGGAATGAGATTTGTATACCGTGCTAACTTGTGCCAGGGAAGCTTTGCCCCGTGCACCACGGAAAAGCGCTTATACGAGAAGAAGTGTGAGTTTGAGTCTGGCCCTCTTATAAGGGGTTCTTTTATTATTATGACTATCACTAACGGCATTTGCCATTTACAGTCCAAGAAGAGGAGGCACCCTCGGGTATGCTCTACCGCGGCCACTACAACGCAGAGTCCAAATTCATCGACGATGACAATAAAACCCATCTTCACTTCGAGTGGTCCTTCGATATCGCGAAGGACTGGTAATTCTGACAGTTTCCTTGGCGGTAGCGTACATACATATAACGAACAGCATATATTCTTCCCAATCTATGAGCAAGCGTTGAAACAAGTATCTTCTTGGAAATTATCCAGGTTTTGTTGGAGACGAGACGAGTGTCCGTCCCGGCGTCAGGGTGGCTGGTATGGTGGTAACTAGGATGGAAACCAAACCACATTGTGTTCGATTAAGTTGAAATGGCCCAGTCCCTTACGAAACTAAATACATGCGTCTCTCTTTAATGCACGTACAGACCACACTACTTCTCTATAAATGAATTTGGTTTACTAGACTCCAAAAAAATATGTGCCGCTTAAATGAGGAAAGCAAGAAATAGCGAAAAACCCACAAAATGGCCCGGGAATATATGACACGGAAAGAGTAAAAAAGGGTATCACAGAAAGTAGTCGATCACAGGGCCCTGGCCGTCCTTGCTTTGCTGCGCCTGCTGTTCCCCGCGGTGGATATCGTTTTCAGGTGCAGCATCAAATATATTGAAAAACCTCTCGCCAGTATCGCTAACCTCAAGCACACTGGCCAGATTGCCACATCGGTAGCAGTAGTTTGGCGCGCTCCAGACCGTACTTAGCCGATCATCATAGAGAACCTGGTACCCCTCCTGACAGAGCTGGTGCGCTCGCAGGATATGTGACATGCTATTGACCTCGAGGAATTTCCGAACGACCTGCGCTCCGAATGTATACCCCGCGCCTCGAGGTGACAGAGAGAATTCATCGCGTTCTGTATCCGGATCTGACCAGACGAGGTCTGCCATAGGGCCCTCGTGTGGGATTTCGCGAAACCGGTCGATGATTTTGATTTGGTCTATTGAATGGATGGAGGGGGAGAGGCCGCCGTGCACGCAAAAGATCTGATCGTTGATTACCACGCTAAGCGTGAGGAAGTCGAACATGTCTGTGAAATAGTGCCAGACGTTGGCATTGCCGTATTTTCGAGCGCATTCGGTGTAGAAGCCGTAGGACTGGGTGACGCCCCGCGATTCGTGGTTCCCGCGGATAAGGTGGACGCGCTGTGGATAACGGAGCTTGAGACAGACGAGGAGAGATATTGTTTCGACGCTGAAAAGACCTCGGTCGACATAGTCGCCTGGAGAATGAAGTCGGCTGGTTAGGGTAGTTGCGCGCAGCAGCAGGGGCAGGGGGAAGTGTACGAACCAAGGAACAAATAATTTGTATTGGGACAAAATCCCCCAATTTTGAAAATCTCTATCATATCAAAGAATTGCCCGTGAATGTCTCCCACTACCGTGACGGGTGCTGCAATGTGAACCACATTGCTCTCTTTCATCAAGAGTTCTTTGGCCTTGGAGCATATCGCCTCGATTACCGAGTCTGCTAACAATTCTTTTCTATACAACCTCTCAATGCACTCGTCCAGATCGATACTAGCTATCGGAAATATCAGCAACAACACCAATTCCGTGGGTCGCGTTATAGACTTACCCGGTAGGCCAGGCATCGTGAAGAAACGACACTAAAAGCCACACAAGTAATGGTGGAGGACAACAAAGACGTGGGCAGCTGAAGAGACGAGAACCGCGCCACCAATATGCATGTATTATGAAAAAGGTATCAAGGACATGCACGGAGATTTGGAGGTTTAGAAACGAATGCTGTGCGAGATTGCTGGGGAGAGGGTACGACTGTCTTGAAACTGCCCACAGTAGCTCTCATCATGACCAAGGGACTGGAGGAGCTGTGGGGTGAGTAAGCACCGAGGACGGAACTCGTATCATGCGCCAGGCGAACTTGGGAAATGTGCGGAGGAAAGGACAACGAGTATCTTTATCAATTAAGCTCCGTTGGTGCCTGAGCTTTGGCCATTGTCAAAGACTCGCGGCCAGAAATGCGGAGGCTCAATCGAGGAACCGGAACCGCATCGCTTATTCTGCCGAAATTTACCGCCCGGTCCGTGACCGTCAACGAATACTACAAGGTTGCGAGTGATGGGTACAGAATGTCTATATTTTGGTTGTATATAGGATGTAGGTAGGTAGCTCTATATTGGAGAATATACACCATTACAAGGCACCGAGACGTATTAAGCCAGAAGTTGTCGAGAGGCTTGCTCGCGCTCATCCGAGTCTGTGCCCTCTTCTTCGTCGGTTTCGTACTCTTCAGATGACCCCTCCTCATCTTCCTCTTCGGAGTCTGTCACCTCTTCATACTCAGTCTCTTCCTCAGTCTCCTCTTCTTCAGACTCAGGCTCGTCAAGCCATTGGTCAAGGGTCTTGCTCTTAGGAACAGGTGCTGCTCCTTTCACGCGACTTGCTTGAGCTTTGTTCGAAGCAGCTGCAATAGCCTCATGCTCTTTGAGCGCTCTGTCAAGTTGTTCACCTGCAGTACCAGCCCCTGCCGCTGGCTTGTCGAATTTAACCTCAGATTCACGAAGCTGCGGGTCAGGCTCCTGTCCGGCTTCGACCCAGTTTGGTAGATTTTCGTACCCTCGAAGGCCATGGATGCCAACATCCGACCCCAAGATAAGAGTTGAGGTGCCAATAAGTAAATCCTTTCGTGTCTCGGATGGACTGGCGGAATGCGGAGCCGGTTTCGGAGCAAGAAGAAGAAGATTTGCGATTTGAGTTGACGACGGCGTAGAAAGAAGGGCCTTGTACAGGCGAGCCCTGTCCCGAAGGTCGTAAGACGTGTCGTACCTTGCCAGGAGAAGTATGTAGCGCCAGAGAAGAGACATCGTATCTTCTTCCTCAGGCTCATTCTGTTTCTCTTCAGCGCCATTTGGCTTATTCTGCTCTGCGTTGTCAACGTCGCTCCACTCATTATTAAACTGAGGCTGGGCCTCCGGTTCCCTTTCGGTTTCCTCCTTGGGAGGATTTCGTAAAATATGATGGAGATAAACTTTAGCTCCCAAAAGAAGGATCTGTTGCTTTACGGTTTCCGACTCGTCCGAAAAGTTTTGCACTAAAACGCGTAGGACGTCTGGAGCAAAATTCCTGTCAGGCTCAAGACCGGCATATTCTCCAACCAGCCACACAATAGTTGCTCTCGCATCGGGGTTTGCTGTTAGCCCGAGATGTTTTACTAATTGAATGACGGTTTGCTCATGCGAGCCCGGATCATGTTGGATAAGGTGTCGAATGACAGTCAGCGACTCTGCCACAAGATTGTCATCAAGGCTTGTAATTTGATGAAGCAGGATACGTAGACATTTATCAGCCGTGCTGGGATCACCTTGTGCACAGCGACCCAATGCGCGTACGCTCTCGCGCACCAAGTCTGGATCGGCACCCTGGGCAAAATGTTCGAGCTCACTGATGATCACACTCTTGAAATGGTCACCGCAGTGCGGAAAGAGTATCGTTAGGGCTTCGAGCTTGAGTCGCCAGATGTGGGAAGGGTCCCGTGCGTGCACCAGAAAATGCGAGATATATTTTGTGAATGGTCTTGGATACCTTAAAGCGACGACAACAATGTTGTATAATGCAATTAGCTGCATATCCTGAGGGCTCCGAAGCAGGGCGACCAAGGGACCGACAGCATCAGCAAGATATTCCGTCGGCGCAAGGTAGAGAAAGCACCGGACAACAGCAACAATGACCGCGGCGTTGCGGCTTTGCAAAAGCAATTTGCATGACCGCAGAAATAGTTCGAGGTCTGGGTCGAAAATTGGAACTTCGTACGTGTCCGTGTCGTCCTGATTAGCATCATTGTCGTTATCATCGTCGTAGAACCCTTTTGATTTTTCTGGGCCGCTTTGCACTTTTCGAGTCTTCAAGGGAAAGCACCTCCGAGCGTAGAAAGTCAGCAAACGCATAGTTGCTAACTGACTCCATTCGTCCATATCCACAAGTTTCTTGACTAAACTCCGATAATGCTTATGGATCAGATCGATCCTTTCAGGACAAACTTCCAAGAATGCAGAGACCGCTGGACCAGCAACAAAGTATTGACTATCACCAAGCAATGTCGATATATAGCCGATGAGCTGCGGCTGGGTGCTGGGATCCAGCCTGTAGCACTTCGGGATAGCAAGCGCAGCTGTTTTCCGGACATGTGGGCTCATATCGCCGCAGCCCCGTTTGATCGCTAGCGACACGATCTGGTTGATAACCGGCACTCTAATGCTAGCCATCGTGCGGAGCGCCATGGCCCGTGCCTGAGGGTTCTGGTCCGTGAGGGATTTCTGGATCGCATTGATAGATAAAAGAGCGAGATCTGGCTCGGCCTCCGCATGGTGAACGAGATAAATATAGACCAACTTCTTGACCTCGAGATTCGCACTTTGGACGTTTTTCACGACGGCGGAGAAAAAAGGAAGGGAGGGTTCAGAACGGTACATGAGCTATCACAGGTTAGCGCCGGTATGAGGTTTCCGGTAGAGACAATTCCGCACAGAGATGATTCGTCGCAAACCGTCCAAAACGTCACGGTCACTGCGAGAGTCCAGAAGTTTCTTGATGTGAGAGACTCCAATATCGCGGGAAGATGTGCCAATACCGGTTCCTCGAGACATAGACGCCGACTGGGCTGCTTCGAGGGTGAGCTCTCGAGCTGTTTACACGAAGCGTTAGTCGTGTGCCTTTAGGCGGCTCCCCCCGCGAAGGGTGCGCTCGATAAACATACCTGTTTCCAGCATCGAAGAGATTCTGGAGATCGTCTCCATTTTAGACCTCGAGCCTCGGCGGAGGCAATGGTACAGCGCGGCGTGTATGCAGGCGTTGAGCTGGTGAAGTGGGGAGTTGGCGGAAGAGGGCCGCGGGCTGTCGGTGACGACTGACGAAAAGCTCTCGCTTCATTCGACCAGGCTGTTGCATCACCCAAGCACAACTTCACTTTAACCACACCGACGAAGGAACAACAAAAGAAAACGACACAAACAAGATTGTTTGATGATGTGATACCACGTGAAATTTAGTTTTCGCTAGGAAGTATCAGAACAGCGAAACTGGCAGACATATGGCGCCTGTACGGCGCGTCATCAGTGCTCAATGGGCCACTGATTTCCTGCAATATATACTCGACCAGGACCGAAGTTCCATCGTACTCATTGTATGTGCGGGACGAGATTCGTTTCTCGAACAGCTGTTAGCTGCCATACATCTTCAGACACCAGCGGGCGCCGGTCATCGCCGGTTGTTGACTAAAACTCTCGGCCTGCTGTCCTCGTCCCGCAACATCAGGACGGTGTTTTGCCCGACATTGGAGCATCTCAGGGCATACATTTCGACCGGCGTTGAAGGCCGCTTACCAGGGGTAGAGAATATATCAAAGTCGCAACCTTTGCTGGCCATTCTAAACCCGTTAAATTTACATCTTTCTACTAGGGAATTTTCCGCCCAAGGACTGTCTAGGACACTTGCCAATGCCGTGGAAGTCTCTTCGAGAGCGAATATGGACATTATGCTGTGTGAATGCCGGGATGCCCTAGACCCAAACAGCTCCGAACTCGGTGAAGCGCAGTGGTACGTAGATGTGCCGTTGCTTAGCACCTCTTTACGTGCTGGGGCCGAGGGCAGCTACTGGAATGGACGCACTGTGCCCGTCAAACGAATAGTACAGCGATGGTTCCAATTTACAGACTGAGTATCTGAGTTGATCATATCATGGCCTCATGCAAAACGGAACGCAAAGATACAAATAACTCCAAAAAAAGAAGCGTGAGAAGAAAACCTGGGTATCCTCAACTTGTCCCTAACTCCGACAATAAGTGACCAAAGCCGCATGTTATAAACTCTTCTCCATCTCTGTGATGTAAAGCTTGATATGGGACTCGAGCTTGAGATATTCATCATGTGCACTCTGGACCTCGCTTTCGATATTTTCTTTCAAGTCGGCCATCTGCGGAGACGTTAGTGTAATCCAGGATGGTATATTTGATACACGGGGCTACCTTTTTCTCAGTTTGCTCGATCCTGATCCTCCTTCGCTCCATGTCGCGCTGTTTCTCTGCTCGCTCTTCCCGGAGCTCTTTCTGCACCTCCCGAAGCTCCTCCATCCGCTGCTGGGCCACCTCCGCCTTTTCACGTGCATTGTTTCGTAACGCTTCAATCCTTTCATTCCACCGGGATAGCTGCCGCTGTAGCAGTCCTTCCGTCTGCTCGACTTCCCTAACATTGTTGCCCCTTTCCGAAATAGCTTCCTTATTTCTCAAAGCGCGAAGCTCTTCGTCGTCCTCTTTATGTAGCTCCACAGAAACATCCTCAAGGAGCTTGACACATGCTTGCACGTCATTGCTGACAACTGTGAATGTGTCTGACGAGGTCTGCAACGCCCGGGCTCGTTTCTCCATGGCATCAATCTGGGCTTTCTCCCGTAGAAGGTTATCCGACAATTCGGTGAGCGTGGACTGAAGGCTTGCGGGGCTTTCCATCACGTATGGCCGCAGCTTATCGACCTCTTGTCGGGTTTTCACCGTCCTCTCCATCTTCTCTTTTAATTTAGTTTGCTGCCTTCCCTTCTCAACTTTGACTCGTTCTAAGGTTTCAGCGACCTGCTCTTGGCCAATGCCTAGCTGCCGTAAGCGAGCCTTGAGTTCATCGTTTCGTCTCATCTTCTCCTTAACCTCCGATTCGTTGGCCTTGAGGCTTCGGCGCATCTCTTCAAGTCGTTGTTCCATATCCTGATTCTCCCCATAGAGAGTATCAATTCGTTGTTTCGTCTTTTCTGTCTTGTTGAAGTGTTCGTCGATAACGGCTGTCTGCGACTCTCGGAATCTGACAAAGTTAATGAGATACGAGAATATCTTGACGAGGCGATCGTGAGTAGGCTTCGTCAGATCAGTGAACGTAAAGTCATTTACACCGCACTATGAGGCAAATTCGTTAGGATTTATAATTTTCGGCCAGAGAAAATAGTCAAGCATACCTCCAACATCAATCTCCTCAAATTAGCAAAGAACCCCATCAAGTTCCGTGTATCCGTAGGCACAATATCCGGGAAATCGCCGCAGACATCGTCCGCCGCAGCGCGCATCGCCGGCTCGACAGTATCGCGAGTAGTGTTCATAAGAAGTTCTGCAAACCATTCCAGCACCATTTGGACCTGCTGCGGATTTGGCTTGATCAGGTCGGCAGCCGTAAATGGAATGCCAATATCATTAATACAGCCTGCAATCTCTTTATCCGGCTGAGATTTGATGTCAGCAGGTGGTACGATGGAAAGTCATAATAGGGATGTTGAGAACGCACCAGGCGCATCAAAGCATCGTTTTCATCCTCCTTCTTGCGGCCCCGACCGTGCTGCTGGGAGCCGTGGAATTGTTGGCTCATGCGATTGTTGTACGCCATTATGGTCTGTAGTATTCGATATATATTCTATCCCCAAGCTAGCGGGGAAAGAAGGAAGCGAAAAGGTGAGCTTGCTGCGGAGAAAAAGCGATCGGGCTGATTGTTTACACGGGTGATGCTTGCACAGCAACCTTGGTACAAAAGCGGCCTAGCGGCTTTCAGGAGGGGCTAGGTTGCAAACAATGCAAATTCTCCGCGGTGCTCTTTTTTGATGACTCTTCACGAGCTTTAATCCGCGGCTACGTTTCTTTTGCGCAAGAAGGAAAAGACCTCAGCTAAAAAGGAACCCTCAATCACCCAGGGGACCCCTATATTACCGTTAGACACAATGGCAGCCGCCAACCCCCAAACGACCAAACGTTCTGAGCCATTCGAGTAAGTACTTCGGACCGTTCTGTTCGACTTCCTGTGCTCATCGTGTGTTCTTAGCATTGTCGCGACGTACAATGACCTGCTTCATTCGGATCCCGATTTGACGATGCCAATTGCAGCTATCGAAGCTTTAGTACTCCTCCTCACACACTCCCCGTCGTCCACGATATCAGAAACACTCGACCTTCTTGAGAAGTCCACCACGCATTTGAAGAACTCCATCCCTAACCCTATTGGTCTCTCCGCCGGTACCGATTTATTCCAGCGCTATTTGATTACGACTCTACAAAGACCAGGACAGCTGGGGCCAGCGGGCGATTTTAATGCTATTAGGGCACACCTTCTTTCCAACAGCCGGCTGTTCATTCGACGTGCAAAGGAAAGCCGAGATAAGATTGCTGCCTTCGGGAGGGGCTTTGTTCGTGACGGGAGTACAGTATTGACCAATGGTGGGTCTAGAGTTGTCGCTTCGTTGTTGCAGCAGGCTGCCGACGAAAAGGGTGGACCATCAGCAGTTCGATTCAAGGTGATATACGTTCTTTCGTCGCCAAAGGGGGATATTGAGAATCCCACCGCGGAACCGGAGGGAATGGAGACGGTGCGTGCTCTTCGGGCAAAGGGCGTTCCGGTTGCTACTATTCCAGAGTCAGCTGTGGCGTACTCACTTGGAAAGGCGGATGTGGTCATCGTGGGCGCGGAGGGTGTTGTGGAGAATGGCGGCATCGTATCGCGAATGGGCACCTACCAGATTGGTCTGCTTGCTAAAGCGATGGGAAAACCGTTTTATGTTGTTGCCGAAAGCCACAAGTTTGTCCGAGTCTACCCGCTTGGACAATATGACCTACCGATTGAACAACGCGTTATTGACTACAAGACGCAAGAAGATGTCGATACTGCCAAGCAACAGAAGAATCCGGCGGACCCTTCAAGTACGCCGCTAGGATCGAACTCCGAGTTCGACCCTGAGTTTGTTGATTTCACGCCGCCACACTTGATTTCTGCCTTGATCACCGACAGCGGAGTGTTAACACCGAGTGCTGTTAGTGAAGAATTGATCAAAATATGGTTCTAATATCTTTTTTTTATGCAAATCCCGAGCGGATATGATGTCGGCTGGCGCGTGATTAGGTGATTCGCCAAATTGGCCACGATATTTTGGGCCTTGAGGTGTCCTATGTGTATATGACAATCTCATCAATCCTAGACGGGAAGCAGCGCGCCCATTTCCGTCAAGCCACATCTAGTCATCATATGCAAAGCACAGAGAACTTCCGCTCCCACCAAAGCGAGTATACAAGTTTATACTTCTATGACTCCCTCTTGGGTACATATGACCAGTCGTTCCGGAGCCTCCAGAAGTACTAGAGGCTGTTTTGATGCTGGTGCGCACAACGTACGAGCTACGATTTATGCATCATATAACATGTCATCCTATTGGCACAATCAATAGAAATGGAACAAAACACGAGGAATATTGCATAACCGAAGGATGCCTCAAGCGCAATACTATCACGAAAGATTTCTTTTCACATATCCCATGTTAGTCATGTCATAGATCTGCACCGCAAATCTTCTCATCCAAGCCGTAATCATTAATCGTCATTCATCGAGTCATTTTTTCCGTTCATCATAACGCCATCCGTAATCCCAATTCCTGCTTCAAGAGGCCCCTTAAGTTCAAGGTCCAAACCAATAACCCGAGTAGTCGAAGATGCTAGGACGTAATGGTGACAGGCCTTTGAAGAAAGGATCTTCCCAGGGTGACCAGTTTATCCAGATGCCAATATTTCAGATTGTTTCCAGGCAAGTGGGCGTGTGCTATTTCGGGAGCCACTGTACTCCTGTCATTCCATTTCATTTCCTTTTCCATGACCCGTGTTCACTCCACATTTAGCACTTTGTTCAATCCGCGATCCGCTTGAGAAGCAGATTTTGAATCTCATGTAGTTGTGCTTGCATGGAAGCAAATGCATACAGGAGGAGGTAGCCAAACGCTACGAAGAGCCAGAGGGCGGCCATCTTCGAGTATGTTGTATGGAGTTAAGACCAAAATAGTAGGAATAGGACTTGTCTCGAGCTGAGAAGAGTAAGAATTTGATATTGTATTGAGTAGTTTTTGTTCCCCGAAATCAGATACGGTGTGGGGATACCTACTCAACACCCGTCAACCGAAGGTGGGAAGGTCAGAGTTATATGGGATTGATCGGTCACAAGCATTAGCTGTTCAGGCCGACTTACGGGCCCGACAAACGAAATCTTTCGTCAAACTCGAATACCGGTCAGGTCGGACTTCTTTATTCGGTAGCAAAAGAAGACCAGAGGGCAGAAGCCGCCCAAGTGTTCATGCACCCCAGCTGTCAAAGTTTATAGAAGCGGGGTGCCGCCGTTGTACGTATTTGGAGGGCACATGGGAGCCTACCTTTCCTTCCAACCCAAAATAGAGGGGCTTTTCTTCAAACCACGGCTCCAATGATGATCATCTTCAGGCCGGTGGCTTGAAGCGGAATCTTGTCACGCGCGGAACTTCGACTTTGATGATGCCGTTGGGACGGGAGTGGCGAGTGATCACCGGGTCTGGACTGGGGTCTTCTTTCTTTGTTTTCCGGATACGCTTTGGAGAGTCTGGTCACGCTGTCGGTGGAAGAGCCGTTTTTGTTCAGCCCCCATAAATGGAGTTGGAGTAATTACTGCCGTTCTTCCTCGGGGCCGTTGGACATGTCTCGGACTGAGAAGGCAATAATACAGTGGTGTGATATAGATCTGGCCGTTGTGACATGTAGTGACACCAAAAGAAGACTTGAGGTTTCTGGTTCTCTGACCCAATTCCAACCATTTTCTTTGCATGCAATCAGCCATCGAGGCCCTCATCACGAGTCTGTTCTTTCTTTGACTGGGGCATACTGGTACACGTGATGTCATCCGTCCCCCTCCATCCGATGACACGAAGATGCAGCGGACGAACCCGGCATCGCATCTCGCTCAGTTCGCGAGTCCAAGTTGCGGTAGTAATCAAACCCCATCGCAGATACGCCTGTACTGTCAACACGCTGGAGAGCGAGAGGTAACTATACATCCGTATCCACGGACCTAGTCTCACGCGGAATCATAGCCACCTTCTGGGGCGTATACACGCAAGCAGTATCCCGGAGACCCCGCTCGGCTTCGGTCTCATCATTCTCCCCCATTTCGCTCCGTTGTATCGGGGATTCTCTGGTCTTCAAACTTCTTCCGCGTTTCTTTAAGTCACAAAAAAAAGTTCAGGAAGCCCCTCGAAGATTACTCCTCCAGGCTAGACTCTAATTGCGTGAACCCAGTCCTGCCCCCACATTACACTACACGACATTTCATTCCAGACGATGGGTGCAGATTCATTGATAACCACACTGCGTTCCGACCAACCCGAGCTCTATGTCGGATCTCAGCACCACAACCACAACCACCATAGACAGAAAGACTCGCTCGGTGAGCACGCAACCGGATCCCATACCGATAGTCGCGAGCCCTGGTCTATAAGGGGACTCCTAAGCCGGCGACTAAGCCGGCGATATCGGGTTCTCGAACGAGAGCCAAACAGGCTCCGGAAGCGTTCTTCAACGACCCAATAGACGGTGCGCACGAGATCAAAAGATACCCGACAATCATCCGATTGAACCACCTATTTCTCTTTCCATATAAACTCTTGTACATCAATTTCTCTGTCGTTCAACTCAGACGCCGCCACCTTTGGTCTTCTTGCTTCCCCGGGTCGGCGCTGGAAGAGTGGCACTGCGAGTCCGTGTCTTTGGCATTGATTGTTGGCTTTTGGGCGGCTTTGTGTTTAACTATGTTTCTATTCTTACCAATGCAGACCCTTTTTGCGAGTCAGCATTTACAATCGGTCTGAAACAGCGGCTGTATCAGTTATCAGTTTAGCCGTTACTATGATGTCCCATCCCTCTCCACATGTTTCTCCAGATGGTGCAGAATTTTGGTTCATAGATGCAATTGTTATGTGGAATAACAGTGCAGGTACATTTGGAGGTTGGCCAACATTGTCGTATTTAGCCATTAGCACACCTCAACTCATCGCGGTAGACAAGTAATAGTTCTTGACATGATTCACATGAGTATTTTAGAGGCATTGTTCGAAGCCCCATAAATGGAATCAGAAGTCAGTGCCTCCACCTGCGTCCTGGCAAACTCAACCGGGCGAAGAACCCATGAATGAAACCGTGCGAGCGAAAGAAGTAAAAAAGAAAAATGCACCCCGACGACGGTGACAGGCAGGTAGCAGTAGTTAAGAGCTAATCTGGTTTGCAGTATTGCAGCGTCGTGCTTGATGTAGTCAGTACCCCTTCGTTGTACAGAGAGTATACCAGTCACAAAGCAGCGAGGAGTGACTCCTGCCAACGCAAATCAGACGTGGTGCCCTACAACCGCAGCCCCGAGCCCTTCGCTTCTGCAGGCCCATATCTGGCGAATTAATGGCACTTGAGCAAAAAATACAATACAATAAAATGAAAATACTGACGTAATTGACTACTTGTAACTTCAGGTTTTGTGAGAGGAGTTGAAATGGACTGCATGCATAAGTATTGGCGTTCGCTTAGTAGATGTAATCTTCGTAAGGATATCGCCAAATCGCCAAACCCACACACAAAGAAGCCCAGCCAGCCAAAAGAAAAATTAACTCAAGAGGGTCTTGATGGAAATCTCTTGGAATCGTGTAAGATCTTACTTGTATTATCAGCACCTGCATCTCCTTGCCACCAGATCCATTAGTAGTTAGTACTATGTAGTCTTTGGCCTAGGGCATGACCTTGATGCAGCCTTCTTGAGAACCCGAACATCCCCCCACCAATAGATGCAAGATAAAATGACAGTTAGTTCTTTACATCGAGGAAGGATCTTCAACGAGGGAAAGATGGGATTGTATTTGTGGGGTTGTCAGCACGCTGATGCCCAGAGTGTTTGCTATAGGCGTGTCAGTATCGCTCGGTTTCCTCCGTAGCCTGACTCTGACGACATGGAGAAAAGCGTTGACACAACGACCTCAAACAATGATGACATTAATAGTGAAGATAAGCGATTCAGAAATCAGCAAGGCGTCAAATGGGTCATGGCCGTCCTGCTTATTATTAGCCCACTGAATGCATTTGAATGCCGCCTGGATGAAGGGCGGAAAAATTGGCTGTCCCCATATGCAGTGATCGTTAATGCGGTGTACGACTAGTATGCCCCAAGAAAGCCCATGTAGTACTAGTACGGCGGAGCAGAGTATTATACTGTAGTCAGCAGTCGTCGGTTCTGTTGGTACGCATTCCTGTACTCTGCTCTTTTCTCCTTCCAGTTCTCCCTGCAATTCGACGTATCTACCTCGTGCTGCAATTAGCCTCGTCCCCGATCGCCCAATCTCCCTGATACGGCGACGAAGTGTGGCTCCGAGTCTGATGAGGCACATGGAACCAGTGCGCGAGGCAGTTGACCATACCATGTGATACCAATAGATGGGCGGGATCACAGAAATTGGGCGAATCAGCGCCGGCAGGTTTCGCAAATCTCGTCGGCCAACTTGCCAGGCGTTTGGACGAGGTATTCGTATTACGCGCAGCGGTCAATTCAGACTCGCTTGGCTTTCTTCGATACAGGGAAGAACCTTGGGCTCTGCCCCTAAAAAGATGTTTCTAAGAATGGAGCGAGGGGTGTGGTGGAGAACGGCAGAGAATTGTCGCCAGTGTATGGTCGGGCGGCCCCTAAGGCAGGTACCAGCAATGGGATTCAATTGGGCTTCAACCGGGGATGGACGCTGGCGTCTCTGGACGTGCTCCACCTGCGAGGAAATTTGCAAGATCATCATCCAGAGAGGCCGTGAGATGGAGATTCAGATGAGATTGCCATCTTCGCGATCGCGATTCAGTGTTCAATAGCTCGGAATCGACCATGGCTCTTTGAGACATTCGGCAGCCAGGGGCCGCCAGGTAAGACAAAGAAGCCAATGCTGAATGCAGAGATTTAAGACACTGGACGGATGAGCAACTGAGCGACTCAGCAGTTGGAACATTCTGGGCTTGGGTGGTAATTAAACATCTCCTCCGCCCGGCCCGCTGTCAACGGTGTAACTCGTCCCAAGGGCCGCCAGTCCCAAGAACCAGCAAAACAGTGTAAATAATGCAGAGGCCAGTAGGAAGTAATAACAAGCCTCTATAAGAACAATCAGCGTATCCGACCGGCTCGAAGATGACGAGCGGCCCACCGACCTCGTCCATGACTCCTTGGGGGCCCTCGCAGAAGTTCACCTCCGTCATCCCTCGTACATCATCACTGGGTCTCTCGTTTGGGGTCGTTGTTATTATTTCCCTCGCCTGGCCGTCTTTCATTTTTCTTCCCCTTTCCTCCCTATCCTCCCTTCCATCCATTCATTTGGCGTCCTTTGATTCCACTGCTCTGTTTGTTTGGCTTCCTGTGTTCCCGACGCTTGTAGTCCTGGGAACCTCTCCAAGTCGCCACCCTACTACCTGCGTATTGCCTCCGCCGTTGATGTACGAGTCAGGCATACTCTTCTCGACCGTTTGACTTTGTACCACGACCACCTCCTGCCTCAGGCGAGGCTAATCCCGAGAACTATCGAACGAATCTCTCTCGCTCTCTCTCCAGCCAATACTGCTCAATAATCCTCTTATCTCTTCTTCGCCTTGCATCGTCGCTGTCTCGATCCCTTCGTATTTTGCATGCTTCGACCTCTGGTGGGAAACTAGATTTCAGGCCCTCCACTTTACTCTTTCATCCTTCACGCTTACCCTCGGCTGTCCGCCGTCAAGCTTTCGTCTGTCATCTGATCGCGTCTCTTACTGTCCTGCCATGAATCCGACCTTCGTGCCGAGTTTGACTATTCGGCAATAGGGGCCCTCCGTGATTGACTCGCCGACCGGGCAAAACAAGACATCATGGCGATATGGCCGTTTGGTCGCAGGGGCAAGCGGAATACGGTCCAGGTGGATGCAGATGCCCGCGGGTTCGGCACGATGTCGCAAACCTCTCGCCACAGCTTTGACGAGGCCAGGCTCGGCAGGAAACCATCTCGCAAGCGGTCCAAACGTCACAAGAATCGTTACTCGACGCCAGTCGACGACTTCCCGACCGATTTGAGCCATATTAACACTCCTACAGCCCAGCCTGCTCACTACTCGTCGTTCGGCTTCCAGGGTGCGCGTCACCGGCCGGGGAAAGCGATTGTTCAACCTTCATCTGCTCCGACCTCAGAGCCTCAAGCGATGTCCCGAAAACCATCCTTTCGCAAACCAAAGCGCAACAGCTCACCTCCCGCGACGTTGAAGAAGAGGTTGAGCAAGCGGAAGATCTACGAGATTGCTCGGGAGCGTGAGATTAAAATGATGGCATCCATGCCAATCGACATTCCTCGGCGCGCAACGACCCCCTTACCGGGGGACCCCATGCAGATCGATGCTCGTCGGGCATATAGTTCTCACAGTCGACGTATAGACCGGCATCGCTCTGATATCAGCCTCTCAGTCCGAGATTCTGCCGCCTCGTCGCTCTCCGACTACGCTGATAGTTATACCTTCAAAGTTAACAGCTTTGCCGCCTGGACTCCCCGTCCTGTCATACGATACGTGGAGTCCCCCCGAGCATCGTACCCCAGGAGTCAGAAATCGCCGGAGCCAGCTGATCGGAGGGCAAAGTCGCCGTCCGTCGAGGTTTCCGACGAGGATTTGCGCACCAAGAGAAGAATCGATGAGCTGGCCAACGACCTTGATGCGGGTACATTGAGGGAGCTAATGGACAGAGATCGCCGACGTCGAGAAAGACAACAGCTGAAGGACCAAGAGAAGCTTGTCCGCAAGCTACAGCGCAATGCGCAGAGGGTGCCAAATCTTCAAGAACCGCCCACCGGATCTCCAGAAGTTCGTGAGGGCGAAACGAATGGCAATACCGAGAACCAGCGCGGCCGCTCTAGCCCTCAAACTCAGACTGAAGCCCAACCTACAAGTCAAGAGACGGAGGCGTTCTTGTCTGGCGAAGCCGACGAAGGTTCTTGGTTGCGGGATACCTCCATGGACGTTGAGAGGAGCGGCCGCAAATCCCCTGAAAGCGCCCACGTTGTTGGTAATATCGATGACAGCTCCATTTGCGAGAAAAAGACCGCCCAACGCCTCAGCTTTGGCCCATCTCAAGAGATGACAATGTCCCGCAGCACAATCTCACCCTCACACTCACCGTCTAGACGTGGAGTACACAGCCCGGATTCTTCTCAACTATATGGCATGACTCGGGAATCCTTGTCCGATATTTCCAAGAAAGTCGGCTCTGAACGACGCTCATCTGACCACAGCGGCGCCCACGTTAACCCGATCACTTCGATTTTCCGCCGCGGTAGCTCTCGTCTGAAGCGCAGCTACCGAGAACGTTTCCCAGACCGCAGTCCCCCACCGATGAAGAACGTTTCGCATGAATCGTTCTTCAAGGTTCACACGCAAACCCCGACTCCAGCTCCCACTCCCTACGTTCCTCCAAAGGCTTTACTTGGAACGAACTCGTTTAAACGCTCTCATTCCAAGTTTACAGAACACTTTGGTGACGAGCCTCTCTCACCCCCTGATTCGCGTCTTCAGTCCCCAGATATCCCCGAGCACGGACCTCTTGTCGAAGACCAGGTCCCCGATCTCCAGTCTAAATCATACTATCCAATCCCTGGAACAGATGACCGGGATGGAGTGAAGAATGGTCGAAATTCGTGGGCCGATAGTGTCGAAGACGATCCGGATAACCTGCCCTTGTCACAATCCTTGGCATCGGTCGACTCAGAAGGGTCATGGATGTCAGGCCAATTCCTGCGCCGAATTTCACAAAAGCAAGCCAATTCAGGCCGGTCTTCCCGAAACAGAACGGAGGAAGGGCTTGATAAGTCATTCAAGGGTGACGAGGGCTCAGGAGACGCGCAGATTCAGGTTGGTTTTGGCGCCTTCCCGGTTGAAGCGAGAACCGGAACCGACAATGCTGCCGCCGACAAGGACCTTGTGACCCCTTCTCAGCAGGAGCCAACGGCCGAAACTTGGCGCCAGGATGTTGCCAAGCGACCCGTCCTCGTGGTGAACCCAGCAGTGCGGCCCAAGTCGACCCAAGGTCTCCTCAACAATGTTCAGACTCTGTCCCCGATCTCAGCGGAGGCAGGAATTAGTCCGATTGAAGAACATGCAGCCGAAATTCTCTTACCAACGGATGATGACACCGCCGCTAATACCCAGGCGCATCCTCGTTGATGCCGCTGCGGCTTTCTACTCATGAAACTCTCGCCAACTACCCTGCGTTTTGGATATTGTATGTTTTTCTTTTCCTTTTTTTTTTTTGGAGTATATACTCCTAGCCACTCATTACATTTCCTCTGTATCAGACACTCCTTTGCCTTTTCCTACATTTCTTTTGTTCCTAACTATCTTGGGACTTGCATTGCAGTCAAGATAGCTCTATTTACGGCCTCTTCGCGGCGCAAGCCGTACTAATGCCGCTGGTATTACTGGCGGTCTTGCTTTTCTGTTTTTATGCTCTTTGTTGATACCCCCCATTGGCGAGATTTTGCAGAGTTGTGTCACCCCTGGTTTACGGCCCAATGTGTTTTTCTGTGGACTATTTTTGATAGACTTGCAGCATTTGCGCTGTTTTCTTGCCATGATATTTCATGCAAGATACCTGTAATGTAAATATACTGTTGCTAGTATAGCATAACTTGACTAAATGATTCCCAATGTGGATCTGATGAGGTATTCGGTAAAATATTGTTTGTTGTTCTGCTTGGCAAAGGTATCTGCCTGAGGCAGCAGAGTCCAGACCGCCCCGATTCATAAGCGGCGGAATCACGTCATCCGATGCCGCCGCTTTAAGCCTCCGATGTTAGGCCCAAAGACCACGCTTCTTCACAGTTCTCGTGCATCCAGGTGCAGTCAGCTTTATCAGCGAACCAATTGTCTCATCCACTTATTGTAACACTATCAAAATGGCCTCTCTGCGCTTGACAAATCAGCCCATTGTCCTACGGGCTCTTCGTCCTCGTTGGTAAGCATCCTACAGAACCATCTACTACCTTCACCGTCTCCTTCCTGGTGGCCTGCAAAGCAACTGCTGGATTAGTCAGTCATTGGAGAGCGGCAACTTGGAACGTCATTTCTCCGGCGGAATTTCGCCCACTATAAATGCGCATTTTGCCCCTCTTCGGTAGCCCCTCATTTCGAGCTAATCATTCTTGCCATTCATAGCCTTCAATCATCCACCCGTCTCTCTTCTTCTTTCTCTTCACGAGCTTCTACCCTCGCATCGACTGCCTCGCGCCCATCTACACTCCCGCGATCCTCAGCAAGCAACAGCTTCGCTAGCAACCGACGAGCTTTTTCTACCACCCCCACCGTTCAATTCAACCCTTCATCACCCAAAATGGCCGGCGACAAGGTTGTTACTATCGCCACGTACGTTGGTCACAAACTCTTCAATTCCAGGAAACCCCGTTGCTAACGTCTAATGTCTGTCTTTAACAGTAAGGACGAGTTCAAGGAGAAGATCACCGATTACAAGGGAGCTGTTGTTCTAGACTGCTTCGCTGAATGGTGCGGCCCCTGCAAGGCCATCGCCCCCAAGGTCGAAGAATTCGCCGCGCAGTACCCCGATGCCAAGTTCTACAAGTTCGACGTCGATGAGCTGTCCGACGTTGCCGCTGAAATCGGCGTTCGCGCCATGCCCTCGTTCTTTCTCTACAAGGACGGCGAGGTCATCGACACCGTTGTTGGTGCCAACCCTCCCGCTCTGGAGGCTGGGATCAAGAAGCTCATTGCGTAAAGTCGCAGTGTTCAATCAAATTGCATAGTTTAGTGAATCGAAGCTGTCTTCTTCATATCTTGTTGGTATTCGATGCTTTCTGCTGCATCCTATGTGTATGGTATTAGGGAGGTGGATTTTTGTCATAGATGTTTCATTGCATCGTGATTGCATGTCTTGGGCCGAGCTAAGCTGAATCTGTATTGGCCTGAGCATGTACATTCATGTTTAAAATATGTCCAATTGGACTGTAGTTACTGTATACCACTATGCTAGTAAACCGGTGGTGTTAGCATGCTTTACTTCTAGAAGGGCCAGGCAGGCCCCTCAGCTGCTGCAAAAACAGCACCATCTTACGGATAGTCTGAAGGAAAATAGATAAGATAACAGGCAGTATATCCCGGCATCGCGCTATCAACTTGAATCGAGTATACACCGAACTTTAAAACACTCACCAGGAAAACCCTAAATATCGGCACCTAGGCAAATGCTTGGAATTGGGGATTCAATTGTTCCCAAGTTCTTCTTGAACCTGATTAGCGCTTGATTTAAGCCTTGAGTTGGCCAAGTAGGGCGTAATTGGTGGTAGCTTATAGGGTGATGAACCGATGAAGTCTTATGCAGAGACGTTACCTTCAATATGCAATGCATAGTCCATCAGTCAGCACTAGGTGCAGGTAACTCGCCCGTGTACGAAGTAGGTTAGGCTATTCCACCACCACCTGCAACTACCAACCACCATCATTTTGTTGAACAAATGTCATCAGGTCTCAACCTATAACTCCAACTTTTATTTATTATTTCGTTCTACCGTCCCGGTAAACGGGCTACCGCCAAACAGGTATCACACCGGAAGCACGGCAAACATTGCCGTGCCGACACTCCAATACTATACTATACTATACCATACCGTACAGTGATATAGTAGCCGTGTGTGATAGTGACGGGGAAGCCAGAAGCCAGAAGCCAGAACCAAACGGTGAGCCCGAGCCGCCTCCAAGCTGACCATGATGGACTTCAGCTCCGGACGAAGATGCCTAAGTCGGTAATAGATATGGTTGGTAGCTGGAGAGCCGCCCCTGCTCTGACATGCGGCACAGTCCTTCGGCATCGCTAGCTGAACTTAGTTCCCCAGCCAGCGGGTATCCTAAATTAACAATATATTAAACTCGTGAACCAACCCCGGTCCCGCCAGCCCGTGTCTTGTTTCAAGCTAATATAACCGTGCCCTTTAGGCTCTAGCCTTGGAGCATGCGAGGCCCTGGGTTCTTGTAATCTTGTTTTCGTACTTTGTGATGCTGGTCTTATGGGTTCGATTCGAGTGTGAACGTCCCCACACTTGGGTGTAGTGAGTCAGGTCCTACAGGGATTAGTTGAAGTTTTTCGTTTCGCTTACTCAGGTGGTAGTCGTTCATCAGTGTATGTATCTCTATTGCCTCTATTGTTATTGCTGTGTTATTATTATTATTATTATTATTCAGATTTATGTCTAGATGTATACTGGATGGCTAGTAGCTCGGAGCTCAGCCCCTGTCCCTACCTACTGCTCATAAGTGACATTAACATGTCGGCTAACCATAATGTCCGTCCGCTGGGTACCGGCGCCGACGCCAACGCCGCCAGCACCAGGACCCCTGCCGTCAAATATTAACTTCTGGCTATCATCGTCACTCAGCTGACTATCCCTCCGTCCCCTCCTGCTCTGATGATTCCCCTTAACCTCTGTTACAGTTGAAGACATGTAGCCGTCTTGACTCTTCGAGTGGCCGTGCTGCGACAGCTCGTAGTTGGAAGCAAGTCGTGAAGGCCGGCTTCGGCTGCTATATCCTGTTCGACGGAGCGTGCTGTCGAAAAATTTCCGGAAGAGGGGGCGAAGGGTAGCGATATTGCCGACAAACATGCCGATGCCGTTTTCGGCAAAGCCCCAGATTACGACGTTGGCGACGGCGTAGAGGAAGTCGGTTTGGTTGGTGAGGTTGATCGTGTACTTGAGGCGGATGCAGGCTGAGAGTGAGGCACTGTAAAGGGGGGNGTAAGTCTGGGATTGTGTTTCAGGTTATGGGGCTTCGGGGGAGGTCGGTGGGGGGTGGGGATGCACGTACAGGATACCGAGACTCATGAGACCGATTACGGCTGCCTTGCTGTTGCGGTCCAGTTGGACATTCCAGAGGAGGGGGATTGGCCTGGCTGAGGTTAGTTCTGGCTGAATTTTGTCAAGTGGCGGATTGTGATACGGACATCAAAGCGGTAACCCAGTCTGTGGTTATGTTCACAGCGGTAGTGGCGTAGTAGACATCCGTCAAGACGTGAGCAGGTTTACAGGAACCTTCTCCCTTTTCAATAATACTCGTATCCCACATGGCCTCGGTGGGAATACAGTTGGTGAGGATGAAGATCAACGCAATGACATTCATCACTGTGAAGACCGCGATCGTTGCATACTGGATGTAGATATACACCTTTCGTCCCTCGGCCACTCGAATTAACATCCAACTGATGCTGAGTTTGATTGGGATGATGGCGGCGCAGTAGCCGACTTCGAAGATAAGGAAGAACTTCTGGCCGTCCGCCTGATACTTTTCGTTTCCGGGTTGGCTTAACCGCGAGGCGTGGATGCCGATACCGTTGAACGAACCCCCAATACATCCAGATGCCAGCACGCAGAAGGGTATCTTTTGGTCATTTCGTTAGCTGTAATATCCCCCAAGTATTTCCTGGAAGGCAACACATACCACTGCCGCCGTCATAATCCAATCTTCCACGGACCAGGATCTCCTGCTCACTCGGCAATATACACGCAGGAAAAAACTAATGAAGGCGAGAGCCGTCAACATAATGACGCTGCCAGCCACACTGGGCGCATGGTCACCGGTGATGGTCATAGTTCGATTCGACCCCGAAATCGATCAATGGCTGTCTGGTTGTCTTGGATATGATGGATCAGAAGTCGAAAGCCGGGGAACAGTGAGGACTGGGGACAGTCCCAATTAAAAACACAAACGTCTCGTTAGGTCGGTTTAACCAAGGCATGGGCATACCATCATCTCCTTTCTGGACGGAATAAAATGGGCCGCGTCTGGTTTCCCACTGGCCCACTTGGAACTATACCGGGTGGACCTCATTCGCCTACACAGATCGCTTGCAGAATCGCCCAGGCGGCGGAAGACGAGGACTAGATAGGGCTGCTCCGGCGGAGAGTCTGAAACAAGGAGTGATCCGCACGCCACTCGCTAATAATGTGGCAATGGCTTGTTACAAATTGCGGCTAGAACGGCGAGCCCACGAGATTCCTTGGATGGATAAATGGGGTTTAATTGAGGCTACCCTGCTTTCAGAAAACGAGCGACATAGGATCCCAGTGATCAACAAGCGATCTATCTGGACCTCTCTCTCGCCCATGCTCATAGTGGCCATATTCACGATCTGATGGTCCGCAGCAATTTTGTAGGGCGGAGACAAATCTTGGGTCGATGCTCGTGCCATGGTTCCATTTGCCCGCGTGGTGTGTACCTGAATCCGAATTCCAGCCAAACGCCAGACGACGAGGCCGGACCGCGGGGTTATAGGGACTGCATGGCCCAGCGATGGTCAAAGTACGGATAAGGTACGAATGCAAGAAGATCCTTGACCGGTTGGTACGTATCGTGCCAGGGATAGGTGTTTCTTGTGTTTCGAACCAGGCAATGGGCCTCGGTTAGGTCATGGCCATTTTACGGCAGAGCTTCGGCACTTGCTCATTCAAGGTCCCGGGGGGCCGGGTCCGCGAAGTTCTGGAGTGGCCTGAAAGTAGAAAACAACGACAACGGCGTGCCAACAAGGTTGTGTACCTGCAGTTTTCTTCGAGGCTTCTAGTGTTTATTTTTGGGTGTGGGAAGACAGCTTGGGCTAACAATTCCCCGCTCCAGCTGCCAGTGACACTCCCCGGCCCAGTCGTAGGTATGTACCAGTACGTACATCTCCTCGGTTCGTGCCCCTTGGCAAAGCTCCAGGGACATGGACTTACTAGCAAGCACCTGGGTTGACATACCGTCACAGAACATGCCACTGCTAACATTTCACGGTCTGTCAGGAGTTGACGTCTGCAATTCTGTTAGACGGTATGTTCTGCTGCCCGGGCAAAGTCAAAGCGGTCCAAGTCCACGCACGGTCTCCGACTTGAAACCACTCGGGTTGCTTAGTGCGAGTATGGGGCCCGCTGAAACTTCTGTCGACTTGTCGAGGCCTCTGCAGTACGTATTGACTCATTTCTCGAGGCGGAGATTGCTTTTCCGGAAAGAAATTGACAACCTGTGGACCTTATCATAACCGTCATTACTCAGTGATAGCCAATACAAGACAAGCTCCTTGGTCAGGGGTCCTGACTCGTTCGTTCCTCCTCTTGACGCCTTCTCCACCGTCGTGGGGTGGGCCCAGTGGCTCTTCAGGGCTAGCAGTGCCAGTGCATTTAATTAATTCTACAGCCAATAACCATGACAGTGTTTGCCGAACAGCTGCGTTGTTCTCGTCGTTGCACAATGAATATGCCATGGTCCCCATTAAGCGCCTATTCTGCTTGGATGCTAAGGCCAATGCAAGAGCCATAAGTAGCTAACGCGTTCAGAGGGGCTCAAGTTTTGGGATGGTTCGCCATGCTCTAGAAGTAACCTCTTACGTATCTGGAGCTGGGAGAGACTGTCCACGGGAATGTTTACGATGGGATATCTGTCTCCGAGGTGCAGAATACCTGGTTGCTTACCATTCCACTGGTCCTTGGAAAGCCGGTCAAATAGCAGCGCGAGTTCACCAACAATGATCGACCACAGCTCACCTTCCATACCGCTATTGCATTGCACCGCTGTGAACCAAAGCCATTCATTCGGGTCGCCAGTCTCCAACAATGATTAGGCAACTCCAGCTCCATGCTAGGAGTTTGAATGTCTACAAATAATATAACTCGATTCACCGGTTCTTATTATATTTTAAACCATTTAATCCACCTTGTCGCATTCGGTAGCAAAGACCGACACTACAGCTGGTCGAAAAACGGTCCATGATGGGCTCCAGAGCTATATTGTACATGACCAGCCCGAAGAACGCGCTGAATATATCTTCATATATCTTTTTTTGACTAATGACCCCCGGGTTATGCGAAAAGAACCCAGGCTAGAGGTGTTCGGTCGTTGTATGTCTATAATGGGAGTATGTCGGTAATGTAGGATTTAAGGTCGTGAGATCTTAACGGACTGGCTCGCCCTTTGAGGATGCAGGCGAATATGATGGCTATGCGTCATGCAAAGGGCATATCCCAGCAACAATAGCCGTGTGTCAATGCAACTTTGAATATCTGGGACACATGCTAAGATTTATAGTCGTTTGGGTAATTTACTATTCACTTCCCTGCAGCGGTTGCGACCGCCGGCCGCTCCATAGTGAAGCCATGGATGTACTAAATGACCACAGTGATTTCAGTATCTACTGTACAAGATCTGCTCCGATAGGAGATCATGGAACATCCCAATTATACCTTCCTGGAACCTGCTGATGAGGCACCAAACCGGGGGGGAAAATTATAAGAAGGTAAATGGATTACCCATTCTTACCTCGTTTCCAACGGTGTTACCACTAGCAACTGGGAAGCCGACTGGACCTGGCGTGGGATACCTTATCAAGTGTTCAGTGCAGGCTTAGACAACGTGTCCGTGCATACCAGCTACCTAGACAGTCCGGTTGCTGGAGTTCGTGCCTGTTAGCAACATGTGTGAAAAACGTTGTTGTCGTCCATGGTGCTACAAGCTGCTGGGAAGACACCTTCCGGAACAAACTTCCAGCCCGTCAGCCTTATCACATCATTCGAAGTCCTCAACAATGTTACCAGCGATTTACTGTCCATCCCATTCCTCGTTAAACGATTACCAAAGAGACTCTAGTTGTTCGTAGTCCATTGATGGGCCCAGCCTTGTTATGGCGCCAGACCAGAAGGTAAAGTTAGACGTGAACATTCCATGGCTCAACATTCGCTGATTATGATCTCAATAAGTAGGCATGAAATGGAATCCAGTCTAAATTTGTTAGATGGAGCGACCAACTTCTTTCAGTAACTTTTCACTCATACCTATTATAGTCGACACCAGAAATCGAATCGTGCGAAACGAGGAGGCCCTGCAGCTGCTTTAGATTCTTGAAGGCCTCATCAAAGACGTGGAAAAGAAATAAAGGCCTCCTTGATTGAAATCAAACACGGATACAAATATGTTTGAATAATTCGTCGGATCATAAATCAAATGTTGGCAAATATCGAATCTGCAAGCCAGCACTTGGATTTGGGGCGTCAATGCCGTGTGCATTATTTCCACGTGGGAACCTTATAACTGGGATGTTTACGTCAACTGTCAAGCAAACTAGCTCCATCTTTAATATATTTTAACCAATCCAGACACCAAATTGGTACTGAGGCCGGCCGAATGGCAGCAGCCCAGCTCAGCTCTAAGGCGAACGCCACAATCAGTTGTTGAATCCCGCATGTAATAGCAACAACTTCGATTGCAGACCGAAGCAACAGCACAGAGATATATAAGAAAGAAAAGGAGGTTCTCTTAGTATTCCTTTGGTTCTCGGGCAGATTTTAACTTGTTTGCTGACCACTTGAATCACAAGATCGAGATCCGATCAGATATGGTTAGATTTGCGGATACGGCCAAGGAGTTCGTTTCGAGTAGCGAATTTTCGATCCGGTGGGTCTGGGCTCTTCGGAGTAAACTGAAGACTTTGATCGCCTAAGCGAACATGGCAATACGGATGTCAGTTCGAGGTCCGAATCGGAGATACTCTACGTGCCAATATACTACGGAGTCGTAGGACATACGTAGTTGGCATCTTGTCGGCGATATCCATCGGATCGTCAGGGCCGTCTGATTAGCCGCCGTGCTCGTGCAGATCCCAGATTAAGCGACACGATGCATTATTGCCGACTGGAATCTGGGATTATGTCGCGCATGGAAACAATGGGCTTGTGCTTGTGTAGCAAGGGAAGAGGAGCACGTGTTTCGCGTGTTTCGCGTGCCATGTGCGATCAGGTGGACTGTGATGCTCGGGCTGATACACACGGGGCCTCCAAGCCTCGGCCAACCTGGCAACCGTCCTTTCCGAGACGCCAAACCCCAGACTGATTGGATCACCCAAACAATGTCTTGTTTCCGGAGCTTCTCGTGTCGCTGCACATTGTTTTTGCACCCGTTTCCAACATTGACCGAAGGGCCTCCCTGATCAAAAGAATGGCTGTCGTGGGCTGCGTTTGCCGAGACAAAGGTGCCCAAATAGCTGGCGAGGCCAAGTCAAAACAAAGTTCAACTAATACCAACAGTGTCGTACTCTCCAGTTCCAGAAACAACACGGCTCCTTCACGGACTCCCCGACTGACACTTTGGACTCCACACGAGGTGGCTTTGCTGCTCAAGTTCCACATTAGGTATGGCGAGGCCGTCGGCTGAGTTAACAGCCCTGCTTATTACTATTTAACGAAGCTAGGATTATGGCTGCTTGGCCAATCCAAGAAGGCGAGAGTCCCGCGTCCAGATTATCGGATACAAGAATCTGCTTGTCAAGATCCCGTTTGCCAATAGATCGCAGGGATCCCGATCCGCTGAGGACGAATCAATTACCTCACACCAGCCAAAGCTCAGCTGTTGACCCCAATTCGAGATGAAAATTCGGGGTGTCTGGGTAAAACAACCAGTTGTCAGACGTTTTGGCAGGTCAAGTCTCAGATCGGGCCAACTTTCTGGCTCTGGCGTGGATCTAGCGTGGATCTAGCGTGACCCCATCGTTCCTATCAGGCTCTAGGATCTGGGCAAGAGGCCCAGTGCACCCACGATCGTTCGATCTAATTGCATCTTGCGATCTCGTAATTATGGTGAAGAAGAGTGAGAGACTAATTGTCCTCCCATGGATTCCGGAGCTGAAAACTGTAACCATGGTTTCCCTCCTGCGATTGCTCCCGAACATCCAACGAAAATGATATGCATGATGGAAGTTGGATCCACACCAAGGTGAGACGCCTACGGGGTTGTTTTTGTGTGTCGCGGCCATCCCAGTGTTTCCAGCCTTGACGAACCCTCAATCAATTTGCGTCCGACTATTGGAGCAAGTGGGAATCCCCATTAATGGCTGTGACTATAACAAGCTGAGCTCGCCACACAAGGCTTGTTACCATGCTGAAGTCAATTTATTTGCCTTCGTTTTCTCACTCGCCTTGATTGCTCTCAGGGCCAAATTGTCCTAGTTGTGCAAATGCTTTGTCCACTATGAATGCTTGTTCCTTTTTCTTCCCCTTTTCTTTAATATATCCGGTCTCTCAACTTGATCGCTCATCTGAGTCATGTTAGATATGGACGATTTCCCCAATAGGGGTCGCCCGGAAGTTTCCTATCTGGCAGGCTTCATTGTCCTATCCTATGTTGTCAGTGTGATGGGATGTATTACGACACTCGAACTTCTTCATCGGCGGACATCTGCAGCTGGGTTTTATAACTGGTAAGTGGCTGAGTCACATATGACTCGGCAGATGACAACTCTGACTGATTGGTGAAACAGGTACCTGCTGCTCAGTTCTGCGATCTCAATGGGAGGAATCGGTATCTGGTGCATGCATTTTATCGGAAATCGCGCGATCGTTCTCGGCAACGGAGATGATAGCATTCAGGTCCTTTATAGCATATCATTTACCGGTGTTTCCTTTGTCCTTCCCGTGGTTGTCTTGCTTGCAGCCTTTTATGCCGCTGGGACCAGTGAAAAGGCAGGCTATTCCAGGATATTGATAGGAGGGGTGTTGACCGGAGGGTCAGTGTGTGGAATGCACTATGTTGGCCAACTGGGTATAAGCAATTACAAATGTGGCTACCGTGCTGGAAACGTGGCCGGTTCTGCAGTGATCGCAGTATTTGCTAGCACTGCTGCGCTCAGCATCTTCTTTCGATGGAGAGCTTCCTGGACAAATCGTTGGTGGAGGCGCGTTGTCTGTAGCTGCCTTTTGGCGGTGGCCGTGTCTGGCATGCATTGGATTGCTGCTGTTGGGACAACATACAGAGAACATGATCCATCTGCCAGCACTGGTGGTCAGTTATCCCGAACTCAGACTGTCATTATATGCTCTGTTCTGGTTAGTCTTGGATCCTCGACGTGATACGGGTCGCTGGGAAACTAACGGAATCGAACTAGGCTTTTGTTGCCTGTGCTGTCTTATCAGCATGTGCTATAACTGCTAATGGCGACCATAGAAAGCTAAGAACACAAGCACAACAGCTGGTCTTGGCCTCTGCTTTCTTTGACCCGGAAGGACGCATCATGGTTACGCCGCATGCTCTCCTTCCTACCAGGAAAATAGTCGATCGTTATATCGGAAAGGTGAGTCGCAGTGTCTGCTAGCCACCACCTCTCGCTACGTGCTCACCAATTCATCCACATTCTAGACTTTCAGCGACGATGATCTCACTCGAACCCACCCCGCATTCCTATGGGCCTTCCGAGCTAGCAGGAATTGGAGCCTTATCAAAGAGGTTGTTCCATATATGCGAGACAGGATAGATACCGAGCAACAGGCGCATCGGCGATACATTGCAAAAGGAATGGATCCAGAACAAGAAGCAGAGTTTAATGCAGGCTTTGATGACCTGTTCAAGCGCTACTTTTGCGTAGCAGCATATGATCTTGCTGATCAGGTTCGACAGCCCCTGGATGACTTGGGTATGTTGTACGATGATGTTTTAACCACTTCTATCCCGTCGTCACGGATTTCACGCGCAATGGGATACTCTGGACTACGCGCCGGCAAAGGCCAGTTGATGTTCACAGTTCGCCAACTGAGAAAACAAGAAGCGTCTCGGCTCGCCGCGTCCGGTTTCAGATTTGCTACCATTGATACCATCACGACTCTGCTCTCCAGTCGTATGAACGTTACATCAGAGGCGCTAGGAATCCACCTAAAGGATATGCGCGACTTTGCTACATCTAACCGGAACTTTCAGCCTGGTGTTCATCTCATTTCATTTATTACCCGCCCCACTGTCCATGATCGTTTCGAAGTATTAACCGCCACGGGCACTTCAAATCCCCTGCCGTCGATGACCTTGCACACGAAACGCTTGAAAATACCTCATTTGGAGTTGATCGCACATATGGAGGGGTGGCCAATCCAGACATGTTTGGATTGGTTGACTTCCGAGAACGCTCGAAGCCACAAGGATGCCAACGAGTTTCGCGAGGACTTAATCCGAGCAATGACCTATCTTGCTAGATCACTTCCAGCAGACATAAATTCTGCATCGCGCTTCTCACCGCGTCCTTTGATTGCGCCATGCCGCAGCACAAGGCTCTCCGATGACAAGACATGCATGCTACTCGCCTTCTGTACGATTGGATCACTGAGCACGTGCGTTGCCAACATAAACTATACCTTTATGCCCCTTCGGCTCTTCCGCATTCAACAACAAGTGAATAGCGGTGCTACCAATGTAGACGGGCTCGCCAAAGAACTCAACGAAGGCGTGCTCTTCTCGAATATTCGCACGAGCTCCCTTACCGGCTCTGAAATCGAATCATCGGTCTTTTCCAAACTCAACCTCTGGTCGCCCCGCAAACGGATCCCAGAATGCAAGCGGACGACATCTCAGGAGACTCTCACGGATGCCACGCCATTGGGAGACATTGTCGTACGCAAAGAAGTCAAAGTCGACGTGGCGAAATTAAGTGACCCAGCGATCGAAGCAGCCCTTGGAAGACAATCCTCGACCACTGTCGTGGAGGCCGGTAGTTCAGCTGCCCACACCTACGTCGATGACCTCTATAATCTCTGCTATTCCCCTCGGATGCGTTTGCGCCCAGAGCCCAGCTTCTGACCTGGCCCGACTTTTTAACAATATTTCATAATGCCTAAACGATATACCCCAACATCTTCTCGCCTTCCCACATACAACTGCGTGTCTGTCATCCCTCATGATGCTTTATTGCGCTCGTTGAAAGCAGATTGGGCGTCTTCGAACGGACATAAATCCATAGCATCCGATTGCATGGTTATGGCTGGAGTTTTTCTTTTATACATTTGTTTTCATCTGGTATATTATCCTCATTATTCGATGCTGGCGCATAGCTGATTTTGAAAAAAGAAGCAAATGGTTGGCAATGGTATCAAGACGAGGAGTAATTGAATATAATAATACCTTATGTATATATAAGTATATGTAATCTATCGGCGATAAAGATCTCCAATACATTCGTCGTTCAGGGAATCCATTTATTGTATAGATTCAGTGGAAGACAGTGAATGAATGCTACATGGCTAATAAACAGATACAAGCTAGCATGATATGCTCAAGAGTCAGCTTTCATAGGAATTGCAGTTCATGATTGTAAGCCATATAGTGAATCAGTCCAGCCAGATTGCACGAATATGAGCAAGAAGCAGAGGTGAGGAAAGCCCTTCTAAATTCTAAACGAACCCCAAATTTGCCAGGGTGGGCTTCATGTCTTTCTTTTTCCCAGACCTATACGCCAAAACAACTCCTGAAACAAAACCCAAGCCGAATCAGCGCCAACCTCCCGGAAAGAGATGCCAAGAAACAAACGCGTTAAAAAGGGAGGGAAAGAAAAGGAAAGCCAATGCGAGGCGCTAGACGTAACACTTGTACCGACCAGGATAGTAAGGAAGAACAAGACCCTCAATTGATAGAGACGAAACGGGCCGAATGCAAGTCCCGAATATTGCAAGATGCAAAAGACGTAGGCCGGTCCAATCATAGTCTCGTGAGGAACAGTTACGCATGCATACGGAACGCTCGCGTGGCAGAGTGGGAAGACCGAGGGACTGATTTGTTGGCAGGGTCGCACAGACGGCTCCAAATGCTGTCAGATATCGGAGAAATTTCAAAAACACCGCTAAAGTCGCTGACACAATATGCTCTGGTATAATGCAACCATAGAAAAAACGACCACCCAACACACTTGAATGCAATGGAGGAGTGAGCGAGAACAGGATGACGGCCGTGAAGTGATGGAATGATCCGAATAGATTCGTGGATCATTGTGAGGTATAGAATTAAGCTTTAGTGAGCGTTGCGGGTCCGGGTGATACGCTGACTCCGGCGTAATTTTTGCTCGGTTGAGTTGGATTCGCTTTGTTGGCTCGAGGTATCACTAGGCTCAGCGTCCTGCTTCCTTCTAGGCTTTAATCTCCTGCCCTTCTTCGGGAGAGGCAGGCTCTCTTCTCGCGACTCGGATGAGCTCGGCTCGATCTGCTCCTTGTCTCTATCCGTTGAGGAAGTTGATACTCCCTTATCGGGACTCACTCGAAGACGTAGGGAAACAAGATCATTCTGATCATCCCGAAATGCTATTCCAACTGTAACGTCTGGGAGAATCCGTCGTTTTTGGTCACGGACCCGAGTGCGCCGCGAGGCAGGTCGAGGATTATCTTCTTCATCGCTATCATCGGCTGATCGTTTACTTCCAGTGCTAAATGGAGATGAAGAGCGCGAAGATGGTTGAAATCGCGACTTCATGATTGCTCGCGAAGCTGGAGCCTCCAGAGGTTGTGCGTTGGCATCATCACCAATGAGGTTCATAAACGCATTGTCTATGTTTCCTCGGCATTGTTCGAGTACTTCCACTATGGTTTCACGGTCATACTTACCGCCGAGACCTTCCTGAATAACCGAAATTTTCCATGGGGAAGCCACATTGACTACATTGCCTTCCGACGGCGCAGTGGTATCCAGGGTTGCTTTGTCAAATTTAGGGATGCACGGCAAGCCCGTGTGAGGGCCATTAGAATGCCGCACGGATGAATAATGATGGAAGTCCTAAAAAGTTTATAGCGTTAGAATCAGAAAAGAGATCAGCAAAATAGAAGCTGGTAGCTCTTACATGAAAGGCAATGTGCATGGTTTCCCTTTCCTCGTCCCGCGGAGCGTGGACGTCACGGAAGTTCTGAACTCCATAATCTGTATAGACATTGACGTCCTTCTTGAACGACTGGCAAAATGCTTGTATCTCCTCTGCTCCACCCCATACGCCGTTCTTCCGTGATTCTGCTACCCTTGAGTCAAAGCTTCGTTCCTTATCTTTGACCGACGGAGGAGGAGCAGGACTTGCAGATGATGAAGAGCAGTAAGTATTCCTAGCTGCTTCGGCTGCTGCGCGCCTAGGTGCCCTACGCTCCCCACCAGCCGCTGCTATGAAGCTCATGAAGTATTCCCGGTTGGTAAAGATGTGGTCTGCGAGTCGCGTTCGGATGTGGTCGGCATGGTGGAAGTCTCCGTACAATTGATCCGATAGAGCGTAATAGAGGCAATTACCTACGAGTAACCAGTTAGAAACACTATATAACCCAGGAAAAACAAGGGTGGAGAAGATTGAGGCCGATTTCTCGACGTTGGGGAATCATTACCATCACCCTCGGTAGGAAGAGCATAAAGCCCTAGCTGAGTGAGGCTAGCAAGTTCTAAGCACTCTGTCTCAGCTTTCCCGCGTGTGTTCCTGGAGTTTGCGGGGCGGCCTTCTTGGGAGCTCTGTTCCGATGGCGGATTCTCAGGTCTGTGATCGTTGACCGAGCTCCCTTCGAGATGGCTACCATGGTGAGGGGCAATTATAGGCACAATTCTGGCGCCTCTGGGGACATCAGCCATGGTTGAATAATCCCTACCCCACGAAGGACCCTCATTGAGGAGGGTAGAGAAGCAAGCCACGTCGAGCCAGAGTGAGAGGGAAAGAGAGGGCTCGAAATGGGGAGAGACGAAGGGTCGGTGGAGCGAGGATGGAGGACTCGGAGGAGAGGAAAAAGAAATACGGAGCTTAAAAAAAAATAGTAACAGCCAGGGTTGACTCGGGAAAAATTGGATGATTAGAAAAGCACAGTGCCTGCCTCAGCAGGGCACAAAGAGGAAAGAACGCCCTCTCTCTTCTTCTTTAGACTTTGACTCGATGAATCACACTTTCAGTCAACCGAATAGTATGAATGCGTTGGAGAGTTTCTTGCCAGTTGATTGTTGCCTCCGCGTTTTGTATTTGGTAACAGCCCTGTCACTGTATCATTGGTTTTAACTCCGGGGGCGCTGGGCTGTGGGCACACGTATCTTCCTTCCTCTTCCGGCTAAGTACGCGGTGTATTCTCGGCGCGTCGCGCTTCCTGTTCGAGCCTCAGCCAGCTCCTGACAGAACACGTCGTCATCGAAATGTGTTAAGTAGGGACCCAGGATGTTCGTTGTCGGTGGACGGTGAACTTGTCTTCTCATCAGCCCTAGCAGTGGCGGTGCAACAGGGCAATACGTAGTTGGAGAAGTCTCGTGTCTTGCGCTGATGACGGAGAACCCCGCACGAGGGCCACAACAAAGAGCGCGGAGAACGAGAACTTGACAACGACAGTGTTGACAAAGAACGGTTGCTTGCATTTAGATATCCTCCATTTCTCATCATCTCTACTTGTCGCACGGGCCTATTAGCTGTAGTTCCTTGATGTATTCCCGTGAAGCACTGCAAGAAGCCGATTTGCATGCCCCGCCACAAGTGCCAGATTCCAAGTCTCCAACTACTACTACCGGTTAACTTAATCAAACTCTACCATCTGCCCACTTGGCAATAAGGTGACAGCGACCTTGGGGTACCTTAGCTCTTGACTGTCAGTCTATGTCACTCTGCAGTTGCTACTTATTTCTCCTTGTCGCATCGTATCTTTGTCCTTTCCCTTCTCCCACTGACTCACAACTCGATCGTACTGAATCTCCGCCTTTGTGGATGTGATAGAGAGTAGCAATGGCCGCAAATAACATCGTAATATTAGGGTACGATATCTTCTTTCAATCCAATTTTTTTTTTTAAACCATGGACTAACCATTACCAACAGGGCTGGTGTCTCTGGATTGACAACCGCATACCTTTTGTCCCAAGACCCCAGAAACTCCATTACTGTCGTTGCCAAGCATATGCCCGGGGACTACGATATAGAATACTGTTCCCCTTGGGCTGGTGCTAATTACCTTCCGTATGTTCGTCCTATCCGCTATTTGTAACCCCATCCTCGCCGTTAACACCAGAGCTCAGAACCGGACATCCCGGCAGTAACCATGCTAAATGGGAACAAGAGACATGGCAACCATTGAAGGAACTGACAGAAAATTATCCTGAGGCAGGGATTCATTTCCAAGGTAAACCGTCCTTGAATGAGATACGTAATTCGCTAATGAGGGAATAGAATCGATCGTTTACAATCGAAAGAAGGACCAGGAAACCTCCATCGGCCAGTGGTTTTCAGCCCTAGTCAGTGATAACCCATGGTACAAAGATATTGTTCCCGATGTAAGTATTCTGGATCTTGTTGCACCATGTAGCTATTCTATGCCAATCTACTAACCATCCCTGCCCAGTTCAAACCCATCCCAAAAGACCAACTAGCTTCCGGAATCGACAACGCCCAAATTTTCACTTCAGTATGCATTAACACTGCAGTATACCTCCCCTGGCTAGTCGGGCAGTGCCGCAAGAACGGCACAGTATTCAAGCGCGCAGTTTTCAATCACGTATCAGACGCGGCAAACGCCCATCACTCCGGCAGACCCGCCGACGTCGTCGTAAACTGCACCGGCCTATCATCCAAAAAGCTAGGCGGCGTTCTCGACGAAAAGCTTCACCCAGGCCGCGGCCAAATCGTTGTAGTCCGAAACGACCCCGGCAAGATGGTATCAGTCTCGGGAACGGACGACGGCGAGGACGAGCTGGTCTACATGATGACCCGTGCCGCTGGCGGTGGAACTATCCTAGGTGGCTGCTATCAGAAGCACCAGTGGGACCCATTGCCCGATCCCAACCTGGCAGTCCGTATTATGAAGCGGGCTATCTCTATATGCCCAGAACTAGTGTCCAAAGGAAAAGGGATTGAAGGCCTAGATATCATAAGGCATGGCGTTGGACTGCGGCCTCTGAGGGATGGTGGACCGCGTATCGAGGCGGAGAAGATTGATGGTGTTGCAGTTGTGCATAATTATGGCCATGGTGGGTTTGGATATCAAGCTTCCTACGGCTGCGCGGCTGAGGCCGTGCGGCTAGTGAAGGAGACTTTGCAGGAAAAAGTCCAGGCGAAGCTATAAATTTTGGAATTGTATAGATACTGGTATAATAAAGCGGCCATGTGCGTGGAGATTTACCAGTACTTTAACCCCGACATTGAAATTCAAATTACTTTTAGTATCGAAAATACCAACGAACCTTGGATTATCACACGAATAGAGTTTCTTTCCATTTTCCTAAATTTCCCGACAATATAAAGTATTAAACACGCAAGGTAATTAACTTCCCCAGATTGCCCGTAAGACGTCGACATTGCGTCATCACAACCATGTAATACTAGTATTCCGGGAATTGGATTAAACACCAGACTGCAACTCATTCTTTCCATGTTTCTGCCTTAACTTAAACCGACTGAATAGATTATACCGGGAATATACGGATACGTTTTTACGAAAGGATACAATTATCAGAATGAAATACAAAGCTCCCGAGGTCGAAGAAGAGCACGAAGAAGACGATGTGACGAGCGCGCCAAAGCGCAAGAGGGGCGACGAGGAAACGCCTGTGGTTCAGGAGAAGATTGCAGACGAGACAGAGTCGCAGCCACCAAGTAAGGCTGCCAGGGCTGGTGAAGTTCCTGATGAACAGGAAGATGTCGATGAGGAATTCCTCAACGAGGGAGGGTCTGATGAAGACGGTCTTGACCAGGAGGAGCTTGACGAGGAAGACTTCGACGAGGACTTGAGCGATCTGGGTGATGAGGAGAGTGAAGAAATGGAAGAGGCTGAACCAAAAAAGGGCACGAGCCAGAAGAAGTCGGGACAGCCTCTAAGTGGTGAAAAACTGAAGAAGACCATTGAGAAATATGGTCATGGTCCGCTTGAGGGAACAGCGATTGAAGAGAAAGCGCTTACCGGATCAGCTGATACCATTCTCGCTATGCTTATTGATGCTATGTTAAAGTCGAAGCCGTTGTCCCATGAACTCACGGATCGTACACTGCGTAAACTTGTTGACGTTGGATATCACGATATCCAGAAGCTAGGGGATGCTAGCTGGGAAGAGAGAGCCACGGTCCTGAAGGATGGAGGATACAATCGATACAGAGAACAGGGTTCAACAAACCTGGGGAAATTGGTTGAGTTCGTTAACGAGAATTATGGTGGGTATCCCCGTTCTTTGAACGTTCAGGTCCAGCTGCTTCGAGCTAACTCGAGATTACAGATGGGGATCTGAACAATCTCTTAAAGTCTGCGGAGTATGACCCCCAGAGAACGAGACAACTTGTAAAGGAAATCCACGGCCTCGGAGACCTGGGCGTGGAACTCTTCTTCAACAACGTGCAAAGCGTCTGGCCATCTATCGCTCCGTTTGTTGATTCTCGGAGTCTGCAAACAGCGCAGGATGCTGGGCTGGGGACTGACCTGGACGCCATTTATGCAGATTTGGAGAAAGACTCAAACAGGATGTGCAAATTGGCAAATGCCTTGTCAACCGCTAGATTAGAGAAACGAGTGGGAGATCTGATGGCGATTTGATTGTTTTTCTGCTGGGTTCGGATGAGCATTGGTGGCTATTCACCAACATTGCTCTTCTCCTGTGTGGGCAAGATCCCATCTGATGATAGAATTAGCTTGGCTGAAAGCGTATACCTAACAATAACAAGACAACTTCTTGAGGTTGTGTATATTTATAGAGGTCTGGGATCAACATCGAGATGTGTCAATCGAAATGCTCCCAGCCACTTGGAGCAGCCGCAGGGTGCCGCTGAGTCATCCGCGCCCGCCCTGCTCTTGGCAGACCCGCTGTTGCGCCTCACTGGGAAAGGATGCTGGGAGTTGCTGTTCACGTCCCCAGCCTTTCATCCGCACTTTTCTTCTCTTTCTCGCTTTTTATTCACGGCTTATTTGGAAGATAGACTACCCTTTCCTCCTATCCCGACTCCTTGGTTGAACTGCTAGCAATCGCACGCTCCTACTCCTTGCGACAATCTTGCTACCTAGCTCCCCTGAGGCCCTGACAGATTCGTCGACTACAACAAGCTACGTGGTTGTTTATCGAGCTCGATCTAGGCAACAGACATTCTCATCCAGCAGCGCAACAACCCGCACGCTTTGATATCTTCGTATTGCCGGAGTTCCTCCCATACTCGCCAACTTCAAACCCACACCGGACACAGCTACTCCGCGACAACCTAGCATAACCTTCAAAATGGATTTCTCCAACATCTTGTATGCTGCAACATGTTGTTGTCTATTTGTCGAAGAGCGAATTGATTGCTGACTTCTTACTCTTTGCTTTAGCCGCTTTGCCAACATCGCCGTTGGTGCCATCATGGTTCTTGGTGGCATTGCCCAGTTCTTCCCGATAAGCATGAGCCACATCATCACTGGTGTCTATGTGATTCTGTTTGGTCTGAGTAAGTCTCCCCTGCCAAGCCGAACCGTAACCGATGTCCGCGGAAACTGACTTGTTGTAGTCGTTGCTGGGTTGGAGTTCTTGCCCAACGTCCCCGACTATATCTACCGCTATGCGTCCTTCCTGTTCTCCTTCGTCGGCCGTGGTGTTTGTAAGTTTTGTCTCTTGAGTTTTCGTTCAATGGCCGGGGGCTGACATCTTTGTGAAGTCTATATCTTTGTCGGGTGTCTCATTCTCCACGGCCACGTCTTGCAATACATTGCTGCTTCGATTGTCGGCATCCTTGGTATCGGTTACGTCGTCTTGGAATTCGTCCCGTCTATCGAACCTCCATCCAACATGCGTGAGGCCGACCAGGGCTGGGGCGCCGAGCAGGTTGTCTAAGGCTTATAGCGCATGTTCGTGGGGTCGGAAACCGGATTGCGACACGATACAACCTTCATCGTGCTTTGAGCAACCATTGCGATCGATGAACGGCCGATTGCGTTTCTCCATGATATAAACCGCGAGATTCAAGCTCGAAGAATTCGGGATTCTCATGATGAACGATATTCCATGAGTGTGATGAATGACTTTCCGACGATTGAAGTGAAATATAGGCGAGAAGGACGATATGTGGTGGATATACACTACTTTCTATTTGGGCATCTTATTCGGGGACGGTGGATCCTCATTATTTTCTGAGGGCCAATATATTCAGCCACGCTTTTCTTATTATTTTTTCTTATTGTCCTATTTCTGGTTTACTTATTGCTGTCCGGTTGGTCTGCTCACCCGCACTGTATCATACATTCTGTAGATGGGCCATTATTGTGACTAGCTATTACTTTTTAACCTAACGAGTAGCGATCATGAAACCAATTTTATCCACGACGCCCAAATATCGTTCTTCGAGAGGAAAAGAGATGGGAGAAGTCGTTTATCTAATCAACCACTCCATCTAATCTCTTACTTAATCCCGAGTCCAAGCAACGATACGAGTCAGTGACATGCGTGGTCAGTGACCATGGATGCCGCTTGTTGAGATTAGTGCCCGTTTTTGATGTTGGCTGTCGTCAACTCCACCAAGTATCCAGCACAGGACAAGCACTACTGGTTAACACGTGGTTCGAGATTATGACGGGTAGGTAATCTCAGGGAAGATTCGACGTTCATTATTACCTGGTCGCCATGATTCGTGAGCACTGGGCGGTGGACAATATTCAGGCGTCACGCAGGAAGGCTGGGCCCGAGGACGGAACATGGAGGCCCTGCCGTAAGCGGGGCTGTGTCTTGAGCCTTAAGGAATAACGAGGAGTCGGATCCTGATGCCTGGTTCGTGTTATCACGTTGCGGCTTGTGATTGACTCTCCGTCTCGAGAGAATTGAGAGTCAAGGTCAAGACCGAGAGCAAAATCCGGAGTCCCCAGGCTGGGACTTGCAGCTTTATCCTCCAAGTTTGGAAAGCAACGCCGAGCACTCGCAAGGGAGTGGGTTACGTATTGCTGAGAACGCACGTGTGTTCGATGAAGGGAGAAGCTGCCACGCTGAGGCTATGCACTCCGAACGAGGTTTATCTAGATTCTTGACCGGCGTATTGCGCAGGGATGGTAGCGTCACGGCTTGGTAGTACAGGCAGCATTAAGTACTGTAGTACTTGGACAGAACTCTGTACCTTCCATGTCAAGCACAGGGATGAGCCGGGATGCGAGCGTGCATTTCAGTCGGACAAAGTCGGTAGCAGCGTTATTTTAATGCAGGTATTATAGATCGATATCATGATTCTGGCATGGCCCTTGTCGTGTCATGCCGTCTGCCGTATTTTGAGACCTAAGAGTCACGCCATGGCTTTCCGACCCAGGGGTTTCCACTGGGCGCAACATGGGTATGGTGGCTCTGGTTTGTGCAGATGGTGGCTGGGGCAAATGGCCAAGCAGGAGTTTACGTGGTGAGAGGAGAATGGGGACACTACTACTATTCGAATCTCAACGGCCCTGGAATGCATGTTACTAACGACTGATGTATTTTCAAGTCTCCAAAAAGTCCCGTTTGATATGACCAAGATTGGTGACACGAGGAGGACCAATCGGAAGATGCCAGGCAACTCTGTTGGGACGAGAACAGGCCAATGAGGAAGACGATAGATCAACGGGGAGATAACAAAGACAATTCCGGCGGCTTGACTGGACGGACTTCTGCTGACCGCCAAAAAGAAATCCAGCGAAGATGGCCGACGCCCCGGATGGCCAATCACAACAAAGGAAAATAAGCTGACTGGTGGGCTCTGAAGGGTCTGCTCCAATCAGGTGGGCGATAATCAGGCTTATTCGGTGACGGATACGCTAGCTTCTAAAAAAGGCAGGGGCTAAGCCGGGATAGGCAACAGTGGAGCAGCGGTGATTCGATCTGGGGAGGAAGAAGGCAATCGCAAACGCAGAGACTGAGAGACGCTCACCCAGAACCACTTTTTTGGCGACCAGAGGGTCTGAGGAACAGTCGCTCGGGTCTCGCTCCAGACTAAAACCATTCTGTTCCCAACCTGTCGGATAGCCCTTCTTTGACTGCAGCACGAAAAAGCAAAAAGGGGACACGAAAGGGTCTGGAAAAGTGACCCAACGCCCAGAGACCCCAGTTAGCTGTAGATCCCCCTGGGAGATCGATAACGAGCTGATAAGTCGATAAGTCCTTGAGCCACACGCTCGGAACTCTGAATTTGGAGGAGAGAAAGGACAGGAAGGGAAGTGCAAAGTCAGAGTCAGCAGCAGACTGGAGACCAACTGGCGTGACAAAGAATCATCATCGCGCAGCTTCCTCTGCGATTCGCCAGGTACGTTGCCTTTTCTCGGTCACAACCACCATCACCGGCTTTGTCCATCCTCCTTGCCAGTGCCATCCTTGGAGCCTGCCACTCTTCACCCTCGCAGTAATCAGATCATATCTTCTCCTTGCTGCCGCTGTCCTCCCCATCATATCTGATCCGACATTCTCTGGGCTTGATTGATCATTGATCCCCCCTCGCTGCCGATCCTTCTCTATCCCTCCCTCACAACTTTACCTGTCCACCCTCTTCCTCATTTGACTTTCAGGACACTGTTGTTTGCTCGTACTTTTGTGTGCGCTGCGTGTTTGAAGAATTTACTTTTCTCATCATTCTCATCTGTTGGCTCATCTAGGTCTCTGTCTTCTCCGCCGGCCTTTCTATTTGAATCGCCACTCCCGCCCCTACTTCGACCGGAACACATCTTTTCTTCCCGCTCGTCGTGGCAGTTCTAGGCTTTCAGCAGCTGTAAGCTGTATTTTCTTTGCGACGGAGGACGGACCATCATTCTTACTACGTTTTGGAAATTCCCGGGCCCATTCTTGAGGATCTTCATTCCCGTTCTCGACTCCGCCCCTCTGGCCTGGAGTCTCACTAGCTGCAGCAACGATCGATTTACCATTCGAACCAGGCGCTCTTAGTCGTCTTTTTTCTTTTTTTTCTTCTGCACTGTCATCTTGACCGACTTTTGACTTCGTCATACAATAATTACACTCTCCTGTGGTGCAACATACCATCGCACGACCACTTGTCCCCTATTTCGACGCTCAAAGTTTCAGTGGACTTCTTCGTCTCTGGGTCCTTCCTCGTTCTTCCCTCGACCCATCCCCACGGGATTCGAGTCGCATCGATCTAGATACTTGGACACGGATAAACGGTGGAAATGTTAGCATCCATTTCCCACATGGAGACCCTGCGATCCCTCCCTCGCAATCCGGACGTGGTTACGCGACACCCGTCGGCCGAAGACCTAGATGCTGCTCAACAACTCATTTCGTCTGCTCAAGCTGGCCGGGAACATCCCCTCGATCGACAACACACCGATGAGGGGTCGCGAAATCTCGAAGGAGGGGCTCCACTGAGCCATCACGAGGGTGAATACTCGGTAGTTCAGTCTTCTGAAACCGCTACAAATGGGCATATTTTTGAGAAAACGTCTCCAAAATCCCAAAAGGACACATCATTCTTGGGGCATTCTTGCAGGTTCGTATGGCTTGTTAACCAGATCGGTTTGTCGGTGAGCTAACATCGTTTCTCTTTTTCCTCATTAGTAATTGCGGAACGAAGAGTACACCATTATGGCGGCGGTCACCTACCGGAGCCATGATTTGTAATGCATGCGGTCTCTATTTGAAAGCGCGAAATGTTGCACGGCCAACGAAAAGGAACCGGACGCAAGCAAGCCCAGAGGCTTTTATTGCGCAAAATCCCCCCGCCGGTGCTCAGCCAGAGCCGGTCGCTAGCGGTAATGAAGGTTGCGGGGGTTCTTCGGGTTCCTGTCCAGGCGGTGGGAATTGTAATGGGACAGGTGGCGCTGAAGGCTGCGACGGTTGTCCGGCTTACAATAATCGCGTTTACAAGTCAACGGCACGCGGGAACGTCGCTGCACATTCGTTGAATAGATCAGCGATTTCGGAGAGTGCTCCGCCCTCGCAGGAGCCTGAAGCGCCGGCCAGATCCAGCGCACAACTCGAGGGTAATATGCTGGTTGCTTGCCAGAACTGCGGAACCACCGTAACACCACTTTGGCGACGAGACGAAAACGGCCATCCGATCTGCAATGCCTGTGGTACGTTTATTCATTCTATCGCTTCTTTCTGTATTCTGTATGGGCCATCTTGATTAACATATCTGTCAGGTCTCTACTATAAGCTCCACGGCTGCTACCGTCCTACTACGATGAAAAAGACCATCATCAAACGGCGGAAGCGCGTGGTTCCTGCATTGCGAGAACATTCTCCTACTGGAGCCACCCAATCTTCGCAAGGTTCCTCTGCGTCACCAGAAGCATCGTCTCCAGCGACATTGGCTCATTCTCAAGATGAGCGGTATCGATACTACAGTTCGGAGCCCGTTGACCAATTCCACCGAGGTTCTCCTGTGGCTCAGCGTCCATTCGTACTCGCGCCGCTGCCGGTCGACTTTACAGGCTTCAATTCGGGTGCCATCACACTCCCTCATCATCCACCTCCACCACCGCCCAGGCTACTTGAACCAAGTCATTCATCAGTTCCTCAATTTGGCCGACGTTCAAACTCGCCAAATTCTTCAGGTAACCCCAAGAAACGACCATTATCAGAAACTGGGCCTTCTACAGACGCTGGTTCTATTCCAAGCACATTGGAGGCTGGATCAAATCAACTCCCGCCGATTGTCTCCTCCGCGAACCCGCCGCCTCCCGCTCGACTTAGCTCAATCTCCTCTATCCTCAATCACGCTCATGCCCGCGACGAAGCTCGCCTAGATCCGTCTCTGACTGGTCTTGCACGTCAACAGCAACATCACTCTCAACCCCAATCTCTTGCACACCCGCAAGCCTCACAACCGCTACCTGGCGTATCCGATTTGGAAAGTTTCGAGCGCCGCGCGAAACTCCAACGGGAAGCCGAAGAAATGCGAGAGCTTCTCCGAGCGAAAGAGCGGGAGCTTGCACAGCTCGCGAGTCAATGACAATGACGATGAGATTTCAGCGTTTTGTACCATCTCTTTTCTTCCAAATTCGATATATCACGTTTTGTCCCTTCTTGAGACACATTCGGCGTAAAAAGACTGTCCTCGCGAGATACCATGTTCTACTGTTGATGGGTTTCACGGAGTTTATTATGTCAGGGTTAAGGTTAAGGCAAAAGGCCATCCGGCTTATCTTTGATATTGGTTCCTTTTACATCCCGTTTCTTAAGCGTTGGCGGGATTAGCGTTCACACGAGAATGATTTAATAGGAGGGTAGCTTTCCGGTTAAATTGCAGTGTCTATTCAGTTTATTCATGGTTTTAATTCTTCAGAAATCGGGCTGGGATGGGTGGATGGGGGTGGAATTGAATGAATGGAGTTCAACAGTGGAATATAACAAAGCACGAAGCATAGATTTTCAACGAACTCCATTTACCTCATCTCTCTTTACCGTACTATTTACAGTCAAAAACACCTGCCCTTTGTATAAATAGCAACGAAATGAGAAGGGGCCGCCGTGCTCGTGCACCTGCCTAGAACCATTCGGGTCCGCCCTAATTGTAGTCTGCCCTGTCATATATTGACTTACGAGAAGTTGGGGGCTTGGAAATATACTAATATATATATCCGGAATAAACAGTAAATTGGGTATATGGAAGGCAAAAAGACAACAAATCTAACTCCGATGGATAGAGAAGGGCTTCGGCTTATCGAGCCATTTATACCAGTCTGGTCTGACTCGTCTCCGCGGCATAGGTATTCCCACAAACAGACGCCGTCCTCACTTCTTGAACCATCTCAGTCGTAACGTGGATTTCACTGTCATCAACGTTCCCATCCTTAACGGTGGCTGTCGGTTCAAGTCCAGCTCTGTTTCCGACGGCGAGTCCGATATCCGTGTCGATACTGCGCAGACCGATCTCCAGGTCTTGGGAATAGAGGTCTGGACCTGGGGTTCTGCGGCGCGCCGAGCGTGGAGCGGTTGTGCGCGTCGCATTGCGCGTGGATTGGTTCTTATTGTAGCTGTCCGTGGATAGGAACTTAGGGCAGATGCGGCTGACGAGGGGGCGGAGAAATGGCAGACAGGCGCATATTATCGCGACGTTGCATTCGGCTGCAGTCCAGTAGGCTGCGGTAACGTTGCTCCCTGTTTGATCCTATTAGTATAATCGAGTAAAAGGAGCATTACAAGGGGGCCGTTGTGTGAGATATGGTAGGAAGCGCAGCGCTGAGACATACAAGATGTGTCGATGCTTTTCGCCACGGTGCGTAAGCTAAAAAGACGAAGAATACTGGTAATCACGACACTATTACTCGCGTCAGCTAGATGTATCAATCAGTTCGAAAGGCCGGAACACTAACAGTCCACCAAGCGCAAATACGCCCAGGAGAGCAACCTTCTGCCGACGAGGAAGATGCAGTTGCGATAAGAGAGGCATCGGTAGGATGAGAAGAGTGAGATCAGTGGCGATATTCATCGAAGCGTTGAAGAACCAAACGGCCTCGAATGAAAGGCAGGTACCCGAGATCTTTCGGTCCCAGAATTTGGCCACGGGCACGCAATTGACAAACCCGCTGACAATTGCCCACGTTGCGTATAAAATCACTACCCCTAGAACAATGTAGCATATGATACAGAACCGGTAGCTGGGAAAGATGCGCAAATATTGGAAGAGTATGGAGATTTTCGTGAATGCTAGGCTCGCGTTATATATGGGAATTGCAACCCATAGATACTGCAAAGTAACAAAAGGTCAGTTATGGCCGGTGAGTCTATATAACAAATGTAGTTTTTCTGTTGGTGCCTGACCTTTAATTGTTGCTTGAAATCATGCTCCGGTATATCATAGGAATGCCTTCCTAAGCCATGGCGGTATTCTTGCCCAAAGTCAGTCAAGGGCTTCTAAATGTGAGTACTTTAAAACCATGTTCTTACGTGCAACGACGAGACCGAGATAGGCAATTGCAAAGACCTAGTAAAGGTTAATAACGTGCTGAGTAACGCCCACGGTGATACATACCAAAGAAACTAGAATGGTCCAATCCTCTCGGCCGCTTAGTTTTATCAATCCGATTCTGGTGTAAATGCGCATCGCTACAATCACGGCCGATATTCCAGTGAGCACGGCTGTTACCACCATGGCTGTCTGCCCTCGAGATGGGTCCTCATTGTCGCTTCTGGAGAGCCTAATGTGGCTCACGTGTTCATCCATCACCACCTAAGCACGAAAGGATTAGGGTGATTGAACCGCATAAACGGTGTGGGCACAGGCATCGAGAATTTCAAGAATCGGCTGCATCGGCGCTCAAAGTGTAAAAACGCGCGGGACAGCCTGCAGGTGAGAGCAAAAAAAGATTCACGAGGGTGGAAACAGAGGTGGCAGCTTTCTCCTTCATATGAAAGATGAGAAGAGGCCCAAACAACGGAGACTTTATTGGCCGCATCACTTTTTATTGGATGTTCAATCATGTCAACAGCGCGATGTGGCTCCTGTCGGGAAACCGGCCATGGTTCACTCTGCTGCCCTGGGGCTATCGCATCTCCATAATAATGACACTTTGTTCAATGGTAGCGAAAATCGGGGCCCGGGAGCAGCATGCTACCCACATCGACGTAGTTGATGAACTCAATGATCAGGCATGTGGGTAGGTTAAGGCTTAGAAAAACAGCGGTGTCGTGCATCATAAACGGGGCCTCTGCCGCCGAGCCTTTACTGCTTCCCCTGTTGAGTATAGTGCCGTGGTGGCGCTGCGAGTTTCAGTTCTTCAGATGTGCAGATTTGGTTGTCGTTGCTCCACAGGAAGGCCTAAGAGCGCCTCATCGAGCTTGCCGCTAGCGTGCATCTGGCCCTGGAGTCTGGACATATGGATGGATGAACCTCGGCTGGATTGTGGGCGAAATTTTTCGCATTTCCAGGCAAGACTGGCAGAGAATTCCGTTTCCATCCGTTCAAGACGCTCTAGACCGCTAATACCAAGGCATTGAGAATGTAACCAATATTCGTACCGGGCCGTGGACTGTGGGGCTGCCTGGAGAACAATAATTGTGTCGGGGTGGAGATTCTGTCTCGATAGCTTGCTTCGGCAAGTCGTGACTGGCGGCTCTGACTCGGGGCTCTGAGTCGTGACATCTACGACTGTCCATCTCGGTTTTGTATCGTAGGCTATCTATTTATCCACTGCTTGCTTGTCAATCCACCTTCGATCCGCGGCCATGACCTGAATCGGAATGCTCGGGCGGATTTGAGTTCCATGGAGCGATTTGTTCATCTCATTAGATAGTCCAGAGTCCCTGCAACCACCATCTAAGCAGTCCCTGGTTTCCAAGAGGATCATTGGATTTAACCCTGCCGCCCCCAGACTAGCGTACGCTTAAAACGGCCAGTATAGATAAACGTACGATTGGCGTCTTGGCTTCTCTCCCACCGTACTTTCCTCGTGAAATGTGGAGGACGGAGTGGGCCAGAGCTGACGGACCTGACCTGATCCAGGATGCAGGAATCGGCCTTCAGGTATGAATCATCCGGACCATGGTTCTGTTATTTACGGCATTGTCTGATGGATAAACGATCAAATTATGGCGACGCGCTGAAGACTGAAGCCCTGCATGAGTGATGGCCTTCTCCGCAGATCAGCACTCGATTGCTGAGTCTCCCCCTGCTTGTACCACTGACCCCTCGACTTTACAGCGGAGCACTCGACACCCCCACTTCAAACGCCCAACTGTCTGTCCATGTAAAAGCCAACGTCCCCTTCATCGTCTATAATATTCTTGCGTTCCTTCTTGCCTCTGTACCACGAGCCATACCGGTGTAGAACTTACTGTCCGCTTCTCTGTATAGCGGAGCAACAGCCGGGGTTTTGTAGGGATGTCTAGATTGCAAAATGTCATCACATATCCCTATTTGCTAGCTCTTAGTTATGGCGAAAAAGAGTGAAAGGTTAGTCATTCTCCTTAATTCAACTATTTCCTTACTACTTTAAAATCCAACTAAGCTAACAACCAAGCTACCCGGCCAGCCCTTTGGTAGTCCCTAGCCATTTGTCACGAGTAGTGTAATGCGACTGCGGTCTTGTAGGGACCCAAGAAAAAAGGATTTTCGAAGATATCATTGCCATTCGTCAACGAGGCTTCAAAGATTTTCAGACAGCATGATTGAACTTTTGTCACCGTGTCCGCTGCCTCTGGTCTTTTCAAACGATGTAAGACCTGTGTATTGGCATAGATATTGAAAATCTCAACTAACCGTTCGTCTGCCTGTCCCAAGCGATTGGAGGTTGTACATGTTGTAAAAGACACGTAGTAGTTCCTTCTGAACACACCTTTCCATATTAGGGCTTTCTCGGTGTCGACTGTGTCCATGAGTGATATTATGCTGATATCCCCTAAAATATCGCCGCCATGCACAAAGCCGTTCCTGTCTGTACGGTCGGAATTGATGCCAGCCCATCCATCAAGGGCGCTAGCTCTGATTGTATGTGCAGCAATTTCTCGCTGGTGGAGGTCGGACTTGATTGTTTTAAGCGTCGCAAGTATCGACATGCCTTCCTTGTTTCCCACAAGTTGGTTCTCGTGATCGATTATGCAGGGTATTGGCGTGAAAAGTTGTTCAATAAATTCGTATCTTCGTCCAGCGACTTGGAAAGGATGCCTTTTTATACCTATTTATAATAATTATAATCAGTGTCCGTTGGGTCATAGAATGGTCAGTGGACGTTTAACTTTACCTTCTGGTTTGATGGCATAACAAGCTTGGGCCTATCAACAGGCTGCAAATAGCTGAAACGGTTTTCAAGGGTTCTCTTAATGAGTGGTGTCATGTAACTCAAATGTCATGAATAATAATTTATTGTTAAGGTCATAAAATTTTGAAGTTGTTAAAGACTTAAATAATATAATAACACTGACGGGCTGGGAGTTTGTTCCGGAAGGTTCGAGTTAGGTATTATTGAGGACGGAGCTATGGAAATGTTTCGCATTAGACATTGCTATAGAAGGCTTATTTATACATCTACGTTGCTACACTAGCAATTAGCGAGCTTTCCCTGTGTAACACTATGGTGAAGCCTTCTTCCAAGGTACAAAGAGTGAATTGTCGACCTTGGCAATTTAATATATGTAGGTGGTGACGTTCCGGCCTTCACCAGGATTGTCAATANTGACAGGAGCGAGAATGCATATAATGTTCTAGCAGTTTACTAGAACTCGTTATCATGAAGAACCACGTATATAGAAGCATACATTCACTAGTGGAGGCCTTTAACCATTAAATTCTATTAAGAACTGTTTACAAACCCTTTCCTTTCTATCCTACAAAGAGTATGTTGTCTAACAGTAAAATTCTCGAAAGTAAGGCTGTAGCATAGTCAGACCATGTAACACCACTTGCAGCTCTTCAGGCTGGCTAAGCGAGAGCATCAAGGTTCTTATTATTTAATTCGGTGGGCTGAGTTGGTCGTGCTTTCCGGACGGGAACTATAAGTTAAGTGACAGACCTTGGTTCGGGGGAGTTCATACGTGTCAATAATCCAGGAACCAGGAGCAAAGCTCGGCACATTGCTGCAAGTTTACAGGGACATTGTGAAAAATGGAGCCAACAAGCAAGTATAGAGCACAGCCCTTTGGCTTATCAGGCCTTATCAGTTGTCGGATGATGGTCGGACAAGATCCGAACGGGCAAACCTTCAACCGAACGCTGAAGCATTGGAGTCATTCTACGGAGCCGGCGCCCCGCTATTGCGAGATCAACTCCCCGCAGCCACCCGTCCCTATATATACTGCTCGCCCTTGGCTTCTGTCTCTTTTCGCTCCCCGAATCTGGATTTCTTCCGAGTTTAACTAATTATTGTATATTTATGAACTATCTCCGAGCTTGTCGCCATTCAATCCCCGCTTTCCGCCAGCTCGCTTCATTCCATCCAACAACCTCCGCGTTCCCCCCATCTACTGCTCCTTTATTCGGACCCGCTTTCGCTCGACGCACAATGGCAACCGCAATGGCAAAGCGCCTTGAGGGCAAGACGGTCGTGGTCACCGGTGCCTCTTCTGGAATTGGTCGCAGCACAGCCAAGGAATTTGCGCGCACCTCTCCTAAGAACCTCAAGATCATCGTGACAGCAAGACGCATCGACGCTCTCAAGGAGCTGGCGCAGGAAATCAAAGCGGAAGTCGGCGATGGAGTCAAGACCTTGCCTGTCAAGTTGGACGTCAGTAACCCAGAGGAGGTCAAGAACTTTGTGCCATCCCTCCCTGCGGAGTTCCAGGACATCGACATCCTAGTCAACAATGCGTAAGCCCGTGCCTTGGAAATCTAGCTCCGACCATACGTCTAACCAGGATTTATAGCGGCCTCGTTAAGGGTGTTGCTCAAGCCCCCGACATTGACCCCGAAGATATCAACGTCATGTTCGCAACCAATGTCACCGGTTTGATCAATCTGACCCAGGCTGTCCTCCCTATTTTCAAAAAGCGCAGTGATGGTGGCCGTGGTGATATCATCAACATTGGAAGCATTGCTGGTCGTGAACCTTACCCTAGTGGCAGCATCTACTGCTCTACCAAGGCTGCGGTCAAGTCATTTACGGAGGCGATGAGGAAGGAGCTCATCTCCACCCGTATCCGTATTATCGAGATCGACCCCGGTCAGGTTGAAACTGTAAGTAACGATAGCTTGTGTGTGTGGAAACAGGCTGACAGGATTATTCCAGGAATTCTCTGTTGTTCGCTTCTATGGAGACCAGAAGAAGGCCGACGCTGTTTATTCGTAAGTCAACCGCCTTTTGATGTTGACACGCAGTGCTAATACACCCATAGTAACTGCGAACCACTCACACCCGACGACATCGCCGAGGTCATTGTCTTCGCCGCTGGCCGGAGGGAGAACGTTGTGATCGCCGATACTCTGATCTTCCCTAGCCACCAGGTAAGCCACGCTAGACTTCATCCACGACATTGAATACGCTGACCAGACACTCTGCAGGCCTCTCCCGGTCACCTGTACAAGAAGCCTTGAAAATGAAGCTGGCGGATGTAAATAGTACGCCTGGGTAAACAAAATATTAGACACCGGGTATATATAAACAGTACAACACAATATACATTAAAGAATACAGCTATATGCCACAATCACCATCCCAAAGCAAAATAAAATAAAACTAAAGACACCTAAAGAGACCCCTCAAACCCAAACTTTCCATGTCTGCCAGCCCCAGCACTAAACCTCGCCGCGCCCTTCACACTTTCCTCCTCAACAACCTTAATCCCATGATCATATTCAAACCGCAACGCGTCCTCAAAACTGCTCGCATTATACGCCGCATAGTAACAAGACGCCCGGTCCACATTCATACACCCCTGTGGGAAAGTCACAAGTTTCCTGGCAATCCCCATCGCCTCGTCAACCGCCGTCCCCTTCGCAACGACCCGGTTCGCAAGTCCCATTGCAAATGCCTCTTTCGCACACACAGCCCGCCCCGTCAATATCATATCCATTGCACGGCCCAGCCCAACAATAGCCTGTAACCGCACAGTCCCGCCATCGATAAGAGGAACTCCCCACCGCCGACAGAATACACCGAAGACGGCGTCTTCCTCCACGACTCGCATGTCGGCGAGCAGCGAGAGTTCAAGACCCCCGGCAACAGCGTACCCGGATACAGCGGCGATGACGGGCTTGGTGATTTGCATTCTGGAGGGGCCCATCGGGCCGATATTGCGTCCTTGAACACGGTCGTGATGGCTTACTCGGGGCCCCGTGTAGTTGGATTGGGAAGGCGCAGGGTTATCTTCGTTCTTCCCGGGGTTGGAGTCATATTTAGCAACCTCGTGGAGATCGAAACCAGCGCAGAATGTGCTGTTGGAGCCATGGAAGACGCAGACTTTTTGGGTAGAGTCGTTTTCGAAGTCGAGGAAAGCGGAGGTGAGCTTTTGGGCTGTCGGGCCATCGACGGCGTTGCGCCGATGCGGGCGGTTGAGGGTTATTGTTGTGATTCCTTCTGAGATTTTGGTGGCTTGGACTGCTGTTGGTTCTTTGTCGGTGGTGGTTTGATCCGTTGAGCTCATGATGGTGGGTTGCGAGTTTGATGTTGATCTTTGGTGTTCTTCAAGCGTTGTCAAGATTACTTCTTGAGCTGGCACAATCTTGAGATCGCCAACGCACAACGTAACCACCTAGGTCACCATTATCTTATGAATTGTTACATATCCTCGGCTCGTTTGAAGTAGAGGTATGGCCCTCGGCATGACATTTTATATGGTCAACTGCCTACAACGGGGTATTTCAAATGTGCCAAACATTGAATTCGTCAATGTTCTAGTATATTGCATCTATATGTCTATGAAGGCGGACCTCTCATTGAATTAGAATCACTCTACCACCAATCTTGGCGGAATGATAATTCCACCCACGTCTCCAGCCTCGGTACCTAGTAATTCATTCTCCTCAAAGGTATTTCTACGGGCCAGCGGAAAACGAGCGGGGTAACTGGCCAATGCACTTCCCGCTGATATCCCGGGGTAACCGAGTGTTCCACCCAGTGAGCCGGTCTTATGTGCGACATAGTTCAAGGTTCCGCGCGGAGTCGGTCATCTTCCCTTTCCCTGCTCCCCAGGCATCGACCAAATTCAGTTAGACCCCTGGCGATTCGACAGAGCCCAGGTATAGATCCATGGTGCTCAGACTGAGAGTCTCGGGCCGTGCCTCCATAGCTCCACCAACCTGCTGCTATTTCCGCCGGTAAGACAAACCCCTATCACGATGAAACTCGGCCTTCCCGTACCTTATTCCTTGACTTTCTAGACAGCAATATCTATCTCCGATTCAAATGAGACCCATCAGGTTATACCATTCTAAATGGCCTCGGCAGCTGTTCTCCGGCAATTGTCACTACGGCGTCCAGGCCCAGCTTACCCAGCCATGGTCCACTGCATCCAGATTTGTCCTGCGCAGTCATGGTCCTCCGCTGTACTACCCCATGGCCAGAGCGCGATACGCATCAACCGCAATGCCATCAACCCAACCCACCACTACTTCGTCCAACCAAACCCAGCAATCAATCGAAGACCTAATTTCCTCCCTCCCCCTAACCCGCTACCTCCGCAGCAGCACATCCCCCAAATACACTGAATTCCGCCCCTACCGCACCATGCACCCTTCCGCCCAGTCCACCCATCTAGTGACAACATCCCTCCTCTCCAACCCAACCAAACTCCCCACAGACCCAATCTTCTTCCTCACACCTCATGATTCTACCAAGCCCCAAATAATAGCAACCGCCTACCTCTCCACCCACCTCACCGGCCACGCGGGGTACATCCACGGCGGCCTCCCATTCCTGCTCTTCGACGACGTGTTCGCGCGGCTCGCCGCGGAGATATTCCCAAGCCGGGTCGGGATGACCGCAACAATGGGTCTTGATTTCCGCGCCCCTGCTGTGCCGGGGCGGGTGTATGTCTGGCGGGCCTTTATTGAGAAGAGGGAGAGTGACAGGAAGGTGTGGGTGCGTGGGGAGATGAGGTGTTTGAGGGAGTTTAGGGTTGAGGAGATGAGTGCTAGATGTGCAGATGTTGACGTTGCAGGCGGTGGGGGTGATGGGGTTAGTGTTGAAGAGAGGGAGGGCGTGCTTGTTGCTGAGGCGAGGGCGTTGTTTGTTGAGCCTAGGCGGGTCGAGGTATGTATAAATTTTATCTATCTATTTTACCCCCATTACTTTGGGTTTGGTGAGGTGCTAATTGATTCTTTTTCTCTTTCTTTCTAGGGAATGGTGCCGTTGTATCCGAAGTGATAGTGATGCGTGTTTTATGATAGATGTAGATAGTATCGCATTAGATATAGAGGTTCAATAGAGATGAGAACAACTTGATCATACTTTATTATCTGTCTGAAACGCTAAGAAGTACTACTCCGTATGCACTGACCTGTCAGGGGTCTGCGGAACTGTTTCCCACAAACCTAATGCAGTATAACCCACCGTTCGATAACTACTTGGAGTTCGAAGTCCACGGACCTGCAATGCTGCATCACAGAGCAAGTCCGATGACCTCAGTGGCTGGCCGGGTCAATGCCCAGTTGTCGGTCACCTTCTCCTCAAAAACACCTGCTCGTCAGCGAGACGTCCAAACCTTGCAGTACCCTTCAGTCCAGATTTCGGGTAGCACAGACCGCCGTCTGATCTGGAGCGCGCGGCACGGAGTACAGGCCGCGACATTTGACAGAATGACGTTATAGATAAAAGATGTAGAAAAAAGAAAAAAGAAAAAACGATGATCCGTTACACGATCAAGATCTGACATCAGAACATCTCCTCGGCATTATTGGCGAATCTGATAAGCCACGAATCAATCTATTTCTTCAAAGCCAGATGCGAAATCTAGTAGGAAAGCGGGTTGCACGACGGCGCCCACGTCGCTTTTCTCCTCCGTTCTGAGGTGGCTTGTCCCACGCTCGCCTTGATTCCAAGTTGCACATCCAGTCTGCCGAGCTCGACACTGCCAGATTCAGGGCGGATGGGTCGCCGAAGGTGCGTTGTGAGGCTTGAGGCTTATGCAAGGCGGAATATAAGGTAGAAGGTTGGCGATAATTAAGTTTGCCGTGCTCGGACGGCGGCCTTATCAGAGTCGGAAAATGCAGGAGCTTCGAATGAAGGTTAATATCAAGGATCTGAGGGGCAAGTTCTGGCAGACCGAGTTGTGTCGATGGTTGGTCATCTCATTTTCGGTTTTCATGTAGCATGCGGTGTCGACCTTTGCCAATTGGAGGTGCGCATGTTGGAGAAAGTCACAAAGAGGCCGTTGAAAAGAGGACCAATCTTCCGTGATCGTCGGTCGGCCCAAGGAAGAGTTGGAGGTGGCCTCCGGCGGGACGACGCATTGGACTCATTGGATGCGAGTACGGAGAAAGAGAGAGGCGATCAGTTTATTATTGCTGTGATGCTGTCGCATCGACAAGGGCTGACCGTTCTGACCGTCCGTGGAGGGGATGAGCCTTTCCTTCATGGCTTATATTTCATTGACCAAAGGCCAATCTTGATTATACAAAGTGGGGGCGTGGGGAACAGCCCTGGGCGGCTTGGCGCTGAGTTGCTCTATCTCCAACAGCCGTTGTCACAGAAAACGCGGAAGAACCTCTGAGGAAGATGGGGAATCTGTGATGTCAGTTCTGCCTTTTTCATACTCCATACTGTTGAGTCGTCGTCATCTCAGAGGGCTGCCGACAGCCGCCTTGCGAGCCTCACTTTTCGCCGTAAATAATGAGACGTGTAGAATTCTTGGGCGATATTTCTCCGAACGTTGGTCTCCACGGCCAAGTTCCTCCCGAGGAGCCGAAAGTATGGCCAGAATGCGAGAAGATGAATGGTCCATGTCACACAATCTCCTCCAATGACTGCTGGCACCGTGTGATTGCTGCGCCGATGATGAAAGTCATCAGACGGTGTCTCACTCATCACTTTCGGCATTTCTGCAGAGGTTGCATGTGTGCCTGAGCGACGAGCAACCCAGCAGGGTTGATGCTGAATGCGTACCCAATTGTTTGGCCGACGAGAGCAGGAGTGGCCGGTTGGCGGACATCAACGCGTCGTCGCAATTTATGTACATTGAGTTTAATTTATTCGCATCGGCCGCGACAGTGATTGGACGGGCGAGGCTGATAATGTTGGAAAATGATCATGGCTTGGCACCTTGAGGTGAGGAAGCCCGGAGGCTGGAGGCTGGAGGCTGGAGGCTGGAGAGCGAGTGGATGAAGGGATGATCGTGGAATTGGATGGCCCCTTTTTCTGGCTGGATCTGCGGCCATATTTGTTTTCCCCCATTAATGCCACACACCGAGGCGCTGCGCTTCACCTCATGGCGACGCGACCGGGCAAAGCATCAGCTTGAATTCGCGATCCAAAAGACAAGATTCTGGAGATGGTCCATATTTTTAGCCAATGAGTCTAGCTTGCTGGCCCCCATTCAGCGACTGTGATTCTGTTTTTGAACTCTCTCTTAATCATCATCCCCTTTCCCCTCCCCGTCCCAATTCTCCACTTGCTCCTCTTCCTCTCCCTTTGCTCTCATCTCCTGATTCATTTATTCCATCCGTTTTTCTCGAACAACCCGCTCGAGCTTCGCCATCGCTGTCCTGAAGTGTTCCGGGATCGCAGACCTTGCATAGTCCGACCAGGAAGCCAAGCCATCTGCCTCCGGCTCGCCTGCAATTCCGCCTCTGGGAGCGTTCCACGAACCCCCCTGATCCTCTCGTCGACCCCCCGTCTGGCTTCTTTAAGCTTGGCCTAGTCACTGGACCCGCCGTTGCTGTGGCCTGCCTCTTAGGCGCATCCTGCTTTCGCGCGAAACTCCCGACCTGCTGGGCCCCGACTCTCGACCCTTCCTGCAAAAGAAAATTGTGTTGCTCCCTCGACCCGCAGTCGCTGCCCAGATAGCTTCGATCACTATCGGTTCTCTTCTCACTCAGGTAGATCCTTGAGCACAATCCTTCAGAATGGCTTCAAAGGTATGATGATTCTTTATCCGTCCAATGGTCCCCTCGCCCGTGCCTTGTCTCCTTGCCCCCTTCCGGCGCCCGGTTCGCCCAACGTCATCATGGAATGAAACCATAATCCCCGGACCGAAAAGAGTCATGGCTCACATTGATTGCTTTATAAACAGTTTCTGCGAGAATACAAACTCGTCGTTGTCGGTGGTGGTGGTGTCGGAAAGTCATGCTTGACGATTCAATTGATCCAGAGTCATTTCGTGGATGAATATGACCCAACAATTGAAGGTTCGCTTGTCACCCTGGATAATCACACCTGATTTGTCGCTCACCATGGGCATTCACACAACAGATTCGTACCGTAAGCAGTGCGTCGTCGATGATGAGGTGGCTCTATTGGACGTCCTAGATACCGCTGGTCAGGAAGAATACTCAGCCATGCGCGAACAATATATGCGAACGGGCGAAGGTTTCCTCTTAGTCTACTCCATCACATCGCGCCAATCTTTCGAAGAAATCATGACCTTCCAGCAACAAATTCTGCGTGTGAAGGACAAGGATTATTTCCCCATTATTGTTGTCGGCAACAAGTGCGATCTCGAGAAGGAACGAGTGGTCTCAGAACAAGGTGGGCTCCCGCCACATGCGCCATTGCCAATCTAATGTTTGCTAACGTTTCCATCTGCTCACAGAGGGCGAGGCTCTTGCTCGTCAATTCGGTTGCACGTTCATTGAAACATCTGCAAAGTCCCGCATTAATGTTGAAAACGCCTTCTACGAACTTGTGCGTGAGATCCGTCGTTACAACAAGGAGATGTCCTCCTACCCGTCCGGCTCAGGTGCATTCGGATCCCGCGCACCTGACAACAAGATGGACGTGAGCGAGCCCGGCGAGCACTCTGGCTGCTGTGGAAAGTGTATTGTTATGTAATTTGGTAGGGTTTGGGTTCAAAAGGATGCATGCACGCAAGTTGAGAGACGAAAGGAATTATTCCCAATAGATCGGAAGCCCCAGCTGAAGAGAGATGAGCGACAGCCAAAAACCCAAAAACATAAATAACGACCCTCCCTTGAACCATGCTTTTGGGGGTCTGCGGATTGTGACTTTTCCCCCTCATTATACCATACGAAGCTCGCTATCAAACGATATCCGCTTTCACAATTCATCCATCACGCTGTCATCTTCTCCACGAATGTTCGATTCCCCCTCTGTTTCTCCGTTTGGTCTATCTGTTTTATATTTATCATTTTTATCTGGAAAGATTTAGTTTTGACGATACCTCGCTGGAGTGCGAGGAATAGGCGTGCCAATAGATTTGTGCCATTACTCTTCATGTGTACGTACATGCTATTGTCACGGATTGCATCTGGGATTCCAGGACTGTTTTGCTGCTCTTATCATACTACCATTATTATACCTTTGGCATCCCCGGCTATGTGCACCATCTCTCATCACCTCGTCGTTTCGAGCTTTTTAATTACCCTGGTTTGCATATTCATTGTTTCGTCATGGTCATAAACGAATAACTTGATTGCTGCCTATCATTTCATCTAGGTACTTTAGTTTCAAGCTACTTTATACCGATTGCTACATGCTCTTTCCACGTGATGTGTTGAGAAGCGATCAAATACGCCTCCGCTCATTATTCCATGGCTCTTGTGTTCTTAAACTCTCTTAGCTCGACGAGGGATCAGCACCGACTGGACGAACCATGCTCATCCACGACATTTGTCACCAAACTAAACCTCGTTCAAAGGGAAGAAGACCAGATTGCCAGAGATCTGTTTACGAACTTGTATTGCAGACTGCTGCGGAAAATAATCAACCCAAGATAGTCTACTAAGAGCTTATTCTCAACGCAATCTAACCCGTAATCAACCAACCAACAGCCTAGTGAGGGCATCTATTTCGCCTCCTCATCATCAGACGGGGAATCCAACTCATCCTCCCTATCCACCTTCGTCCCCTGCACATTCTGCTCGACCTCCGCAACAAGCGAATCCAAAAGCTCCTTATCCGTCCCTACAAGCGTAACCGTATTCCGCTTCTTCTGCCACCGCGGATAACTTCCCACCTTAATGCCCCTATCCGCCGTCCTCCCTGCCAGATCCGTAAGATACGGCGCAACCGCGCTCTCCGGAAGCGGCGTGCTAAACAAGTACCGGTAGATACCCTTGCCCTCGGGGTTCACCAGTCTAGGAAGCAGCGAAGGTCGAAGATGTTCGAGGAGGCGCTCGAAGAGCCGCGGCACGCCGGGTAGGATGTGAATGTTGCCGTTGACGATGGCGATAGGCACCCACATGTCGTCTGCGACGAAGACAGCCTGCTGCTCGAGCGGGACAGATTCATCGTGCGGGATCTCCACCATGCGCAGTTTGGCCGTGAGGCCTGGGGACGCGGTGTCCCAGTCGAAGGCGGGTTGGAGGGGGTGCGGTTTTGAGAGGGCCTTCATGCGTTCGAAGGCAGGTTGGTGCAGTTTGAGGTTGAGGTCGAAGGCTTTGGCGATGGAGGCATAGGTTATGTCATCATGGCTTTGGTGGTATTAGTTTTCGGTTATATAGATGGGGGTAGGTGTAAGGGTACGCACGTTGGGCCAATGCCACCGCTAGTCACGACAAAGTCATAGTTGGTGCTCATGCGGCGGACGGCTTCCATGATCTCACTTTCGTCGTCAGCAATGACTTCCACGCGCTTGAGCTGGATTCCGAGCGAGAAGCAGTATCTCGCGAAGAAAGCGGAGTTTGTGTCGACGGTCTATAGTGTGGATTCGTAAGTCAGCCTCTGCGTCTCAAATTAGATAGATTCAATATGTATAACCCACCTTCCCGCCGAGCACTTCATCGCCAATAATCAGGCATGCTGCCGTGTGTATCGTCTTGCCGGTACCAGGGACGGATGATGTCATTTTCGGAGAAAGCGCACGCGACGGAGAAAAGGGCAACGGGGAAGTGAAGGAGGCTTGCTGGCGAGTAAAGGGCGGTCGATAAAGATGTCTGGTGAGCTGAGTGAGTCGAGCGAACATGGAGAGATAATTGAAGAGAGTTGAAGAGTAGAACAGAGGCGGGCGAAGAAAGCGACGTTGGGGTTGAGTTCTCGCCGCAAGGTGGGGTGCCTGAACGACGTGATCGAACTCCGCGTCTGCATTCCGCTCACCATCCCAACGTTGACCGTTCTATTCCCATTCTGTCATCGGATCCACGATATAGTATTATCTGGGGAAGCTTGAGCATCTGGAGAATTCCAAGTATCGCATCGCCCTCATCTAGATATCCCATACAGACAGCATGGTGAGTAAGAGTGACTGACTGCCCCGCACCGCTCATCCGTAACACGAATCGAAATATTTGCTGACGAGTCCTCCGCGATGTAGTCGTCAGAGCGACTATATGCCTTCTCTCCGGAGACCAAAGAGAAGCTACGTAAATTCCGCCTGGGAACGTCGCGGGCTAAGGATCCGCAAGCCTTGATTTGTAGGTCCTCATTCACCAAAATCCGTCCTAACATCCAATCGGAAAATATATCGTCTCGCCTCTATACGATCAGCTAGCATGGAAAATGCAGACTGACAGTCGACTACAGACATTGTCGATACAAAAAGCCAAGAAATCCGAGCTGAAGATGGCGAGGTCTACTCCAAGATGGAAGATCTAGCCGACGAGCTTCCAGAGTCGTCTCCCCGATTCATCCTCCTCAGTTATCCTCTCACCCTAGTATGTATCTTTGATCTCGAGCCAAGTCCTTTCGATGCGCGTACTAACTAGTCACAGGGTTCTGGTCGTCTTTCCGTCCCCTACGTCCTACTCTACTACCTTCCTGTGAACTGCAACCCCACCCAGCGGATGATGTATGCTGGTGCCGTGGAGCTGATGCGGAACACAGCGGAGGTCAATCGTGTGATCGAGGTTGAGAGCGACGAGGATATTATATCTATCGAATCGAAACTGCAGAGCGAGGATTGATCCGCTTGGAAGCACCAAATGGGAAGAAGTTTGCGGCTGTTTTTGGTCGGATTTGGATTCGAACGAAGCTGATGTGGGTTTGGCGCCGTGATTTGATTGAGTATGACGGTGGTCAATCTGACATTCCTATACTTAAAACAAAATATCTATTCTTAACGCGCTGAGGAGGGGAGGGGAAAGAGGTCAATCTGATTTGTAGCTATGTCCCAGTGTCGGCGTCGAACCCACTGGCCGGCGTCCGGTTGACGACTAGCAAAGCGGGTTGATATCGACTCTGAAGGACTTTCGATGGTCACAAACAGGTCGTCTAGCAAAATGGCAGCAAGTGTAAAACAATATAAACTTCGCGCTTAAGAAGTATATACAGATCCAGGTAAACAGCGCATGAAGCATGGTTTCCGCTGCTGACTCTGCTCTACGATCCAATTGTTAAAAGAGGTCATGGAGTATATCAATTCCGTGAGAAAATAAAATATAATTTGAAATATAGCTTTCACTGAAGAACAATTCACCTGGGAATGATCAACCCTATTAATGCATAACAGATTCCTCTCCAGACATATGGACGTTATTTGCACCAGGACATCGGAGCCGATGTAGACAGGAAGATATATTTCTGTTTCGGCAGTGCGAAGTATAAATAAGCGGTTGCATGAATACAGCTCTAACATCATTCTAAATTGCTTACAACAGAGTATATCTCTCATGTACTTGATATCCAAGTCATAGTCGGCTCACATCTGAATTAGCCCTACCGACCTGCAACTGCCATTCAGTGGTCCAGTTGGTTGCAACATCGCCTGCAGACCCCTGCTCCTGATGACGCTGGTGGTAAACTACTGATGTCGTATCCTTCGGCAAAGCTCCGCGTCCGTGACGTTGGGCAGGGCTGTCGTCTCAAGGCCTGTGACTTCCATAAGCGCCAGGTACGGTGTACACTGGCTTCCCCGCCGTCTCGAAATGCTGGGCATGATGCAAAGACTGGAATTCGTTGTCGACGGTAGGGTTTCGGTGTGCTTTTCCATAGTACGGTACATGTCCAGCTAATTGGCAGGTAGACATTTGGGGTATAGATCTGAGACAGCACCAACGGATAAACATCGGAAGTGGATGTAACCCATTACGGGGTTGTTTCCTGATGAGAATGATAAGATATACTACCTGATTTACATATGGCTTGAGCATCAGTGCATCGGTGCTTGAGACGGGCCGAGGAACGGACCGTTATTAATAAAAGAAGATAAAAATAAAAATGAAAAGAAACAGGAGATTTGTCCCGTGTGAAATTGAAGTGGACAAGAATGACCCAAATCGAATCTCAAACCTAAAATTCGAGGCAGCCAAACTTTGTTCTGACAGCTGGTACAAGTGTGTTACCGGGACCCCACAGCGGATCGGAGGCCAGTCCAGGGTGGCTTTGTCTAAGACCGAATAGGCAGGACCTTGATGCCCCACAGGGCCCGTGGTGCCACCTGGTGTGGTGCTGAGTGCTGAGTGCTGACCCTTGCCAATAAGAACAATAATCATTGTTATTATAAGGCCCTTCGGTCCGGTGCCAGGTGGTCGTTGCTTTGTGCCGCTGCTGGCTTGTGATTGGAGTCCGGCTTCGAGGAGAGTTTCGTGGAAGGATGAGATTACCCCATCCCATCCGCTGCTTGAGCCCTTCCATGTTCCCTTGGAAATTGGAATGCGAGTCTGGACTTTGGACTCGGGACTATACTTCTCTCTGGGAACGACTTGCCCCATCGCATACCTTAAGTGACACTGGAACAGCGATTTCCCTTCGCACTGACCAGCGCTTCGTCTCGGCAACCCCACTGGTGGGGAAAAGAGTTAGATAGCGATGGGATGAACTGTCTTACCCCTGTCGCTGGGCCCAGGGCCTGGTTGACGAACTCTTGTGATGACGAATAGGCGGATATCATCGCCCAAGTGGCGATGCCTCAAAGTTCAGACGTTCCCAGCGTGGAAACACCTCGGTAGATTGAGGGTGAGGAGATGCCGCGATGGTTTGACCACGAATCATGAATCATTGGTGGCCGTACCGCCCGTCGACATCACCGTTTCAGGCGATTGATCTGGTCTCGCGCACGATTTGTGACAACCGGTGGGGAAGTGTAGCCATAACAGCTTTGTATCCGTAGTCCGTACACCGGTGTAGATTGGATATACTGCCTGCTAGAAGAGGGGCAGTCGTACGGAGGTGTGCACTAAAAGTATCCGCGCGGCGCTAGTGTACCAAATGTAACACTTGTTCAATATTACTAGTAAATTTGTATGAGAGATGTAACCCAGGCAACATAATTGCGGCTATCTATTTAAAATGCCCCTCAAACACGCAAAAAGGTCAAAAGGAGAAGAAATGAAGCTATTCACAGTCTATCCACTCAGGTGAGAGATCTTGACGAGTGGAGAGCTGTCCTTTCAACCGCTTACCTCTCCAATTGCGTGTATCTGAGCCTTCTCGATACTCGTTGCCCCCCTCTAAGCGGATTATCTCATTACGATTTATAAGTAGGCGTTGAATCCAGTCCTGGATCATCTTCTGTGGTAGCTCATTCCACGCCTTAATCCATACCTCTTTAGCAGTCTTTCTATCCCGAGGCGCTCCTCGCGCAGTTGTACGTTTCTTTAGCCATGACCAACAAGGCTCAATTGCATTAAGATCAGGTGAATTACCCGGCCAGTCATCAATCCGTTGGATACCATAATAATCGTATACACGTTGCTGGGCGTGGTGACGATGAGCAGGTGCCTTATCCTCTAGAACTCGTGTATTCGGCCGTGCCTCCTTGCAGCGTTTCGCGAAAGGGATAAGATAGGGAATTAAAACCTCCTAAAGTAGCCCAGAAGTTAGATATTATAAAGAAATCGTATATAAAAAAGAACCAGACCTTTTGATACCGATACCAATCAACCCCCCCTTTACCCTTGCGTACAAGCTTGCCATTTTTCTCGTTCCATTGAAATTCTGGCTTTCGACCACCTCTAGGACGAAGTTGAAGCCGACGAAGAGCTGTATTCAACTCCCATTCCTGTCTGCATACTGGCTCAAGGTCTTCATTCATCTCTTCAATTGCTTTATCTGCATTTCGTCGTTGAAGAGCTGACTCTGGATCGTAGATATATAAAGGACCTTTAGAGTCCCATGAAAAGCATGCCCATACCATAAACTCCGAGCAACCCTTCCACCGTCTTCGTATACACGTTTGATTATATTGATCCTCAGGTGTACGCCATACTCGAACCGCTCCGCGTCGTTGACCTAGAACAACAGCCGTTTCATCGGTAAATATAAGATCTTTTATCGAATCGTTGGTCCACGGGTTCTGAAGACAATATTCAAGCCGTTTGGCCTTCATCGCGTCAGTAAGACCAGGTTTAGTAGAGGGTTTCGCATTATTTAAGCCATAAGAATGAAGAATACGCAGAACTGAAGATGAAGATATACCGGCTTCAAAAGCTAGTATTTCAGAGGATTTCTCACGCCCAGCTCGATCCTTTGAAATACTCTGTAGTATAGAACTTTCTATAGCTGGAGTAATTTCTTTAGGACGACCTGAGCGCTTGCTATCCTCGAAATACTCCTTCTTAACCCTTAGAGACTCCTCTGGTTTATATCCACGCGCCTTTGCCTTCTTTATAAGGTCCTGAATCGTCCGCGGAGCCACCTCTAAATAAGAAGCAATGTCCAGCGTTTTGAAGCCAAGGCCATATAAAGTAAGGATCTGGACGCGGAGTTCTACCGGATGATAACCATTGGCAGGCATCGCGGGGCCTTGAAGGTGTAAAGAGATCTCGGTGGCTTATTGAATTATAGAGGCAGGCAGGAGGTTTTAAAGACACTAAAAATCTGAAAGATCCGTGAAATAGCGGTCTGAATAGCTTCAATATTGAGGATTTAGAGGATTCAAAAGGAATTGACGGAGCAGAAGATCAAAACAATTAGTTAAGTCAGGATTATGTTTTGATGTTTTATACCTCATACAAATTTACTAGTAATATTGAACAAGTGTTACATTTGGTACACTAGCGCCGCGCGGATACTTTTAGTGCACACCTCCGTATAGGCTTCCTGCATGCTTAATTGACAACGCTGACTCGGGGCTCGTCTTGGATGACCATGTATGTACTTTATAAAGTTGTACTTTGACAGCTGGCGTTAAATGGGCCTCTAGCCTTCGACGGGATTTCGACGGTCAATTTCTCCGGATCGTTTATCAAGCCATCAGACCGTGAAGCTGCAGAGAGGATGCATGAAGCCGTTTCCTCGTGTCTTCTGATTGCGTGACAAGACTCCGTCATCCGTCCGCCGGCGTCTTTCTGTCGTGCATCGTGCATGGGCTAAACCCAACACGATTGCGCCAAAGGAATGGGCTGCGTTTCAGCCAGCAATCCGTCCAGCGGCCCTAGCCTGTTCGTGGTTCCACTGATGATTCATGGAAGATGACAATGCTGATCTCGATTGGCAAACTGAATGGAGGAAGCAAAAGAAATTGCAACAAGCGTCGAGCGCAATCATCGGATCTTGTCAGCTTCAGGCTTCAGCGCATAAACGAACCGTTTTGTATGGCAGCGACTCGCGGAGTGACAGGGATGTCGGGGATCGTCTGATTTCAAGACGACTGGGCGGGGATGAGACCCTGCAAGCGAAAAGAAACAACTGCATTCAACACTTCCGTGTACTTCCTAGTTCTGAATAGTTTCGTGCTCGCCGACAGGGGGGAGAGAGCAGGCGCGGATAAAATTAAGTTGCTGGGGTCGCCAGTCGAAAATAATCGCATTATCTCGGTCTGCCAGAGTGTGGACTGTGGAGAGACAACCCGAGGGGCAGGGTTCTTACTTCTTTCTGTTTGGATCTGGCGGATCGCGGAGCCAGAGCCAGCCCTCGCAGACAAGGCCACAGGACCGCCCGGCTGGACTGGATGTGGACGCGAGAAGGTCCTGCCGGTTCGAGAAGCAGACCCGGTGCTAGAAAGTGACTAGAGGGCGTCTTTTTGCTTTTTCCCCCGCCGATGCCTGAAGTGGAAATACCTAACTTTACAGTACCTCTCAGTACCAGCCAATACCGCCGGTAACGAGAGTGGGTGTCCATGATGGCTCTCCAACCCCAGCTTCCAATGCCTCCTTCCAAACTCTTGTTGGCTTCTATTTATCGCTCGGCTCCCGCTGCTCGCGGTGAGACTCTGAATCTTCGTTTCTTCACTCGCCATCTGGACTGTCGACTCCCAGCTGCCTCTCGGCTGCTGCCACGACTATCTTCCATCCCCATCCTCACTCTTCCGCCTTTCGCCTCTCACCTCTTAACAGGCTCCCAACTGGATTCAAAGCGCAGCTCCACTGCCCAGGTCTGACCGCTGCTCGACCAATCACCCGTGCTGGTTCCCTGCCTGCTGCGTTGCGGGACCTCTGGTGTGGTTCTTTTTCTCGCTCACCGTCCGTCCGGCTGGTCGGGTCTGTCTCCCAACTGTCTGGTTCTGGGACACAACAACCCCGTGCGACCTGCCACTTCGCCTGCACTCGACCTGTGCGTCGTCAACTGATATAACCCGCCTCTGCGACACTTCCCATCCGTCGCTATCTTTCGTGAATTGTTCTTTTAGGTCCGACCGTGGGAGATCGTGGCTTTTGATTTTGTCGACGGGCGCTCGCTATGGTAGCAATCTAGCTTACACTCCTGCGAACGATTATTTGGCGAACCACCAAGAGGACTTTTCCGGTTCACCGTTTACACCCATTGATTCGCCTCTACCCATAAATAACACAACGTCCGCAATATGTCGACTCCCGGTTCTCAATCCGAGGGCAAGCAGGATGGCTTGTCCAAGGTGATTAGCCGCATGCGAACCGTCTTGAGGAGGACTTCGTCGACCAACTCTTCTTCTCCAAGGGCCACAAAGGAACCGATTGCCCCGGCTCAGCCTGAGTCTAGCAAAGAACCTGCGTATGTCCTGCGCTTTTTTTTTTGTTTTATTCATTTATTTGTTTTATTTTATAAATAATTTTCTGTTTTTTTGTACTCCCAATGTTGTCCTGTACTGACTTGTATAGTTCGCAACCGAAGCCCAAATCCAAGCCCACCATCGAGCCCGCCCCTGAACCGACCGTGTTTTCTAACTGGGGTGCGGTCCAGGAGGAGAAGGCCCGCGTTTTGTTCGCCAAGTATGGATTGACCCTGGAACCTGGAGAGTGGAAGGCAGCAACCGACGTGCCCGTTCAGCGTGTCACCAAGACCATCCGTATGCGCGTCCGCCGTACCTGCCACCGTTGCCAGACCACATTCGGCCCCGACAAGGTCTGCGTCAACTGCCAGCACGTCCGTTGCAAGAAGTGCCCGCGTCATCCTGCAGCGAAGTCCAAGGACCAGAAAGACCGGAGCGAGACCGCACTCCAGACCATTCTCGCTCAGAAGAGCCAGCCTGTGCAACCCAAGCCGAAAGAACACAAGCTGACGCTCCCCTCGCGAACCGGCGGCCAGGATCTCATCCGCAGGCCTGCCCGGCAGCGAGTGCGACGGACTTGTCACCGCTGTAATACGATCTTTGCTCCCCACGCGACTGAATGCGCCAGCTGCAAGCATATTCGGTGCAAGATTTGCCCTCGTGATCCGTACGTCTTGACTTGATTTTACCCCCAAGCCGAACCTACATAGAAACATGGCTAACATTAACGCAGACCTAAGCTGGGCAAATACCCCGATGGCTATCCCGGCGATGCAGAACCGCCGTTCCAGCCACCGCCACGGACCTGGAAAAAACCGCGTCAACGGGTGCGGTACATTTGCCACCAGTGCGATACTATCTATCGGTCGGGCGAGAAGACCTGTTCCAATTGCGGACAGGAGAAGTGTACCGAAACCCAACGAGACCCGTATGTTACTCCCTGCACCCCTTCCACATGGTCTATGCTTTGGTGTGACTAACATACCACAGGCCCAAAAAGCAGAAGCCGGAGCCAGACCCCGAGATAGTGCGCCGCGTGGAGGAGAGGCTGGCTAGCATTAGAGTTAGTGGAGCAGATTAACGGCAAAGCACACCCTTTTCGAGGGACCCGCTGGCTTCATGCGACTGCACAGTTAAGGAGTTGATTTTGTTGATATTTTGATACCGATGGAGCGAGCGGAGTGTCTCCCTAGCACAGCATGATAATGACTCGAATTTGACAGTAGCAGCCGTTGGATCGCGCTTTTCTTTTCTTTCCTTTCTTTCCCCCGTTCATCTTGTAAATCCAGATTCACACAGTACACAGTAAGACATGACAGATACTGAACCTCCGGCCGAAGACAAACCTTATCCAACGCCGTTCCCTACGCTAAATATGCACCGCACCGTCCTTCAAAAAGTCTAAAGACCCTCTCTCAAGCAAGGTTCGCCACTGCAAAGCTTTCCTCAAATCGATCTATCACACGTCACTTAACGGCTTTTACACATGCCATTCCCAAGAACTTTAATAATACGTACTCAAGGAATGCGTAGAACTCGACCCCGGACCCGCCGGTCAGGTCTGGTACGAGGTTAGCTTTCCAACGGTCCCGCAAGGAGACAAAAAAGAAAATACCTGGACCACCGCAGGTGGCAACTGGCAAGTGGTCTGAGAGCGCGAGTCAGTGGCCGTCCACATCCCTGGGAGCGCATGTGAGGCCTGGGGCTTCACTACAGGCCAACACTGACACTGAGTCACTGACAGACACTGACAGACACTGACAGGCTTGACAGGCTGACAGCTCCCGGTTGGGATCCACAGCCCCGCTTGGAATGGATACCAACCCCGACGGGTCTTTCGCTATTTTGTGTAGTCTCGGCGCTGGTGGCTACGGTGCCTGTTCTAGTTAGCACGCTGTATTCGTACGAGGTTTGCTTCTTTTGCTTTTTTTGTGCTTGTATCTGGAGGTTATGCCTGTTCATAAATAGCATAAATAAGAATACGTAGGTACAATTATTATAAGTCCCGGCACCAAGAATGCTTATGCTTATTCATTAGATCAGGTATTTCTGTGATTTACTTTTCTTTCTTTAAGGGTATCCTCTGCAATAGAGGGATAACTATATTCTTTCCATAATTAGGGAATTCTATTTAGGGAACCCGGCCAGCCATGGCCATGCGGTACCTATGGACGATAGGTATGTGGCAGGACCTGCCAGGATTTGCGGGCCGCTCCCTTACTCACGGAGCATTGCCCCCTGGAGCCCTGAAGTCTATCAAAGTCAAAATTGGAATGAGACTGTTAAAGGAAGGAGACTATCTATGTAAAGGGTAGGAAATAATGGAATGATAATGGAACTTTGTGAAGAAGGAAGTAAGCTTCGGTAGTTGACCGAGGTCTGGAATGCGTGCGTGGCATGGCTGCGTGGCATCATGGCATAGCACTGGCATGTCGACAATAGGATTGATTATTGATTATTGAAGAATGAAGAGCGACCCGTCGACCAAGAAAATGAAGAGATGAGGAAATGAGGAAGGGTGAATTAGAGGATCTCCGGCGCAGCGATTCGTTTCCCTTTTTGCAGAATCGACCAATAGCATGTCCAAGTCTTTCGATAATTCATTTTAAAGAAAGTACCGAGGTTGGCCCGTTGGCTCGTTCGACATTGGAAAATGAATTAAGGTGGAAGGAAGTGGATTAAAGAAAAAGGAAAAACCGTTTTTTTGGCCCCAGTGTGGAGTGTGGGCAGAATTATTGTCACCTGTCAGATCTAGCAGAAGGACTATCGATTATCGACATTAATTTCAACGACTAAGGAGATTGACAGCTCTGGGCCATTTCTGAATCGTGATTTCTGAGTGAGGTATTACTCGCTCTGGGAAGGAGTCTGCTACGATCAACAAGATGATCTGATCCTGGTCTATCCTTCGAGACTTGGACTCAACAAGCCATGAGGGCGGAAATGCACCCGGTAGGACGGACTGGAATAAAAGGTGGATATCGATCCATGCCCCTTCCCGCAGCTCGCACGGAGGTTTCTTTCTGCTTAGGGAGCTAACGCCGGGTAATGGGTACGGAGTCGAGAAGGAGGGACTCGACCTGAGGCAGGAATCAGGATGCGCCTGCAGAATTTGATCCGACGCCGTTATCTGTCATATCGACGCAGATTGGCTGGAAGTGAAGAATCTCATGCAATGGTCGTGGACAGTGGCATTGGCAGGAAGTTGGCCCCCGAGGATGATCTTCATTGCATATGGATTGAGATTTACCGTTGAATCAGCCTTGGGAATAAGACTGTGTTGTCAGGTGACTAGTTGTGCCAGTAGTTGGTGTGGTGGTGTGGTGCTCGTCCAGTTCCGGCTCCCGGGTGGTGGGCTGCAAAGCTGTAATGTGAACAGACCACCGAGATGGAGCCGGCGCGGAGGACACGGACATTCTCCTTTTTTCTGGGTCTACTGCTCAGCTAGGAAAGAGTCGTGGACGGCGCCAACGGTCATACCGTCCAGCCGGTGTCTGTGAGCTGTCAGCTGTCAGCGATGCTTCTAACCTGTCCGATTGGGATTGAGATAAGCTTCTTCCTTTCTGGGCTGAGGATGGAGAATGCATAACTCGAGGACTCGGAGTCTCGGTCTATGATTGATTCCTCTTGTGCCGTCTGTTGTGGAATCATAACTTCTGAACCGTGGGTTGCTCCGCGGATCGGTCCGTCACATTTCCAGTCCCAGTTTTTACTCGATCAGGGCCGTTTTCCGGTACGGCCTGTCCTACAGTCTACAATAACCCCACCCCTTCATTATTGCCATTATGTTGTTCATGTAATGCCGTTATTTCTCGCAGGTTTCCTTCGATTGATGGACGTCTGACTTTGTTTTCCCGAATTTGATGTCATTGTCTCGGAGCGCCGGTGATTCTCCGCCTCCGGGTAGTCGACTTGTCTTACCAGGAGGTTATTCTTGTTATAAGGTGGTGTGAGCGTCGTGGATCGCAGCACAGGGCACCTATTAGCAGACCGGTTGTCCACATCGAGTCTCGAAACCACGCCATTTTCTGCATAGTACTGATATATTAACCCAGCATGCGGGGTGGGCGGCCGTGCAGCTCCTACCCAACCTGGGTAACTTATGTAACTTATCCACCTCTCATCTCTTTTCTGATTATCGTCATCATACCATCGAACCGGTAGGTGTTGTGGATTGTAACTTGTGTGTTATGTGGACGTCCCACAATGGCGAAAGTCAAAAGCCAAATTCCTGAAGAAACAGGGATCAGGCAGGCCCAGACAGACACACGAGGCTTCCTCGGCAATCGGGCGTGGGGATGATACACAAAGGTATGATTAGAACGGACAGCAGAAAAGGGTGTAGCGGATGTGAAGCAGGGAGTTCCGGTAAAATTAACCTTTGCTCGGAGGATTCTGGGCGCTTGGGCCGTCGGATGAGTATCTGGTGGCTGGGTCTTGCAGTTCTTCCTGTGAGACTGGTAGGAAAGTATACTATCGAGAAGCCGCTTTACTACTTGCCGAGCATTGGGCATCTAACGCCTGCTACTTCAGCATAGGTGCTGTGCTTTGAGCTCCTGCCCTACCAGGCAGGAGCACTGGCAATGTATACCTACCATTGCATTTGATACGGAGGGCTATCGATATTCCGCAGTCCCACATGAAACTCTGTTGCAATGCACTCTCCACGTCTGCCCCATCTATGGATATCTTCCGCTGCCAAAATACTGGCGTTGCCACCGCACGACCCAACTGAACCCCTGCAAAGGCCAGGGATGTTCAACCGGGCGGCGATATGAGGGTTGGACAGCATGGCGGGTAAAACTTGTTCCCATTCGAGGTTGCAATCTGCGTGTAGTCATCTTGCACCGCATTGCATTGCATCGTTGGTGCATCCCCGTCTTGGGTTGCCACCTGAGTTGTTCGGGTGATCAGACCTGCTGAGACCGGGCTTGGAAAGCAGGGTCGAAGGCAAGGAATTGGGTTTACTTGGAAATGACGTGCATTGATCAGTTTCAATCCATTCAAATCATGTACTACAAAGTAAATAAAATACCGTCATACATATGAAGGTATTTCCTATTTGAAATAAGGTAATTGAAAACATCTCCAATAACGTCAAGACTGAGTTCAACAGCGCCTTGCGCGCTTCGCCAACTCTCCCTCTGGAGCCAAAGACCTCTTTGCCGATGCGCATCGACCACACTCGATGAAAAATACGTTTCGAGGCGAGTAGCCCCGGGATTCTCCAGCGGGGTTTTCTCCGACGAACTTTGTGCTATTCCAATCTAAACAGTTTTCACAATATGCCCGCGGGCATTTGAGACAGCCGAAGAGTAGTCCACCTGCCTCAGTAGCGGATTTTCCACATTCACAGCAATAGTGCAGGGGGCATATTATGCCCGTCCCCTTGGGATAATAGTCAAGACTGTCGTCCCGATCAAGACATCGCGCATGGAATGATCGCGTACATGTTTCGCAACTCGTTGCATTGCGGCGATGACATATAAAGCAAACCTGGAAACAGTTAGGGCTTGCAAATATCTTCGGGTAGATACTTACAGTCTCATTTTCTTTCTTCGCTTTGGCCTCGGCTTTGGGGGAGGCTGCCCTGGCAGGGCTCGTCGCCGACACTATACTCCCTTTCAACACCTCAAACTCCCCCACCATGATGACCCGGGACTTGCCAGTACGACGTGATGCCCTGGACACTTCAAGAATGGGGCTCTCGTAAACCGACTTCGAACTCGTGTCCACTTTTTTCCCGTTGAAAAGATTTGTCTTCACTGCCTCGGATCTTTCGAGCCATGCTTTCTTTTCAGAAAATGACATCTCCTGCACATTGATTTCGTCAACACTGCACGACTCCATAATAGAATCGAGGTCCAAATTGTCCAGATCCGTTGCACTGAACGCGCGAGGGACAATTGCGTTATTTGGCATTAGGGTAATCTCGTCTTCAGCTGTCTCATCCAGGTTGATCGGATGATGGATATCATTTGCAAGATCAATTATTCTATCAGCCAGGTACGACTTCTTCGCCAGCCGCCGACGCATCTGGTCTTCCACTGTTCCCTTAGAATGGAGACGGTATATATTCACTGGCTCAGTTTGGCCGATACGGTGCACCCTTGATTCGGCCTGGCGCATCGACTGGGGATTCCAGTCGTCATCGAGAAAAATGACGGTTGACGCACTGATCAAGTTCAGACCCTCACCACCAGCTCGAATTGAGAGAAGAAACACCTTGTAACGGGGATCATTCTGGAATAGGAAAACCGACAGGTTCCGCCATGGGGCGGAAGTACCACCGTCCAGACGAACATGTTTGAATGACCGGAATTTTCCCATACCCAGAACATCTTCACACAGATTCAAAGCTTGGGTGAATCCTGAAAAGATAATTATCTTCCTCTGCTCGATGACGACAAACTGATGAATCATCTTTTCGAGGACTATGAACTTTCCTGAACTCTCAACAAGATGTCGTCCAGGTTCGTAGGCCTGGGGAATCGCACCCACTAAAAGGTACGGATGGACGGAGCACTGAAAGGTTAGAGAATACATCAACTGGTAAGATTGCGAAACTTACTTTTCTCAATTCCATCAAGGTATTGGTAGTAATGCGGCTTTTACGTTTAGCATTAGCAAGCTCAGGACGCTCCCACTCATTTGTCGTTAGGTCTATGAAGCTTCCAGAGTTAAGTGAGCTTTCGCCCAGGAGAATGGATTGTTCTACCCCAGTTAGGATCTTGTGGTACCAGTCAAGTTGGCATTCTGTCAATGGCACAGACAGGATGATCTCCTTCTTGGTAGGGATGTTCAATCCGATTTCGGGCGATGTCTTTGTTCTTCGTAACATTACCAACTTCAAGAAGCGTGTAACGTTGGCAACAAAGTTGCTGTCAAACCTCCCGTCTTTCAGAGAGAACGAATCTTCAAACCGTTCCGCTGTCGAAGGCGTGAAAACGTCCGGGTATAGCCAGTGAAGAATCGACCAGAGCTCAGTCATATCATTCTGTATAGGAGTTCTGCCATGGGCAAACCGTCAGTTGATGTAAGAGGAAGGTTAAATGGCTCGACATACCCTGTTAATACAAGTTTGTAGTCTGCTCGTAGCTTGTAGATTCCTTGCGTTCTCTTAGCTTTGCTATTCTTGATGCGATGCCCTTCATATAGGACAACGTAGGCCCAGGTTGTTTTCCGGAAGAAGAACAAGTCGTTACAGACAGTCTCATAAGACGTAACAACAATATTCACGGGCTCGTCTTCCGGCTGTCTAAAAATTTCTCGTAGGTTCTGCCTGTCCTCACTACTTCCATGATACGCCAACGGGATAAACCCGGTGGTCCACTTGGAAATCTCGGACATCCAAGTATCCAAAACGCTGAGCGGACACACAATTAGAAACTTGTGCTCGCCCGGCTCTTCGTCTTGAATGTGCTGAAATAAAGAGAGAGTCTGCAGCGTCTTGCCTAGGCCCATGTCATCGGCAAGAATACCACCGATACCGTTGCGACGGAGATGCAAAAGCCAGGACAGTCCCTCTATTTGGTACCCCTTGAGGGTCCCTTGCAGACTAGACGTCGATATATTAGCTAACTTCTTCAGAGGACTTGTTTGGCTTCACTGCTTACCCGGCTGGCTGCAAGTCAATTGGTGCGTATGGCCAGATTTGGACATTGCCAGTAACTTCTCTCTCAGACTGATGACCGAAGAGGTTGTTTTCGCCCAGAAGTGGAAGAATGACATCCTGAATATGCTTAAGGAATGCTTTCCTTCTTTTCTGGATAGCATAGGTAGAGGTATCCTGTGGCTTCCTTGGCCCGATAGCCTGGTATCGTCCAGGCCGAGGATGCGAGTAGAGCTGGGCTTCGGGAAAACATGAAGCAAACGGAGAGATACAATACTCATCCGAACCTATAACAGCCTGTCAGCCAGCGGTTTGATGTGAGACGGAGAGTTCCTACCAATACTTCCTGGTGTTGTAATTGCTGAGCCGGTTGTACACTTGGAAGGCGAACTGGGTGGTGTTTCAAACCACGTTCGAGGGCTACTGAGAGCCGAACCGTCGTCATTTTTTTGAAGGTATTCCAGTTGCATTTTCGTACACTGCGCCTGTGGTCTGTAGAACTGACGTGATATGGAGTAGAAGGAAGACTTGAGGAACGAAACGAACGAAAGGGGAAAAGGATGGTAACACGCAGATAGTCCATCCTGAATAGTGTCAGATGGCAATTATGAAACACGGTCGACTGATGTGTTTCCATGGTGAGGTCGTATGGAGGGTAAAAACAGGGTTCAAGGTCCTGAAACGCGTGTGAGAGGAGAATATATTGAGGCGAATGGGAAAGTAAGGAAGTTGTAACACATCTCAATCCAAGACGATTATGATTTTATTGCCATGAGTACCTGGGCGGATTGAATGGAACCATAGTTGCTCTTGGACTGAGATGGTGGGAAGAGTGAGGTATTGGAAGAGAGCAAGCGTGGGGAGTGAAGGATGGCTCATTCTTTACGTGTGGGAAGTCCATCTTCAATGAGCATAAGTCAAAGCACAAGCCATGTCATATTCAAGTTGACTCGAGCATTACTTAAGATAGATACATCAAGAACGAAGCAAGAGCAGAGAATGATGTACTAAACTTTCAACCGCCTACTCAACATCTCTGTGCCTACTGACTTGTCATACTCGATATCAGGCACATCTACTCTTCGACCCAGCGCACGACGTATAATCCAGTCTTTACTGTTGATCGCTTCTTCCACGACGCCTTCTTCAAGCTCGGGGATCCGAGAAGACCCCTCCAACCGACGCAGCGGAACGTCGTCTTCCGGTCTTGCGAAATAAACCAAGCTATATCGAGTACTATCCGCTTGTTGGCCGGGAGGAGAAACAACACGATGAATATTTGACCGGAGCAGCCCGTTTGTAAACTTCACCATAGCGTCTCCGAGGTTGACAATTGCATGCCCAGGTAGGGGTCGCACATATTGCCACTCTGCATCCGCGCCAGGAGGAAGAACCTGGAGGCCTCCCAGGCGGTTGAAAAGGATAGTTACGCTTCCAAAATCTGTATGTTCGCCTAACGCAGTACGACGGTCATCGACGGGCTGTGGAGGTGCCTTGACGAAGCGTACTTGGTCGCCACTTACACCTTCGAGACGGTGGACCTTGGTGAGAGTGGACTCTGGAAGACCTAGGCTGGTGTTGAGGAGTTTAAGGATAAGTGTTACAATAGAGTGGGAACTCTTGATAAAGGACTCGAAGGAGTTTCGGTTATCCTTTAGGATATCTGGGGCTGGAAGCGGTTGAGATATTCCCATGATATCGTCTTTCGACACCTGCAAAGGGATTAGCGAGTAAAAATGACGTGAAGGAAATCATAGCTGACATTATAGAACTCATTTCGATCCAGATTTCCCTGCCGATCAACCACCCCAACACCTTGTGCCTTGTATCCGAAGTAAGACTTCTGAGCGCTGAAGTCATACTTCTGCTTCTCTTGTAGAGGAAGTTCGAACAAATCGGCTCCTATCTCAAACAATTTATTTGCATCTTCTAGGATATTTGTGGTCTCGCCTGCATCGCGAATATCAAGGTAGAAGAAACCTATTTCCTCGCATGCTTTGCTCAGTTTCTGGATCTCATCCTCATCCTCGGCAAGTAGGTTCTTCAAGGAGAGACGGAGTAGAGGAGCGGTTGGGACATCATCTGGGAAGGGTGGGAGCCCGGGGAAAGCGTCCTCTTGTTTTTGCATGATTCCCCTAGTTAGTTCTTTTTGTAAGATATGTAAATGTATTGCGGTGATAGCTATGCAGCATGATCTAGCACACTATATATTCTATGGTTGATGCGGGGAAGCACTTGGACCGAGGACAAATACGTATAAACTTTATTCACGACCATCGGTATCTCCCGATTGCCAACTCTTTGGATCAGTAATCCGAACTGTTAGCGTATGCTAATTTACAGCTGATTTCAGCCTGAAGAATGAACACAATTAGAGGTAGACGAGGATGGTTTTGTCCACCCGTTGCCCACCGCCATGTCCACGGCCTGGAGTTCCAGTGCCCGTTGCCAGGGTAATGTACCCTAACAGCTGATAACAGGTCGATAAGTGCGTCCGGGAAGGGTATTAATTGAAGGAAAATTGAAACTGGAAGATAAGTTCATGGAAACTGACCTTGACATTCTCGACTGGGCCGTGTCGAATAAAAAATAAGAACGGGCAAGCCAAGTCCAAGAAGCACCAAGAGAAAGCGCACATAGAGAAGAGGGAGGACAGCAAATCAATGGTGGGCCAGATAAACAACCCCTTAGTGATATCTACGCCACATCTCTACCGAGAAGAGATGACTTTGGGATATAGTAGAGGATTAGATATAGATGCCCGTTCTCCACCAGCAAGCACCACCGCAACAATGGCAATGTCTGCGACAGTCTTTCAAGCTGTCGAGGACACCATGTTTAATGGAACCGTAAATTTGGGAAATTTCAAAGCGTATCCTATCCAAAAACTGTGATATAAGTGAAAAATGTAATGTAGCCCCGACGTGATGGTTCGGGAATGTACCAATAGTAAGCGGCGGAGAGATCAAATTTCCGCTCCAAATTCCGCACCCAACACCAACAACCATCCCAGTTTTCATAACCCATCAACCTCCCCGCGAAGCTACCACCACCATGCAGTAATTGCACTACGGATCTTCCTCGAAATACGGATATTTATAAATAATTGCGACATCTACCAAACGAAATGTCAACGTCCAATACCCACATTGCGCAAACCCTCCTCGAGCGCGCGCACTCCCCAGACACAGCCGCAACCCTCTTCACAGAACGCATAAAACAAAAGCCCCTGCACCTCCGTCCAACCTCTCCAACGCCTGCCGATAACCGCTCACGACGTCGTCTCCACCGCCTCCGCCAGAAAGAGTACTTCCTCCGGCACCAGAAACCGAAGCCGCTGTCTGCGCGCGAGAAACGGGAGTCCGGGGTTTACAAGTTGCCCAAGGAGGAATGCAAGTATGAGACCTTCAAGGGACTGAATCAGATGTGGGCGGAGTATATGAGGGAGATATTGGATCTGGGGTCGGGTGCTGCGGCGTGGAGAGCACAGCAGCAGCAGCAGCAGCAAAATCAGCAAGGCAGTGGGAAACTCGTGACGGCGCTTTCGCATGGGAGTAAACTGGTTAGCGCAGATTTCCACGGGGCGGAGATGGAGGTTGTTAGGAGTAAGTGCTCGGGAAGAGTTGGGTTGAAGGGGATTGTGGTTAGGGACACGAAGTTCACGTTTGTAATTGTCACGGAGAGCGATGAGGTCAAGAGTGAGTCTTTGATTTCCGGTCTTTCTTTTGATTACCGGGTTTAAAAGCTAACGAAGTGGTATTTAGATATTCCAAAGGAGCAAACGGTTTTCCGTTTCTGTGTGCCGTTGCCTGATGCAAATGCGACGGGGGAGAAGAAAGACCCGGAAAACATTGCAGACGGTGTTGAGGAAGGCAAGAAGCTCGTCTTCGAGCTTCATGGCAGCCAGTTTCAGAATCGACCTGTGGACAGGGCCAACAAGAAATTCAAGTGGCGCAATGTGGACTATCTCTGAGAATACTTTCTGGCTTTCAAGTCAGATTCCAACCGCCCTTGGCTTGATTGACAAGTAAAGCATTTTGTCCACAGCGAACTCAAGAAGTGCTTGCTTATTTACCCAGGGAGGCATTTGCGCAGGGTTGCAGCACTGTGTCCGTATAGACCGGATACCATGATTGCTCCGCCTTCGTGGCGAGAGAGTCTCATACCCTGGTTTTGCAAGCGACGCGCCCAAAGCCAAAACAATCACTTCAGCGTTGGGATGCCCGCAATACTTACAGCGACCAACACTACTATAACACTATGGAACATGTTCGACGACAAAGATGAAACATTAATGGTATTCATAACTAAGCATCCTCTAGGCATGCTTGGGACCTTTGATTTGTGGGAATGTGGTAATCCTGAAGCCACGATGATAGTTGAACCTGGCTCCATAACACTGACAGCCTTAAACGAGGCATCGCGGTGCTATATTCAGCGCCTAGCGTTGAAATAATGCACACGGTGATAGCTGTCAAGATCGCTGGTGCCCCTGCGTCAACGAGCCCGGATGCACTGACCGGGTTTTGGGTTCGGAGCAATCGGGTTTCCGAAGACGCGTAAGAGGAAGCAACTGTCGATACAGACGACTGCTTCGTCAGGTGTGATAGGGTAGTCTGGTGTGCGCGGTAGTCTGCATCACATCCCTGCCCACTCGATGCTGAAAGCTTTGACATTCGCACCTGCATCGTCGGAATCACCAGCGTTTTTGTCGGCTCCTCCGATAAGGAATCCCTTTTTAACGCCTGTGCCAAGTCGACCACCAGTGATAATTGTCATCAAGTCTAGCTCCTCGTCCCATCCGGTTGAAACAACCAAGAAGTGGGAGTGGAACCGCAACGGATCACCTGGATACGCCGTGTACTGGCAACCAAATCGAAGACCGGGAGTTAGGAAATAGCCCTTAGAGTGAAGATGAGCGAAGAGTGGATACGAGGATGGCACTTGAGGCAGTGATAGAAGGTGCTTTGCAGGCGGCTGTTGAGGGAGAAGAGGGTGGGATACTGCAGGAGTGATCCTCATAGCTTCAGCGGCGGATATCGTCGATGGACGCGAGGAGGATACTTGACTAGGACTAGGCGACTGGCTATTATCGAACAATGAAACCACGGCTGAGTCTTCCGCTGAAGCCTCAGTGGCGGGCTGCTTTTGCTCAGTCTTCTTTGCCTTTGCAGCTTTTTTCTCCGCGGTCTTCTTCATGGCCTCTTCCTTTAATTTCTCTTTGCGGCGCATTTGAAGCTGCATAGTCTCGAGGCCTTGCGTTTCTAGTTCTTTGAGATACTTCTTGCGGTCTTCCTCAACCAGAGATTTCATTCCTTGTTTCTGGAAGTTTACCTCATCTACAATGCAAGCTACGCCCTTCTCCACTAGGAGCCTTGCTTCTTCCGGCATCAGCTCTAACGGTAGACCCGTGAAGACATTCTGCTGTGGTGCCTGCGGCAGAGTTCCTGCCAGGACACCGCATATTTGATGCTCACGTCTCAAGAACGTAACCGCATCGACCGAGAAAACAAAGTAGTTACCCGCGATATACGATATCGGGACCGGCAATTCCGGGCTGGCGTTCATCTTGAGAAACGTATCAGGATTCGGGTTTCGGGTTCATTACTAGCGATGGGACACATGTTAGCGTATCGCTCAGAGAAAGGTTATGATAGACCAATTGCAGTGGCAGTAAATAGAGATCAAGTCATTTTCAATACGTTTCTCAATCACATTGTGCTCTTTTAATGAGATTATAATAGCGAGCTTCAGGGGATTGACAGATTATAGTAGTTATATAATCATTTGATCTTTTGCGAGAAAGTAAAAGTTTTGTTTCGAACTTACCATCAAGAACGAATGAACATGACAGATAAAAGCCACTGTAGGATTTGACCAGCAAATCCTGGTTTGTTAGCGAAAAGAGCACGGTTTTAGTGAGTTCAAGAGTGAAATGGAGGAAAAGCAAGGAAGAAATTTGGTGGGAGTCATTTTAAACACAAAAATTCCAGTGGAGCCCGCGCTTTGCCGCATTTGGCGAGCTCTCGCTCCGGTCGCCTGGACAGGCCGAAGCAGCACCCTCAGCTTTCCGCATTATTCAGAGACTCTGCAGAGAAGGAAACAGAACAGTACGGAGTATTATTGGCATCGATCCAGTCGATCCCACGATGAATTTCTTTCTTCTTATTTTCCTAGTATTCTTCACGCCTTTAATACTGTTCCTAGGTTGCTACCCCGCCTGTTACCTCCTGGCCGTCATATTCTCCGCAACTGACGCTTCCAAAGCATGGCTTGCTTTCTCTTCTTTTCTAGGTAGCCGGTTTCATTCTCGGTTCGTTAGGTCCGCAAGGCCGGGGCTCGACTCTTACGGGAGGGATTACCTTCGCACAATGGTCAATACTGGCCCCGCCATGTCCGAGCAAATCGAGCTGGACAATATGCTGGTCGAATCCGATCATGAAGAATGACTTCGATACGTCCGTATTCTGCTTCACCCAATGCAATTTCTCTTTACTAGAATTCGAGGTCTTCTTTCTTCGGCATCTTGTCGGATCGAGCCGTATTTTGCGCTTCCTGGTCCCCTTCGGCAGGGGGTAGACTGAACGGCCTGATTTCGAACTTCCTCCTGCTGAGAGTGAACGCCCAATCCTGTCCAACATTTTGATCGCTTCCGCCACCGCGCTCATGTAAAACCGGAAGTCGATGTGTCTTGAGCATCCCTTGTGGGGGCTCCTCATGAGATGTGGCTGCTCCTGATGTTGAGAGTGCATCGGAGGAATGCGGAAAAGGGCAGAGTTCAATCACACCGTCGCTCAGAATTTCCATCCATCGCACCAGACCTGAAGAGCGTGGAAAGAGAGAAAGCGGAATCGTCATCATGGCGGTTATGCGAGATGCGGGCGAACTTGCGAGGGCCCTAAGCGAGTGGAGAAACGGTAGTACATTCTCAGGCTCGCTGACCTCTGGTGGATATAATGTGGGATTAAGAAACGATGGGATGACAATTCGGTGAATGGTGTTCGGAGGACTAGAGGAAATGGCGGCTTGGATTTTCTTTTGAATTGTGACGAGCAGAGGCTCATTCGTTGGTACGAGGGGGATATAGGTCATGTTGCTGATGGAAGGGTGTGTGAGACGTTTCGTCAGGTCGAACGCGTGACAGAATGCGTCTTGTTTGGACAAGTTACCGTCCGTAGATGACGGGTTCTGGTCTCCTGGACTCGCTGCAGGAGCTGGTCTGGTTAGCATATACTTTGGTCAAGTGCCCACACAGCTTGGGTAGCCTACTTCTTGCGCCCGCAACTCCCGTCCCAAATTCTCCTAGACGCTCGTATCTCCAGGCGATCTTCATGCGGTCTCCTTTCCGGCGGTCTGATTTTTCTTCTGCGGCTTCGGCAGGTCCAATTAAACCCGGAAGAGTTCTACCCCATTGTTCAGGCATGCCGATGACGTGCACTCTCTGGTCTTGCACAACTCCTTCAGCAGCATAATACCGGAGCAATGCGCCGGCAAAGTCTGTAGTGCCATTTTCCTCCACTAGAAGTGTCTTCCCTATAGGAAGGCCGCCGTGTCCAGCTAAGAGGTTGTCAAGCGATGGGGAACCGGTTGAAGTGGTCGGCCGTCCATCGTCGGGGGAGGGACGCACGCCGGGCGTAGAAGGCGGCGGCTGGATGGCTCGGTGTGGTTGCGCAGGTACATTAGTGGCTGGTGTGCGGTCAGGCCCAGTCGACAAGCCTATATTTCTCTTGCGAAAAGACATTTCTCCTGTAATTAAAGGATCTTAGAGCTGTTGTGAAGCAAAGAATACTTTTTGAAGATTTGCGGCGGGGCAGCCCCGGCAATAAAAGCGGCGGCGGTACGCTAAAATCCCAAGCAGAAAAAAGCTCTCCTCCGTCGGTCAAGACCGCCTCACGACTTATCCTTTGTTGCATACCTCGAGTAGGGAACATCCACGAAATCACTGCTGCTTGCGCAACCTCATCAATTTCGTTATACACCGAAATACCGCCACAATGTCGGACCCGTTACTTTTTGAAGACACTTTCACGATCACCGGAATCAACAACCAGAAATACGACAGAGTATCCCGTTTGACTTCCACCTCCTCAGATTCCCTCACCACTTTCACTCTCGATGTCAACTCCGAGCTCTACCCTTGCAGCGTTGGGGAGTCGCTCTCTATGGCGCTGGCCTCGACTCTCTCGTTGGACGGCAAGGAAGACAGCGGCGCAAAGACCGGCTGGAGAGAAGTTGGTATGGGCGAGCAGACACTCGCAAACGATTACGATTATGTCTGCCACGGCAAGGTCTACCGGTTCGAGGAGGGCTCTACTTCCGGAAACATGTAAGCTCCATGCTCAGTGCACACGAATAGCAGGTGCTAAAATATCACGATTTAGGGCGGTTTTCGTTTCCTTTGGCGGTCTGCTGCTCTACCTCGAGGGTCCCTACAAGAAGCTCGCACCTCTGCGTATAGATTACGTGTACCTGCTCCTCAAGAAATAAAGAAACATATCGTCTCTGGGGAAATATCGGGTCTGCCGGTCCTTCCTTGGCCTTGTTCAAGCTTGAACAGTCAGGAATTGTCGCGTTTACTCGTTGGAGTGATTTGGTTGCAGCGTCGGCGTTATTTGGAATTTGGGTCTATCATATAGAATATCAAAATATACCTGAAAAACAGTTACTGGAATCTGGTGTTGCCTAGTTCGCAACATGCGACGCAGTCGGGTATTCCAACCGGCGATGAATCCTTGTTATGATCTGCAGGAAATCCTTCTCGTTCTCGGCCGTTAAGATGCCATGTCGGATGAAAAAATCAATCAGGACAACAGCACAGTTGGGCTTGAACTCCCTATTGGCCAATGCCTTCTTCGTATCTTCAACTGTCAACAGGCAGAACTCCTCAACCTCGGTGTCGTTAGGTTTCGGAACAACATCCGCAGGCAGTTTGATATCGTAGACATATTCCACCTCAGCCTGCACTAGATCCGTTTCACCACCAGCGCGGCTATCCCGCAAATATGCGTACGAAACACAGCCCGCAGCGGAAGCATTAGCCCTGACCACATCCTCAGGAAGGGACGCTTCCTCCATAGCTTCGCGAACAAGACACTCAAATGGCCTTTCTCCAGTGGTCATTCCACCCGCAACAGTATTGTCCAGCATGCCTGGATAGGTCTGCTTCGTCTTTGACCGCCTCGGTACCCAGATCTTCAGGCCCTCGTCATCCTCAACATAAGCCGTGGAATGGATGCCATACGAGACGATCCCAAAAAGCGGAGTGGCAGAGCGCTCCAGCTCAAGCAGGTATTCCCCATTGGGACCATAGATTGGATACTTTTCGTTGCGCCATCCTCGCAAAACCTCAAAGTGGTCCTGCTTGACTGCTAACTCGAGAGTTTGGTCTAGCACTTTGTTTCGCTCTTCTGGTGTTGAACCTGCGATCAGAGTCACTGTTCGCTCGGTGGGATCGATGGCCCAAGACTCTGCGGGCCAATCGAATCGAGCTACTACCTCATTCAACATATGTCCTAGGACAGCATTGTAGCCTTTGATCTTGAAGGAATGGTACTTCTTCATATGAGTCACGTAGGCTGCGGGGTCATCTTGATGATACGGGAAACTATATCGTTGTTAGGGAACAGGTTGCGCAGTAGCGGAAGACGTCGGGAATCAAACCTATCGCATTCATCAACTAAGTCTAAATTAGATTTGACCATTGTGGCGGAGATCAAGAAACTGTTCGATCTAGTCTAAGTGTGTCACGTTCCAGGATCTGATACTCCCTTAGTGCGTTATCGCTGCGGATAATGGAAATCTCGCTGGTTAAAAGCGGCGGGGCACTCCGTCTATTCCCGATTAGGCGAGTTCTTTCTCCAGCTGAGAACTACAGACTTCCTTGTGCTCTGTATCGATATGGCGGCACTCGAACCATTACTGCGGATGGTATCTCTGACTGTTACAGAGTCTGCGCTGACCACGAGTGAAGGGAATCCTCGTTACCTTTCCTAACAATGCCCACACCGTACAACGCCCGCAGGAATCAGCTAAACCTGATGCTCCAGCGGTCTTGATGAGGACTCTTAGGTATGATCTCCCCGGGAATTTATTGGGGTTCTCTCGATACTGACTTGGGGTGGTGCTTGCTAGATAGCCAACTCGATTGATGCTGGCTAGGTGTTGAGCTTCCGTGTTAATGTGACCATTCTCTTTCTCGCCCTGCTGGGTAAATCAAGCCAATCAACCGTGAAGTGGTCCAATAAATACAGCGTTTAGATAATTTAGGCTAAGGCAAAGAGCTTATTATTTGGTGAATAGTGGGAAGTCTTCCCGGCACTCCGACAACTACTCGAACTCTGCACCTGCTTGGGTCACGCAGTTGATATGTAGACTCCAAGAAAGTACAAGGTCTCAACAAAACCATATTCATACTGTGGCAAGTATGGATTCCACACCGGAGTTTGCGGCATGAAAAAGTGGCGCGGCAGTTTGGTTGCGTCTATTGTTCGTCTCGATATCTAGTACGCATTCACTAGCTCTGCCGATAAACCGCAATACACGCCGAGCAGTGGGACCCACCACCATCGAAGAGACACATGTGAAATTAGGCTCAGCCCCAGAGGCAAAGAAACCACCTGAAAACAAAATGAAAAGGCCTGCAGTCTGTGGTTGATGTCACAAATGATGGTGGTGGGCGAGGGATCGAGATCATCGGCACGGACTGACTCAGTTAGTATGACCCCGGTTCACATGCGATTTCCCAGCCGAGTGGACCAGGAAGATATGCTCCAACGATTGCAAATAATTTCTCTCTCGTCCAACGATGATGGCCTGCTGGTCTACGTGCCCGGACCACGGCCCGCGGGTATACGTTCATGCCTGAGCAAGATCACGGAGGCCTCATTTATACCACCCAATCCCTCCATGACGAATCCGAGTAGAAGACATACTTTTTCACAATATACCTGAGCAACGGCCATGTCGGTTACAACGAATAAAAAGGGTAATCGAATCGAGTACCACTATTGGGACTACAGTTTCGAATGGACCGATAAACACATTCCTGGGAGCGAACTGGAACCCTGGACCAGGACCTGCGATACGCTCGCCGATGAAGCCAACGAGATACTAGACGCGTTGCCAGCACCTGCTAGTGACCCTTCAAAGCGAGACCGCTATGCTCTGCTACGGGACAACCATTCGAGTGATCCAAAGCTTGAGGTGCTATGGGCAGAGATCAACACGGTACCGGAATGGGTGGATTGGGAGCAAATCGAACGAGGACAGGACCTCTTTTGGCGATATTTGATTCCCGTGACGAATGCTGTATGCTCCAACAAGACTATCTGCTCAAGACTTGATAACTAACGTGATATCCGCCCCAACAGCTAACATTCGTAAGTTTGCTCGGTGGGATGTAAGTGTGACCAGCACAAATTTACAACTCAAAGCTCTAACCCATAACCCATCAGGGGCGCCATCCGCGTCGGCGAAATCCTCTCTAGAACCGGCGGGTTTGGCGCAAAGGTGGTGCGTCGCCGTCTCCTAGAAACAGTCCAGCACACAATACAAGTCAATAGATCCCCAGAGGCCATGAAGCCCGGCGGCGAGGGCCACCTAGCCTCCGTCCGGGTCCGTCTTCTACATTCCGCCGTCCGCCGCAAGATCATGAGTCTCGCCGAACAAGATCCCAGTTATTATGACTCCGAACGATATGGACTCCCTATTAACGACCTCGACTCATTCGCTACTATCAACACGTTCAGCAGCACGGTCATCTGGCTTGGAATGCCGCGACAGGGTGTTACTTTAACTCCGCAGGAAGAGGAAGATTACATTGCACTTTGGCGACTAGTAGCTTGGTACATGGGTGCACCAACAGAGCCATTCGAGAGTGCCGCAAGGGCCAAGATCACCTCCGAGTCCCTGCTCGTCAATGAATTCGAACCTACCGATACAGGAAGGATTCTCGCGCGGAACATCGCCATTGGTCTTGAGAATACGGCGCCGATATATGCGTCGCTGGAATATATGGATGCGTTGACAAGATTACTCAATGGTGACCAACTCTCCGACGAGTTACATATCCCTAAGATGGGATTGTATCATAAGGTGCTTATGTGGGGTTACTGTTTCTGGGTGCAGGTTCAGGCGAAAACGCTTCCTCTTGTTCCTGCCATCGATAGATATATCATCGAGGTGCGTTCCATCCAATGTTTAACGATGGCATCCCTGATACTGATACGGATATAGAATCGCAAGAAGATGTTCTGGAAACACCTCATGGATGAGAAAGAAGGGCTTGGAAAGGAATCGGTCTTCGACTTCAAATATATCCCGTCGCTGAAGAGGAGAACAAGACTCGGAGACCGTAAGAAGTATTTATTCAAAAAGCCCGGCGTGGAGGTCCTCTCATACTTGGGCCTGCTATCTGCATTTGCGGTAGCTGGTGGGCTTAGTACGGGAATTTATTTCTTGTTTACGAGGGCCTTTCCTCAAACTCAGTCTGCTCTACCGAGTGTGCTGCAGGTTGTGAGGGAGCGGTTGGCGACTGGCCCTGTGGGGCCACTGACAGTGCCGGAGCTTGTGAAAGGGCTACGGGGCAGGCTATCACTGTAAGGGATATAAGAGGACTGGTAGAGGTTGTATTTTTAAATAGCCTAGAGATCACATGGATAGAATGACATATTTCCGTACTAACTTGCTTGTAAATTTGGAAATTCCTACGCAGTGCATCCCTTCTCAACTGAATAAAGATGGAAAATAGATTAAATAGACGGAGGTAAGAGAATACTGCAAATGGAGTATATAAAGGTCTATCAAAATGGAGGAAAGAGCGGTTGGCGCTGGAGCTGGTGCGTACTTGCCGTTTTAAATTATTTACGGGTTGCTCCTGCCATGTCTGCTCCTTCCTCATCAAGGAATAATCTATTTCGCCCAGAAACAGAAGGAGCACTGAGCTCAAACTTGCCCGATAGTACCTCCTAGAACTGATTTATACAATACTGGATAGCTCCTGCCTCTCGAGGCCTATAGTGGTATCATCCAAAACGGTCATTGCTCCATTAGAATATCACGTTCTCAAAAGCTTCATGCAGCCCTCTCGCCGCCAACCAACCCTCCAATGCCTGCATATCTCCGCGATTTGCTCTCTGCCCGCCCCGTTCCCCAAGGGAGTCTGTAATCTCTTCCATGCCCGCAAACACCCTCTCAACCCCTTCCGTCTCCCGATACCGCTCGCTGACTTTCTTCTGATGCCGCGGGATATCTCCCCACGAATGAGTCTTGATAAAACTCATATAAGCATCTATGTCTTTTGATGCACCCTCGAGACATAGAACCCCGGGCTTCCCGGCCAGGACAAAGCCGGTGAGAGAGTAGTCGGGGCCATAATTAACCATGTCGTCTCGTTTTGCGCGAGTCGAGAGAGACGGGAAATAGAACCATACGCGTACAATGGGCTCTGAAGCTGAGTCCTTATAATTGCCAGTCGAGGCCTGGTTTGATGCTGACGCTGATGAGGATATTGAGTTCTTTTGCGTTTCGTATAATCGAGCACCTTCTTCTTGGATGTACTCTAGAGCAGATAATATATCATCACCCGGCATTGACGAGGACAGCTCTGCAACCTCAGCCTTGGACAACCAATCCGGCTGGCGTAAGGAGTAGTTTAGCGGAGGCGGTTGGCATGTCTCTGTCTCTGTCTCTGGCACCGGTTCGTTCCATTGTAGTGGGATGGAAACATTGACTTGGATTGTCTTCTCGCCGCCTGAAATTGGGGCATGAACGGCGAGTAATATATTTGAAGGTGTAGCAGAAGGTGGATCCGTAGAGGGATCTTCGCACCAGCTTCGTAGTTTTTCAATGCACTCTGTCGTGGATGAATCAATCTCGAGTTCTCCTTCGGACGGGAACATGGCTGTTAGGAGGTCTATTGTGGAGAGTTGTAACCCCATTATGTCTGCTGGGAGGGAAGCTGGTTTATTTTGGGCCATTGTGCGGAATATTTTATAGATATAGAACAATATATAATATCACACCTTGAAAGTATCTACGCCTGTCTCTGCAGTGTATGGTGTTGGGCGTGAAGAAATTAGTAAGGATGTACTATACCCGATTGGGATGGGCCCTATACATCTACATCGGGACTAGTGTACAATATATCAAGATGAGCTGGGATGGAGTTTGACTGATTTGATCTTGATTTGAAATACAGGTTACTGGGCTGATAAGTAAGCAAATTGTAATACGTGAGTACCCATGCCTTCCAAATAGCGTAAAGGGCTCATTGAAAATCGAAGCCCTTTGAAGTTAAACGGCTTCGGCTATGGCATAGATAACGTAAGGACAAGAAAGGAAGAAGACAAGATAGCAATTCAGCTCAGAAGCTAATAGCCAGTATTATCGCCGCAAACTCCTCCATATGTTCAGCATTGTTGATCAACCAAGGACCGTAGCGATGCATGGTCATGAAACTGCTCTCATTGACCTCCGTGTTGCCCTCCTCCACATACGATGTCATCCAGTCGTCGCCGCATAAAGCAAACGTCAGGTAAATTTCGATTCCATTCTGAGAGACAAGGATTCGTCTGTCATTGTTAACATTTTGATCCCGTCCTGTCTTGCGGTTTGAAAAGACAAGACAACGTACCGTTTCGGACCAGGATAGCCGGGGTATTCCTTCATCCAAGCGACAAGCAGGGCCGCCTCCTGCATATCAATAACAGACCCATAAATGTGGCGTTCATTGGTAGTGCAGTTCACCGGGGCCTTTATCCACAGCGAACGAGACTTATCTTGAATTTGTCCACTAGTACTTGCGATGAATCCGCGACCCTTGCCGCTTCCAAACTTGGCCATGAGATCGATCCGGCTAGAATTGCACCATTCACGGCTTTCCACGTTTGGGGAAATACTGCATATCGCCATTAGAAGGTCGTTAGCCGAGTACCTGACGGGCGGCTTGTCAAGTTCCTCATCACGCGGTTGCACTGGTCTCGCATGGGCCTCAAGAATTTCGCAATGCATCCTACGGGGAGAAGAAAACCAATCTTTTGCGCGACAAGAATTGGCTCTGATAGCGTCTATGTAGCTCTTGAAGTCCTCGCGGCCTTGGAGAAGAGGGCGTGCTATTTCGATATCGGTCTCGAGGTCGAAGAGAGTTGGGTCGAAGGATTCAGGCCCGGCAGATTGGACGAGAGTTCGTAGGACGATGAACTGTGGCTGGGTGATTTTGGAGCCGTGTTTGTGGTCCGTGTAGTCTTTGGGAGATACTGCAAGAAGCCCATTGTCTGAGGCAGCATCGGTCCACTCTTCAATGGTGCTGGGACATTTTCCGAATAGCGAGGTTTCGGCCATGGTTGCTTTGGTCATAGGGAGATAGGAAAGGACGAAGGCTGAATAAGGAATGGGTGGAGAGTAATGGAATAGAAGGTTATCTATGGTTAAATAAGAATCGGAGGAACACAAGTAGCAGGGAATTCTGGGAGGAGGCTTGGTGCTGGAATACATAATTCACTAGGTATTGATGGGCATATTCACTTGAGGTAAATTTCGCAGCTGGATATACAAACACAACACTTGACTATAGATTGAAGCTGCTAGAAACAAAATTGATAAATAACATCTGTTCCTGTTCGTCTTTTTCTTCCCAGGTAGGCTTTATTACAGTGATATTTGGTTCTTACACCTCATCATTTGTGCTGACAGAGGTTTCGAGCAAGCCACGAGCATTCAATTTACCTTGTATGTTATTCACACATGATTCAGAACTCGATACATAACAGATCTTGTCAAGCTGACTCACCTACTTCATGGCTACTTGGAGTATATCCACCGCCAACGATGACCTACCGATGGGCCAGTGCCACAGAACCCGCGAGGGAGCCCGGTGATATGACGGGACCTGAGCGTACGGTGTATGAATACACGCCTCGAGTTCGCAAAGCTGGTATAACTGAGACCAACCACGGCTGCTCCTTCCTTCTCTACTTCTGACTTCAAATGCACCTTCCTTAGCTGCAGGTGTATAGTGAGCCATGCTGGGAAGGTACAGCATCTATGTCCATCGCTCCTACCTAGAACGGCTCGGGTCTCGTTAGTCGGGTACAGTGGATGGATGTCCATGCCTTTTGTCAGTGGTCTGCAATCCTATACAGTCTATTCCAAATAATATGATCTACAATTTTGATCTTCTTCCTGCCTTGGCTATAGGCAAGGACTCATCTAAACGTGGACCCCAGTTTTCCAATAAGGACGTCATCTCACCACCCGAATGTCCATTAGAAATTGCCTTCTCTTCCTCTTTCCACCTCTCTATCTCTGTCTTCAGCCACCCAGTAATACCATCAGAGACCCTAGGCACGTTCTCAAGCGGCAAGATATGCCCGCTACCAGGAACCGTAACCGCCTTGACCTTCCCTTTTTCATGCCCTCCACTCCCGCCAATCCCCCTCCCTGTCCGCTCCAGCTTCTCTCCTTTGCTCTGAGGACTGGAGAAAGGGCTCTTCTCACCAAACAGATACAGCACAGATGGCCGGATATTTTTCAAGAGCCTCCACGCCAGAACCGGCTCATACCGATAGAATGGATGGATTGCGTGCGGTGGCCCAATGATGTCCGGATGCGACACATCACCGGATGCCGGTTTCTTTCCGTCGAAGTTAGGTCGCAGACAGAGCAGCACTTCCTGCTCGGGCGGTGTTGTTAAAGTAACCCGCGGCTTTAATGCGGCAGGCGAAGATTCTCGGGCTGCCTCTGATGTATCTCCACCCTGGCATATGTCACGAAGCCCGTATTTCATCCACAGATCATGCGCTCGGGGATCCCATTTCCTGTTCAATTTCTTGAAGTATTTTTCTGCTTCATCTCGCGAGGACCAGGTGTTCTTTCTCGGCAAAGATATTTTTACGAAACTCGCGCCATGGGCGGCGTGGATGTCCTTTTCCATAACAGGCTCGATCAAAACGAGAGATGTGAGGAGCCGCGGATGCAGTAGTGACAAGAACGCTCTATATGTTGAAGGGCCAGTTCTGTGCTCATATCATAGCATGGTACTGTTAACCTACAATTGCCCGGCTCCGAGGCTATGCCCAATTCCAACAATCGGGCTAGGCATGTTGGCTTTGAATTGATTGATCATGAACAGTAAATCTCGCGCGTGGTCGAACCACGAGGCTATATGATATCACGCCAAGTCACCCATTAGCTTCCGTCAATAACAAAAGCAAGTAAACGATGGTGCTAACGATACTTACGATCATTTCCCAAAATCCTCTCATTTATCACACCGCTCGCGCCCTGACTCGCGTTATCGGCGATCCAGATCGAATTAACTCGAATACCTTGGTTGACTAGTTTCAAATATATCTCCCCCCAGAGCGGCTCGTAAACTTCCTATTCCAATCTCAGAGTCAGTTACGTGTCGACTAGCGACCCCGGCCCGCAAGCATGCAGCAGCGGGATGATTAACACATGATTAACACATGCCTTCGGCATCCCAGACCCATGAGCACCGATTATTGTCAGGTCACCCGGTGGCGTTCAAATTAAACCTCGGTGTATACCTTTTGACCACAAGCTTTGGTGAATCGGCTCAAGTTTTGGTGGCCTTGGGGTATTCCCGGATATGCTGGCATTCAAGCACATGTTCCGTGATTGTGAAGAGGGTGGATGATGATGGGGATCGAGATTGGGCTATTGGCGAATTATTTGGGAGTCCTCTCTCTTCCCTACCCAGGTGCGCAAGCCTGTTGCTGTAGGGTTTGCTCTATTAATATCCCGGCATCTGAGTCCTGAGTCCTGACCAAGCCCTGACCGCTTGATGAAAAGCATGACTATGCAGGATTTTGTGCGGTGGGACCGAAACCTGCGAGGGAGGTATTCAAGCAAGGTCCGCTATAGATAGGGCTGGAACTAATTGTCATGAATTCCTAAGAAATAATGCAGGTTCCGTTCATTTCATGACTCGAGGAGGAACATGATAGGTCTAACGTATGCATTCTTGAGCGATGGATTAGTTGAGTCCTCCAATCAGGGGGCAGCACGACCCTGCACGACCCAATAGTTCACTGATAGGGAGAGGGGTTCGCGAAGTTGGGTGATGCTTCGGCTGCAGCCAGCTACAAAGTGGGTTCGAGATCACATATCACCGATCGCCGATACCGTACGAAATCAGACTATGGAGCCTGAGGGCCACATCTAGGTAGATCTCAGTTCGCTTGGCATTTCCTCCAGCGCCTTGCTAATGCCATGGATCTGATGACCAAGTTGTGCTCCGTTGCTTCGAATCTTCCTTTTGTGGGGCTGACCTCAGTCAGAATTATATTCAGGACATCCAATACCCGCCAAAGAAGTACATACAGTGATATGCAATCTCCCCGGCTGCGAAAAGTAGCGTATCATCCTGCGGCTTATGGTTCATTGGGCTATACACATAAGCGGAGTTTGGTGTTATTAATACGGCACGAACAAGATGTCGACGCCCGGCTGTACAACCACGCGCCAGCGGCGCTACCAAGCAGATAGTTTCGGAGACTTTATATGCACAATGCAGCAACCGGCCACTGCTCTGGCATTGGTTGGAGACATCACTGTCTTGATTCGATGCCACGCATGCTTTGCCAGTATCTCAGCCACGAGAGGCAAATAATAGTTCAAAAGAGTCTTCGGCGACTTGCTCGGGAAAGTGTCACCTCAATCGTTACCGAGGGGCACTGCTCCTTGTGCTTCCGGTATTCTGAGCGCATAGCCGTCTCCGATGCTGCACATTCACAAGCCGTCGATCAAGGCGATAGATTTTGCTAGAATAGCGCGATCATTCTGGAAGGTTAGTTTCTAGAGCGCTTCATGAAAATTGAAAAATTGAGCCGTAAAATCACTAGTCCTTGCTACGGGCCCTACATTTGGGTCGTCGTCAACAGCAGTAATATACCACCACCTGAGCTTCACGTCGGACTTCCCATCCAGCTCGCGAACTGTGAGCATGAAGGGCTCGTCAATATCCGAGGACATATGATGTTTATCCGGTGCATCCTCCGCATCACCTGGCCGTGGAGCCCGGGTCATCATCGAGACAGGGCGGATATGGCATCGATAGCCGGTCTCCTCTTGAACTTCCCTTAGAGCCGCTTCACGTCGAGATTCGCCGCAGTTTCGACGGCCTTTACGGAGAAGCCACTCATCTTTCTTGGTGTAGTGGATCAAGCAAGCTCGTCCTGGTTGATGCGACAGGTCAAAGAGAACAGCGCCGCAGCTTTCGACGAATTGGTCCGAGGTGAAATGAGTAGTCTGGAAGTGTGAGGTCGCCATCTGCTAATATTATAAAGCCCGACTTGGATCGCAGCTTCCAAAATCAGAGAATCTTGAATAAGGTCGTTCCTTCTAGGGCTTGATAGCCCAATGTTGACACCAAGAGGAAGGCGCCCAAAAGGGGAAAGTGCGACCTGCGACGGGATTCTGCCATGGCAGACCGCCCTGACCATCAGCCCTTATCGATAAGGGTAATGCATGATTTCGTCACTGTTTGGCGGACCCAAGGATTCTTCTCCGAGCTTCCATCAAGCTGTCTGGAACCTCCACGAACCCAAGCAACTCAACTCCAGTAGCTCCCGTATTGAGAATGCAAATGAAACGCCCTTTCTGCGCATAAACACACTTATATACTGCTCCTTACTATTCATACCTGCTCAATTCCACTTTCCACTTTCGCATACACCACCATGTTCTCCGTCATAATTCCGGGCAGACCTTGCCTCACGGACATCGTCGCCGTCGATGCGCAACCAGGCGGGCAAGCTACGAAATTCGCTTTTAATTTTCCTCTCGCGCCTTCATTCTCCGAAATTGTCGTTTTCTGTCTCCCCGGCACGGTTTTACCACAGGATACCGCTGCCGCAATTTATATTCAGTACCCCGGGTCTGAATTTCGGTTCATCGGAGCTCTCGCAAACGAGAAGCCCTCTTCAGTCATCAAAGCACACCCACCAGGGCGAACGGAGGCCCAAGATGAAGACCAGATGCTCGACGAAGGAAATTCGGGGAGTGCGGCGAATAACAGCGCCGCCGTGACGCTGGGAATATCAATCGAACCTGTTCAGGTTGTTGCGCCGCAACTTGCGACGCTGGAGCAGGAAAAGGGAGGAAACAATGGGAAATCAACAGATCTTGTCCGACAAACGCCGCAGCAAAGGGGGATCACTACGAAGGTGCTAGCGCAACGGATTATTGGAAATGCCTTCAATTTCCTGGCGAGCTTTGCGGCGTCGGATTCCTCGGGACGTGGACAGGAGCTTGTCCCGATGAAGGCGTTTCAAGACTGGTGGACCAAGTTTGAGAGACGGATTACTGTCGATCCGACGTTCTTGGAGAGGGAAGATCCCAGTGCGAGCGGTTAATTTCGACCCCAGTGTGGGCTTCAGAGAATGCTATATGTTCACGATTATACGACGTCATTTACAGTGGGCTTGTGTTCTTTTTCATAATGTATTTAGATACCATTTTTCCGTCAAGTGGGAGGCGACGGCGTCGCCTATAATTCCCAATGCGGGATTCTAATTCTGGACAACAGTCTACTGCTCTATCAAGAACGCTCAAAGACATTTGACCACCCATCTACTCCAGGGCGAACTTCAGAAATGCCACAGTAATCGCAACACCGTCGTGTGGGTTTCCCGCTCTATTCAACGCATCCTCAGCCTGCTCCTTATCAAATATACCCGCCGCAGCCCGCAAATTCACTATCTCGGACATAATATCATCCTCGTACTCCGGATGCCCTTGCACTGTAATGAACTTCCCAGCCTTATACATCCCCTGCACTTCACACGTCGGTGTCCTTCCCAGCGGAACCACGCCATCAGGGCAAGTAAAGACGATATCGCGGTGCATTTCTTGGATTTTCTGCCCTCATCAGCACATATTGACACCAACTGGGGCTAAAAAAAAGGGAAAAACCTACCAAAGTCTCAACCCCAAACAATTCTTTCCCCTTCTCTGTCAAATCCACTTCACAAACCGAAACTTCCCAACCAGCACTATTCCGCCCAACCTCATACCCCATCGCACGCGCAATAATCTGATGCCCAAAGCAAACACCCAACAACCTCACACTCGGATGCGCAAGCGCCTTTTTTGTGAACTCCACGAGTTTCAGAATCCAGGGGTTGTCTGCGAAAGAGTCATATTTGGAACCCGTTAATAGCACGGCGTCGACGTTGTCGAGGTCTGGGTATTCCTGCGCTGTGACGACATCGAAGCACGAGGTCGAGACGATGGAGGCCGGGTCAACGGTTTGTGGTTTGTGGAGCTCCTGCGCGCTCACGTTGAGGAGCCTCGTGAATAGGCCTCCGTAGCCGTCGTATCTGGTGTTGATGGGTTCGGGTGGCGTGTCGCATAGGAGAAGGGCAATGCGGAGAGGGAGGCGGGGCATTGTGAGGATTTGTTGGGTGCGGCTTGCGAGAGATTCGGTGAAAGGCGAGGAGGATTGATACTATTGCGACGGTGGGAGATCGCGCACGTGAGATTGGGGGATTTGTAAAGTGGTGGTATAGGCTTAGCAACGAGTGGTTGAAGATGAGTCAAAGCAAATGGACATCGGACCGTCTATGGCGGGGGTTGGCGTTCGGAGATGGTCCGGGCTTTATAAAATGGCAGCCCAGTGAACGGTTATACCCCTTACTAAGTAAGGATTGACCCTCTTTGGGGAAAAGATTGTGGCAAAATTGTTATTAGAAACCTTCAACCTCGGCAGGTTCTCTAGAATACTCAGTTCATTGCTGCTTTCATTATAATCAAGCTGTCTGGAAATTTTGAACGCTTAGCTCGAGAGGAGTCATGTAATTACGAGACGCACGATTCAACCGACTAAAAACAAACAAGTAGTATAAGTTGAAGGATTCTATCTCCTGCTCTAATAGCAGACAAGCATATACACAAACAATTTTAGGCACTCATACTATATATGCACAATCTAGATATACCGTTGGCGAATCACAAGACAGGTAGGGGACTTACTAGACCACACGGATCAAGCCTTGCGCCCAAGGCGAGGAAGTCGAACCCCAACATGCATCATGAGCATAAACGCTGCGAATACAGCTGCAGATGCAAAGGTCAAACGGAGAGCTGCCGCATATGACTCGATCACTGTACGGATGATTAGTTCCGGAAACAAAAGTGGCTGAATGGGGTAACGTTTTATACCTTGGCTTCGATGGAGAGGATCCAGCTTCGCGATAGCATGGACGGACTTTCGGACAAGCTGAATGACGGTTTCCCTATCGGGCTCTGTGACCTTTGCGTCCAGTTGATAGACGAGAGTATTCTGGAAAATCCAGCTACTGGTTGCAACCCCCATCACGGACCCTAGATTTCTGAAGAGCCCCAGCGTTGTCGTGGCCACAGCCTGCTCATCGGTTTCACTAGTCGCAAGCACAGAGACCATCAGCGAGGGGAAGGAAAAACCTTGACCGAGAGTTGCAAGTGAAACGCAAATCATAGCAACCATGTCAGGGGTGCTGGCTCCCATTGTCGTCGCCGCCAAACCTCCGAGAAGTAGGAATACGTCGCCGATTATAACAGTGGGCTTCAGCCGCTTCGACCAGGTAATAATGAAGCCAGTAGCAACGCTAGAACTAGTTACAGCCAGTGTAGAAGCAAGCAGTCTAAGGCCGGAGTCGGTAGGGGAAGCAAGCTTGACGGCCTGGAAATATAACGGTGCGTTGAAGATCATAGTGTTGACCGAGATGGATCCGAAAAAGTTCCCAAAGACGAGAACAGCGCGAGGGTTCTTTGTTAGGAATGAAATAGGCATCACAGGTCGTTCTACCCGTCTTTCGTATGGAACAAATATCGCCGCTAAAACGACAGATATAACTAACGAGGAAATAACGAGTGGATGACTCCAGCTATAGACGTTACCGCCGAGGTTGAGACCCATGATCAATGTGGTGACAACGAGGACCAACAATGCGGAGCCTACAAGATCGATACTCAGGAGAAGCTGGGCAAAAGTCATTCTCTCGGATGTCCGGCTCTTCAAGCCAAGATCGGCTGGTGTTGTCCAGATAGCGACTAAAAAGTAAACGAAGATGAATGGCAGCTGCACGAGGAACGCACCTCTCCAGCCCACCTGATCACATAAATATCCACCAAATGCAAGACCGAGACAACCACCTACTCCCAGGCAAAGATTGATGTAGGATTGGTAGATGCCGCGATACTCGATGCGAACTAGATCACTGGATAAAATCATGCCCATAGAAAAGACACCCCCGGCACCAAGCCCGCAGACAGCACGTGCAGCAATAAAACTTCCTATGCTTTGCGCTTCGGCACACCACAATGTGGTGAGGAAAAAGACGGCAATCGAGAATAGATACACAGGCTTCCGGCCAAAGGTGTCAGAGACGCGACCAAAGAGCGGGAGGAAAGCTGTCGAGGTCAACAAGAAGGCGGTTGAAAGCCACGAGGCAGAGTTGGAGGCACGGAAGTACGAGGTGATGACGGGGTGACTCGACGCCATCAAGGTCGCGTCAAAGAACCCGATCACGTATCCGAGTTGCACGCCACCGAAGATTAGCCAGAATCTTGTGGGCGAGACATTGATAAAGCGGGCGGCATAGCCAGTGGCTTCGTTTTGTACACCTCCATATTCCGAATCGTCTAAGCCCTTGTTTGTTGTCGCGGAGGACAGAACTCTTTCCAACCCCGTTTCTACCTCCGGTGCGTGGGGGATCGAGCTGACCCTAGACAAGCCAAGAAGGGCAGCGTCCTCTTCGTCCGAAAGTTGTGCCGTCGACGATGAACTCGAGGCTTCAGCAGCGTCTGTCAAGTCGCCAGCCTTACCAGAGTATTGGAGGCCACGCGAGGGTTCATTCCCCAGCAAAGGTGTGGACTCGGTAGTCTTGTCGCGGGGTGGCTCTCCACCTGGAGATACAGTCATCTTGGTGGCTGGTTAGAGACTGATCTCGGGGTGAAGGCGAAGGGAACATGAAAAGGAGAGATGGAGACAGGAGGGAGGAAGTGGGGAAGCAGCTGGTCGAAACCATCCGTCATCTGATAAGGTTGGGGTTGCTCGCTTGAAGCGCGAGAGAATTTTCTCACTAAGAGTATGGCGACAGAGCTGCCGACTGCGCTAATGCACACAATGTCCTCAGGAGTCTATAGCGACCCTCAACTTGGCTTTGGCCGGACACCAGTCCACATAAGTGGAAGTCGAACTACAGCAAAAACAGATCCAGTGCCTTGACAGATCTTCGGAATCTAGACGCATGCCATGCCATGCTTTCATCGAGGGACAAGCATCCAATGTGGCCTGTGCTGCGAATACTGAGGGGCCGATCTCGGCACCCAGCACCTTTCCGCTTCGGGTTTAGCTTGAGTCGTTCTATTCTCCGTGTCGGCGACTCGGCGGAGTTTCTGCAGTTCGCGATTTTCATTGACCGTCGAGGCTACAGGGAACCGTTCGCAGGGCAGCTCGCATCGATTCGACGCGTTGATGCGACACTCAGTGCTCCGGGCTTGTGCGACTTGAGATGGGAAATTGCCAGAGCCCCAGAACACACAGGACTGACTCAATGTCGGCGTTCACAATCACCATTCACTACCCAAACAACCATCGGCTATATTTCATTATTCCATGACGGATCCATACGCCTGTTCTTGCGCTTTGCTACTATGGCGGGATCCATGTGTGCTTCTCTTATCTAAGAAGAACGCTCGATATGGACCCTGCTCCTGGCAGCCACGCTTTCGCGTCGGACCTTGACGGAGCAACTCTCAATATCGCGCCTCTAGCGGTGAGCCAGCTTTCGCCGAGCGATGTTGATCGCGAAAGTGACGTTTCGATCAAGAAACGGAAACGCGTTCGCACTGGCTGTTTTACATGTCGGGATCGCCATCTTAAATGCGACGAAGCTCAGGGCCAGTGCCAGAACTGCCGCAAATCCGGCCGGCTATGCAGACGAGGTGTTCGGCTGAATTTCGTAGATACCCAGGTGGTCGCGCCTCCGACCTATCTCCAGCCACCTACAGGTAGCAGCGTGACCTTTCAGGATAACTCGAGGACCATCGCTTCAGAATATGTCGGTGGCTTCGAAAGGTATCCGCCGCCTGGCCAGGATCCTCCGTTGGAAGATGCCGCTGCTCAATCTGCAACTCCAGTACACTCCTCTGGGCAAAGCACATTTTTCAAACACACCAAATATCTCCTCGATCGGCATTTCTCGTTCCAGGATCCCAAGGAAATGTCCCTCATGCAGGTGTTTGTCAACCAAATTGGTCCCTGGATGGATGTTGTGGATGAAATGAAACATGTAAGTAATTGCTGGCACGATTGACTGCTCTTTTATCTAACGTGCAAAGTTTGCCCGGATTTTGACATTCTATGCCCTTGAAGAGCCTCTGCTACGTGCTGCGCTTGCGGCTTGTGCGGGGTGTCTCGTATCTCTGCACCTTCATAATGATGCGGATGAAAGATTGAATTACTACAATGCAGCAGCTCAGATGCTCTCCGATACTTTAACAACCATACAACGCGATGCATCGCTATGTGCAACGGCGGCCCTTATCATCGAAGTCGTTGAAATGCTGGTTTTAGGGCCAATTGAGAGCGGAATGCGAATTCGCGCGGTAAATACAGCCCGATCTTTAATCACGGAATGTGGATGGAATACTCGTACGCAGGGCCTTGGTGGGGCGTGTTCCTGGCTCAGCATTGTCATGGAGCTACTCGACTGCATAAGTTTCCAGCACATGATAGCTTGGGACCCTGATACTTGGGGCGTCGACATAAACTTTACTGTTCAACCATCCGTCACCGGCAACGAGGAACTATGGACACAACGTATCATCTACATCTGCGCCAAAGTCTCGGACTTGCGCTCCTCACTTATAACCCAAGGGCTCAGTAAATCTACACGCAACGCGGAGGCTCAGCGGCTCCAACAGTGGAGCCTCTACAATGGGTGGTGTGATAAATGGTTTGCTTCGATCCCGCGGTCAATGTTGCCTCTCGGTCAAGTGCAACCCTGGCAAAGAAATCCTCAGTCGGCTTTCCCTCAAGTGTGGCTCATCGAACGTCCCGCTATTGTAGCTCAGATGCTCTACCATGTCACCAGGATCCTACTTGCGGGAATGGATCCTCTCCGGCAGGATCGTCTTGCTGAACAGCAGCAAGAGCAACAACATCATGCGTACAACGTATGCGGCATCGTTTCGAATGACAAGAACTGCGGGATGCCGATTTTCTCTGCCCAGATTCTTGCAATCGCCGCTGGTCATTTGGTCGATAGAAAGGCTCAGGCAGAAGTTTTAACAATTCTTGATGAAATGCGGCGCACTACCGGGCTGAACACTGATCATCTGAAGCACAAACTTGAGGAGACATGGGACTGGCACTCGCATAACGGGCAACAGCTACTCAGTGCTCTTGAAGCTACCACACTTCCTTTTGAGTTCCACACACATGAACCAGGTCACGAATATTCCCACATCGGTATCGCGGACCCCTTTTCCCACACTTTAACGGATGCCCACCCGTTCTTGGATCATCATCTTACTTACGACCAATCATGATGACTCTTTTATTTGCACTCGCGGCTTCTATACACCAAATAATGCTTTAATACTACTACTACTATCTATCTTTCCATCATTAATTGCCTATTCCTGACCAAACGGCACAATTCTAGAAAGCCCGGCGCAGAGGGAAAAACGCCGCCGCGCCAGTGCAGCGCTTGCAAACTTTCTCGTCGCGCACTGTTCCCGTTCCATAACACGGCTCACAATCTTGCATCTCCTTGAATTTCGATGCATAAACCTCCCCTTTCCGATTGCAGACCCCACAATGGCTTGAAATCGTGCCCAAGCCGCAACACCGAAGGCAACGTCTCGCTCCCAGGCCTCTTTCGGAAGGGTAATGACGACATTGGCTTCTTTTACCGCCATGTTTGGGTTCGAAACGCTTGGGTCGAGTGCGAGTACAGAAGTCGGCTTTTGAGGAACTATAAGGCAGTGGAGTGCCGAGTTAGTGTACGGGGTATAATGCGACAGGGCCCCACCCCCAACGACCCAGCTGGCAGTATTTCACTCACGGATTGTCAGATGGAGACGTGGAAAAGTAAGATTCTTTAGGAACTTCGTCGCTAGGTTTGTTGCTATTGTCGCTCGTCCGTGATAGACTGGTATCGTCGGTGGTGGCGGGAGCTCCGCTGTTGCTGTTGCTAGCAGACGCAGAGGGTGAACTAGAGGTGGACATGATTATGGTTCTGTTACGAAGGCCGGCAATAGATACTGGATCAAATCGGACAAATATAATGTGTAACTTAAGGATGAAATAGTAAGACGAGGGCAATTCAGGTGGTTCTAAGTGATGGATATGGCGCTGGCTAGATAAATATTTATTGACGCTAAGAACAAAGCAACAAGTCATTTTGGAAGGAACACACCAACGGGCGAAGCCCGGGCAGTTTCCAATGAATATCTATTAAAGACCTATGGGTGTCTTTGCAAATAGGCGTTTGTGCCGGTCCAACAGAAGTACACAGTGCTGAAGCATCGTTTGGATATACTTGGCCAGCCGGCGCCAAGACTCTGAGCTTCCACTCACACATTTCCGTCTTTGTCCAGCTCCATCCTTTGTATCTTCATCTTCTTCCTACTTACATGTACTTTGCCAACAAGCAGCGAAACCTTTTTACTCAAATTAAGCGTATAAATTGATACCACAGTATAAACCAAACTCTTCCAATGAGCTCCACCCAGTCTCGCCCCCCAGCAACCCCCATTTACATTCTCCGTGGCCATGCCGCCGCCATCCACGCGCTGCAAATATTCAACCAAAATCTCCGTCTCGTCTCCGGTGATGCCGACGGCTGGATAGTTGTCTGGGATCTCATCTTCAAGCGACCGGTGGCGGTCTGGAAGGCACACGAGGGCGCCGTTCTCGAGGTTAAAGGGTTCATGCTTGGAGGTGGATGCTTGACTGAGATTTATACGTAATAAGCAAGACCATTCCAGTGGTAAAAATCTGTTTAACTAATTCTGTGACAGACACGGAAGAGACCATAAACTGCGCGTATGGAGATTCCGGATCCAGGATGAGGAGATTCTCCAGAAGGCCCTCCCTGTGGATGGAAGTGGTCAACCTACAGCCTCAACTCAGAGCCAGACTCAAATTCAACCCTGGCTCGTTCATTCGCTCCCGGTAAATGCATTAAACTTTTGTGCTTTCTCAATGCTTTTCCTTGCCCCGGATGAGACAGCACAACATAGCGAGGAGGGAGATACTGAAAGCGAAATTCCTCCGTCATCCGTTCTGTTCGCTGTCCCGAATGCGCTCGACTCAGGCGCAGTCGACCTCTTCCATCTCCCTTCTGAGCGAAGAATCTGCACCATTCCAACCGATCCAGCCGTGAAAACTGGGATGGTCATGGCTGCTCAGTTAACCCGCATCCAGGGATCCAAGGACCTCCATGTCGCCGCTGCATTTGAAGACGGCCATGTAATGGTCTTTGGCTGCCGTGGAGTCTTCAACAATAGTAAACCCTTAGTCGACACCAGCAAAAACTGGAAGTGGGAAAGACTCTACACTTCGACACCTCACTCGCAGCCTGTTTTATCCATAGACACCAGCCCCTCAAGGGAATATTTCCTCTCCTCGTCTGCTGACGCGGTATTAGCGAAGCATCCTATTCCTCAGATCGGCGCGTCAAGTACGCGTGAGGTGCCGTTGAAAAGTGTTAATACGAAGCATGCGGGGCAGCAGGGACTGCGGGTTCGGTCAGATGGGAAGATTTTCGCGACGGCGGGCTGGGACTCGCGCGTCAGGGTTTATTCGTGCAAGACGATGAAGGAACTTGCGGTGTTGAAATGGCATAAGGAGGGGTGCTATGCTGTTGCATTTGCGGATCTTCCTTCTATCACCGCTTTAGATGCAGAGACCTCAGGCGCCGGTAGGAAAGAACCGAAGGAGGGGGATAAAACCGACGAAGGTGAAGACAATAAAGGGCTTATACAGCGTGAAGAAAAAGAATATTCGCTTGCTCAAGTCCAGCGCCAGCGGAGTCTGAAGGTCCAGAACACGCACTGGCTAGTTGCCGGCTCGAAAGACGGAAAGATCTCATTGTGGGATATCTATTGAGTCGTGAAGCGCTATGCTATTTACAGGTATGAAAAGAAGGGAAATATTTTAGATATCGGGCAGGCAATCTAAGCAAGATTGAACTCACTCGCCCCGGCCATATGCTCCTTCATCTTCGCCCTCATCTTCTGGGCAGCAAGAGTCGTGTCGGTTGTAGAAGTTGATGGGCCGTCATCGTCGTCGTCCTTACCACCATAACCAGCAGCCTTCCTCTTCTTCCCATCGGCCGACTTCCGCTCAGCCTTGAAGTCCTTCTTCGTTTCGTTCTGACCTGGTCGAAGACCGGGAACATTGATCTTACCAGGTCGGTCACGCAACGCAAAACTCTTCGCCAGATGTCCCAAGTGCAGTTCCTTGATGTTGAAAATATGCCGCTCATTCGCAATGTGAGTCGCATAAGCCCGGATATGGGATTGGTACGCGCGCCGCGCCATTTCCAGATACTCGGGGTTCTCCAGCGCCCAGCGCTCCAGCTCCAGCTGCCACTCCGTCGCTTTCTCATCCCAGTCTCTACTCTGGGACTCGACGTTGCCACCGAATCCACGCTTGAGGATCTCGTCTGTTGTAGACCGGGTCAGCGCCTTTCCGCCGTCGCGGTAGCCCTTTTTTAGGATGTCGACGTAGTTTTCTTCGCAGCCTGGAAGGAGGAAGATAAGTGCGCGGCCGTCACGACCGACACGCGCGGTACGTCCGATTCGGTGAAGATGTTCGTCGGCGCTGAAGGCGGGGTCATATTCAACGATGAAGTCGACGTTGGGAAGATCGAGACCTCGGGATGCAACATCGGTACAGATGAGGACGGAAGGCTCTTTGTTTTTGGCGAAGGAAGAAAGGGTGGATGTGCGGACGTGTTGGGGGAGGGAACCATGGAGTTTGTACATTGTCACTGCGTTTGAGGGGTTTGAGAAGGCAGTTGCCGGTGCGATTGTTCCATGGACAGAGGCCGGTGTAGGCTTCTCTTTCTCTTTTTCGTCTTCGCTGTCGCTAGACTTGTCTTGCTTCTCCTCCTGCTCTTGGAGTTTCCGCGTAAATACTTCGAAATGGAAGTTGACCGAATCGGCGCATGAGACGAAAATGATTGTTTTCATCACTGAACCTTTCCGCATGAATGTTCGTTTCATAAGTGCTGTAAGCGTTACCAGTCGTAGCTTCGAAGCGACAATGGCGTAAGATTGCTTGAGTTGTGCAGGGACTCGGAACGCGGCATCTTCGTCCTTGGACTCGGCGGCTTTGCCATCTTCATCAGCAGGGTCGGCTTTGATGTGGACCGCATCCTTCAAACTGATTTCTCCCAGCTTCTGCACGTTCATCTTCAGTGTAGCCGAGCACAGAATAGTAGCTCTCTTCGCAGGAATTCCTGGAATCCGACTCGGTCGTTGCCGCGCATCCAGCTTGCTGATGATGCCCTGAAGCTCCTTCTCAAACCCCAACTCCATCAATCTGTCTCCCTCATCCAACACCAACCATCTCACATTACTCACATCCAGAACCTGTGTATTCTCGAGATGATCCGCCAGTCGACCGGGTGTGGCAACAAGGATATTCAGCCCCTTCCTTAACCTCGCCTTTTCCGACTTTTTCTTCTCCCCACCAATCACAGTTCCGGCAACAATCCAGTGTGCGCAGCGTAGCAATCCCTCCAGCACAACCGATATCTGCTTGCACAGTTCTCTAGTTGGGGCGAGGATAATCGCAAACAACCCACTATCTCGATGAACATTCAGATCACCCCTCGCATCACCTTCATTTTTCGCTCGCGACAGATCCATAATTCTCTGAACAAGCGGCAGTAGATAAGCCAGCGTCTTTCCCGAACCAGTTTCTGCCTGAATAAACGCATCCGCCTCCTCCTTCAAAAGCTGCGACATGGACGCTTTCTGAATCGCCGTCGGGGCCTTAAGTTCCAGCTTCGTAAGCAAATGCGCCGCTAGCGTCGGCGACAGTCCAAGGTTCGTGAATGTGTCCAACCCATCAATCAGCGGCGCATTCGTCGGCTTCGCATCCTCAACCGACTCCTGGTCCTTATTCTCCTCAACAGCATTTTGCGGCCGCGGATTCTTCGAGAAAAGAGACGCCACAATCGATCCTCCTTGCCCCTTCTTCGGCGCATTTCCTTGTCCTTGTCTTTGCCCTTCTGCGCCACCCCGGCCTTGAAAACCTCCATCACCATCGACCCTCTGTCTCTTCGCAGGCCTGGGTCCAGAAACCTGTATCTGGTTTGGATTCCGGGGACCAGGTCCTTCCTTGCCATCCTCTCCAGCATTAGCACGCTTCGGATTCGACTTCCGGTGCGCAGCGATTTTCTTGACGCTGAGTCGCTCGCGCCATGTTCCACCTTTGATTTTCGTTTCGGGTTTTATGACCTCGCTTGGGAGCGAGAAGTTGAGGAGCATGCCATCGTCTGCCATTTTGAATGCAAGACAGCGATAACCCGTGCAGATGGCGAGCGTTGACGGCTGTCTATTTGCTGCTGGTTTGTTGCTGGGTTGGGAGGAGCGGAGATGGGAAGGGAAATTTTCTCGGGCCGATGTTTTGCCGAGCCCTCGTTGTATGCCCTATTTCTATTTTGGGAAGAGAATTTATATCTTGGATGTCTCAAGCGGTTGGATTGTTTTGATTTCTAGAAGGTATTTATAAATATTATACTGATAATCAATGTTATCCAACGGTATATGTGACATATGTTGTACAACCCCTCGACCGTTCCGAGATATGGAAAATATATACAATTCTAGTTGGACAAGTGAATTCCCTCCCTATTTGACAGGCTTCAATATCAGGTTGTCAATTAACCGAACCGGAACCTTGCCATCTCCAAGACCGCAATTCTCCCCAGAGTTCGTCTGTTCAAGCGGAGCCATCTTAATCGCACCGCTGAGAATAGCACCCTTTTCAGGGTCAACGGCGTCAACCTCATCAAGTGATTCCGGATCAGCCAGCGAGATATAATCGACTTCAAATAGGGCACGCTCCAACTCGGATAACTTATTCTGCTTTGATAGGACCCCTTGTGTGATGTCATTCGCAGCATCTAGAATGTCAGCGCGATTCAGCTTTCCAGACTGATATGCGCTCTCGGCTGCTCTCAAAGCCGTGTAGAGGGCCAGCCCAACAGCGCGTCTCCGGTCTCCCAGATATACATTCCGCGAGCTCAGTGCCAATCCATCGTCCTCCCGCATAGTAGGCCCGATCCGGACATCAGTATCGAGGTGGAAATCCTTGACCATGCGCTTAATAACAACCGTCTGCTGGACGTCCTTCTGCCCGAAGTAAACCCGGTCGGCACCAACAATGTTGAAAAGTTTCATGCATACCGTCGCTACACCTCTAAAGAAGACAGGGCGTGACGCACCCTCCAGTTTCTTAGACAGCGGCGTGATCGTCACGAACGAGCCGTCGCCGTCGACTTCTGAGGAAGGCGGGAGAGTTGGGTACATTGTCTTTGCCGTCGGCGCCAGGATAGCCGTGATACGCCCATTACTGTTTCCACTTCCATTCCCAAACAAAAGTTCAGCGTTTAATTTCTCTAGTTTCGCGACGTCGGCGTCCCATGTGCGTGGGTAGCTTGAGAGATCCTCATTCACGCCGAACTGTGTGGGGTTGACAAAAACGCTTACGACGACGTCGGTGTTTTCGGAGGCTGCTTGGCGGATTAGCGAGAGGTGCCCTTCGTGTAGGGCTCCCATTGTAGGTACGAAGCCTACGGTGCGCTTTGAGAGGAGGAGCTCGCGGCGGAGCGATCGGAGGGGAGGGACATCGCGGAAGACTTGGAAGGAGTAGTGGCGGGCGGCGGGGGTGAATGCTTGAGTTCTAAGAAGAGAGGCGGCAGCTGCAGAGAGATGAGTTAGATGATGCGGTAGACAAATGATCCAGGGCCGTACTGGACAATGGCCTTGCTTGTCGAAACATGGTGGTAATGGCCAGGATCGTGATCCTTGAACTTGGCTCCCCGCGGAGGAACCAGAGGTCGGTATGATGTTCCGAGCGAACAAGCTGAGATGGTACCACGGGAGAGACGTCGTTACTGGGTCATGGAAATGGAATTGAAAAATTGGAGATTTATATTTTATTGATTGCGGCCGAAACGATTCGGCAGAAGTCAATCGCGTGCCCACGATTGCCGCGTTGAATGCGTCCTCAGCAGTAGGTAGAAGCCTGAAATATGCCGCATATATCAGGCATATATGGCAGCAGAGCCACGTGACGGCTTCGCCCTGGAAGCGAACCACGGAATGGTAGAGAGCATGCTATACTTAGAAAATGCTCATATTAGATATAGGAGGAAAGTACTACAGCTGTAGATGCCTAACGACTAGTATAAGTCAAACCATGCCACTGTGCAATGGCTACTCTGTACTCCATATGCCCGGTTATTGGCGGCGAATTGATTACCTAACTCAATTCCGGACCGCGGTAGAACCAGACCACGTGACTTCTATCCTCGGCCTGCCAGTCTGGGGCAACCAGCGGAGCCGGACGATCACAGCGTTTTGTTGGGATTTTAGCTGCTGTTGCGGAGAGGAGACTCCTCTTCGAAATTATGTCATGCACTCTTTCTCCTCTCATGCCTGCGACCTCTAAGTTTCCCAGATTCCTCCCTTCCTGAGCCACCATTGCGTCCCTCCCCGCATCAACCGCCAAACCAACCTCTACGAAACGATGCCGTCGGGGAAGTCACCCGTGGGCGAGTCTGCCCCGGACCTCGAGATCGTCGGTGACCAGCTTACCATACATCCCAGCGGCTACACTGGTGGTCCAGAGCCTCAGGATGGAGGAATCACGGAGCGGAACCTCATCAATAACATGGCGCGGTTTCGAGAGAGCCCGTTCGATTTCCTGCGCGAAGTGAGCTCCTACATGACGGGGACTGGATGGCGCGCCTACGACGACATCATTGGCCAGCCTATATACTATACGGGCTTTTCGGAACAAATCAAATCGCATATATTGGCGAGCCCAATGCTGCAGGCCAAGGTTAAGGAGCTTGCGGAGGCACGACTAGCTGTGGAGGATAAAGAGGGTCTCTTGCAGATCAAGACTGGGGCTTTTGCACGGACGCGGACGCAGCGAAGGAATGAGCTGGAAAATAACCTTAATGAGGTGGTGGATACCATGCTGGATAATATGATCTGTAAGATGGAGAGCAAAAGGTTTATCCGCGGCGCATACTACCTTGCGACTCAGCTTCTTACCCGCGCATATCACCAAGGTAAGGCTTTATTGGCCTCTACTGAGTGTTGTTACGCTAATATTGCGCAGGTATTCACGTATCTAGCGAGGAAGTCCTAAGATTACGAGGCGTTGCTGAGGAAGCCGCGAAAAAGAAGCAGTCGATCGTTTTCCTTCCGTGTCACAAGTCTCATGTCGACTACGTTTCTCTCCAGATTATCTGTTACCGTCTGGGGATTGCTTTGCCTGTCGTTGTGGCAGGAGACAACCTGAATATTCCACTAGTTGGTGCATTCCTGCAGCATGCAGGCGCAATGTGGATTCGCCGGAGTTTTGGAAACGATCCCCTATACATTACCGTCGTTCAAGCGTATATCGACACGATCCTACAACAAGGTTACAACTTCGAGTGTTTTATTGAAGGTGGACGCTCGCGAACGGGGAAACTCCTGTCGCCGAAATTCGGGATTCTGAGCTTCATCGTAGATAGCTTGCTCTCAGGCCGTGTTGAGGATACTATAATATGCCCTGTCAGCACACAATACGACAAGGTGATCGAAACTGAGTACGTCGACAAATCTTTCATGCTGGATATAGCTAACCACACAATATAGATCCTACATTAGCGAACTTCTTGGCCAACCTAAGCGCAAGGAGAACCTTGCCGATTTCCTCTCTTCTTCGTCGGTCCTGTCTCTGAAACTTGGACGAGTCGACGTTCGATTTCACAAACCTTGGAGCTTGAGGGAGTTTATCAGCCAGCAATTATCAAGATTGCCTGACCAGCTGCAGCTGCACAGGGGCCTGAAGCTCAGCCATTCTGACCGGGGGCGTGTCTTGAGATCATTAGGATACAGAGTACTGTCCGATATCAATGACGTTTCGGTGATGATGCCCACGGCTTTGGTTGGAACAGTTCTACTGACTCTCCGTGGACGCGGAGTGGGCAAGGGCGAACTTGTTCGGAGGGTGGAATGGCTTTGTGATCGCGTACGAAACAAGGGTGGACGGGTTGCTCACTTTTACCGATATCCGACGGATGTGGTTGTTGATCGTGCGCTTGATGTTCTAGGACCGAAAATCGTGGGCGAGGTAAGTGGTTTGGTCGAGCCGACATACTTCGCCGTAGATCGCTTCCAACTTTCCTTCTACCGCAACATGACAATTCACCTGTTCATCACCGAGGCACTCGTGTCGGCAGCGATGTATACAAGGGTGAAGCAAGGAGGTGGGCCCTCACATCAACGGATTTCTTATGGGGATCTTCTACATCATGTCACCTTCCTCTCTCAGGTACGTTGTCCTCCTTCGCCCGAATCTAACACCAATGCTAACGGAACAGCTTTTCCGTGGCGAATTCATCTTCCCACCTGAGGGTCTGACTATGAACTTGGAAAACACTTTGAGGGTGCTCGAGAAGGATCAGGTCATCACCGTTACCCGAGACTCTGCCAGCCAACCGCTATACATTGAGCTCTCGGATCAGGAACGCCATTGCGGACGTGAGAACTACGATTTCTACTGCTTCCTCATTTGGCCGTTCATCGAAGCGTCATGGCTAGGCACGGTCTCTCTCCTAGGACTTACCCCGCCTCTTGACGGGCCAAAAGACGTGTGGATCGATTTGAGTAAGGTGCAGAACAATGCACAATTGGTACGTCCGGCCCAGCATCTCCGGCCAGCGTCTTCTAACGTCATACAGCTCGGGAAAACACTCTACCATCAGGGCGACCTTTCGTATTTCGAAGCAGTCAACAAAGAGGCACTGAAGAACTCGTATGACCGATTTGCCGAAGAAGGTATCATCCTCGTCGCAAAGAGCAAAGAAGCTCGGGCACCCGCAAAGATGAAGCTCGCCCCAGAATGGACCCCGCAGCGGGATCCGGAAACCGGCAAACTGCTCCCCCAGGGCCGCCTTTGGGACTTTATGGATTCGATCGCGCAATCCAGGCGTGAAGGGTGCGTTTCTCTAGACATACCTACCGAATATAAATCTGACTTATTATTCCAGGAAAAACCGCCGTGACGGAGCAACTGTTTCGTCTCGTGTTCTGGCCATGTCCGACAATGCCGGTCGAACGTTGTTCGGAGCCGCTGAAGGTCCAGCCAGCGATGTTGATGTCTCGACAAAAGCGCCACGCAGAAAGGCGATTACCCCTACGGCAAAGTTATAAGACTAATTTCAAGATATTCATACATGTACATATCTTTCGTGCTGCGTTGTCTATACCCCTCTTTGTTCATTACTTGATGTATTATATACCTGACTAAACTATCTCTATCCTCGATTAGCATTTATCCAGACGTACCTATATACATATACTACAGTTATATTAACGTTTGCTCAGCGCCTTAGGCAGAGGGGCAAGGTCTAACACGCGCAGGCTTACTGCGGACACCATCTCCAACACCGCCGAGAGCCTCAACCACAATAGCATCCACGTTCTCGAAACCAACATCAACAGCAACCCCAGTCTCAAATCCCTTCTTCTCAACGAGATCAAGAACCTTCTCCCCCTTCGAACCACCTAATATCTTCCACCCAGTCACATCCGTCGCGCCATTCCAGCTCACATAAACCTGCACCTTGTTCCCCTCACCACGGGCAGGCTTACAAGCAACAACATCAGGAACCGACCTGGGCTTACCCGTCCACTGCGCGCGGTACGCCCGGTAGGAAGTCTGCGTATACGTGCCCGTAGTGGTATTCCAATTACTAAACCACCCGCGCATCACCAGCTTCCCAGAAGCATCATACTCCTCGAACTTGGGCACTGATCCGTGACCCGCAAGGTAATGCCCGCTCCCGTTGCGCGCCAGGGATTGGTAATTGCCCTGCGAGATGGCGGATATGGGCTGCTCCCTGTCGAAAGTGCGCGAGACTAGCGTTGCGGTCTTGTTGCCCGGATACAGCACGAAGCGCAGGTCTGTTGTTATTTTCTTGTGGACGGTGCTATCGGAGTTGGCGTTGTTGTGGAGGGATAGGAGGAGCGATTCGTTCTTTTGGCCTGCGTTTAGGTGTTTGTGGATTCGGGCATCGTGCTGGTAGCAGAATTTGGCGTCTGGGTTGGTTGGGGCGTTGAATGTGCCGCCTTTCTGGCCCTTGGGGGTTGTTAGTTTTTTTTTTTTTTTTTTTTTTTTTNCCCTTTCGAGCCTTGATTATCATGGCCGCTTTGGGTTGTTATTTTTTTTTTTTTTTTTTTTTTATTTGTTTTGATCTTGGGGTTATGTGTTATAAACGGATGGCGAATGAAAACGTACGTGGAACAACCAGATGACATTGCCCTCCTTGTCGAGGAGGAAGATGCTACACATGTATCGTGAGGAAACGAGGTAGTTGTCGCCGTACTTTGCAATTGAGTTCAGGTGAGGATATTCGTACGCATTCGAGCGACTCCTTCCAGTGTCCTGGATAGGGTATTCGACAAGGTCGAGGGGAAGCTCCTTCTTGTGCTCGACTGCACTCCAACGGAAGAGAATCTCGTTTGTCATGATATCGATCTCGTAGATAATACCGTCCTGCACCCAACCATTCTTGGGCCCACCGACAGACGACAAATCAGTCTGGGTAATATTGACGGCCATGACGAGCATTGTCCCATTTTCCGTGATAGCACTCTCGTGGATATCGACATTTGAAGGGTAAGACTCATTAGTCGGCAGGACGAATCTGTTGGACGGTGTACTGGGCAGTGTGACCCGATGGATCTCGTGATATGAAGCATTCAGGACGCTAACGTGTCCGTATCCGAAGCCTTTCCCAGTATGGCCCTGCCAGAAGGTGATGACGGGCTCGCCGTGGAGATATTGCGGCTGGTATGCGAATGTTTTGCTGCCCTCTGGGCCGAGCCACACGAGGTCTCCATTGTCGGAGTAGATGGTGGGGGAGCCAAGCTCCTTGGTGGACGGCGAAATGAAGAGGAGGCCTGGTTCTGTCTGGCCGACTTTTGTGACATTTAGCAATGGTGCGGTTTTTGGGATGGTGTGGAATGAATGGGTTGGCCATGGCGCGGCGGCTGGCGTTGAGGATGTGGCGGCGTGGATGGTCGCCGGGAGGAGGGCGACAAGCGCGGATAGCTTCATGATGGAAGGAGAGGTTTGCTGAATTGGAAAAAAGAAAGAATTGGAGACAGGGAGGTGACGTCGCTATTTATATTGGATCGATCTGCGTGGTGATCTTCAGCTCCACCAGCGAACACTGATCGGCATGGAGAATTGCCACGAAGGAGTCGAGAGCATGACAGCTTCATGACTGGAAAATAAACAAGTCAATTGGAACTGAGGGAATGATTGTTTTTACAAGGAAGTCAAAATAAGGTGGACATGACACCTCCGTCTGCACCAAGTGAAACAACACCCTGCCGGTGTCTTCACTGCACTGTCCAACACTCAGCTATACCATAACACTGGACTCTTGCAGACCTCTCACTCGGTCTTCAACACTGCCGGCCCAGCCTGAGCCTCTTTCATAAACTTCTCTGCTCCATCTTTCTGTCTCTCTGCTCTTCTCCCAACCACGACCTCTCAACTTCAATCAAGCCAGACTCTTAGCCTTCAACCAAGCAAATCACATCAACATCCCGACCAAATACCTGAACAACCATCCAAGATGCGCTGGACTCAAGATAACGAAGAAATTGTAAGTCCAAATACCTCACCTGCTTTCCCCATCCACCATGCTCTGAGTGCCCAGCTAACAATCCTTATTAGCTCTGGCAAACTGTCTTCAGAACGCACTCCTTCCACATGGACCTTACCAAGATTGCTCAAGAATGGCGTACATTTCCCATATATCCATCTCTTCTCACATATATGTACAGATATTAACCATCCTTCCTAGCCGGCGACGACAAACCTACCGCGAAAGCACTCAAAGAGCATCTTACAAAATACCGCAAGAATCTCGGCGGAGATAGCCGCATCACATTCGGGATGACCGGCTTGAATTCCGCTGGCACACCCACCGGAACCCCTCGCAAGAAGGGCCCGGCTAAGAAAAGTGGTGGTAGTGCACCTGCAACCCCCAAGAAGAGGGGCACGTCTAAGAAAGAGCAGGCATTGAAGGAGGAAGCCGGGCTTGCTGATGTGAAGAAAGAGGAGGTTGAGCCTACTACTGCGGATGAGAATGATGGCGATGAGAGCGATGATGTGAAGACTTTTACTCCGAAGAGGATTAAGACGGAGATTCAGGATGATAGCTTTTTCTAGTTGCGATGCCATTCGACGCTTATTTACGGCGTCTATAGCCGGCGTTTCGGTCAACTGGGGGGTTGGTTATGCTTTTATTCAGGCATATTCGAGGCTCATAGGAAGGTGGTAGATACTGAAGATATCGCGAGATGACGCGATTTAATACAGAAGACCTCGAATCAAGACCAGTTCATTGACTATTTGAAGCACTTCCAGGTATGTAAAGTACGAGACTGCACCTACGTCCACCACAACAAAATTCGCCTCAAACGCTTCAACTATGCAGCCAACTGAGCGTCAATGAAACCAAATTCGTAAAACCCCGTCATGTCGTCTTCCCTCATTAGATCTTCGAGGTTGAGCAATATCCACGCCGTCCGGAAGCTAAATCATATCCTGATCTCCGTCCTCGGGCTCAGACTCAGGCTCGGGCTTCACCTTCTTAGGGGACTCCTCTCCCTTCTTCTTACGAGGCGCTGCCTTTCTCTTCTTGGGAGATCCAGTAGAGATCTCAACTGCGCCACCACCGTTTCCTTCAGCAGGTCCAGCGGTCTCAGCACCGTTCGCCGCCGCAGGGGAAGCAGAAACGGAACCACCCATGTCCGCCTCTGCCTTTTTCTTAAGTCTGACGAGGCGGTTCTGCACAGCGCCCGCAATGCAATCTGTTATAGGACTTTTAGTTAGCATTGCATCCAGCAGTGGGTGAGTGAGTGAGTGAGTGCCGAAACGTGGGGACGGATACGCACCAGGGCCCATAAAGTCAGCGAGCTTTTTACAGTCCAGTTTCACATTTGCGTCTTTGACTTGGTTAAGGACGCCAAGGAAGAGCTGTAATTATGTTAATTGGTTCGAGTTTGGTTTTGGTTGGCGCGTGAGGTGGATGTATTTACCTTGGCGTCGGCTTCGGCGTTCCATATCATAGGCATTTTGATCGCGGGGTGATTGAATTTTTGGAATAGAGTCAGATTAGAGAACGTGGTAGATGTTAATTGGTCTTCGATGTAGCTGTCTGTGTAGAGGGAGAGCAGAAGGGGGAGTAGAAGATGTGTTGATAGGAACAAAGGAGGGAGGAGAGTCAGAAGAGATAGAGTTGAAGAGTGAGAGAAAGAAGGGGAGGGGGAATACTGGAAGGATGTTTACGTAGTAGCCTACCCAGGGGAGACGTGTGTTAGGGTGCGTGAGACGTGAATAAAAGTATATTAAAGGCAATATCATTGCTGAATTACTTGACCCGCAAGACAGCTGATTTCAGTCACTTCACGATAATTATCCATACCGCACTACGGCTGGTAAATGTAGAACACTGAACCAATTCAAGACCCAGTTTGCGTAGCTCCATGGTAATTGCATCACCTCCGGAGTATGAAATGCCTAGCTTAGACCGTATATCTGAAGGCCCCTTGTTTCGGTTTCTCAGATTCGGTTCCTTCGGCGACTGCTCTCTGGCGGTCCACCTCGTCAAGTTGCCTATTCTCGCGAACGAGTATCACTCGAAGCAAGAAACTCAATGCCGCAGCTGTGATCACCATCCCGATAACGAGCCCTAACGCCAACCTAAAGTGAGGTGAGTCGCGAGCGCGGTAGGTGTAGGGTGTCCATAGTGCAGATGTATTAGATAGCATACTAACCAATCCATACGTGGCGGCACGCTTTGCGGGGGGTCTGGAAATTGATGTCGCGATCCAGGCGGTGGCCGTGCTATTAATGCTGTAGATGAACAGCATAAGGAACATAGAGAGGTATCGAGGCCCGAAACTGGTGGCCGGCGACATGAAGATGACGAATCCGGCGATGGCGATCGGGGCAGGATATATCATGTACCAGAAGCGGTTTTCTGAGCGGTCACTGAGGTAGCTGTGGATACAGCTGTAGATTGCCGTGAAGAAGTATGGAGGGGCGATGAGGAGAAGGGAAATTACATGGTTGTATCCCAACGTTGCTGTCATTGTAGGAAAGAAATTCTGGCAGCCAATGGCCCCAATGATGCACATATTGATGGCTATCATGATGTACAGCTTCTTGTCCAGTAGCGCTAGTCTAAGGCCATCGATGAGGGACATGCTGTCGTCGTCGATGTCGCTTTGTGAGGCTTCCAAGGTCAGCCGTCGGATTGCTGTGGCAGGTCTAGTTAGAAGAAAACCTTCGTCTTCATATTGGGTAACCTACCAACTTCTGCGGCTTCGGGCGATAACGCAGTCCAGGTATGTGGAAAATCTGGCAGAATAGCGATGAAGAGGAATCCTCCACAAATAGAAACTAAGGCAATAATGTAAGTCCGGCATGCTTTCTTGATACTAAGAGAACAAACCTATGCCCTCAATCAAGAACACCCATCGCCACGCAGAAAGTCCGTGAGCACCGTCTAAGCCGCTGGAAATACCCGCAGCTATCAGAGAGCCAGTTGCAGTGGCAGTGAGCCCAGCGGCGAGGCATATGCTAATGCGCAGAGTAAGCTCTGTTTTCTTATACCATTTCTTCAAGATATTAGCATCGGCCTGTGCCATCATCAGGGACTACGTCGTACCGAGAGATAGAACATTATTCCAGGGTATAATGGCGCCTCTGCAACCGTTAGACCCTAGTCAGGCAGTGCTGAGGCTTCAAAACTAACCGACACAGCCTAAAAGCATCCTACAAGCTACAAGTCCTCCGTAGGTGTTGACTGCAGCTGTGCAGCTAGTGACCACGCCCCAAGCGAGAATCGAGACCCCCATATGCCATGACGGCCTGCCAAAATAGTTGAGCAGCATGTTCGAAGGGACCTGGAATAAAAGGTATCCGGCGTAGAAAACACTAAATCCGGTCTGAAATTGCGAATCGGACATGTGGAGATCCGACTCTAGATGTTGAAGTCGAGCAGCGCCATAGTTAGCCCTGCACAGGTCGTCAGTCCGAGAGCTCTAGTCCGAGGGCTCTAGTACATGAGGGCGAAGTCAGTACCGGTCTATACAGTTGAGGAAGAACGACAGCACAATCAATGGGAGGATCAAGAGATCAAGCTTGCGAACGAGCTTCTTTTCAATTTGCTTCTCAGCCTCACTGAGCTCGTCGCTTGCGTTGTTCTCCTGGTGAACATCATCACACTCAGCCTGGGGTTCAGACGCGTCACCCGCCATTGCTGCTATCAAGACAAGCCAAAAGCTTGCACTTTATATGCTGATAGGTGATCCTTGCAATAAATTGATATCAATCTAATTTTTGAGAAACTAGAATAGGAACTGGATCAGGTATGATTAATCTTGATCGTTGATGGTGTTACGCAGGTGACGGGTTGAAGGAAGTCCCGGGATGTTGGTGAACGATAATCCATTTACCAGAGACTGAGTGCTACCTAGTTTTGCTTAGTCTACCATGCATCCAATCCACGGGTCTTCGTTATACTGAATATCACAGATGACAGCATGTCCCCGTCTGACAGAAGTCTTATGTCGATGAACAGCACTTCTCCTTCAGAACCACAAGTACTCTGGGATTTGGGTGTAGGATGAAAGGTATGCATCACAATCCTGCAGCAAAATGCACTATCATAATAACCATGCACTGCTGTAACTCTCAATCAACGGGCGGGGTCCCCGGAACTGTGGGGATGTCTCAGTCTCCTCATGCTCACCGACCCAAGAAGTGAAGTCATTGTCACTTGGTAATATTTTCCTTGTCCCTTGCAGATGTGCACGCATTTAGTATAGACAAATTAGGATTTACCACTGATGAAGCTGACCCAACCCAGGCCCGGCTCACGGACTCTGCAGTTGACTCGGATCGATCGAGCTCCCGGGGATCTACCTGCAATGAGATTTGGAATTTAGGCGCAAAAGTCTGGAGAGCAACGAGTTTATAAGTGTCTTGGTTGTACCTCATCGCAGAGATTGTAACGCATTGCACTCAGCCTTTGAAAGAACACCTCACAGACGTAAAACTTAGGAGGCGCACCGTTAACATAGAACAATGGTGGCGAGAATTCACAGTTGATGTGGAGGCCCAAGTTGAGATGCCAACAGTGAAGACCACCCGACCCCGCAACTGGAGAAACATCATCGAGCCCACGGTATCTTCCAGCTAATCGATGGCGTTCGCAGGAAATGGGCTTGGTACTACTCTTGCCCGCATTGGGACCTTTAATTGCTCTATTCAGATCTTCGGCTTCAGCTTGCATGCCCGACCCTGCAGGTAAGGCCCGGCCCCTAGTTGTCGATGATCCCCGGAAATCAAGCTAACTGGATCGAAGGTGAGAAAACTAGACCATGGTCAAGCTGTACCGTTATCTCCCACCAATTACGAACTGCTTGAAGATCTCGGCCTATCGAGGTTGATATCAGCATACGCACAGATCAGCCTTACAATCTGCACTAAGCCCCAGATGGTTGCGCTTTCCGGGGATACAGAGCAAAGACAAACACGACATTGTCATTGGAGAACTATTCAGCTCTATCTTATCAGGACCGCCAGACTTCTTGGTCCTGTACCTTGGCACTTCGATATCAGCGCCTGTTGATAACAGCTCGGTTGATCATAGATGTTGTTGCCAACGATGACCCGCTCACGATCCACAAAAATGGGGTAGAATGCACACTTATTGATGCTTGGCCATAAAGATAACAGTTCCTCCCCTCTTGGCTCGAAAATGGCCACCAAAGGGGGTCGAAACTCGCTGGGTCCGACCCAGTAGCCAGGCAATAATGGAGACTTTGAAGAATAAATGGAGAGAAAGGCCTCGTCGTGCAGGTGTCTTACGGACGGAATACTCACCTTCCAGTTATCGAGGTACTCGTCTATCTTTAATCACAAGTCTCTCAAATAGGGCGAGCAAGCCTTCTCGTCATGTCCACTGTATGTCACCCTCACGACCTATCCACCTAGCTAACACCGGACTATACAGCCCGAATATGAGCCCTCCATGCCCGATGGCGGAGACGCGACGCAAATAGATGTAAATGCGCCGTTTTCCGGGCTTGAATTCCACTCCATTTACATCGTCGCCTGTACATTCATTGTGTACTTTATTCTCCCAGGAATTGGCTTTCTATACAGTGGCTTGACGCGGAGGAAGTCTGCAATGTCATTCTTGTTCCAGGCTTTCTTGGTACTAGCTGTGTAAGCTATCATTTGAATCCCGGAATAGCTGAAAGGAGACATGATGCTAACTCGAAGTAGGACTTCATTTCAGTGGATATTTTGGGGATACTCACTCACCTACTCACGAAATGGGGGTCCCTACATTGGGACCCTAAAATCCTTTGGACTCATGGGGGTTATGGCAGCTCCATCTCCAGGCTCTGACGTGCTACCTGAAATTCTGTTCTGCGTGTTTCAACTCCTTTTCGGCGCCTGCACGGTAAGTAGCGTCTGCCTCCGAAGTAAGGTTGTCCTATACTTATGATTACAGGTAATGATTGTTGTCGGCGGAGCTTTTGAACGCGGTGGGATTCTCGCAACCCTCGTATTTGGTTTCTGCTGGGAGACCATTGTATACTGCCCTCTAGCACGATGGACGTGGAGTAGTCATGGCTGGCTGTATAATCTTCCGTCTATTGACTATGCTGGAGGTGGTCCAGTCCATATTGCTTCCGGCTGCGCCGCCCTAGCGTACGCCGTTGCACTCGGAAAGCGCAAGGGGTGGCCAGATGCTGATATGAAGCAGCCCCACAACACCACGCTTGTCTTTCTGGGAACCGTATTTATCTGGACCGGATGGCTCGGGTTTAATGTATGTCTCTCGCCATTATTTCTTTTCGGGCTTCCAATCTAACCAGAAAATAGGGCGGCTCGACACTCAATGCCAGTGTCCGTAGTTATCTGGCGATCATGAACACCAACGTCGCGGCCTCGACAGGTGTACTAGGTTGGGTGCTGGTCGATATGATCAGACACAAGGGGAGGTTCTCTGTGGTGGGAGCCTGCGAAGGTGCCATTGCTGGTCTTGTCGGTATCACTCCTGCTGCTGGGTGTGTGACGGTGTGGCTTGGTGGTCTGATTGGCTTCCTTACTGGCATTGTGTGCTCATCGTGCAAGAATCTGAACGAGTGGATTCGCATCGACGAAGGAATGGATGTTTTCAAACTACACGGGGTCGGCGGCATAGTTGGCTCGTTTCTGACCGGCATTTTCGCTGACCAGTACATCTCGGCGTTGGACGGCAGCTCTCTCATTCCTGGGGCCATCAACGGTGAAGGCGTTCAGGTTGGCAAGCAACTTGCAGCGATCTGCGCCGTCTGTGCCTACTCTTTCGGCGTGACCTACGTCTTGCTCATAATCATGAAGTACATTCCTTTCCTGGGGCTGCGGGTGAGTGAGGAGGCGGAGATGGTCGGGTTGGACCGCTCATTCTTTGTGGATGAGCAGATCGGGGACCACTCCATGCTTGACAGGATCGGCGCCTCGCCGTTAATGGGGGTGTCGAAAGCACCCTCGAGCGAGGTGCAGCAGGCAGTGGCAGAGACCAAGAGGGCATAAACTGCGGAGGTTTCGGGATCCGAGTAAACTGGTTAATCCGGTATCTATTAGTACAAATATATACATATAAGATAAATAGTTTCCTGCAAAAGGCATCCCTCACATCTCACATCGCAGAGCCCTGAAGATCCCCTGGGTGCATGCATATCAGCCGGAATCTGGAGTCTGGACCGTCTCAGGAAATTGTTTCTTATCATTTTAGCTTGGCAGAGACACCGGGCCCGGCAACGGACTGTCCGCCAATCAGAGGCCGCAGCACCGCACGCCGGCCAAGGAAGCTTGCGTCATCCACACTATTAATATAAAGTCTCTTGCCGTGGGCAACAAACCTGCTTCACGACAAGATGATGGCATTGGACCCATTTGACACCCTGACAGGATCGATTCGTGCCTTCACCTGCATCTCGGCCGTCCTCCCATTGCACAATCGCCGTTGTTGTGGCACTGAGCAGTGAACGTGCGCTGAGGGAAGAGCGCCGTAAGCGGAATAGCGCGGGTTGGGATCTGCGGGCTGTCGCGTCCTCTGCTGCAACTGTCGCAGTGTCGCCATCCGCTCCCGTTATCGAAACGTTCCACTGCCATTTTCCGGCCTCACCTCCCCAGCTCTCCCCCTGCCTCTCGCGTTTTCTCCCTCCCCTCCTTTGCACCCCCCTTCCTGTCGTTTCAGCTCGCCCTTTTCATCCCACCCTCTTCGTTCGCGAAGCCATTCGTTTCCTCACCATCGTCCTCCTCTCGACTCGAGCCATATCGGCGCTGTTACGACTTCTCCGAACACGGGTATTCTATCGTTATCAGAATCCCCGGATTCAAGACCCCTCCTCTCGACACTACTCTTCCACGGGCTTCTTCGCTTCACACACCTGGTCTCCAGTGTCATGTTAATAGTTTAAAACATTTTAACTGTACCGCAGGTTTTAGCCCCCATGGGTAAATGTGTGTTTTTCCCCCTCGTATTGATTTTTCCCCCGAGTCGCCACTGACGAAGATTTGTGGTAGGGCATTACGGTATTGTCCTAGATGCGGGATCATCTGTGAGTTCACTCTATCCGGATCTTTTGGCCTTCAACGTCTAACGTAGGAAAGGGGACTCGAGTTCATGTCTATCGTTGGCTGGATAACGCAGTTGCGCGCAAAGAATCCGACAAAGATGACCTCAAGTCGCTGCCGGAGATCAAGACGAAATCGAGCTGGGTGAAAAAGATACATCCTGGTATGTTCGAAATTATTTTATCTGTCCGATCAAATTCTAACAACAGACAATAGGGGTTTCGACATTTGCTGATCGTCCGGAGGAAATTGGCCCCGAGCATCTTGCAGAACTTCTCGATTTTGCGCGAGAAATCGTCCCCGCCGATGCTATCAAGGAAACCCCCATTTTTCTTCTCGCCACTGCTGGGATGCGACTGGTCGACGATGTAAAACAAAAATTGTTGCTGGATCACGTTTGTTCTTACGCCCGTGAGAACTACGACTTCGCGCTACCCGATTGCAACGTACATATACAAGTCATCCCCGGCGTTACCGAGGGACTGTATGGGTGGGTTGCTACGAACTATCTGCTCGGAAGTTTCGACTCACCTGGTCACCACGACCATGGGAAAGGCCACCACACTTACGGCTTTCTCGACATGGGTGGAGCTTCCGCTCAAATTGCGTTCGCGCCGAATGCGACTGAAAGCGAAAAGCATGCGAATGATCTAACCCTACTCCGACTACGCAACATCGACGGAAGCACTCAGGAACATCGCGTGTTTGTAACCTCTTGGTTGGAATTTGGTGTGCGGGAAGCTCGCAGGCGGTATCTGGAGTCATTGCGCAATGCGCATGGCACGGAGGGCGTGCAGGAGTTCCCTGACCCTTGCCTCCCGGCCGGACTGCGAACCACGCTGGATGGGAAGCCCCTGGAAGGGCCCGCCGATACGGAGCAAAGTCTTCTAGGCACTGGGAGGTTTGATGAGTGTCTACGAGGGACCTACCCGTTATTAGATAAAGATGCACCCTGCCTTGACCAGCCATGTCTTCTTCACGGAATACATGTCCCATCCATTGACTTCGACGTCAACCACTTTGTGGGTATTAGCGAATACTGGCATACGACGCACGAAGTGTTCGAAATGGGCCACACGGATAAAGCATACGACTTCCATACCTATCAACATCGCGTTGAGCAGTTTTGCTCTCAGGATTGGGATTCTATTGAACAGGGAATTTCGGAGCACAAGTGGGGCAAAAAGCTAGACCGTGAAAAGGCGTACGAAGTATGTTTCAAGGCTTCCTGGATCATCAACGTCCTGCATGATGGCATCGGTGTGCCACGAGTCGGACTAGAGCCGATGACAACCTCTGGTCACAACGGTACGAAGGAAGTCCTCGAGCACGGGCAAAACAAAGGCTACCTTGATGCATTTCAAGCTGTGAACAAGATCGACTCTACCGAAGTTAGTTGGACACTTGGTAAAATGGTTCTCTATGCTGCGTCGCAGGTTCCGGTGGAGACCCAAGAATCTCTTCCCGTTGGCTTTGGTAGCAATGTTGCTGGTGTTCCCAGCGACTTCCAATACCCGAGCGCCGAGTTACTTCCAGCTTCAGAGAATCTTCACGAAGAGTCATGGCAAGATGCGCTTTTCGAAGGCGGTTCCTCGCGCAGGGTCCCAGGAATCATCCTCTTCGTCCTTATTATTATCCTGGCTCTCTTCTTCCTCTGTGGTCGTACTCGTCGGCTGAAGGTCTACCACAAAATCAACAACTTGTTCAGTTGTGGTCGTGGCTCGCGCTTGATTCACCAACGGAAACGCAAGGCGTCGGGTGCGGTGAAGCCATCATTCTTTGGCCAGAGTAGCCCATCCTATGAGCGCATCCTCGAGGAAGGTGCTCAAGACATCGAGCTGGGGAGCTCAGAATCCAGCCGCTCGTCGCACGAATCGGACGCCGAATCAGCGGCCTTCCTGCCACCCAAGCGGGCCTCTAGCTGGGGCCAGAGTAGTCCTGCTCGTCTTCAGTTCAATCACGATAACTCTTCCGCTGCAACGATCGGGCTTGGTATTAGTGCCGCGCCTGGGTTTTCCGCCATCGATCGCAGTGGGCTGGTCGTGAGGACAGAAGGCCGGGACCACTTGGCACCAATCGCATTGGGCCCAACGACGAACGGACGCCGGTCTCGAGCACCCAGTCCGTCGCGGCCAAACTTTCACAACTCACCCAATACGACACCCCTACACGATTAATGTTAATGTTTGATATTGAGAGCAGTTTTCTTGCATGCATACGATATGGCGTACCTGGGCAATGCTGAACATTTAGAGCCGCGCTGAATTTATTCCGCGGCTGGCGTCTGAAATTCACTTATTTATCCACGTACTCAGGAGTACATACGGAGTACTATTACATAGTTGGCGCAGTCTTGCTTTTAAATGCTGGACCATTCACCTCACTTCCTTTGCCTATCTAAGACAGGTTTCTGGATTGCAGTTTGTAGTGGATTCAGAGCAACTGCATACCTACTCGGCTAGGCTATCTATATTTATAAATATAACATATTTTAGCCAATTTTTGTTTGCTTTCTATCGTAAAAGCAGCTATTACTTCACTTCCAAGTTCAGTCTTTAGGGCACGAAGTCACGTGCAGACCAATGGCTTTGCAGCCCACCGCCCGGCAGAATCTTCTTGCAGCTCTCCAGAAATCATCGCGAGCCCGTCCTCCTCTTATTACATGACCACATTGCATTTTATATTTGCTGAATACCGTTTTCTTTCTTTTTTTTTTCATCGACCGGCCCACTCTCCTTTTACCAGTTTATGAAGGATTCATAGAAGACTGCCACCATGCGCCTCACAGTCGAGCTGATCCAAAATTCCCTGTCGTACATCAATCCGCTAAAGGATCGCGAGCTAGATCTTCGAGGTGCGTTCCACACACAATGTCTGAAAAGGACAGATACTACACTTTTACATGAGCTGGATTGATATCGACCTTTGTCGTTGGAGTCGTTTAGGGCACAAGATCCCCGCAATTGAGAACCTGGGTATTGCCAAGGTAGGCCCAACCAACGCCCTTGCCTCTCATATCGTGGCCTGGAGATGAATGAATGAATGCTGATGGTGGTCGTGCGCGGACAGGACCAAGATGCAATCGACTTCACGGATAACGACATTTCCTCGCTGGGCAACTTCCCGTTTTTCCCACGGTTGCACACGCTTCTTCTCGCGAGAAACCGAGTCCGACAGATCCAGTCGAACATTTCGAACTCGATTCCTAGTCTCTCGACGCTCGTCTTGACTGCGAATAACATTGCCGAGCTGGCGGATTTAGATCCCCTGCGGGGTCTCACGAAATTGACGCATCTGGTGTTGTTGGAGAATCCGGTTACTAGAAAGGAGGTGCGCATAACCATATTCTTCAGTCCTCGCCTTCCCCCCCTCCAACACTATGTGATCTTTTATGGTCAAGGTATAACTAACAGGTGCCGTGGTAGAACTACCGCCTCTGGATAATCTGGCGCATCCCGAGCGTCCGCTTCCTCGACTACCAAAAAGTAAAAGACGCCGAGCGCGCTAAAGCGACAGAACTCTTCGGCACAGCTAAGGAGCCCTCCGCGCTTGCATCTAAGATCCTAGGCGTCAAGTCACGCACCTTCGACGTCCCATCCGGCGGCGCGGACCGCGCCCCAGCAGAGAAGAGCCTCCGTGTGAAGCTCACAGATACGGAGCGGAAGAGGGTCGAGAAGATGATCCGGGAGGCGAAGAGTCTGCAGGAGATTACGCGGTTGGAGCGCGAGCTCAACGAGGGGAGGATACCAGGGGGTGCGCTTGATGGGGCGGGGAACGGGGACAAGGACCGCATGCAGATGTGAGTTAGTGGAGGATATTACGATTGATACCTTGTTCTGTCTGGTTCTGCTGGGGTGTCGGTATGAGGCATGGTATGGTCTTGGGATTCGAATGATTTTATATGTTGCTTCTCGCTATGGCGTTGTATGTGAATCTAGCATATTAATCGGGTTGAACTGCAATTGTTCTCTGTACTTGATCTTGCGCATTTCTTAGTGAAAGTAGGAAATCCTATCGGTCTAAATATGTCTAGATGGTGTGCACCTGCCAATTTACTTTCGAAACTTAATGGCAAAGTCTAATCCCAAATACTTCCAATCTAAGGATTATGTTCGGATATTACAACCCAATCGACATTATTCTGACATTCCAGTCAAGGCGAAAGTTTCTGGCGGAACCTCCTGCCCAAAGCGATCAGATAAGATAAGCGGAGAAAACGTCATCTCCATCTCATGACTCCATTATGAGCACCACTTTCTGCTTCTTCAAGCAGTCAATTCCAAATAATACAGGGGCAAAACGATCTAGTGGTTCCTACGTTTTGGCAGACACTATTTATACGTGCTAGGAACCCTGCTTTACACTACGACGTAACATCAGCACCATCTTCCAAATCTCGAATCCCACCCCGCACCGCCCAAACCAGCCCACCTAAAAGACCTGATCTGATCAGGATGGCCCCCTCCGCGGCTCCCTGGCGCGGGCTATTCCTCGCCAGCTTCGAAAAGAGCCGTGTCTCGACATTCAATCTCACAACAATCGCGCATGCCCCGTCCAAGAGACCCGTCCCGCGCTCGCGCACCGTCGAATTCCGAGGCTTCTGGCCTAAGCCCGCATCGACCCTCCACAAGTCCGGGATCGAAGCGCTCAAGACGCAGGATATTGGGCTGAACCCAGATGTATACGAGAGTGACCTTCTTTCTGTTACGACGGACGCCAGAATGGGCAAGGTAGGCCAGTTGGCGGATTCGGATGATGTTGTTGAGGGCGTGTTTTGGTTTGAGGAAGTGTCGGCGCAGTGGAGGGTAAGAGGGAGGGCGGTTACAATTGGTGCGCCGGAGGAGGATGACGAGGAGAGACAGGTTAGGGAGATGGTTAAGAAAGGGATGAGGGAGAAGAAGGGTGATGGGGAGGGGAATATCAAGGACTGGAATTGGGAGAGACAGGTGGCCACTTATTTCGCCAACCATAGCCCTGTTATGAGAGGTAAGTCGCGTTGTTGTCTCACCAGGCTGCAAGCTAATGCCGTCTGCTCAGGGACCTTCAAGAACCCGCCTCCTGGTCGGCCGCGCAGTGAAGCGCCATCGGATCCGCAGCTGAAACTGGGCCAGAAGATTGAAGATCTCAAGGATCCGATCGCGAGGGCCAACTTCCGGGTCTTGCTTATTCTCCCGCAGGAAATGGAGGTGTTGGACTTTTCAAATCCTGACGATGTGCGACGGACCCGATGGACGCTTGCCGATAGGGACGAAGGAAAATGGAAGGAGACGGAGTTGTGGCCGTGATGCTGTGCTGGAATTTATTCATTATGGAAAGCGAAAGTCGGACTGGTATTGAATGTCACGGTCGTGCTTTCCTGCGTGTACATAATAAAATCGATACGTCGACGGGCATATTTATATTTATTTTCGACTTTAAGCTACTCTTGACGATATTCTTCGTTACTACCGATTATCGTATCCATACCCTTTATTCAGTTGACATTCTCTTGCATATCGTCACGAACAATTCCTTTACAATTGATGTTTAAGATGCACCAGCCTCCCGAACTCGAAGAGACAGACAATGTCAGCTTTTACGAGGCAGACGTGAGTTCCGACGCGAGTTCCGACGCGAGTACCGACGCGAGTTCATCAGAGAGTCTGCCGTTCGAAGAGAATTCGAGCACCGGCCGCAGCTCGCAAGAACCAGCTAGAGGTAGGAGTACGCCTTTCCCTGGTGGAATTTGCAGTAGTCCACATCTAACATGAAGAGGTCAGTTCCCCAGGGGCCACGTCTACCGCGTTCTCAGTCGACACCCCCTGATATTCGAGACTTATTACCAGAGTGTAACGTTTACAGTAGCACTCGCTGAGATACACTGCATGGATCAGGTCTAACTGGGCACAGGCTCAACATCAGATCTTGAGACGACGCGTCCCAAGAGTGTCAGTCCCGAATCACAAACCAGTTGCACTTCGGCGAGTTCGCTCCCAGCTACTGAGGCTACGATGATCAAGGCACTGCATCCTGATAAATATGGTCTGGTTAGTCCATCATCGATAGGATTGATTAGATTCGTGAACTAATAGCGGTGGCAGGAGGAGCAGTGGAAAGAAATCGTCACCACGACTCGATGGAATGGAGGGATGGCACTGCGGGCTCTCAACAGGAATCCAGTAACACAATGTGCGGCCTCAGAGCCTGCTCCTGAAAGTGACAGAAAAAGGAAGCGAGAGTCGTCAAGCAGTGACCCAGACGCCACCGAGTACAGCGAGGGGCCTGGAGAAGGCCCATCTACAGGGCAAGGAGGGTCTCTAGCAAGGTCGAAGACCAGCAAGGGCAAGCAAAAACAGGTGGGTGATTCTGATGACTCGAGCCATCAAGGGGGTAAGAAGAAGAAGGGCTCACGACAGTTAGCATCGGCGAAGCAAAGCACGAAGAACAAGGAAGACAAGGAAGAAGACGGATCGGAGGACAGAGAAGCTCGTCAGGATGAGGCAGAAGCATGGAACGATTGGGACTAATGGAATGAGCGAGGCAGTCATAGCTAGACAGTAGTAATAGCAAAGCAATGAACAGGTTGAAGCTTTGTTTGTTTTACATGTTGTGTCTAATATAGGATAGAGATGGTATTCTACGACTGATGGCTATGGGCACGCCCATCATGGCCACTAACAACCCAAGTCCTGGTCTCACGAATAATCCCAACCTGACTCGACTGACTATCAGCATCCCACGCCCTCGACGCCTCAGCCTCAACGGTCGTCAAATTCCGCCCTGCCGCCGCAACAGGGACAAGCTCATGCTGCTCCCCTCGCTCCCCTCGGTTACCACTCCCATGTCTCCCAGAAGCTCCATACGACCTCGACTTTGACGAGTGACTCTTCCCCCTCGGCCACGTCGTCGACTGATACTCCACGCCCCGGATGCGCAGCCCGTTGGATTTGAGCTGGTTCAGGAACGGCTTGAGCTGGCCCCAGCACGCGGTGACGATGCTGGCGCACTGGACGACTTGCGTGGCGATTGTGGATGCACAGTAGTCGTATGTTGGATCTGGATCTGTATCCTGGTCTGGGTCTTGACCTGCGGAACTCCCGCTGTTGTGTCTGTGCTGGAGGAGGACCATTTCGGCGATTGTGGCTAGGATTACACTGTAACATAGTTAGTCAAGTTATATCATTCCCGGGAAGGGGGGGATTTGATTGATGGGATGGGAAAGGGCCGGAGACGGGAACGGACAAGATTCTAGACAGGAAGATACTGGCGAACATAAGCTTCTTCTTCCATGTTGCTTGGATGCCGAAGATGAGTGCTAGGGCTTGGGAGACGATCATGGCGTCTGTGACGATGTTCGCTACGGAGACGAAGTAGTTCCAGGCGCGCTGCGTGGGGGATTATGGTTAGACATGGCCTGAGTACTTTATTGAAAGAGGTGCGTACCAAGTTAATGCACTCCCCGTGCATATAGTCCCATGTTCTAGGCGGGTGGCATTGAAAGGCCGTGCCCAGGACACCGGTTATCCCCAAGGCTATGATGACAATCTGCAGGATGGCGGCTTGGAAGTGGTCTTTATGCACTGGGGTTAAGTTGCGGATGAATGTGCAGAGGGATAGTTTGGAGAGGCACAGGCTTGCGATATAGAGGATATATGCGGAATACTGCGACTGGAGTGGTTTAGCTGGGTCCTGTATATACCTGTGTGGGTATGTTGCATACTTTCATGACCTGGTTAAAATCATGGCTTGAAACAGTCGCGAAATGGTATCCATATCCGTGCTCGATTGCTATAGAGATTGACGCCGATTGTCCGATGCAGAATACCTGCGATTGGGTTTAGCCAGCCAGCCAGAAAAGACAATCGACCCAGGCAGCGGCGTACCAACGCTGCAATGATGAGATAGTCATCGCTGGTGAGTCTCTGGAAAATCCACAGCTTCGTGCCCAGCCGGATAAGGACGCTCAGGCCGGCGACGACAACCAGAAGCCAGTTTGTGACATTGACGGCCGGATCCCAGGTGTCGATATTGGCAAATCGGCCCATGGCTGCTGCTGCTGCTGCCACTGCCAGTCATGCCGGGGTCGGACAGGGACCAGCGCAATATAAGGACTGGGCTTGTCGGGCGGGATGCGCTCACATCGGGGAAAATAAATGTAACCGGGCAGGAAGAATAAGCCTGGTGAGAGATAAAAAGCAAAGAATTGGTGATTTGATATTGGGAATTGGGATCCGGGAGCCAGGGCCAACAGAGGTCCACTTGATTTGATCGAACAGGGCTCGAGAATCGAGACTAATAAAGTAATAATAATATTGAGCACGACACAGTCGAGAGTTGAAAGTGACGGCTCCCGACAGGGATCTCATCCTGGATTCCTTCGTGCCCCGGCTAATTGCTTTTTCTGGAGGACATTCTCACACCGTTACCTGGGTCCCTCACAGAGTCTACAGAGTCTATCCCATCGCCAGTTGCTTTTTATGTTGACATTTCTCGATATACAGACCAAAGACCAAAGACCAACAGACAACAGACTAACAGAACAGTTCGAGTGAGCATGTGCAAAGATGGGTTGCAAAACAAGCGGGGCGTGCAGGGTTAGGGCTACAGGTTACATTAAAAGGCGCGCCAAGGGCCAACGCGTAATGAAACAAGGCGAGCCGGCTGATCGACCGTGCCAGATGCACAAGAACAGAATAGCCCCGTCATTAGCTGAATTGCCCGACTGTCAATTTATAATTCACGATGCAATCTCGGATGGCGCCCGGTGGCACTGGCAGTGGCACCGTGGCGTCTTGGCTGGCCGGCTGTGGGACTCCGGACCAGACAATCGAGATCAGAAGCATATGCTAAGCATTGTGATCGATGAACGTGATATTTCGAGATACCCGTGCTGGATTCTGAGGACTCTAGGTGGGAGCTGTGCATGTCCCTCGCGTCAGGCTGGATGGCCCTCCTCGCACCCAGAGGCAGTCTCAAGGCAAGGCCGGGTGGCTGGTTGCTGGCGACAGGGATCTAAATTAGAAGACGCCAGACGGTCTCTCCGGTGTCTGCGATTAGAACTCAAACTAAGACCTGAACGGAAGGTTCCATTGCTTCGACGGTGCTAACCCTGATCCCTTGAAAACCTCGAACTACCAAAGTACCTGATGCTGGAAACCCACTTTCCATCCCTCCCTTGGTCTCAACTCTTAAAATGAAGCATCCCCAGCCTCGCATCCGTCGAGTTTGACTTCCTGCACTGCAACGATCAGCATGGAGTCGCACGAACTCAAGCATCGCGCTGTTTCTGCGAACGCCGAGGTTGGGACGAGGGGCAGCCATGATCGCGACACGAGCGATCTGGCGCGAGTGGGAAAGAAATCTGTTCTCAAGGTGAGGACTGCTATTACCTTGCAATGAGCATTGGCTTACCTCGTCTAGAGGACGTTTGGCATTCTGTCCACCCTCGGCTTCAGCTGCACTATTCTTGCGACCTGGGAGGGCTTGTTTGAGTGTGTTCCCTGCCATCTACTCCGTCTCCACAGCTAATGGATTGTTATAGTACCTTTCTACTCCCTCTACAAAAGTCAGTAAATAAGCCTGCCTGCGGATCGAACTAACAGTATCCAGCGGAGGACCCGGAGGAGCAGTCTACTCGTTTATCTTCGCCTGGACAGGAACAGCATGCAGCTTCGTGGTGATCTCTGAACTGGCCTCGATGGCGCCAACCTCTGGCGGCCAGTACCACTGGTGTGCAATGCTTGCTCCGCCGAGATACATGAAGATCCTCAGTTACCTGACTGGTACGTCTCAGCCAGCAGTTTCTGCCATAATTGCTAACTTCCCAGGCTGGGTCACTGTGATCGGATGGCAGGCTGCATTCGCCTCGTCGGCCTTCCTTGCAGGCACCGAGATCCAAGGCGCCGTTACGCTCGGACACGCGAACTACTCGGCGCAGCCATGGCAGGGGACGCTGATTATGTGGGCGGCAGTGCTGTTCGCATTGGGGATTAATATCGCTGGGGGAAAGCTGCTGCCGCGGTTTGAGACGGCGGTGCTGGTCGTGCATCTGGTGGGCTTCTTTGGCATCTTGATCCCGATCACGTACATGGCCGACCATAACAGCACGCACGACGTGTTTCTGAATTTTGTCAATGGCGGGTTTCCCACGCAGGGGCTGTCGTGGTTTGTGGGGATGACGGGGTGTGTTTTTGCCTTTGCTGGGGGGGATGCTGCTGTCCATGTATGCTTCCACTGTTCCTCTGTCTGAATTGAAAAGATACTGACTCCAGCAGATGGCCGAAGAAGTAAAGAATGCATCCGTCGCAATCCCCCGCGCAATCATGCTCTCGGTCCTCATCAACGGAACCCTCGGCTTCAGCATGTTGATCGCCGTGCTCTTCTGCCTCGAGGACGTCGACGCCGCGCTGAACAGCGCAACCGGATACCCATTCATGGAGATCTTCTACCAGGCCACCAACTCCGTCTCCGGCGCTCTCGGCATGACCTCGATCCTGCTGATCATCGCCATCTGCTCGGTCATCGGCATGCTCGCTGCGACGTCTCGCCAGTTCTGGTCCTTTGCGCGCGACCGCGCGGTTCCTGGATGGCGTGTCTGGAGCAAGGTATCCCCTTCTTTTCTCTATCTATCCTCATTACCATTGTAGGTTACGTTAATATTTATATGTACTAATATACTTAATCAGGTCTCTCCATACAACTGCCTCCCAACCTACTCCATCCTCCTCACAATGACAGTCTGCTGCCTGCTAGGCCTGATTAACATCGGCTCCAGCGTAGCCCTCAACGCCGTGGTCTCGATGGCCGTCTCAGGCCTGTACCTCTCCTACCTAACCGTCGGCAGCCTCCTGCTGTACCGGCGGTACACGGGCGCAATCAGCGCCTACCAAAAGGGCGCAGCATGCGAAGCAGGAGGGGTTGAGGTTGTCAACGTCCCCGGCGCGAAACTCGTCTGGGGCCCATTCCATGTCCCCGGGATCTGGGGGCATGCGATCAACACCTATGCGGTGGTTTATATGGTGATAGTGGTATTTTTCAGCTTTTGGCCGTCGCAGATGGATGTTGATAAGACGACGATGAATTTTAGTATTGTGGGGACCGGGGGGACGGTTATTCTTGCGTTGCTTTATTATGGGCTGAGGGCGAGGAAGGTTTATGAGGGGCCTGTTATGGAGGTGCAGATGTAATCTCTAATCTTGTCTCTCGAGTCTTTGAAAGTTGGGTTTGAAGAGGGTTGGTTGGGGGTTGTATATATTGAAAATGTGCATATTATCGTGGTTGGTTATTGAATAGAACAGTGGCATGTATTTCCATCGCCAGGGAGTGACGGAATACTATATTCAGGGATAACCACCGAGATCGTCCGTTGAAATACAACTAAAACACATCCCTGTTGTAAGGCGATATTGGGCGCGATATGTCCATGGATGTGGTATTTCAATTTTCCAGACACCACGCCTGCGGCTCGTCGCGGTGTTTAGTATAGAATGGGGAACGAGTCTCTGTCATTTCCTGGTTCTTGTCTTACACCGTGTAATCTGCATGGCCGTTGTGCAATAGTCTTACATATCCTGTTACTTCGTACAGGACGACGGTACAATGCAGGTGTGCTATTCAAAGCATGTCAGCGAGTGCAGTGCGAGCCTCAGACATGATTCAAACTTGACTCATGAACACATGTCAAATCATATTAAAAGTCCCAGCTGTTGGAGAAGTGAAGCCCTGTGACTGATGAGTTGTCAAACAAGACCAGACCCGCCATGATCTGCCGCGGGACGGGAACAACCAGTGGACACTGACGCTGACACGGACACTGGCGCTGAGGCCGGCGATTGTGGGACGCAGAAACGGCACGAGCATGCAAGCGAAATGGCCATTCAATCAATCAATTCAAGTCCATCAGCAGCGGTGCCTCTTGTCCTGTGTCCACCAGAGACGCCATGGATCAGGCCACTAGGAGCAACTGGACTCGCCAGGAGCCAGTGGCCACTGCCAATGACGGGCGGGCGGCTGGATTCTCATGCTGGTCGACCGTTACGTGTCATATCTTGTTTGGGAAGGGGGTTTCTGCCTGTTGGCCTGCGACTGCGAGCCTGCTCGAAGCCGCGAACTGGTCGGTGGACAGTGGGCGAAAGTCTCCGGAAGACTCCGTGCATCATGTCAGTCCGCGGTGGCTGGAACCGAGAATGGAAAATGTAGATACTGCCCCGGAGATGAATGATTTGAGATAGATGAGCGGTTTTCTAAAAGTCTGGAGACCGCGCTCGCTGATTATTGATTACGGATACTGACTGCAACGTTGGCTTACTTGGCTAACTACAAACAGTCCGGCGTCCTACTAGAACGCCGACTATCAAGACGATCCCTTAACCCCTCCTCAACTCGTGCTGTGGCCGGGGCCGTGATCTCACGAGGTGGTCATCGAGTCGAGCCTGGATTTGGCCTTGCATGGATCCCTGGAGCGACTGCAATTGCGCTGAGACGGCCGAGGATTCATGCATGCAGCCGGCTCACCGCTGTTTGTTGACGCTGACATGGAGGGCTGTGGGAATGTCATTGTTCGGTTTTCGTGCCATTGACCTCCTCCGTCGTACAGACTGAGTCTGAGGTTCAGTTGCAGATTCAGTTGCAGCTGCCAGTGGTGTTTTCTCGACGAGCGTTGAGGGTGGCTGCCTGAGCTTTAAGGACACCACATGGATCCCGAGCGGGGACCATAACGCCCCTAATACGGCTAATACGGGCGTCACAAAACATCCCGGTACGGCGACCGAGACCCTCCCGTCCAACTGGAGCAGCCAGCGGGCAGTGACAGCCCAATCATACGGCTCGGCCTGCGTAAGTGACAGTACGGCTGCAGGTCACTCCCCGACGGGCCCACCGTACTTTACGCGCCTTTTCCCCAATGCAGCTCAGTTCATCGTCAGGTCCCCGTTGAGTCGACAGTTGTGCTGTGGCCCGGTCTTTTCTCCCTCGTCTCGCCTTTTCTCCTCCCATCCCCCGGCTTCAGCAACTCAATCTCTTCTCGACAACAATTATCAGTTATCACTGGGACGCCTTCTCTCGGTCTGTCCTCAACGCAGTTGACATCCCCAGATTGCCGTCCGACCCATGGAACTGGCCTAGAGAGCCGCTCGGCCTCACCTCCACAGCCAGACCCATTCTTCGTACCGGGGCTGATGATACCACGACGAAACGATTTAACCTTCGACCTCTGCCTCCGTTCGAATCTTATATCCCGCGGAAATAGTTAACCACTCCTCTCAACTCTCGAGCAATGCCACCAGCCCAAATGGACGCCCTGGGCGCCTTCTCCTATCTCTCTGACAGCCTCCCCACCTGGATCTCCCAACTGTCCGAGCTGACGGCCCACACATCCGCAAAACACGCTGAATTCGCCGACGCATTCAAGAAACACTCCACTGCGCCGCTGAAGCCTCGCCGCCGCAAGAACAGCTCCGTGTGCTCCATCCAAACAAACTCCATCCGCCGCCGCAAAGCAGCAGCAGCAGCAGGAGACGACGACAATGTGTCATCCTCCGACTCGGATGCGCCCGCTGTCATCAGCACGCGGCATAGCCTTATAATCCACTACGATGGCCACACACAAAAAACCCTCGAGGAAATGGTCCGTGATATCGGGACGGCGAGGAATAATCTGCGACGGGGTAAAATGGCTCGATTGCCGAGGCCGGGTGCTGGTGCTCGTCCGCCGCCGCCTAGGAGTGCCGCCCGTGCTATGCTGCCGACGCTGGAAGAGCCCGAGGACCTGCTGGCTAGTATTCGGTCTTCACGCGCCCGAGGCCCGCCCCAGCCTCAGCCTCAGCCTGAGGCCCAACCGACTGCGATGAGAAGGTCGCCATTCGATGCTGCGGATAAGAATCTCGAGGTTGCGCACAGTTTCTGTGAAACGGCTGCGTACCAGTTCCTGCGTGCTGGCGCGTGTGCGTCGGAACTGGATAGCGTGAAGGAACGGTTTACTGCTTTGCTTAAGATGGTTACAGAGGAGGTCGAGCTGCTGAAGGAGGAGAAAAAGAAGGAAGAGGAGGAAGCTGCTAAGCAAGAACCGGAAGTTGAAGCTGAAACTGAAGCTGAAAGCCCGGCTAAAGAGATTACGCCAGAGCCATTGCTGTCGCTGAAGCGACCGGCTTCGAACGAGGGCGCGATTGAGGTCGACGACGAGCAGGGCTCGGTGGAATCAATCGACCTGACGACATTCCGAGTCGGTCGCATGCGTCGTTAACATAATACCCAATTCTAAGTACAGCAACCAGACTGCAGTCGCGCATACATACATACTGTCGTTTCTTTGGGTCTGATTTATCATTCATCGGTCATCAGCGGGGATCTCCATTCATTCATTTCCTTATGAGCGTGTCCTTGACTTGACTGAGCGTGGCGTTGGTGTGAGCGAGTTTGTTTTTCTGCATCTGATGTTATCATCCATATCGACGGCTACATTATCCAGATACACTATTGCAAATATTATTCAGGCGTTGCCGTGCTTCTTGCTTTGTATTAGGAATCGGCCTTTACTGAGTCGGTCATTTCTATCATAATTTTTCAATCATACCACAGGTACACTACGGAGTATAACTTGTCAACATAGCCGATATCTAAGATGGTTCACCCAGTGCCTCCAGTCTAACACCTCATCGCCACCTCAGCGTCTTCAGCTGGCTCGAACCGTCGTCCATAACAACAACAAAATGAACAACTCGCGGAATTAGAACGACAATGCTAACTGGACAGAATCAACAACGACAGTATACAAACATCCAGTGACCTCGTAAAGAGTTAAAAAAAGACTCAAGTCCACCGGAACTGGAACCCACACCAGCAACAGTTATTGGCGAATAGCGAGAATCAGCGCCCCTCCCGTATTTAGTGGGGCCGGGGCCCGGGGGGAAGCGTCCCGTACTCCCGCTGCGCCGCGGTATTTAATATTGGTATTCTATTACCGGGAATTACAGGTTCACATGGTCCCCGATCCCCGGATCCCCCTTTAAATTTGAAACGAGGGGGAGAACAAACGAAGAACTCGGTACGGTAACCTTTCGAATAGAATTGGAATGAATTTAGGGTCCGTTTTGAACCTGCAAGGGTATGGAAGCTGAAGCGAAGCTATAGGAATCCGACCTCGAACGTTAATGTCGTATAATATTATAATATCGCATTTAAACTCCCATTACTCCGTAGAAGTAGAAGTATCATGACAAACTCAGTCTTGTCCGGACCTATACCTATAATTATAATATTAGCCAATGGCAAGCTCGGCCTCTCCTCTCCTCTCCTCTCCTCTCCTCTCCTCTCCTCTCCTCAAGTTTCCTGTGCGGGTGAAGGTGCAGAGCAGATGGCCGGCCCAGCCTCCTCAATTCCTAGGCCGCACGCGCGCACGATCTGATCTCAATCTCGATTTCATTCCGATTCCTCAACCTAAACATCGGGGGTGCAATTTATATACTTCTTACTACTGGCTGCATCTATTGTACACTAGCAAGATAAGCTAGCAGAAAAAAGAATTGCAACAAATGAGAACCCCGCTGATGCCACTGCAGTCTCAGTCTCAGTCTCAGTCATGCTGGTCGAGATAGATGAGAATCAAAGTCAAACCAGAAGACCACGGCGCCGAGAGCCAGAATCTAGAACGGAGTCAGGCTCGGACGAGGCCGCGCGCGCAAACAATGACTATGAGAATGAAAATGAAAATGAGACTGGGAATGCAAGCGACGAGGAGGCACTGCAGAAATTGTCAATACAGGCCCGCAAGAGCAAACTTCTCCTCCAAGAAGCCGCAGCGAAAGACGGAGACGTTGACATTGCAGAAAGTCTTCTAGCAGAGGGCGCAACGCTCGATTGCAGGGATGCCAGCGACGCAGACCGCACGCCGCTGCATAAGGCCTGCGCGTCTGGGACAGTCGGCATGATTCGGTTTCTGACCTTACAAGGCCGTAGCGGTAGCCGCAGCCGCAGCCGCAGCAATGGAATCCCGGTTGCGGATTTGATAGATGCGAATGGGGATACGCCGCTGCATCTTGTTGCCGGGAGGGACTGGGCTGAGATGGAGGGCGGGGAGGAGGGGGAAGGAGACGGTGTAATGGCGGCGACGGAGTTGGTGATGCATGGTGCGGTTATGGACAGGCATGAAGGGATGGGCAGGACGGCTCTGCATAAGGCGGCGGTTGCAGGGAATACGAAGATAGCGGAGTGTCTTATGCGGATGTATGCGGATGTTGAGATTGCAGACCTTTCAGGGCGGAGGGCGTTGCATTTGTGTTTTTATGGAGGAAGCGTGGAAATGGTACATGGTCTTCTTCGGCATGGGGCATTCATTAATGCGAGGGATTTACAAGGGCGCACGCCGCTGCACGAGGCTTGTCGGCATGGTTGGACGGAGGGTGTCGAGGCGCTGTTGTTTTATCAGCCGGATATTTCCCTGGAGGACAACGATGGCCTGACTGGGTTGCAACTCGCCAAGGAAGCAAGAGCTGATGAGATCGTGGAGCTGCTTGAGGATTGGGAACGAAGGGGGCGGCGGCCATCATACCACCGTGTACGACCGAGCGATACAAAGCAGATCAAAACGAGTCAACACACAGCAGAAGAGCCAGACGAAAGCGGGGATGGCAATGCAGAAGCCTCAGCAAGACCGCAATCGCAAGGAAACATCTGGGCCGGAGTGAGCCGTGAAGACGGAGACGGCTTCATGCTCGCCAGCTACAACAAGCACGAGATCAGCTTCGCCGCGAAACTCGAGTCCATATGCCCCTGCGTCCACGAGGGGAAGGATATGCACGAGGTCCAGATCAAGCTCAACTTCATGCGGCCATACTCTATGGACCACCGCATTCGCTATGCAAAGGTGGACGCGATGCTTAGTTCTGGCTCTACAGGGGACGCTCCCAATATCCGCGGCATCATGCCCCAGGCGGACCGAGTAGAGGTCTCTGAGCAGGAAGTGTCGTCAGGGCAAAAGTTCACAGTCGGTGCTGCCGGGGGTGGCGGTCCATCGAACCTCAATATCAGCTTGGAGGGCTCCAAGAACAAGACGTCAACATTCAAAGGAGTACGGATTATCCACGGCGCTATTCAAGACAAGACGCACGCGTCCTGGCGATTGTACGAAGAACCAGGGAGTAGAAGTGGACTGCCCGAGATCGTTCGACTCCTCTTGATTGTCCACTGCAATTCAGACTTTGAGATCCAGGTCGGCCTCTCTGTCACGGCCTGCCATTTCCTCACATTCGGGATCCCTCGCACGCTGAGAGCGCCAGCTGGCCTGTCATATACAGTGCCCAAGCTGGGCGTCATCGCGGCACACGAGCAAGAATCCCGCCTCAAGCAAGTCCTCGACGTCGCAGACCGCGCAGCAACAGTTGTTGAGGAAGCGAAAAGGCTACAGGACATGTTCACCCGGGCCATGCGGGGACATGAAAAACGACGCCTGATAATGGAGGCCGGCAGTAAAGAAAATCACTTCCAGGAGTGGACGGATATCCTGGACGACTCCAGGTTGTTGGAAATCGATGAAAGTCCGAGACGGACCCGTCGGAGCCGGATGGTAGAACGCGGAGCTTGGGATGATCCTATAAGAGAAGAGATCCCATATCCACGGAGTCGGATGAGAGCCAGCAGATCCCCAGTGGACGCCCGTGAGAGGCGCTTTGAGGAAGTCCGCGTGGAGAGACCGTACCGGGGGGTCTACAGTCGCCGTAGGAGAGACTATTATGACGACTACGACGACGACTATGACGACGGCGACTACGGAGGCGATCGATACGCCCGTCGCCCTCGCAATGCACTCCAGTCGTTCTCTGCTGTCGGCCCAGGGTACCATGTGTCTCGTTTGGCGTGATCCAGTCGCATCATTAGGGCTTGGTCTGTTATTTCCGCCACGATCAGCAGCTGTAAGAGTAAAGCCTCAACCGACAAACTTTGCACAATAGAGTAGTGAACTGTTGAAGAATCTAATATTGTCAATTATACACATACAAACAGAAGACCTTTGCTCACGATATCTTAAATAGACTGCGCGACAAGGGCGGCAAATTATTGAGGAGTGGCTGGCGCCCAACCTGTCAGTACTTTGAAAAACAGGGGCCCCTCAGGTAATAGACACCGCATTCTACTCTTTATTATTGGACTTGATCTTGAAAAGGAATGGGCAGCTCTTCCGGGTGTGCAAGCCTCTGACAATCCGCAGTTCTCTGCCGCTGAGGTCGTTTTGATGGATAAGGACGTGTCTGGTGCAATCAGAGGAATGATCTAATGCGCAGCCTAAGACAATCACTAAACCAGATATAGCCAAACAAAGGTGTTGTACGGGCAGAGTAATATGATGAAGTGAAAAGCCTTCTTAAGCAAGCGAAGGCAGAGCTGATTGATCAGCTAGCGCATTTTAAAATAGAAATATGTAGTACACATATATAGAAAATGTATCAAAGACTGTTAGCTACCAGTAACCTTTACATACATTTCAGACATCAAGTCAAGGCGAATATTTAGTTAAATCATTCACTCCTTCTTCTCCTCAAGCTCCTCAAACCGCCTAAGATCCATCTCCTTCTCCAACAACGGAATAACATAAGGATCGAACGTCTTCCAGTAAGGGTTATTCAGGTGGTAAGTCTGCGACCCCTCGTTGAGGTAGCGCTCGACAATGCAAAAGTCCTGCGGGTCGTGGACGGACTGCATGACGTGCCAGGAGAGCGTCTCCTTGTCCTTGGAGTACACGGCCGACGCTTCCTGGAGCTTGGCGGAGAGCTTGGAGATGCTCTCCTGGTCGGGCTTGGCCCTCATGTCTGTATCGGGGTGGGTGGTTAGCATTGCATGCGGGGTTGTGTTGGTGGGGTGAAGGATTTGGAGTTGAGTTGAGTTGGAGTTGAGTTGGAGATGGGGATAGGAATGAATGGCAACGCACGGACGACGATCGTGTAGACCATTTTTATTTCAGAATATCTGATGCTTGAATACTCAGGATACAGAATATGACTGAATGAAGACGAAGAGTGCAGTCAATCTCAATCAATCTACACCGGTGTCCTGCTATGTGTGCTTATGTCACCGGGAAATCCACGTGACGTTTTAGTCAGCTGATCTAGGGCACGCCCCAGAAGTATACAACATAGAAGTGCATTACAGTGATTAAGCGATTAAGCTCGTTGGAAAGTAATTAACCATGATTGGCCGTCCTTAAGATCCTTATATCTAGTCCAAAGATTAACTCAAGGTAGTATTCCCAGAACGACCACCAAACCGACAACAAGCCTCCCCACACAAACACCTCTTCCCCAACTCCCTCCAATACCGATCCGAATAATCAACCGTGACTTCACTGCCCGCAGCTACACCCCTCGAAACAACGATAATCCGCTCGCTCCCGCGCCAGTAGAACCGCTGGAACTGGCTATTCGGCCGGCACGAGTGGTTGATGAAGCGCGTGAAATTACCCATCTCGCCCTGGAAGATCTGATACGTCCGTCCGCTTGAGCCGCCGATCATTACGTCCACGTCTTCGATGCCGGATGTGATCAGGCCGGTGAATTCGGCGATTGCAGTACCACGGTCGAAGGGCTGTTTAATACAAATAATCAATAATTCAATTGTTTAGTGGCGGCTTAATAGGAATAAGGCAGTAAAGGGGGACGTACACAACGCGCAACAACACCGTTATTCTTCCCGTTCGCCGTGCGAAAGATCTGAACCGGAACAGGCCCACGGACGCCCCCGAATAGCGCAGGGAAGCACATGCACTGATTCTTCTGGACTTCATCAGACTGCCTCTCGTGGCATAGGGCGCAGATATCCGGATTGTCCAGCCCAGGAACCCCTCGCGGGTCCGTTGTCCCATATATACTCGAATCGAGCACGCACTCGTCGATGAAGCGGTACTGAAACCCATTCGGGAGCTGCGACTGGAGATGTTCGTATGTAGAGTCTAATGGTAGGGCTGGTTTATCTGTACTACCGGTAGTGACCCATTCATGCGGATGGCCGTGGTAGACGCGCGGGCTGTCCTGCTGTATAACCTGCAAAAGATCCCTCCACTCCGGGTGCAGGGTATCGGCGGCGACTTCGAGACTGGATCTGATATGGCCCAGCCGGGAGAATAAGAGGTCGCCGAACTCTGCGCGATACTTGCAGAATCTGTACACGCCGGCGCTGGCGAAGATGAGGCTTGCCCAGCCGCCGTGGTCTTTTATTTCCTTGTATCCGCGCCAGATGGCCCTGTATGATTAGCTATATATATATATAAACAATTTAGTAGTTATACGTACATCCGGTTCCGCAGATCCTTCTCTTTCCAATTTAATATAACGCAAGCTTCTCGTATGGCGATCATGCGCGCCTCAGTCTTGGATAGGATGGGTTTCTCGTAGCGGAGCACGGCTGTGCGGGCCTCGAAGCATTCGACCCAGAAAGCTTGGACGATCATTTCCAGTGCGCGTGAGGACTGGCTTCTATTGTAGTATTTCAAACATAGGCTGTTGACGGATTTGAAGACCTGTCTTGTTCAGTGGATGCATGAAGTGGTGTAGTGATGTAGCTTACCTCTAGACTGGCACCGGAGCGGATATTAATGGTGGGTCTGATATTCTGCTTCTGTCAGAAATACATTGTCTCTTGCGTTGTTTCTCTTGCAGGGTTTACAGCATACAGAGAAATCACAGCTGAGCTGAACAGACGAATATACTTGTCGCCATATTCCAGCGATCAGTTTATCTGTGGACGACGGCTCGAGAACCGGTGGTGTAATGCCCTGTCCGGGTTTGGACCGCTGTGGAAAGCGAGTATCACTGTGGAATTGTCGCACTGACTTTGGAGCCACAGAACCTGTACTCTCTAGGGAATCGTTACTATCTTCAGATGGCTCTATTTGCTGGGTTTCTGGAGCAGGCGCAAGTCGGAGCCCGCTCACTGTTTTGCGTCGCTTGGAGGATTGACAATTAGAGATATCTGAAGTTGGAGTTAAACTATCTCCGTGATCCTGAATATTGTTAGCTCAAGTCTATTGATCTGGATATGTCGCACCCTTGGACTAGGAGTAGACGCCGGCGTGGGCGGAGGTAACGGCACAGCCGTCCCATTACAGAGGTCGATGCAGCCCTACAAAGTCAGACCAAGGATAAAAAAGCGGAAATAAAATATACAAGATGTAATGAGCCCTTGTGCGATGCTAACTGGGCGCTGGTTATTAAGGATGCATCGATTTTAAGAAACAGAGACTCGCTGCTTGGGCTGGCCTTTATGGCGGAAGCGAGCTGTGCTGGGAAGACGGGGTTGTGAAGCAGGTCGCACAACTGTAGCACCAGCGGCGGCGCAGAAGTGGAATCCATGATGTATACGTCATTTATCAGATCTATAAAATAGAAAACACCCTGAAATCAGCGAGAGGGAGGAATAAGGAACGCCTGCAGCCAAGACGAAAATCTGCCCGGGCTGGGCTGCTGACTCAGCATTACAGTATGTCTACATCACAGGAACAGACAAGACGATGTTAGACGAATAAATGGTCTTGATGATAGAAAGGAGTTTATTGATTCTCGAAGAGTGCACTGAGCTATACTGCTATACTTCAGACCGGACGTGGAGGAAGCAAACCTGCCCCAATCTATACTAACCATCTAGCCATACTCCAGCCATGGCTATATAAAGACCCCCACCGAAGTTGAAAGCCTCACCTTTCCAACATTCAACCATGTCAGACATGTCGACATCAACAAGAACGGAAAAGTCCACGTATACCTACGCTGGTCGCCATGGATGGAAGCGTTTCCGTGTATTGAACCCAGGCAGAGGCATGTACCACGATGTCCGCCGACGACTACCCTACTACTGGAGTGATATTGCAGACGCCCTGACCTACCGAACAATTGCAAGTACAATTCGGATGTACTTTGTCAAGTAAGTTTATAGAAACCAATTCCAGGCCATCATCTAACAACGCAAGCGTACTCCCCGCCATCGCCTACACTCTCGACATGTACCGACGCACAGGCGAGTTCTACGGAGTCAACGAGTCGCTCTTCTCCTCTGCACTGGCGGCGATGATTTTCAGTATTCTCGGTGCACAGCCGTTGACTATCGTGGGAATCACCGGTCTGATATCGCTGTTCAACTATACCATCTACGACATTGTGGTCATCTACGAGCCCACCATCTACCCGAACTTTATGTGCTGGGTCGCGATCTGGGGTGCGATATTCCACTGGATCGTTGCTGTGTGTAATCTCTGCGACTATATGCGCTACGTGACCGATTTCTCTTCCGAGTCGTTTGGGGCGTATGTTGGGATTATCTATTGCAGTACGTTTCTGCACCTCTTTACCTTTTTTACTAACTGTACTAACTGTACTAGTCAAAGGAGTGGAAGAGCTCGTAAACGAGTTCACCGTCTACGGAGGAACAGCTGGGTTCTTAAGCTGTCTGATTGCCATTCTTTACTTCCTGACTATATACGGTCTGGAATGGCTAGGGTCGAGCACAATCTGCCGACCCTGGTTCAGGGGACTATTAGCGGATTACGCTTATGTGGTATGTCAACAAGCCTCTTTTATATACCTATCCTGTCTAACTACAAGTAGATAGGAACGCTCTTCTGGACCGGCTTTTCCCATATCCCAGGAAACCTCAAAGCCGGCGGAATTTCATTCGTTCCCATCACCAGGGCATTCTTCCCTACGCAGTCCCGCGGCTGGTTAATCCACTTCTGGGAGCTCGAGGTGAAATGGATCTTTGCGGCTCTTCCGTTTGGGTTTTTGATTATGCTGCTGTTTTATTATGACCATGTATGTTCACCACTACAACAGACATCGGTGTAAAGTCATGCTAACAGTTCCAGAACGTCAGCAGCCTCACAGCACAAGCCCGCCAATTCCCACTCAAAAAGCCAGCCGGCTTCCACTGGGACTTTTTCCTGCTTGGATGCACTACTTTTCTTGCTGGGATAACGGGCATCCCAATGCCAAACGGACTCGTTCCGCAGGTAAGTCTCATCTCGTTATATATATACACTACATAATGCTAAGTAGGATAGGCCCCCGTCCACACCGACTCCCTAACAATCTACGAAACAGACCTCCACATAATCAACACAACCGACGACCCAGGAGAAGACACCGAAATCCGCCGCCCAGTCATTAAAGCCACCGCCGTGGTGGAGCAGCGCATCTCGCACTTCCTCATGGGGCTGGCCATAATCGGGACAATGACGGGTCCGCTGCTTATAGTCCTGCACACGATCCCTGCTGCGGTGTTTGCGGGCGTCTTCTTTATCGTTGGATGGGGGTCTATTGAGTCGAATGGGATTTTGAGGAAGATGATCTTTCTCCTGCGTGAGGATAGGTTTGTTTCGAGGGATGAGCCGTTGTTGGGTCTGAGGAAGAGGAAGATAGTGCTTTATTTGGGCTGTGAGGTTCTCCCTGTTGCGGCTTGTGTGGCGATTTCGCAGACCATTGCTGCTGTTGGTATGTTTTTTTTTTTTTTTTTTCTCTCCATATCCTGGGTTCTGTCGGGCAATGTTCTTGAGATAGAGTGTGATTTTGACTAACTGACACAGGCTTCCCCGTCTTGATTATCGCTATGATCCCGTTCAGGGTTTGGGTTCTGCCGAGGTGGTTTAGTGATGAGGAGCTTGGTATCCTCGATGACTTGACCGCTAGTAATAGTGCTGTGCTGGGGAGTTTGGGTGGGATGCCGTCGTTTGCAGGAGAAAGGAGAGGAATTGATGCTGCTGAGAGGAGACATTCACATCAAAGGCGTACTGTGAGGCAGCGGTCTGCAAGTATCTCTCGGTAGGATGTGACGATGAACAAGGGTGTTTCATGTTATTGGTGGTGCAGAGCATATACTAGTTGGTAAAATCAAGATAAATAAGTGAACCCGGGACAGAGCTACTGAAATGTATAGAAATATACCATTATCATTCATTAGATATAAACAAGTCCATCTCACGCATGTCCATTTGGGAAACCCCTCCCCTCAGAATTCCCAACCCCAGGCCCAAAATCCAACAAATCCTCAGCCAGCCGTTCCAAAGACTTAATCTTGCCTCCCTCGTCCTTGACATCGGGAATGAAGAAATACGTGATAAGGAGACCAAGAAGCATGAATGCAGAGAGACTGCGGCAGCGACACAGTTAGCCTTACCTATTAATAGAAAGTGGCAGACAGGTAAAAGTCTGAGAGTCTGATACGTACCAAAGAAGTGCATAGCCCAGCCAGTTCTCAGGCTCAGCACCTTTGTCACTCGAGCCTTTCCCGAAGTCTACAAAGCTGATGAAGCACTGGGCTATCACCGAGCCGAGTTTGCCTGAGGCGGCGGCGAGACCGTGGCAGGTGCATCGGAAGCGAGTGGGGAAGAGTTCTGCTGGCATCTAATGCGCTTGTCAGTACGTATTTTATTGAATAAGATTAAAGCGACGTACGATGTATGTAGTTGTGTTCGGGCCTGTAGTCATGTTAGCTAGCCCTAAGTGAAGAGACAAGAAACCCACCAAAGTTGAAGAAGATCTGAGACAGGATATACAAGACGATCAGCGCACTCGGATGATCCGTCTGCGCGAGCGGACGAAAGGTAGCCCCGATAACGATATTCAGGACAAAAAGCCAAAAGAAGCCATTCAGTTGGATATTGCGACGTCCCAGACGGTCAATCGTGAGAATCGCCAGGAGGTTGCCCATCACGGCGCCGATGGAAACGACAACCATGCTCTTGTACGAATTCTGGAAGAGAAAGTCAGCAACGCCTGGCTCGGTGCTGTCTGATGATCTGCCGTCCCAGATCGTACTAATGACTTTGGGACTGATCAGCCCGAGGCCGTAGAATGGGAGGTCTAGACAGAACCAGCAGAAGCAGGTCGCGAATAGGATCCGGAATGGCTTGGGCTTGGAGGCGAACAGTTTGAAGGCTCTCCAGAAAGTGCCTAGATTGACCGGTCCTGCGACCTCTACTACTTCTTCTGAGGCTGAAGAGTGGCTCGTGTTGAGACTGGATTGATAGGAGTCTGGCCTTGAGGTGGCGGGGGACAGGTCGGTATCGGCAGGCTCACGAACTTGTCGCATTTCAGGTGCAGGCAGAGCTTCGTCGGATCGAAAGAAGTAGGACACATCTGCTGCAGCTTGTAGACTGTTCTGGGTGACCTCTGCCGTATATCGCGGCGACTCGATGATCGTGAGCCGGAACCACAGGGCGATAAATGCCGGGACAGCCCCAAGACCAACAATGAGTCGCCACATGGAATCGACGCCCCGGATACAGTCGTCGTCGGCGTCCCTGAGCGGGTCTCGAAAGCTGCAGGTGGCATTATCGCTAGCATCGACCTTGAGCCGGTGATGGAAGCCGGCGACGGCAACCAGGGCGACGAGGTTGGCTGCCAGTTGACCGAGAGACTGGCAGAAGAACACAGCGGCGAGCATCCGGCCTCGAATGCGCGTGGGTGCGAACCTATCACTTTTATCAATATACTCTGCTGTCTGTCAATGTTGTAGGAAGAGCTCACTCGGCGCATATAACCGCCGACAATGGGTAATCACCACCAAGTCCAATGCCCATAAAGAATCGCCAGAATATTAACAAGCCCATAACATCCATAGAGCGCTGGGCGCCCTGTGACGCAAGTGCCACGCCCAAGGTCGTAAAGATCAGGACGACCAATTCCAGCCCGTACATCTTGCGACGACCCCAGATATCAGCGGCAATGCCAAAGACAACCTGTCCGACCAGAGCACCACCGAGCGTGGCAATACTCATGGCTACGCCGTAGCTTTTCGGTAAGTTATCCCTGTTATTGTAATAGACGATTCCGATCATGGGGTTGACCATGTTTACTGAGAAGATCTGCTTCGTTAGGTATGGCTATTGCAAAGTAGGAAGAGGGCTTACTGCGTAAGCGTCCGTGAAGAACCCAATGCCCGCTACAATCACAACCCACATCCATTCTCGTCGTTTTGCATTCTCCAGACGGCCGATCATGTATTCATGGCGCTGGGCCAGCTGTATGGCGTTAGTTTGCCTTACACGATGGGAATAATGCTTGCTTTACCGTATGGTGCTGGAAGTTCTCATAGTTCCTCCAAGGGTTGAGGTGCAACCGAACAGATGGCAGCAGCGACATAGTAGAAAATCATACAGAAAGTCATGAAAGCCATACAAGGACGATGGTAGAGAACCGTTTTCGACAGCGGTTACACCTGTGCGAGACATGTCCTAGTCATAAGTCTCCTCTCCCTGGGCAATGTGTGCCCGGGAGGCTGAGTGCGCCTCGTATGTCGACATGGGTCTTGAGTACCGCTACAGTGGCTGCTCCCCTGACAGCCTGTTTGCCCGGGCTATAAAAATAATCTAACCGAGACGATGCACAAAAACAGAGAAGCCTTGCCTAGAACAGTCAAGTCTTTGATCGTGCCCAGTATCCACGATACAAGATCTGTGCGGCTCAGTCGGATGGAGATTGATGGAGCCCACCACGACCGATCAATGACGCAGGATGCATTGAAAGAAACCGAGCAAGAGCAGAGGGGTTGAATATCATACAAAATAACCTCAGCGTCTCTTTTACCCACGTTGCGTTCCTGGGGAGTCTTATTGGGGAGGAGTTCGCACTAGGAAACGCCACGGCGGGCTGTGCTCAAGCTAGGAGGATCATGCAGCCAGGCATGAGCTCCGATATCATGAGTCCATGGCTGTGAGAACGTGGGCACTGGGAAACGCCAAACGGCTGATGGACGGACACAGGATCGATCTATTCTCCGAGCAGTCGTTGACTCGATCCCACGGCTGCCACCTGGCTTCAGCCTCGATTCCACATCAGCTTCTGTTCTGAGTATCTGATTTCCATAAGCTGTTGATCTGAGATCGACTTGAGCAGTGCTTTATTACCTTGATAGCTCCTTTGGTTGCTCGTATTTCTTCCTCGTGTCTCCACTTGACACTGCTATTTGTGCTATATCCCATTACTCACAGCGCCGTCTGTCCACTTATCCATATTTGAGGACCGAATCACCCTGCCTAGCTCTGAACATCAACAATATGAGCTACGGCGGCTGGAGCGTCGGAGACATCATCCAGGGTATCAGGCTGGCATGGGGCATCTACGAAGCCGTCGGGGTGGGGATGAGATCGGCGAGGAGTGAATTCGCTGCATTCCGAGTCGAATTCAATCTCATCAAGTGTGCCCTAGAAAGACTTGAAGAGTTCGAGAAAAACTGTGGAGAGGATCTCGACCTGGGGAGGGGCTATGAGCAGACGCTCTCACGATGCGCCGACTTTATCGAGAAACACAAATCGCTCAGTAAAGAGGCCGAAATACCGTCGGGCGAAGCGAATATGAGACGACCGAGTTTCGGAGAGAGGATGGTCAGTGTATGGGACCGGGTCTCCTGGCCTCTGGAGCGCGAAGAGGCCGAGAAGCTGCGAGTCAGCCTGGATCGATATGTCCAGATTGCCATCCTCAAGGTGACGTCCAACACCAGAGACGTGACGCGGCAGCTGGCGAGGGATTCGGAGCAGGCCAGGGTCGACCATCTGGAGATACTCAGGGCAGTCAAGTGAGTCTTCTTTGCAGGTTAAACAGCAGCCTACTGATGTGATGCTTGCACAGGACTATGAGCGTCCAAGTCTCCTCAATTCTTAAGCGATGTCTTCCTGACGGTGCTCCCAACGACCCAACCCCCGATGCGAAGTATCTCGCCAGACTCCAGCGCCGCCATCTGTCGTCGCTGCTCGACCCTCTCCCAGGCCTCAACGCCATCCCGGAAGACGACGTCCTCTCACAGTCCGACAGCCAGGCCGCGCTACAAAGGATTCAGGATATCACAGACAGACTCGGGCATTTGGCCCTGCGCCTGGATACCATCGGGAGGCAAATGACGCCGTCCCCAGAACGCATCCCCGAACGCATCCAGCCTGTCAAACGAACCAATACCAATGACAGTATCGGCAGTGACACGACCATCGTCGCCCCTGTTGTCGACTTACTGAACCAGATCGGCGACGAGGTAAGAGAGGCGCTGGACAAGGTTGGGTATGAGCACGTCGTCATCCCCGGCCAGCAGCAACCTGGACTCCACGGAAAGTCGACAAAGGTATTGAACAACGCAGTGGATGACTGGGACCAGTTCAAGGACTGGCTGCAGTTCCAGCTCGTTCACTCGTTACAGGTGCCCTCGGAGCGTTTGGACCAGAATCCTCCATCTCCTGAACTGCATCCGCTATCAAGGACACCTCCGTACGGCTCGTCGCCTCCTGCAAGCTCATATTTAACACCTTCGCCGCGATGGGTACCTCAGGACCATCTGGCAATATTGTCCCGTCCACCGTCCCTTAATCTCAATTATCCCCAGTCCCCGTCACCGTCGTCCGTTGACTCATCCTCATGGGACCGAAGAGCCAGTCTACAGTCTCTGCCACTCACTCATCACCCTGTCAAAGTGTACGTATCACACTAAACAGGACTATCGTATATAATTGACTTGCAGAGCAGACTATTCCCAGACAAGCAAAACCCGAAGAGCTCCCTCCATCGCCCAGTTACATGCCAGCTATCCGTCTACCTCCACCCCCGAACCAACGAGCCAGATTTGATCCAAGGCACAGACCCAGAGACAGGAATCAAACTCACGCACTCACTCAAACGAGACCGCGCATCCAGAAACACCGAGACGTCCATGACCCCTTACATTCGACACAGCCGGCACTCATCTCCTCTCAGCATCACATTCATGGGCTCGCACCGGCTGAAGCTCGAGCAGGACAGCAAGGTCCATCGATGGCACATCTCGCCTGTATATATCTGCCAAGATCAGCAAGGTATCTATATTCTCACGATGTTGACTGCGGTTAACTAAGACAGACCAGACTTCGATATGTTCCAAAGCACTCTACTACGCCGAAACGTTCTATTCTGCGGCGATGTGACCTGTATCCAGACTAGTAGTATGGTGGAACACTGCTCGCAGGAAACAGTCCGCGTCTTACAGGATCCTATCACCGGTTCAATATCCATCCTTTACTTCGCGTCCAACCGAGGGCCACGGCCGCAGTCTACTCTCAAGGGGTTCCTCGATTTACCAGGTTAGTTAGATACCTCCTCCCCATAATCCCCTCTCTAGCTAACCACCAACCAAACCCAGTAACCGACTTCTCACTCCCCCCAAAGGCCAGTAAGCCGCATCTCAAACTCCCCCTGCAGCGCCCCCAACGAGACGGATTCGGATTCGGCGGGCCCCTCCTGCGTCGGAACTCGGTGGAAAGCTCAGCTACGACTCTGTCCCAGGAGTCTCGCACGTCCCGGGGCTCGTCGACGGTCTCGTTCTCGTCATGCTCTGATTCCCCGTGGAAAAGGGACGAGAAGTGGGTGCAGTTTTGCTTTGAGTCTGATCGAGGTATGTACACTTTACCTATACTTGTATTTACTTTAGTTTGGGCTGACGGTGCGCTCAAGGGGCTGAAGCGTTTCTCAAGGCGTTGCGGGGCCAATCGTCTGAGGGTGTCTGATTGTTGTAATATTCGTTCTTTTTCTTTTATCTGTTTCCTTTTCCTGCATAAACGGCGCTAAGGGTTGGTTCATGGTTCGCTCGCATGGCCTCTTTCTTTTTCTGATGTATAGCATGATATGGTATGATATTACTTAGTACGAGCTTAAGTATACCCAATTGTTGTTAGATATTGCAAGATGGGAATAATGGCAAGGTTTATGTGTAATTAATTGATGACATCCGCATATACAAAGCAATCAATACTTGTGTTACCATACGAGTTCAATCTGGCGGAACACAGGGAGCTCCTTCCCCAAGAGAGCACATACCGTATTAAGAAGGAGCTTGTTTCCAACTTCTCCCGCAACACAAATCAACCACCCAAGTTCTCCAGCGAGATCCTCAACTACGAGAACACTGCCCGACCATGGTCGAAAACCCGACGGAATACGCAGATTCACAACAAAAGTTGACTATAGTATTGGGTATGGCGAATCTGACCCGCCAGAGGCAAACCTGGCCATCATAGAGGCCAAGTGCCCAGCAAACTTAACTTTAGCGCCGCAAGAACCCAGCTATTGGGCTACCTTGGTATGTACTATTCCTTAAGATGACTACCCTGACTTTGGTTCTAATGACGTTAGCTACAACACAGCATCTCCGTCGAGAAAAGGGCAAGCAAAACCTTACACTATACAGCCTCGCTACAGATAGCCGATACTTCACCTTCTATCGTCTTGCAGCAGATGGAGCGGTAGGTCTAAAACCAACTATACTTATTGGTTTATTACTGATCAAGATTTAGTACTCCAACAGCGTTCCATATTCATGGAACAGCCATAAGGATTTTATCTTCATCTACCTCTGCTACATAAATCTGCAGCAATGCAGATAAGTCCGACAACAACCTGGGAGGACCGGCCATCCTTGGAGCAATCCGAACAGATGCTGGGAATAAAAAGCTCGAATAACTAGCCACCGCCATTCATCAAACAACTATACCATCTCGGGGATGCAGCTCGCCGTGGTTAGAAAATGGCCAGCGTGGTTAGGCTTGGTATTACCACTAATTCCACACCATAACTATACCATGTATTAGGGTAGTTTAATATTTAAATTATATCTTACGACGGTTTAATCCCGGTTTAGTTCTATAGTCACACCGACCTGCTTCTCTAATCATGCCGAGGTGTAGGCCCTACCATCTCCACCAAGCAGCGCTTCCCTTTGGGAGACAGGAGAAAATGCAACATCATATCCATATCTCCGTCACACATACCCTCCCGCACAGACATTCTCGCCCTCGGGAAAGAGCAGAAGAAAAACGCTGTCGCAAGGCGCAATTCCATCCGGGCGAGGTGCAATCCAACGCAGTCTGTTCAGTTCAGCTAACAGTACAATCAACATGGATCTGGTACGTACTGCGGGATCCAGCTCCAAATGGCATGAAGGCGTCTTTCATGGCCTTGCTCGGGGACTCCCATCGGGATGGGTCGAAACTGTCAATCTCAGCTACGGCAACATTAAGAGAAGGCGATGCTGACCTTTCTGGATCTGTGAATATCTGCGAGTCTCTCTGCAGCGAGTACAGCTGTGTAGCCACAGTTGTACCACCCGGCAGCCAGTGCCCAACCAAAGTGCTGCCTTTCTCTGGCACAACACGAGGCAGGCCAGACGGGACGACAGGGTAGAGACGCAGGGTTTCGTTGATGACCTGGTTCATGTAGGGCAGACCTCGAAGATGCTCATCAGAAAGACCATGTTCCTTAACCTGTTCAATATCAAGCTCGGTAACCAGCCTCTCCTGGATCTTCTTATCCTTCAACATAGACCAGATGAGATACACCAACGTATTCGCAGTGGTATCACTCCCCGCAACAATAAACGACTGCGCATCATTCCTAATCTCCCGATCACTAAAGCACTCCCCTTCTTTGACCTTGCTCGCCGCATACAGATTCGTAAAAAGCGTCGGCTTCGGCTGATCCGGATTCAGCGCCAGATGCGACTTATACCGATCCACCGACTGCGCCGCATAATCCAATATACGATCCGTACTCGCCACAACCTCCTTAAAAACCGACAAAGGGAAAACAGCAGCAACACTCATCGTAAACGGAAACGTAGCCCTAATCCCACCGATCTTCGCCACGGTCTCCAAATCCGCTATATACTGATTCTTCCTCCCAATCTCCAGCATCCGGAACGAATCCCCGAAACTCAACTCACCGATGATATCCGTCGCCATGAAGAAGAACCACTTGTAGATATCGGCCACGCCGCGCGGGGAGAGCGCCTCCTCGCGGATACGCGCCATCGCAAGCTGCACGCGGCTTTTCACGAGTGGTTCCACGGCGCGCAGGTTCGCCTCGGACAGCGGCGAGGAGAGCAGCCGTCGATGCCGTCGGTGGTACTCTGGGTCTGTGGTGGAGAAGATGCTCTCGCCGTCCTTGCGGTTGAGGAGGCGGTACCAGGGGGATTTGAGGAAGGGGCTGGCGATGCGGTGGATTTCGTGCGCGGCGCGGATGCAGGATATATCCATGGTGGAGGGGGAGATGCGCACGATGGGGCCTGGTCTTTGGCGTTAGTGGTTTGAACATTGTTCTAATAAAGAAAAGGGGGGGGTACCGTATTTCTGATGCAGGGCGTGCACGTAGCGAGGACGCTGGCCGGTGACGGTGTAGTATTTGAGAATCAGGTCGGTCCATTTTGTGATCTGGGGACCGGGGACTGAAGAAAGGGGGTTCTTAATTACGCGGTGGGCGAGCTGTGTTGTTAGTTTATTTATATTATATCAATCTATATCAATGTAGTAGTTGACGCGTACCGTGAGGAAGTATACAGCCCCGAGGATGAGCAGGAACGAGGGCAGATTGTCCACAATAAAGCTGAGCTGCATATTGGCGATGCACTTGAATGGAACGGGTCTCAGCATCTTCTATAGTGGTTTTAATAAGCGAAACTCGCCGGAGTCTGTACACCGCGAGTTGTGAAGCATGTGCGCATTTGGGAATACCACCTCTGCTAGGACAGAACACAGGAAAACACAGGAAACGAACTACCTAACGTCTCTCCAGTGCTAAATTACAGTCTTTGATCCGCTGGTCCATCAACTTGTCCGAGTACGGCTCCTCAGACAACACCTTCTGCAGCTCCCCCACGGCGCGCTCCATCTGTTTATTCCTCGACGACATTGGAACAGGCCCCTTCGTAGCAGCAAGCGCCTTCTCATGCTCCCAGATAATCTTCTTGGCAGTGAGCACCCTGCCCCAAAAGGCACTACTGTCATCCAAATACCACGTCTCATTCACGGGCACCTCCCACGCCTCAGGCGTCTGCTCGACAATATCCAACCACTTGTCCATATGCGCCCACCGCTGGTCCCCTAGTCCCGGGAAATGCACCAGAAAATTCCCCCGCTCGCCTTCATACGCATGAGCCCACTCATACGTATTGATCCACGTCCGCGGGAGATACATAACACTGTTCTTGAGCGCTGGCTGACTCAGTACCTTCTCCATGGCTGTCTGGTCGACCTGCACGCCGAGCGCGACTTTGGGGTTGTAGATCGGGTATCCCAGTGTTTTGATGAGAATGTCCACTGTCTTCTGATGCACGCGCAGGAAGAATATCCCTGTGTTTAGTCCCTTGTGGTCTTTTGTGGCGATCATATGGATGTCCTCGATCTCGAATGGCGGGAGGAATATCTCTAGCGGTATAGCTGGGTTTATAACGACTGTGTCGGCGTCGACCCACCTGTTGAATTATTAAATTAGCATAATGTACTCATCTCCTATATGCCTTTCTTCAAGGGAAAGGAAAGAGAGAGAGAGAAACATACATAAACCACTCCACCTGCTCCCCCACCGGCTTCGCCAACTCCTCAATCACCAACGAAAGCAAATAACTGGGTTTATTCCAATACCCAACCGCGATATCATTCTGGAGAACCTCCATGCCATAACCCCACCGCTCCGCATGCCGGCGATGACTCTGCAGCGCTCGTTCATAGAGCGTATTCCGGCTCCCGTACAGCATGGACACTTTCGTCACGCGCCGCGAGTTGCGGGCTGGGACGGTTAGGCTGCGGAGTTTCTGCCGCCAGGATGCGTCGTCATTATTTTCTGATCCAGTGTTTAGCCAGAAAATGCCGAGGAGTGTGGTGAGGGCGAGGAGGGTGATGATTAAACGTCTGGAGTGGGAGCGAGAGCGAGAGTGGGAGTGGACGATCATGGTATGCAGCACACGATTCACTGCTCGGGAGGATACATGACACAGCTACTAGCTGAGATAAATAAAAGTCAAGAGGAAAAGAAAGCCGGGCGACTCTCAGAGGGTAAATGTTGGGTCAGGGGTCCGTTGGTTAGGGCTATGACCACGTCCGGCGATCCGCTTGCGGAAATCGAGGGATGCCACGTTAGGTGTCAAATTCAAATACAACCTCGTTTTCCGAACGGTTGGCCCGATAAATCTAGACCAAGTAATGCATCTAGACCATGGAATGCGATCTAGACTGATGGGGGCGTTTTTTGTCATAATCATTCCCAACACGTCGTCCTCGTGTCGTCCCTGGAACCGGAGACAGGGACGTAACCAACACCAAGATAAAGATAATAAAGAGTTCTAACCAGGTAAACACTTAAACACTTTTATATGTTAGTATATCCATATTTTACGGTCGCTCTTACAGAGGCATTTATCGACGAGTATAATCACCCATCTGCTGGCTACTGCTTGTTCCTCTGCAAAATAATTAAACATATAAAGTGGATAACCATTCTGATATCAAGGAAATTAAAGTATGAGAATGCTCAGAAAATAAGTCACCCAACCAAATGCACGCCTTGAATACTTTGATCCCGTTCAAGGTCATCCAGTAAACCATCAAGCCTCCTCCTCATCTCCTCACACAGTCCCTCATGCCTTCCAGGCGACGAAGACACAGACACAGACCCAGATCCAGAGGCAGACATCGAGATATATTCCATCGCCCCCACCAACCTCCCCAAACAGACTCTCGCCCGTTTAACCTCTTCCACAAAAACCCTCCGGCAAAGCGCCATCTGCTCCACGACATCCATCTCAAACGCACCATACCGCGACCACCCCATCCCCGTACCCATGGTCTCGTAGATCTCCATCCTCCGCCTGAATTCCGCATAGCCAAGACTGAACAGGAACATCATCTTGTCCAGCGCCACCGAGAAGAGCAGGTGTCCCTCGTTGTAGGTGTGCGTGAAGCCGGGGCTATCGGTGATCTGGAGCAGAGTCGTGAGGTATCTCTGGCTGGCGACGAGGATGGAATCTAGCGTGGGTGTTGTGGACATCGACATCGACATCGACACTGGCATTGGCATGGAGACCGGCATCGACATGGACACGGGCATTGTTTCCGATATCGCGCTGGGAGATTTACAGGCCTGTGTGAACTGGATGGTGTGGTCGATGCTGTGGAGGAGGTTGAGATACCGGGTATACTGCTCGGAGGAGCTGATGACTGGAGATGGATATGCGTTCGGGGTGTTATTCTTCTTTTCCTCGGGGAGAGAGGCTCGGTAGGTGGATGTCGATATGGATTCGTCGTGCGCGTCGATCTCCCAGTCTGGGATCAGGAGGCCTGGATCACCTAGCTGGTCGAGTTCTGCTGTCCAACACAGGCCGTTCAGGTTGGATAGGTCTTGATCTGCCGGTGCGGGATACCCTGGTGGTGGTGGTGGTGGTGGTGAATGAGGATAGTAGGTTGCTTCACTCGCGAGCGGGAGTACACCGGTCGAGTACTCCTGGGTAAACGGATAACAGGCTGTAGAGACTGGTATATCATGTCGTCCGTAAGTTCCAGCGTTCGTGTTCTCGAACGTACGAGCTGTCGTGAGCAGCGGAGGGGACATCATCGGGGTCGACATCGAGGAGGACGAGCTTGAGATGGGCGCAGACGTCGCAGCGACACGGTTTGCTTTGCTCCGTTTTCCAGGGACTTTACCGATTCGAGAGATGGAAAAGGCGCAATTGAGATGGAGGTTTGAACAGCGTTGACAGCCGGTCTTCTCGCCAGAGCAGCGAACCTGACACGATATCAGATACACCAGTACGATGGATGGAATGGGAAAAGCATACCTTGGCCGCGTGGCATTCATTGCAGGCCGATCTTAGTTTGGGCGGTCTTTTTGAGTTCGTTTGTCTTCCAGGTATTTATTAGTTCCTCTGCTATCAAACTAGGGGAGGTCGATACCTACGAGGCCGGGTCCATGGCGTCGTTAGCAAAGTCCGACGGTGTGTCGTGGGAAGGCAGAGTTCAATGTGAATAGAAGCATCACTCGTCCACGTATATAGAGAAGGGCTTACATCTAGCCCATGCATAGATTGGAGGCAAGTGAAGGCTGGCGCTGCATTCTAGATACAATGAACCCAGGTATATTCTGTCAGCACACAAGCCCATCCGTCGTCGACGCACACGCCCGCCTCTACCGGGGTTAGGATTAGCCAGACACATTCTGAAAAGGACCGCAACAGTCTGAGCCCTGTTCTCGTGCAGGCAACTGGACCCTCGACTTGCAGGGTGCATGAGTGGGTGGTTGGATGGACTGGTTCTGTGCTGTGATTGCGTGCGCCTTCTTTGCGGTCCCCCGATCGCCGCTAGGGGGATACACCAAGTGCATGTGCAATCGTATCTCTGTCTTACACTTTCTTCATCGAAGACAGAGAAGTCCGTGCACTGAGTTTCGAGGCGCGATGGCCAGACCTTGCCTTGGTCCTCACACCTGCAATGAATACCGAGTCGGTATAAGGATTTGGAAATACACCCTTCAACTTGACCACAATACTTGATACACTCGTCTCCTCAGAAGACACTCTCCAAGTCAAAATCTCAACGATAGGACGTCGACACTACCCACTCCCAAGCCACTCAGCTCCCCATCGGCAAATAGCGCCGCATATCCCAAGGGGAGAGAGCATGAGGGTGCAATCGTCCTACCAGAGGACTGATTTCAAACATGGCCCACAATCCTCCCTCGCAAAGGCCTCAGATAGACATTCCCCTCACGATAAATTGAAGGCAGATAGAAAAGGTTTGATAGGCTATACCCACGACTATTGGTAGCTCCGTAGCTCCTTCGCTGAAACCGATGAATGTGCACCACGCACGCACAGACATCCACCCATCCACCCATCCATCCATCCTTCTAGCCTAAACTTTCCTTGATTCCATATCGCGTCCTCCTTCCTGCCGTGCAACCCAGCAAATGCCAGGCGCCGACCTACGCTGTTCTCGGAGCTGGATGCCAAAGCCGTGACGCCGTGATCACGGGCTGAGGGTCGATCCGGCAATTCCCGGGAGTTGCTCTGACTGGTGCTTCTAGATTGTTTTGGATTTGGGAATCTAAGGAGTGGACTAGGTCTGTTGCGCCTATCGACTGGTCTGTCCCCAGCGTGAGCATTGGGGGCTTTTGCCTGAGCAGTGGCGATGCCGGCCCCTCCTGTGCAACTTTCCACCGACAGGAATAGCTCCTGGTGCATGGCTGAGACTAAGAAGGGGACCTAGTATGGCCTTTCGACTCGCAAGCATACTGGATGAGTATTCTTGGGTTGATCAACTTTTGGAGTTTACGTTGAGAGGAAGTCGAGGAGGGTCAAGATAATGAAGACTTACAAGTTTAAAACAGAGGCCGCGATTATTCCAAACCTTTGCATCGAATTTATCGAATGTTCTTTATTTATGTCCCCTAGACGGACTCAGGGTAGCCCACTTCTGGAACATACATTGTCACTGCTGTAGCCCGGTTCAGGACTCGCCCGCCATTTTGCCCCCCCAGCTGCAGGAATTATTGATAGCGAGCCAAATCGAGGTCGACCGGTGAGAGATATTTAGCATCAGTTTCCACTCTATTCTTCTTGCTCAAGGGCAATATCATACATACTCTCGAGAATGGTTGGCTGACTGGCCGTGTGAAGAAGCAACTAGCTGGCGACATCGCACGTGTGACAGATTTCTCGGATTCCTCTATCACCGTGTCTTTCTTCCTGCTTTCTTCAAGCTGTTAAATCGAAGCGTCGAGAACCAGCCAGGATCATTAAACTGTGTGAACCCCAAATATCAGCAGGGGAACGGGGCGGGTCTGATAAGGTAGTTGGCCAGTCGTAAAAAAAAGAATCTTTACCTAATAGGCTACAATCAAGCCTTAGACACCGAACCAGTGAGGTCCTGGGCAAAGATAGTTAACTATCCATTGCAAAACGTCAAAGCGTGTATGATCAGGAGCGAGCGCCCACAGCGCACAGAGGCAACAACTAGGACAAAAACTTCCATTCGAGATCTCTCCTCCCCCGCTTCCTTCCTTTCATGCTGTGAAAAGTTTCTATCATGGTCATCCGAACATTCGTCCTGCAGACCAGACCAGACCACTGAGCTTCACTGCAGGCGTGCGTGCGGCACTGCTGGCTGGAATGGATGTGCACTTACGACGATGTATCTGCTGGGCACGGACCGTACGTCCAAGTCCGATGCAGTGTCCGGCATTCGGAGGAGCGTCTTCAAAATATCTTCTTTTTCTCTGATATAGATAATATCCAGCCCAACTACAGTCCAAGTGAGCCAATGTTCCTGTTGCACAAGCCAATGAGATACACCTAGACCAGGGCTCGCCAGCTCACGTGACCGCTGCAGGAGCGAAATCTCTTGCTCCTCGGATCCTTCCAGGTAGAAGGAGAGTTGCTGCTGGTGTTGGAGTATGGCGGAGATATTTCCAGTGATACTCACCTCGTGGCCGGATGACAGTGGCTGCTCTCGCTGCCGTATGGTGTGCTGTTTGAAAAGCTGGATTAGTTTGAAAGGTAAGGACAAGGTTAAAAAACCAAGCAGGGGACGAAGAGAGAAAAGCACGACCTAAGTGCAACAATAGCTTGATTAAAGCTATTCTTCCAGGCTGTAGCTCCTACTTCCTACTTAGATTGTAGACCTGATAAATACCTATACGAGATCTAAAATAAACATAGCGTGGGATAGCAATGGTCTTTGAAAGACCATGAAAATCCACGATGCTAAGCACCGGATCCAATACGAATATTAGCTTCATTTGGAGGAACTGGCACATTCTTTAATGTTAATGTAGGAAGTGGGCTTGCGCTTGGGAGCCGCCTGGACCCAGAAATTGCCACCAACACGCAATCGCAAAGCAAAGTCTCTTACCTAGAGAGGCTTAACTCTATGAAAAGATCACTGTTTGTTGGTAAAAAAAATAAATAAAGAATAGTCTATGTACCCACTGCCGGGTAAGAGTTCTTAAGACTCTTAGCCTGGGCTTTTAGTTCACCCTCCAGTAGAGAGAAAAGAAAACTACGATAGCTACGCTGTCTCTGTCTACATCCTTATTAGGCCGCTGCGTAGCAGAAAAGCTCAAACACCTTGGATGAGGTAGCTCCGCCATACGATTTGACAGGCGCTGCGATGCCTCTAGTTTCCCTTTACGTATCTTTCTATCCTCGCAAGTTCTAAGAGCCCGAAAGAATATGGCAAGACAAGGGTTACGTTTATTCTTAAACTGATTTATATCTTCTTCCCTCCCCTGTGGTGCTTGGAAGAGTAACCACCACGGCGCGGGTCGAGACGTCAGTTACAGCGTAACCAGGCCAGTGTTAACTTGTTAGTTGCAACAATAATACAGGTAGTTGTTGCGAGACTACCTGGAGCCAGGCTGCAAATTGCTCTTTGCATTTATTTCCTTCAGGATGGATTCAAACCATGTTTGGGAATGATGGTTTGGTGATTTCAGTGACAATGATAGAAGGAAAAGGTACATCTGAAAACGGGAAATTGAACATGAACAATAATCCTATGCTGAATCCCGCCTTCGAAACATCAGTACCTTATATACGATGATTTAGCCAATTTACTGCATATAGACCGTGGTCGGTGTTTAGACACTATCATGTGGGTAACATTTGAGCTAATTTAGGGCTATTTATATACCCCACGTCCAGCTTCCTGCACCGATGGCTCTGTCTATACTTTTGCCTCAGATTTGGTCAGAGACCCGCAGAACCAGTCCTTTTGCATTTGTAGTAGATTACAAGACACACCAATCGGAATAGGGTTTCATGAGCCTAGATCTGGATCGTAGCACCACAGAAGATGCGTCGATGTCCCCTCATTGTGTGGAGATCCATCGTGGGGATGTTGTCTGCCACAGTGCCGCCAGCACTGCCACCATGACTAGATCTAAAAATTGCAAAAGAACACTCTCTCTGGATCTCTGCTGCTCGGGATGGGTCCATTATTGCCTTTCCCGAGAGATATTTATCGGCAACCCGGCGATCCCGGACTCGGATGCCGATGTAAAAGACACGGGCAGCTATGCCGGGCCATAGCTTACCCACGGGTTAAGATAACACCTATTCTTAATTCATGAATTAGAAGTGAATAGTAGCTGCTGCAGTCCATTTATTCAGGCTAAATAAAGAACTCGCAATATAGGTCGCACCATAGCAAGGTGCGAAGTGGCTTATGAATCAGCCATGGCATTCGAGCTGCTACATATTTATAGAATATAAATATTTATGAGGTCTGGGCTTACTCTGTGTACCCGTGTCTTTTATCTGAGAAATTTCTCTGATTTCAAAGGCAACATATTTCTACGCTGATACCAATGTGACGTAGCTGTACAGTGGGCAGTGGCATCAGCCTCCTTAGAGATGAACGCCCCTTCCAAGAAATGTAACCCCCCTAACACTTAAACCTACGTCGTAGAGCTCTGGGGAAGGCCACCATCAATTGCCCTAGGGTCTCCATCCGAAGTGCCCTCCACTTCCACTGCTCCTGCGGCCGTGTAAACGTTGGTGTAGTAAGGATAGTGCACGGCCGAGAGGTTGACAGCCACGGTGATCCAGGCAAAGAGGCCATCTTCGATATGGTCTCCCAGGAATGCATAGTTGAGCATGGGGTCCGAGTCACTGCTCTCTGTCTCCTGGCCGACGACCCGATCCACCGAGTTAGGTGTGATGGGAATATCGTTGGTATTGTACGGGTAGGTGGATTCGACCTGATCAATCAGATCCTGGTCGAAGAATATCTGAGCAACGTGTCCTACTGTCCCACCAGCAATGGTGTTATTGGACAGATGTCTCGCGCCGAAATGGGCGATATTATGGTAATGCGTGGTTCGTCCATCATAGTGGCCCGGGAAGAGAGTGTCGAATGTGACAACTCCATCTGCGTCGGTTTCCTGAATGCCACGAAGGAAAGTGCGGTTTCGATTGCCCAGGTCATTGGAGTCCCCATTACCATCAGCAACCAGGCCGGAGTAGACCCCAGTGGCATTGCAGCCCCAGAGTTCAGCATAGAGACGCGGAACGGGCTTGCACGTTTCAACGTCAATATACTGCTGTTCGAGAAGAACCGGAACTCCGGGCTGTCCCTCGCGGATCTCGGACCGGACTCGCTCGCCAGGTATCCAGTATGGACCGGTTTCTCCCTCGGCAGTGGGGCCAAGGATGCAAGCCTTCTGGGTCGTGTCATTGAAGAGTTCGTCAGGAGGCGTGGACGGCGACACGGGATGGGCTGCCTGATGCGATTTGCTGAGCACGGCATCGATGTCTCGGGCGACCAACTGTCGACGATGCAACTGGACTGCTGCCTTACGGCGCGCTTCAGAACGAGCTTGAAGGCCACTGGCCTCTAGCTGGTTTGCACAATTTGCCAGTCCATGCCGGACATCTCGCTTGTATGCCCTCACAGGTGCTGGATCGCGCTTCTCGTGATGCCCGGGGTGTGCAAGCGCGAGGATGGCGCTTCCAAGGACGGTAAAGTGAATTGCATTAAATAGCTGCATGGCAGAACGATAGAGAGTGGTAAAAGTCAACTGAGAAATGTGATTCTGTCTGGCTTTGCGGTTGTTGCTCTTCAGTGAAGGAGTCAACAGGGCTTTTTATACCTATCCCTCAACACCTAGACAAGTCCAATCCGTACCTCATCAACATCGGATAAGTGTTTAATCACCATGGCGCTGATGATATTCCTCTTCTGGTTATTGCAGATCATTCCTGTGAACCACTCTGTGGCCATTATCTGGGAAAGCAAAACACACCGGTTGTGCATACGCACACATCCGGCATCACAGGTGCTGGGCGGCTTAGCCAGGAACAAGCGGTAGCATAGTCGGATGGGGCCGACGGTGTACCTTGGTCCTTGAACAGCGGATCCCTCCCACAAACTCTCCACAATCACTATAGAGGATTGTGGGAGGATATCGGTTCTTCTCAAACACAGCGAATCGGGAGCCAAAGGCCGCCCAAGCACCCAAGTGGATTCGCTGATCAGGATGCTCGGCGCCAAGGAGCCGCGATGCGAGAGTGCGAGAGTCCACAGGAGCGAATAAAACTGCACTGAAATCACACAGATAGTAATCAGAACATGTATCGGAGGTACGTGGCACGTGGTTCTTCGTCGACCCGCAGTCCAAGAGGCCTGTATTAAGCTGAACAGTGACTTTTGGCTCATTGCAGTTGTTGCTATATATAACGCATAACTTGAGAAAACAGCTATGAGAAAAGCGAATCTATTAAAAGCTAATACTAGTCTAAAGCTAGTAGGATAGGTTGGAGCCTTCTTGTTAAGATATATATAGCTACCAATGATACCTCTATTATTACCTATATAGAGGCTAAATGTACTGCCGATAGTATGGTACTTTAAGGGTGATAAGCTGTTTATTATCTAAAAGGCTGTGGCTGGGGAGGTGAGGTAGATACCTGTGATTCTATACGGAGTTCTATATGGTGGTGACGGTGATATCGGTCTCCCCGATGTATATCATAGACACTTTTACTTTAGACTATATATAAGATCTCTATACTATACAGTACTGTCAGTACGGTATATTGCATTACTACTACATGTACAGAGATAGCTCAGTATCAACACTAGATACTATTATTCTATAATAAGATGGACTTTCCTGGTCTGTGAAATATTAATATTGATATTATAGCATACCATACACTTGGTTTTTATAAGGCGCTAGTATAAAAATTATTTAATAGACATATAAAGACTTTTCTCCTTCTTAGACTCGCGTGAGTATCTGTTGGAAAGTATGTGGCCTGAAACTAAATACAGCATTATTAGTTCTGTTAAATCCAAATATATATATTATATCTATATTCAATTCTCACAATCTCGCGCAACAGCAGTATCATCCACCAACAAAACCACTGAAATATGCTCGGAAACAACCCGGCGCGCCCTGGTGATAGCATTAAATATCTTTTACTACGGCCGGCACGGTAAACGGCCAAACCCTTGTTTTTCTTTTTCTAAACTACGTTTCTATTCGTTCTCTCAACTTGGTTAAACTCGCACCGCGCGCACCGTTAACGCCATAGACTTTCCGAAGCCCCGCCCCCGAAACCAACCACCCAGCCGCAGGCCAGGCAGGTTATACAAGCTTTGATATCGAAAGGACCGTTTAGGTAGGGCAGAAAGAATGGAAATGCCGTGCTCAGTCTATTGTATCACAAGATAATAAACAACGGTTATCAATAGTGGTGGTCGTTGGTGCGTTGCTGTTGAATGACCGCTGCAGACTTCAGCCCTGTTATTATTGAGCGCTGGAGATACGACAGGTTTTCATTCGTTGGAGGAAGACGCCTTTGTGTGACAGCGCTGGGGAGGAGGCGTAGACAAAGTAAAATAAAAGAAATGAGCACAGACCCTTGGAGGAGGAGGATTAGGCGTCTCCAAATACCACGATTCGTGGACTTTGGAGAGAAAAAAAATGCAGGGGAGCCCTGGTTGAATGTGAGAGAGGTATTTGCACTGAGTTACCTACTTTCTACTTTCCTAATCAGAACGGTCTAATAATCGATTGACTATATTCAATGCAAAGTCAAGGTAGGTACAGACCAAACGCCAGAGAATGTAAGTGTATCCCCAAAATGTATGTACCAAACTTTTGAAAAGAAGACAAAGTGGTAGGTACAAATAAGGCAGTGAAGGAGGGAAACAACGAATAACGATATTATGCCGACCGCAGTATCAAAGCACTAGTATACTAAAAACATGTATGTATGGATGTATGTATAAGTCGGGGATGACTGAAGTCTAAGCATGGTCATCGAAAACGAGGCGCTTCTGGTCCCACGCCTTCTTCGCCAGGTCCAGCAGTGTATCCAAGTTTCCGCTGTTCTCGCACATGCTGCGGAAGAGGCCGTCGCCCTTGTTGACGAGAGTCCAAGGATGGTCGAATTCGACCACCCGGCCGTGGTCGAGGACCAGGACCTTGTCGTAGTCAATGATTGTTTGCAGGCGGTGCGCGATTGTGATGATTGTGTTGTCGCGGAGCTCACGGAGGGTCTCTTGGATCTTGGAGTCTGTTGTGTAGTCAATAGAGGCGGTGGCTTCGTCCATCATCAGGACCTTGGGGTTCTTGAGGAGGGCTCGGGCAAGACATAGCAGTTGTCGTTGGCCTTGAGACAAGTTGGAACCAGACTCTGATACCGGGCTCTCGAGGTTGTGGAAGACGTTCTTGTTGTCGGAGATGGGACCAGAAGCTGTGTTGGCTTCGGACGCGGCGTTTGAGCCGAGTGTCAAAGTACTGGCCGTCACCGGTGTCGCTGTGCCAGAGGTTCCAGAACCGATCAGGTGTACACGGCGAATGGCAGTGAAGATCTGCTCGTCAGTAAAGTGTCCAAAGGGATCCAGGTTGCTTCTGATCGTTCCAGTAAAGAGCGTTGGGTCTTGAGGAACGATAGTAATTGCTTCTCGCAAATCCTTCAATCCAAGGCTTCCAATATCCACGCCATCGATGTTGATTTGTCCATTCTCAGCCTCCAGGCCGCGGAAAAGAGCGAGGGCAAGAGAACTCTTTCCGGCACCGGTGCGACCAACAATTCCAACCTTCTCTCCTGACTGCACAGTAAACGAGACTTCGCGCAGCACTGGATCAAGATCGGCGCGGTACCGAGTGGTATATTCGGAAAACTGGACAGTGCCGTGAGTAGGCCAGTTGGCAGGCGGCCGCGCATATTCGATGACTGGAGGTGCTTCTTGTTCCACCTCTAGGTACTCCTTAAGTCGCTCAACAGAGTTCATACTTTGTTGAACCTCAGAGTAGAGACGAACCAACCACAAGACGTTCTCCGTGAAGGTCACCGCGTATGTCAAGGAAAGACCCGCGGCACCTGCATCAATGCTTCCGATGTTCATCAGGATAAACGACGCGGTCACGAAGGACACCAGGGCTCCGGTGATATCAACACGGAACGCAAGCCATCTGNTCGCCGCCCAAAGATAAATGTGAGGTCGATTGTAGGAGTTGATACGCTGGTGGTTGTCGACAAGGAACCTTGGGCCATCGCCATAAGCGCGGATAGTTACGATGCCGTTGAGTGTCTCACCGAATTGTTGATACAACGGACTCCGCTGAACAGACTCCAGACGTTTCATGTCGCGAGACGCGTTCAGATAAACGGCTCCCAAGGCAAAGTAGACCATTGTGATAAAAACGGCGGCGACCAAAAATCCAGGGGTGATGATCGAGATCAAGATCACAATCATAATGACGGATGCCAAACTGTGGAGCGCACCAATCGCGACAGGCGCAACTTCTTGATCAATGGCTTCAACGTCCTTGGAGAACCGGTTCATGAGCTGGCCAAGGGGTGTCGAATCGAAAAACTTGAACTTGGCGTGCATAACTGTCTTGAGAAGACGCTTGTGGATGTTACGAGACGCGTGCAAGGAGCCCCAGAACAGTACACCTTCCCTGGTCGCGGAGATGGAAATGTAGAGGACACCTAGCAGAGCATAAATACCGAGGTAGTACACGACATTCACATCGTTGCCATAGTCCGTCGCCTGCGTACCAAGCTGCGGCGCGAGGCCGAAAGTACGAGGGACACTGACGACATTGAACGACGGGAGCTTGAATTGAGACATAGCAGCATAGGTACCCTCGTTATCAACTTTGACCTTGTCAGTCCCATACGAGTTTGCCCACTGTCGAATCCAGATGTTGGTGGACACAGAGCCAAGCTGCTGCAGAGTAAAGACAACGGCCGCAACCACCCAGTAATACCAAGGCCCCATGGAGAGAAGATACATCTTGATGATTGGCCACTTGATGCTGCCAACAGACTTCGACTCTGCCAACCTAGACTTGCCTGTGGCTGATTTTTGGACCGATTTGCCAGGAGCTCCGTTAGTTGTACCATTAGCAGTGTGAGATTCGCGAGTGTCGGAATCGGAGGGTCTGCGAGATCGAGCGGGAGTAGAGCTAGCCCGAGATCCGGGTAGTGACTTGACGAGTTCCTCACCAAGAGCCTTGGAAGCGCCCGGCTCGTCCGGTCGGCCTTTGAAGCTGATCTTGCCATTATCAACGGCAACGATGAGATCGGCATAAGGAGCAGTCAGGGCAATATTGTGAGTCACAAGAATACAAGTCCGGTTCATCATCAGAGGACCACTCAGTGCCTCTCGGAAGATGTGTTTGGCAGTGTGCGAGTCAACAGCGCTGAGACAATCATCCAGGAGTATGTGACGGGCCTTGCTGTAGATGGCACGGGCAAGAGAAATTCTCTGCTTTTGTCCGCCGGACAGACCAATGCCCTTCTCTCCAACGAGAGTTTCATCACCCGAATCCAAAATTTGTAAATCACGCTCCAGTGCGCATGCCTTGATCACGGCGTTATAACGGCGCTCGTCAAACGGAGAGGCGAAAGTGATATTTTCCTTGATAGTGTCGTTGACGAGCCATGCTTCCTGCGCACAATAAGCCACGCTCTCAATGAGACCTGTAAGAGGATCAACGGGCAGCTCAGCTCGGTCAGCTGTGCCCCCAGGCAGGTAAACTCTTCCTTCCAAAAGCTTCATTTCTCCCAGTAAAGCCATCAATAAAGATGTCTTCCCTGCACCAGTCTGACCGGCAATGATGTTCAACTTTCCGATTAGAAACTCCACGTCAACGTTGATTAAACGGAAGGTCTCGTCCTGTTCACCATTTTGATTCTTCTTGCCGGTTCCCCAAGTCAGGGTGGCATTCTCCAAGGCAATCCTAGGCTCCGAGACGTCCTCATCCGCTAGCTGCTTGTATTTGTCGGTCTCATCTTCGTTGAGGTATTTATCGACACGATCCAGGGAAACCTTCGACTCCTGCACGTGCGCTACCATGTCGGCGAGTTGATCCAGAGGAATGCGGAGCAGAGAGAACATGGAAAGGGCCGGGAACGCAATAGAAGGGGTCAATTTCTTCCCTTCGACTACGGTGTAGAGGAAGAACGAGGCGAAAGTGATCATAATCGGTGTTCCATACCAAAAGGTAGCTGCAGCAGACCAGAGAACATAGCGGTACTTCAAAGCTCGAAGTTCAGCTCGGCGCTTTTCGTTCACGATGTCCTGGAATCGTTCCTCCCACGCAAAGTACTTGATTATTCGAATATTCTGAAGAATCTCGTTTGTCGAGTGAATGCGCGCATCGGTCCCTTTCAGGATTTGGTTCTGCAGCTTCGAAAATTTCTTGGCGATAACAAGGTTAACGGGAAGCATGAGAACCATCATCACGATACCAGCGAAGGAACTGAAGCCCAGCAATCTATATAGAAGAGTGACTGCAATGATAATCTGCGTGGGCACACTGGCCCAGAGAAAGTGTAGATAGGCACCCACTTCGCTGACCTTGAAAGAATCGATGGCCATAAGGTTGATGATAGTTCCGATATTGGCAGACGCATCAACTTCCTCTGCAGGCTCCTTCTTGTTGGATGTATCGTTCTCCGGGTCAGTGGCGGCCTTTTTCTTTTTACGACCAAAAGAAAGGAAGTTTCGCTTCTTTTTGTCGGGAACCTTTTCGTCATTTGTACTCGCAGCTGCATCGATCGACGGTCCGGCCTTTCGTCTCAGCGCCTTGGCATAAATCTCGCCGATTATAATGGCGCGAAGCTTCACGCCCATCCTGCGACCAATCCAAAGAGCTTGTCCGTCGGCAATACCCTGCGTAGCTGCCGAGACGAACAAAAGCACGGCATACAGCCAGGCAGCATTTCGCGTGGTGGATCTCGGATCCTCGACATACTCCAGAATCGCCTTTAGAAGAAGAGTGGGCAAGTATGTGAATAGGTTGGAGAAGATAGTCCATGCACCTTGTAATAAGATAGTACCAGAAAAGTAGCGCAGCAGTTTCACTACCAAAGAGCCCTTGTATTGTCTGCGACGGAAATCCTCTAGAACCGTAGAAGCCTTTTGCGACGCGGTCAGATTCCAGACGTCCTCCAGCTCTAGCGCTTGTCGATAGCCCTTGAGAATAAGCGGGTCCAACCAAGAAAACGTCGCCAGGGAGAGCAAGCTCGCAAGTGGATGTCTGGCGGGTTCTAATCCCTCCTCATGGGGTACGAGAACGGGTTTATTTCCTCTCCGCGTGGTTACAGCGAGCAGCAGAAGGAAGCTGGATAACGAAAATTCGATCGCGGAGAGAGTCATGCCACGCTTCGAAACGGGGTAAATGACAGACGACCGGAACACGAATACAGTGAATAGCCATTGCAGCCCATAGAGCGCAGCCGTATGGTTCCAAAGTCTAGCTGACGAATGCAGCTGGCGGACCGAGAGGAGCAATCGCACCAGAACCAGGAACAGCAGATAACTCCAGGAAATCAACCGAGCCGCAGCCGAAACGCGGCCATCGTGGCCCCAGGCATCTGACGACAGGACTAGTACAAACACGACGACCTCTCCAATCAAGGCCGCGGCTTCCAGACCGACGAAGGCGATCTCGCCGCGGGGGCGGTCGAGCTCGAAATGCGGCTGCTCAAGTCGGGCGGCTTTGGAAAGCATTGGATCCGACTCCTCCGCCAGGTCCTCGGTTTCCCCTGAATCCTGTGTGTTTCTAACATCATCGCTTGGAAGAAGTGTATACGAGAAGCTCTTTCGGGAAAAGAGATAATGATAGGCAACGCGGGTTACAATCAGTAGAAGCGAAACGGCGCAAGCGGAAAGAGGCAGAATTTCTTGTAAATATCTATAAAAGCACAGTAAAAAAAAGAGTAAATCGTCAGTAAGATTACTCTGCCCAAGTTTATTCATTGAAAGACCTTACCTGCGTTGAAAACAACGAGAAAGATCATCGATCGCCCATACGGGCCCGTCGCATTGCGGTATCATGCCGAACGCAAAGCACGACAAAAATCGCAAAGACGAGATCCCTGGGTAAAACCCGCCTCTTTTTCAAGGCCGGACGGCACGCGCAGTCAGGGCGGCCAGAATGAGGCGAGGACAGACTTTTCCGGGAAGCTGGTCGCGGTTCTAGATCGTAGCGAAGCTAAGAACGAGGGGCGAGGCAAACATGACCAAGCAGCGGATACAATAGAGACAATAGCAAATACGATTAATTCTCTAGCCCTGGCAGACTATAGCAACAAAGAAAGTCAAAGGAATAGCAGCCGACAATTGACAAAGGCGTGAGGCCGGGAGACAGAAGCGATGGGCAGAGGAAGGATGAGACGGCGACTCCAGCGGACCAGCAGTTAGTAAGAAGTGGGACATCACAGACCGAGCAAGTAGTGGGTCGTCACCGCCCACCTCAGTGGTTTCTCTCGTCCTAACCAAATCGAGTGCCCGTATCATTAATTTTTTGCGTCTATCTGCGGAGTTCTGGCGCAAGGAAATGCCTGGTCTGGCCTGGCGATGAGTCAATCGTCCTCTCCGCAACGTTGTGCGACGCCATGCGTAGTGACGGCTCAAGCTAAGGTGACTAGAACCAGCCGCCCAAATTGCAACGCCAATTTCGGAAACGATGGCCCCCAAGCTCCAGCCCAGAACACTCCACTTGCGAACCTGGAAGTGAGGCTGGAACCTGGTCCTGAGTCTCATTGCACAGCTGCCTGAGCCTCGAGGTCCCCAGCGATGCGTTGCCGTTTGCCGTCCCGCATTCCAGCCGACCGCAAACCGGCCAGATTGATAAGGCCGGAGCGACGGTCACTCGGTCAAGGATGGGAGCAGATTGGCAAATTGGAGCAAAGGCTGCAAATAAACCCAGCTAGTGCGTGCATCCTGCGTCCTGCTCGTGACACGCTCACCTGTCGTCTACACCGTTTATTGGGCCCGAGGGTACACCGATGGGTGTGCTCATGGGCGCACAGACACGACCGACCACCGTTGTACAGAGTACGTTTGTAGATAGCAGTGGGTGCTAGAATACTAAGAATGATATACATTAGTAGTATAAGAAAACAACAGCTGCATGAATCCCCACTTAACGACCGTTTCCCCCCCGCTTTCTGACAACAGTCAGAGATTTAGAGGGCAGACCCGGAGAGGCCGAGCCTTTGCAGCGCCACTCCGGAACGTTCCGTTATCGGATCCTCGCCACGATCGCCTCAGGCTTGTCGGGGATGGGTTAATGGAAAGGCATGACTGATCTCGGATCTGCCTCTTAGCCGCCTCGCTTTCTTTGCTTTTTCTCGCCCCCTTTGTCCTCTGTCTCACTCAAGCCCTCTCCAACTCCTCAACACTCTTTCACCACCTTTTTGCGCCGTTGTTGTCTCACGTCTCCTTAACCGCCACCTTCTGTCTGCAGCGTCCGGCCCCGTCCTGCTTCTCTCATTGCCACCGTCACCATGGCTGAGCGTATTCTGATGAACGAGTTCAAGGCCCTCTCGCAAGAGCCGTGGGTGAACCTCGAGCTGAAGAACGACGACATCTTCAACTGGACGATCGGCTTGATCGTGCTGAACCCGGACTCCTTATTCTACGGCGGCTATTTCAAAGCCGCCATGAAGTTCCCTCCAAATTACCCATACTCGCCGCCAGGTACCCTTCCCTCAAACAACACATCTACACTAGGCAGCCACACTAACCCGTCCTCTAGAATTCCGCTTCCTCCGCCCCCTCTACCACCCAAACATCTACCCCGACGGCAAACTCTGCATCTCGATCCTGCACTCCCCCGGCGACGACGAAATGTCCGGCGAACTCGCCTCCGAGCGCTGGTCCCCCGCGCAGCGCGTCGAGTCCGTCCTGATCTCAATCCTCTCCCTGCTGGACGACGCGGAGGTCTCGTCCCCCGCAAACGTCGACGCGGGCGTTCTCCTCCGCAAGGAGCCCGAGCAGTATAAAGAAAGGGTGCGGAAATGCGTTGAGGACTCCAAGGCCGATATCCCCGAGGGATTTGAGATGCCGACGCACGAGAGCACGATTAAGGCCGCATCCAACAACAAGGCGGTTCTGCATGACGACTCGGACTTTTGGGCTGAGAGTGATGCGGACGATGATATGTTTAATGGGAGTGGAAGTGATCAGGAGGAAATTGACTCTGATGCGTTTGAGCAGGGGGATGAGTCGGCGAGTGACGATGAGTGAGGGAGTGAGTGTGGGAGGTGGAATAGAATGGGTGCGCCTGGCATATCAAATTTAGGTGATGGGCTTCATCTCTTAACAATGGGCCGGACGGAGGTTTTTCTTCTCAGTACAATTCGGCACATGTGGCATAGCGAGGCGCATTTCGGCATTTTTACGGTTTATATTATGATATCCAGCATTCGCGTTAGGAGGATTGCGTTGAAAATAAAGATTTCTCTTTTACAATTGAACTTCAGCAGTAGTCATGGCAGGAAATTAGCCGCAGTAGAGTCGGGATGACCACGCCTGTTCAGGTCGTTCTTAGACTTTCAAATAGATTATTTTCGTTCGTTTACTGACCCTAAAGTCCTTAAGAATATATAATCTCACCATCTACGCTAAACATTCGTAACAGACCTCAACACTCCAGACCTGCCTAATTGCGTGATGAATAGTCAAAATCGCATCTTACTTCATTTCTAATATGTCTAATTATGCCAATACTTTCTGCCAAGCCCTCTACCATGGTAACAATGCAGCAATCTATATACTTATTCCTAGTCCAGCCCTAAACCCAGTATTATAGCACATTTATAACCTTTAGTATGATCAAACTTTCGCCAAAACACCAATCTTCTCAGCAGAGGAGTCCAGCGCCCTGTTTTCAATAACCGTCCCCTCAGACTCAGATCCAGACCCAGATCCACCATCGTCACGCAAAAGTTTCCTCCTGGCAACAATCAAAACAGCCCACATCTGCTTCAACCCGCCATCAACAAGCGGATAGAAGATCGCCACGACGAGGGTGAACCACAGCCAGATAAGCGAGATGACAACCCAAGCGATGAAGAACTGCAGTAAAAGCGTTAGCTAGTTATCTAACAAACAGAACTTTAGATTAAAGAGGATAGGAAAAGGAAATGGAAAAGGAAAAAGTAAAAGGCAACGCACGCATTTCGAGAATACTATTCTTGCCCCGAACATCGGCAGGGGCCAGAGCAGGGCATGCCCTGTGACTGTAAAGACCGCCCAAAATGCAGCCCAGCGACTCATGCGCTTGAGATACTTGGCCTTTTCAGGTGTGAAGAGTGGTGTTTCTGTTTCTGCACCTGTATTTGTTTGCGTGTCTTGATTAGTGCCATGAGTTTTGTCCTTGGTCGAGGCCTCGCCTTCCTCCGCGGCGACCTGCTCAATGCGCCCAAGAACAGCCCAGTCGAACTCATGCTTCTGCAGAAGCGATATAATAACGGTAGTTGGAAGCGGGACAAAGAATGATGTGATGGTGCCAAATAGACAGGGAAGTGTCCCCCCCGTCGCGGCGACAGTGATCTCGCCGTAGTAGGCGTAAGCGGATCCGAACCAGACAGCTAGTCCACAGGCCATGCCGGCGATTGGGGAGATGATGGCAGCTTGTTTTGTCTGGCGTTTCCAGAGGAGGGCGAAGCATGTTGGGAACACTCCCGGGCAGGTGAATAGGCCGATCATGTAGAGGAGCCAGGACATGTCGACGCCGCCCTTGTGGAAGGCTGTTGCGAGGGTGGAGATGAACAGCGATGTAGCGACGACGCCGATATGCGACCACCGGAGTAACTGGGAGTTTGTGGGTGCTCTGTTGACGTATGTCCCGTAGATGTCGAAGGAGATGATGGAGCTGGTGGCGATCATTTGGGCTGAGGCGATGGAGGTCGTCGACATGAAGATTGTGACTAGGATAGCTCCTGCGCCGGCCTTGCCTGCGACTGCCTGCGCGACGTATGGAAGGACGAGACCTGCGCTGACTTCGCTGGAGGACATGGGGTTGGGGAAGGTCGGCCATGCAGAAGTCTTCTCGAGGGCTAGGGCTGCGAGGCCGACGATGGTGCCAAACGTCCAGGGCACAGAGAATGAAGCGACGCCGCCGAGGACGTATCCTGGGACTGCAGCTTCGAAGTCTGCGGAGAAGCCCTTCTGCCAGAACCCTGTGTCCATGAGGACGCCGCCGATGTTGCCGGTGATATGCAGGAGGCCGAAGTATAAGCATTGCTCGCTGCGCATGGTGAGATGGGAGCCCTGGTAGTTGCCAGCGACGGGCTTCTCTTTATCGGCTGTGACGACGGCGTCGAATAGCGCCCCGATTGATCCGATCTCGTTGACCGCGATGACCTTGATGGTGAACCAGCAGAGGATGATCATGATGATGAACGTGTGCACGTAGTCCGTCAGAAAAGTCGCCTTCAGCCCTCCAAAGTAGGTGTATACAGCCACCCCGAGAGGAAGCAAGTACGAGGACGCAACAACGTCCATGCCCGTCAATGCGCTCACACTTGTACTCGATCCGACAACCATACTCGTGAATACAAACGTGTTGTTCAGCAGGCAGAGGAAGATCCACAGCTGGTGCGCGGACTTGCCGTACCGCACCTTGATGATCTCCAGGAGCGTATGGGCGTTAGGAGCACGTCGCTTCGCTTGGATGGCAAGATACGCCATCAACGTTATCATCGTGCTGGCTGACGCTCCCCACCAGACACCGAGGGCGAGGCCGTAGTTGTATGTCAAGAGCGTCGCGCCCAGTAAGGCCGAACTGTACAGCCAGGACGATATCACTGCGCAAGACGTAAGGCCCGTACCGATGGTCCGGTTAGCAACCATGAACGTTTCGGTGCTGTTGGCGTCTTCATTGAAGGTCTTTTTTAGCATCTTAGTGACCCAAACCATGCCTATAGTAATCAGCTATACGTCTCAACTGGAGTGTGAAGCTTACTTACCGAGGGCAAAGGCCACCCCAAGGCCCACAACGACGCCATATCCTGCGCCCTGAGGTAGGGGAGGAGGTACTTGGCCTGACATTGGCGTTCAGCGTGCTCCGTATTGTTCCCGTTTATGGTCTTGAGCGATGTTAAAAAACAAAAGCTAAACGTCCATCTCAATCGAGCACCACGGCAGGCGTTTCTTTATGCCCTTGAGCAACTCATCGCTGCCCTCCAGCCGAGTTTGCACATTGTGTCTTCAAGCGCTCAAATGATGCAATCCAGATCAACTCCAACCGGCCGAGCTGAGCAGTGAGCACTGTTCTTGACTACGGTTGTTAAAAGGCTATACCAAGTCAAGCCGGCCCTGGCCGAAAGTTGGAGAAGCAAAGCTGCACGACTCGTTGGTGTATTATCTGATAGAAAGGCACGAATCATTCTCTTGTCTTGCTGTGCCGAAGGAGTGGTTGGGGGAGATTAATAGTATGGTGCGATCCGTGAGGAAGTTGAGGTGCTTGTAGCCCTATCAAACACCTCACCCAGTCTTTACTCTAGTAGACGACGGGTTTCAGGGCATCCTTGGCTGGGCCCCATACAGAGATCGTGTAAAAAGTTTTTGCTGTAATATTGCATGCTGGGATGGATATTCTTGCTCGTCATATAAATGTCCAATGCCCCTCAGATACAGGGTCATACATTAACCCTATGGAACAAGATTCATTCAAAATGGGCGAACAAACTCCAAAAAAACAATGGATTCTAAACGGCTTCAGCATGAGCACGCCGGGCCATCTGGCACCAGGTACGCGCCGTCCTTTGCATTAAAGAGGAGGGGGAAGGAAGAAAAGAACAACCCTAACTAACCAACCAGGCCTCTGGCGGCACCCACGCAACCGCAGCACCCAATACACAGACATAGAATACTGGACATCAATCGCCAAAGTCCTCGAGTCCGGCAAAATCCACTCCCTCTTCATCGCTGACGTCCTAGGCGCCTACGACGTCTACAAGGGCCCCGCCAACTTCAACCCGGGCCTCCCGGGCGTCGCCCAAATCCCCATCTCGGACCCCTTTCTCCCCGTAGCCGCGATGGCCGCCGTAACCAAGCACCTCTCGTTCGGGATCACCGCGTCCACGACGTACGAGAACCCGTTCCTGCTTGCACGGCGGTTCGCGACGCTCGATCATCTGACGAAGGGGAGGGTTGCGTGGAATGCTGTCACGAGTCACTTGGAGTCTGCGGCGAGGAATGTGGGTCTGGAGACGCAGATTGCGCATGATGAGCGGTATAAGATGGCCGATGAGTATTTGACGCTTACGTATAAGCTTTGGGAGGGATCGTGGAGGGACGATGCTGTTGTTAGGGATGAGGAGGGGGGTGTTTATGCGCTTCCTGGAAGGGTGAGGAGGATTGACCATAGGGGGTGAGCCCAGATACTCCCCGCATCTTACTACCGTTACTACCTCACGATGTAGCCCTAACTTTGTATGAAGTATGATCTGACAAGCTTCAGGGAATACTTCCGCTCAGCAGGCCCACTAACCACCGAACCTTCCATCCAACGCACCCCCTTCATCTTCCAAGCCGGCACCAGCACAGCTGGAAAGAATTTCGCAATAAAGCATGCCGAATGCATGTTTCTGGCCGGAATGGATCCGCAGGGAATACGCAAGTCCGTGGACGACATCCGGGCCCGCGCAGCTGAGCACGGTCGAGACCCCAACGGCATCAAGACCATCACGGGGATCTTCGTGGTCGTAGACGAGACTGACGAAAAGGCACGCGCCAAGTACGAGGATTACCTCGAGTATGTTGATCTCGAGGGCGCGGCGACGCTGTTCGGCGGCTGGACGGGGACGGATCTGTCGACGTTTAGCGAGGATGAGGATTTCAGATTCACGGGGCCTGGTGCGATTCAGAGTTTGGTGAATACTTGGACGGCGACGGTGCCTGGGACGGCGGGCCTGAAGTGGACGAAGACTCGGGTTGCGCAGGAGATTGCGCTGGGGGGTCCGCATGCACGGGCTATTGGGTCGCCGGCCACTGTGGCCGATATTCTGGAGCGGTGGATTGAGGAGAGTGGGATTGACGGGTTTAATCTGTCGTATGCGGTTGCGCCTGCGGACTTTGAGGACATCGTCAAGTACTTGCTGCCGGAATTGCGCAGGAGAGGCGTGTTCTGGGACGACTATGCTGCGTCTACTACGAGGGAGAACTTCTTGAATGACGGCTTAGGGCCTCGACTGAGGAGTGACCATCCGGGGTCTCAGTACAAGTGGTCTGCAGATAACTAGATATATAAGCAGATATGTACTTGATCTAGACACTATGTAGTATGCATGTCATTGTATGTCCTGAGCTTTTGCTGGTATAATCGGCCGTGGCCGGGGTATCAATCCCCTCCTAAATTCGTGACAATTACAACAGAACTGTATCAAACGTCGACCTCCGTGACCCGGGAGGTTGAAAATAACTCGGTTTCAAACGAGTCAACACCACGAAGAGGCTCGGCCAGCATCAGAAAACTAAACAGCGTTTCATTGTACTGGAACCGCAGATCCGGCCGTAGCTCTTTATGGATCTTCAGTAACTCACCCGTTGACCACCCGCGTTCCGGATCTTTCAGGTCTATGTCGCAGTTTTCTTCCAGGAGGTGCCATATAAAGCTCTCGCAGGCCGGATATCGGTCCAGCTCGTGTCTCTTGACGAGATTATTTAGGTAAACGAGAAAGCGCGCAGTCTTACTGGGGGAGTCTTGGTAATCCCAAAGCGCGGCGGTGATGTATATTAGAGCGGCGGTGCGGGTAATTTCTTGTGTCGGCACGTTGCGAACAACGTACATGCGGGAGTCTTCGGGGACGCGGGAGGGGCGGGGCCCGCTGGACAGTAGAGAGAAGAGGGGGCTATCCATTTGGAAAGCAGTGCGGCGTTGTGGAACGGAGACGAGGTATTTTTCATCGTTATGAGACTGCATCAAACCTTCTGCTGCGCGGAGGAATGTTACGAGCCATTCTTGGCCGTCTTCCCAGCGGGCTGGAGTTTGCCGGGGATGGGGCATCATGACATATCTGGTGTAATGGAGAAAGACTTCGGCAAGCCCGCTAGTGCGAGGACGCGTACGCAGAATCTGTATCGCATGCTCTTCGTGGGCCCTAGCTTTCTCTTTGCTTCCAAACCTGTCTTCGTGGAGGGCTTGGCCGGCAAGTGCCATTGCTAGACTGTCACCGTCGATTTTGATCCGGCCGCTTACAGCGTCCTCGACGCCTTTTGTGCCGCTGGATAAATGATATTCGATCTCCCGGCTGTTGCTATGGCCGTATAATTGGGCCTTCCACCGGGCGCAATATGATAGAATGACCGCTTGAAATGATAACGGATGGTTCATTGCTGTTTTAAAGGCGCACTCCTTGAGATATTTATTCTGACCCGACCAGTATGTCAGTTTATTCGTCCAGTAGTCTGCAAGTTCCATATCTGCGGGTGAGGTTATCGGAAGGCTTTCGAAAGGATCTTTTCTCGAGGCGTCTAGTATGGTGGCGGGTGATGGCACGTAGGCGCTGTCCGATGCGTCGGATTTTGACCTCGCGGGGGTTCTTGTGCTTTTGGCGTCGGGCTTACAGTCGAACGGGATGTGTGTTAGCGCAAACGCACAGAAATCAAGTAGAACATGGTTTGACCTACTGAGCTCAAAATGGGCGTGGAAACTCGACGGCGAGAAGGTGTAAGATCGAGGGGTTGGACATCTCCCGTCTCCGGCAACTCTGCCTGCCTCTGCTCCCAGGGAAGATATGGAAACAGCCCGTTCACTTTCCGGTCGCTGCTATGCCGGGAGTGCGAATGCCGCTGTTGCTTCCGCTTCTCCTGGACATGGTGTCGCATCACATGGGCGCGCTTTTCGCGGGAGGACGAATTCGAGTCGACGAAGTAAAAAGTCTGGCTTTTGGACGTCTCATCGTTCCGCTTCTGCCGTTTAAGCCTCAGGTTCTGGAGGTCTTCGCTGGCGCTCCCTGACGAAACAACATGTTAGGGACTCATGAATTGACAATCAAAGCAAGAGCAGTAGAATGCTCGGTGACCAACGCCGTAGATGAGAATCAGAGAAACCGGCACGTGGTGCAGACACGGTCTCAGTTTGAAGGGGATCGGCCGAGAGGCACCTGTCGGTGGCCATAGCTGCGGGGGAGCAATTGAAGGGCGGAACGGGGAGGGAGGGCCGTCACGACTTCATATTTGGGGTTCGCCCAAGAAGCAGAAAGGTCATCGACGGGGGGTGGTTCCCCAGAGGGACGCAGCCGCTTCGCTTATCTGTGTCTGCTGCATTCCAGCAGGGCACCCTTCGCTCCAGGGACGAGTGCGACAGCAGCAGCAGTAGCGCAAGCCGGAGGAGTGGGGAGGGGTGGGAACAAATCGACAGCTCAGAGACCTTCGGATCGCAAACATTTCCTGGCGGGATTATTGGACGACGAGCTGCCTCCACTGCCACCGTCCTGGCGCTTTCCCCCATTTTCCTCGCGCTCATCCGCTCAGACCTTGTCGGCCCCGCCAGATGAAGTCTAGCGGCTTCGCACCGGAGGCCCGTGAGCATAGCCAGCAGTGCTGATGTCAGCAGAAACCACTTTACGCGTCGGCGCATAATATTTCCGCCCGACGCGTTTCGTGTCTCGGACGCGTCCCGCAGAAATCAACGATCAACAGCCTCAACCCTGCCAGAGAATCAAAGATACCCCTCGAACACCCATTGCGGCCCCGATACCACCCCGTTCCCTCCGGCCTCGCTTGGGCCCTTCACCACCATGTCCTCGCTTTTCGACGCCGTCCTCCAGTCCGAGCTGGGCTCAACCGCCGGCTCTCGAGACGACCGAGGGCTTCATTCAGACGGCCTGCCCAGCTCCCGCCCACAACCACTCTCTGAGAGCAATGCTCCCATGAGCGATGCGAATGCCTTCCCTGATGATCAGGTTGCAGAGACAAATGGCTCGACGACCACCCGGCTGCGAAATCCATATGTCCCCGGCCCGCCCCCGGTGGTTGATTTGGCTGGTGAAAAGGTACAGCAGGCCTTTGAAGAACTGCTGGAAAACTACCAAGAAGAAGCTGCACCGAGACCACATCCTCCGCCATCTTCAGCGTCCCTGACCGACAAATACTACATTGCTCAGATCCATGGAATGGCGAAATGGGAATTGTCTACGCTTTATGTTGACTTTACACACCTCACCTCTCTCGATAACCCAATTCTGGCGGATGCGATAGCAAACCAGTACTATCGATTCCAGCCGTTCCTCGTCAAGGCACTCCATAACTTGATTGCAAAATACGAGCCTGAATACTTTATGTCTCATCGTCAGGCCACTAGCAGTGTCTCATCCCAGGCTGGCACCTCCATGATGGCCGGCAACTCCAGCGTATCCGACGACCCCAAATTGGCACGGACAATCCGCGAGAAGACTCGGCACCAGCAGACCGATAAGCTGTTTTCCCTAGCATTCTACAATCTCCCTCTTGTCTCCAGGCTGCGACAGCTTCGAACTTCACAAATTGGAAAGCTGCTCTCCGTTTCCGGTACTGTCACTCGCACATCTGAAATCCGACCAGAATTATCCCTCGGAACCTTCATCTGTGAAGGCTGCAGAACAGTTGTCTCCAACGTCGAGCAAACATTCCGCTACACACAACCCACACGGTGCCCGAACAGTACCTGCGGAAACACTCTTGGATGGCGCTTGGATATCGGAAAGAGCACATTTGTTGACTGGCAGAAGGTAAAGCTACAAGAGTCGTCCCACGAAATCCCAACCGGCAGTATGCCGCGGACTATGGATATCATCCTCCGTGGTGAAATGGTCGACCGCGTCAAGGCTGGTGAGCGTTCTATCTTCACCGGTACTCTCATTGTTATTCCCGATGTCAGCCAGCTGGGTCTACCAGGTGTTCGACCTGAGGCAGTGCGCGACAACACCTCCTTCCGCGGTAACGATGCTGGCGGCTCAGGAGTCAGCGGGCTGAAGGCGCTTGGTGTAAGAGACTTGACCTATCGGTTGGCTTTCTTGTCGTGCATGGTTACTCCTGATACAACAACCCCTGGTCAACAAACGAACCAGCAACTGAGCGGCCAGTCTAACAGAATCCTTGGCTCTCTCAACCAGAACCCCGACCCAGAGCCTAATGATGATAAGGCACAAGAAGCATTCCTTCAGAGCCTGAGTCCGTCAGAGGTCGAGAATCTGAAGAGCATGGTTCATTCAGAGTACATCTACTCTCGCTTGGTGGATTCCATGGCCCCTATGATCTACGGCCATCGTCAGATTAAGAAGGGTCTACTTCTGCAGCTTGTAGGAGGTGTGGCCAAGACGACTGAGCAGGAAAGCTTGCAACTTCGTGGTGATATCAACATCTGTGTTGTTGGTGACCCATCAACAAGTAAAAGTCAATTCTTGAAGTAAGCTCTTACAACCAAATATACTCTTCCCCTACTAACCACGACTAGGTATATCTGCTCCCTACATCCCCGCGCTGTCTACACCAGTGGTAAAGCTTCATCCGCCGCCGGTTTAACTGCATCGGTCGTGAAGGACGCCGAAACTGGAGAATTCACCATCGAAGCCGGTGCTCTCATGTTAGCTGTATGGCACCCACCCCAATGACCCAATCAATAAACGGAATGCTAACTCATTTAGAACGGCGGCGGCATCTGCGCGATCGACGAATTCGACAAGATGGACATCGCCGACCAAGTCGCAATCCACGAAGCAATGGAACAACAAACCATCTCCATCGCCAAAGCCGGCATCCACACCACGCTCAACGCACGCGCCTCAATCCTCGCAGCCGCAAACCCCATTGGCGGCCGCTACGACCCCAAAACCACCCTCCGCGCCAACCTCAACTTCTCCGCCCCGATCATGTCGCGTTTCGATCTCTTCTTCGTCATCCGCGACGAACCCAACGCCGAAGTCGACCGCAACCTCGCCGACCACATCGTCAACGTCCACATGAACCGCGACGAGGCCGTCGAGCCCGAGTTCAGCACCGAGCAGCTCCAGCGCTACATCCGGTTCGCGCGCACCTTCCGCCCCGTCTTCCGCGATGAGGCCAAGACCCTCCTCGTCGAGAAGTACAAGGAGCTTCGCGCGAACGATGCACAAGGCGGGATGGGCCGCTCCTCGTACCGTATCACAGTGCGTCAGCTTGAATCGCTGATTCGGTTGTCCGAGGCCATTGCAAAGGTCAACTGCGTTGAGGAGGTCGTGCCCAAGTTCGTCCGCGAGGCATACGATCTCCTCCGGCAGAGTATCGTCACTGTCGAGAAAGACGACGTCGAAGTCGACGATGACGAAGACACTGCCGCCGCCGCCGCTGCAGTTGCAGATGCCGAAAACGACGATGAAATGCCGGATCGCGACCGAGACGGTGACAGCCCCATGCGCGAGGACGGCGGTGCCCCGACTGATCAAGCCGCTGAGTCACGCCCCGCCAAGACAAAGATCACATACGACAAGTACATGAAGATCCTGAACCTGGTGGTGCGACGGATCCGCGAAGACGAAGCAGCTGCAGGGGAAGGTGTCGAGCAGGAAGACCTGGTTGTGTGGTACCTCGAGCAAATTGAATCAGATCTGAACAGCGAAGAGGATCTGCAGAGGGAGCGCGGCCTCGCGTCTAAGGTCCTCAAGCGCATGGTCAAGGATAACATCCTGATGCCGATTCGCGGGGAGGGACTTGTTGATGTTAATGAGACTTCGGAGATGCAGGCCGGCAAGACGATTTACGTGCTGCATCCGAACTGCGCGATTGATGAGGAGTGAATACTACTGTCCGATTAGGTTCATCTGGTGGAAAAGCGGGTGAGCATATGATAAATATGTGCACGGAGTCGGTGGAGTGTGTTCTGGTTATGAGTGACGATGCTCTGATACTTCTTTTATTTGTTATATCCTATCCAAGTACAGTAATTTGTCATGACATGTCATAGATCGTTAGTTATGTTATATGTATCGGACTGGGTGCATGGGTTGGTTTACTCATGAAAATTGATCGATAAAATTTCTTCAACTCAGCATAGCTTTCTGTTGCTCTAATACTTCAAGATTTGGAACTACTGCTACTACAGTGGAAAGGTATCTTTGAAACACATGTATTATTATTATCAAATCTCCAACACAAGAAAATATAATATATTCCCAACAAATCCCACCCTAGATGGTCGTGCATGCGTTCGTCAACCATCAGACACCTGGGTATCAAATATATCAAATATCGAAAAAAGGAAACAAGGGAGTCATTGACATTACAAAGTTTCCCCTAGCCGAGTGGTTTATAATTGTTTAGCTTAGTAGTAGATCTTCTCTTCGTAGATCGGAGGGTTGCCGCCATCGACATCCCAGTGGATCTTGTTCTTCTCGTCCAGCCAAGCATCCGCATCGGTAATGGGGATGACACGGCCGGTGTGCTGGATCTCCTGGGCACTGATGCCCATCTCGTCACGGGGGATCCAGAGAAGAGGGGGCTGGGCACCAATTGCCGGGTGGAAGTAAGCGTGCGACTCGACCTCGGGTGAATAAGTGGCCGCGTCCGCGCCGTTGGGAATCCACTCGCGCAGCTGATGGTATCCAGCGTACTTGTCGGGGCGGAAGTACTTGACCAAGAAGTTGGCCTGAGGTTCCACAGGGGTGGCGTGGGTGATTCCCTTCTCGGCATTGTCGACGTCCGCGCCGTTCTCGTGGCCGTTCTCGACGCCGTTGGCTGGGGAGCCGGCGGTAATGCCGTGGTCTTCGACCTTGGTGTCGTTGTAGGGAATGCCCTCACGGCGGAGGAGGGATTCCTCTTCGGCCTCTAGGTTCTTGGGGAGGTAGTTGATGAGGGGCTCGAGGGCAGCATTGAGAGAGATGTGGTAGATGATCATGGTAATGAGGAGAATGATCATGAGGATCAGGGGTCCAAGAGCGATTCGCCGGGCACCAGTCGCGATGGCGAAAAGACCGATCAGGCAGACCACAAGCAGATAGCACCCAACAGTGATTTGCTGCAATCCGCGGGTAAAGCATTTGCCCTGCACGTCAATGTCTGCATTGGAGACATATAGCAAGTTGTAGCGGTAAGCAAAGTAGAAAAGGTAAAGGCCGATGGTTGCGAAGCCCAGAACCAATGGTGCAATGCATGAGTACGTAATTGCTAAATACGGTCAGCTAAGTCATGTCGAGATTGATGGGGCAATTACGCAATACGCACCAATAACGGACAATAGTGTGAAGATAGGGTACACCGTTCCCCAGCCCAAACCTGCAAGAGTCGACCAGCGGGTGTACATCTTGCGAGGAGTGTTATCCAAGAATGTGCCGAGGATCTTTCCAACAATCAAACCGCCAATCTGCAAGAGAGCGCCAGAACTGAACGACAATCCCTGGAGAATGATATATGAGATGTAGAAGTTCGAGGCTGTGGGAATCTTTTTGGCGAGCAAAGAGGCAGCAGAGGTAGGGTCCTCAATGATCTTCGTAGCGACGCTAGTGGCAGATGAAGCAAGCGTAACAACCAAGAACACCTGGACCACCTGGAAGAAAAAGTAAAAGTTCTGGGTTGTCAATTCGACCTGTGCCAAGCTAGGAGCACCACCAATCTTTGCCATCACTACAAGAAAGAGGAACGTCTGTCAGCTCAAAGTCTAGTTAACGGCCCAGGTAGTAAACTTACATCGGAGAATGATAGGGAGCAGCGCCATGAGAACGGCCATCAAAATGGTGGGAAGAAGACCAGTAATGGCACCCAAGATCCAATCGGGCACATGAGTGATGAATTTGAGGAAAGGAACCATGTCAGTCAAATTGTTAATGTTGGAAAGGGCGCCAACAAAGGCAGTGGGAATAGCCCAGAAGATGACCAGCGCGCCGACAAATGCACAAGAAGCGGCATAACGGATTATACGCTCCCACCACTTGATGCGCAGGTTGGACCAGATGACCTGGGTCGGGTCCAAACCGATATACCGAGGGGCCATGTGCAGAGGAAGGTTGTGAGCCACGGACTGATAGGCCAGTTGCGCATCTGCCTGGGTGTAAAATTCGACAAAAACGGATGAAACCAGCTTGGCCTCGCCTGCTCGGTGCTTCGCCTGGAGTTCCTCGATTTCCGGGGTGAGGCGTTCGATTTCGGACCGGGCCCAGTTGATGGTATCGACCTTCTTTCCGATGATTGGCTTGAGGCGGTGCGTAGGGCGGTCCTTGGGCTTGACCCAGCGCGCGGCAACGGAGCCAGACTCGCCATCATCTTCAGCGGCCTCGGTGGTAGCTGGTTGTTCCTCGGCGTTTCCTCCCTTTTTCAGGGCCTTTAGTCGGGCACCGTTGGCCATTCGGATCAGTTTGGTCTCCGCGGCTTCGAGCTTGATACCGGCAGCTTCGCGCTCGTCGACCTTCTCGGCCAGTTCCTTGGTGTCGGTAGTAAGCCAGACATTCTTGACCTTGTTCACGCCAAACATCTCGCGAATTTTATCGGTACTCAAGTAGTCTTGAGGAACGGTCGTGAAAAGGACGGTGCGCGAGGATAGGCGGGTTGCGTAAGAGCGAGAAAGCGAGTACGCCTGGCGCAGGTTGATGTAGAAGATGCTCTCACGAGTGATAGTGAAGAAAACAAACCCAACGAAGACCCACGCAACGAGAGCGTGGGCGAAGAGGCGCGCATATCTCGTCTCGTGGACGTTGGAGAAACTCAGAAGGTCCAATTGTACGTTCCCACCACCGCCGGTGGCATTGATTGGGAACAAAATTGGGAAGGTGATACAGGCGCCGACGAAGCAGATGACGGTCATGAGTTTGAGGAAGCGCAGTAGGAGATAGGCATCCATAGAGTGGTGTTGCAACACATATTCGTCGGGCAGTTTGTACATATCTTTAAGCCAACTCAAGAGCCCAGTCGATGACGGAGGGGTACGTTCCGACTGTCGCAGAGACCCAAGGTAGGTACGGGGCATATACATGCGGCGCTCGCTGCGTCTCAAGATCACGAAGAGGATGACCATCGCGACCGCGACAACGAGGGCGGGCACGAGGACGGTGACGAGACTGGAGGCCGAGTTGGAGGCAGCTTGGGGGTCCTCGTTGTCCTGCCATGGTCAGACATGCTGGGTACACGACCGAGCTCGATTAATTGGCAATACTTACAGCCATGGTGAAGGTTGTTGACCGTCGGCGACGGTGTTCAACTCAGGAATAGCTTGATATGAGGACGATTGATGGCGAGCTCAGGGGCCAAGCCGCAGCACAAGTAGTCGACCGATCGATGAAGACCACCAGAAGGAACGATGGGGCTGAATTAAAATGCGAGAAAGAATGGAAGGGGTTATATAACTAATGAAATAAGAAAGCCAAAGAATGGATTCACGGTCGGAAAAATGAGCGAAGCGAGAGGGGCAGACCCAGGACTGGAAGATGGCCACGCAGGAAAAACAAACGCAGAGAGAAAAAGCAAACCTAAAGAGCGATAAAAGAGTGGAATGCAGCTCTGGGCCAGTCAGGTCGCAGGGATCCGTGGATGAAACGAAAGAGGGTGATGACGACTCGAGACAGCTGCGAGGTTGAAATTGAAGTCTGGCTCGAGCCAGCCGTGCGATCGTCGATGCCGCCAAGGACTTTCCTGACTTTACTCGACACGCTGCATTACAACACTACGACAGAGGATCAGGACAGGAACAGGAACAGGAACAGACAAGCAACAGCAACAGAATGATAGCTGTTCCTGGCTGAAGTCCGACTGAATATTCACGATATTGCGAACACGTTCCCAGCATCAAGATCTTTCAAATGAGATCCAAATCAAAGTTCCAATAGATCGTCCCCTAGCGCGCCCTTAGTGCGACTCGAGCGCTCTCCATGTGGCGAATTCACTCCCTTCTCTCTGGATACAGAGGACCAGTCGACCAAAGAACAACTTCCTGTCTTCATCTCTTCTTGATCCTGATATCATCTCCCACTGTTCGCGTCTCCAGTACAGCCAGTGTTGCACCGTTCGTGTTGTATTTTCTATGCTCAATGTGACGTCTGCCAATACGCAATCACATGACAGCTCATTCCGGCGAGCCAGGGATATTCCCTGGAACCAGATCCCCAGAATACCCTGTCGGAAATGCTGCTGACTGCCCTCGATGATGTACGGAGTATTCGTGGCTGCCATGATCAACGCTTGGCCCATCTACCTCGAACTATCGGCAAGATTGAACTCTGTCAGGCGGGCTCCTGCCCCCCAACTCTCCAGATTGCCTTTCATATGAGGCTGTCGCTTGGTTAAGCTGAAATCCCAGGCTGAACTCGACCCACGCTTTATGGCGTTGATCTCCATTATCTGAGCCGCGATTGCGAGTTGCTCAACAGTCAACACGAGAGTGGGTTTTGGACTGGGCAGTGGACACGAACCTCGGTGATTCCGTAAAGTTTTTTTTTGGGCGGTGCCACGAACCACGGGATGAAGCATGCTCGCACATTGGATCGTGAGGTCGAGCACCAGTGTACCACCCTTCCAAATTCTCAGCTCCCGGAACCACGGTCACTACTCGGGCACGAACCTCAATCGGGCTTCAGCATCTGCACTGGCGACCACATCGCTCGGCTGAGATTTCCTCATCCACTCCTCTCCCAGCCTCGGTCCGTGTCCACACTGTACCGCCACTGTGGCGTTCATGGTGTGGCGTCAGCCCTCCGCTGACTCCACTCTCATCTAGTGGATTATGGGTTTCCTGGAATCGCGATTGCTTCCACTTTCCAACTGTTGCATGACTGCATCAGGAATGTCGACCGGAAATTTTTTTCAGAAGCATTGCTGCCCGTCGGAGTCCACGAGACATGCGCGAGCTAGGATTTCGGGGGTACCCCTACCTCCCACAGAGTCGAGTATCCCTTGTTGGTTCATCCCAAAGTCTAACATGCAGATTATAGAGGTCCAATCGTAGGAAACCCTTACATTCTGTACGGTCGAGTTGTGAAAGCTCAATTTCAAGTACTTGGTTTCCTTGTTTTTGCGCATTGTCAAAGCTTTTGGAGAAGTCCGTGCAATGGATAACCAAGTATTGACAGCTGAGACTGGTGATTACTGGAGAGCCAATGACTCGGCCGGTCCCGAGCTTCGACCGAAACAGGAAGTCCGAGTGACGCAAGAGTCAAGGAAGAACGCGAGCAACGAAGTACTCCGTACGTACGAAATTAGTTCACCATCAAGGTGCTCCCCGGCCTCCGCGCACAGCAATGTCGCTTGGCCAATGAAGGGATGCCAACTGGTGGCGGGAATTCATGTAGATTGGCAGGCCGCAGGAAGTCGTACCAGAGTCTTGGCCTTGGAGTCTGGAGTCTGAAGGTGTGCTCCCGCACCGGATCATGTGCGGTCCCGCGGGCATCTGACATCAGCATCTTATCAATTCATTGTAAGTTATCGTTGTCAATCCTGCGGTTTATCAGCGCTGGTACAGTAGTCGACTGTCTCGCGACGATGCCGCCATTACTGCCGACGGAGAAAGACGCTGCAGATCTGCGCCAGCACCAGGCATCCCCACCGGTCGCTGAGCCCGTTGAACCGTCCTCCTGGAAACGGCGGGCGCTTGGCCTGGTCGCTGTTGGACTGGTCGCCTGCTATGGCATCGCCCATCTTTCGCCGTGTCACACCCGACTCGACCCCGTCGAGCAGGTCTTACAGCTGCAGCCGTTGACTGGTAAGTACACCGTACACCGTAGGAAAACCGTCGCACTTAAAGATACGCTAATCGACAATCCAGACGGCCACAATGACTTTGCGGAATTCATTCGCAGCTATTACAACAACCATATCTACCAGAGCAATTTCTCCGACAAGATCGAACTGCCCGGCCAGGTCGATTCCCCTCGTCTAGAAAAAGGCCGCGTCCGGGGGCAATTCTGGAGCGTCTATGTCGCTTGGTACGTCTTCACACCGTATCTGCAGCTTTTACCTTTACCGCATCTATACCAAACATAAACTAACGGCAACTCCCCCAGCAACGAAAGCTCACCATCACCCAACTACGAATACATCCACGACACCCTGCAGCAGATCGACCTCATCCACCGTCTCGCAACCCTCTACCCAGAGCACCTCGCCCTCGTCCCCAACACCACCGCCTTCCACCACACCTTCAAGGCCTCACCCACTCGCATCGCCTCCTTCCTCGGCATAGAGGGCCTCCACCAGATCGGCTCCTCCGCATCCGCCCTCCGCCTCTACCACTCCCTCGGCGTGCGCTACGCAACCCTCACCGGCTTCTGTCACAATGAATACGCAGACAGCGCGTCGCCGGCCCATCCCCTGCACAACGGTCTCTCCTCTGCGGGTCGCCATATGGTTCTCGAGATGAACCGCCTCGGTATGGCTGTTGATCTCGCGCACGTCAGCGTAAAGACAATGCATGATACCTTGGACACGACAAAGGCTCCTGTCATTTTCTCACACTCCTCCGCCTACGCCCTGTGTAACCACCCGCGCAATGTCCCTGATGATATCCTCCGCCGTCTGGCTGAGAACGGCGGCGTCGTCATGATTACTTTCTTCCCGGAGTATACCCGCTGCGACAGCGACAGCGACAACTCCGATGAGCCCGAGCCCAAGTCCGACGGCGCAACACTCTCCGACGTCGCCGACCACATCCAGTACGTGGGCGAGATGATCGGGTATAAGCACGTCGGACTCGGATCAGACTTTGACGGGATGGGCTCGGCGGTGCGCGGGCTGGAGGATGTAAGCAAGTACCCCGATTTGATTCGGGAGTTGTTAAGGCGAGGTGTAGGTGTTAGGGATGTTGCGGGTGTTATTGGCGGGAATGTGCTCCGGGTTATGGCGGATGTTGAGGATGTTGCGGTGGAAATGGTTAAGGAGGGGGTGAAGCCGTTAGAGGATTAATCTATTCACCTGGTACCTTGTCTACATTGGTTAAGTGAAAGGGAAGTGAAGTAGGTATTGTGGGTAGATAATTCTGTTGGTTATGTACAGTATAACAATATAGACACCAGCTGGACATTACACCAGTCAATCAATCAATGAATCATCATGTCATTATATCCATCACCTCGTCATTATACGTACGCGTATGTGTGTGTGTGTGTGCATGTGTGCATGTGTGTGTTAGATATACCGAAACCAAGACTACGACCAAATCCCCCTCCAAACCCCCAAAACCACCCAATGACACCCCATGGCAAGTACCGCATCCCCCACAACACCAACCCCCGAACTCCCCTGCAAAGCCTGGAAGAAAAATATCGACAAGCCAAGCTGGAATACAAAAAACCAGCCCACGGCTCCGTAGAAGGACCAGAGATGGTGCAGACCGAGGGCGAATTTCGTGGAAAGGAGGTGTGCGCAGAGGGATGTTATGTATGATTCTTGGAGGGATGGGGAGGCCTGAGGTTTGGTGTTGGTGTCGGTATTGGGTTGGGGTTGGGGTTGGGTGAGGATGAATGTGTCGAGGAAGTATTCTTTCCCTTCCTCCTCATTTGAGTGTTGTGGGTCTTGCGGGTGCGGGTTGAGGTTGAGGTTTTTACGCAGACGGGGAATTAGGGAGCGGCAGAGTGTTGTTTTGAGGTTCAATGGCTGCGTGCATGTTTGTTCCACGGGGTTTTCGTGAGGTTGATGAAGGCTGAGTGAAGAGAGGAGATTGGAGAAGAGTCCAGGATCCGAGATGTATAGACGGCGGGAAGAGGGGTCAGAAGGAAGAGGGGACAGTCTGGATTCAGTTGTGAATGCTGTTAATGGGTTCGTGTAGAGAGGGAAAGAAGTGTAGAAGCTTGGTGTTAGGACTTGGATTGTTAGGGCTGTATCATTGGCATCCTTAGTAGGGCTTGAGGTAAATGTCTCCGGTTCGAGGACGTGGGATTTGGAAGGGATGTAGTGCAGGGTTAATGGTGGCTGAGATGACTCGACGAGGTGTTTGAGATATGCCCTGAAGGCGGGTTCAAGGTTCCTGCTAGATGTTAGTTAATTCCTTGTTATATAGATACGTAGACAAACCGCTCGATATCAGTTTCATCGCGCGGGTGGTTATTCGGCCGCACTTCAGGCATAGAGAACATCGGCGCACCCTTTGAGCGGATCCGCAGCGCTGCAGCAATGATAAGCAGTTCAGTAACGACCAGCACACCCGTCCAGTATGGGAGGAAGCGGAGGATTCTCCAGTACGAAGCAGCCAGTGGGTCGAGAGGGTCGTGGTCACCGTCCTCCGGGCAGAAGACACGGCCAATCAGGCGGGGCTTCCCGGATGGCGAAAGCAGGGTGATCGTGATGTGGAGAGGCGTATTGGGCGCTAGGGGGTCCGAGAACCGGAGGGCGATGGATCCCTCAACTTTCTCAAAGGGGGATATGAACATGTCCTTGTCCCAGGTGCCGCGGTAGGAGGCATGGCGGGGGTTGGAGTGGTAGAAACAAGGGGACTGCGCCTGCGACTGCGATTGAGTTTCTGCAGACGACGTGGCAGACGGTGGCGCTGGCAGAGGGGTCTCGCCGGTCAAACGGCTAAAGGCGATCTTTCTCTGGCCCCAGTAGTTGTTGACCTCCATGATCATCGCGGTCAGCTCGCGGGAGGCCGAGTAGAGATACCAGATGCAGACAAGGTTCCTCTGGTACCCGAGAAACTGGGGCATGGTGATCAAATAGGCGTAGGGCCATTCGCTGGGAGAGAGGCCCTAGGGAAGGTCAGCGCGAACCGGCTGTCATAGCTAAACAAGACAAGAGTCTGGATTAGGGCAGCTGCAGGAGTGGGGAGTGGAGTGGAACTGTCAAAAAAACCGGGTAAGGACTGACCTGTGACACCAGGAAATCGTGCAGCTTTCCCCGGAGCCCGCGCGCATCGTTGCCCTTGTCCAGGTGGTGGTGCGCATGAACGGTGAACCACGACGCCAGGCTTGGGGACAGATACTGCATGAGCCCGGAAGTCTGGGTTCGGGTCTCGGGCTCGTCCACAGAGAGAACCCTGCCTACATGGCCCTGCAGCCCAACGGGCGTGCCCACCAGGAAGTGAGGGACCGTGTAGTTGTAGCGGCCGGTCCCGAGGCGGGTGTGGGAGACCTGAGTGGGCAGTAGGCGAGGCTGGCCGAGGAAGATCTGCCTGTTGGCTTGTTTGTGGGGGGTCTGCAGCGAGCGCGAGCAGCAGATGTACAGCAGCCAAACGGGCAGAGCGAGGGCGAGAAGCGCCGCCAGCGTCAGGGACGAGAGGCCGAGCCGGATGGCCGCCTGGGCACAGCCGAGGGCGAGGACTGTGTACATACTGTGAAAGTCGACTAACACTGGCAGCGAACTGGCAGCGAACTGGCAGCCGGTGAAGGAGATAGAATCATCACATATAAGTACTGGATCCGGTTCCAGGTGAGCCGATAGTGGGCCTTCCAACGGGGCGGGGCAGCTAGTTGAGGAAGCTCAGTGACAGTGAAGTGAGAGTCATTGAGGTGACACCACGGTGACTGGGAACTCGAAGAGTTTTCGGTTCTCAGGGCGATCCGTCGCCATTCGTAATTTCTCAGGATCCCACCGTCCCGGGTCCGCCATTGACGTTCACCGTCGTTTGAAACGGCCCTGCTTGAGTTTCACTGATTCAGTGCACGAATCCTGCCGGCGCCCTGACCACTACTGTAACTTTATTGCTGGCCTTCGGAGTATACTGCGTCGAACACAACCGACTAGCCCGTGCCATTATATAATGTATAAACTTCGAGCTCGGTACATAAACCGACCCGCCATTCTCTTTTACTTTTTACTTTTATGTTTTTTCTTTTGCTGCCTGAACTCAATTGACATGTCCAAAACGAAGTACAGCAAGGTGGTCATCATTGGCGCTGGCTTCTCAGGCCTGACCATGGCCTGCCAGCTGCAGGACAAATTCGGCGAGCTCGACTATACGATTTACGAGCGGGCGAAGGAGGTCGGAGGGACCTGGTCAGCAAACAAATGTACTTTCTTCCCCAGGTGGCTGCAGCAATTGTGATTTGTGACTGACTGGGTGATAACACAGACCCCGGCTGCGCAGTCGACATCCCAGCAGCACTGTACAGTCTCTCGTTCGCGCCCCATCCGGGCTTCTCCAAGCTGTGTCCGAGTCAAGCTGAGGTGCTCGACTACTTCCACGAGGTCGCCAATCGGTACCGGGTGCTGCAGCACGTCGCCTGTCAGACGGAGTGGGAAGGGGCACAATGGCAGGAAGACAGGCAGACGTGGAGAGTCCGGATGCGGGATTTGGTCAGTGGCACGGTGTTCCAGCACGAGTGCAAGATCCTGATCTCGGCCGTGGGAGCGCTGGTCAATCCCAACTCCTTCGATCTGCCGGGTGTGGATTCGTTCCGTGGCGAGATCGTCCACACAGCCCGTTGGCGAGATGATCTTTCGCTCCGGGGGAAGGATGTCGTTGTTGTCGGGAACGGAGGTACTTCTTTCTTTTCTTTATTTCTCACTTATTTGTTATTTATTTATTCTAATTGATGCAGCATCCGCGGCGCAGGTGATCCCCGCTGTCATCCACGAAACCAAGACGATCACCCAGTTCATCCGAGTAAGTCTTGACTCTTGACAGTTGACAGTCGGGGTTTCTCCACTTTTCCAGTCAGTCCCAGTTAGTGGAAACTGGAAACGAGGAAAACACAATGCCATTGTCTGGCCAGGCCCTAACGCCAACAGACCCCACAATACTACATCCCCAACGACAACTTCGACATCAGCGCCTTCTGGAGGGCCGTTTTCCGCTGGCTGCCGGGGTGCTTACTGCTGTTCCGTTTCGCGCTCTTCGTCTATCTCGAAACGGCCATGGTCATGATTGGGCGCGGCGAGCAGGGGTCGCGCAGCCGGCTGGTGGCAGCCACCAAGAGCAAGGAATACATGACAGGATCGGCGCCAGGTTAGTTGTTGGCTAGGCCAAAGAAGGCCAAAGCAAGTTGCTTTGGCCTCGTCCTGGAAAAGTCCAGACCCACAGACTAACTCATATTGAATAACTAGAAAAGTACTGGCCGCTCCTTGTGCCCGAGTACGAAATTGGCTGCAAGCGCAGGGTATTCGACAAGGCCAAATACATCCCGTGTCTCCAGAACGACAAGCTGCAGCTCACGGCCGACCCGATCGTTCGCATTGGCGAGTCCTGTGTCCTGACTCGGTCTGGACGAAGCTATCCGGCTGATGCCATTGTTAGTATAGATCCTTCATCCCTCCCCCACTTGGCGCCGTGGCAGTTACCCAGACTGACCTCCTGCAGGTGTTGGCAACGGGCTTCTCGCTGACCCACTGGGACGTCGACGTGCGCGGGCGAGCTGGTCGCAGCAGGGCCCAGCACTGGAACGACTTTGGCTACATCGAGGCCTTCCAGAGCGTCGCCATGAACGAGTTCCCCAATTTTTTCTATCTCCTGGGGCCGAACTGCGGGCGCGCACACACTTCGACGCTGTTTGCCATTGAAAGGTCTGTCTCTCTTTTCATATGAATCCTGCACCGTAATCGACTAATAGTATACTTACTGACCGTTCCAGCTATACACATCTGATCCTTCGGGTCATCCGGCCCATCCTAGAAGGCCGCGCCTCCGCCGTGGAACCGAAGCACGACAGCGAGCGCCGCTACAACGAGCTGCTGCACTCTGCCATTGACAAGACCGTCTTTACCGACTCATGTGGCACAGTACGCCTCCTTTCCCCTGGGTATCTCTTTCCACCGGTCCATGCTAACTACGTCAGTACTTCAACGACACCAAAACAGGCCGCAACTGGTTCATCTACCCCTGGAGCTCGCTGCAGATGTGGTACTCGACGCACTGGGCGGGGCTCGACGACTGGTCGTATGACGCTCGCTCTCCAAGCGATGCAAATGGCGCCTGTTTGCGACCGGAGAAGTCGCTGCTGCAGCGCTGCAAGTGTCGCATGGACGAGTCCGTCCGCAGCGGGATCTGCCACGATTATTGCTGACTCCAATTATTCGTCTTTTTCTAGAACTGTTTCCTTTTCTGGATTTGACTTTGGTTGTCGAATTGGGTTTCGGTTAAATCTTGTTTTTTTATTTTTGCTTTTCGTTTTTTTTTTTTGCTTTTGCCAGCGTTGTTCGGCTTTGGCTTTCTCTCGTTAGAATTCAGATACTCCCCCCCGCATTGTTATTTTATTTTTTATGCAATTTATTTATTTATTTATTCTATTTTTATTATTTTCTCTATGCTGGTTTCCAGTTCATCGTCGATTTATCGCTCTATACCAAGTATCCTAATTTTTGTCCTGTCCTCCATCCTCTACCACACCCAGGCTATAATACACTAAATAATGCAGAGGAACAATCCAAACAACCTCGCCTCTTGGCTCTTGGACACTTGGAAAACCCACACCACCTCATCTCTGCAGAGCAAGCTAGACAGCGCTTGCAGTGCAGTCTGCATACGCACGCACGGCACACCCACCAACCAACCCAAGTCCCGACCCAACAACGGCCCATCAGCCCATCCACAACCCCGGGACGACTCAAATTCGAGCTCTTCCGCGGCAACACTCGCACTTGACATGCATCTCGCTCCTCCCGTCCCTGGATGAAAACACCGTCCGGCGTCTGGGATTACCCCGGCCGTTGCCACCACCGTCTGATGGACACCGGCACTGACACCACCCGTGTGCATGGCACCGGCGCGGAGTCGGACACCTCTAGTTGCGTCTAGTTGCGTCTAGCTGGGCCTCTAGTCTTTGCCGGTACCTGCATGTTTCATATTGCAGACGGGGGTCCCAAACGGAGTCCCGGGGGCGGTATGATGTGATTGTGCATGAGGTGTGCACAGTGCCACTCCGAGACATCCGTCCGGACACCAGACGGATGGGCGAGTCGAGCGTCTTGGCTCGGTTGATGTGCTTATTGATTAATTTCGACTTCGAGTAATATATGCATATATAGGCATAGGCAACCATGCATGTGAATTGGGGTAAGTTAGAAGGTACGGTGTTAGTAACGTCTCTGCAGGCGTTGACTGTTGTTCTCTATATACGGTGTATACACTGTCGTATGATGTCATGCAATGCAATGCACTGTACTGTATTATGGATACTGCTATTTATGGCAGGTATGGTATGATATGTCATACATAGGATTGAGGACATTGTCCGTTGGTTGTGGTTGTGGTCGCTGGCTGCTTCGTGGCGAAGAGTTATTTCACATGAAGACCGTACGACGGGCTCATTACTTATACTAGCTGTCTAGTTTGTCTTGGCTTCGAGGTGAGAACGTTGTTTCAACGGTCTGTTTGGCAAGGCTATGCAGGCACGGCTCTGCATGCAAGTATACGGTACGAAGGATGCGCCTTCTGCCATAGGTAGGCAATAGCCATCGGACTGTAGTATATTTATTCTCCATTCCGATATTTCATGGTTAATATTTGCTTGAAGTGGTGATTAGTTTGGGAATTGTTTCTGTTTCTTGGCTTCTGTTCTGACTTTGGTTAGAGTGAGGGTATTCAAGGTTGAGCCCTATACGGAGTACAACAGCTACTACATCTCACACTAGATAACATAACTAACATCAATACTTCAACAAATATATACTCTCCAATCCTATACGAACAATTTAGGAAGTTCATCAAGCCCAGAGCCTTGTACCATCCCAATGTTTCCTCAGGAACGGAATGCGCCTGACGCAAGGGATGCCAATCACCAAGACGGTCGACCTGTCCAAACTCCAAAGCTGTCCTCCTCACCAGTTTCCATCGACTTCATTCACCCTTTTAACTGAAATCAATGTCGATTCTGGCCCGGTAACACACAATCCATCCATACATCAGTCAATATACTGAGCCTCCACGATGCGCGTCACGACAAATTTCTCCATCCTCGGCCTCCTCGCCCTCGTCTCCTCCACGGCGGCCAAAATGACAACAGTGAGTGTCTTAGTTGAATGCGACTCGAACAGCCATCGTCCATTTTGAACATTAAACAGCAGAATATCATCCGGTCGCAATCGAATTGATTGAACTAAACTAACTAACATCCATCTCTTCTGATCTAGGTCGGTCTGGAAACAGCAGATGATAGCCACGCGGTCGTTGTCCCATTGACTGACTGCCACGATATCGGCCAGGAGTATGTTCTTCCATCCTACTTACTCTTTCTATCTGTGCAAGCAAAATCTAACCAAGTTCCTTTTCTTCCGCAATAGCGAGGTCCACACAATGCACCTTACGAAGAAGTGTCGCGTTTTCACGTGAGTTTACCGCCGTCCTATCTACCTGACTGTCCCGCAAGCTTTGGAAAGGAAAAATAGAGGAAAAGGAGAGAGTACAACATGCTAATGAGCGATATAAATCATACAGAGGCCAAATGTGCACCGGGACGACTGTCTTGCTCCAGCCAGGCACACACACGAGCAAGCAGGAGCCCGTTCATGTTGGGAGCGTGATCTGCGAGGAGCCGGATTTGTTCTAAACCTATATACAATATCCTAGTGGTTTGGGTCCGTGGTTAGAGATGGAGAGAGGGGGGATTTATTTACGGGAGTGAGAATGCTCCTGTCCATCTCTGCCAGCCTTTATTGGCATTGATATCGCTTTTGCCACTGCTGCTTGTCTTGTCAGGTTGAGTCGTGTTGTACTTTACCTATTATAAATTGTAGAACGGGCTTTGAATATAGACGTGAGGGGTTCTGATTGTTCGAAGTGATATACCTTTCCAACCTCTATTCTTACTGAGCAGCGCAGTTTACCTTGCCATCTTCATGTGCTGTGCTGTATTACTGGCATTATACCTTTGAACCGCGTTGATAATTCCGGTTAAATCAGGGCTGAGCGGACGGAAGCCCTATCTTTCACCCCAACCATCGTAAGTGCTTCACGCGGCTGAGTCCTATTTCTCAGGCAACGGCCAAATGGTTGCATTGTCCAGTCATGAACGCTGCAGCCCCTGCTAGCTACTTCAGCCATAACTCTCTGGGCCTTCTCGCGGCATATAGTACGTTAATGGCAGCTGCCCGAGAAAAGACACAAATTGGCAACTAGTTGCTCTGTACTCAACCATTCATTACTTCTTCAGGAAATAGGTCCGGGATCGTTCTCTCTGCCTGTGAGCATCTAATGGGGATTGGCTGTGACTGCCATGGTATTCCAATGGCACCTCGGTTGGGCAATCACTTCCGATCCGCTGAGACGGCAGCTCCGAAGCAGTCGACAAATGAGGCTCCTAATACGACTTTGCACGCAGGATCATCCAATGCACCACGTCTGCCGAGACCGATTTCCGACAGATCATTGTGGCTATGGCACTACGGATGGAGTAAAAATGATCCACAGAAGTGAGTAACTTTGAAGATCATTGCATGATGAAAACCTTTGTTTCCACTTGAATGACTCTTGATGTTGCATCGCTGAGATGAGATCAACAGCTTAAACACGAGGGTTGTGGGTTGTTCCAAGTATAGGAGCACGCTGAACCTGGGGTTGTTTCCTCCGCCGAGAGAGGATCTACAAGCTGAACTCGAGTGTGGGCTTCTAAGCCTTCTACAAGGTACACTGATGTGAGGCTGCTACGCTGCCAAGAGAGGATCAACAGTTTAAATACGAGCATGCATGACTTTGTACTCTCACAAGTATACCCTGCTACCTCGCCAAGACAAGATCAACAAGCTGTATACGAGCATGGATTTTCAGAAGTATACGGAGTCCCGAACAAACTGCTTCATCCCCAGGAGATGATCAACAAGATAAACACGAGCATCGAGTATTATAAATATGAGGTCCTGCTCTCACCAGATACCTCAACTTGACCTCTCATCGCCCTCCTTCACAGTACACACCACCGAACCATACACCTCAATAACAACCCATAAAAACCCAACAAGATGCAGATTTTCAGCACCACACTCACCGGCATGGCCCTCGTATCCGCTGCAACCGCCGGCACGATCGTGAGATGGTACGGATGCGCCGAAGGCGAATACCAGCAAACCATCACGGACGGTTCCAGCTGCACCAACGTCGGCGGCTTCCTGAACACCAATCTGTGCAAGGTGGTTGTGCCCGGCCCAGGAACTGATCATTGCACCTTCTATTCTAATGGCTGCTTGAACCCGTTTGATGGCGATACGTACGAATGCAGAGCTGGAGAGGAGTGCAATGCCCGGGACTGGACCGCGATTGCTTCTTATGAATGTTGGACTGAGTAGGGGGCGTATGAGTAGGTGTCTGCGCGCTCTCTTGACATGTTATAATATAAGCTAATTGTTATGTTAGGGTACTGTCCTGGGCTATATAAATAAGGCAGAACATTCATATACGGGTCTGTCAGTTTAGGTGGAGGAGCTATTGATATGTTATTTTATGTTGTGGTTATAATGACACTGAAATTGGATGTCTAGTTTTCCGTTATTGTTCGATACAATTCTCTTTTCTTTATCCTCAAATATTGTGGAATGCATTTTAACATTCGTCCTATCTTTGGAAAGGGATGTGATAAATGAGGACTGCTACTGCTTCGCTATTCGCAATTCTCTTGTTTTCTATGGTACCAATTATATCTATTCCTATATATCTTCAAGATAGTAAAGAATTTGTCGCTGTGTTTTTCCATATTATATAAATGAGTTAGAAGTTTTATCACACCATTGCTTTATATATTCATTGATATAATATTATTTTTTTAACATTAACATGCAAGGTAAAATAAAACCATATACCACCTAAGCATCAACACTTCCAGATCCCCTTTGCCCCCCGTTCTTCCACCGCTGCAGGCTAAGCTCATACGCACCACTAGCCTTCCACGCACTGAGAATAAGGTTGGCAATGTGATCAACGCCCTCATCCCTCTTCACGACCGCAAAGACCGTAGGCCCGCCCTCACGCATCTTCGCCGCATCCCGCTCCATCACCGAGATATCCGCGCCCACGGCCTCCGCAAGATCAATCTTGTTCACGACCAGCAGGTCGGAGCCTGTAATACCGGGCCCGCCCTTGCGGGGTACCTTGTCACCACCGGCGACGTCAATGACGTAGATGATGAAGTCGGCGAGTTCGCGCGAGTAGTTCGCGGCGAGGTTATCGCCGCCGGACTCGATGAGGAGGAGGTCGGTTTGGAATTGGCGGTGGAGGTTCTGCAGGGCGAGGAGGTTGGCGCTGATGTCTTCGCGGACGGCGGCGTGCGGGCACCCGCCTGTTTCGATGGCGCGGATGCGCTCGGGCGAGAGGGCTTTATTGCGGGTGAGGAACTCGGCGTCTTCTCTGTTTATATGTTTTTATTAGAAGATGGGGCCAGGATTAGCATTAAGGCTGGGTGAGTAACGCACCGGGTGAAGATGTCGTTGGTTACGGCCGCAATGTTGTATTCCTCGCGAAGGGCGCGGCAGAGAGCTAGCATGAGAGCTGTCTTTCCTGACCCGACGGGGCTATTGCAGTTAGTTTCGGCTTCAGCTTCAATTGGTACGTTTAAAAAAGGCATACCCTCCGATGCCAATTGTGAAGGCCCGGTCTCTCCAGTCACGGCCTTCGTACAGCGGCTGTTCGCGGTTGATGTAGGAACCCGGGCCGTCGAGGATTTCGTGCGAGTGGCCATGGTCGGCGATATTGTCGTGGGAGTGCGAGTGCGAGTGCGCCATGATTCTCAGTTGGGGACTGCCTTAATAGCGATAATAAGACGAGGTTGTGTGGTGTGGTGTGGTGTGGTGTGGTGCAGTGAGGGGTGAAGACTAAAGAGAGCTGGCTGCCCCGCTTGACTGGCACTTGACAGCTTCTCATTCCGGCGAACCGTCCGGCGTCCGTTCGGCGACCACAGCTTCTCTCTGGTCAACACTCGATCGAATCCCCCTCGGACCTCCTTCAAGACTCATCCCAGCCCAAAAAAATTCCATCGCTTGGATTTTGTCGTGGTGTTGATGCCATCAAGCTCGCCATGCGAGGCCTGCAATTTGAAGCACAGGCTCTCGGGGTGTCTCCCCGTCCTAGGCTAAACTCCAGCTTTATCCAGCCTCCGCGCGCGCGATAAAGCTGGGCACCTAAACCCAAACGGCCTCGCTTGTTCCGCTCGTGGCCGTCCTGCGGTCTCAGACCCTGACTTGGCCAAGATTCCGGCGCTGGTTGGCTCGAAATGGTTGGCTCGCACCCAGTGGGCAACCCCATGGGGAAGCTTCAACGCTGCCGGATCCATCAAGGAGAGGAGCCGGCTGTCTTGTGCCTCGTCTAACGTGCATGTTTTGGACGGGGATTTTACCCGTCTGGCGCTCTTATTCGACCATGGCTAAACATTGTCGCACCAATGCACATTCTTTCCAACTGTTATTTTGTAGCTGGAACGGCAGTTCAGTATAGCTCCCCTCGGGTATATAATTCAGTGAATCGCCCAGCATGCTAGCCCTTCTTTTTGGAAAGCAAGTTCGTCTTTTATACAACATTCGAAGATTCATTTTTTGAGACCAGGTACCCTTTTGAACCACCGCCATGGTCATCGTGGGCAAGCAGCGCGAGGAGGATGTCGCGGAGCCCGTCTTGGAGAACCTGGTCAAGGAGGACCGCACGCCATGGTACAAAAAGCCTAACCTGAGGAGTCTGTATTTGATTCTCTTCCCGGCCTGTATGGGCATTGAAATCACATCCGGCTTCGATTCTCAAATCATCAACGTTGTCCAAATCGTGTATACTTGGAACAAATGTTCGTAGCCCCTTGCACTTGCTAATTTCTTTTCGCTTGGCTGACTTGTGGCAGTTTTTGGCAAAGACACTGGCGAGTTAACGGACGACGGTCTGCCGGAGTATGAAATCGCTAGTGAACTCAAGGGTTTCCTTGCGTCTGCGTATTCTCTCGGCGCCATCCTCTCGCTTCCCTTCGTGCCCTGGGTTAACCAGACATTTGGCCGCCGATGGACCATTATGTTCGGGTCCTTAGTTAGTCTCCTGGGGGCTTTCCTCCAGGGTTTCGCCAACGGAAGTATGTGGTGTGATTAACTGTATCGCAATGGGCGCAACGCTAAAACTATATCAGCTGCTATGTATTGCATCGCACGAATCGTCCTCGGTTTCGGCATCCCCTTTTGTATTGTTGCCGGTTCATCGTTGCTCGGTGAACTGGGGTATCCCAAAGAACGACCATTTCTCACCTCGCTTTTCAACTCGTCCTACTTTATCGGTTCGATCGTCGCCGCTGCGGTGGGCTTGGGCACAGTGGAGATCAAGACAGACTGGGCCTGGAGAACCCCATCTCTACTCCAGATTGCACCAGCTATGGTACAAATAGTGTTTGTAATGTATGCACCATCTGTCTGCAGATCTTTATTGTTTCACCGCTGATGAATTGATCTGTTGTTTAGGTTTCTTCCCGAGAGTCCTCGCTACCTGATTAGCAAAGACCGGACAGAGGAGGCTCACGACATCCTCGTCAAATACCATGCCGAAGGCAATCGTGATTCTGTCATTGTGAAGGCTGAAATCGCCCAGATCGAGAATACAATCAGGATCGAGCGGGAGGACGCCAAAAATACTTGGGGGGATTTGTTCCGCACCGCCGGTATGCGCCGGCGTCTCTTAATTACCGCCGCTCTCGGTTTGTTCACCCAATGGTCCGGAAATACTCTAATCTCGTAAGTATACCTGTCCACTAAAAGGAGGATGGAGGAAATGGTTGCTAATGAGTACAGCTACTATCTGAGTGACTTACTTGATATGGTCGACATCAAGGACCCGGTTGTGAAGTCAAAAATCAACGTTGGAGTCAATTGCTGGGGTTTTATCACCGCCACCGTCCTCGCTCTGACCTCGCCTCGCTTCAAGCGTAGAACAATGTACCTCACCACTGCTTGTGCCATGCTCTCCGTGTACATCGCCTGGACTGTCTCGATGGCAAGATTCTTTGAGACAGGAGTCCGCGCGGCTGGCGTTATGACCATTGTGTTCATCTTCCTGTACTCTCCGGCATATAACTTGGGCTACAATGCTCTAACCTACAGTACGATCAGCCTCCTAGATCTCTCATGGCGTCTCTGTTCTTTCGGCTAATCTCTCATCACAGCATACCTGGTTGAAATATTCCCTTATACCGGCCGTTCTCGCGGCCTGTCATGGTTCCAGTTCTTTGGCCGTGGGGCGGGCTTCTTCGCCACTTATGTCAATCCCATTGGCCTTGACCGCATCGAGTGGCGGTGGTTGATCTTTTACTGCTGCTTGTTGGGATTCGAGGTTGTATTCATCTACGTCTTCTTCCCCGAGACCCAGGGCCGCACGCTTGAAGAGTTGTCTTTCTGTAAGTTCAGGCTCTTTTTGCTTCCTACTACCTGCTCAAATTCTAACGTATGCGTGCAGTGTTCGAGGGCCAGGAGAAGGCCAACGCGGTTGCTGCCGTTGTTCACAAGCAGATCGAGGAGCCGGAGCCGCAAAAAGCGGCAACGACCGAGATCCGCGAGGAGAAGGTATAATGAGCGCTTCAGCTTAACTGGTGATTTCTCCTTATTTTGGCTGGTTTAATGTATTGAGTACATGTGATGTGCATGTATCCATGATTCTATAAGTTCAGTGACGGGCAGGGCCAGGACAGTTATTGCAGCCATAACTTTCGTACGTCTTAAGAACGAACAAAGACACCCAAATTCTCAAGAATAGCTGCAACTGATCCCATCATAACTTGCATAAACCGTAGGAACTGCGTTATCCGTCTACGTAGTCGGCTCGAGCCGTAGGTGGCCGGGGAATCGGTCTTAACAATCGCAAACCCCGAGATCCATCATCCAACCCCACCGCACAGATCACCAAAGAAAGACTCAAAGCCTGCACTATTGCGAGCTTGTTTTTTGGACCCATTCCAGTGCCGTGCTTGCAGCTGCGCACCACTGGTGAATTGCATGATGATCATAGCGCAGAATGCCCCATCACGCCCGGATAACGGCACGACTCGATGATAACTGATGAGTGATGACCCCTCGGCGCTATGTTATATAGATTTGCGGGATGTCTATTCGATCTATTTTCTTTTCTCAACGATTATAATCTGTTTTGTATGTTTCAGTTGATATAGGCTTCGACCGCCCCATTGTATATATATACTGCCCAACAGCAAAATGACTTGCGAAGCCTGCCGCACCATCCCACCGGTTATTTCTGAGGGTTATACTCCCAAAGGAACCTCGTATGCCATCGGCGAACTAGGCTTCGATACCTGTAATTCCTACCCACTCATATGGAAAGCTGACAGAGCAGTATGCTAATGAAACAGACGTAACCGGCCCCACGACCGCCAAAACCGCCATCCTAACAATCTACGACATCTTCGGCAACTCCCCACAAACCACACAAGGCGCCGACCTCCTCGCAGCCCGCCTCAACACCCTCGTCCTAATCCCCGATTTCTTCAAAGGCGACGGTGCAAAGCACGAGTGGATTCCTCCAGACACAGAGGAAAAGACGGCGGCCCTGATGGCGTTTGTCAGCGAGAAGGCGTCGTGGGTGGATGCGGCCAAGGGGATCAATGGCGTTGTAGATGCGTATAGAGTTGCCTTCCCGTCAGTCGAGAAATGGGGCGCTTATGGGCTTTGCTGGGGTGGGAAAGTGCTTGCTTTGAGCTCGGGGGAGGGATCGCCTTTTAGTGGGACGGTGCAGGTTCATCCGGGGTGAGTTTTCTTCTTCACCCCCCCCCTACCCAGCCCCTCCTTTTTCCTTTTTTGCCGGTGTATACATGGCACCGTTGGATTCTAGTTAGAGTGTTAATGCGCTTTGCAGACGTATGGCCAAGGAAGATGCAGAGACGTTGACTATTCCTCATGCGATTCTTGCGTCCAAGGATGAGCCTGCTGATGAAGTTGAGGCGTATGATGGGGTTATCAAGAAGAAAGGTCTGGGTGGTTTTGTTGAGACGTATGGGAACATGTGGCATGGATGGATGGGGGCAAGGGCTGACTTGCAGAAGGAGGCCAGTCTGAAGGAGTATACTCGCGGGTAAGTTGTGCAGTCTGGAGTACTGGTTTGATGCTAATAAGTGAATGTAGATATGGACAGCTGGCGGATTTCTTTGAGAAGTATTTGTCATAGATTGATGGTTGATAGATTTTGCCTTTTTCCAGGCGGGTTATTGAACTCTGTGTTAATGCAAGTGAGATGGATAAATCAATAGAATCTACAATACAGAGCACTGTCATGGTGAAGAGTAATAGTGATGCCTGGCGGCCTGAATGACAAGTGAAACGGGCCAGTCCCAAAGGAGCTAGCGGCTGAGTCAATGGCAGTTCTGGAACCGTCCATTCACAGGCCAGTCCGTGAGCAAAGCCCCTTGGCCAGGAGAGCACACAATCCCTTCCCTCTCGTTCTCGATTTGCGTCTCACCCTCCTCGCCCTGTTGTTCTCTTCCATTCCGATTCGAGGTCTCCTCTGTCAAACGCCATCGTTTTCTGTTCGTGATACGGTCATATCTCCACTACCTCCGTTTACTCGTTGTTCTCGACCGGTCCATCCATTGGACGACCGCCCTCGGGTTCCACTGGTTCGACACTGCTCCGCCCACGGCTGAGAGAACCACATTCCTCACGTCTTTGTGGACATTCCCTCTTGTGTCTTCCTCTCTCCTCCGTCCACTTCCACCTCCTATCGCCGATTCCCTGCTCGAAATAAACTCCTTTTTCGTCCTCGTATCTGATGAGACGCCTTCCTCCGCAACGCCGTCGTTTGACCTAAGCCTGTCCGCATTGTAGCCCTTCAGCATGCGGTGGCGGCTGCCTGGTGCCCGGTCGACTCTCCCCGCCAGCGTCGCACTCCTCCTGCTTCCTGTTCTTGTCGCTCCGCAGCAGCTGCATGAACATCACGATGCCCCCTCCGCCGTATCAGTCCCCGTAGAAGCTACGGGTGACGTTCCCGCATACCCTTCATCCACTTCCGCGTTGAACGTGAAATCCAACGATGCGAGCGCCCTAGCAACCCTGGCTCTGGCGGGCTCCGGCCGCGCCGTTCGAGCCCCTCCCAGCCAGTCCAGCAGTGCTTCTTCTGCTGGCCTGGCCCCGCAGCTGCACGCGCGGTCTTTGCAAGACTGGGAGGTTGAGGACTTTGTTCTGCTGGCGACCGTCGATGGTAGTATTCACGCTCGAGACCGTAAGACCGGTGCTCCCCGCTGGGCCCTCGAGGTCCCGAGTAGCCCGATGGTCGAGAGCTTTTACCATCGAGCGAATCGCTCGAGCTTCGACAGTACTCAGCCAGAAGATGACTTCATCTGGATTGTCGAGCCAAGCCAAGATGGCAGCCTCTATATCTTCAGTCCTGATCCCAATGCTGGCCTGCAGCAGCTAGGGTTGACCGTGAAGGAGCTCGTGGATGAGACACCTTATTCTGGGACAGAACCGGCCGTGACTTATACCGCCCGAAAGGAGACGACGCTTTATACTATTGATGCTCGGACTGGTTCGATCTTGCGAGTATTTAGCTCTAGGGGCCCAATGCCCTCTGGGCCAGAGTGTCGTAAGGCTGACGATCTCGATACGGACTCCGATGAATGCGAATCCTCATCGGGCACTTTGGTTCTGGGTCGAGTCGAATACGCCGTGGCTATTCAGAATACGGAAACTGGTGACCCTATTTGCACCTTGAAATACTCAGAATGGACGACCAACAACCGCGATGTTGACCTCCAAAGCCAGTACTTTCGGACAATGGACCAAAACCATATCTACAGTATGCATGACGGAGTTGTTCTGGGCTTTGACCATTCTCAAATGGAGCGTCCCCGCTATACGCAGCGGTTTTCCTCGCCTGTTGTGCGGGTCTTTGACGTTGCTCGCCCGGTTAGCGTTGAAAATCCGGACGTTTCACAACCACTCATTCTTCTCTCCCAACCTTTGCAACCGCCGGACCCTGATTACGGCTCACTTGATGATCGTAATGACCGAGTATTTATCGATTACACCGAAGGCGGCGGTTGGTATGCCATGTCTGAAGATACCTACCCACTTGTTACCGGACGAGCCAAGATGGCTCAATATTACGAGAAAGACTATTTTCGCCATGGACAGCCGCTTATGAGCTTGTCCCCCAAACAACAACGAGACGCATTGGCCGGTGTGCATTCCCTCAACAGCCCGCGGATCCCCCGCCGTCAAATTCCCAGCATATCTGGTTCGTCATCGGAGTTTTCAAACGATACTCCTCGAGAGATTATCCGTAGCCCATCCGATGCAGCCTTACCACCAGCTCTCCGTCACAGCACCATCATCCGCAAAGGTTGGGATAACGCCCTTGATATTGTCGTCACGCTTATCCTGCTCTTCTTTGGCACTTTTATCTGGTTCAACTCTCACAACATCCAAGAACTGGCCAAGCAAAAGCTTGACATAAAGAATATCATCTCAGCCTACGGACAGCCGCCTCTTTCTGCACCTTCCACGCCGCTCGTTGACACATCTTCTCTAAAGCGAGATTCGAGTACTGTCCGTGCGGTCAACGATGTTACAGCTGATCTTAAGGTTGACGAATCTCGCAATGATGGTGACTTGACTCCAAAGCAAAGATCACGCAGTTCTATTGCGCCTGATACCACCCCACGGGTTCGTATCCGCGAACCATCACGCCAGCCGGATGGCGATGACGACGTGGAAGAGCTCTCTCTGCAGGACGCCGAGAAGCCGAAGAAAAAGCGCCCTCGCGGACGCCGTGGTGGCAGGAATCACAAACCCAAAGGGAAGAAGCCCGATGGTGCCAAGGAAGACTCCGACCATGCTGATGGCACCCTCCAACCACCTCCTCGGCCAGATACTGGACTATCATTAACACGCACCGCATCTAATGAGGTCTTTGAAATGGACGGCGTTATTCAGATTGGCCGGCTCAAGGTCTTTACAGCTGACGTACTCGGTCATGGAAGCCACGGTACAGTAGTATACCGAGGGTCATTTGATGGCCGAGATGTCGCGGTCAAACGTATGCTGGTTGAGTTCTACGACATCGCATCCCACGAGGTCGGTTTGCTTCAGGAGAGTGATGATCACAATAACGTTATTCGGTACTACTGCCGAGAGCAGGCAGCAGGTTTCTTTTACATTGCCCTAGAGCTGTGCCCTGCTTCCTTGCAAGATGTGGTAGAGCGGCCCACTGCGTTTCCTCAACTGGTCAATGGCGGTCTTGACATGCCCGACGTCTTGCGTCAAATTGTCGCCGGTGTCCGCTACCTTCATTCTCTGAAAATTGTGCACCGTGATCTGAAGCCCCAGAATATCTTGGTCGCGGCACCTCGAGGCCGTATAGGCTCTCGGTCCATTCGCCTTCTGATCTCCGACTTTGGCCTGTGCAAGAAACTCGAGGACAATCAAAGCTCATTCAGGGCAACCACAGCTCATGCTGCTGGCACGTCTGGGTGGAGAGCGCCTGAACTGCTGGTGGACGACGAGAAAAGCCCGGCCATGCACAGCTCAGATTCTCAGCATACGGAGTCCTCGGAGCCAGCGGTCGTTGATCCTCAGACAAATCGACGAGCTACTCGTGCTATTGATATATTCTCCCTGGGATGCGTGTTCTACTATGTCCTCACTCGTGGATGCCATCCTTTCGACAAGAATGGCAAGTTCATGCGCGAGGCGAACATTGTCAAGGGTAATTTCAACCTTGATGAACTCCAGCATCTTGGGGAGTATGCGTTCGAAGCGGATGATCTAATCCGGTCAATGTTATCCCTTGACCCCCGTCAACGGTATGTTCTCCCTGATTTTCCTTCTTTTACAATATACTAATATCCATCAGCCCCGACGCACGCGCTGTCTTGACTCACCCCTTCTTCTGGGAGCCATCAGACCGCCTCAGCTTTCTCTGCGACGTTTCTGACCATTTCGAGTTTGAACCGAGAGACCCGCCGTCTGATGCCCTTCTCTGTCTCGAGTCCGTGTCCCCCGAAGTCATCGGCCCGGACATGGATTTCCTGAAATTGCTCCCTAGAGACTTCAAAGACAGCCTCGGTAAGCAGCGCAAGTACACAGGATCCAGGATGTTAGATCTACTACGGGCACTCCGAAACAAGCGTAACCACTACAACGATATGCCCGAGCCTTTGAAGGCTCACATTGGCGGACTCCCCGAGGGGTATCTGAACTTCTGGACCGTGCGATTCCCAAGTCTCCTGATGAGCTGCCATTGGGTGGTTGTGGAGTTGGGGCTGACCGGCACTGATCGCTTCAAGCGGTATTTCACCCCGTTAGAATAGTTCTTATCTTCTATGTATCTAGGTCTGGGGGTGGTATATAGTAAATAACGTTTGGTCGAGCTGTTATCTATGAACTTGCTTTTTAATTGTAGTCAAGCTACGTATGTAGTAGCTAACCGTTAGCGAGCGGGTAGATCATCAGAGTTTAGAGCAGAAGATGGATCGACCCATGGATGGGAGATTCTGATCGGCATTTGACGTTAAACGGCCAAGGTTGGATAACGCCCAGATGACGGATATAACCTAATTAATCACCGGTATCTTTTGGCAACTTCAAATATTAATTCGGACTCTGCCAATCACAACACCAAGCTCTGATACTAAGGTGGGACTTGACTTAGGAAGGTTACCTATCTACCCACCTCACCTCCCCACGGGACCCATATTGAAGTGACGAAGCTTTGAATTTAATGATTTGTCCTAACATTTAGTTGAAGTAGTATACATACACAATGCACCTAACAACAATACCCGTTTACCCTACGATGACGGCGAGGAAGAGGCCGCGAATTGTTCTCTGGCTGTGTCGGCATATCACCTTCCGCCGTCTGGCTGGGAAGAAGAGCACGCAAGGAGATCTCTGTAGCACTGAGTGAAGTAGGAGAGGGCAGTGTATATTCGAGTCCCAAGGTATCTATTCTAGGTGTAATAGGCGGAGGAGTCTCGTTCGAGAGGAATGAGAATTGCCGGACGTCGTCGTCTCTGCCGCTGTGGTCTGGGGATTCGAACTCCCTTGGATAGGCTGAGGGTGTGAGGGGCCTTCCTTGAGGATGTCTTCTTTCGGTTTCTGTGGGCCTCATTTGGCTTGGATCGTGGGCTGTGGTGATGTTATGATCGGTGTGCTGTTGGGTGGTTAGAGCGTGGTTATAGGAATCTCGGTCATCAAATGAGAAGTCGTAGCTGGGATCCTCCTGGTTGTGTTCATTGGCTTGTTCGTGCTCGTGGTCGTGGTCGCGTGAATGCTGATGTTGCTCTTGACCTCCTCCCTCTATATTTTCTTTCTCATCTTCCGGTGAGAAATACCAGCTTGTTTCGAAATATCCCACGCCGTCGATATCCATGTCCTCTGGGTCCTCGTAGATCAAAAACTGATGAGATCGATGGCCCTTCTCATCTCGCGGTGACGATAAGCTATCTAGTAACGCGGGTATATATGCTCCCTCAAAAAATTCCATGAATGGCTGTTGGGGGCGATGGAAGGTATTGCGTCTAGCCGGGGATTGAGACGGTATGGACTCAATAGCGTCCTCTCGAACATCGCTATCAATATCCATATTCTCTTCCATATTCACGGACTGGACGCCCATATCTTTAACGGCATGCTCTGAGTGGCGAGTGTTGTTATCAAGGACACCTCCAATATCAGGAAGAGGCACCCCCAAATCTGCCACCTTCCCGTCTATACCGAGCGCAGCAGTATCATCACCAACACCACCGTCATCACCACCAATCCGAATCCTACCCTTCCCATCAACCGCGAACAGGGTCCGAGCTCTCTTCCTTGGTGGGCGTCGTAGATAACTCCCTGGTTCATACCCATCCTCACATCCCAACGAGCCAATCATCGGAGAAACAAGCCCGTCCTCGCCATTATCTTCTTCACCAACACCATCACCGTTGCCATCAATTCCATCCCCTAAACATTCCGCAGACCGCTTCTTCCTCCGAGCCCCATGAAGCAATGGTGTCCCTTGCCCCTGCCAGGTCTGTCCCTGGTCTGGCTGACCCTTATAATCTACTCTGCAATTACTGTCTGACGTTGGTTGCGACGGTAGTGGTGGAGGAGGCATAGAACAACCCATCGCCGGTTCTCCAATGTGCAGGCAGAGCTGGAGTTCAATTTCGTCCATCATTTTCGAATATTGTGCTGTGCTGCCTGAGCGAGAGCGCGTGTTAGCTATAATGTTCGATCGAATGGGATCGTAGGGAAGGCTGTTGTGAGGAAAAGGAATTGTTTAACTATGAGTTTCACATGTTGCCGAAGTCGATAATCAAGCTGTATCTATGGATGGAAGGGATACCGGGAAAGGGAAATGGAAGGCAGGATATATCATTTCTCATCGACGCTGGACGGTTCTTGGTGGAACACTTACCAGGATGTTTGTCTACGCTCCCCGCAAAGTCGCAGCGGCGGCTAGCGATGGAGATTGCGAGGAATGCAGTGGGCTCGGATGAAAGGTCGATGGGTGTCCAGTGAATGGGGGAGGAAGGTGGTAAGTCGCAGGATTTTAGTGATTTCACTCCGCACAAGGTAATGAGAAATCTGCTACTGTCCCATGAAAGAAAATTTAACACTACGAGAAAGACTGACTATGGGCTTCGCAAATGGATTGAGACTATCCTGGCCTAGATAAAGATGGGCATCGCAATAGATCGTGTACATGGCCTGAGATATCAACGATCGCTATTACTCTCACAGGCTCACTCCTGAAAGTCAAGGGTAATGACTGGATAGACATAAAAGCCCGATCCTCAGTGGAGGACAGAGATAAAAGATATACAGAATTGGGATGTGGTCCGCGAGGCCAAAGCCAAAGTTTTAGTGACTTAAAGACATACTTCTGCCATAGTTCAAAATAGACAGTCAATCAACCTTGCTTTCATGACCCCACTTTATCGGAATTGCCTGGGTCCAACCATGCCACCCCTCGTATCAACACCAGCTTGTCCAAACATGTCGAGCAAGTGCCTGGAGCTTGGTGCACCTTGGATACCGGTGTTCCCCTCAAAAGGTCCCATCAGGTTCTCTCCGTTGTGTGGCATCGGGGGAAAGCCGCCGGGAGGAGGACCGTTCATATAACCAGGAGGCGGCATCATTCCAGGTGGAGGTGGTCCACGAGGGAAAGGCTGTCGCTCGTTCATCGGCAGATTTCCAGGCATTGGCGGCATCACATTGGGCATATACCCAGGGTTAACGCCCCTGTTCGGCGTTGGAATTCCGGGCGGAGGAGCCAAAGGTCCAGGTGGGCCGGCTTGTTGGGGAGACAGGTGGTGTCCAGCCCATCCGGGAGGGGGCATATGCTCAAATCCCGGTGGACGTTGAATGCCCATGGGCGGTGCTTGGCCTTGAGGTGCACGGGTTCCACCCGGAGTGATGGGCACATGTGCTCCCTGGGGAAACGGAACATCATCAAAGTAGCCAATCGGTGGCCCGTTGGTAGGTCGTCGTCGCAGCTGATCTACGTCGGGTCTCCGCATCGTCGCGATTGCGGGATCATCCAGGAAACCTGGTGGTCCCTTCATGCCAGGCCCAATTCCCGGGGGATGAGGCATGCCGTCAGGCATATTCATCAACCCAGGAGCAGGTCCGGCGCTCTGGGGCTGTCCCTGGGGACCCTGATTCGGGCCAGCGACAGGGCTCACTCTCACTTGTTGCATCAGTCGAAGCAAGTGCTGGCTGTCTCTTCCTTGAGGCTCCTGGTTATAGAAATTCTCCTTCAGTGATGGGTCCGTGACCCGTGCAGAAGGATCTCGAATAGGCATTTGCTCTGGCCGTTGGCCCTGCTCTCGTGAAGGGGAAATCGGGCTTCGGGTGTGCTCCGCATGGACTAGAGGGGAAGCATGGCTGGATGATCCAAGATTTTGCACAGAGTCATTATGGGGCGTAGCGTTGCGCGATTTTCCCCCACCAAGCATTTGCAGGATACGCTGGAAGCCTTCTTGGTCGGCATCGGTGGATGGATTCATGGGGCCAGGAGATTTCGTGCTTAGCGGCGACTCGGGCTCCTTTGCAGGACTACCTATCGGGGGGCTAAACAGGCCTGCAAAGCGGGAGGATTTTCCTGGTTTCGCCAAAGGCGGTTGTTCCTTTTTCACCAATGGTTCAGCCGTAACGGGCGGTCCCATATCTTGTACAGGTTTTGTCTCGCCCAACAAGCCAAAAAATCGCTCCATTGTTGTATCATGGAGTGCTGCGCCAGTAGGGCTAAAAATCTCGCCATCAGTAGGTCTTGTCTCTGTTTTCTGTGTGGCTTCAGAAGCCTGCGCAATGTAAGATTCTTTGTTCTCCTCCGGCTGGGCTTGGGACGATCCAGCCTTCATTTTCTCTTTCCATCGCTCAAAATCTTCTTGCGTGTGCACTCTTCGTGGTTCATCCCGGTCATTCGCATCCAGCCACTCAGGCTCTTGTTCCAGCTTCGCGCCCCGGGTCCAGTCACGATCAGCACCATGCCTGTCACGACGCCAGTCCCGGCTGCGCACAGAAGCCTTCTCTTCTTGAGTTTCAGGTGCATCTTCTGGGTTATCGTCACGGAACCAACTCGCTTCGTGTCTAGCACGACCCGGTGCCACCTCTCGGCGAGGGAAGAAGCGGCCATCCTTGTCCTTTGCACCGCGCTCAGCATTCGGGTCTCGGGGATCACGAGGCTCCCACCTATCAAATTCTCCGTTGCGTTTTGGTTTTCCATCCCGTTCTTCTTGTCCTAGAGTGCGGCGCTGGCGGCCGTTGTTCCAGTCCTCCTTCTCTCCTCGCCGGTTGTTGAACGTCCCCATCTTCCCCTCACGTCCTGCGAAGTCTCTGTCGCCAGCATCGCGTTCTTTGAAAAACTTGTCCCGGAAGTTGAAGCGGTCATTCTTTGGATCATCCGATTCTCCATGTCTGATAGCTCCCCGTTCCGTGGCGTCTATCGAGCCTTTACCGGCTATGCGAGATGCGGAAGCGAAGGCAGTTTTCGGGGGTCCAAGGACGATATCCTCTGTGTCAGGTTAGTCTCATCCAACGTTTACATACCCCGGCAGCCAAAACCATACAGAGCGCCAATTGGGACATTGCCTTACCTGAATTTGAATTGCGAGGAATGTGACGGGTCTCGAAAAGGCTTGGCCGCCGAGATGACGTTTCGTTGTGGTTATTGTTTGCGTTTCGTTGAGCTGTACGATCAGGCGGCGGCCTAGGCAGGACCAATCGAGTCAGCACAGGCAAGGCAAGTGAAGATAACATATGTGAAAGATAACGGGGAAGAAATGCATAGGAGAAAGCCATACCCCATCCAGTCCTCCGCCGGAGGCAGATTAGCTGGCCTCGTGACCAGTGGTGATGAGCGCAGCCATAGCAGCTCATCGATATCGTATCGTCGCGCCATGACGATGGCAAGGTCAAATGTGTTCTTCGCAATCTCTTACGTAGTTTTCATTGGTTCCGATCGGTCAAAGGTCAAGAAGAGAAAAAGTATTGTCGTTGATTATTCAGTGTACCGTTTTGCGACAGGATAGGGAGCAAAACCCCGATTGGAGAGAAAGTAAGGAGGTCCGTAGAGGTAGCCGAGGATCAGACGATGTAGCGCGGGGGGTAACAGCAGAGCAAGTGGTGGGCGCGGAGGTCAAGGTAGATTGTCGGCCGTTCGGTGTCGGTCAGGTTGGAGGTTGAGGTGACGATGAGGAGGGGCAGGAGATTGCCGAACCAGCGAAAGGCGACAAAGGCAATTGGAAATTGGTGTAGTAGATGATTCAGGGTATCCGTAATAAAAGAGAAATGTGATATTTGGCTTCGGAGCTCCAAGGCGAATGAATTGGCATGGAAGAGGCGGTGGTGGAAGGGGAGGTGAAGCGATGAACAAAGGTTGGCGAAGTCTGAAGTTTCGCGCCTCCCAAAGAGGAAAGAAAACGGCCAACTGGAACAACACTGTGGGTGGTCCACGTAGTGACTACCAACACACCAAGTCATCTCTACCTCGTTCACTCTGTCATTTACTTTGTCCATTTTGTTTGTGAGAATGAGTATTGAAATTTATTTTGTTTACTTACTCATGGTTACAATATTATGGCATCAGATCAGTACAGAACATGTGTATTACAAAACATAGCTCTATGGTACTAAGCAAACAGTGCTGTGATATATGGGTATATATTCCAGTAATAATCCTTTCTAATGCAATCTCAAACGGTGATGTGTTCAACAGTCCGGAGCACAGTGCCTCCACTCCACTTTTCAACCCGATCATGGTCCGAGGATTGGAATAACGACTCTGCCATAGCTGTCAGAGTAGACGCATCCCTGCCACTCACTGCTGGGAGCTGGCTCTGGATCCAGCTGACGATTCCCGCCCTTGTAATAAGCGTTGTGCCACCCTTGGCCTGAACCGAACGATACAGCAGATGCAGAATTCTTCTCTTCGCGGAGAAGCCAGCACCTGGTGACTCGTAGAACGATAATACTCGTTCAAAAACATTGGCCCGGCGATAGATCTCCATATCCTTGATAATATGTTAGTTGTGGTCAATTTATGAGTGCCCATGGAGCATACCCTCTCTGTCCGCAGGCCCTTGACTAGCAAATCCAACAACCAGGTGATCTCCTCGAAATAACCGTCATCCAACTCCGGTTCATGCAGCAAGATCTTGTCGATCCAATAAGACGGAATCTTCTCTACCTCCCACGAAGGCGCTTTCTGAATGAACTTGTTGACCTTTCCGTACAGCTTATGCATTGGGTTCAGAAGGACCGAAAGACAGCTGGAGGCGCACTCTCCCACTATCCAAGGAACAGGCGAGTCAACTCCGATCTGTTTCACTGTCTCGAGCAGCTCTCCGGTAAGGATATAGGCGGTCCTCCATTCAGGGTATTTAGATTCCTGTACTCCCAAGTTAATACCTAAACTAAAATTAAAAGTCGGTCGGTCGGTCAGTTATGTTACCTTCAGCTTCATCATGTATCGTGAAATATTCGGAAGCGCCTGTCGTCTGACCTCTTCGTGCTCAGAACACAAGCAGAGCAGGAGTTCTGCCACCCTACCCTGTTCCAAAGACACATCCAATTCTTTCTGTTCCCAACGGTATAGTTCATTATGAGTAGTCCCCTCGACTGGTAGGGAGCCAAAGATTTCTTCCAGATCCAGATCTTGCCACTCTTTCTTAGCACTTGATGATGTCTGGGTAGGTGACTGTAGAGTTTCTTTTTGGCCGTCGTGTTCAGCCTCTTCGCTTCCTTTCATGGCCTTCTTAAGACGTGATTTTAACTTCTTGTCCTCGGTAACGTTGACCAGCTCATCCCGGGCTGCTTTCAGCCCTGATAAACTCTCCCCAGCGGAGTGGAGGCTCCTGAGAAAGCTGACAATGAATTCACCCACGTCCTTTGGGCTGTTTTCAGCCCCAGATTTGAAAACGAACGGCCATTGTTCAATAACAGCAGCCACCAGAGGACTAAGCGGCTTCGACGAATCCACCAAAGACCCAAGTAGATCATAGTAGTGGACAGGTTTCTTGGCTATGCGGCACGCGCAATTGTCAAAGAACGCCAACTGGTGTTGAAGGACTTCGGTATCCGATGATTCAAAGCTAGACAGGAGCGCTGAAAAGCTCGAAGGGCGGATCACCGAATTTTCTGTAAGCACATTCCTGAGGAGCTTGTCGATTTCTCTGAAAGAATCCCTCGAAGGTGCGTTCAGTAAAACCTTCAAAATTGAAGTGAATGCAGAAAACTGCATAGATCCTACTTTGGTGTCAGAATACTGCTCTCAATCGTGTACTGGATCGTGCCCTAGGAATACTTACCAGGTTGTTGCCACCAACGTAGAGATGCTGATTGTTGGGCGATCTTGAGGACGGATTGCAATTGACTCATCAAGAGTTCAGAGTCTTCCGATCCAAGATTTCCCTCATCCAATCGTTTCAAAACATCAACAAGGACTAGCGAGACATCGAAACCCTCCTCAAAAGCAACGTCTGGGATAACTTCATAAAAGCAAGCAAGAAGTTCGGAAACTGCCTCTTGCTGTTGTAAATCATCCTTTGCCGTTCTTCGGAACAAAGTCATGACATCCTTCACCTGGGGACATCGATGACAGAACTCAACAATCAATTTGTCTGTAGCTTGGGACCAGAGAGGTTGGCTAACTCCATGGTCGGAATTGAAAATCTTCAAGACTGCCCGCAGCTTGTTGAAAGACATCGTCAAGATTCTAACAGCGAAAAGAGTAATAATTTCGGTGTTCATGTTGAAACAACGGGTTAGAACTTTCTGCGTAAGAGCCCGGGGCAGAATGTTTTCGATGATCACAGAGACTGGCGGAGGCATAGCAGGTAGTCTATCCTTCCATCCGCAATTGGTAGGGACAGGCAAGCTGACCGTAGAGAAAAGAACAGTGGATTCTGCCATCCACGAGGGTGTGGGTTTCGGATCCGCCACGAACATAGTCTTCTTAGTGTAGTAATCCGCAATTAGTTCCGGTGCTGCCTTGAAAATGGCTAATAGTAGTGCAATCTGGAGACTATCGGATTCGGGCCGGAGTGACTGAATGAGATAAGACAGAGTCCCATTACGAACAGGGACAGTTTCCCGATATTTGTCCACATAAGCAGCAGAATCAAGGCCCAGGTCGATAGAGGCATCGTCGTCCACAGGCAGTGTTTCTGGATCACTGCCGTTCGGATACCAGCCAGTTTCGGGCAACAAGATACCGTGATCAGTCTTGGTGCAAACTGTCATCAAGAGCTTATGTGTCTCATCGGCAAGGGACACGTCGGTCGTGTTTTCCTGCTCACTCTCACGGTCATATCCGTAAAGTGTGACGAGTCTCTCCAGGTTCCAACGACTGAAGAATTTTGTTTTGGTGTTCCGAGAAAGAGATTTATCCTGAATAATGTCTCTTTCAATTGCTCTAATGATGTCAATGACAATGTCCCGTGGATCCTTCCTGAGATGCTCAAGGAACGCTCGCATGACCTTTTGCTGCTCAATGATGTCGCTTTTGTTGCCAGCAGTTTGGAATTTGAGGTTTGCAAGAACATATCTTTGAGCATTCCTTCTCAAGGTAGACGCATTTGGATCAACAGACTTATCCTCCAGCTGCGCTTTATTCGGCGTTAGGAATACGTCAACGCGCTTGAAAGTAATGTGTCGCGCGAGATACAGTTGTCGAGCGACAGCACCACCATCAAAGCTGACAATTTCAGTCAACAGGCGGAGACAGGGTGAAATCAGATGCTCCTTGGACTTGTTCGCGGTGAGACCACGGTTGAATAATCGTAGCTGGTCTTTCTGCAACAAATGCTTGCACAGGGCGATGCCAAACTCGCGAAAATCTAGATGGCTTGAGACGGTCTTAAAGAAAATCGCCAAAACTGAGGGCACGACAGTCAACAAAGATTCGTTGCTACTGCTGTCCGCAAAGTTCCACGTCTCGATCAAGTCAGGAAAGCAAATTGCTTCCTCGGTGTTGCGTGAGATCTGCGAGTCGCAGTACGCCTTGAGGATGCGGAATTTTTTGGCTTTCTCAGCCTCATTGTCAGTCTGTCCTACTGACGTGAGAAATTCTTTGAACTTCCGTATGCCTATATCACGAAAATGAGTTCTCCGGCTATTACCCAGCATTCGACGGGGAATGTTCACCTTGCTTTGATTCTACAACATTCTGTTGAAACACTAAGAGCGAGCGGATCTGCGTATGTGAGGTTATGACAGGGGAGCTCTCAGGCTCTTGCGAGGTATCGAGCTTCCTCCGCTTAGCGAGATGGGACCGATCATCGCTTTGGGACATTGTGACCTGGCGGTTACTGTTTGATATCGCATCGACCCTTCCAGATAACCCGATCATTTGGGATCGACGGCGCAAAAATCTAAGTTCTTGTTGTGGTAATCTTCCAGTGCCGCCTTAACGGTCGGCCCAGAAATTTTCCGTGACTCCCAGACAGTGGACGGGAAGTTTGCGGCTACGCCAAAAATGGTCGCGTCGACCCTTTCTCGGAGGCGCGAGTTCTGACTAATATTCTGGTCGTCAGAAGCTTGAGTGTTACCATTTATTTAACATACACTTTTTGAGTCTTTTTATGGAACAAATCTTAAACTTCTGTAAGCTGCTGGCATGAATATCAGAAATTATTCACAAGTTACTGTGTTGTGTACCTATGGATAAGGCAAATGCAAAGACCTTGATTCCAACCAAATCCAGTCGTATTATGATATTCCCAATGTTCTCAAAACTTGTCAGTTGTCACTTGCCCATGTTATGAGATTTCCCCAATGATAGGGCCTCCTTTAACTTTCCCCGCCTGTTTCTCCCAGCTTTTGGCCTCACAAAAAGTCGGCCCGATCCATCTTCGTCCACGTCCGCAAACAGCTTGAGGAGGGTGATTACGGTGTCTCTTTTCTTCAAGATGTCGTCGCCCATTGTGCTCTTTATGTCTTCTGTTTTCTTCGTTTGTAGATCCAGCATATACTCGTCGATCGAACCCTGGACGATCATCTTTACACATTCCACGTTCTTCGTCTGCCCATGTCGGAGTAGACGGCAAAATGCCTGGTTCTGAATGGCCTCGTTCCACCAAAGATCGACAAGGATGCATTTGTGTGCTACTGTCATGTCTAACCCGGTACCCCCAGTGTGGAGGCTGACGATTAGGATGGTGATTTCTGGGTTCTTCTCGAAGTCTTGAAGACTGCTGTGTCGAGCTGGGATCCTCATCTTCCCAGATAACTAGGTATCCCTGGTTAGAAGAGACTCGACTTTCATGTTCTTGATCCAGGTACTTACGCATCGGAATCCCCAGCGCTCCTCTTGACACATATCAGCCAATATTCGGATGAAATCTGTGAACTGGCTAAATATGACCACTTTGGTATCTTTGGAAGACCTCTTCCAATCTTTTATGATTTTTCGGATTTTATTCAGCTTTGCTCCGGGCATCCTAGCGCCACAAGCACGAATCCAATCCTTATCTTCGTCATCAGCCTCGGGGTTACCTATAGACGTCAATCGACTCTGCTATATATATCAGGGAAATTGCTATTAGGGTACCATTCTTCCTGGCCTTGCCTTTCCCGGTAATCAGATCCCCTATCGTCTGCCTTCGGGTTTGAAGAGTTGTTGGCTTCTCCAGTACTACCTTTTCAGGCAAACCACAGCGGGTGGCTTCTTCAATAAAGTTAGTACATTTTTGGCATCTCGGTTTCGGCTTTTCGAGGCTTCCTGGGACCGTTCCGACATTATCAGCTGCCATTTGGAGTTCAATAAAGCACTCCTCGCAGTATAGGTGTAGACACGACGTAACCACTGTCTTGTCCGAAAAGAGATCGCAATTCGGGCAAACAGTCCTGTCATATCTCTCAATGCAGTCTTCTTCCTGGTCCAGTCTTCTCATAAGTTCGTGGAACCTGCCGATGAGAGCTGGATTGTTCGTGAATATGTGGTTGTTGCTTATCTGATCCAGCTGCTCTTCTCTGCGCTCCTTGACTAGATTCTCGTAGTCATTTTTGGCTGCAACAAGCCAGCTATATATCTGCTTCGACGGGTCTGTATGTCTGGTATTTCCATTTTGTGAAATCCTGTGAAGTTCTCCTATCAGAGTATCATCCGAGTCCAGGAGATGCTTGAGAAGATGTTGCACCGTTAGCGGATGACTGCAGAACATGCGTAGTCGTAGAATCATAGTAAGGCAACATCTACACTGGGCAGCCTTGAAATTCGGTTCACTTCCCAGTTCTATGGTTTTGTTAGCTGGTCAGGCTCAATTCCTGGTCACGGATTTCGGATCAACAACCATTTATATTTTCGAAGAAACCTTGTGCAATGGCCTGATAAATCACCCACTCGGCCTCTGAGAATTCAACTTCAATTTTGCTTTCCATGATATCGGGAAGTCTGATGATCGGCAACGCAAACAGTCGGCTAGCATGTGTTCGGCGGCACATGTACGCCCTAAGTAAGTTCGATAGGCGCTCATTTCCGAGGTTGGTGTCTCGATAGTACGATATAAATTCGGTGTGATTCTTTATTCCAGGGACGTCGAGAAAGGAAAGGAGAGGGTAGAACTCTTCGTTGTAGCTGTGGAACAGTTAGTATGGTTCAGCCGTCGGCATCGTAAATTTCATATAAATCTCAGGATCTTCAAAATCTTCAGGACTTACTTCATTACTGGGGTTCCAGATAAAAGCCACTTATGTTGACCGACCAGTCCACGAACCCCAATAGATACGCTTGACTTCCAGTTCTTGATCGTATGTGCTTCTGTTGTTTGCAAGTTAGCACCGAGCCAACGCTGTCTGCATCCAGATTTTCTCACCGTCGAGGACTATCCTGTGGAATTTGATCCGATGTAGGAGACCACGATTCTCCTCGTAAATTTGGGACCATTGCTCTCTCAATGTTTTCTCATTGCTGAGCTCCTTGGGAGGCTTGAAACTCGGATATGATGCTCGGATTTCCTGGTAGGTTGTCACCCTAATCACCGTGAGTTAGGGCTCCCTCTACGCTTATATCGGCAGGACCACTTACACGATTGAATAACGCTGCAAGTCTTCAACGTCATCGAGGGTTGAGAGTCGAGATCCCGAATGATACTCAATTACTCTACCAATCGCTCCCTTCTCACAGTGCTTGCGCATTTGATCCATCCTGAGAAGGCCGTGAGTTAAGTCTACCCGTAACAAACAAATTTTGGCATACATACCAGTGTTTAGTCAGATGTGACGGTACTATAAGTAATGTGGTTTGAGTAGGGTCCTCTGGGTCCAAGGAATGCCCATCCAGGATATTGACTGTTCAGATGTTAGACCTCTAGAGGAAGAGATAGAACAAGACAATCTGGAACCCTACCTAGTGCTTCGAAAGTTTTACCAATCCCCATGACATCTGCTAGAATACCACCCCTTGGTTCCTCGGGTGAGTTCTCCCGCTCGCGCTGTATACGTTAGTTTAATTCATTCTTAATTTGGTGTTCACGAACCATAAAAGCGCATCCCAAGACCTGCTCTGGCTGTTAGTAACAGTAAATTCCATCTGTGGGGCTATTGAACCATACCTGGTAGTTATACAGGCTCGTTTTGAGACCCTTCATCCTCCAGCCTCCTTCGGAGTCCGGTCTGACGGGCTTCGTAAACTTCCTGAGTGCGTCCCGTAATCGAGTTTTATCATCCATCGCCGCCTCTCTATCTTTGCAAGGAATACTGGAAATAAGCTGGGCCATGGCATCCTTCCTATTTCTCGCATGAAAGGTTGCAGGGCCTGGAAGCGCCGAGCTGGCATGTGCCTCTTCAACCACATTCGTTTTCAGGTTCAGTGGCATTATTGTATTATCGTCTGTGCTCTTATTCTTCTTCTTTTTAATGCCATTGTCATCTTCGCAACTTGAGCTGGTGTTCTTCCGTTTTCGGGAACCTCTTTTGCGATTATTCTTTTCCTGTAACCTTTCATGAATCGGTTCAAACCCTACTTCCATACTCTTCCTCTTCTCTGCCGCAGAGATCCGATGGGAGAGTTTTTTCTTCTTAATTCGAGGTGGTGGCGGGGCCGGCATGATTTGCTTGACGTTGTTTTCGATAGGTTGCTCGTTCAGTTCTAAGAGCTTATAGACTGGGTCTTGATAAGCTGAATCGTGGTGGACAAAAAGCTCATTGTCCACTTTTTGGACAATGTCCTGCTCGTTCTGTGCAGCTTGCTCGAGTTGCTCTTGCTCTTGTAAGGCTTTGCGGCTCTCATATGTCTTCTTGTGGATTTCTAGCTTCCTCTTGGCAGCTCCGTAAAGCACTCTATGCTCCAAGGTGGGGTTTGCTATTGAATTGAACCATCTTTGGACAGATTCAAATCTGGGAGCATTAGTAATAGTGCCTAGTATCTTGTATCACAGAGTATACCCACTCCTCAATTTCTGCTTCATCCAGACCAGTGTCTTCTTGAGGAGACACCGTTACGTGGTTTGTGCTGGGGCCAGCAAAGACATCAAGCATATCGACATCTTCAACCTCAGGCAGTCCCTTAAAATCAATTGCCGGGAGAGGGGGAAAGGCGTGAAAATTGTCATTTTCTGCGAAGGCTCCAGGAAGTTGGACTTGAGAACCAGAGTCTATTAAGAGCTGTCAACGTTCCTGCCGTAGACAATCGACCTCTTGGATTAGGCTATCACTCACCTGTTGTTCCCTGACGGATGCTCTGCCGTGCATGGTCACGGGCCGGTCTAGCATACTCGGGTAGTTTTCGTGCTTTTGCAGCAGCCAGTATTATTGGATCTGGCAGGGGCTTCTGAGAGAGCTGTAATTCGGCCATGGTGATCAGTAGAAGCCGGAAGTTGGGTCGACGTAGTAGGATAGGCGCCTGCGAGGAGCTATAGGTGTGAAACGGCGCGATTTTGTTGTGTGAGGGAAGTAGAGGAGGGTAGAGCCGTAGAGGAAATATAAGGAGTTGAGGAACGAAAATATTGAAATGAAGGGTAGGTAGTAGAGGTATAAGAAGAGGAAGGAGATCAATGAGAGGGATTGTGCGGGATAGGGTATTTATAGAGGATGCAGATACGGAGAGGATAGTAAGTGGTAGATGATGGCAGACAGGTAAGAAGATGGAGATAATAGAGAGAAGGGGATTGCAGATGAGGACGAAGTATATATAGTAGTTAGAAATATAGAACAATATGGAGGAGAGAGAGAAGTATTTATAGTTTACGTAGTGATAACTAGATCAGAAAGAGACGAAGCTATATAGAAAGGAGAAAATGAGATGAGAGATGTGCTAGAAGGAGGGGGAAGCAATGTTACAACGAGACTAAAACAAGCATTATCTGAGGTTTAACTGAAGTCGCTGTGATATTATAGAGTATTACGGGACATAATATTGCCGTAGCCAGCACTTACCAAAAAGGCTATACAGAACTAACCCATTTTGTTCCATTGAAGCCGAGGAAAGACTGTAAAATGCTCTAGGATTAAGCCAGCTCTATTTAGAATCTGATACCTTTCTCAAAGACCATTAAACAATCCCTCCACCACGATTTGATGTAAATGAATAGCTTGAATTACTGGAATTGACTAGATAGACACTGGAAGCTGCCAGCCTACCTCCAGGCCATTTATAGATGACAGTCTTATGAGCAGCGAGTATATCGAGTAATATATCATACTATGAGGACTTGGAATGGACAAATATCGAGCACCTTACAACCATTTGACAATAAACATTAAGCTAGGAGGATCCTAGTAAGAATCTACTATATTAGGATACAAAGTCCGCATTGTACACTTTGCTTCAAATCACCCCTCCAAATGAATACACATCAAGTACATAGACCAATCGGCAACGGCAACGAATATAACCGCCGTCGCTGTTCAAATTGTCCTTTTACCTCCAACAGAGTGAAATCAGTAGTTAACATATTTAGCTGCTGAAGAGCCTCTTCGCAGCCGCAGTAGGCGAGACAGCGGCTGAGGTAGGAGAGAGAGATGCAGAGCCCGAGGGTGAGGCCGATGCGGTTCCAGAGGCCGAGGGGCCAGGGCCAAGGGCTGCGGCGCTTCGGTTGCCAACGCTGCCGATGAGAGGTCCGATAAAGAAGGGCTGGCCGCAAGGATTCGAAGGCGCGGTCACGCAATCGCCAAGGAACTGTCCAAGTCGTCCAGGTTGGTCGCCGGTGCCGAGAACATACTGGGGGTTGTATGCGGGCAAAAGAGAGGAGCTGTTGGATGGGAACACGACACCAGACTGCTGGGTAGCGAGCCAAGTAGCGTCCGCACTGTGTTGCGCTGCCAGCCTAGCAAGGATAAACGAGACCTCCGGAGACTGGGTGTATCCAGTAGCACCAAGGAGGGCACTGCAGGCATCGGACTCGAGACGAAGGGCGTTCTTCACGTATTCCTCGCCACTGGAAGAGCTCGGGAACGAGAAGCTGCAAGATGGGCTCGAGAAGCCAGGAACCTTAGTGGCGACCTGCTGAATGGCACGAACGCCCAGGCGGTTCTGTCTCTGGATGCCTCGGAGGTTCTGGGCATACTCCGCCGTCGAACTGTTGGTAGCACCGGAAAAGAAAGTCTGGTTGAGTGGCTGGTTGCTATAGAATCCTTCGACCAAGCTCTGGATTGCCCAAGCGTATTGAACAACTTCTGCGTCTGACGACTGAGGGGAGCAGCTGGAGCTCTGAGCAACCGCAGAACCCGCAAGCAGGAGACCGTTCAGGACCGGGAAGAAACGCATGGTGACTTGGGTGACGGTGGTGGGTAGTCCTGGGTGGGAGTGATGTAGCGAATGTGAGATGAGAGATAGATCAGTAGATCGACAGCGGAATCGAAAAGCTATATAAATAGACGATTTATGGCACATGCGGCCCACTAGGAACGTCAAGATTCTTCGCCGTCAAGACGACGTGGATGCAACTGTATGATGCAATCCAAATGGCTGTACTTGAGGGAAATCAAGGCCATCTTTTCCAGGGGCGCAGATGTTCAACTTGGTTCTTGCATCACGACGTGCTCAAGTTGGGACTAACTGGACACTCTCATAGGCTGAGAGGACCTCCCAACATGCGCACCTTTGGGTGCGGATTTCTCATCCACTACTGTGATATGGCAGTGTGTGCCGAGTGGATGGGTCAAGACTTGCAGAAATGGCCACTGTGATATCATGACATGAGGTCCCGGCAGTCCTGGATGGGATCGAGAGGACGCGGACTGCCGACTCATTCCGCAGTCCCGGACCTTATTTCCCCTTCCGATGGGGAAGAATGGCACGTTCGGTGGATCTAGATCAAGGCTTGGGATACGCAATCTTCACCTGGTCCCGTCATTGACATTCAAGGCAGATTACCTCCGGATGGACCGGAGAACACAACCATAGATGTGACCCACACGGCCCTACCGAGCACCCCCGCCGCGTGTCTGTCCTTCCTTTTCGAGTAGGTGTGCAGCGCCGCTCTAACGTCGCGCGACTTGGGTGATAGGGCGGTGATGGGGTGAGCGGCGCGACTAGTTTGAGTAGCGTTAGCGCCTTTAGCTAAAACCGCCTACGAAGCTTCGCCTGCTCCACTCGCTGGGAGATATAAGATAAGTACATCTACATCGTACTCTACTTCCTGTTGTCCAACAGATCTCGAAAGTGCTGCTTTCACCTATCAAGTTAACTAGGAAGAAATGTCATACTCGTTGGAAAGCCAACCCACGCCATCCGAGGCGCCTTCGCTTAAGAGTTAGTCTCACACATGCATCTAATAGGCAGTCGGTGTGAATAATTAGGTGAACCAGGCTCGACGGTGGGAGACGACGAAGACGGGGTGGCAAAAAAAAAGTTAACTTCTTCGGGTTTCGAGCGCAGGCAAAACGGGGGCGAAAAATCTTAGGGGAACTGATTTTTGGTAAAGCAGTCATTGTTCCCATTCGGCCATCGACCCGAGGGTCAGTCCAAATGATCACTGGGCCAAATTAATGTAGCTCCTACTTAATTGACTTTTCACATCTGCCCCAGCAGGACCAAATTACTGTCTCAGCTAGGTAAGTAGTCTCCCGCTGAATACGGAATTATCGAACGGACAGAGCTACATTCCTTTAACTACGAGAGCTTGGCAAATGGAGGAGTGCTGGCATGATCCGAACATTCGTGGCCCATGCACTATTTTAGTATGTAGGAGATTGATCTGGTTCATATATCGAACACTCTGGTCTTTGATAAGACTAATATTAACAACGGTATCTTACTGAGCGTTGCCGAATCGGTTTCTATATAAGATCCGTTGTGACTGTCTATGTTAGATTATAGGCTCTAGTAGGCTGTCTTTCCACTACCAGAGTTATTTTTCCCTATGCTTCACGTATTATAACTATATTAACGGATACTAAAGAGGAAGGGCGCGGGTGTCGAGGAATACTTTAAGTAATCTTAGGGTGAGTAGAGAGGAAGAGGGTAGGCGAATCACCTTAGCCAGGTAAGCTGGCTACCTGGCTCACCCAGCTTATCTCATTAAAGCGACAACTTCCGGGGGATCCCTGTTCTCTCGGGACTACATTAAGCTGATAATGACAGCACTGTTTAGATGAGGTTTCATCCAGTTTCATTTGTTAAATCAGACCATGCGAGGTGTGCGATGCAGCATCAAGTAACCAAAGATAACACCCACTACCTGAGTGACGATTACACAAACAATTCAAAAAGATTTAAGCCAGGTGACACATGAGAACATCAACCAAGTCTGAATGCAAACCCACTCCGGGAAGATTTACATGGCCTGGGCAAGGATGCCGCCGGCTTTGAATGTGGTAGAGCCAGCAGCCACAGAGCCGCTCTTATAACCACCCCCGGCGACGATCTCACTGTAGTTGGTGGAGCCACCACCGTTCCAGGCGAGGAGCTAGCAAATTGAGTTAGTGTGTATTCCATAGTTATTGATTAAGAGCAACTTACGTTGGGTGTATCAGAAGGAATATCAGTCAGGGCGCCTTCGGTGGCGATAGAGATAAGGTCTTTCTTGAGCTTCTCTGGAGTGAAGTCAACAGCGAAAGCAGAGTCCTTTGATGGCTGGAGGGAAACAAAGTAGGCCAGGAGACCAGCAATGTGAGGAGAGGCCATAGAAGTTCCAGAGATGGTGTTGACGGCGTGCTTGCTACCAATCCAGGTAGAGAGAATGTTGAGACCGGGAGCGAAGATATCCGTGCACTTGCCGTAGTTGGAGAAGTAAGCGCGCTCATCAGCGAGAGTTGAGGCACCAACAGTAACGGCCTTCTCAGCGGCAGCGGGGGAGTAGCCGCAAGCATCGGCGTTGTCATTACCAGCCGCGACAGCGAAGTGGAGACCAGCCTCAACACCAGCATTGACAGCATCCTCGAGGGTCTTCGATTTGCCGCCGCCAAGACTCATGTTGGCAACGCTACCCTTGAAGCCCTTGCCGCCCTTCTTGGACTTCTTGAGATGAGCTTCAACAGCCCACTCAACACCCTGAACAACATCGGCCATGGTACCAGAACCGCTCGATCTCAAAACCTTGACGGCATAGATGTTTGCTTTCTTAGAGACACCGTACTTCTCTCCGGCAATAGTGCCTGAGCAGTGGGTTCCGTGCCCGTTGCCATCTATATCCTCATCGTTGGTAGGGATAGTCTTGCCCCAGAAAGCACGGCCTCCAAAGTCTGCGTGATCAATGTTGATACCGGTATCAATCGTGTAGACATCAACGCCCTCGCCTCCTTCGGAGGCGTAGAGGTATTTGTTGAATGTACCGAAACTGAGTCGGTCTCGGTGGGAAATACGGGCCAAACCCCAAGGGGCGTTCTTCTCGACAGACGAATCTTCCATAGTATGAACCTCTGAGTTTCGCTCAATATAATCGACCTATATAGCTGCAGCGTCAGAAGCCATGGCTCAGATAAGCTCAGCAAGCTCACTTACATCGGGGTGGTTGCGGATCTCTTCGATCGTATCCTCATGGAAGCGTCCAGTGTAACCCATCAGGGATCCTGCAATATTGAAAGTGTCCTTCAGACCATCGAAGATCTCTTCGCCGAACCCAAATTCCAAGCCGAGGAATCGCTTCTTTAGGTCCGACCGTCCAAGCTGCTGCCCATGGATGTCCTGCACCCAGCTGTGGTGAGCAGAGGCAGCGTCGGAACCTACATGCTTCTTGAAGACGACAATGTAAGAGTCTGGGATTTCTTTCGCATTTGTGGAGGAAAGGATAGGAGCAGCTCCATTGTGGATGGAGTCGACAACAACGGGCGAAGCTGCAGCGAGCAGCGGAAGGAGCGAAAGGCCGAGGATGCCTTTCATGATGGTTGGTAAATATGTGGAAAAACTCGACAAAAACAAAAAAAGACGGTGTTCAAAGACTGAAACAGAGATACAGCGATCTAGATAAGGTGACGGAGAGATGAGGATGGATAGAGAGTGATGGGGAGGTTGGATTGGGGAAGATGGGGAGGAGACGCCCGAGCTACTTATCAGCTGCACCCTTGAATGATGATGCAACCGGATTACGGTAATTTACCGGCCAGGTGACTTTGCGGATCGGGTCTTGACTGGCCGTCGATCCGCCGCGAGATGCGAGGTGGGGCACCTGGGGTTAAATACATACCGCCCATGCCTATCAATTACAGGTATGGCGGCAGTACGTGTCCCGGTCACGCCTGATAAGCTTACCTGAGCAGCAACCGCCAGTAGGGAAACAACGAGCAGCATCCCCAAGCGCAGCTATGTGCCATGGAGGACCTCAGGATAACTATGTTCTGTAATTTATCTTCCAAACGAGGAAGACAACTCTATAATCAATAATATGCTGCGCACGGCATTCACAAGCGCCCTCGTCATGTGCGTGACTCATCAGACCCCAAGCTCCAGGCACCAGGAGCGTGAGCTGAGAGGAACTTGGGGAGTTCCCTCCCACCTAAAGCAGTCTAGCGTGTTACAAGGCGAAACTGGTCACTCGGCCAACTTCCCATTCAACCAAGCCAAGCCTGCGACTTCGCTGCTGATTGCTGATCTCGCCTCATTCTGCCATCCGATGATCGATTGATGATGGCATTCGGAGGTTGCGAGCTGGCTTCAGACTGTTTTGTGCGCGCTGAACTCTTGATTTTCTTGCAGTCTTGTTACTGAATACCGTTCATTTCGTGCCGAAACTACCGCCTTCTGAGACTCTAGTCATTTTGTTGCCTCGTTGGTTGACAGTTCAACTGAAGGATACTGAAGGAAATGCGGAGTAACTGGTGGAGTATATTCTGGTCAGCACGAAATGTGATTCTTCTTCGTCTAAATTTAGTGTGATTGAATATACTGGTGTGATCCAAAGAATCAATATTCCTTGAGACAGTGGCTTGCCATCATTTAGGTGATAAAGTATTACATAGGAACCCGGGCCCCTGCCTTGTATGGCCCTTCGAAGGCATCACCAGCCTTGGGCGCGGGGCTTGGAAGCCACCTTTGATAAGCAAAATCCAACTCAAAACACACTTAACAAAGACAGATATCTCCGATATAACACACTAACATCGATTCAACTACACCTAACTTGGGGTCAGATTATATTATGACAGTGAAACTGTCGAACCCTGCATTTATTTATATGTAGATGCGTTGTTATTGTTGCCCTCCACCGCGCTAATAATAGCCAATCACTAGAAGGCAACTGAGAGATAGCCCTAAGAAGCAGCCTTCATAGTTTATTGAAGGTACCTATTTGCTATCTATTTTGTATGGCTGGTCGGACCTGGACAGTTTGATCATGGTTGGGGAGCTGCGATAAGCCACCAGGCCTTATCGATAGTTACCAGCGGCCCGCTAATAGCAGACTGGTCAGATTAGTGGGACACTTGGGATCCCGCTTGTCACCTGAGTAATCTGGAGCGATCGTTGCTTCAGCCTCTAGCCAAACGACACTGCCCCGTTTGTCGGCGACCGACGGTATTTGGAGCTTTGCTGCTGATTGACGAAAGCAACAAAATCCACAAACTACAGGTATTCCATTGTTGTTGTTCTGGCTCAGTGCAACTGCTGATATTCCGGCAGAACAGGCTTTCCGTCCCGCCTTTCCACCTTTTGCCCTTCGCCGACGACGCCGCATTCCCTCCGATAGCTTACCCAGACCTACAAATGAGCATTGCTCCGACCCTTGTCAAAGTGAAGGTTTGTGTCTGATGGTCGCTGATCGTCAGATAGGTAGCTGGGGAGATTTCGCGGCGCAATGAACCGGGCCATTTCCAACCTGTCGCCGCACTCTTCGCCTACCCAACGCTCATCTACAGAGTTAGCACCTGTTGTCGAGGAGCTAAATACTATCTGCAATTACTATGCTGCCGATTTTAACCTGACCGCTGCAGCTACCGAGTGTCTGCTCCGACTCCGCCACACACTCATAGATAACCCACATCCCGAGGAAGCGAAGGAATCATTCCGGCAACTGAACGGTTTTCAAACGCTCCTTAGTCTGACCAGGAAGCTTTCCGACATCTATGACCCGGTTACACAAACAAAGGAAGATAGAAAATGTTTGCTGGCGGTGTACAAGGACGGCCTGACCGTTCTCGCTGAATGTTTGAGGGGCCACTTGGGGAATAAAAGGCATTTTGCGACTCGGATCCCCGGTGGGGGACAACCAGCTTTAGAAGAGGCCTTTACCATCTTAATCCTAAAGCTGGATGCTACCCAAGGTGATATTGAATATCTCTGTGGCAGTATCCTCGCAGCAGCCTTGTGTCAAGAAACTGTCGTAGATTTATTCACGGCACTCACGACAAAGTTTCAGAGCGCAGACGGACCAGAGGTGTCTTACGGGGCTGTTAAAAATGAAGTTGAACGCTTCATAGGAGCTTCGGAGACGATTGAAGCGTCAGAACTTCTGGGGCCGTTCCTCCGAGTATGGTTGAAGGAATCTCCACTCAGACCTGAGCAGACGCTCCAGAGGCTGGCTATACCAGCATGCCTCTACCAGCTTGCCTCTATGTCTCAACGGAATGTCATGACTTTGCATGATACGGGGGTATTAAGTCTTATTCTCCCAATTTTGTTCAGTGAAGATCTTCCTGAAGCAGAGACGTTATTTTACCAGGATCTTGCCCGCGAATTGTGCACCCAAGGGACGAGAAAGGTGGATGATGCCGTATATCTTTACAAGAATTCCCATAAATGCCAGCGGACACTGCGGTTTCTTGTCGATGCTCTGAAACGCTCTAAAGAGCCTCCATTTATTCAGTTTGATCTCTCATTGCACGGGTTTTGTTCCTTGGAATTCTCGACTCTGGGTCGTTCGTTTCCCCCCGTTACATCGGCAGGATACACTTTCGCGGTCTGGGCTCGCTTTGACCAATTTGACCCCAGTACGCATACCACCATTTTCGGCGCATTCGACTCGAGTCAGACATGTTTCCTCCTAGCGTACCTGGAGAAAGACACTCGGAACTTCATTTTGCAAACGTCTATCAAAGGCTCACGTCCAAGTGTGCGATTTAAGTCTATGGCGTTTGAGCCTAACAGGTGGTACCATATCTGCGTTGTCCACAAGAAGCCCAGACCGCCGTCATCCCATTCGCGCGCGTCTTTGTTTATAAATGGAGAATTTGTCGAGCAGTTAAGGATCGAGTACCCATGTGCGCCACTGGCCACCGCGGCGAACCGCTCACCCCGGGTCCAAGCTTTTCTTGGAACTCCGCGAGACCTTGCTATGAGAATTGGAAAAGGAGTATCGTCTAGTCGGTGGTCATTGGCTAATGCTCTTCTCTTTGGTGAGGCCTACAGTGATGATATGATTGCAGTCTTCTATAACCTGGGGCCTCGATATTATGGCAATTTTCAAGACTGTCTCGGGTCTTTCCAAACATACAGAGCATCGGCGACACTAAATCTTCGTAATGAGCACCTACATCCTGGTAAAGAAGAACAATCAGATATTGTGACTGCCATTCGACGAAAGGCAAGCACCCTTGTTCGTGAAGGTGTTATCTTCATTAACGTCTCGCCGTGGTCTATCCTTGACGACAATGACAGTAATACTACAGACGAATCCCAGCTTATCAAGTCGCTTTCAAAACAAGCCACGAAGAACCTAACCCAGTTAACCAAAGCCGGTGGCAACGCAATCGCTGTCAATGGAGCAAGCCCTGCTATCAATGATGCTCTAACTCAAGCAAATGGCGTTGGAGTTCTGACAGGTGACCCTGTAATAACTTCACCACGCTCCCTCGATGATATGAGCTGGCAGATTGGCGGTTGCACTGCGGTACATTTAAGTTTGGTCCATGCGGCGACCTCAGTCCAGTCAACTCTTCTTGCGGTAGAAGCATTATATGAGGCGGTCCAAGACAACTGGCGAAACAGTGAAGCGATGGAGAAAGAAAATGGTTATGGAATTCTTGCAACTATTCTACGGGAGAAACTTGGTTGGGGCTGGGGAGGTTTCACCACTTCAACCAAGACGGCCGCTGTCTGCTCTAACGATGAACAACGATCTGCCCTGTCTCTTGAACTTCTACGCTTGACCTTGAGATTTGTTGGGTACGATTTTGATCAGCCCAATCGCTCCATCATCACGAACCCGCTTGCCTATAGGGTATTACTCGTGGACCTGGAAATTTGGAGACACGGTGAACTCGCTGTCGTGGAGTTGTACTACTCACAGTTTTGCGTTTTTGCAAGCGAGAGCCAGTTCCGCCGGTTTAATTCCAAGCGGCTTGCAAGAATGCGTAAGTTCCAAATTATTGCAGTTTGTGAGAGATGTAGCTCACAAAAACCAGGTGTTAACAAGAAATTGCTCGAGGCCCTAAAAGGTGGAAGCTTTACGCCAGAAATACTGCGGCCCTTCACTTCCGCCTTTAGCTCGCTGATGGAAAACACCTTATCCGCGGATCTGCTTCGTTCTCTGGCGCTTTTTATCACGTACTCCCTGCACAAACCTAAAGAACCAAGCGGGCTGCAGAAAAAGAAAAGTATTCGGTTCAGGGCTAATTCAGGCGCACGGCCCGCCTCGACTGACGATGGGAAAAGCATGCCAACCATCAAGGTTGCTATTGAGATGCTCCGCATGTTTTGTTCTCTGCTTTGCGACACTCACGATCTCGGCCCAATAAAGAAATTTGCCAAAACGGTTACAAACAAGGTACGTGTATGTGGGAACTGGGCATATCATATCTGACTCTATTATAGTGGCTTCTGTATCTCATGTGCGAGGACGAGCCAGAAATCGTCGTTCTGGCGACTAGGATACTGGCCCGGGTTATTGTTACCAGCGGCAACACGTATAATAAGAGGTTTCACGAAAAGAACGGTGGGTATATTATCATGCGAGGCTGCATGAAACGATGGTGGAATATACCTGCCTTGTGGCCTCTTTGCTTTTCTATTTTCTTTGGACTCGATCTTGGCACAGCGATGGCTGAGAAAACATTTGACTGTGCTTCGCTTTTCGAAATTTTGATGGGGAACGAAGCCGAGGTCTGCTTGCCTGAGATGTTTCCTGTTATCACAGAAATGATACAGAGTGCGCTGAGGAAGTCTGTCGTGGCTCATGGGGATTCGCATGGACTCGACATAGATCACACTGCTACGCTCCTCATGGCCTACCCCATACCGGTCGATACAGGTGATCAGGAAGCTTTACTCCTGGCTACAATAATTGAATTTCTTGCTGGCTTACATCTAAATTCCGAGGGATTTCAAGAATACATGGCGCAGTCCGAGTACATCCCACATCTGCTTTCGGTGCTGTTTCCGGTTGTCGTTGGTTCAGATTCCGTGAGCGCAGACATTGAATTGTCCTACCGCGTCAGTGGGCTTGGTCTTGATGATAGGAAACCCACCAGCCAACCTCAATCCAGCGGTGCGAGCGAGCTGCATACAACGACCGTTGAGAACCCGGTGACTCGCGACGGGGCTAGTGGGTCTCTACCCCATTCATCGTCCTTCATCCTTGTGTCATCAGACCGCGGAAAATACTCCCGCGCGCCTTTACGGATAAAACATACCTTTGACCCCGGAAACGTCAATATTGAGGGAACGACTGAACATCCGTTCGTTCAACGGATCTTATGCCTAGTATTGTCTATACTTTCAGAACAGCTCCTTGAGCGGAAGGATTTTTCCGGACTGGGGCTTTTCTCGAAAACCCCGCCAGGTTTCCTTGAACACCAAGCATATTTCAACTCGTGGGTGCTAAGAAAGCTTCTTCAAACGTTGCAAAACGTCGTGTTCTCCAAAACCGAATTGCTAGTGGAACCACGGATTATAACGAACCTAGGACGTTTCACAACCCATTTGACAGAAGCAACACTCGAGGGATGGTTTGTGGACGGTGCAGTCGCGACTTTTGAATTCGCGGGAACAATATTGGAATATCTCCAACGTCCTGATGTCTCGAGTTTGAAGAGCATAAGGCTGTGTAGCCAAATAATTTCGACAATTCACTCGAACGTATTCCGTGTTATCCTAGTTCAACTTTCCGAAACTCAGGGGACAGATGCGCTAGCTTTTCTCAAACGCCTATCCTATTGGCAAGTGGTGCTTTTGCAGGCGGGAGAATCTCAGTCGGACTATTTGCAGTTGCTATGCTACCTACTTTACACTAAACTGACTGAAAAAGACAACGACGTGCGCGTGGCTGCTGCAGGTCTTTTCAGAGTTATCATGGTTCAGAAGCCAGCCGAATTGTCTATGATATTAAATCATGTAGCGGCCCCCCTTCAGGAGCGTCTTTCCGGAGGATTCGAAGCTCTTGTCGGCATGGATGACACTGCCTTCTTGCAATGGATAGATGACCAGTCGGAGGACCTGAATTCCTTGTTTTTGGGAAACATTTCAAAATACTGGGAGGAGTTCATTCAAGAACAAAACACAAACGTTGAAAATTCGTCGCGTAACCGAATGTCAAAACGCCATGAAAGATTAAAGCAGCTGAGACAGCTTGAGAAGGCCGGGGATGAAGTAATGCGCAGACATGAAGTTACGTTCCCTCATTGGATCTCAAATATTACCGCTTCCGAGTTGTTGAGATATCAGAGAGCTATGCAAGACCAACAGGATACCCATGTGTTCATGTTGAACTCATTTTCAAGGCTGACCTTGGACTTGCGGCGACATGGGGGTCTCTTAGCAGAAGAAGAGAGGAAATGGCGACTTGACCAAACTGAAGGGAGGAGCCGTATGCGACTCCGTATAGTCCCCGACGAGTCGGGGGAAAGGCAGGATTATCAACCGAAACGTAAAGCGTCAGAACCCCCTGCGATGAAAATGGATGCAGCAGGTCCCTCTTCAGAGGCAGATGCTCTTGCGTTACGTCCTGCCCCCCTTGATGATGAACGATCGGATGACAATTCTCATGGCATTGGCCCGGAGAATGGTAGTGTCATGGAGGAAAGTTTCGAGATGATTGACGACCCGAAAGCAGATCTTGAAGATTATGAGGACAAGAACCGCAAAGTCATGAGAAGTCTACACCGCGGTGACCAAGTCGAAAATCTTTGTAACGTGTCCCGGATTGTTGGTCTTGAAGCCTTTGAGGGACTGTTGATCCAGGGTAAAGATCACATCTACATTCTTGATAACTTCTTCCAAAGATGCGATGGTGAGATCGTCAATGTTTCACAGGCTCCCAGTGACGAGCGCGATCCATATGTTCGAATGATCGCTGGTAGAGAAGCAAGTGAACGCAAACCACAGCAGTACGAAACTAGGAGCTGGAAATGGACCGACCTGGTCAGCGTCTCTAAAAGACGATTCCTGTTCCGTGACGTGTCTCTCGAGATCTTCTTCACCGATGGAAACAGCTATTTGCTGACGCTAATTTCATCCAAAGCCCGAGACCTTCTATGCAACCAGCTTGCGAACAAGGCTCCTCAGGTGACAGGAAGTGTCGGACACTCGCGGCCGGAGGATGTTTGGAGATTCGAGACACTTCGAAGTTCTGACGATGCGCCGCAATCACTAGGCTCGAAATTCGCTAGTGTCTTCGGTCATTCACCAGTATACCCAGCGACTCGTAAATGGGTAAAGGGGGAGATTTCCAACTTCCATTACCTGATGTTAATAAACACGCTTGCTGGAAGGACATTCAACGACTTGACACAGTACCCAGTTTTTCCCTGGGTCATTGCTGACTATACAAGTCAGGAGCTGGATCTGACCAATCCGAAGAGTTTCCGTGACCTGTCCAAGCCTATGGGCTGTCAGACACCAGAGCGCGAGGCAGAGTTTCGGGAACGGTATCAAGCCTTCGCAGAAATGGGTGACGGTGACGCCCCACCATTCCATTTCGGTACTCACTACTCCTCGGCGATGATCGTGAGCTCATATCTGATTCGACTACAACCCTTTGTGAAGTCATATCTCTTGCTGCAGGGAGGAACTTTCGACCATGCTGACCGTCTTTTTTATTCTGTCAGGAAGGCTTGGGAGTCTGCCTCGCGAGGAAACATGTCAGATGTGAGAGAATTGATTCCCGAATTCTTCTACCTGCCTGAGTTCCTGGTCAATTCCAACAAGTACGATTTTGGAGTCTTGCAGAACATGGCGACCACGATTGACTCGGTGGAATTACCGCCGTGGGCAAAGGGGGACCCCAAGATATTCATCGCCAAAAACCGAGAAGCACTGGAAAGCCCTTATGTGACGCGGAACCTCCATCACTGGATTGATTTGGTCTTTGGATGCAAGCAGAAAGGCGAGGCTGCCGTTGAGGCAGTCAATGTCTTCCACCACCTCTCCTACCAAGGTGCTAAGGATGTGGACACCATCGATGATCCCGTAGAACGACTCGCCACGATCGGGATTATACACAACTTTGGACAAACGCCACACCAGATCTTCAATCGATCTCATCCTCAGAGCGAAGCACATAGACACAAGATCCCGCGTTTAGATTCTCTTGCCGAGTCACTTACCCAGCAGCCCCTTTCACTTCTTGGTAAGATCCCCTACAAATGGTGTCGCCGCTGTTTATTTTGTTTAACATTAATCTATTCTAGAAACTGGGGAGCGAGTTTCATCTCTATGCATGAAGCATGACCGGCTTTTATGTACTGCTGCCCTGCGGCTGAATATACCACCAACTTATGACAAGTATCTGGAATGGGGCTTTTTCGATGGCAGCGTTAGATTTTACTCCGCGGATAATCGAAAGGTGGGAACAAATATGTCATATGTCTTAAGCAAACTGCTAATTAACGAACAGCTACTCGGCCACTTCGAGCACCTCCACGTGGGTCAGCTGGCTGCTGTAGTTTTCGCCGATTCCCGAACATTGGTTACTGCGGGCACTGACTGCACCATCTCAATATGGACGTTCACGGCAACAGCAAAATCCGTAGACCTACAACCTGCTGGGTCCTTATTTGGGCATCATACGCCAGTGACCGTGCTCGCGGTGTCGCGTTCATTTAGTACACTATTATCTGCGTCAGTTGATGGCCAGCTCATGCTGTGGGATCTGAACCGTCAGTGCTTTGTCCGTGAACTTCCAAACAACGGGCCCGCCGATGTAAGTTTGACGCTTTCCGTATTTACAATGACTAGTCAGCTAATGTGAACCCAGTGTGCTCGAATCAACGACGTGACCGGTGAAATCGCAGTTTGTCGAGGAAACCGCGTCAGCCTCTACACTCTGAATGGGGCTGCATTGCTTGAACAGGCTGTCTGCGACTCAGCCGATGATAAGACACTGTCGTGCGTTTTCTACGAGGGGGTGGGAGACGAGTGGCAAGAGCGCGAGTTGCTCTTTACCGGCCATAAACGAGGAGTCGTCAACGTAAGTAGCGGCGAGAAACAGTCTGGTTGGCAAACATGATACTGAGATATCGCAGGTTTGGAACAAAATGATCCGAAACGGCCGCTTTGAACTGGAGTTGATTCGCCAGCTCCATCACGTCGACAATAACCGTGACAATGGGGCAAATATCTCTGCTGGTATCAGCTGTATCCTTGCACTTCCCCACGTTGTGTATACTGGGGATGAAATGGGAAGAGTGGTAAGTGGCGATAGAGTATCTGGAATCCAAGGCTTGTATACCATTGCTGACATTTTCTAGTATGAATGGAGTTGTGTCCAACGCCGATAGTCCCCGGTAGATTTTGTTGAATTGGTTACTGGTGACTCGAAAGGTAGCACATGTCCAAAGGTGCGGTGTCTGATAAACTCTGTATTCAACCGCGGGACAGCTGTGCTTGATGTTTTTCCTATTATCCCGAAAGTTACGACCTCTTGCTTTTGTTCTTTGGGTCTGAGCGTTTCCAATTGCCGATAGGCCGTCCCCGATTGAATAGATACGGCGGCTACTCCTCCCTAAAGGGGAAATCTTGCAAAAGTCACAGCTACTATGGGTATACTTTGCAGTACGGAGCACAACGCTCCTATAGAACAACAGAACCTTCCTGAACTCCGGGGCACTCGGCCTTCATGGCGATGATGGGGGAAGTGGAGATGAGGCTAAGCACAGGATGCATATCGGTAGCCTGTCACGCTCTCACGGACACCTGATTCCGGTGAAAGAAAAGGCCCTGGATCGCTGCATGTGTGGGATTCGGGAAACGGAGTGGAGTGGATCGGCCATGCGTTGCCGGAGCACACTGGACCGATTAAGAGAGGAAAAACAGAGGGGCATCTCCGGGGAGATGTCTGATAGTTTGGCATAGTATTGACGGACAATAGATGAGTATAGCAATTAATGAGCGCCATCCGGTGAGTGAACTCGCATGAGGAATGAAGATCAATTATTAAAAGGAGCTCTTATCCAAGCCATCCTGCATTATTATTGTTGTTGTTGTTGTGCCCTGTCAGTCATCAATACTCGCGTCTTAGTCATGGGTTACCCCTCCGGAACGTTCTAATAGCGTCATAAGCCAAGCCAGAGCCCCACCATGTCCAACCCTCTTCAAGGTGACCTCAAAGTGAACCACGAAAACATCAAGGCCAAAGATCGCCACGTCTTCCTAGTTTAAGTTCATTTAAGAATCCCCTCGCCATCTCCGTTCTCCTTCTTCAACCTCTCTTCAACTATCTATTGTATCGAATTATTTCATCAACTCTTCTCTCCTACACTCACAATGTCTTCCCTTGAACAGCTCAAGTCCACTGGCACCGTAAGCTACCCCTCACCTGAAACTATGACTCTCATTTCTTCTGAAGAGTTGGCTAACCGAAAAATGCTATGCAATTAGGTCGTCGTTTGCGACTCCGGTGACTTTGCCACCATTGACAAGTACAAGCCTCAGGATGCCACCACCAACCCTTCTCTCATCCTTGCTGCTTCCAAGAAGCCTGAATACGCCAGCCTGATTGATGCTGCCGTTGCTAAGGGTAAGACCCAGGGAAAGACCGTCGATGAGCAGGTTGACGCCACCCTTGACAACCTCCTCGTTGAGTTCGGCAAGAAGATTCTTGAGATCATCCCCGGCAAGGTCTCTACTGAGGTCGATGCCCGCTTCTCCTTCGACACCAAGGCTTCCGTGGACAAGGCCCTGCACATCATCAAGGTACGAGAGCGATTCACTTCTGATCCTTTCAGTCCATTGCTAACTTCAAACAGCTCTACGAAGAGGCCGGCATCTCCAAGGACCGCATCCTCATCAAAATCGCCTCCACCTGGGAGGGTATCCAGGCCGCTCACATCCTGCAGTCCCAGCACGGCATCAACTGCAACCTGACTCTCATGTTCTCCCTTGTCCAGGCCATTGCTGCTGCTGAGGCTGGTGCCTTCCTCATCTCTCCCTTCGTCGGCCGTATCCTTGACTGGTACAAGGCCGCTCACAAGCGCGACTACACCAAGGAGGAGGATCCCGGTGTCAAGTCTGTCCAGAGCATCTTCAACTACTACAAGAAGTTCGGCTACAAGACCATTGTCATGGGTGCCTCTTTCCGTAACGTTGGTGAGATCACTGAGCTCGCTGGCTGTGACTACCTGACAATCTCCGTACGTGATAACCATTCCTCCTATTCGTTTTAGATGCCCATTACTAACATGGATTCTAGCCCGGTCTGCTCGAGGATCTATACAACTCCAAGGACGCCGTCCCCAAGAAGCTTGACTCCTCTTCCGCCAGCGGCCTCGACATCTCTAAGCGCAGCTACCTCAACGATGAGGCTCTGTTCCGCTTCGAGTTCAACGAGGAGGCCATGGCCGTCGAGAAGCTCCGTGAAGGTATCTCCAAGTTCGCGGCCGATGCCGTGTCCCTGAAGGACATCCTTAAGCAGAAGGTTCAGGCGTAGAGAATGGCACCGGATGCCCCGCGCTGAGATTCTTTCGTTTGTGTAAAAATTGGCGATTGCAAAAATTTGCTTAGAAGATATGAATTTACGGAATACCATGTTTTATACCTTTTAACGCCGAGTCTGTCAGTTAACAATGAGTTCGTAAAAAATAAGGTAGTCATGGAAATAAGTCGGAGATTGAGGACGGGAATTGCGTGCGAGACGGAAGTGGGTTCGGGAGTCTTATCCTGAGCTCCTCAGGAGCCGTTCCAATGCCATAGCAATGCCATGATGCCATCATTTTGAGTCACCTGCTCAGCTCAGTCGACTTAAAATTGGCGGTAGTACCTGAGATCTACGACATATGAACCAGTATGGAGTTCATTAATTCAAGACAGCTATGCTGAGGATTGTTACACTGACACAATGTTGCCAGCTGGTTCTGATGGAGAGTGCTCATGCTATAGTGGGGGCTTGTCCGAGACCTCCAATTTGAGCTGATGGAGTCGGCTCAAGACTGGTCATTTTATCACTGTTGTTATTGCTATTTTCTTACCGTTCAATCACGATAGTTAAAAATTGTCCTCATGATGATGGTAAATTTCCTCAGAGTTAGGTGTAGCCCTGTAATTGAGTAGGTCTGGATTGCACGGCTTAGGAATCTCCCGAGAGCTTCCCCTCAGCAGCACCGAAAACGTCATTCCGGCACGGCCGCCAGGTGGGGTGGTTCACGAAAACCACCAAGAGGGGAAAAGAGCTGTGAGGTGACTGGCAGGAATTGTCGTCGACGAGCCCGCGAGCCTGTGGGCAGAATCGAAGCCCGTCGAATAATCCGCATCCCCCAGTCCTCGGACAATCTCGTCAAGTGTCTTAAGGTTACCCCTCGTTTCTCACCACTTCGCTCTCCCCCGTTTCCTTCCCACTTCCACATCTCACTCCATTTGAACCCATCTTTCACATCCCTTTCCAATTTTAATATCCATCTTCACAAATCCATCAAAATGGTCAAGGCTGGTAAGTCACGTACTTCTGCTTCTATATTGCATTGTTATTGGCCTTCATCCTGGTTGGGCCCACGATCGACCGTGGCCGGAGGACCTTGTGTGAGCAGATTTGAGCACCTTCTGAGCTCTACCCTGAACCGACAGCCTATCATCGTCTCCTACTCCCTGCGAGGCGTTAGTATAAGCTCAAGGATGATCAAAGGCTCCGGCTAGCTCCCTGCTCTCTGCTCTCGCATGCCGGTCGCTGGGTCTAAGCTCAGGAACATCACCGGGTGACGGGTCTCGCCCATCTCGACCCCAGATCTTTGCCAGATCTTTGGGTGGCGATCCTGATTGTCATTGTTATTGGATCTTTGAAATGTGTAGCAACGTGGCTGACACTGTTGATCTCAGTTGCTGTCCTCCGTGGTGACTCCAAGGTCGCCGGCACTGTTACCTTCGAACAGGCCGATGAGAACACCCCCACCACCGTCTCATGGAACGTTTCCGGCCACGATTCCAACGCTGAGCGTGGCTTCCACATCCACCAGTTCGGTGACAACACCAACGGCTGCACCTCTGCTGGCCCCCACTTCAACCCCTTCGGCAAGACCCACGGTGCTCCCGAGGATGAGGTTCGTCACGTCGGTGACCTTGGTAACTTCAAGACCGATGCCGAGGGCAACGCCGTTGGCTCCAAGCAGGACAAGCTCATCAAGCTGATCGGTGCCGAGAGCGTCCTGGGCGTATGTGATCCCGATTTTTCAATGGCAATTGACGATGTGCTAACAAGAGATAGCGTACCCTTGTCGTTCACGCTGGTACTGATGACCTCGGCCGCGGTGGCAACGAGGAGTCTAAGAAGACTGGCAACGCTGGTGCTCGCCCCGCTTGCGGTGAGTATTTGAACCTAAGGAGGGAAACTCAAATGGAGACGCTAATTGATGCTGATAGGTGTCATCGGCATTGCTGCGTAAATGCACCATTAAAAAATGATGATATGATGAATCTCAACGATAATGTGGAGGATGAAAGCTTGGTGGCCCAAAACTGCTCTGCAAATGCTATTCAGTTATGTTAGTCGAAAACTGCTAGGTGCTGCGAGTTTAACCACATTCAAATTGAATGATAGTGTCATGATTATCTCCATTTTGGCCGTGATCGTAATTATGCATTGGTTGCAATCATTGAAGACTGTAGGATGGACTAAATAAATAGCCTTGACCCCTGAGACAAATTTATAGGTGGTGGTTGTTCTGGCCAGGCTTCTCCCCACAAAGTCAGGACCTAAGTCCGCCACAGCTCCGCCAGTGTTAGAACCACGTTTCCGGTTGTGCTCCCCATCCCAACATCAACTCACTCACACCTCTACCAATAATTTCTCTCTGTCTCCCTCCGGTTGACCCCATTTTCTCTCTTGTTTACTTCTGTGCTCTTCTCTGAGTTCTCTCCCAAAAGTCTTTCCTTAGCCAATTGCTGTCGCTCTCTTCCCAATCATGCCTCTTGAAGCCCGCGTGAAGTCAGTCCTTTCTGGCGACACAGTTGTTTTGTCGCATATCACCAACCCAGGGCAAGAGCGTGTTCTGAGTCTCGCATATGTCTCAGCGCCGAGACT